>NC_057861.1:217413763-218902513 GCF_019393635.1 Dromiciops gliroides
GTCCTCTTCATCAATTACTCAATTATCCTATTTTTACCTAGAATCAGGATCAGAAAGGGATTCTGTTTAAAAAAAAAAAAAAGGTAGTGTCAGGAATTCTTTTTTTTTTTTTTTAAGTGAGGCAATTGCGGTCAAGTGACTTGCCCAGGGTCACACAGCTAGTAAGTGTTAAGTGTCTGAGGCCGGATTTGAACTCAGGTACTCCTGACTCCAGGGCCGGTGCTCTATCCACTGTGCCACCTAGCTGCCCGGTGTCAGGAATTCTTACGCCCTAAATGAGTCAATGGTGGTTAAGGGCTTTGATGTTCTGATGAGAATCCAAACAAGGACATATTATAGGACAGTGAAGAAACTTTAGTCCATTTCATGAAAAGTGGTTGAAGGAAACTTGAGAACTTTAGCCTGAAGAAGAGATTACTAAGTGGGGTTGATAGCTATGTTTTAATATTTAAAAGTCTGTCATGTGAAGCAGTGATTATATTTGTTCTGCTTATCCCCAAAGGGAAGAAGAAGGAATATTATATTGAAGTTGCAAAAGTGGCTTAATAATTAGAATTGTAAAAAAAAAATGTAGAATGAATTAACCTAAGATGGGTGGAGTTTCCCCTTCTTGAAGGGGTCTAAGAAGAAGTTAAATGATCACTTGCCTGGTATGTTGTAGTGAAGTTTACTTTTGGATATAACTTGAACTAGATGGCCCCTAGAAGCCCTTCCAAATCTCAAAATTTGCAATTGGATGACATTTTTTATGAGGACATAGAGCTGCACCTCTTTGTTCCAGTTAACTTAGAGAGCTTTGCTTAAACTATGTAGGAACTCACATGGAATAACTTGTCCTTGAGATGAAAAGTCCCTTTATTGGTTACTGAGATAGAGGAGCTGATAATTCAGGACATGTACAAAAGGAATTAACCTATTCCCCTCTAATCCCTTTCTTTACATCTTCAAAGCATGTTAGGACTATTTGAATCTATTTCTTGAGATAGAGGTAGGGGAAGAAATAACTGTAAGCAAATGTCTAACTAATGAATTGAACCCTGCTTCTGTTAAACCTCAGGCAGTTTTCCTAAGAGTTGGTTTGTTGTGGTCCTTGGTTCTTAAAAAGCACCAAAATGACATCGCTATGTTAGAGTTGAGTTATGATGTGTCCAACTGTGGCTGATCAGACCAATACAAGATTGGAACTCTCTACCACAGGTTGGACACAAATAGTCCATGTGCATATTTGAGGTGAAGATGTCTCAAATTTGTATATCTCACATTTTTTGAGCTATTGCAATTCTGCTTTTCTCATAGAACCCAACACCTTCTTTGTTGTGGGCACACCATGCTGGGTGGTCCTTTGTCAGTTTCTCCTATGTCACGTAATTAACTCAAAAGTTTTTCAGAGAGTCCTTGTAATGCTTCTTCTGACCACTATGTGAGCCCCTTCCTTATTGAGTTTTCCATAAAATAGTTTTTTAGGCAACTATATATTTAGCATAGGAGTTGAGCTCTCTGAAATAGAGTTTGAATGCTTGAAGGTTGAGCTCAAGAAAGGACCTCAGTGTCTGATACCTTATCCTGCCAGGTGATCTTCAGAATCTTTCTAAGAAAATTCAAATGGAAGTGATTCAGTTTCCTAGCATGGCATCAGATTTCACAGACATACAACAATGAGGTCAACACAATGGCTTTGTAGACCTTCAGTTTCCTGGGCAATTTAATATCTTTTCTCTCCTACTCTACCTTGTTTTTCACTCATGTCTGACTCTTTGTGGCTCTATTTGGGATTTTCTTTGCAAAGATAGTGAAGTGATTTGCCATTTCCTTCTCCAGCTCATTTTACAGATGAGGAACTGAGGCAAATAGGGTTAAGTGATTTGTCCAGGGTCACACAACTAGTCAGTGTCAGAGGCCAGATTTGAACTGAGGGAGGTGTTTCACTGATTCCAGGTCTGGTACTCTATCTACTACTGCCATCTAGCGGAATGCAAAAGCACTGCAAGGGATTTCTTAGCTAAAAGAGTGTTGTTATAGGAAGCCAAGAGACATTGTGAGAGAAAATAGTGAAGAGATTCAGTCTTGAAGATGGTCAAAAGTGAGGCAAAGAAAATACTTTGAATGGTAGAGTAGAGGTCCAGATATGCAGAGCAGCCAGATTCCAGCATGTTCCTTGACTTTTAGTGCCTTCAGGCTTAAGGGACTAGACTTTCCCCTTAGTGAGATCATTCTCTTTTGTCTTGAGCTGAAGTATTAGCTGACTACAAGGTGAAGAGTTCATTTACTCTTGTGTATTTCTTTAATATGTTCTAATCTATTCAACTTCTCATACGTCTTTTTGTTGCTCTATTTAATAAAGAATTTCACTTGCTATTCTTGACATTCTTTTGATAATTAATAGATTTTATTGATATCTTTTGTTGTTATGCCATCTCGATTTCCCAGCCCTCCCTCTTCTATATTCACACTCTTCCTCCAAGACAGACCGACCTTATTACAAAATATTGAAAATAAGAACAAAGAATAAAGAGGAAGTTTGGATCTGTCTGGCAGAAAAGGATTTATCTGCATTGGAAAGATCAGTTACCATAAAGATGAGGACTGCCCTAAGCTACAAAAGTTATCAAAACAGTAAGGAATTGATTCAAAATATAAAATGCCTAATTAGCCAGCTTACGAAACTGATATATAGCTAAGCTATAAATATTAGTCTCTAGTATATCGTAACAATAATTCTACATAACAGAATCCTCTTAAGTGTCTGAAACCTGCCCATGCACAATACAAGTCTTTACATGTCCCTTACCTGATTCCTATTGTAATTTGATTACCTCTTTTAGTTTTATTTCCTTTTGGGGTACACCTAGACACCAGCTGTAAACTAAACCTTAAACATATATATAGATATATATTTTGTTTTTTCACCAGAACACCTGGGTCAGGTGCTTAAGAAGCAAAAGAGTTTGAAAAAGAGGAGCCTAATCTCCCAATTTGAGGCATGCTACTCCAGGTCGAACACTGGTTCAAACTAGTTCATACCCCTGAGGACCCTGGAGTAGTCCTTCATTATTAAACTTGCATTCATTTTTGTCCCCAAAACATCCCTTGAGATATTAAAGTTCATGAATTGGCTTTCCTTTTTCAACAGGTCACCAAGGACTGTGATGCAGCCTCATTGACAATGAAAAAGGCTGAGTATAAATACAGAAGAAACCCCAGACTGGCTGATTCTCCTCCCCTCCTCATATAGGAATTCTAATTGGTATGAGGGGAATCAAACTGAGCATAATTTCCCTATTTGCTATTAATTTTGCTAGAATCAGTGAGTATTTCACAGTAGAGCTATTGTTCAGAAAGTTTTGAATCAAAACAATTAGATAAAATCCTCTTGTCCAAACTACTCTCTGATCATGAGGCATTTAAAAAACAATGCTAATATGGAGATTCTTTACTAGACTTGAAATGATTGGAGGGTAGAGTGACTTTGGATTGTAAACTAGTAGTTAGTATCCTTTTAATTTCTGCTCATGCCCACCTGTCACAACATTCTACATTTAAATGAAAGTGTCCTTAAAATAATACTTTTCTACTTTCTGTTGTTAAAAATTGAAAGGAAAAGATAATTTTAAAATACTAGGTTTTCCAATGAGCAGGAGGACTTCAAAAAAACCTGGAAGGACTTACATGAACTGATGATGAGTGAGATGAGCAGAACCAGAAGAACATTGTACACAGTATCATCAACATTATGTCTTGATCAATTGTGATAGAATAAATTCTTCTCACAAATACAATGGTACAAGAAAGTTCCAAAGGACTCATGATAGAAAAGGATCTCCAAATCCAGAAAAAAACAACAACAACAACAAAAAAAAAAAACTGTGGAGTATGGATGCTGATTGAACCATACTATTTCTTTTACATCCTTTTTTTTTTTTTTAGGCAATTGGGGTTAAGTGACTTGCCCAGGGTCACACAGCTAGTAAGTGTTAAGTGTCTGAGGTCACATTTGAACTCGGGTGCTCCTGAATCCAGGGCTGGTGCTCTATCCATTTCACCACCTAGCTGCTCCTCATACTATTTCTTTTGTTTTTGGTGCTGTTGTTTTTCTTTTTTGAGGTTTTTCCTTTTTGCTCTGATTCTTCTCTTATAACATGACTAATGCAGAAATATGTTTGCTTATAAAAACAAATGTTGAAAACTATCTCTACATGTTACTGGAAAATAATAAAATAATTTTATTCAAAAAATGGTAACAGGAAAAAAGTATACAAAATAAAAATTAATTATCTTTAAAAAATACTAGGTTTTCTATACTTTGCCACTTCTCTACCCATATGCCGCTTTTTTATTTTAAACATATTTCTATTCAGCTTGATGATTTTATTAACCTTAATCCAAAAAAAAAATCATTGCCCTATTGCCCATGTCCTTGCTGAAAACACGTTATTAAGATGAATTATTCACATATCTCTAAATTGGTCATATTCACCCATTCATGCATTTGTAATTTGTCCCAGTTACCACAGTCCTGAGAAGGATACCACTTTAAATATTCACCAGGGACTTTCTCTGTTTGGTTATCTTATATAGCTATATTTTGTAACGAAACATAACCACATCAGGCATGTAAATAATGAAGTACCAGCTTCTGGCCAAAAATGCAAATAGAATAAAAATGAATCTTCCTTCAGATAGGAAGCTTCTATCATATTGTTACTACAAAAATATCAGCTCTTTGTTGAAAACTCAATTTTTTTTTCTGGGCACAGTTGTCTTGTTTTTTTGTGAGTGAAATATGACTAAAAAAGGATAATAACCATAAATCTGTTTCTATCATTTTCTCTGCTTCCCAGCCTTGTCATAATATCCTTTAGACATTTAAATCCAATATTCAACACAATTGTGTTGACTTCTTCTGTGTCTCCCTTTCACTTTTTTTTTTTTTTGCTTCTTTCTTTTAACCTTTTACAGTGTCCTATTTAGATGTTTCTTATGCTGAGGTTAGAACTTTCATATATATATAGCTCCTTTCCTTCCATTCATTTTTTTCCATGTATCATTCCCTGATAGTTAGAGGGGGATACATTAGCCTTCTCATTTTAACAGATGGAATGTTGAATTAAGGGTGGTTAAGTTCATGGCATAGTTCAAAAATAGCAAAGCTTAGATTCAACTTCAATGCTCTGGACTTCTTTTCCATTGGCTTTTCAAAAATATACTGTCTCCAACTGAAATTAGCCTTTCCTTTTGTTGTTAATGTTGTTGTTGTTGTGTTGTGTGTTGTTGTTGATGACGATGTTGCAGCCTGATACCTGAAACTCTTTATTCAGATATGTTGGTTTGAACTGTGATATCTAAATCTGACTGGCACAGGGTAACAAGGAATTTAATGAACTCTCCTCATGCAATTTCCTTCAAATTTTAAGAAAAAAGTTTCACCCACAATCTTTCAATTTATTACTCTCCATCCGTAATCTGTAATAAATTTCTAACTTAGTTTTTCTGCTGAACAATTTAATTATTCCACTATGGTTTTAAAAAAAATTCAAATTTAGTGGTGAGGTAGAAAATCACAAAGATCCTTAAAGTACTGTCACAACTGAATTGGTCAAAACATTGGTTTGTAAATATAGATTCATAGAACCTACCCCTATCCCTACACCCATTTCTCTTATTCCCCCACCACACAGTTTCTAGACATGTTGTAGATACAGAGCAGCATCCACTGAAAATTGTAACTCATGTGCCCCCTCTAATGGCTGAATGTGTGTTTGCACTTATCAACCATAGGATATATTAGTTCAAATGAAGATATATTTCACTAAATAGCATATGTGACGATACAGATTTCCCCCATACATGCAAAACTACATGTCCTTAAGGTTATCATGCATCCAGTATAAAAGGGGACAGATTCCAAGAATACGTGTGAACTCAGAAAATGAGTATCCTGGGTAGCTTTAGCATGACAGTGAAAAGTACCAATGGACCCTAGTGATACTTCAGATGATGCTCTACTCCCCTGTTCTCTCTGCTGCTTGCTCCTGGACAGTTCTACTAAAAAAGCATTCTTTTTTTTTTTTTTTTTAGTGAGGCAGTTGGGGTTAAGTGACTTGCCTAGGGTCACACAGCTAGTAAGTGTTAAGTGTCTGAGGCCGGATTTGAACTCAGGTACTCCTGGCTCCAGGACCGGTGCTCTATCCACTGCGCCATCTAGCTGCCCCCCTAAAAATGCATTCTACCTGCTCTCTCTGTTAGGCATTCTACTGCTGCTGCCCCCTGGTGATCTCTGCTAAAATCTGCTTGGTTTTGGTTACTATATAGCCTCTTTCCCCATAGAAAAAGGGGTATTCAAGCTCCTTTGTGATATAAATGTACCCTACGCACATCCAATAAGTAAGTAAGTAAGTTAAAAAGACCCCAAGTCTATCTTTTGGATTTTATCTTCTCCCCTACTCCCCAAATCTAATTCTTATCAATCGAGCAGATATTTTATCCACCTGAACTGGGTACATTATTCCCAGATGTTCTCAGCTTACCAAAACCACCCTTGCTCTCCCTTTATGCCACTAATATTCCTTGAAAATAATAAAGATTGGACTAAATGGAGAAGACCAAAAGGACTTTTAAGTTTTTCCCTACTTCCCAAGACCCCCCTAAATCTCCTCCCAGAATTCTTTTTCATTAAAATGTTAGAAAACAAAGCTCAGTGTTACTAATAAAATGTACGTCTGCAAACACATTGTGAAATTTACTTGACATAACACTGGTGGTTGATGAAGTAGACTTGGCTAAGTATGAATACTTTCCCCATAGCCCAAAAAGATATTTTTGTTAAAGACCACAAGACAGTGCTTGATCACTTGTATTTTCCTAGTCCTACTGATTTCTAAAAAAATAAAAATAAATAATTGCTTTCTACATTTGGAATTTGTGTAATAAATTGTTGATTGAAATTTAATGACTTTCACATCTCTCATTTTTGTTTCAGTACCAGTTTCTTTGAGGATTTATTGATGTTGAGCAAATTATTCAACTCTTTGAATATACTTCAACAGAGTATATGTAATTTCCAGTTCATAGAAGCAGAAATGAGTTCAAATATATAGATTGATGTTTTTATCTATAGGCAGGGGAGTGTCTTCACTTTGAAGTTTTAGTAAGATGAGCACTTTGACCACTTAGATATAGTTCTTCTTATAAGCTCAAGAAATAAATTAAATGAGGGTATTTACTACAGTTCTTTGAACAGCTTTACAACTCTTCTTTTGGGAGTTTGCAAACTTAGAAGGAATCACCTGAATCATTTGGGAGCCTTGTTTCTGGAGCTGGAGGGGGAGGAGGCTGGGGAAGAATACAGGTCAGGAATGAAACAAAGCAAAATTCATGGAGAGATTTAAAAGACCAATATAATAAAAACACACAAAAGCAAGCAGGGATGACTGTAAACTGATTGAAAATGGGCCCAAGGAAAGGAAGATTTGAAATAGAAATGGCAGATATACTGCAAGCAAAAAGAGCAGACATTTTATCAATTAAATGATGATGCTAAACATATCTCTCCAAATGCAATCCGTATGAGGTGCATTGTTAATTATGGGGTAAATTCAGAGTTAAAAACAAAGAAGATTGGTATAGTTGCTTCTGGGGCGGGGGGGGGGGGGTGAAGAATCCTGGAAGAAAACAAATTCCTCCTAATATCAAGGGGGAAATTGGTATGTGTGTTTTCGAGGGGGGGGGGGGGGAAAGTGGTCCTTTGGTCCTTAGGTATTCCTCTTTAAAGAATTACAACTCTCTGCACACAACACGATTAGAATAAAATGGTCTTTTATTTGGGTGCTGGAGAAAGTGACCAAGGTGAAGTCAAAAGACTTCACCACAAGGGGAGAAAACGGCTTACAGACAAAATACTCTGAGACACCCTTCTCGTCCAACAAGAAAGGCAAAAGCTTTTATAGATAGTGGTAGTTGGGGTGACTACCTGACAATATAAAGTTCCCTTTGGGGTGGGAAAAGCTTGAATGAGGGGTGGGATGGGAAAGGCGTAAATGAGGGGTGGTGGTCCTCACTTGTGGAGTTAGTTCCATCCCCTTGTGTTGATCAGGCAGCAGCCATGCCTAATGCACTTATCTCCCTTACTTCTTAGGTAAGCTGGTCCTTTAGTTTAGCTTCTCAAGGAGAGTTACTCCAGACCCATATCACTAAGTAGCTTCATCTTCTGAAATTGCTAGGTTTTCAACCTAGTTCATATTATCATCATGCAATGTATATATGTTGTCCTGGAAACATTTGGGGAAATATGGTACCTTCTCATGTATATTTGGATTTCCACCCAGGTGATAGAAAATCCAAAATTGCAAAAGGCAAGAATCCCTTAACAATCTTCCCTACTCCCCTTAACACTCCCCTTGTGTGAAAGCTCCCCAGCTCTTTTCTTACCTTATATGCTACTCTATTTCATCTAACTGTAAAGAAAACATTGTATAATTCTATTTTAAAGTTGTTCTAAGTTAATTGGTTCTTTTTTAAAGAGCTTAGGAAAGGGGTCAGCATACTGTAGCTGGAAGGTCAAGTGCCACCCATGGCCTACTTTTGTATGCCTCTCAGTGAGCTAAAGAACAGTTTTTACATTACAAAAGTCAGCAATGGATCACATTTGGCCCACTGGCCATAATTTGCCAAGTCCTACTTTAGGAATTTAAAAAGGAATGTCCCCTTTAAGAAGGCTGTTCGAAGTTCAGTTCAAAACATTATTCTACATTTATAAATATCTTCTATGCAAAGTAATTTTTGCAATAGTTCTAAGCTGCAAAGATCTGGAAAAAAAAAGGTATAGTGAATGACTTAGCAATGTTTTGGTTTGGTTGTTTTTTTTTCCTTTTTCTTCATGGCCAAGAAACTAAGAAAAAGCCTATAAGGATAAGGGACTTTTTTTTTTTTTTGCAGGGCAATGGAGGTTAAGTGACTTGCCCAGGGTCACACAGCTAGTAAGTGTCAAGTGTCTGAGGCTGGATTTGAACTCAGGTACTCCTGAATCCAGGGCCGGTGCTTTATCCACTGTGCCACCTAGCCACTCCGGGATAAGGGACTTTTAAGAGGGAAACTGCAAAAAAGCAGCAAGTCAAGTACAATGAGAAATGGGGAGTTTCGTTTGGAAGAACTGAATAGGTATTTAGAAGCAAAGAGTTTCAGAGCTGATTGGGAGTGCTAAGGTGGCAAATTCGTGTTATCACTTAGAGAAAGTCCTATGCCAGGGCAATTAGAGGAAGCAGGTAATTAATGATCTAGTTTGCCAAAAGAAGGCAGGGCCAGGGTAGCCAGAAGCATCAAACTTGATTCCAAGAAGAGTCAAGAAGTTGTGAAATCCAAGGAAGAGCTGGAGATAGAACCAGTTAGCTTCAGACTCTGAGAAGAAATGGAGGGTAAGATGATTTACTACCTCTAAACTAAAGAAAATCAGAGGTAAATTAAACAATGGGAAGGTAGCTAGTTCATCCAAAATAGTCATTGTTCTGTATTTAGATAATTGTTTGAATTATTCATTCCACAAACATTTGCTATGTTTATAGAACACTAAAGTAAGCTATGAGAGCAATGCAAACTTTAGGTAGATCATAGCCCATGCCTTCATTTAGCTTAGAGTCTACTAGGGAGATGAGACAAAAAGACAAAAAATTCTATGATGTCTATTAGAGAGTTGGAAAATGAAGTGCTGAGTGAAGAATTTTGCAGATAGTCATTATAGATTTGAAAGACAGTTGATAATGAGCTGACTGAAGCTGACCCCCTCACAGTTCCCAGAACCATGAATTGCCTGAGGCTGACCAGACTGCATCACTCCTAGGTTCTATTTTGTAAATGTCCTAAACTCTCCCCTTAGGTTCCCAAGCTTGAACTTTTGGTTGTTGGTAAAACAATTTACTTTGTGAAATCACAGAATGTCCCACACTCTGCCTTAATACTTTATAAGAACCCTCTTGCCTAGCCCCCTCTTTAAGCTCCCCAACACTTGCTATAGTATGCTACACATTTGCATTGGCTGCCTTCTCTTTAATCAGGTTGGCAGGTATGAAAAGCATGGAGTCAGAAGACCTAAATTCAAATCCAGCCTGTCAAGTCCTGAAATAAATCAAACTCATAAGCAGAGGACTAAGACATCTTTAATCAAGATAAAAGGGTAGCAAACCTGCCCTGCTGGGGATGTCCAAACAGGAGACTTAGAAAGGATCTATACTTTTAGGGGGGAAAAAAGGAGGGAAGAGATAGGATGAGGTAGCAAGGCCTGGTCATGAGATGCCAGCCTCCCTTCACAATCCAACAAGGAAATCCCTTCATTCTATCTGTTTTGCCCATCATGCCATGAATCCCAACAGGAGGGATAAGGACATCGGAAGCTAGTTAGAAGTTGGTTGACCAGCTAGCTGTCTTTGTTTACAAGGAAAGGTCCCAGGATGAATTAGAGTAGTAGAATTCAGAGATTACTAGAATGTTGACATTATTAGGATCATTAAGAGGGAGTGGCAGGTAATATTACATTTGATATTAACAATTTTTCTGTTAAACCTTAGATATTTACTAGTTGTGGGACCCTGAGTAAGTCATTTAACCTCTGTTTGCCTCAGTTTTCTCAACTATAAAATGGAAATAATAATAACATCTGTATGGGGGAAAGGGGTATGAGGTTTGGATTAGGGGTTGGGGTTCTTAGGGATTCCTCTTTAAAGAATTACACCCTTTGCACACAAAAGTAGTTAGAATAAGGTTTAAATAAGTAGTTATTTAGGAGGTAAGGGAAGGGAAGGAAACCATGAAAGAAATCCTTGGACTTCTCATGGGGAGATAGGCACAAAGCACATGGCTCAGAGGTACCAATCTCCTCTAGCAGGAGACTGAAGTACTTTTATAGAGGACTGATGGGGGGAGGGGGTGATCATTTGACTGTGGAAAGTTCCTTTAGTGAGGGGAGGACCATCCCCCCTCGGGAGTGACTAGAGGAATTGGGTGAGGGGGTGGCTACCAGGACACAAAGGCCCACAGCCACACCCAAATTTATCTCCCCAGGGTAAGGGAGACCAGAATGGAGGGTGGGAATCCAAAGCTAGCTCAGTCCAATTTGGTTCCACTTATCTCTCTAGGTTATCTGTCCTCTGGTTTAGTTTCTCAAGAAGAAGATTCCTGATGTGCCCCAGAGAACTTCTGGGGGCTCTGCACCCCATGACACATCTATCTCCAAGGATTGTTGAAAGAATCAAATAAGATATTTGGAAAGTATTTAGCACAATGCTTGTCACATAGTAGGCATTTAAGAAATGATGATTCCCTTCCCTCTTCTCTCTTTTCCACCTCACCTCTACCTAGTTCATTTCAAGAGTCAGCTAAAGCATCAACTCCTATATCAATCCATTCCTACTTCTCCAGTTGTTACTGCTTTCCTTAGTGTTGCTGAAATTAATTTGTTTAGTTGTTTTCAGTTATGTCCACCTGTTCATGGGGTTCTCTTGGCAAACCTAATGGAGTGGTTTGCCATTTCCTTCTCTAGCTCTTTTTAAATATGAGGAAACAGAGGCAAACATTGTTAAATGACTTACCCTGGGTCACATAGCTTCTAAATGTTTATGGTCAAATTTGAACTCAGGAAGAGGAGTTTGCCTTACTCCAGGTTTGGTGCTCCATCCACCGTGCCACCTAGCTGATGAAATTACTTACTATTTGCATTTGCATTTGCTTATTAGTGTTCATATTATTCCTTCTCTCATGGGGAAAATAGGGTCAGGGTAAGGGAGAGGGGTTAGGGGTTTGGGATAGGAGTAGGGGTTTGGGGTCCTTAGGAATTCCTCTTTAAAGAATTACACCCTCTTGCACACAAAAGCAGTTAGAATAGTTTATTTCAGGGTTGAGGAAGGGAAGGGGAAGGGAAGGGAAACCATGAAAGAAGTCCTTGGACTTTTCATGGGAAGAAAGGCATGGCACAGAAAGAATGGCTCTGACATACCAATCTCCTTGAGCAGGAGACAGGCAGGTACTTTTTATAGAGGACTGATGGGGGTGACCATCTGACTGTGGAAAGTTCCCTTAGAGAGGGAGGATCATCCCCCACTGGTGGTGGCTGGAGGAACTGGGTGAAGGGTGGCTGCAGATCTCTCAAGCTATCTCCTCAGGACACAAAAGAAGCAGCCACACCTAATCTTTTCACCCCAGGGTTGAAGGAGACTAGAATGAAGGGTGGGGTGGCAGAGCTAGCTCTGTCCTATCTGGTTCCACTTATCTCTCTAGGCATGTCTGTTCTCTGGTTTAGTTTCTCAAGGAGAAGGTTCTTTGATGTGCCCCAGAGAACTTCTGGGGTGCTATGGGCCCATAACACTTTCCCTGTCCAGTAGAATATAAACACCCTGATAGGGCAGGACTGTTTCATAAGATTATACAATTAGAGCCAGAAACATCCTTAGAGAGCATCTAAACAAACTACCTCATTTTAGAGTTGAAGAAGTGGAAGCCAGAGAGTTTAAGTGACTTGACTAACATCACACAGGTAGTGAGTAGCCTAGCAGAGATGCAAACACAAGTATAGCATGCTTTTTATTGTTGTAACCCTTCATATACCATTATCCCTGTAACTTTTTGTTTGTTTGGGGGATTTTATTTATACTAGAAATTGCCAGTGACAAAACTCTTTCTATCAGTGTAAATAGATACCTACTCCTCAACTGAAGTTTTAAGAGTTGTCTAAGATGAACATATTAGTCATTTAATAAATGTTTTTTTGAATTTAATGGAATTGAAGAATTAAAGTACTATTAAGGCATGTGAAAAATTAAATATTTATGAAAATAATATATATAATTGTCCAGATTCCTGAAATCTCCTACTACCATTTTATTTGATGTCAGCCTTCTGATTAAATTCCTTATTGTATCTTCCATTTTCTCCTTTCATTCTACTGATCTGTAGTATGCTCTGATGTCAATACTACATCTATTTCAGACTTTATTGATCATTACCCCAATGTTTTATATCATGGATTACCCCCTTCTGTTTCCTAGATTTTCTCATTTGAGTTGATCTTCATATACCATGCTACTGTATTCTACCCCATCTTTGCTTATCTTTTCATTTTAGAACAAGGTGTAGGGACATATTATAGTAATGGGTCTAATCCCACTTGGTCTTGGTGAAATCCATGTGGTCAAGATTTCTTTGTAGTAGAAACTCTAATTCATCTTTCTTGTTAACATTTTTGTGCATTAGAGTGTAATCATCTGAGAAAGTGGATTTCATTGTTGATACTTGCATTTTTTTCTTCTGTGAATTTTTGATTATCCCTATTCTTTCATTGTGCATCTGTCTAGCTTAGTGGTCATGTAATGGTGATTTTCTAACATCCCCTTCCTTTCCCATTTAACCTTCTGTGGTTATATTTTTCCTCTAAGTCTCCAGCCAGATAAAGAAAATCTCATCATACCTTGTTATGTGCATTTCCTCTCTGATCAGAAGTACCTCATTCCTGTATTTTAAGCTGTGGCCCAAAATCCAAATGTTCTTCTCAAACACCACCTTCTTAACTACCTATTCACTTCCTGAATATGCCTTTCTTTTCTGAAGCCCTTGACTTCCATCAACTGTGATCAAATCACTACCTGTGCTCTCGAGGTCTTCAGTTTCTTGCTCTTCAGAATACTTTGCAATGGTCTCTAAATTACTTCTGGCAGGATGCTTTGTCCCTGCATGAATCACCAGAATTAGGTTTTAGTCATCAAGCTTGGCAAGACTTGAGAGTATCTATGATATTCTGTATACATGCCTCAGGAACATAGCAGACAAGTCTCCTACAAGAGTAGGAGTCCTACGGACTCCAGTAGGAGCGCTAATACCACTGATATTTCTCGTGTGTTGTTTTGCCTGGAAGTACCAGTTTATTATTCAACACACATTTTAAGTGCCTACATTGTGCCATACACTGCTAAGGCAGGCCCTGGTAGTACAAAGACAATAAATGTGCCCCATCGGTTTTTCCTTGGAGGACAAGCAGATCCTTCCTCATATTTGTTCCTTAGTTTTAAATGGTCTGTGGTCCGTCTTGCGTTTCTCTTCGTAGCCTATTCTGACCTCCAATTTTCAGAAGCATTCAGTACTTCCCTTTGCCTCTTTAGATTATTTTTAATTTGTCTTCACATTGATGTCCATCTGATTCTTTGCCACTGAGAAACACCCAAGTCTCCCTGACAACCTGGAAAGAAGATAAATGCAAAACTTTTCCCCTTCTCTCCTGGATTATTGGAGGGGGCTGGCCTAAAAGCCAGGAAAACCTGATTTCAAGCTCTACCTTTGATACAAATTGGCTGTGTGACCCTAGAAAAGTCACCTGGTTTTTTCAGTTCTCTAGGCAACTCTCATAAGGGTATAAATTGCAGAAAAGGTAACAACTGGCCTTAAAAGAGGAAATTTCATTACCTATGAGTCCACTATACCAATATGTCACAGATCCTATCTCTGTCCCCTAACCTATCTAGCCTGAACTTTGAACACTGATAACTATTACTTAACTGAAAACAAACGTCACACACTATATACAGGTCACTGCTTAATTCATCCTGTTTTCCATCTTTCTGCACTATTTCTATTCCTAATGTAGATAAATTCTTAATAAGTTATCCTACTACTTGAAAAAGCAAAGCAATTTGATTTGGTTTCCAGGAACTTCTACCCTGTGGGCCCCTTTCTCCTATTTGGTGAGTGCCTCACCTGGCCTACTATTTCAGTCCAGTCCTAGTCATGCTTCAGTCGCTCTCTACCAGGGCAACTAGGGGGTGCAGTGAATAGAACACTGGACCTGAAGTTGGGAGACCCTGAGTTCAAAGCTCACCTCAGACACTTTATAATTATTGGGTCCTGGGCCAGTCTCTTAACCCCAATTGTCTTTAACATCCAGGTTCATCTCCAGTCATCCTGATATATATCTTGCCACTAAATCCAGATGCTTCTGGAGAAGAGAGCAAGGTTGGTGACCTTGCACAGCCCTCCCTCAATTAAATCCAATTCCACTTGAAGGTCATGACATCGCACCAGTGCCATGGTCCTCATTGAGAATGAAGGACAAACAACAACAACAACACTCCCTACCCCTGACCCCGTTCTGTCAGTTGCCTTGCCACAGACCATGGTACCCTACCCACTCTCTCTCATTGCCAGAATTTCCCTCCCTCCTTTCTCACTTCTTGAATCCATCAAAATAATTCTGCCATTGTTCCTGGAAGGGGTATAATCTCCTATTGCCACTCACCATATCACACCAAAGTTCCCTTCCCTTGGCCACCATTCCAGAGGTGTGTCATATCTGTCCTAATAGAATGGAAACTGTTAAGAGAAGAAAAGATCTTTGATTTTCTACTTATAGCCTCGGTGTTAGCATTCTACTTGGCATATGGGAAAGCACTTAATAGTCATTCAGGTCCCAAATCCAGGATTGTACTAAAACTGCTCTTCTGGGAGTTGCGCAAATACCTTGAAACTGGATCAGCCTATCCACTCTGACCAAACAACCTGAAAACTCCTAAGTTTGGGATGCTCTATTTTTATCCTCGTGTACAAGTTTTGTATTAAAATAAAAATATTAGATTCTTTCCTTCAAACTCATTAAAAAAACATCAACAACAAATACCACTATAATCCGTGTTTCTTTATGTCATACTTGACCTCTACATTAAGTTGACATATGACTGATGACCAAAGGATTGGATAGCCTACTACTGCTTGCGATCATTATTTTCTTTTAAAAAACTAAATACAGGGAGAACAGACTATCGTTTGGAGGCTAGTATTTTTTTTTCTTTTTTACTTTTGAGATACCATCAAATTGTTAGGAAGGCTTTTCCTTACATTCAACCAAATCTGCCTCTTTGCAACTTCCACCAATGGTTCCTAGTTCTTTTCTTTGGTGCCAAGAAGCCGCCTACTAAATAAATTAATCAATCACTTAACAAACATTTATTAAATACCTACTGTATACTAGGCACTGTATTATATCTTGGGTTTATACAAAGATAACAATGAAACAGTCCATGCTCTAAAGGAGAAAAAAAACACCATAACATTGTATACATATATACAGAATAAATACATAGGGAAACAAGGTACTAGAAGTTGGAGGACTCAGTAAAGACCATGTAGAAGATGGTGTATGTTTATATATATATGTTGTGTGTGGGTGTGTGTGTGTGTATGGGGGGGCGGGGCTGGGGACAGAAAGAGAGGGAAAGAGAGAGAGAGTTGTTGTTGTTTGTCCTTTGTTCTTGAAGGGGACCATGACATTGGGGGTGATGTCATAACTTGCAGGGAATTGTATTTAAGTGAGGCAGGGCTGTGCAAAGTCACCAGCCTTAACTCTCTCCTCCAGGATATCTGGGTCCAGTGTAAAATATACATCTAGAAGCCAGGAGAGGGCCCCCAAGATGGAGGGGGAGACCTTGGTCTTTTTAAGCTATGGTCTTGCTCAGGTCTCAGTTTGCCTGAGGCAAGTCCATTCGGTGATTTAAGGCTAGGTAAGAACTGAGCAAAGAATGGCCTCCTTTACCCAGTCAAAATAAAATTTATGAGTATAGAAAGAAGTAAGAGATTTTATAAACCAGCAATGAGGAGGGAGTACATTTCAAACATGGAGAACCATCAGCCAAAATCGTAGAGAAGACGAAATGTCTGGTTTGAGGGAGACTGTGAAGTCCAATTTAGCTAAATTGTACAGTACATGGAAGTGCTACTGTATAATGAGTTAGGAAAGGGAGTTTGGCACCAGGAAGTAAAGGGCTTTAAAAATGAAAACATAATAGTTGATATTTTATCCAATACTCAGTACAGTCTCCTGGCACAAAATAGATGCCTATAAATGCTGGTTAATGAACTTGACTTGAAATCCTGGATATAATGAAGGGGCATTGGAGTAAATGAGCTATATAGTGGACATGGACAGACATCCCTTTAGCACTTATGTGAAGTATAGAGTAAGAAAAAAATTAGACCAGTTAGTAGGACAATATAGTAGTCCAGTAAGAAGTGAGAAGGGCCTGAACTAGGGCATGTCATGAAGGTCTAAAATTATAAGATTTAGCAACTGATTGCCTATGTAGGGTGAGGGAGGGTGAGCAGTCATGGATAATACTGAGATTACAAAGGTGGGAAGCTGGAAAGATATAGATGTTCTCAAAAGAAGTAAGGAAGTATAGAAGTGGGAGGAAAAAAGTAAGTGGTGGGAGAAATAGTAAGTGTTCTTTTGAGCATGTGAGTTTGGTGCAGTTTAAAACATTAGTGACCTTTTACTCTTCTATAAGTAACTCAAGGACTATTACACACTGGAGTCTAAAAACAGTTATAAAAATGTTAACTAATGCTGTTGTTATTGTTATTATTCCCTCTCCAAATGAGCCTATCCTACTTAGCTGACAATTTCTTCTTTCTTCTGGTATCATTTATAACAGGAATGTCAAGATAGGTATTCAGTTGTTCAGCAAGTCATGGGGGTTAGGGCACAGGCACCCTCACATCTGGAAATCCATATAAAAATTGTTGGCCCCCCTTTTGTACCAGAGCAGATGTCTAAATTTCTTTTTTCTTTTCTATTATGGGTGCTTAGAATAACATTGTAAAAATTTACGTTAAATATTTGTCATAGGTTCTGTCCTGTCTGCTGGCCTTCCTTTGTCATCCTGCAGCTTCTTCAGAACTCTCAAAAAAATTCCCCTTTAATTTCTTATGCTGACCCATGATATATTGAAACTGTGATGGGAAAGTAGCAATGTAGAAGGGATAACTGCATATGCACTTGTTGATCATTGGACAAGGATATCACATTTAAAGTATCCAAAGTCAAACTGTAGTTTGTTGATAATCTAAAAACTGTAGGATTATGAGAACCCAGTGTCCCCTTCCCACCATTCTTTCCACCATCACTGTAGGAGCAGAAGGCACTGTATAAGACTAAGGATCATTTTTTTTAAGCTTTCTGTATTTTGTGGTTGCTATGGAAAGAAGTATTTTTCACAGTTGGCCAAACTATTAGTGATGTTCCTTTCTTATGTAATTAGTTAGTTCAATGCCTGAAAAACAAACTTGTTTGTTTTCTGTACCATACCAGAAGAGTTGTTGCAACATGGCAGGGCTTGTTAGAGTTGTGGTCCTGCTAGAATAGCCTTCTGGAACCCAGGGTTCCTCACTTACCTACATGAAGAAAGGCATCATAGTAGGACTTTGTAGAGATATAAGATTCAAATGAGACAATGTATGCAAGTGACACAGGATAGTCATCACCCCTAGAGATAGAGCAGTGCAGGCAAATGTGATCTGTGAATTCATGAATAGAGCTATAAAATACAAAAAATAGCATACCAATCCAAGTCCTTGTCTAACGATTTCCAGTTGGTATATTTGTACAACCACTGAGAGTTTGTTTTTCTCAGGCTGGTGACTTAGAAGCATGTAAATTTTTCTTTGTCTACCTCTAATACCACACACTACCTCCCCTAGATTTCTCTGGGCCATTAGACCCCACTTGAATTTTTATGTACACCTGACCACCACTATAAATGATCTGCCACAATTCCTGCCCCTCTATATACTATAACCAGGACTTAATATCTGAGGTTAGGGGTGGTGAGAAACAGATTATATGTGTATATGCACACATGTGTGTATGTATATATATATATGTATGTATATGTACATATATATGTGTATCTATAGATACATATATATTATTAATAGTCCAGGGGAGTATATAAAAAACTCTCTAAATGTGCACTATAATTATTACTTCAATTTTCTGAAATTGCAAATGGAGTACAAGTAGCTTCTCTAGTTGATGTAGGGATATGGCGTTTGGATTTTAAAATCAGAAAAACAGGAAACTGCCTTCAACATTTACTAGCTTTGTGACTGAGCAAGTCACCTATCTTTCTCAGTCTTGATTTGCTTATCTATAAAATAGCAATAATAATAATAGCACCTACCTCACAAGGTTATTGTGAGGATCAAATGATATATGTATTAAAGTTCTTTGCAAAGATTGGAACACTATATAAATGCTAGCTACTATCTAAGGTTGTATCATTAGCTAGTCACAGAGAACCCAAGTATTCCTGACTCGCATTTCCAGTACCACTTAATCGCTATTGAGGATATTTTTCAGCTGCTCCCATGGTCAAATTTCATTTTCTTATTGACTAGCACATGGGGGACTTTTTATTTCTAAGGCAATCATCAGGAAGCTAACTAAATAAAAACCAAGATGTTTATGATACTTTGAAGTAAATGTTTATTCTGTTATATGCCAGCTGTCCAAGAAGATATTTGCCTCAAATTAATTTCACTCACAATGTTAGGTTTGGAATTGCTATGCTATTTGTACTAGAGACAACTTACATAATTCATGCTTTATTAAAATGAAAAGTGGTCAGGGTATACAAATTGCCTCTTTCTTACATGGGAAGTTTGTCAGTCAGTCACCTTCAGGGGTAGGTGTGTTTTCATCTCAATAAGGACTAGGTTCCCTATAGCCACTCTAGCTCAAATATTGATTTGTAAGACATCTTCCCAAGCAGCTTTCTTGCCACTTTAGCCTTGACATTTGAAATTGAGGATGTTATTCAGTCTCTATGAATCTCGTCTCTGAATGATGGAAGTTCTCTTACAATCCAAGTGTTTGGATGAAATGTACACACAGCACACCACAAAAGAAGCCTACTTGGAGTCATGAACGTGAATCTAGGAGGGACATTACCACAACTCACTATGGAATCTCAGCCAATTCAGCTAGCCTTAATAGCTCTCAGTGTTCTCATCAGTGACATCAGTATAATAAATAATACCTGCTCGAAAAAACAAAACAAAAACAAAGGATGCTTGTGAGACAAAACCAAATAAACAAATGTTTATTGAGCCAGTCATTGTACTATCTCTTGGTGGGGGAGGGGATGGCATCCAAACATATATAAGGCATGGCCCTCAGCCTCCAGGAGCTTACAATGTAGTCAAGGAGAAAAATTAATAAGCATGAGAACATATCAAGTAACAATAAAGACCTAAATAACATTTTAATACAATAAAAGTTTTGTTAGGCAGTGTCTAGGACTTGCTAGATGTCTTGTCATTCTCAGCTTTTTCAAACATGCAGACCTTTTGTCCCATCTAAACATTTTTCAGACAACCACATTCTAGCAGTTGCCGTATTTTATGTATTTATTGAGAAAATTCACAATGACAAATACTATGAATTCAGTGACATTTTAATAAATTTGTATTGTAGCAACCAAGAGTATCTGCATGAATTTGAAAAATAGTAATGTGTGTATGCGTAAGACATGATTTATTCCATCTATAGTAGGTATGTGTTCTTATTCATCATTGAGTCACTTAATAAGATAGTTGTTGGTGCTGTCTTGTAGCTTTCAGAGATAAGAAGGGAAGAGAGTTTCAGCCTCAGATCTGGGTCTAAATACAGATTTTTACATTCCTATGAGAGGGCAGGAAAGGTATTTGTTGATCTTTAGACTGGCCAGGGAAGGCCCAAAGAGTTGACATGTGTGATGATTAATGAAATATGAGTAAGATTTGGGGAAGAAAAATACAGATGTGGAAAGGAATAGACAAAAGTGTAGAGTAACCCCAAGTAATAGGGAGACCTGGGAAAGAGAAATTGAATAGTCAGGAAAACACAATGTATTTCCTATGGAAAATGAATAAATTACTCTGCTTGCTATAGAAAGTTAATGTACAGAGCTCTGACTAGGAAAGGGCAAAGTTCCAGGGTAAAAAAGATTTTTAGCGGTAGACTTTCCCTATCCTAGCAATCATCTGGCCGGCCATCTTTGACCCTCATGTACCTCCACCCTCCCTGAACTGTACACTTCCAGATCTGCCAAGTGACCACCCCAGAATCTTTACCCAAGCCTGAGCCATTCTCCAACATCCTGGGACCTGGTAGTCCACTACCTTGTCTATTGCACATTGTTACTTTCTCCTGATATTAATACACTAACTTTTCCAACTACTGAATCCCCAGTCTTCTGCCTCTCCTTTCTAGGCCTTCATGAAGCTTGGTATACCAAACTACAAAAGGATCACCTGAAAACTACCCATACAGCAATGAAGAGAAAGTTCAGCATGTGTTGGAAATGAGATCCTGAGGCCCTTCCCTTGCCTCAGGTGAGCTCATTTCCTGACTAGCTTCATTCTGCTCCCTGCCCTAGTAGTTCCTTAGCAGGGGCTTTGAAGTTCTTTGAGTTTCCTCCTATTTCTCTCTCTCCCGCCTCTGCTTGATCCAGGTGACAGAATCCCTATTTACCATTCTGTTCATGTGAGGCAGCTATAACATAAAAGAATATATATGATGTCAATATTTCAACAGATCTAGGATTCTATTTACATGGTTATTCCCCCGACCTGTGCAGATCATGACCTATCTATTTTCTTATTATTTTATGTGATTCTTAAATAAAATTCCTTTATAATGACCCTATTGGGCATGCAAATTATTTCTCTATAATTCAGGTTTTTAAATTTCATATTTAGCTTCAAAGTTTGATCTTATAAATGATGCCCCTCTTATTCTGAGACAATGAAAAAAATAATTTCTTCTCTCTGAGGTTGTAGTTTTCTTTGTTTTCGTTTTCCCTTGCTCTGGAATAACAACCAAAGAGGTTCCCAGAAGAGACTCCTCAGTCTTGAAGAACATGAATCTATTTCACAGCTGGAAGCAGAGAACACTTTTCACATGAAGCAAAGAGCTCATTCTCCTGGCCAGAGTAAATTAGAGGAGTAGCAACATCTTACCTGTATGGTCCTCACTGCTATAGTAGTAGGAGCTAACCAGTGAATGCCACTCCCCCATCCATTCTCAATAAACCAATCAACAAACATTTATTAAGTGCTTGCCATGTGCCAGGAACAATGCTAGGCTCTGGGGATACAAGTACAAGGAATGAAATAGTCTCTTCTTCGGAGTCAGAAGACCTGGGTTCAGTTTATCTCTCTAGGCGTTATCTGTCCTCTAGTTTAGTTTCTCAAGGAGAAGCTTCCTTGATGTTCCCCAGAGAACTTCTGGGGTGCTCTGCACTCCATGACAGATTTATCTCAAGCCCACCCCCCACCATGATTAAGGAGATTTGTATATAAATTCAATCTTTATTCCTTATATATGCATGTTTAGATTTTGCCTGGGAAGGAACTTCTAGTCCAATGCTTTCCGTTTATAGATCAAGAAACTGATTTACAGAGAGTTTAAATCATTTGCCAGAGATTACACAGGTTATAATGAGAAAGAGCTGAGATAAGAATTCAGGTCTTCACACTGTGAATGCTTCCCTTTTCAAGGAACCACTTTGCCTCTTGAATCACAACCCTATATCTTTCTTTCTACCTAGCCTACAAATGCATATGTACTTTAAATCTAATATTATTTTTTAAATCTATTTTTTACTTGTTATATGAGGTACTCTGAATCTGGATTCAAACAGATTTGATACACTTTGGAACTAAATTACCAGCAGCTGCAGGGAAAGACCAGATGAATTTCTAGAGAAAATGTCTTTTCAAATCTATTTTAAAACAATGTTATTTCTTTATCTGTCATTTCTGTCTGTCCCAGGCACATCCCCCACCACCACCACCTCCCCCCACATTATTAAGGAGATTTGTATGTAAATTCACACTTTATTCCTTAAGAGTTCACCAGCTCCAGGCTGCTTAGTCTCACCTGAAGCCCTAATCCTTGCTTTGTACTTCACAATTGATAGCTGTGGAAATGATTATGTTGTCACTACTGCAGGATTAGGACTACAGGTGGGAAATAAACAAAATGAGTAGATGAACTCTAGATAAATAAATATTGCTGTTCTCATACAAATATACCCACAAAATGAAAGGGAATTGTGAGGAAAAGAAAGAAGAAACAGAAAACTACTCCCATTGTATGTAAGCTTGTCTCTAAATTGAAGGATTTTCAGGTTTTGCTAGGGAGAAGTCAATCTCTTTTTTTGAAATAACACCTGGAGTTATGATAATTTTATACAAAACACTCCAAAGGACTGCTGGAAGGTTTTAGTTCTTTTGGCTTTAGTACATCATGGGTGAGAAAGGACAAAGATCCTTAAAGGATAGAGCAGAAAGGGGCCAGAATTTGGAAGGGTAGTTAGTGAAACAAGAATATAATACAATAATATAAAATGATTTCTTAATAATAATATTAGTAATAGTAATAATGGCAGTGTGTTACAGAAAGAAGAAAACATTTGAACATGGGTTCAAATCCTAACTCTCTATGATCTTGGATAAATCACTTAACTTCTCTGGTATGCCTTCCTGAAACCACAAAATCACAAGATTGAAACAGATTACCTCTAAGGTTCCTATCAGCTTTAAAACTGTGGGGACCAATTTTTAATTAGGGAGTGCTAGCTAAGCGGCTCGCCGCAATATTGGGGCAAAGAAGAAGACCGGCAGCCTCCCTCAAAACAGAACAGGATTTATTTTAACAAGAACGAACTTAAAACACACACACACACACACACACACACACACAAACAGGATCAGTAGGATCAAGGGAAAGGAAATAAAATGGGGAAAGGGAAATTATAATACCTGAAAAAATACCATGGCCCAGGAATCAGCTGAAAATACGGAGCAGAATGCCTGTCACTTTCCAGCTTCCACCTAGAATGCCCAATTCTCCTCCCCCAAACCTAGAAACACCCCGCACAGCCCCAGCCAATGGGATGGCCGCTCTAACAGTCACATGACTGCCCTCACTAGACTTCCAATCATTATAATTTTGCCAGGCCCATGTAGGCGTTGGCGAGTGGTGATGACGTGAGGTGCCAGAGCCCTGGCAATGGCTACAACCAGTGGGTGGAGCACCGTGCAGTTTGTGGAGCCCCAGGCCAGTGGGCGCTGAGGCATAAAAACCTCAAGTAACAATTAATTCTTTACAAAACTTATGAAATGCCATTGCCATGAAAATGACCACTAACCTCTAACAATATCATTTGAAAAAGTAATATGTAAGATCAGTTCAAACTGAACTGTAGCAGTTTGCTAAAAAAAAAAAAAAAGGCCAGTCATTCCCCAGAGAATAGTTGCACATTTAGAACTAAACCTTAGACTAGGGAGAAAGTGAGAAGAAAGGGTTTCTTCATTCTAATAAGAGACCAACCAACCAGAGAGGCAGGAAAAGAATGCATTTGGGGAGTTCACTTGACTGTGAATGGGATGGGGTCACTCAGACAAGCTGACTGGAGAATTGTAAAGTTCGAGATGCCCTCAATCTGAGTTTGAGGTCATACATGGCTCGCTCAAAGTGATTGAGGGCAGTATATAGCTTTTCTGAGTTCCTTTTTCCCCCTCCTTCAGTCTCTATCACTTCTCCCTATTCCCTTTCTAGTCAATGAGGCTTTCTCCTATTTTCTCTGGAGTCTTTGAGGATTATGAATACCTCCAAGATTTAATTGCTTTTGTATTTTATGCAGGAAACCTTCCCAGGGAAGGAAACTGTTTGTACTTTATTCCATAGTGAATACAATAATCTCTCTAGTGCACATTTCACTCTAACTGTTTGCATGCAATATTCATCTCTCTCTAGAAAGGCAATATAAAAAGGCTCCTGTTTGCTCCCATTTGAATAAAACTATAACACTGTCAGCTATTCAAAGATAAATAGTCAATACTTACTGGAATGTTCAACAGCAGCCACTAGGCTATATCTAAAGCTATAAAATGACATTTGAAGCCATCGGAAGATATTGGCAATCAGAGATCTAGAGAATAGAAAATGATTGTAATTATTGGCCCTTGTGTTTGATTTTTTCCCAGGTAGTATGATCTCCTTATATTTGTGATTTAGAATGTTCAAAAGTGGGTATTTTGTGAGATATCAGATCATAGCTCCTTAAAAGGGGCTTTCATTAGTTTTCAAAGAAAATACCATATTCCATAAGGGTGGTGCCCTCCAAAGCCTAGATATAATAGCAGACATGCAGAGTGCAAGCAATGTCTGGTCTATCAAGGTTCCTGGAGCTAATGTTTCACAGCCCTTAGCTTTAAGAATCATCTACTGTGACAGCCTGACTATTCCATTGAGAGAAACCTGTCAGAGGACCATATTGAATTATGCCACACTCCTGGGTAGGGAAAAAGAATGATTGTGCCCTATGTCAATGCCTTTTGCATCCCAGTCACCAGCTTCCCCCATTGCCTTGTGCCTTGTGTCAGGAGTGTTTCCTTCCTTTAGCATTTCTGTGTCTTGGATTTGAATGAGCTATTGTTTCTCTCTGCCCATTCCTGGTGGCCTGAAGACCTGGAGGTTAGCTATCACACAGGGAAGTAGACAAGTACTACTAGAAAAACCAGTCTCCAGACTTACTTAAAGGAATTAAAGCTATTTGAAAAGAAGAGTTGAACACTGTCTGACCTTGGCAAAGAGCTAAAGGCAAGGGGGTGAGGGGGCGGAAGAGTTTGGTTTGGTGTCCATCAGAGCTGAATTTTTCTAAGGAAATAAAAAGGTCTTCTACAAAGTTCTATGAAATGAGAGGAGGGAGAAAACATAACTTGACACATAAAGCATGAAGAGTTATTCGAGGCCAGCTGAGATGACAAGCTATGCCGGTTTAAAGAAATAAGTTCTGAGCTTCCCCAAGACAGTTTGTATCCGTATGAAGAAAGCAAGTGAAACTCATTTGCAAGGGTCAGCCAACCCCTTTTTAAGCCCATTTGGTAAAAGCATCAAGGACTCAGTACTCCTCAGATGGCTCATTAGCACATACGTGTTAGCAGGGAGCATTGGTCAAATTGTAGAACAGTTCCTTCTGTTTGCACATTAGCCTGCTTCATTTCCATTTTCAATATCCTCTCTTTTCAAAAGGAGTTTAAAATAGTCGTCCTTTCAAAAGATTCCTTTGAAAAAAGACAGGTTAGAATTATTGCCTTAAGTTTTCATACCCTTCACCTCCTGATTCCACTTCAATCTTCCCACCCCAAAGTTTCAATGAAACACTACCCCACCCTTCCAATGTGTCTCCTGACATGCCTGTTACACAGGCAAAAATTTTCCCTTCATCCCATATCTTTTCTTCTATCAATCATTCCATCCAATAGTCATCACTGAAATCTAGCTCTGCCTAAATGACACAGCCTTCCTGGCCTTCCTTTCCAGTACTGACTGTACCTTCACACTCCACTCACTGTTTGAGGAGGTGTGTGTGAATCTCAAAGGAGGGGAGATTAATGAGTGATAGAGGTAGGAGGAAAACCTGGAAGTGTGCGTGTGTGTGTGTGTGTGTGTGTGTGTGTGTGGTTTAAAAATATTAGAAATATTGGGCGTGGAAGCCTGTTCCTCTTCTAAGTTATTGGGGAACTTAGCTGGGGTTTCTAACATATTGCTACTTTTAAATTAGAGGCTATTGCACCAGTTTTGTCATTAAGCATTTATTAATCATATTAAATGTTAGCAAAGAGAGAGAGCACATGGCTCTGAATTAAAGTTCAGAAGTTCTACATTACCTAGATCTAAGAGAGAGAAGAGCAGAGGGTGGACTTGTGGCTGCCTCCTTCAGTGTCCCAGGCCAAGAAAGCATAAGCCTCTTGTGGAGCACAAGAGAGGCCACTCTTACACACTGCTCAAACCATTTGGCTAGCATCATTCAAATCCATTGGTTTACTGGACCTGAGTGTGGTACATGCTGAGCTGTACACGCAGAGCACAAGGTCAAAGCCTTTGCTCTGAGGGCAAAGGCTTTCAGGTAGGTGTGGTTTCTATTGTCTATTGAGTTAATCTGATCTTTAATACACCTTTGGGGCTGGCTCTGAGAAACCAGCCAGAGTTCCAGAGTTGGGGTAGTCTCTGGGTCCCCCCAAAACCCATTATCAATAATTATTTTCTCGTGTGTGTGTGTGTGTGTGTGTGTGTGTGTGTGTGTGTGTGTGTGTGTGTGTGTGTGTGTGGACCTGGGATCTAGACAATAGCTACCAGTATTTTGATTGGGTGATATTCTCTCTCTCTCTCTCTCTCTCTCTCTCTCTCTCTCTCTCTCTCTCTCTCTCTCTCTCTCTCATCTATCTATCTATCTATCTATCTATCTATCTATCTATCTATCTATCTATCTATCTATCTCTTATCTATCTGTCTATTTCGATATATCACTGGTAGCTATTGTCTAGACCCCCAGGTCATTCTCCTTTCCTTAATGAGTTTCATGTATGCCTCAAAATTTTTTCTTTCTTCATCAATGACCACCTTCACATTAGGTAACTTCAACACGCATATTGACTCTCCCTCAAACACCCTAAACACTCAGTTCCTTACCTACTCACTTCCCCTGAGCTACTTCTCCATTCTACCTCTGTTACACACAAAGATGGTCATACCCTTGATCTTATCATCTCTCACAAATAGAGCTGTTTGATCCTGAACAAGTCATTTAGCCTCTGGTTGTCTCAGTTTCCTCAGATGTAGAATAGACAGCTAAATGCCTAATGCAAAATTTGAAATCAGATTCTAAATTCTACAAGGTAGGAGGTATAAAGCAATTTTTCCCAAAACTGATTCTCTCTGTGGGTCATAAGGTAAGCTTGCCAAGTTTCCATGGGATTAGGGTGAAAAATAACAAATTCTTCTATCCATTTCCTTTCCTCTCCTTTTCTATAACATCCTTTCAGCTGGAAATATTTCCTCACCTCTAAGTAAGGTAGATGGATGAGGGAAAGAGAGAGCCAGACAGATACAGAAACAGAAACAGAGACAGAGAAAGAATCAGAGAGATATGAATGGATAGATATATGATTTATTAAGTGCTTACTATATGTCAGTCTATGTATGAGGCACTGGGAATACAAATACCAGCAAATAAGACAGTACCTAAACTCAAGCAATTCACATTCTAATGGAGGGAAAGCACCTATAAAATGGACACAGAAAGGACAGGGGAATGATCTAGAAGTAGAAATGGTGGCATGATGTGAAGGTGACAGGGAATTTAGAATGAGGTCTGCTTTGGGTGAAGATGAGTCAAAAGAAAACACGAAAACACAGAGAAGTTGGTTAGCTGGACCTTGAATTTCATTTAGTTTTCTAGTTTGTTTGTTTTTCCAGAATAAGACTTAGAATAGTGCATTTCAAAATGCCAGCCCTCTTATTCTTCACCAAAATAAAGTGCTATATGCAATTCACAGCCTGAAAAAGCTTATCAGATCACCATGTTCTCTGGGAACTCTTCAAGTTAATGAATCCACTGAGAACCTGATTAAATTGGAGGGAGATGCAGAGAGGGGGGTAGAAGGGATGTCAGTGGGAAACCTTCAGGGAAAACAGTACACAAACTACACTGTTTTTGCCTCACTTTCATTCTGGATGCTCATGCTTACTTCCCACCCCCATTGCTTACCATTATTGGAATTGGTTTGTCACTCAGAAAAAAAAAAAACCAAACCAGAACAAAACAACAACAACAAATCCTACCCAAAACGAAAAACAATAACTAACTCATCAGTGTTGTAACATATAAATATTGGCAGCTGGTGCTTCTCCCATCCTCCTGTGCTCAATAGGTAAGCATCAAGGAGTTCAACAGCTTTTCCAAGTGAGCCCAGGAGGGCTTCTTTGCTGATTTTTTCGATCTCCATCTGTGCTACCAACATCTCTCCTTTTGGGGGAGTGGGAGTGGAGGTGGGGGAGGACCCGTTTCCACTTCCATCAACAATAAATTTTAGGGACTCTTTAGCCCTTAACAAACCTCCTCCTTCCTAACTAATTGTGAATTGTTGTCTTCCCCTTTTGTTTCTATGTTTCTTGCTCAATGAATTAAATTTTTTTCAGATGATGAAGCAAGCATCTGAAACTTCTGTAAAGTTTATTTTTTCCTTGATAAAGTACAATTTTCCCTGTTTCACACGGTAGTCAGGGTAGGCCAGAAAAGATCCTGGGGAAAAAAGAAATACAAAGGAATTAGATTTCACTGACACCTATCAATTTTCCCGAACATGAATGACAGCTGACAACTAAAGGCACACTGAATAACTTTCCATTTGGAAACAATGGAAATAATCCATTCAATTAAAAAAAGTTCTATTTCTTTTCTTTATCCTTTTTTAAAAAACATACTAATATCACCACAATGAAAAGGAGATTTTGATTTGCTAACACTTTATCTGCACTTTCTTTTATTCTCCACTTTGAGGAATAGATTCATGTCTGTGGCACACTGCGTTCCCTGTTGAAAATCAGTGCAAATTAGAGGGTTGTTTGGGGTTTCTTTTTACTGCTTAAGAACATTTGAGCTCCAGAACTTTTGAGTTCTAGGGCCTTGAATTATTAAACACAGAGCTAGCTAATTATGTATGCCTCTTAATTTTAAGTGTGAAGGGGCTCGTTGTATAGAATATATATACATGCACACACACATATATATACACATGTAAGTGAACATATGTATATATGTTCTTTCTCTCTGTATATATGTGTATATGCATATATGTATCTATAGACACTATACATATAGTGATCACCTTTCCTATCTATGAATACATGTATAGATAAATATTTAGATATGTGTGTCTACACATACATACTATATGTTGTATAGAGTATATATGTAGACACACATATACTATACATTATATAGAGTGTGTGTAAATATGTATATATGTGAATATACACAAATATGTGTTTATATATTGTGTGTGTGTATATATGTATATATCTATGTATATCTATCTATCTATCTAAACAAATCTTTATTAAATGCTTACTGGATGCAAGGCCCCTTGCTGGATGCTGGGGGGAAAAAAAGAGTTCATGATTATTACACTTGAGGGACTCTCAAGCCTCTGTCCTGGGACTCTTCAATTTTCCCTCTGTATTATTCCCATTGATCTCACAGCCCACATGTCTTCACTTATCAACTCTATGCAAATGATTCCCATATTTATGTATACAGCCATACTGTCTCCCCTCAGTGACAGTCATGAATCACTAACTGCTTTTTAGATACCTTGAACCAGATGTCCCTTAAAGCATCATAAACTCTTAAGTGTCCAAAGAAAAATGCATTGTCATTTCCCAAAACATTTCCCACTTCTGAACTTCCCTATTTCTGATGAGGGCCTTACTATCCTCCTAGGCACCCAGGCTCACAACCATGTGACCACTCAACTGACATGTTGAAAGCCATTTCCAAATCTTGTTGTCCTTTCTACTTTCATTTCTCCTCCACACTCATACAGGCAGCATGCTATTTCAGGCCTTCATCAAATAGTCTTCTCATTGGTCTCTCTGCCTTAAATCTCTCCCATGTTCAGTTCTAGCCACCACTTAGCTGTCAAAGTGATTTTCCTAAAGTTTAAGTATGTCCATATCAAAAACTACTCAATAAATTCCAATGGTTTCCTATTACCTCTAACATCAAATATGTAATCTTCTGTTTGGCATTTAAAGTTCCCTAGAATGTGGCCCCTTCTTACCTTTCCTGTCTTCTTACACTTTATTCCCCCCATGCACTCTACAAACCAGCTACACTGGCCTATTTGTATTTCTTCTCCCATAGCACTCAAGTTCCTGAAACCTGTACCCAAAATATTCTGTCTCCTCTTTCCCACCTCTTAGTTTTTCAAGACTCAACTCCAGCACAACCATCTATAAGGCTTTTTTCTAATCATCCCCCCACATTCCCTCAAGTTGACATATTCTTCATATCTAAGATTAACCTTTATTTGCTCTGTATCAATTTTTTCTGTAACTAATTTTTTACATGTCTTTCCCATCGAAATATAAGTTCCTTGAGGTCACAGACTATATTTGCCTTTCTCTGTATATTTGGATCTTGATACAATGCCTGGAATATTTTGTTGTTGTTCAGTCTTTCAGTTGTGTCTGACTCTGCATGACCTCAGGGATTATATCACACCAGGCCCTTCTAAGATCCACTATCTCCAAAAGTCTATCTAAGCTCATGTTCATTGCTTCCATGATACTATCTGTTCATCTCATCTTTTGCTGTCCCTGTTTCCTTTTGCCTTCAATCATTCTCAACATTAGGATCTTTTCCAATGAGTCCTGCCTTTTACTATTTGGCCAAGGTATTTAAGCTTCAGCTCCAATATTTGACCTTCCAGTGAATAATCTGAAGTAATTTATTTAAGTATTGACTGTTTTGACCTCTCAAAAGCCTTGTCTGGTACCACAATTTGAAAGTATCAATTCTATGGTGCTCAGGTTTTCCTATAGTCCAACTCTCACAGCCATACATTACTACTGGAAAAACCATAGCTTTGACCATACAAACCTTTGTCAACCAGGTGATGTTTCTGCTTTTTAGTATGCTGTCCAGATTTGCCATAGCTTTCCTTCCAAGGAGCAATAATCTTTTAATTTCATGGCTAATAGTCACCATCTGGAGTGATCTTTGAGCCTAAGAATATAAAATCTGACATTGCTTCCATTTCTTGTTCCTCTATTTGCCAGGAAATGATGGGAACAGTTGCCAAGACCTCCTTAGTTCTTTGTTTGTTTGTTTGTTTTGGCCTGGAAGTGCTTAATAAATGTTTACCTACTGACTAAATGCAAGGGATACAAAGAAAGGCAAAAAATAGTTCCTACCATCAGTGATCTCACTTTTCCATAAGGAAGAAAACATGTAAATAAATAAGTATACCCAAATTATAAACAGAGTAGCTAGAAGGCCATCTGAGAGCATAAGATGGTCACAACTCAGTGGACCAAGAAAAGCCTCCTGCAAAAAGTAGGATTTGAACTGAGTTTGAAAGGAATCCAGGGAAACTAAGAGGCAACTGGGAGGAGGGAGAACATTCCAGGCATGCGGGACAGTCAGTTCAAAGGCTCAGAGATGGGAGATGACTTCATATAATCCTGAGCAAGGAATAGCCAGGAGTCCAGAATGGATATAGTAAGTAATTCAAAGTAATTTCAAGAGAAATACAACACTAACATCTATAGGGATCAGGGAAGTCCTTGTGGAGGTGGTGGCATATCTGATGTGCTTGGAAGGAAAGTAGGACTTACACAGGACAGAGGGGATAAGGCATTCATTCTAGGCATAAGCACCATAGAGAATAGATCATTCTACATGTATAGTTTGAAGAAAATAGAAATGGGAGAAGATACTAATAACTATAGTAAACAAAAATGTCTCCATGGAAGAGGTGGGGCCTCCCACTGTTTCATTTATCCCACATTCCTTTTGTTGAAACATTAAATAAGTTTTAGAGAAATTACATAGTTTTCAAAAGATACGATAGATTGTTAACATCAATGTCATAATTAGGGTCAAGGTCCTTGTTCTAGGTTCAATATACTTTCCACCGTCTACCAGAAATAGAGTAGAATTTCTTTCACTTTAATATCACATAGAGAATTTTTGGCTTTCTGGATTTTCATATTAAATACAGTGTACTTGTATTTGGGTCTTGGCTCTACCCCTTTCTACCTATTTGACCTTAGATAAAAGGCTCTACTTCTCTGAGCTTTAGTTTTCATCTGTAAAATGGGGGTAATGAATGATCTCTGGGATACCTACCTACTAAATAGTTAGAAATCAATTACAATTTTTAAGGTGCTGTAGGAATGGGATCCAAAAATTATAATCTGCTATTTTTTCCTCCAAAAGAGCTATCGATTAGATTCATGAATTGATGGCTCAGCCTATGCTTACATATATTTCACTGTCACCTCTCTTTGTCAGTGCATAAGGATGGCATGAAAAGTCTTCTTGTACAAAACTGAACATCCCATAGGTTTAATGTTGTATTGTAGACATTACACCTGTGCCCAAAGGTTCTCAGATGTAGGGACATAGAATACATCTACATCAGACAACGCTATAAGTACCTTGACCTTTATGAAGCAGAGCTTGACTTTTTCTTCCAATCTTTCCCTAAGAGGGTTTTCCTGAGCTCTGGCAAGGAAGAATTATTCATTGAAGGTTTAAAGCTACTACCTAATCCTCCACTACAGTTACATTTTGAAAAGTTTAAATATAAGCCATAGGGACTAAGTGTTACTGGAATACATAGTTCATTTGATGTCTTAAAAGGACATAGGAAGAGGTTTCTAGCCCTGCTCCCCTGGTGCTCATATTATCATGCTCATTATATCAGACTCCCAGAGCATCTCTCCACTTACTGTGGTAATGGATAGGGTCATTCAATCAGCAGGAATCATTTCATTGTGCTTTTCTTGACTCATCATGAAGCTTGAGAATTTCACCATAGCTGCTCATTCACCTGGAAAGTAGACCTTCTGCATCAGTTTCTGAAGGGAGTGTTTCACCATGACACCTAAGATGACTTTCACCTATGGAGATTTCATGGAAGATAATGAAAGATCAAGTATGGAGGTAGTCAAACATGAGAAAAAGTGTCTTCAAGTACAATAAGGAGTCTCCTTTGTTGAATTATGTATGATGTCTTCAGTTAGGTCCATTATGATCTCCCCACCAACAGCTTCATCTCCACCAGCATACCTTTCCTACCTGTTATTCCACTTCTGGAATCATAATCAAATTCATGCTGCCATTGTTGCTGAGATAGGTGGATTTATCTTTTCTATGTTCCTAATGGAGGAGGCTAAAAAGGGTTAACAGAAAACCTAAGACATAAATTCTGATCAATAGTAGCTAAATGGGTTAACAGAGAAACTAAGGATTGAGATCTTATCAACAGCACAATAACCAGAGGGTTCCAGGCCCTATCAACCAACACTATCAACAGAAGCTTAAATAGTAGCCAGGGATTAATAATCCTGGATGACCAGAAACAGAAACTGTACCTAGAAACCAGATCTTAAAATAAAGAGATATCCTAAACAGAGAGACCCTAGGAGTCTGAAAAGTTTAAACATGTCTTTAGGAACATGCATAGAAGGACCAAATGTGTCCTTAGGTTCACCTTATGACATTTAAACCCAAAAAACACACCCCTAGTGAGAAATGTACCTGCCTCAGGGGACGTCTTAGGACACCAAAAATTCCAAATTAGGATATGAACCTCCCACAAGGAGGAGATTCAGATAATGAGGAAGTAAACTACATTTTTCACTATATATATAATAATTTTCATCTCCCCATTCAAGACATCTTTCCTTTTCTTCTTTTCAGTGGTCTCCCTGTGCTCATCACAGTCTTTTAATAAAACTTGGAAACTGAGGCACTGAGTCATGTAATTCTTTGGGACGTCTCAGTGTCAATTTGATCAATTAAATCCATCCCCACTTCATCCCCACTCATCATCCTTGTAACATTCAGACAAAAGCATACCTACCTGGCCACCCTTTCATATGTGTGCTATTTGTCCCAGTAGAATTTAAGCTCTTGGAGAGTAAAAATTATCTTTATTGTGTTTATAACACTAGAATTTAGCCAAGTGCTTGGCACATAGTAATCACTCAATAAATTATTTTTTTCTTCCTTATTTCCTTCCATTTGCATTCTCCCTTCATCCCTTCCTTCCTTCCTTCCTTCCTTCCTTCCTTCCTTCCTTCCTTCCTTCCTTCCTTCCTTCCTTCCTTCCTTCCCTCCTTCCTTCCTTCCTCTTTTCCTTCCTCTATGAATTTTCATGGTAAAAACTTTCATTGTGAAGCTAAATTCACCTTATTCAGCCCATAATACATAACTAGGAGCCATAGGAGGAAGTTATGAAAGAGCAGAATTTAAAAACTGCCTCAGAAGTTAGCAGACTCTTCCTCACTTGAAATCATCAAACAAAGGCTAGATGACCATTTGTAAACTACACATTAGAGGATATTATCCTCCAGCTATGGTTGAAATGGATGTCCTTGCTTCCAACTTTCAGATTAGGTAGATCTGTGATCTTTTAAGTGAAGATCTGGGACATATGGCAAATGATCTGATAAGGTATTGGATGTTGGTCTGTATAATAATAGAGGGCCCATCCCCAAGTCTGAGTATAAAGGCTGTTATGGACCTAAAGATAAGAAAAGATCCCTGATATAGGCTATAGAGGTTCACCCATCCTCAGAGGACTGGAGGGTGGAACTAAGGAAAGTATTAGCAGCTACAATAACATGATCAGTGAATTCAGATAGTGTAGTCACAAGGTGCTAAAGATCCTGTGCCAATCTAAATGTATTTCACAGATGGGCAGGTCATTAGCATATTTATTCATGAGAATGGATTTCTTTACTTCATATTTGTGCATTTTGGAAGTATGGCAACATAGCTTTGTTGACCTCAAATTGTTAAACAATGCTTAGTGACACAGAAATAGTATAGTAGGGAAAACAGTGCTGGGAATTAGCAAGTGCAACAGGATAACATAGTAGTGGACTTCTGGTGTATATGTGTTTGTGTATATATATGTATGTGTGTATCCATATCTATATCTATCAACTTATCGATCTATTTATCTTATTTATAAGAAGTTGTTTATATATTGTCTTCTACATTAGACTATGAGCTCCTTGAGAGCAAGAACTGTTTTTTATCCATTTTGCTTTGTGGTTTTTTGCCCCTTTGTTTCCTCAGTATTTAACACACACTGTCTGACACATAGTAGGTGCTTCATAAATGCTAGTTGATTTGAATTGAGGATACAACATTCCATCATTAACAAATCTCCTTTCATCTTAGATATATTTCTCTTAAATTTTTCTGTGTTCTTGTACTCACAGAAATATCACTCCATTCAGAAGACATGCCTTCACTGGCTACTTTCTCCAGCATGGAAACTTCTCTCATGACCTCAGCCACTCTGGGCCAACAGAAAGAGTAGGAATATTCCATTTTCCTCACTGCCATTTCTAAACTTTTCCTTTGCTGTCACTACTATTTTTGAGGTTGGCTACCTCTGACTGTATCAGGACATCTAAGTCCTCATTGTTGTCATCTACCTGCTGCCAGGTCATTCCCTCTCTTTTCTCAGGAGTTTAATATCTCAGTCATAGTCTTTCCTCTCAGCTGGAAATATAGTCTTCAATATAATTTCACCTCAAATACCATTCTCTCCAAGTTCATCAATTTCTTAAATTTCCAAGATCAGCATTCTGAATCCACCTCAGTCACACAGAAGAATGCACTGCTTGCTTTCAACTCTACCATCATCATAACCTTCCTTTGCCAGGATAGACTCCTCCTCATACCTCATTACTACCCTCAGTTGACTCTCTCTCTCTCTCTCTCTCTTTCTCAATGATCAGAGGACAGGAGGACAGAATTAAAAATTCTTCCAACCATCTTATTTTAAAGGGGACCTAGAAACTCAGTCAACTCTTCACTTCATACCAGCTGCTGTGCATTTTTTCTGATTCTACAATCATCATGCCTCCAAGGTGGGTAACCACTGCCCCACCTTTTTCAGCTTCTTTTTAATGTTCTCTTCCTCAACTATATTATAAGCTCCTTTAAAGAATGGCCTATCTTTCTTTTTCTTATTTCTATCCCCAGGGTTTAACATAGCGACTGGCACATAGTAGGTGCTTTAAAAAATCTTCACTGTATTTTTTGGATAATACCTATATTTGTGAGGATAAAGTATAATACCAGAATGTCTCAAAACATTGTTTTCTGCTTTTATATTTTAGTTTTAGTTCATTTGAAAAATGCCTGTTTTAGTTTCTTTGGAAAAAATGTTCTTTATGATTGAGTATTCAATAAATGTTCACACCAATAAAATAAAAATGAATAAAATTCCCCACATGTACTCTAATGAAATGTGCTGAGAATGTCTATGATACCTATGCCATTGATCCCATCACCATCCATTCCTTTTCTACATTCATGATACAGAACTCTGAAATATGTGCATATATATGTGTGTATGTGTGTGTATCCTCAAATAGATATAGAGCTATCTAGCTATCTAGCTATTTCTGCACAGATATATCTACATATCAACATTTTATCTATATAATGTTATATCTATATATTTGGTCTGGACCTGTGATTTCATCTGAGTAGAAATGTCCTAGTCTGATGGTGAAAAATGTGTTCCATTGATAAAGAGTCATAACTCAGATTGACTCGGTTGCTGTGAATTTAATTGCTTAGTTCATAAAGTAGGTATAGAAAAAGTATTTCTTGAACCCAAGTCTTCCTGATGCCAAGAAGAGTCCTTTTACCTACTATAACATGTTGCATCATGCTACCCTAATGCTACGTTTCCATACCAAATTTTATCACTGAAACAGCAACAGATGGGAGTCATCTGTCTGGATAAACTTAAAGAAAACTAGAGCCTTGTTCTTTGCTATCTATTTGTTCTCTTTTGACAGATTGCAACCCTGCTCATCCTTATATTAGAAGCAGAGCCACTGAGTGTTTGACCAACCAAGTAGAACATGACAGCATATCCAGACAGTGGACCAAGAGATATGCAACATCGGCATAGGAACATCAAGCCTGGTATGCCCACATCAAAGAAGGTGTTGTGCGCTGTGAACAAAGCAGAATTGCAGTAGCAGCTCAAAACAAACATTAGATGAAAAGTTTAGAGACATCTCCCTCCCAAATGGTCAAATGGACTGTTTGTGCTTGACCTGTAGTAGAGCCTTCGAAGCTCATATTGGTGTAATCAACCACAGCCAGTCACACTGTTCACTGACCTCAACATTGTGATATCATTTTGGTCCTCTTTGAACATGAAGGACAAAGCAATAACATGCTACCTCTGAAGCTTTACACAGAGATACCTTGGCTAGGCCAAGTAGGAGAAGACAACTTGCTAGAAATTCATTTAAGAAACAAGGCAGTACTTTAATTCTCAAATGATTTCTACCACAAAAGTACATTTCTCTAACAATATTGTCCTGCTACATGGCTTTAATTCATGGAACACTCTATTCTTAGACATTGTAAGTAATCCAAAGAGCAATGGAAACAGGGTTGCTAATTGGAAATAGGCTGCAATATAAGATCAGTAATGATTTTTTTTTAGTGAGGCAGTTGGGGTTAAGTGACTTGGCCAGGGTCACACAGCTAGTAAGTGTTAAGTGTCTGAGGCAGGATTTGAACTCAGGTACTCCTGACTCCAGGGACAGTGCTCTATCCACTGCACCACCTAGCTGCCCCAACAGTAATAATTTTTAAGCTAGATGAGGGTAAGAGATATCATCTTGGGTATATATCAGAAAAGGAGATATACCAGTTAGGCACTGAAATTAGATAGAGCAACTGAATGTCATATGTTACTCTCCATATATGAAAAGATTAGTCTGATCTTTCATGGATCTATCAATCATTGCTCCAGAGTTTTCTCAATTCCTCCCTACCTTCACCTGCAGAGGAAGTAAATATACCAAGTTTACATATATACAAGGAATTTTTTGTGTGTGCAGGAGGTGGTATATATGTAACACATATAATCATATATGTGTTATATATAAACACATGTACAAATTTATGTTTATACATGTTTATATATATATATACGCATGATGTTTTCCATAATAGAATGTAAGACCCTTCAGGACAGGGACTGTTTAATTTTTGTCTTTGTAATCCCAGCATGTGGCACAGTGTCTGGCACATACTAAGGTGATTAATAAATGCTTATTGATTGTTTAATTGATTTTGCAGGTCTGTTGTGGAAGATTTGTAGAAGGACATGAAGTAGAATCACCCAGGAATGTATAGGAGCAACATTAGAAGAGAGACTAGTCATACTGATGAGGTCACATATTTATTAATCAGTGTGAAAATAAGTATAATTTCCTTCCCAGTGACTTGAAAAAAATATAAATCTTTTCAAAATTATTTGTTCTTCTCTCTAAAGGATTGCAACCCACCCCAAATTACTGAGTAGATTCCTCTTTGATGAGGGAAGGCTATAATAGAAAGCTGGAAACTTCAGGTTTGATTTTCTTGCACCACTGCCTTTTAGTACCAGTGCTAGCTAAGAAACTGTGATTTGCTACTTGCTTAAGTAAAAGGATGTATTTTCTTTAAGATGCATTCTCAACTTTTATATTCCTTGCATCATAGGATACAGTATTTCTACTTGAAATTCCTTAAGATGAAAACATAAATTATTGTAGCCAACAAGATTGTTCATAAGGCAGTGTTGCAAAATTCAAATGATGAGACTAAATTATGGTAGAGTCTGGAAGTTGTCTATAAGTCTCTTTGCATAATTCAGATTTATGCAATTTTTATCTCATACAGATATCTTCTCCTCTCTTTATTTTTTTCCTCTCTTTATTTTTAAAATAATGTTTTTAAGTGATTCCTGGAATGCTTTTCTTGCTTTAGCTCACCATTTTTTTTTTTTTGCTTTCCCATCATTGAAGGTTTCTGCAATTATACCTCATTTTAGAAGCTTTACCTTACTTCACAGAATTTGAGAGTTGGAAGTGACCTCAGTAGCCATCTGTTCCAATGCATATATCAAAGGTATATTCATTCTAACATCCCTGACAAGAAGCTACCTGATTTTTGCTTTAAGGCTTCCAAGTAGGGGGAAAACTCTAGTAGCAAAAATGAAATGGTTCTCTCCAATGTGGAATTAGAATTCTAGGACTTGTAGAGACACTAAAAAAATTCAACTTGCCACTAAATGGATAAAGTCCCTCTATAACATTCCATGATGAGGAGATTTCAGGTGATCAGCTGTATTACATTGTATTATATTGTATTACTGTACAATGGAAAATATGTCTTGTGCCAACTGAGTGGTATAGGTAAAATCAATAGTACATATTACAGGAATTCCAAGATGTCTGTCAGCTAGTGCTCTGATTTTGAGGGTGGATATGGCCCTAGTGGTGGAGCTGTCAGTTTGTATTTTGTTTTGTGGGGTAGATACTACCCTAAAATCCTTCCCTTGTAACTTCTGCCTACTCCATTGTGTTACCTTGGTTATTTCCAGTTAAGCAACATATCTTTATTTATGTTGGTGTTTTGGATCGCTGCTTTGTTGTGGTGGGGTAGCTTGTGTAGCTCAGTGAAACTATGAGTTATGCCATGCCGGGTTGCCCAAGACAATGGACGGGTTATAGGGGAGAGTTCAGACAAAAAAGTGATCCATTGGAGAAAGAAATTGTAAAAAATCCCTTTGCCAAGAAAACCCCATGAACAAACTAGGAGAGTCTTAATAGTGGAAGACAAAAGGGCCTGGTGCATTATGGTTCATGGGGTCACAAAGAGTTGGACATGACTGAATGACAACAACAAATTACTTCTCAGCATTGACTGGCTGATTTTTTTTTTGTGAAGCATCCATTACAAAACCCAAAAAGTGACTGTTACTTGGTGCCTATGGATCTAAAAGCTGCTTCAGAGAGTGAAGTATTTTAGAATGTTGTAAGTAAGAAAGTAAGAATTCATGAGGACTTCCCTAAGCAAAGTGGATGGGCTTTTAAAATGCAAATATATAGTATGAATCCCATAATTTATATTTAAGTAGACAAATTAAATGGATTTGCCATCTCTCCACCTCATACAACCATCTAACCCCAACATCATGCCATCCATTCAGTTGTTGTGCCAGAGACTATGCTACCATTGCCTCTCCCTAAGGGAGTAAATCCATTCATCTTTAAACTGTTCTGAGACTGAGTTGTATAGATTGATTAATAAATGCAAACTCACACAACCCTCTATATCTAACCATCCCCAGTCCACAATCACATACCATACACTTAGGCATCTTGCCATTTGTTCTACAGTTGAACACATTCCTCCATATAATCTTCCCCTTAATACACATACTTACTTACACATCTCTCTCTGGAATAATAGCCAAATCAGTATTGTCATTGCTTTTGGAAAATCTCTAACCGTTGACTTTCCTATAAATCTAGTCACCATCCCTGTGACACTCCAGACCAAAATTCCCTTCACTGGACACCACTCTATTCATGTTGTCTCCTTAATTAAAATACTTGCTCCTTGAAGGAAGGCATTGTTTTAGTTTTGTATTATTATGCAGAGCCTAGCATATTACCTAACATACAGAAAGTAGTAAATAAATGACTTTTCATTCATTCATTCAGTTTTTCATTATATCAAAATCAGGACTTAGAGCTTTAGCTGTGGGATACTAAAAAACATTCTATATAACCTGCTAGCTAGACCCACTTTCTACTGTGACTGTGCATACTTCATCAATTAACTCCCTTGTTAAGGGGCACAGTGGTGCCCCTTATCCAATGCCACAATCTTCCCATGACTTCTACAATTCTGAACTCAAATGGAGGCACAACATTTGAAAGGACCAAATTTTGAGAGTTGACTTTGAATTTTAAAATACTATAAGAGGAGGGAGCAGCTAGATGGCACAGTGGATAGAGCACCAGCCCTAGATTCAGGAGGACCTGAGTTCAAATATGGCCTCAGACACTTAACACTTATTTGCTGTGTGACCCTGGACAAGTCACTTAACCCCAATTGTCTCACCAAAAGAAAAAATACTATAAGATGAAAATTTCAAAATAGTCATATGAAGCTATTCAGCTTGTGGTCACTTATCTGTGAGATTCATTGACATGTGATGAAAATGATAGAAATGTTGCATATACCACCCTTCGATGTGCTATGATTTCAAGAAGGTTTGGGTTAAAAATAAGACCAAGATTTTTATTTTTAATCCTCTTTTAAAATATAGAAATCATTAACTCTTGGCTAGGAATACAACCAATAAAAAAGACCTACTTCATTAGAGTCTAACACATATTATGAAAAGGACTTTAAACTGAAAAAAATTAGAATGAGAAAATGGAATTTGCATCTGCTAAGCCAAGTGCTAAAGAGAGTAGCAGGAACACACAGAAAGAATAATAATATACAGGAATACTGAAACACAAGAAACAGCAATCAAGAAGAAAACAAGGAATAAAATCCCTGCTAAGAGATAAATCATCACAAAGGCATAGTTTATGAGAAGTAAGATGAGCAAGAGAATTGAATATGAAAAGACAATTTTGGGCATATAGGTATCATTGCACATTGGTGATATTAGGACCATGACTAGAAAATGCCTCTGAGAATATGTCACATTCAAAAGTGTGAGAGTTGGGGGCAGCTAGGTGGCGCAGTGGATAGAGCACCGACCTTGGAGTCAGGAGTACCTGAGTTCAAATCCAGCCTCAGACACTTAACACTTACTAGCTGTGTGACCCTGGGCAAGTCACTTAACCCCAATTGCCTCACTAAAAAAAAAAAAAAAAAAAAAAGTGTGAGAGTTGGAATGATGCCCCCTGCGGAGAGGAACATTGTAAGCTTTGGCCTGAGGACAAGCCATGTGACATAAGCGTCCAGAACTGACCTTTTCTGGGATTTCGAAGGTCAGCCCAGCGTCCAGAAGTTACTTCTGTAGAATCGCCTGTGGGACTTGTCAATCAGGGCTGCCAACCAATTAGCTTCGGGCTATGTGTGTGGATGGCCCTGTTTCGGGTTTCGCAGAAGGTTTCAGGAAGAATCACAGGGAGGAGAGCTCTCTTGGGCATGGGACCCCATTTTGAGTGGAGCAGAGATGCTGACTCCCTTACATAGATAAATGAAAGCATTGTGGCTTCTTTCTCTCTGATGACTAGATTCTAATTCACCTTAATAAAATGCTTAAAAGTCTAAACTCTTGCTAAAGCTTCTAATTTGGGGCAACCACTCATTAGATTTTAGACATTCTAGCTAGAATTTTAGCCCCTTACAAAAGAAATAAGATAGATAAAGAAATAGAGGGTAATTATATATCCAAAAAATAAATTAATATAAGATAATCAAGGCTTCAGAATTCTTGGCATGGAGCATTTAGGTTGAGGGTGAAAATCAAATAAGTAAGAAACAGAAGTGATACTGTATTAGTTAATCAAGAAGCATTTATAAAATACTTACTATATGCCAGGCACTGAGTCCTGGGTCATAAGGACAAAAATGAAGTTGTCCCTGTATTTAATGAGCTTATATTTTATTTGGGGGACAGTATATGAACACCTATAAATATATTAAAATTTATACACATAAATAGAAAATACTATTTTTTTTAGAGCAGAGTCTTAAAATTTGTAATGGCTTGACTGCATCTTGGAGAGAAGTTTCTAGTAAAATGTTCAAAGAAACTATTCTTGGCCTTTTGTTTGAAAGTTTTCATTAAGTACATTGACAAATTCATGGATGAAATGTTAATAAAAATTTTCAGAATGATATAAATTTGGGTGGGATAGTTAAATATTAGATCATAGAGGAAGAGTCCAAAAGATCTCAAGAATCAGTCAATCAATAAACATTTATTAAGTACCTACTAGGCACTGTGATAAACCCTCCATATACAAAGAAAACTGCAAATTGATTCCTGCCTTCAAGGATCTTACATTCTAATAAAGGAAGCAGTGTGTGTATATATCTATAGATCTATATTTATATATGTGTGTATGTGTATAGAATTATAATCCAAACCTAATAAATTGAAATTTAGTAGTAATACATATAAATTCACACTAGGTCCAAAAAAAAATCAACTGCCACAAGGACAAGATTGGAGGGCTATGGTTGATAACAACTCACATGAAGAATATTGGAATAATTTCGTAGACAGAAAATTTAAAATGATTAAACAGTCTGACATGGCAGCCAAAAAAGCAAAGTAATCCTAGGGCCATTAAGGGAGGGATCATGGGCAGAATATAGGAGGTAATAGATCTACTCTCATCAAACCATATGCAAAGTACTGGGTTCAGGTTTTGGGTTTTTTTTAATATATTTTAGGAAGAAGACTGATAATCTAGAGTTCACCCAGAAGAAGTTCTTTAGGATGGTAAGTAGTCTGTTGAAGAAAGTGAAGATCTTTAGCCTTGAGGAGAAAAAAAATGCATAAGTGTCACCTTTGAGTATCTGAAACTCTATCATATGGAAGAGAGAATGAATTTGTTTTATTTGTGCCACAAGGCAGAAAGAAATGGAATAAAAAGAAATTGAAGAGAGGCAGATTTTGACTTGGTGAAAGGAAAAACAGTAATTAGACCTATTTTTTTTTTTCAAAATTAGAGTAGGTTGATTCAGGAAGTAAAGGTTTCCCTTTCACTAGAATTCTTCTAGGGCAACTCTGTGGCATAGTAGATAAAGTGGTAGGGGTGGAGACAGGAAGATCTGAATACAAATCCAGCCTCAGGCACTTATGTGTGACCCTGGGCAAGTCACTTAACCTTGTTTGCCTTCCTTTCCTCCTCTGTAAAAAGAGCTGTAGAAGGAAATGGTAAAATACTCCAGTATATTTTCCAAAAGAAGAAGAAGAAGAAGAAGAAGAAGAAGAAGAAGAAGAAGAAGATGCTTACAAAGAGTGACACAACTGAAAAAAAAAGGGAACAACAAAAGCAAAAAAAAGAATTCTTTAATCAGGGGGTCAGATGACCACTCAGGAATATTGTACCATTAAAGTACAGACTTAAGTAGATGCTCTCTGGGATATCTTCTCACTAAATACTCTATGATTTTGTATGAAGAACTGCTTTATAATTATATCCATCTCAAAAATGGAGGTAGTTAGGAGCCCCAGTGGAAAGATAGTGTGACTTACAGTTTTAACTAAGACCTTCTTGATTCTATCTTAGGGGCAGCTAGGTGGTGCAGTGGATAGAGCACCAGCCCTGGATTCATGAGGACCTGAATTCAAATATGGCCTCAGACACTTAACACTTACTAGCTGTGTGACCCTGGGCAAGTCACTTAACCCACATTGCCCCACCAAAATAAAAAACCTCTATCTTAGCCACTTATTATCTGGGTGACCCTGGATAAGTCATGAAACCTGTCTGCTCCAGTTTTCTTATCTAGAAAATGGAGATAATAATAGCACCTACCTTTCAGCACATGAGGATCAAATTCATTAACATATGTAAAACATTTTGCAAAAAATGCTATATAAATCTAGCTATTCTTATTAAATGTGATAGGATATTTTATGAGATATGTTTCCTAATACTGGAGTTGTTCGTGCAAAAGCAGGATGACCTTGGTAGATAAGTTGTAGAAGAGATCCATGCTTCAATATCTATTGGACAATATGACCTCTGAGATTATGTATTTACTTTTTTAAATGACACAGAGGTACATTACATCAGAAATTAAAGGAATCCTTTACTTCATCACTTAAACTAACTTCCTAATTACACAGATCATGCTAACTCCTTCAAAAGAAAGCAAAAGAAAAGTTCTGGCTATTGCTTCATTCTTTTATTTCCCCCTCAAAGTTCAGAAAGCTTGATTTGACTTTGCTGGCAAAGGTAGTCTTTCCAGGTGAAGTAATTCTCTCTTGATGTAAGTGTTGTACAAAGTAGCTTACATGAACATTACTGGGCTTCACTGGATAGGAAATAAATAATTAACAGCAAGCTTCATAAAGCACAAGAAATGAGCAGCAATCATCACCAGTACATGGCTTCCAGGTTTCTTCTTACATAAACTACCCTCAGTTGTAAAATATACATCCTCGATCTGAATTTGGTTTACTTCCAGAATCACTTCTCAGTTCCATTAATAAAGTTCCTCAATCTCATTTGGGGTTCTTTTTAAAATAGTTACAAAGAGGATGTCTTTCTGAGATTGGATAAAATATTTCAAATTCTTTACCAAATACCACCAACAGGTAATTTGCTTTGCTCAAGGGTACATACTTCTAGGAGGAAAAAACCAGCCACTGGCACAATGCATAAAATAAGGAACCCATTAAGGGATTTGATTCAGGTAAAGTCAGAAACTGGTCCTTACATTAACCAATTCACCCATCTCTAATAGACATTACATTATTTAATAGTCTGTACAGTTTGTTCATCCATTAGTGCTGATGGGCTTTAGATGAAAAATTCCCATTACTGTTTATAGGAGTTACCCATGCTAATCCCACAGTTGACATTCAGACACGCAACAGCCCTCAAATTTAGACCAGCCATTAGTCTACAAAAGAACCAGCTTGGATATTTCAGTAGTTTCTCCTATACAATCTAAATGAATAAACCTGGCACATAGTAAGGCTTAAGAAATGTTCTTTAATTGACAATGAATGAATGAGATGAAGGGATTATATGAATAGCAGGTTAAAAAAAAGCTAGAATTATTTTTTCCTGCAGAAAAAACCATATGCACATATTTATATGTATGAGCATGTATGCAGCTCAGAACTCCCAAGTGCTGAGAGACCCACAACCAACCTCACCCTCTCTAGTAACAGGGATTACAAGTATATACCATGAGGCTTGAATGGAAAAATAGATTTTCCAAGCAAAATTTCCCTGTTAAAAGTTCAATGCAGAAAGTCTCTATTTCTTGGCTTATAGAGGTTCAGTGCACCTTGGATTTTAGAGTCTACTAAGAACATTTTGGGGATGTCTTTTGTCTGTAAACAAAAAACACCCCACAAACCAAGAAAAAATATGATTGGCATGCTTGACTAAGGATACCAGAACCTTACATCAAAAATTGCATTGTTATATGGCTAAAACCATACTGAGTGAAGAAAACTAAGGAGCCATGTATGGTAGTTGTGGTTGGAGGAACAATTAAAGAGAGAGAAGATGGCATCCATGACCTAAGGTAGTTTTAATCCCAAGATCAGCAAGCCAGATAAAGTTCCTATATATCATATATTTTATGATCCAAAGGAAACAGCTGCAACCTGCCTCAAAAATGGGAAATAAGTATTTAACTAAGAAAAACAGGTTAATAGTATGAAGAGTAGATGTTAAAGAAGTTAAATGTTCAAGGAAACAAAGTATAAAATACATAAACATATAAATATAAAAAAACTTTCATTGAAACAATACTTTGAGGTTGGCAGTGTCAATATTATTATTCCTATTTTATGGATAACAAAATAATTACAGAATAACTGAAATTCATTGGAAGGAATTTTAGATCTCCATGTGCTAGTCCTACTTGTACTTGAGCAAGAATAAAAGCTGCAACATTCCCAACAAATGGCACTCTAATCTTTACTTGAAGACCACCAGTAAAGAGATTTCATTGCTGAGTCTTTTCAGTTGTGTCTGACTCTTTGTGAATTCATTTGGGGTTTTCTTGGCAGAGATACTGGAATAATTTGCCCTTTCTTTCTCCAGCTCATTTTACAGATGAGGCAAACAGGGTTAAATGACTGCCTAGGGTCACATAGCTAGTAAGTGGCTATGGCCATATTTAAAGTTACAAATATGAGTCTTCCTCACTTTAGCCCCAGAACTCTATTCACTCTGCCACCTAGCTTCCCTAGTAAAGAAGTTATTTGTACTGAGTTTATTTTTTTTTATTTTTATTTTTTTAGGCAATGGGGGTTAAGTGACTTGCCCACGGTCACACAGCTAGTAAGTGTCAAGTGTCTGAGGCCGGATTTGAACTCAGGTACTCCTGAATCCAGGGCCAGTGCTTTAACCACTGCGCCATCTAGCTGCCCCCGAGTTTATTTTTATTAAGTGCATCTTCCCAGCCAGTCTAGACCTTTATTGGGATCCTGATTATCACTCAACATATTAGGTACCCCCGCATCTTTGTATCATCTGTAAACTTATAACCATATCATTCCTACCTTCATTCAAATCATTAATGAAAATGTTAAGCAGCACAAGGACCATAGCACATCTCTGACTTCTCTGTATACTGTAGGCTAATATCCAATTTAATATCTAGCTATTAATCATTATTGTTTGGGTCTTGTCAACTGTACCATATTTTAGGTCACATCTCTCTGTCTTCTCCACAAAGGTAGCATAACAGACTTTGTCAAATGTCTGCTGAAATATTGTTATCTATAATATTCTGTAATCTACCAATTTAGATATCCTGTTAAAAATTAAAATGAGGGGGCAGCTGGGTGGTGCAGTGGATAAGGCACTGGCCCTGGATTCAAGAGGACCTGAGTTCAAATCTGGCCTCAGACACTTGACACTTACTAGCTATGTTACCCTGGGTGAGTCACTTAACCCTCATTTCCCCACAAAAAAAGAAAGAAAAAAGAAAAAGAAAAGAAAATGAGAGTAATCTGGGATAACCTATTCATTTTTTAATAAACATTTTTTATTTAAAGTTTTGAGTTCCAAATTCTATTCTTCCTTCCCTCCCTCACCTCCTCTCTCCTTGAGGCAGTAAGCAATCATATGTAGGTTATACATGTGCAATTATGTAAAACATTACAATATTAGTCATTTTGTATAAGAAGACTTGAATAAAACAAAAAAAGGAAAGAAAGTGAAAATAACATGCTTCAAGCTATGTTCAATTAATATCAGTTCTTTCTCTGGAGGTGGATGGTATGCTTCATATTAGTCCTTTGGAATTGTCTTGGATAATTGTATTGCTGAGAATGGTGAAGTCATTAACACTTCTTCATTGAACAATATTGCTGTCACTGTGCACAGTGTTCTCCTGGTTCTGCTCACTTCACGATGCATCAGTTCATAGAAATCCTTCCAGGCCTTTCCAAAATAATTCTTCTTGTCATTTCTTATAGCACAATAATATTCTATTACAACAATATACCGCATCTTGTTTAGCCATTCCCCAATTGATGGGCATCACTTTGATTTCCAATACTTAGCCACCGTAAAAAGAGTTGCTATAAATATTTTTGTACAAATAGGTCTTTTTCTCTTTTTTGGGATGTCTTTGGGATATAAACTTAGCAGTGGTATTGCTGTATCCAAAGGTATGCACAGTTTTATAGCCCTTTGGGCATAATTCCAAATTTTCCTCCAGAATGGTTGGATAAATTCACAAATCCACCAACAGTGGATTAGCATAGGATAATCTATTCTTGATGAAGCTATGCTGGTTCTTAGTCATCACCACCATTCTTTCTGGTTGTTTAGAAATCATCCTTTTATTTATTTTTTTCTATAAAGCATTTAGTTTTTTTTTCCTCTTCCCATCTTCTACCCTCCCCTGAGAAGAAAAATGTGCTCTACAATTTTGCAGGAATTAATGTAAGGCTCACATACTTATGATGTATAAATTCTTTCTTTTTTATGAAAATCAAGACCATAGTTGTTGTGATGAGTAAAATCTAATGTGTGTGTCCTTAACTGTCCCCCAGTAGAGGGGGAAACTAGCTAAGATTTACTTATAAATTCAGCAACAGTTTAGGCTTTTAAGCATTTATTAAAGTATATTAGAAGTTAGGAGAGAGAGAGAGAGAGAGAGAGAGAGAGAGAGAGAGAGAGAGAGAGAGAGAGAGAGAGAGAGAGAGAAAGAGAGAGAGAACATGTCTCTGAAAGAATGGAAAAACCCTAGCTCAGATCTATGATAGAGAGAGAGTGAGTAAAGAAAGAAAGAGTTCTTTCACCTAGCCGCTCATGCTTCCAAAAAGAGTGAATCCCAGTCCATTCCACCAGAAGTCCCCTATGGAACAGGAAGAGGGGTGGTCCCCACACACAGCTCCAAGCTAATTGGCTGGTAGCATTCAAATCCATTGATTGACATGACTTAGGATGTCAAGATGACCTTAGAAGCCTCAGAAAGGTCATCTCATGCTTTCTTGGTAGTGGGCAGGGGCCCCTGTTTCTCACACAACCTTGTTTCCTTACATGAAGCAATAACATTACAGATACTTATGACTAACAAATTAAAGGGAATGAAAAGAGAGAAAAGAAATTGAGTGACATATTGACAGTAGCTAAAGGGGGCACTCCCCTTTAGCAGGTGAATATTACAAATATTGTATGCAATGGGGAAAAGAAAAACAGGAAAATATCCATTTAAGTCTTTGAAAGTCTTATCTCAGATGGTTCTTGGGAATGTCCTCTGAGTGTAGTTGTGGGATGCAAGTCTTTCAGGTATGGATGCTGATGATCTAACAAGTCTCAGCTGTAGAATTTTGGGTGTGGTTGTAAAGTCTCTCAGGTATTTCAGATACTGGTAATCAGCTGAAAAGTTTCCTATAAAACTGATCTTAACACAACTTCAAATAGCTTTGCCAATAACCAAATCAAAAAGTGAGACTGCTCAAAAACATGTCTAAGGAAATTCAGAATCTTTTAGAGATTTTACAATTATTGTCCAGTTGTTACAAATGAAACATAATAAAAACAAAAATTGAAACATTCTCTAAAACTTAATATTACTACATTGTGATTGTACAGTTCTTCAGTATCTTTCCTAGTTTGTATAATCTTACAAAGATCACTAACTGCTCCAGTAATCTCATACCCAATTCTTTCAGTGTCCTAAGTTGTAGGTCACCTTGAGCTCATTAAAGGCACATAGGTGGGAGCGGCTAGGTGGCGCAGGGGATAAAGCACCAGCCCTGGATTCAGGAGTACCTGATTTCAAATCCGGCCTCAGATACTTGACACTTACTAGCTGTGTGACCCTGGGCAAGTCACTTAACCCCCATTGCCCTGCAAAAAAAAAAAAAAGCACATAGGTGTTCTCTTCCTATTTTCCTATTTAGCCTGTTTTTTTTTTCCAATTTTTAATAAAAGTATAGTCTCCTTCAAGGCCAATGACCTTTCTCCCCGAGAAAAAACAGAATAAAAAGAATTGAGTAGTTTTACCTTCTGCCTTTGATCATCTTCCTATATTTCGTGTCACTTCTTTGATCTTTCTTTCCTTGTCCTCAATATAGCAAAGAAACAAACAAAAAAGTTATTTTTGTTGTCCTTAGCATTGATTTCCCATGACCACGCAGCAATTAAATGTCATATTTAGCCCTAAAATCAAGACCTATTGACTGCAAGCTCACTGAAAGATCTTTTTACTACATTATGCTCCTCCTATATTTTTTTTAAGATGTCAGGACCTTTTCAGCTAGAGGTTTGCACACTATTGAAATCCCAGTAGTTGGGGAATAGTAATTATGGTAACCAATATATATATATATATATATATATGGAGTGAGCAAAACTTGGCCCTTTCCAGGAAGCTAGGTATTGAAATGGATAAAATGTTGACTCTGGAGTCAGGAAGACTTGAGTTCAAATTCCACCCCAGATAATTACTAGCTATGTGACCCTGTGAAATTCACTTAACATTAGTCTGCCTCAAATACCTCAACTATAAAATGGTGATAATTATAGCACCTACCTTTTAGAGTTATTATAAGGATCAAATGAGAGAATATTTATATATTATATAAATGCGTATTCCCTTCCCTTCCTGTCCCTTACCTTGGGGGTTACTAGCATGAAAGTTTCCTAGTTATTTCAATGGGAAAAAAATAGTTGCCTGGGTGTTCAAATAGGCAAGAAGGTTATAAGAAAAGAAGAAACCTCAATAGAAGCTTAAGATAGAACTATGGAAAGCCAGCATTCATCTGTGTCCTAATGGTCAAGACCTTATTAAATCCTGCAATGGCAAAAGAGAGGAAGTTTAAAAATAACATATTTATGTTCAGAGTCAGAGCTGTCAGTTCTGTGAGAAAAAAGGGCAGCTAGACCTGTGGAAGTGTCTAGACTATGAAAAGGATGATGTTTAGGGAAAAAAAAGTACAAAAGCACTGAACATTCCCAAAAGAAAGAATCTGTGGAACTTAAACCCCCTGCTAAGAAGTGCTATTAATAGCCCACCAACTGTACCTAAAGGGTTTTTAAGTAATCCATATACCCTGATGCAGGAATAATACATACTACTTTCCTGGGCAGCTATTTTATAGAACTCCCATCTTAGAATAGAATTTAAGAGATGACTCCATCCTATCCCCATCCTTCAGTCTGACCTGATCTAAACCTTCTGAACATGCAAGGATCTATCCTGTTTTATAAAGAACTTAAAAAAACAGATGAGGAACTTTAAGTAGCAAGGAATTCTTATTCATGGCTAACCAAATTGTTTAATTTATTGCTAAAGAATTTCACTGAATAAGAGAAGATTGGAGTGGAAAGGGTCATGTCCAATCCATTCTGATCAAGTCTCATATCTAAAACAAGTGGCTCTCTTATTCAAAGATTGGGAACAATAAACAACTAGTCTTTGCCCTACATATAATTTTTTTTTTTTTTTTTGCGGGGTAATGGGGGTTAAGTGACTTGCCCGGGGTCACACAGCTAGTAAGTGTCAAGTTTCTGAGGCCGGATTTGAACTCAGGTACTCCTGAATACAGGGCCGGTGCTTTATCCACTGTGCCACCTAGCTGCCCCCCTACATATAATTTTGCCCTTTAATATGTTGCTGATTAAATTGTTGAGTCCAGGTCATGTCAGGAAATAAGTCAGTCAGTCAGTCAATGAGCTTTTATGAAGGGCTTACTACACACCAGGTACCATGCTAAATATTGGGGGGTTTTTGTTGTTTTGTTTTGTTTTTTAGTGAGGCAATTGGGGTTAAGTGACTTGCCCAGGGTCACACAGCTAGTAAGTGTTAAGTGTCTGAGGCCTGATTTGAACTCAGGTACTCCTGACTCCAGGGCCAGGGCTCTATCCACTGTACCACCTAGCTGTCCCATTACCATGCTAAATATTGAGGATACAAAGAAAGGCCCTGGTCTTGAGTAGCCAATAATCTAACAGGGCCACAACATGCAAAAGAATAAGTACAAACAAGATATATACAGAATAAATAGGAAACAATCAAAAGACAGTAACCACTAGAATTAAGCAGGATTGGGAAAAACTTGTTGTAGTAGGTAGGATTTTAGCCGGGACTTAAAGAAAGCCAGTGAAGTCAAGAGGCAAGGTGATAGAGTATTTAAGTCATGAGGGACAGACGGAGAAATTACCTGGAGCTCATAGATGGAGTTTCTTTTTCTGGGAAGTGCAGGACAGTTAGTATCACTGGATTGAAGAGTATATGGCAGGGAGGGCCTAGGTTAAGGGCTTTGATTTTGTTTTTGATTTTAGAGGTGATAGAGAGCCACTGGATTTTATGGAGTAAGGAGAGGAAAACATTGAAGTTATTACCTTTCCTTTATCAATTACTATACCTAAGCTAAGCAAGAAATACAGTGTGTCATAAAATAACTCATATCATGATATTTTGCAGGTACTTTAATTAATTTGCTACTCAGTAATATCAAAGAACCCAACAAATCCATTCATGATACTTTATATTTTGACCAATGGATGTCCTACCATGTTTATTCTAAATCATTATGAGCATTAAAATCCAGGAATCAAACTACATCAATAAGGCGGAGAGATAGGAAGGCATCCTTAGAAAAATTCCATCTTTGAAAAATGAGTGAGGAACCATAATTGTGGCATGCAGTATGCATTGCCAGATACAGTTTCTATAACTTTATGAGATATATAGTAGAATTATCCCTATTTTAAGGAAAGTCACAATTATAAAGGTGACTTATTGGATTTATATCACAAAGTATCTTAAAGAGGGAAAGGTACTAAAGGCATGGGAGTGGTGTAGGGGAGAATTCCATATGCTTCTGTTTGCAAATGATTTTTTGCCAGTTTCTTCATTCTCTAGAACACTGCAGTCTACTGGGCAAGACCTATAGCCACTCATCAGAGTATTTCCGAACCATCCACATGGGGAAAAGCAAGTGGAAGAAATATGTCTATTATACAGATCATGATATGAAGTTACATGGCCAATCATTGATCTGAGGCTTAAAACCCATTGCTTGAGGGGTATTTGCCTCAACCAAGATGTTATTAACTGAAATAGTGATGTAAGGACTAAGTTTTAGGAGAAAAAAAATGAACAGGGGCAGCTAGGTGGCACAGTGGATAAAGCACCATCCCTGGATTCAGGAGGACCTGATTTCAAATCTGGCCTCAAGCACTTGACACTTACTAGCTGTGTGACCCTGAGCAAGTCACTTAAACCCCATGAGCATAAAAAAAAAGAAAGAAAATTAATTTATTTTTGGATATATTGAATACCCTTATTTGGGATATAACTTCTTTGAGGGCAGAAGTTGTCTCTTGCTATTGTTGTTTGTTTTTTGTTTTGTTTTCTTTATATCTCCAGAACTTAAGTACAGTGCTTGGTACATAGCAAGGACTTAATAAGTGCTCATTCATTCATTCTAATTAGTATCTTGATAGAAATGTAAGGGTCAAAGGCCAAGTGGTATGGACAAGATTGCCAACACAAAGAAGCATTTTAAAAATATTCCTAAGAGGTATTCCCAAACCAATTCCAGACAGCAGTAACAATGCATAGACTAAATCCAAGATCACATAACTGTATGGATTTCCTGTGCCAGAAGTGCCTGTATCTACCTAATTGGCCCACACTGTCCTATATGGCACCTGGCATCATTCCATGTTCATTTAGTTATCTGATGTTTCTGCTTCAAATAACTATCTACTGTGCAATTATCCCATCCAACCATAACAAGTATAATGGATATTTATATACTACTTCGAGATTTACAAAGCACTTTATAGACTTTTGTCAACAATCCTGTGAGAAAGATGTTCCCATTGTTAGTACACCCATTTTATAGAAAAATTCATAAGGCCAAGAGATTAAGTGAATTGGCCAATGTCGCGGAGCTAAAAAGTATCTCAAGCAGAATATGAAAGCAGATCTTCTCTTTCTGACTACAATCCAACCAATATGCCACATTAATTCTTACGTCTTTTACATCACCTCTTTCATCCTCAGAGTGTGTTATAAAGCACTTTCAACTGGACTCATACCATGAGAAGTACATATAGAAGCCTCTTCTCCTTGATACTCTCTTCTCTCTAGTTTTTCTAGTACTATCTAGAGACACTGCTCTCCCTGATTCTTTTCCTACCTGTCTCACTGCCCCTCCTCAGTATTTTTTGCTGGACATTTGTACATGTCACTTCCACTAACATTGGATGTTGCCCAAGGCTCTGTCCTGAGTCCTCTTTTTTCTCCTTCTATATACTATTTCACTTGGTGATCTCATCGGTATCGATGGATTCAGTTATCATCTCTATGCGGGTGATTTTCAAATCTATCTATCCCATGCTAACCTCTCTGTGGACCTTCAGGCTTGCATCTCCAACTGTCTTCTGGACATCTCCAGATAGATGTCACAAAGAGATCTTAAATTCAACCTGTCCAGAACTGAACTATATTTTCCCTCAAACCCTCCCATCTTTCCATCTTCCTTGTTCTTGTCAACGATTTCAAGGACTACAACCTCCCTGTGACCCAAGTTCACAACGCAGGTATCAACCTAAATTCCTCACTCTCATCACATTCCATATCCAATCTGTTGTCAAGTCCTATCAACAAACCTTTGTAACATTTCTAATATAGTTTTCTCTTCTCTGACACTGATACCTGATACCACCCTGGTAAAGGCTATTATTAGCTCACTCCTCACACACACACACACACACACAAACACAACTTTTTAATTTCTTACATTTTACTCCCTTCCACATATGCTACCTCCCAGTTCCACTGGACTCCTTGCTATTCCTTACACGTGACACTCCATTTAATGATTCAGATATTTTCACTGACTGTCCTTTATACCTGATATGCTCTCCCTCCTCGTCTCTGCCTCCTGGCTTCTATTGTTTCCTTCATGTCCCAGCTAAAATCCTATCTGCTACAAGAAACCTTTCCCAATACCCTTTAATGCTAGTACCTTTTGATTATTTCCAGTTAATCCTGTATTTATCTTGTTTCCACATAGTTGTTGCCTCTCATAGTTGTTATCTCTCCCACTAGTCTGTGAGTTACTTGAGAGCAGGAACTGTTTTATGCCTTTCTTTGTATCCCCAGTATTTAACACAGGGCCCAGCACATAGGCATGTGCTTAATAAATGTTTATTGACTGAATAAATAGGAAACTCCCAAGTGAGAAAAGCCCCATTTCCCAATGCAATTTTTAGTCTTAAAAAGCTGCAAAGCCCTGGATCACTGAGAACATAAAAGAACTTGCACAAGACTACATGGCTAGTATAAATCAGGGATGAGATCTGTATCCAGGTTGTCCTGCCTTCAAAGCTGACTCACTATCCATAATGACATACTACCTCTTTCAGCATATGGATATAATCTATTCTAAACTAATTTCATAGCTGTGGAAACTGAGGGGTCAGAGAAGTAAAAGTTCTTGTCCAGAATTAGATGAATAATCAGTGGTAAAGGCAAAACTCAAACTCAGATGTTCTAATTATAAATCCAGTTATCACATCAATCATTTTCAAGTTCTACTTATGGTATTGTCTCTGTAAGATCCCTGCTATTGTCAATATCTCATATGATTGGCCCCATTAATTATCTCTCACATTAACCCTGCAATTCACCTTGTAACGTTATCTTTTCCATGTGAAGAATATGGACCAATGTGGCAGTTTGCTTGACAAAAAGCCCTCATCATGCCTTATTTCTCCCTGCTTCCAGAGTCTTCTTGGTGTAGAATTATGTTGGCTTTTTTGACCAGAATTTTCATTTGCCTTCTAATTCCTAGTCCCTCAAATGGAAAACAATATGTTCTAACAGAATTGCACAGACTAGTGTCATAATATTTCGCAATTATTTTTTCTTGCTTTCAGTGATATGTAGAGGATTTCCTGAATGAACACCAACTGTAATTGCGGAAGATATTGAGCTTTATCAGCCAATTATGGTACACAGATGATTACTTTCAAGTATTCCTCACAGTATACTTGAAGTAAAAAGCAACTGGCCCAGTTATATCAGTAAGTTTCATAGCTTCTCCTCCTGGGCTTGAGGGGGAATAGAGGCAAAAAGCTTTCGAACTAGAGAAGATAAATTCAGACTAAACAGCCTTTGCTTTCCAATCACTACTTTCACTGACCAGTGCTCTTATAGAACCTTCAGGGCTAGTGATTTCTGCTCTTTTATAATCCATTTCTTTAATGGCAAAGTCAGGCAGAGGTCTTGGGAAGAAGGCCTTTAGCTTGTGTTATTTGAAAGGGCAAAAAAGAACAGATTAGTGTGGCAGGGGCTCAACGTAGTTTTCTATTTCCTGGTCAGTTAGTTTCCTCTTTCTTTTTTTCTGAATTTTTTTTTTGGTTGAGATGGTGTGGGAATTTTTCTTTCCTTCTCATGTCATGCTGATTTAGTTATTCATTTGCCAGAGATCTAATCAATAAGTCATATGTGTGGCTCATTTATTCAAAACATAGCTATAGTAACCAGTGATGAGCACAGAAGTTAAAATTCCAGAATCTCAGAGCTAGGAGGGACTTCAAAGACCATTTAATCCAACCTTTTTTTAGCACTGTTACAAAATCCCTAGAATGTAGTCATACAAACTCAGCTTCAAAATCTTCAGAAAAAAGAAACCAACTACTAAAAACAAAACTAACAAAACTACTAAGAAGTCAGCCAACTAGATTTAAATGAACAAAAAAGATAATCAAATCAGCAATATATATTTTCAAATGAACCAGGTTACATCATAACAAAACCAGAAAAAAAAAATAAAAGGAAATGTCAGAGCCAACAAAACTGAGAACACAAAAGAAATATAAAATACTGTAACAATGCTAGAGATTTTTTTTGTTTTTTTGTTTTTGTTTTTTTGGCGGGGCAATGAGGGTTAAGTGACTTACCCAGGGTCACACAGCTAGTAGGTGTCAAGTGTCTGAGGCTGGATTTGAACTCAGGTCTTCCTGAATCCAGGGCGAGTGCTTTATCTACTGCACCACCTAGCTGCCCCCAATGCTAGAGATTTTAAAAAATCCAGTCTTAGAAAAGAAAATAGATGTATTTATACGGGAACTAACAAAGTAAAGCTAGTAAAGTCTCTAGTCTTAATAAAATTACAGAATTTATCAAACTTTTAAGAATATTTAAGACCAAGCAAATTATTCTGGGGTTGGAAGAAAAGAAAATACTCTATAAAGCCACTTTTAATGAGAAAAATGTATGTTAATTACCTAAAACAGAGAATGATAAAGCAAAAAACAAAAACCAAAACCACAGACCAATATCATTCATGAATATCAAGTAAAAAATCTTAAGCAAAACTCTGTTGAATAAACTACAGTACTTTGTTTTAAAAAGTCAGTCATTATGACCAAGTTATAGTTCTAATAGGGATGCAAAGATGATTTAACATTACTAAAACATATTAGTGAAAAATATTAGAAAAAATGTCCCAAATTACATGATTATCTTCTTTCTTTTTTGGTGGGACAGTGAGGATTAAGTGACTTGCCCAGGGTCACACAGCTAGTAAGTGTCAAGTGTCTGAGGCTGGATTTGAACTCAGGTCCTCCTGAATCCAGGGCCAGTGCTTTATGCATTGGGCCACCTAGCTGCCCCCCCACATGATTATCTTAATAGATGAAGATACAACCTTTGCCAAAGTATAGCATTTCTTTTTAGTAAAAAACACTACAAAGTATAGAAAAAGATTTTTATGCTAAAATATGTCTACCTAAAACCATATATTTATATATATACACATACATATATAGAGATATATTTATATGTATATACACACATACATCCTACACATTTGAGATATACTAGAAACTTTTCCAACAAACACAGGAGTAAATCAAGGATCCAGCAGGTAGGTGACACTGTGGACGGAGTGTGTAAGTGACACAGTGGATAGAGTGCCAGGCCTGGAGTCAGGAAGACACATCCTCCAGAGTTCAAATCTGGCCTCAGACACTTAGTAGCTGTGTGACTGTGAGCAAGTCACTTAACCTGTTTGCCTCAGTTCCTCATGTGTAAAATGAGCAAGGGAAGGAAATGGCAAACCACTCCAGTATCCTTGCCAAGAAAAACCCAAATAAACTCATAAAGAGTCAGACACAACTAAAAAACAAACAACAGCAAGTCAAGGATTCTCTTTTTTTTTTCCTTATTATTTGTTGCACTTCTTGAAGTACTAGCAATAGCAATAAAACAAGATAAAAGTTATTGGGAGCAACTAGGTAGTTCAGTGGATAAAGCCCTGACCCTGGATTCAGGAGGACCTGAGTTCAAATCCGGCCTCAGACACTAGACACTTACTAGCTGTATGACTCTGGGCAAGTCACTTAACTCCCATTGCCCTGCAAAAAAACAAAACAAAACAAAACAAAACTAAGTAATAAATATGGTCAAAGAGACAAAAAAATATACTTATTTGTTTATAACATGATGGTTTATTAGAAAATTCTAGGAAATGATCAAAGAAACAGTTGAGACAATATCTTCAGTAAAGTTAAAGATTCATCACATATCCTCAACAATCAGTAATCCAGAAGGCAGCAGTAGAAAAGAAAGTTTCATTCTAAATAATTATCAAATACATTAAATATTTGGGAGTTCATTTGCTAAAGAATACTAAGTACTTATTTAGGTTTAGTTACAAAATGTTCCCTAAAGAAATAAAGAACAACATAAATATCTGGAGGAATATTCAATCCTCAGGGCCAGACCATGAACTTTAATTTTTAAAAAAGCACAAATTATAAAACCCACTTAGAAATAAAAAAAATAGAAAACAGACTTAAGAAAGAACAAAACAGTCATCTATTAAATGCCAACTCTATGCCAGGCACTTTACAAATATATCAATTGATGTGAACAAACCTGGGAGGTAGGGGGTATTATTATTTCTGTTTTATAGTTGAGAAAAACTGAGGCAGAAAGAGGTTAAATGACATACATACCCAGGGTCACACAGTCTCTGATGTCTTATTTGAACTCAGGGCTTCCTGACTAAAGGTACAGCACTCTGTTGGCTGCTTCCTCCATTAGGTTGAATCCAGGAAGACTCAGAAATCTGTGTTTGCTAAATCCCAAAACGTAAATTACCTAGGAATGAATTCCTTTTAATAAGAACTTTTGGGAAACTGGAAAGCAATCTGAGAGAAACTAAGCTTAGACCAACATCTTGCGTGGTATTCCACAATAAATTTCAAAATGGATGTGACCTGAATATTAAAGATCATTACATAAAAAATTTAAAAGAGAAACAGATAAAATAGTTTTCATAGCTATGGGGAGGAAATGAAGTCTTAACCAAACAAGCAATAGAGGCAATTAAAAAAACAAAATATGTAATTTTAATTACATGTAACTGAAAATGTTTTTATACAAAAAAATGCATCTAAGATGAGAAAGGAAGTGGCTCAACTGAGGAGAAAAAGATTTTTTGGTATCAGGGACCTCTCATAAGGGTTTCATTCCTAATATGTATAGATATTTAGAAGATTTACATAAACATAAGATCAAAAGTCATATCCAATAGACAGGTGGTCAAAACACAAGAATAAAAGTTCTCAAAGAAAAAGAACAAGGCAAAATATAGTGATTCTGTCATCTCCCTCTGTGTGAACACTGGACTTCTATTATGGTAGTCAAAGAGAGTATCAGTGAATATAAAACAGTATCTCTTACTAGTTATATCTCCTACAAGGTTATATCATCTCAATGTAGATCACTTAGAAGGTGTAAAAATGAAGTTAGCAAGAGCTGGGGAGTGATAGAGGGAGGACTCTGTGTTTAAAAAAAGAAGAACCCCACAAAGCAGATGAAGTAGAAGTTTGGCTTTTATGGACACCTATAACTCTCTGCCTCCTCTATTACTCATTAATTGAAGAAAATCTACTTTTCAATCCAGTGGTCAACTCAACAGCAATCCATTCAAATGGAATATCTGTGGGAAAAATCAAGACTTGCCTGGTGAGCTTAGACCATCCTTTTATAAATGATAAGCATTTATTCAGCACCTACTATGTGCCAGGCACCCTACTAAACACTGGCATATCAATAAGAAAAAGGAAATACAATCCCTGACCTTACAGTCCTTAAGAGCTTACAATCTAATGGGGAAGACAATACACAAAAGGAAGCTGAAACCAGGGAGGATGGAGAGAAGGTAGCAGGGGAAGGGACTTGTAGGGGAGGAGAGTGGTATGATGAAAATGGTGGTAGAGTTGAAACCAAGCAGAGTAGCTGTTGAAGAGATGGCTGAGACAATGACTAATATTTTTTTCCCTTCAGACTCAACCCTGTCATAAAAACTAAAAGCATAAATTCCTGATAGCATCATTAGAATTAGATGAAAACTGTTTTTAAGAAAACTGCTCTTTGGTGTAAGGTATGGAGGTGAAGTCCTCTATGAATGAAGACTCTGGGAAGAGTTTTTGCCCCACTCTCCAGCCCTCCAGTTAGAGAGACAAGAGCAACTGAGAATGATGATGAGGTGTGAGTAATAAAACTGATGCTGAGCTTCCTAGTGATGAATATATCTGGTGATGAGTTCATCCTGGGCAGATCATGATAAAGATGTTGATGAAGCCAAAAACAAATCAGCAGCGGGCAGCTAGGTGGCACAGTGGATAAAGCACCGGCCCTGAATTCAGGAGTACCTGAGTTCAAATTAGGCCTCAAACACTTGACATTTACTAACTGTGTGACTCTGGGCAAGTCACTTGACCCTCATTTCCCTGAAAAAAAAATAAATAAAAAACAAATCAACACAGTTTTTATATAAATATAAGTGGACTGTTGGACAACAGAAGTTCCAAACCCAAGTACATAATGATCCCTACAACCTAGATATCAACTTAGTTTTAAAGTATAATGTTATCTATATTTTATTGTATTTTTATTTGTTTTCAAAAATATTTCCCAATCGCATTTTTACATGGGTCTGGTCATACTGGTGAACACTATGGGCTCAGTAGGCTGTTTCACACCTCTGGGGCAGAGTGAGTTCCTGTTTAGGTATGAGTTGAACTCTGACCTCACAGGTCACTTCAGGCTCTGTTATTTTGAATGATACTGTCAGAAATATATACACAGCGTAACAATTGCTGTAGGCATATACTGTATTACACATAAAAATGAATCTTTGTATAATTATTTGCATATTGTCAAATTTCTCAGACAACTTTAATTAAACTTTGATTTATGTTCTCTTTTAGTCCTAGTTATTTAAACGTACTTTTCCTGCCTTTCCCCCCTTATGCATTAGATTTGAGAACAAGGCTTATATTATACCTATCCATACATTCTCAGTGCCTAGGACACTGCCTCACTCATAAGAGGCATTTGATAGATATTTGGTGAATATTATGCTATACATACAAACATGTGAACTGAAATACAGCTGTGAGTCATAGTTTCACAAAGAAACATTTCAAAGTAGGAAGATACAGATTTTCTTTTAAATTGGGGGTTTAAATGCTTATTTCTTAGTTAGAAAAGTTAAATTTGTCCTTAGTCTTCTGGTCCTTTCTTTATTAATTATAGGAAAGAATCCTTTTGGGGCAAAGGAGAGGTAAGGTACTCATAATTATATTTACCTCATGACCTGGATCTGCCAAGCACAGCATTCTAATGAATCATAGAGACAGGCTGAGACACCAAGGACAGTAAATGTGGAAAAGTTAAATGTTAAACTAAATTGATTTCTCTTGGGCTTCCTGGAAGTGGGGCAGTCTGGGAGGAGCAATAGCCTAACCCCTACCCTCATGAAGGTTGGGCTAGTTTTTCTTTAAAAGGTATGGAGATATTCCTGAACACTTGGTTGGTTCAATGTATTGAAGGCTTAGACTATTGATGTCAGTTTCTCACTGCTTGAGTAAAAAGCAGCCACAAGGAGCTGAAAGGGCTTTCAGATGTTTGACTGCTACTATCATAAGGAAATATGAAGGTGGGTCAGGTAGTACAGTAGCTAAAGTGCTGGGTGGTCAGGAGGACCTGAGTTCAAATTCAACCTCCTACATTTATTAGCTGTGTGATCCTGAGCAAGTCATTTAAGCATTGCCTGCTTCAGTTTTACCAAGAGTAATGCTGGGGTAATCATAGTACTTACCTCCCAGCGTTGCTGTGAGGATCAAATGCGATAACATTTGTAAAGCTGTTATGGCACGATTGACACAGAAAATACTCAGCCAGGTATTCAAGGTAGAGAGAGTTTATTATATGCAGGCCCAAAGGGGGTTTTAAGCCTCCATCAGTGGGCCCCAAGTCTTGTAGCTCACCTGGTTATATACAAAAAGAGTAGGCATGGTATAGTGACAAGTTTATCAAACGAAGATGAGGTCAGTTATTCACTAAACAAAGGGTGCATAGTGGTGTCTAGTGGTTTAGTCATCATTATAGGAATATATAATAATGAGGTCAGTAGTTAAGGGGGGGCCTGTCATTGTAGCTGGGGTACCTCAAGGCCAGAGCCTATCTGAGACAGACAAGGTCAGAAGGCAGAGATTACAGGCCTGCAGCTGTAGCTGGAACACTGCAAGGCCAGGGTCTGTTTGAGACAGACAAGGTCAGAGGCTACATGTGATTTTCTACATCAAAGCAGTCAGAACACTGCCTGGCACATAGTAAGCTCTATATAGGTGCTAGCTATTACTATCAGCTCAAGATGTCTTCAATGCTGATCCTTTCTGAATATCCTTCTCAAATGGCTAATTAAACACCCTTTTTAAAAAATGTTGAATGACCTATGAGTATCTCATTTTGTTTTATTCTACATTTATAAACATTTTTATTTATAGTTTTGGGTTCCAATTTTTATCCCTCTATCTAATTTTTATCTCCCCAACTCGGCAAATAATCATATATGTATTATACAAGTATGATTATGTAAAACATAACCATATTTATCATTTTGTATGAGAAGACTTGATGAAAAGAAAAAAATGAAAGTGAAAAATAGCATGCTTCAGTCTGTTCCATCAATATCAGTTCTTTTTTTTGGAAGTGGATACTATGTTTCATCAGTAGTCCTTTGGGATTGTCTTGGATCACTGTATTCTTGAGAATAGTCAAGTCATTCAGTTCTTCATCAAACAATATCTCATGTTGTTTTAATGACAAACTTAACTCCTGAGGGACTTGTCTGACTCAACCCTATTCCAGAAGATGGAGAAAGCAAAATCCCTGCTCAAATCATCAACTGATGACATAGAATTAACAACTTGCATGCATTATTTACACAATTTACTGTAGTAAGTCTTGTCCCATTGATGGGGGAAAGCAACCTTACTGAACTACTAAGAACTACTGTTATGTCATCTAAGTAGTATTTTATAGAATTGATGACTGCTTGACAATGGCTGAGTAGCTTCGACATGGGCTGTCCATTTGAGCAATCATATAAACAATAATCAGAACGCATGGGGGAAAGACCTTCTGACATTCTCTGCTGCATCTGAAGTGAGGCTATATCTAATTAGAAAAGACAATACCCATGTTGCTCTACTCAAAGCACTGGCCTGCGGCATACAAAGAAAAAAATTATTTTATTTTCTAGCACAGCTATGTCTTACCTTTATGGGCATACACCAAAGAGGAATAGAAAATAAATAGCACATAATTTTGCATTTTTATAATAAGTTTGAAACTAAACACTAGGAAACCTTGTCAGCCCCTGCTAAGCTGATTCCAATTAAGGCTTCTGGCAGTGTTCCAGCTGTTTTACGACCTCAAATAGCACTGAGCATAACAAGGTTTATGAAGCATTCAAAAGTCAAATACCCTATTAACATAAACATGGAGCGAAATCAACTCTTCTACCAATTTTCAGCTTGCTTTCTTTCTTTCATTTGCAATGTTGGGCTAATCTAAGATGAAGTCTGCTCCTTTGTTGAGTTTTTTCTTCTTTTTTCTGCTTGCTAGAATGCAAGACCAAATTAAGTATTTGAACAGCGTCGCAACTTCACCTCCATACCTTACACCAAAGAGCAGTTTTCTTAAAAACAGTTTTCATCTAATTCTAATGATGCTATCAGGAATTTATGCTTTTAGTTTTTATGACAGGGTTGAGTCTGAAGGGAAAAAATATTAGTCATTGTCTCATGCTTAGATTTTCTTTTAAGTAATATGCCCCTTTCTATATGATTGGAAATGAATTTTCAAATTTGATTATCTTCTTAAAGGTTTTATGCAGAAAAAGGTTATTTGTTAACAGAGACCAATTGTATCTAAAAGAAAAGCATGCATATTTCCATTGTTTGGGGAAATAAGGGTAGGAAAGAAATGATTTTATTAAGTTTCATTTTGAAATATACTGGGATAGATCATTAGCCAAATCCTTTAAAGACATGTTGGATCACAAGAGAGTTTTAAGGCCTCTCTAGGCACCCTATCTCCCCCAGCCCACTTCTCTTTCCCTGGGTGTTTTTGTTTGCTTAGCTTTATTGTTTTGTTTTTTCTCATGGTCATTTTGGTCTCTGTGAAGTAGATTTGCTAGTGAAATAAGAGACATGTATTTGTGTTTATTCTAAATATTCACTAATTACTGAAGCCTTTTAAGTACTTTGTCAGGCAGACAATTGGAAATTTAATGCCTCCTTCCCTTTACATGACAAAAAGAAATCTAAGCATGTTTGGGGTGACACTTTTGCTGTTAAATTACCTTGATCAACATATACATATGACTCAGTGAAAGGAAGGAAGGAAGCTGATTTAGAATCTAGCCAATGAAGCACATAGAAAGACCTACATCATTTTCCTTAAAAAAAATAGTTCATAGGCTTATCAAGACATAAACAAGACAACAGAGCCTGGATGTGTTTGTGTTTGTTTATTTTAATGGTGCAATATTAATTAAAATTTATTTTTCTTTCTTTGAAGTCCAATTATACATTGCCATAAAAATAATTTTCTTTAGCTTCATAGTTGTATATTATGGGAAAATTGTTTTGAAGTCTTCATTTATTTTTCTTTTCATTTCTTTATATGTGTGTGTGTGTGTGTGTATAAAAGTTGACGCTTACAGAATGGTTATAAAGTTCAAAGACTTGTGAGGCTTCACTAACATCTGGAATAACCTTAGATATCAAATTGGGCTTCAGATAAATGAAAAGTTCAAGAATATTTTTTATTATTGGAATATATTGTTTGATAGTGAGAACTTCCCCTAGCAGAGTATCTTTTTCCCCCCAAAAAACCACACTTAGTTTACTTCTGAGTCATCTATTGAAGTTCTATCCTCTTGATAAAAATATGAAGATAATTACCATTGAGAGTCATTTCCTCTACACTCGTTTTTAGGGCTCAAAAAGGTAGAGTTCTCCTTGTGTGTATCACAGAGAAATGACTTTACTACTTCTAGGTTTGAAACTATACCTTTAATAAATATAGAGATAAATTAGTAATTAGATCATGAATAAAAATAGTTAAGCAATTTTCACTTAGGCAATTTAGACTATGTTCTTCCTATACTCCTTTTCCCTTTCCCAGTTGGTACCATGGTATGATATTCTTCAATAAATATAACAATTTTCATTTCTTTTTTCAGGCTAGTTTTCCAAATTGATTATATATAATTAACGTATTTCAGAGTATAATGAATTAATTACACTTAAAACAAATGACCCAGTAATAGCCAATACATGTGCTATATTTCCATGGCAGAAGAAAGCCAAAATAGAGTAAATATAATAGACTAAGCACCAATCACCACCTATAGAGAATCTGTCTTCCATTGGAACTCTGCATTGGTTATCCTCCATGACAGTGGAAAAGAATTCAGTAAACATAAAGCATGTTGCCCGGTTCCATGCCTAGTGTGTATATATGAATGCATGCCAACATACATGTATATATGTATGTATGTTATGTATGCATGTGCAAGTGTATATACATCTATAGCTACATTTACATATGTGTTTTACATATGTATAAATGAAAATATGTAAAGATATAGATTAAAGATAGATATGAATACAGAGACATGGATTTAAATTTAGATTTAGATAGAAACTGACATTTCTTTTTTATTATGCTTAGCATTCTTTGACAGTTTTAGCTCATTAGTAGCATTATGACTTTTTACAATTGTCCTTATAGGACCAGGTTATACTTATGCATTTATCTTGCATTACATGCCCTTACTCCCCTCTTTCTTATTTTTGTTTTTAAAATCTGAGCTGTTCTATGAGTTTTCTGGTCATCTAAATAAGTCTTTTTAAACTATTTCTTCTTTTCTTCCTATACCTCTGTGAATACAACTCTATATATTGTTACTTAGTTATTTAATTTACATCCTACACTGTGAGTTACTTGCGAGTAGGGACTGCCTTTTGCCTTTGTTTGTATCCCTAGGGTTTAGCACAGTGACTGACACATAGCAGTGTTTAATGAATGTTTATTGACCGACTGGCTAGTAAGCACTTAATAAATACGGTTGAATGACTGAATGTCAGACTGGTGACTTACCTCCCAATCATATTACAAACTGCTAGAGAATCGAGATTGTGATTTATATTTCTTTAATACTCCTCACAGTGCTATCCTGATGGCATGAACATACTAATCAAAGAATAAACATTTGAATCAATGAATGCTTCATTCTACTTAACTCCAAGCTGATTTCCTCTTAGTCCTCTGCTGTTAAGGCACTGCATACCTTTATAACTGACTTAGGACATGATTAATTATATAGCTGGGATATCTGCCCAGTGTTAATATTTAAAATAGCATTCATTCTGAAATCTGGAAGAAACTTAGAAAAGGTAGAACTTTTAAAATTCTTTCTAATCGTGTTTTTAAAAAGATTTCTTTTTTTAACCACATGATGCAGAACAAGGCATATTACCATTTTATTTGAACCTTTGTTTTGACCAGATTGCAAATTTTCTGTTAATTGGATCTTGAATTGTCCAATACTCTATTATAGATTTTCTCCATGGCTCCTGCACATGAATTTTATTACAGACTTTTCATCCACATCTGCTCAGTCATTCAATCTGTTCAAAATAATGTTTCTCTTATATACAGGGAAAAACAGGAAGTTGTTTGGATACTGAACAAAGAAGAAAAAAATTAACTTCAAAACTTTATCTTCCCTGTATACATGCGGCTTTAAAAAATTTAATTGAATGGTCTTTGCTTATAAGATGATTAGTTAAAAATTCTCTTTTTCTCCAAGCAACAACTAGGTGCTTAAAGAAGCAGATTGACAGAAAAGTTGGTCAGTTGGCTAGAATCAATTTTAATGTATTAAGATTTAGTATTCTTAGTATTAGCTCATAAATCTCAATGAAATTGTCTACCCCCCAAAGTGTAATAAAAGAGTTTTGATTATTTTCCAATCTTTCTGCCTTTTTGGGTTATTATAACCATAACCGTGTAACTTATGTTGTTTTCAAAATTAATATACTCAGGATGCAAAGGATGCAACATTCAGAGCATGAAGAATCATTAACGAGCAACGTTTGGAGAAATGTTCTTGCATTTCAAATGCTTCATTGCTTCATTGAAGAGTGAACACAGGAACTCACTCAGAGGCAGATGTTGTGCTTGCACGTATTACAAATGCAAACAATTATCCCCAAAGTGAGCAGAAAGGAATCAAGAAACCATAACAAACTCAGAAGGAAGAGAATAAATTTCACTGAATTTTAAAATGGAGAGATATGGTAGTTATGAAAAGCTAGGACAATTGTGGGATCCCAAGTTACTACACTGAGGTGGTGATCAGGGCATTTAAAAATTATATTGGTTTATCCAGTTTCAAAGTTGGTTATTATTAGCATTTGTAAGAAACTTTGAGCTCAAGAATGGAATTTTGTAATGTTTTCTTCATAACAATTTTACTCTTCATATTTCTGGATATTATCACAGAAAATTCACAAAGGAAAATAAAAGAAAAGTAAAAATCAACAAAGCACAAGAGATTGGCTTGTCTAACACCACTTAACTTTGAGTAGAAGACAGAAATTCACTTCTGCAGTATGGAGAAAACAACAGATTCCCTGGAGGGAATTTGAGGTCTTATTTGGTCTTCTTGCTCTCCCTCCTGTTAAAACAACTAAGCAGTCACAGAAAAGGTGCTATCTTAGGAACCAAAATCTATAGGTTCTGATGCTCAGTGTTTTTATCTAGAGCTTGAAGACAAACTAAGATCAGAAGAAAGGCTAATTTAGGGTTATCAGCAGCTGCTACTACCTTTATGATTCCACAAGCCAACTGGATAAGAATCATTTGATTTCCTGACATCCTGATATTTCCATTTTATGGGAATGGTAGCAGTCTTGGTGATTTCTAATCTTCATTACTAAATAATCTGTTCTATCTAATTTCTTTATTCTTTTTCCAGGATTACCAAGTGTCACCAAAGAAAGTCGGGGAATCAAGATAATTTCATGGTACTCAATCTCATGTTTTAAATATCAAACAGAAGAGTTTATATTTTTTCTTTTATGTGATAGGAATATGGGAGTCTGTTGAGTAGTGGGGGTGGGAGCAACGTGATTAGACATGCATTTTGGGAAAATTACATTGGTAGCTGTGTCAAGGATAGATTGGATAGATTCGAGTTGAGAGAACTCTGAAACTAAAAAGAGAGTCTTATAGTAGTCCAAGAAGTGATGAGGACCTAAAGGTGGTAAGTGTGCAAGTTAAGAAGAAAGAAGGTATGCTTGAAATATTGTAGAGATAGAAACAAGACTTGACAATTACTCTTTTTGTGATGACAAACAAAACTGGAAACTGAGAATTGACTGAGAAATGACTGAGCAAGTTATGGTATATTAATATTATGGAATACTCTTGTGTTGTAAGAAATTATTAAGGGATGGTTTCAGAAAATTGATTCAAAGTGAAAGGAGCAGAAACAAAACTATTAGTACAATGATAGCAATATTGTAAAGATAATCAACTTCCAGGGATTTAAGAACTCTGATCAATACATAAATCAACCACAATTCCAAAGGAATCTCAATGAAACATACTATCCACCTTCAAAGTGAGAGTTGAGGGACTTAGAATGCAGATGGAAGCTTATTCTTTTCTCTTTGTTTTTTTTTTCTTGGAAATGGCTAATGACTAATGAGTTTGTTTGCATGACTACATATATTTGTAATGGGTTTTGTTTTTCTTGCCTTCTCAGTGGATGAGGAAGAGGGAAAGACTTTAAAACTGAAAATCAAATTTTTAAAAAGATGCGAGGTCAGAGGGAGGAATTGAGAATGACACTGAGATTATAAACTTTTTTGGATGTAAGAATGATGATGCTCTTTAAAATAAGAGGTAGTTTAGAAAAAGGATGGGTTTGAGAAGGTGAGATTGGATATGTTGTTTTAGGTTCCTGTGGGATATCCATTTCAAAATATCTAAAACTCTCTATTAACTGAAAACGCTCTCCAAGGTAGCTAATTCTGATTTTGGACAGTTCTGTTGTAACATTCTCTCATATCTTCCTTTAACTATCACATACTCATCCTAGTTCTACCTTTGGGGAACAATTAGTCAAATCTCTGTCATTATTAGAGATAACTAGATAGTATAATGGATAGAGCACTTGAGTCAGGAAGACCTGAATTCAAATTTGGCCTTAGACACTTACTAGCTGTGGGACTCTGGGGAAATATCATAAACTCTGTTTACCCCATTTTCTTCAACTGTAAAATGGAGATAACAAGAGCACTTATCTTGCAGGGTTATTGTGAGGATAAAATGAGATAATACTTGTGAAGTGCTACACAAATACTAGCTATTATTATTACCTCAACAATGCCCACATCCACACCCTAGTTATGTGGTGACTTGCAAAAGGGACACTGTTCATATGTATTTTTTTCTAGGTTTCAGTAGCATACCACTTCAGGAAAGGATAGTTACTAATGGCCAATATCTGTCTTCAGAGAATCTTTATCTTTATTCAACCTTTGGACCTATATACTTTCTTCACTCTGCCTTGAACTGTGAAAACATTGAATCCTTGTTGCACTGCAGTACCCATTTATCAGGCAGAAAGTGAGGAAGGAACAATGTCCCCATCAGCATGCATAAGTACATTGCTATCAGTCCTCATGGACATATTTGCCCACCTGTGTCCCTCTATAAAGAGAGACTGACTCACCAGTCGAATAGTTGTGGGTTTTTTTTTTCCCCTTTCTGCTACCTTATCTTTATGCCCCACCAGTGTCATAGAAGAAAATTAAATTAGTAACAAAACTCAGGAACATCTTCACAGTCTGCTCCCAGCCACATGTTTCTGTCCTCTCTAATCAAAGACATAGCTGCTGACAGTGATTACAATCTGCGTGTATGGGTGTGACTGAAAAGCCTGATGTCTGAATAACAGCCCTTTCCACACTGCACAGATGTAAAGGTTACTCTTTGATTTCTGGTAGTGGCTGTTCTTTGTAAAACCTGTCGCTGTTTTTGCCTGTGCCCCTTGACCTCACAGTTGACAGGAAGCCTCATCTCAAAGGGGAGCTTTCCAATTCCTTATCTCCGCACACCAGGCTCATTGTCAGCTGCTGTTGTCATTCCCCAGCAATCCATAGCTTCAGCACAGTGTTTGAAGCTGAGCATCCGGTGGTTCTCAAATTATTGCTCTCCTTCTTTTCAGTAGCCCCACTGAGCTCCTCATACAAAAGCCGCTGGGGTACTAGCTGACATCAGTTTGCTTGCATCTGTTCTCCCCACACCAGCAGCCCAGTGACACTGTGATGGAGCAATTCAATTTGACAGTCATTTTAGATGTGTGTATTGTCTCTGCAGAGCATTGTGCTGAGCTATAAGAGGATTGAAGAGAGAGGGAAGAAGAGAACTAAGACGTTAGCTGTGCCCTCATAGAGCTCACACTTTAATAATAGGATAAGATCTGTACAACATAATACAAAACGAGTCATCCTATCAGATTGCTGCTACAGAGAAAGGTCCTCTCTCTGAGGGCTAGACTAGGATAGGAGGGGTATAGTAAAGCCTCCATAACTGAGATCCTCCAAACAATACCAAACACAAACATACTACACACCTGGTTAAACAGCTAGATGTATTCCAGGAAGTTGTGGTGCTATAGTCATAGTTCTCAGTCAGGACAAAGCAAAAAAATCAATGTTGTGATCATATAAGAGCAGAATTTATAGGGCCATCAAATCTCAAACATTCACAAAATTCGTCAAATTTTTTTACAAGTTATGTGTTAGATAATGTGAAAGTACTTTGAAAACTATCAAATGCCATATAAATAATAGTACCAACAAATTACACAGCACTTTCAAGTTTGCAAAGTACTTTACATACATTATCTAACTGAAGCCTGGTAATGATTACAGATGAGGAAATTAAAACTAAAAGAAGTAAAACAATTTGCTCATGGTCACACTACTAGTAAATATCAGAAGTAGAATGAAAAAATATATTTTTGGATACACTTCCTTCTTTTTTCGGTTGTTGTGGGAGAATATGAATATGGCCTATTTCACATATTGTTGCAAAATTAGTATCTGATCAAGAGTCTTTTATATGACATCCCTATTAAGTAGTCATTATGTATGTGCATATCTGTGTATGTATGTGTATGTATGAGAATATATACACATATACATAGATACATATATATGATTACTGAACTGTTTTTAATCCTTTTGTATTGTTTACTATAAAGAATGGTCACTGGGTAGGAGAGGGGTCAGTGATATGTTCAGAAATAAAAATAATATAAAAACAAAAGATATAAATATTTTTTTAAAAGTAAAAAGCTGGGGACAGCTAGGTGGCACAGTGGATAGAGTACTAGCCCTGGAGTCAGGAGGACCTGAGTTCAAATCCAGCCTCAGACACCTAACACTTACTAGCTGTGTGACCCTGGGCAAGTCACTTCACCCCAATTGCCTCACTAAAAAAAAAAAAAAGTAAAAAGGCTTTATTGATTAAATAGAAGGACTACCAATATTGTTCATTACAATTATAACAATAATACATTTGCATACTACTAGCACATTCACAATTCAGAAAGTTTTTTTTTTCTATGGCATGAAGAAAATCTCTGAAATAATCTTAAGTACAAGAGAAGCATTCCTAGCTATTGGCTAGATGATATGTATTTGTAGTTGTTAATACTAAATAACCCATGTAAGAAATACATTGAACTAAAAAAAAAAATGCTTTGAGAAAAGAAAAAGGGGCCAAGTGGTATTAAGGACACTTACTTTTTGCATCTGAAATCACACAAATGGAATGATCTCTCCTGGAATGATCTCTCTACTCACCTCCACTTCTAGTTGTCTTGAAAAACTAAGCTCAAACACCACCTTCTATGTCATTTGTTGGTACTTCAGGCTGCTATTGCCTTCTGGTCCAAGAATATCTTGTATCTTTTTGATAGATAGATAGATAGATAGATAGATAGATAGATAGATAGATAGATAGATAGATAGATAGATAGATAGATAGATAGATAGATCTTGCATGTATTGCTATGTCCATGTTGTCCCTCCATTAGAATATAATGTTTTTGAGGGAAGGGACCATTTAGTTTCTGTCTTTGTATCCACAACACTTAGAGCTGCACTGGCATTCAGTGGGCACCAATTTTTTTTATTGATTTAAGAAGCTACAAAAGAGGTGGTGCTTTATTTTGTTTTAAGAAATTGATGGGGGCAGCTAGGTGGCAGAGTGGATAAAGCACCAGCCCTGGATTCAGGAGGACCTGAATTCAAATCTGGCCTCAGACACTTGACACTTACTAGCTGTGTGACCCTGGGCAAGTCACTTAACCCTCATTGTCCCACCAAAAAAAAAAATGATGGTCATATTGATTTTTTCTCTCTGAATAAAAAGATTATTTTTTCTATGCTAATATGTTTGAATATAAAATGTATGAGTTGAGTAGAAAACCTACAGTTCTAGATGCATCAAATTAGTCAACAGGTAGTTTCTTGCCATTCGTGCCAGTAAGTAATTAATATTTGAAGGGAACAGTAGTCCAGCAAACTAAACATGAACCTTTGACTTCACACCTCTGGGATACTCTGGAAATTGAATTTACCACAGGAAGTGAAACCTACTCATGATGTCAATAGCTCTTTTTATTTCCCAGCTGCTACTTCCATTCTGCATACGGAGTCCCTTTCTCTTCTAGTGAAGTTTCTGAATCAACTCTAGGCACCAATTCTTCCTCCTCCTTGAAAAAGGTAGTGGAGATAAATCAGGGAAGAAGTGACCTACACCTCTGCATGAGGAAGCTTATTAGATTTGGGTATTAGCTGTATGCTGTGCTGAATGATCTTAGTACTTAACCTTTAATGAAAACAATGGATCATCTAGCCTTTCAGAATAGACTTTAGGGTGAAAAATCACTTAACACTTATTTTTTCAGCATTAAAGTACTCTGAGTCACAGTCTTTTAAGAGAAATAAAAAGAAGTCTTTAGTAAAGAGCTGTCAGCTTAACCTCAATACCTGAGAAAGAAGCCAACTATATCCCAGGGCATCTAGAAATGAATGTACACTGAATTCAGAATCAAAGAATCACAAATTCTCAGAATTGGGAGGGCTCTCAAAGACTAGACTGTCTGGTTTAACCACTATGGGAACAAGAATCCTATATCATAGCAGACAAGTGGTTACTCTTATCTCAACTGTGGTTCTCTGGGAAGGGGGAGGGGCAGGGAAAGGGAAGCTTGTGATATCACAATACAGCTGCCCAATACTTTTTTTTTTCCTTTCATAAAACCTAAATTTGACTCCTCATAACTTCTGTCCATTGCTCTTTGTTCTGTCCTCAAACAAGACTAATCCCTTTCTATTCTGGCAATCATTTTTTTTTTTTTTAGTGAGGCAATTGGGGTTAAGTGACTTGCCCAGGGTCACACAGCTAGTTAAGTGTTAAGTGTCTGAGGCCGCATTTGAACTCAGGTACTCCTGACTCCAGGGCCTGTGCTCTATCCATTGTGCCATCTAGCTGCCCCCTGGCAATCATTTTTAAAAGACAATTCCATTATATTTGCCTCTCTAAAAAGTGAGTGGTCCAAATGGATGTGGTGATAAAGGGTTGATGGTGTGCATTTCAATATCCCTGGGAGACTATTTTCTTCACTTACTGGCTACATTTTATTTTGAGTATGTTACCTATAAGTATTTTTGAATCCTGGACATCAGGAAATCACACCTGAGATATGTTATTTTTGTTCAGCTCTTTAACCATATATGCATATTTTAAAAATCATCACCACCTACGTGGATCTACTACTATTCCGGGGAAGAAAAGCCCAACACACATTATTTTGTCTTACAGATGAGGAAGTTGAGGGAAGAATAAGAGAAAGAATGAAGATAGCTGGGTTTTATTATTATTATTTATTTATTTATTCACTATTGGATCCCTCTGGTCAAGTCAATTAATTCTCCTTTTACATTAGGATCTTCATTATTAAAAAGAGGGCATTGGGATAACAATATAATGGAAATGTGAGCTTTTACTATTGCAATTGAGTAGCTGATAAGAGCTTACAGGTAGTCCAACTCTGCCCACTGGTGTTTCTAGTGCTTTCCTGAGGCCATAAGGATATGCTGGTAAATGTTTAACAATCAGTTTTCTGTAAGGGGGGAGGGGGGAGGGTGGGGATGTGCCTCTGACAAGCTTTTAAATTTAATCTACATTAACATTTTCTCCATCTCTTTCTTAAGTCTGGACTATGTACAATATAATAAATCAAACCATTTACTAAATTGAATGAAATTTTAACAAATGGTTCAGTTCTAACTGGCTCCAGCACACCCTGGCCTCCGGATAATTGGCTTGGCCTCATACTACTCAGAGATGATGGGACTCTGAAAACAAAATGTTAGAATGTTTTTCTCAGTCTCAAAAAGACTCAGCAGGAAGCACTAGCCTATGTGAGGGGTCCCCTGCATGTGGTCTGAGGGAGGAAGAAGTAAGCAGAGTTTAGTTACACTAACTCAGCTAGGATGAGGGATAGGGACCAACAGTGGAGGTGGGTAAATTGACAGGTCTTTAGAATTTCCTGAGAAGTCCTTCTGTTTGTTTGCTGGACATAGCAGTGAGCCTGACTTAAAAACAAAACAAAACAAATTAAATAAACACACAAGACAAGCTGGAAATGTCTGGCTTACTCCTATGGCATATGGGCCCTTTTCTATCTCATTGTAATGACCACTGTTATCCCTCCCACATCATGACTTTCCCTACCACAGTTTCTATATAAGACTGGTTCACATAAGAAATCAAATGGGAATTTTAGGAGAGTTTTGTAGAAGCCACAGATGACACATGAAGGCCAGCAGATGGCACAGAAAAAAATTAGAAACTCATAAATGCGTGATATATGTATATTATCATATAATTTTCAACATATTTCATCTTTTAATGCCATAATAATTAAGACTTTTGGGGTCAGCTAGGTGGCACAGTGGCCCTAGATGCAGGAGGATCTGAGTTCAAATACGGCCTCAGACACTTGACACTTAGTAGCTGTGTGACCGTGGGCAAGTCACTTAACCCTCATTGCCCAGAAAAAAAAAAAGAAAAAAAAAGACTTTTTTCTCTGGTATAAAGGAAGGGCCAAAAACTTTTGCTTGGATTTTCTAGATCAAGGGGACACCACTCCCCTAACCCCTTTGATGTGGTTAGGGTAACTGTATTTTAGTTTTCTGATGAAAAAGTAGATTGTGCACATAGGTGCAGTGACAGCATAAGATAGAGGAAAATTCCAAGTTTCAATAGCAGAAAAACTAGTAAAACACTGAGTTATCCACTGGTCAGAGCAAGATGAGAGACAGAGAGAATCTAGCCAAAGAAAATGAATCCCAAGGAGTAACAGGGGACAGATCCACAATATGGAGGAGTACTCTACTATTCATCGAAGATAGTGAGTCATGTGGACTGTGCAGGTCCAGGTGTTGTGGGAAATTTTGACAGAGAAACCCAAACGGCACTCAGGAATAAGGAAGGGTCGTTTATTGACATGCCGGCCCAAAGCAGAGTAGCCTCTGGTACTTTGGGCCCTGAACAAGTGTCGAAGCTACAGTTTTATATCTCTTAGGTGTGAAATACATGCAGGGTTTCACAGGTACATTGTAGTGAACTACTTAACAGACAGGAAGGCATATTTCAGTAAACAGAGGCATAAGTCAGGAAGTTGGTACTAAACCACAGACTTCAGGGGAACAAACAGTATGTTCTACTTTCATTTGGGGGCCTCAGTTTTATCCCCTGTACTTTTCCATATTACAGGAAAGGGGAAATCAAATATCTAGAACCTACAAGTTCTTTCCACACTTGGTAGAGGAGCTGCAGTGTCAATCTCAGAGAAGAGCTATGCTTTGGAATATGTGGAATAGGCTTCTGAGGAAAGTGAGACTTTTATTAGGGGTAAGTTTATTTCCTTGAAACTACGAGCTCTTGGGATGCTTAAAGGGGATTAAACACTCAAGGTGCCAGGAGTCTCAGGAAAGTAGGGAAAGTTTTCTTGACTGTCTGTGGTCTTCTTGTTATATGTATTGTATTTTCATAAGATCTTTTATACATTCAGTGCCACATTGGCCTCATTTGCTTGCAGGAGAACTTTAATCAGATTCAGATGCTCTGAGCACTTTAGCCCTTGATGGAGACAAACACAAATTCTATAAATTATTTTTAGCAGAAGCCTACAAGGTCAAACTCTGTCCATCTGCCAGAAATGAGAGAGCTAGGAGTTCCAGTCAGTAAAGAGGTTACAGCATGAGAGGTAAGCGAAAAGAATACTGGTTCTCTATTAAGAAGACTCTAGGATCTTGGATTTTGGTACATACTTTGAATAGCCTTGAAGAAGGTGGTTGACCTCATGGAAGATTGTTTTCCTCATCTGAAAATTCAGGGAATTGGGTAAGATAATTTGTTTTAACAGCAGATCTTTCCCAATTATTATATATTTTGATTCTGTCACTATTATCAGCTTTAAAGTCATTTTCTAGCTCTAATAATTATAGAATTTAAGGTTTAGTAATTTCTCTAGAGCCAAACAGAGGAAGAAAGAATGCAATTACAAATTGTAGATTGATTCTTGGTGTTGAAGGAAGGAAGGTTATATTATGACCACAAACTTTCAAAAAAAAATAAATGGCTTAACTTCCTCAAAATTTCTTTGAGACTGATGGTGTTGGATGGAAACTATTTACTTTCTCTTCTGTCAACAAAGGAGGATCATAGAGATGAAAAAGATCTTAATGATCTTCAAGTACAAGCTCATTTTATAATTAAGGAAATTGAGGACCAGAGAAGTTAAGTGACTTGACTTGGTCACAGTGAAAGGAGATCAGGAATTGAATGAGATGCTCTGAATATGAATGCAATGTCCTACATGGCCTCTTAGTTAGAAGTATCCCCATGGTTGTATATACTATTGCTATCTTAGCAGATATAGTAGGCAAAACTACATTTTAAAAAATTAATATACATCATTTGATAGCTAGATAGCACAATGGATAGAGTGCTGAGCCTAGAGTCGAGAAGATTCATCTTCCTGAGTTCAAATCTAGCCTCAGACACTTACTAGCTGTATAACCTTGACCAAGTCATTTAACCCAGTTTGCCTTAGTTTCCTCATTCATAAAATGAGCTGGAGAAGAAAGCAGCAAACCACACCAGTATCTCTGATAAGAAAACCTCAAATGGGGTCACAAAGAGTCAGATACAACTGAGCAACAACAATAAAGGCATAATGTGTTCTAGCAAAAGTTTTGGTGGTTTGTTTTTAATCTTTAGGACAAGCAAAAGCTTCTAGGTCCATTTGGTGTAAAGGGAATATGAGTAGCATGTCTCACTGTCAGAAGTATCTATAGGCTTGTGTGATTTTCTGTCACCTTCCAAACTCAATGCCAAGAAATACATCAATCACTCAACCAATCAACAACCTATGTTTCAGACACTGGTTTTAGTGCAGAGGATAAATACAAAATTGTATGAGTACAGTCTTCACCCTTGAAGAATTTACATTGCTTCAGAAGGAAATGGCATATGTAGAGAGAAATAAATTCAAAATATAAATTAGATAATGAAAAGTAATGTTGGGGAAGTGCTTTCTTTTTTTCTATATAATATATTCCCAATTATATGTAAAAACAACTTTTAACATTTTTTTTAATTTTGAGTTCCAAATTCCCTTTTTCCATTTTCCCCTTTTCCCCATTCCCCCCAGTTGAGAAGGCAAGCAATTTAACATAGATTATACCTGTGTACTCATGGAAAACATATTTCCATATTAGTCACATTGTGAAAGAAAACATAGACCAAAAACAATAGTAATAATAAACCAAGAAAAAGAAAGCAAAAAGAAAGAAAGAAAGAAAGAAAGAAAGAAAGAAAGAAAGAAAGAAAGAAAGAAAGAAGGAAAGAAAGAAAGAAAGAAAGAAAGAAAGAAAGAAAGAAAGGAAGGAAGGAAGGAAGGAAGGAAGGAAGGAAGGAAGGAAGGAAGGAAGGAAGGAAGGAAGGAAGAAAGAAAGAAAGAAAGAAAGAAAGAAAGAAAGAAAGAAAGAAAGAAAGAAAGAAAGAAAGAAAGAAAGAAAGAAAGAAAAAGAAAAAGAAAGAAAGGGAAGTATGTTTCAATCTACATTCAAACTGTTCGTTCCCCTCCCCCCCCCCCCGGAAGTGGATAGCACTTTTCATCATAAGTTCTTTGGAATTGTCTTCGATCATTATATTGCTGAAAGAGCTAAATCATTCACAGCTGATCATCGTACAATATTGCTGTTATCATGTACAACATTTTCCTGGTTCTACTCATTTAACTTTGCATCAGCTCTTTGCATGTTTTTCTGAGAGTATCCTGCTCATCATTTCTTATAGCACAATAATATCTCGTCACAATCATATACCAGAACTTTTTCAGCCATTTCTTAATTGATGGGCATTCTCTCAATTTACAATTCTTTGCCACCACACAAAGAACAGCTATAAATATTTCTGTACATATAAGTCTTTTTACTTTTTTTTACTCTTTGGGATACAGACCTAGTAGTGCTATTGCTGGATTAAATGGGATGCATGGCTAGGAAGCTGGATCATCTCTACCTGTTGCTTAGAGACTTTTAACTAAGAACCTAAGTTATGGTGACCAGAAACCTAGTCAGATCCAAAGATTGATGCAATGAGTTTTCTCAAAATTATATATCTCGGGGGCAGCTAGATGGTGCAGTGGATAGAGCACCGGCCCTGGATTCAGGAGGACCTGAGTTCAAATCCGGCCTCAGACACTTAACACTTACTAGCTGTGTGACCCTGGGCAAGTCACTTAACCCCAATTGCCCCTCAAAAAAACAAAAAAAAACAAAACAAAACAAAATTATATATCTCAGGCAATCCATATGTCTTATCTGAAAACTGTCCCCATAGTAATCAGCCAGTTATCGTTTCCATGTCCCTTTGATTAAATACATACACTATTTCTGAATTCAGAGAATGGTACATCTTTGCTCTGCCCTCCCAACTTGGAAAGCCCCCAATCAGATGACCAAATCTTGTGTCCTGTTTTATATCTTATCAATTGTTTTCTTTTAATACATAAAAATCTGTCTTTTCCTGTGCTGGAGTCCAGTTTCAAGCTGAGAAGGCCTACTCCCAATTTGTTACAAATTGGCATGCATTACTTAATAAATTGATATACTCAGAAGATCAAACCTTTGTTTCCTTAATTGTTTTGGATATCACCTGCCCCAGATGTAATGGTGAGAGTTGAGACCATTTCAGGCTTGAGAGTATAGAGGGATGCTGCCCATGCAAAGTCACCAAGGGCGACTGTCCAGAATCAAGTACATCGAACTACTAGAATGCCTGAGGAGAAAGGAAGGGATCAAGCATTCCTTAAATGCTCACTATGTGCTAGTCAATGTGCTAAGCGCTTTACAAATATTGATTCATTTGATCCTCACAATAACCCTACTTGGTACCTACTACTATTATCCCCATTTTATATATAAAGAATCTGAGGCAGATTGAGGTTAAATGACTTGCCAGGGTCATACCTTTAGTAGTTGTCAGAGGTCTTATTTCAACTCAAGTCTTCTTGACTCCTGTCAAAGCACTCTCTATTCACTGCTCCTTTAGGACAATGAATATATAATAATCCTGAAAAAGGAGGCTATAGTTTATCCCAGAGACAATCAGGAGCAACTAAACCTTCTTAAACAATGCAGTGACATGGTCAGAACTACACTTTGGGAATATCAATTTAGCAGTTGTGTGAAGAACAGTTAAGAGGTGAATGATTGTATACAAGCAAATTGATTAAGTGGCATTTGCAATAATCCAGGCCAGAGCTAATGAGCACTTGAAGTAAGGGATTTGTAGTGTGAGTGGAAAGAAAGGGGAGGTTGTGAGAGATGATGTAGAGGCTGGTAAGTAAGAAGGAAGTCAAGGGTGGCAGCTAGGTGGCACAGTGGATAAAGTACTGGCCCTGGATTCAGGAGGACCAGAGTTCAAATTCGGCCTTAGACTTAACACTTATTAGCTGTGTGACCCAGGGCAAGTCACTTAACTCTCAATGTCCCACAAAAAAAAAGAATGAAGTCATGAAGTCAAAGATAACTCCTGTGTGGGGAACACAGGTCACCAGGACTATGGCGGTACCCTCTAAAGAATATTTATCTTGAATTCATCCAAAGGAAGAAATCAATTGAGGGTGCCTATGGGACTCTAGGCAGATATGTTTAGGAGTTAGGTGGAAATCAAGAGGGCAGAACTGAGAAAATGATGCATAGACCATATTATGGACTAGATTCTTCTAGGATTTTGTGAATTCTTTGGACTGGGAAGGTTCAAGGGTGGGGGATTGACTTTCAAACAATCCCAAGCTCTTTCCCTCCTTGAGGGTGGGCATCAAGAGGTAGATATAGACTAGATATTTAGATCACAGGTACTATCTATTTCATTTCTCTTTCTCTGATGTAGGTGCAAAAAAAATTTCTTCCTATTCAAGTTTTCTCATAATGCCTAGGACTTCTCTTTTCCATTTATCAACTGCATCCATTTAATAAAAATGTTTTAAGTATGTGTTATGTACAAGTCACTGTGCTAATTGTTAAGGATACAAAGGCAAAATAACAAAAACTTCCTGACCAAGGGGAATTTATAGTTTCCTGAGGAGCTTAAATTCTAATTTGTGTATGTTGTCCATCTGACATATTAGAGTATAGGCCACACTACAAGCTGCTTAGTTCAAGTGCTTATTACCTTTGGCCTGGATTATTGCAATAACCTCCCAATCAATGTCCTTGTATCCAACCATTCCCCTCTCTAACCTGTCCTTTACAAGACTGCCAAAATGACATTTCCCAAAGTACAGTTCTGACCACATCCCTCAATTTTGACAGCACCATTATGTCAGCTTTAATATTTGTATATATAGCCCCAACCACTGTGCCTTGCACAGATATGTGTGTGTGTATTTTTTTTTTACTGAATTGAATAAGGACTGAATCAAATTCACATTAGTTCCTGTGATATGTAGAATCGCTAGTCATATATCTTCTATATTCTTCTTTTCAAATTTTGGACAAAAGTCCCCTCACATTGTGGAATATAAGCATATTACTTTGATTCCCTTCTCTTGCCTTATTATCAGTTTGGAAGTGACTGGGGAGAAGAAAATACTTTAAGGGTGTGGGGAGCATGGAGAGAAAATAGACACTTGAATTGTCATGGAGTTACTGGAATTGGCTGAGTGGTTTTCATCAGACAGTGATGTACCATCTACAAAGGATCTGGCTTCCTCAGTATCTAAGGGAAAAGAGGGCTTTTTCTTATCTAGGTTTAGAAGCAAGATGTAACCAGGAGGCTATTAATAATTGTCAAATTGAATTAGGAAGAAAAGCCCAATTCCTTGGAGAATCAAGCATCTAGGCAATATAGTAGATAGATCATTGCAGTAAGAACTGAGATCAAATTCTGCCTCAGATACTTTCTGTGTGACCATGGACAATCAAGTAATGTTTTTATGCCTAGGTTTTCTTCTCTGTAAAATGGGGATAATAAAATACCTATTTTCCAGGGTTGTTGTAAGGATAAAATGAGATAATGTTTGTAAAAGCTTTTGCACTTTTTAAGCACTATATCCATGCTAGCAATCCTTTCTATCAATTGAAAGATGTGCTAAAATAGGCCAGATTCTCTAACTTAACCTTGTAATGTGAATTACCTATCAATATGATTTATATCTCAGAACTTCTCACATTGTAATGCAGGAAAAAATACACACATACATACAAACATACATACACACACATATGTTCGATCCCTTATATCTAGGACATTGTTTGGGGAAAAATCCTAGGGAATACCACTCCTCCTGAAGCTCTCTTACTGGACCAGATTATTCACCTGTCCTGCCACATTCTAAAATCTCATTTTAAAATTCACAGAAACCACAAATGTCATGCAAATATATGCTGCAGGAAAACAGGCTACCTTTAAAGGTAATAGCTGCAGAGCTTATAGGGCTCAAGTAGCCTATATAAAGGTCAATGAATACAGGAGGGATGATTAACCAGGGAGACCAGAAGCATACAAAGCTTCATAGGCGAGCTGGAGAGATGTAGGCTAATTGCTTGGCCCACTTGGAGCACCAAAACAAGTTTATTCTTAATGCAGAACAGGTTGCCTGTTGTCAGAATAATGTCTTTGTAAACATTTCTGCATTCTAAAAGAGAGCATAATTCTGTTTCGCTGGTGTCTTCCTTCATTTATTGCTGTCTGAATTGAAAAGGCAGATGCTCGATTCAAGGAATTGTCTCCAAGGGTGATTGCTTTCAGGTGAAATACTTAATAAAGTTTAGGGAGTAAGAAAATTTGACTTAGAGAAAAGGACTCTATTAATAAATTGTGGGAGAAAATAGCTCAGCCTGGTGGTTCTTAGTATAGGTTTTAGGAGAATTACATAATTGGAATGGAAGACTTTGGCCTTGGGTGAAGTCCACATGCTGGCTAGACACTACACTGAATGACAAAAGGAAGAGAATCTTGGACATCAAGCTTAACACAGAATCTTGGGATATAACTACTGAGTTAGTCTTATGTATGAGTCAAATCCAGTTCCTGGCAACCTAGTCTACTGGCCTGATATAGACATCACCACCCCTCACAGGTCTTATGTTTTTAGAGAATGAATACCATCCTAATGCCACTTTCTATCCTTGTACTCCTCTGGAAGAGGGGAGGTTCCCTAAAACACTAACACTTGTGGCCAAAGTATCTCTCTCTCTCTCTCTCTCTCTCTCTCTCTCTCTCTCTCTCTCTCTCTCTCTCTCTCTCTCTCTCTCTCTCTCCCACCCTCCCTCCATCTCCATCTCCATCATCTCCATCTCCATCTCCATCTTCTATCTATCTATCTATCTATCTATCTATCTATCTATCTATCTATCTATCTATCTATCTATCTATCTATCTACTTACTTTTCCTGTGATCCTAGTGATTCACAATGTTTAGTGGACACAGAGCCTCCTTCAGCTGCTGCCTTTGCCTATATACTCATTGCAATCCAGATCAATCCTACCATTCTCTAATCTCTATTTTCTTCCACCTCGTCCATTGTATCTTCTGGGATATTCCAGAAGCTCATTAACAAACTACTTTCATTTTTGCTCTCTTCTTTTCATATTCTTTCCATTATATTATTTTTTTCATAGAAACCTGACTCATTTTGGGAGACAGAGCATAGCTTCTCCTCTCTAGTGAAGGCAGTTTGATCCTTCACTCATTGTTCCTCAACACAATGAGCCAGGAGGAAGAATTGGTATTCTTCTGCTACTTTCAGGCCATCTGTCTGCCATTATCACTTAACAATCTCTTCTTTGACATTCTCTCTACCATCTATCATCTGGCTCCAATCTTTGTTGTTATGATCTAATAGGTTACTCTTCTTCCTCTTTCAAGGAGTTCAACTGGCTCAGCTTTTCCTTCCAACTCAAATCCTGCCCTCATGCTTGGGAACTTCAATATAATATCCCTTCAAACACCATGATTTCCTAGTTCAATAAACTACTCAGTTCCCAAGACCTACAGTTTCACTCTAACTAGCACCCATAACTATTTTATCTCCTTGATATTGAACTCAGAAATTCCCTTTTTAATCATTATAATATTCTACCATTCCCTCTATCCCACATTATTTCCAAACCTCTTCTTTGTCCAAACTATTCCCTTTTCTCCTCAAACCTCCAATGATTCCTTCATTTCTTCTCCACTTTCAATTTCAATTGATGTGTAGAATGTTACCAAAATGTCAATATATTTTGGCTCAAGTATTCCAATGCTAGGCATATACTTTAAAAAAGGCAGTGATAAAAATAAAGGCTCTATGTGAACACACACACATATATGTAAAACACATCACTTTCTGTGATAGGAAAGAAATGGAAACAAAATAGATGCCTTTTAACTGGACATTTAAACCATTTGTGACACATATTAGTAGTAGAGTATTACTGGGGTGTAAGAAATAATGAATATGTTGACTTCAAATAAATGTGAGAAGACATATATGAACTGATTCAGAGTAAAGTAAGCAGAAACAGAAAAACAATATACTGAATGACTACAACAGCATAAATAAAAGGTTAGCAACAACAAAACAACTGAACCAGAATGCTATGAAATTATAATGATCAAACTTGGCCCCAAAGAAGAAATATAAGAAGATATCTTATTCCTTTCTTAGCAGGGAAAGAGGACAAGGATATAAAATATTGTCATACTTTTTTGATGTGCTCTTTGTTTTGTTGAAATATATATATATATATTTATGTATAACATACATACATGTGTATAAATATAAATAAAACATTATTTATTCTTTCTTATGAAATGTTTCTGTAGGACAAGTCTTCTTAAACTTTTTCCACTTGCCACCCTTTTTTCCCCCAAGAATTTTTTACATGACCACATATAAAAGAAGCATACATAACCTTTTCCTGTTCAAATTTTTTTGTGACTTCCACATTCAATTATGCAACCCAATATGGGGCTGTGACACACAGTTTAAGAAGCTAGGCTCTAGGAGAGAGATTAAGAAAGATATATTAGGATAAATTACTAGGGATAAAATTAATTATTTCTATTTTATTATGCAAAAACAATGATAAAATTTGTGAGTCGCTATGGTTCACATACCATTTCTGAATTTCCTGTGCAATGCTCAAGTAAAAAAACCTTGCAATCTCTACCTCCATAGAAATTAATGACTAAATGACAAAAAGTACTGAGACCTTCAAGGTGAGTAATTTCCTTTTGATCTGTTTTCCTCACTGATTTGACTAATTTTGGTAATAAAAAAAGCTGAGGGTCCCAATTCCATCCCAAGGTATCATTATTGAAAAGGGAAAATTGGCCTGGACAAGAGTTTCTCCTCCTTTCAGAGCTAAGTTAGGATTTGTAAGCACACTTCTGGGCTGCAAAAGAGAGAGAGAGAGAGAGAGAGAGAGAGAGAGAGAGAGAGAGAGAGAGAGAGAGAGATTGTGAATTCTGGTGTGCCCCTATTATGTACCTCATAGAATAGAGACCATGGCAGGGCTTTAAATTTCACATTTGAAGAGTGCCTTAGAGATCCTGTTTGAGATAAATAGTTTCAAGGCTTGGAAACCTCTAAGGAAAAAATGCTGTACGTTGTGAATACCACATAGTAATAGCAGAGAACAAAGTCCAGGTCTATTATTTCACCATGTTATGGTTTCATTTGCTTGATGTCCCTCCAGCTATAAGGGTATAAGGGTCATGTGTATTTTCTACTTTTACTCTCTAAGTTGCATGTTGTCCCTCTTCTCCACCCCCCCCCAATTCCCCCACCTCTGGCACATAGTCCAGGAACACCTATCATTTGCCACATTGGGGAGTACATGTATTCCTCTTCTTTATGTCTTTCCAAAGCTAATATTAATGACTCTTAGGGGCTGGGAAAATTCCCCCACCCACATGTTGTATTCTTAGGATCACCTTGGAAGAAATAAAGAAGGAAGACTTAAAAAGACCCCTTAAGAGTTAAAAAGGAAGTCCTCAATGAAGACACCTTGTATAGGATAGGGAAAATGAGTGGTTTCCTCAATAACATTTCTTCCTCTCAAGTATCTGGGCAAACAAATTGCTCTCCAGGAGAGGCCCAGTCATTCAAGTCCATCTTCCAATAGGCACCAAGAGGCACATCTGTATCCTCTCTAGGGAAATGGAATCAAAAGTCCCAAACAAAGGCTCATATCCTGGTATACTTGGCTAATTCATCAGAAAACTCATGATTAACCCACTACACATGACTAATTTCAGTGGAATTAGGCACAAAATATTTAGATTCATTCTTGAAAATAGTTCTTGCTTTTAATAATGTTTTTCAGGGGCAGCAAGGTGGCGCAGTGGATAGAGCACTGGCCCTGGAGTCAGGAGGACCTGAGTTCAAATCTGGCCTCAGACACTTGACACTTACTAGCTGTGTGACCTTGGGCAAGTCACTTAACCCCAATTGCCTCACCAAAAAAAAAAAATGTTATTTCTAAGAGACCTAAGTAAAAAGACTGTCCCCAATCCCCAACTATTTCATTCAATTCATTTCTAACTATCAAGAGACCAAACATTGAATAGTGGATAGAGAAATAGCCTCAGAATGAGTCTGCCCTGGGCTCAAGTCCTGTCTCTTACAATTACCAGTTATGAGATTTGGGACAAAACATTTTCCATCTCATTGTCCTCAAAGACTGTAAATTACAGAGAAATTGCTAATATACCTTGTTAGGAGGAGTTTTCTCACTGGAATTTGCTCAAACCAATAAATGCATACATCTGGTCAAAATTAGTTATTTAAAATGTTATAGTATCTGTAAATAATTATATAAACATATAACATTGTGTGTTCATGTGTACAGCTATACATAGAAATTCATTTATCTATGAATACATTTATATACAGAGACACATGAATACATGCATACATAGATTTCTCCAACTCAAAGGTTACTTCTGTTAAATAAACAAACAAAAATATCACAAGTCCATGAGACATACATTGCAACTGGATTTTTTTACAAGAGAAAGGAACATGCATGTGGAATGCCTATACAGGTGTAAGGAGTTCAGCAGTACAGGGAAAGTGTTGGGTATTTAAGTTACAGGGAAAAGAGGAAGTCATAGGGGAAGGGAAAAGGACTAATGCCCTCCAGAAGAGGAGGAGAGAAGCATGGCAAAACCAGCATTCTTTACCCTTGGGAACTGCTAGACCATGAAGATAGGATGTTCTGCCTATCTAAAAGAGTCCCAGTTTCTCAGTCTGGTGCAGACTGATGTGTGCCTGTCTAGACTCCCAAGGACATCCCAAGTCCAGTTGGGGATACAAACAACAATTTATGTCAGCTGGGGTAGGGGAGGAGGGGCTTCCATCTTGACATATTCAGGGCCTCTTGCATTCACTGGGTCCAGTGTGTCTAGAAAATATTGCAACTCAAGAAGATAAGTTCAGGGGTTTCCTTAAGACTTCCTACAGTTACTCTTCCTAGTTGTGAGTGCTCTCCTCTTCAGATTATCTTACATTTACTTCTTTGTAAACAGTTCCCCAGCAGAGAATAGCTAGAACTGGTTTTCATTTTGTTTTGGTAGCTACAGGGCATAGCATAGTGTTTTGCACATAGTAGGTGCTTATGTGATGTTACTGAATCGAATTAAGCAGCAGGTTATCAACTTATTGTGTTATATAATTTGTGTATGGGAGAAAATGGAACTATGTGTCCACAAAGCTTATGATCACTAAGACAAGTCTTCAGGAGTCCACTTCTTTCCATTTGTTCTCAGATTCTATAGAGTATTTGCATTGTCCCACATATGATGACTTAGATGAATGGCTGATGACTTTGCTGATGTATATAATATTGGTTTTTTAGGATGGAAAAAAGCAAGTTACCCAAGGGAGAAGGAGGATGATGATCATGATATGAATGCCTGTCAGCTGAGTTGGCAGTTACTAAAGACCCAAGGAAGGAACCAGTTTCAAGGAACAGACTGTAAAAAGAAGATGGAAAAATTTTTATCAGTTAGAAGCTTAATTAAAAGCTAATGGAGTGAAGAGCCTAGATATATACATAGTGAAAATTATTTCTTTGTAAAACTTTTCTGTTTTGATATCAACTCTTTTTTAAAATCTCAAAACTAATTATATATGTGTGTCTAAATAATAAGTATTTATTTATTTCATATAAAAATTGGAAACGTGGACATATTCCATAAGCTATAGTCCTATTAAATATGAATACTTGAGATTAAAAAAAATAATGTTTCTTATACTTAAAGTGATTCATAGTATTATAAAAATCTTTTATTTGAAATGAACCATAGAGATTCTTTCATTTGAAATAAATCTGTTCAATAGAGAAGTGATTTCTAACTGTTTAAAACCCTCAAAATGTTTCTTTATTTCCTCTAATTCTAGGGAATGCTAATTCTCCAAACTATATGCTTAACATTATATAGCTGGTACAGGATGTTTTTAAATGATAAAAATCCTATTGAGAAGAACCCCCCCAAAGAAGAAAACAATTACAAATAATTTACATCTTCAAGGATTGGAGGATGGTCTGAATTAACCAGGTTTCTATTATCCAGTATTTTTTTATTTAAGGGCAACAGGGTATCTAGTCAATGAGAGAATCAGGCACTATATTAAATTAATATTTTCTTAACTGGTGCTTGCTGTGATCACTTTTAATATTTAATATTTTGGTCATGTCCAAAAGAATTTTAAAGCACTTCACTTGACCTCATTGACTCTGTATATGTGTGTATGGGTATGCTTCCAGGGTATTAAGTTCAGGTTTTAACTACATAAGCCCACCTTTCATTAACTTGGACTACTATCCAACTCACTACTATAGTGACCTGTTCATGATTTGCTGTGGTTCAAATGATTTATTGCCCTATAGTCAACTTTCTGATGAAAAACCTCTTGAAATTTAGCTAGGCTGGTCCTTGAGCAATAGATATACAGTCCATCACTGGACTCATGGTCAGATCCCTTTCAGCATGGCAGGATGCCAGAATGTGTGGTTTATTGACGTAGCCTGAGAATCCAGAATCCTCTATACAACACAAGGATCCATAGAAAAGGACTATCATAGATGATGCATATATGTCATTGATTTTACTCTCAAAATGTGAATAAAGCTATTCGTTTGTTTACTTTAGAATTCTCCCTGTTGGTAAGCATTTGGGGAGGCACAATAAGTCTTTCAGACCACTAGGGTACTGTTGCAATAATAAACTGAGGGACTTAATGCCTCCCTAAGCATTCAGTACACATACTAGCAGAAGGTGTTTGAGGCAGTGAAGATAATTGGGATAATTGAATGAAAGCCATGATCAACCTTAAGAACAATTCTTAAAATTAAAAAAATTACATATATATTGCCTATGTGTATTGTGTATATGTTTGAAACTGTAATGGTATGTTTCTATGTGTATGAATGCATATCCATGCAGAAGCCTCATGTAGTACATACAGCACCTACCTTGTATTCAGAGAAATAAGAGTTAAAGCTTTGACTTTGATATATGGTGACTATGTGATCCTGGACAAATCATTTAACCTCTCAGTACTCTGGGAAACTCTAAAATTATATAACTTTATAGCTACAGAAGGTTATAATTTCTAGGATTGCCAATCTGTATTGCTGGGAGTTTCTGTAGGCTCTGGGGTTTCATTCACAGATAAAGTCTCATTTCTAGAAACCCCCACCCCTGACAATGTCAATATTCTATTCAATTGAATTTAATAAATATTTATGAGGCACCTACAATTTGAATGTATACATATATAGAGAGCAGTAAGGTGGTATAGCAGATAGAGTCCTGGACCAGGAGTCAGGAAGACCCGAGTTCAAATGTGGTCTCAGACACTTCAAGCTGTGTGACCTTGAGCAAATCATTTTACCCTGTTTACCTCAGTTACTTCAGGAATTTTGCTAAAACTTCATATTGTGTCAGGAAGAGTCAAACACAACCAAAATGACTGAACAATAACAATACATACATACACAATGCATATAAGTGTATATATATATATGCATAAGTGTATATACACATATGTACTCATACACACACATATATTTATATGGAAATATAAATATGAACATAAATATATGCTCTCTAGTTAAAGGACATTAATTCAGATCTCATCTCTATACAAATTATATGAACTTGAACAAGCCATTTAACCTTCTTAGGATTTAGTTTTTTCATCTATAAAATGGGAGGATTAGACTACATGGCCTCTAAATTTCCTTCAAGTTCTTTATCTATGATCATATAATGCTATATTCCCACATTTGTCTATTTGCATACTAATCTAATTAGCTAACTAGCTATGAAACCTTTGGAAAGACTTGGCTAAGTCTTCATTTCATCACCTGTAAGGGGAGATCAGAGTAGTAGATCTCTCAGGTTGTTTCTAGCTCTAAACCACTTTGATGCTAGATTTAAAGTACTATTATCAGACCCTATCAGACAAAATTCCATTCCTCAAATTTGTACATTTCTGAGATCCATGGGGAAGAGACTGAACATGTGGAATTGAGCTCTGGTTTTAAAGTTTGCCCTTTATATCAATTTAATCACTTATTTGTGCACCTTATGTTCTCTGTTGAAGTCACAATACAAACATCCTATATCATGAAACACTTTCATAACTTCCTCTCTTTAGAGCCACTACAAAGAAAATTGCCTTTTCCCACATTCATTCCTTAATAGCCTTGGAACAATTATCTGCTGCCTATTAGACTGCATGTCAACATAAAAGACTTTAAACGGCAGTGCATGATTCCCATTATGAGATAACTCTCTTTTGCAGAGAATTCATTGCTGTGTGATACTGAACTTGACATTTCTTTTAGCAACATTTAAAAAATAATGCCATCCATTGCTGAAATCCCTGGTCTTCAAATCAAAGGAGAAATGAGATATCCCTATATTAAAACTCCTCCATAACACAAAACAATATTCTTTCTCTCATCCCACCCTTTTATTGACTCCCTAATGAAAACTAGAATGGATTTCTAGTGTTGTGAAACATGAAGGGCCCGACATCTGCCACCCACTGCACAAAGAGATTACTCATTACAAACCAAAGAGCCACAAAGTAAACAGTGCAAAGGAAGGTATTATGCAGTCAGTGAAAAGCTGGCAGGATTAATGAATGACTATAGGTCAATAGAGAGGTATCACAATTTTACAGACAGTGCAAGCTTCACTCAGGAAGACTTTGGTTCAAATCTTGTCTCTGATACATACTGATTGTGTGACTCTTGACAAGCCACTTAATTTCCTAGTGCCTCATGACTGAGCCTAAGACTACAAGTTACAAAGTAGTTATGATCATATTAGTAGAGGGCCTTTTCACATGAAAGGTCCCTTACAATATTGAAATCATAGGAATAGACTGAAAAAATCATCATGTGTTCCGTATTTTATTATTTTTGGGTGTGGGGTGTGCTAAATTTATTTCTTTCATTGGATGAGGCCCAAGAACAAAACAGTGAGACTGTAAGCCAAGATACTAGGATTCTCATTCTGTGTCTTTGAATCAATTAATTAATCAGCCAGAATTAAGCACCTATTATGTGGCAGGCATTATTCTAGACTCTAGGGGTACAAAGATAAGATGAAATATTCCCCATCCTGAAGGGACTGACAGTCTATCAAGGCACTAATTTAACCGTGTCACCTTAGGCATAGAATCTAGGGAATGAACAATGGTGGAGTTGAAAGGGCCTCCACAGAGAAACAAGTTAAATGAAAAATGGACATAATGGGGCAATCACTTTCATTTTGGTGAACAGTATATTTCTATTAATGTAGAATAAGACTGCATTAGCTTTCTTGGCTTCCTCATTCCATTGGTGACCCATGTTGAACCTACACTTCCCTAAAACCCCTAGGTCTTTTTCATACCAACTGCTTTCTAACTTATGTCTCTTCCTGCAGTTGATTTGGGGGGAGGGGTGCAGACTTAACATTCATCTCAATTAAATTTCATATTATTAACTTTAGTTCATAACTCCAATCTGTGCACATCTGCTTGGATTCCCGTTGTCATTTAGTGTAATTCACCTCTCAGAACTTCTGTTTCCTTATTTTTTAAAATAATAAGGTAAGACTCAGAAAGTGCCTTTGTGCTCTAATTTGTTAGGCTGAATGAATTCATGACTATGCAATTCTTATTTCAGAGCATCCAGACCATGCCAGAGATGGCTAATAATGTGGTAACCATAGGGCTAGGGCAGCTTGGTGATACAAGTGATGGAGTGCCAGGCCTGAGTTCAAATCTGATCTCAGATGTGTGATCCTGGGCAAGTCATTTAACTTTGTTTGGCTCAGTTCCTCATCTATAAAATGAATTAAAGAAGGAAATGGCAAACCACTCCAGTATCCTTGCAAGAAAACCCCAAATGGAGTCACAAAGAGTTGTGCACAATTGAAAAATGACTGAACAACAAAATATAGTGATTGGGTTTTTTACTATATTCCAGAGTTAACACAAATTATTCTTGGTTGGTCTAATTTGTAATCAGGTTCAGAGAAATCCCAGAAGGATCTGAGTACCGTAACAATTTGTTCTTCCCAGGGGCCTTCTGATATCAAGAATAGAGGCATTTGTACAGGCCTCTGTTCATAGGCCTACTGTATGTGGCACATACTATGAAGTCCTCAAGGCAACCATGGTAGAACACTTCTCTTTTTGCCAACAAAATTCTCATTATTCAGAGAAATTCCTCAATAATAGATATTTTTAATATTAAATGTATACAAGATACCCTATTTTAATCCTGCGGGTGAATAAAAGTCATTACAATTATAATGCTATAAAAATAAATCACAATTAAAGCATCCAAAATATAAGTCAAATAAAGAACAGGAGGCAAAACACCATGAAATCCATTAAAATAAACAAACAAACAAAAAAAAGGCCTTCCAGGATTCCTAGTGTGTGACTAAATTAGCAACAACCTGGAGGAGTCCATTTTTCAACTCTATTTACATCCCATGTAACATTTATTCCACACTAGAGAAACTTATGCTTTCATTTCAACTCTTTCCATTAGGATTCCTTTAATTTCAACCTGAAAATGGTTTTTATACTCCTTTTCTTGTTTTATTTTTTCTTCATTATGAACTAAAACTTGTTAAAAGTTTAATTTACTTTTTTGTATCTTACTATCATTTAGAAGTATCAATCAGCAATATTTCATAACCTAAGAAATATAACACTATCCTCTCTTTCACTCAACTAATTGGAAGAAAGTATATTAAATTTGGATAAATTATATTTCTTCTTTCCTGAATATATATATCACTAGAATTCATAGGATAGAAGGTTTATTTGATCTCCACAACTTCAAAGTCCTGTCAGTAATAAAGAAAAGATTGTCCTAGAAAAATGTTCACATTCAAACAGTTTTCCTTCAAGGTTTGGGAACTTCAGATTTTCATGACTCAATTTAATCTGGCCAGGAGCTATCCATATCATGGTAAAAGCTTTGTTAACTGGAAGACACAAATTAGGTCAGCTGTATGTCACACATAACAATGGAACACAATGCCTTACATAGATTGCAATTGACTAGGGGAAACACTTAGGTTGGCTATATCAGTAATAACTTTAACAATAATTTTCCAATGTCCCTTTGTTCTAAAAACTATAACTTTCAACTCAATCTATTTTAAATTTCTCTTCATTTCACATGGATTACTTAAACTTTCTGCTTTTTATCTGTTTATGATTTTGGGAAAATATTTTTCCTTCTATTTATAGGTTAATAGGTATTTAGAGTTTCATAAAATATTATAGTATGTATTATGCTTAGTTAAAATTAAACATCAAAATGACGTTATGTTACAGTTGATTATTGGGTTAACTAGACTCTTATTTGGGGTACAAAATCAAGAAACTTCTGGCTTTATTCCTCTTGGTAAAAATACAGGTTGAGGGGCAGCTAGGTGGCTCAGTGGATAGAGAACCGGCGCTGGAGTCAGGAGTACCTGAGTTCAAATCCGGCCTCAGACACTTAACACTTACTAGCTGTGGGACCCTGGGCAAGTCACTTAACCCCAATTGCCTCACTAAAAAAAAAAAATTAAAAAAAAATGCAGGTTGAGAGAAGTTTTATTACATTTCCAAAAATGCATAATTAAAAGATAAAGCAATGTAATTGTGAAATTTTGGAACAGAATTTTTGTTTTAATTTTTATCATTTCTTTTTAAATATTTTTTAAATAAATTAAGTTCTGAATTCTCTTCCTCTCTCCAGCACCTCTCCCACCCATTGAGAAGACAAACAATATGATATCAATAATACTTATGAAATCATATAAAACAGATATCCATATTAGCCATGTTGTAAAAAAGCAAGAAAAATAGACAATGAAATATATACATTTATGTGTATGTATGTGTATGTATACATATACATACACATACATATATACACACATATATATATACTTTAATTTCCAAATTTCTACTCAGAGTTCATAAATTATCCATCTGGAGGTAGATAGTAATTTTTTATCATGAGTCCTTTGGAATTGTCATAAATCATTGTCTTTATCAAAATGATTAAGTCTTTCAGAGTTGATAATCATATTATTGCTATTATTGTGTAAAATGATCTCTTTGTTTTTTCTGCTCACTTTACTTTTTTTTTTCTTGCGAGGCAGTGAAGGTTAAATGACTTGCCCAGGGTCACACAGCTAGTAAATGTCAAATGTCTGAGGCCGCATTTGAACTCAGGTTCTCCTGAATCCAGGGCTGGTGCTTTATCTACCATGCCACCTAGCTGTCCCATCTACTCACTTTACTTTGCATCAATTCATACAGATCTTCCTAAGTTTTACCAAAACCATCCTACTGGTCCTTTCTTATAGCACAATTGTATTCTATCATAACTTATTCAGCCACTTCCCCATTGATGGGTAGCCCTTCAATTCATAATTCTTTAACATCACAAAAAAGAGTTACTACATTTTTTTGTATATGTAGGCTCTTTTCCTTTTTTATTGATCTCTTTGTAAAACAGATACCAAAAGACCAACTAGGTAGTATACTAAGGTAAATTCCAGGTAGTCTTGGAGATTGGGCCCAGGTCACCACAAGCAATACACTTTGACCTAGGTCAAAAGATAACATAGACCCATCTGCAAATTTTCAGTGGTACATTGTCAAGGCAGAAGAGTATAGAGGTTGGAACACTGGGCTTAAGAGTAAAGAAAGTTATGACTTCAAATCAACGTTAGTCCTTTACTAGCTGTGGACCCTGAACAGCTCACTAAAATTTTTGAGCATATTTACTTGCTATCATTCTCTCTCTCTCTCTCTCTCTCTCTCTCTCTCTCTCTCTCTCTCTCTCTCTCTCTCTCTCTCCTTTTCCCTCTCCCTCTCCCTCTCCCTTCCTTTCTGCCTCCTTCTCTCGATCCCTTCCTCCCAACTCAGCTTAAGCTTAAGCATAAGGTAAAAATAATTTTAAAAAATTATTTGTTGTGTTTATTTTTTGTACAATGTTGCTTATTTTCCTTTTCCTAATTTTCATGGCAGGTTGTTTTAAATTTAAAACACATACACTCACCTTTCATTCCCAAGCCTTAAGCTTATTTTTTTAATGGCTACTGCAAACAAAATCAAATCAATAAAAGTTTCCCAAGCATTTACTATGCCTTTTAAGTATATGTTGCCCCAAATGTATTTGTCTTCCTCCATGGTTCAATGGTCTCAAAGAGAATTAAGTTACTTTCTCACTGAAAAGTGACATCTCTAAAGAATGCAATTGTGCAATGCAGCAACTCTCAAAGCTTGTACATTTGTACATGAACTTCATTGCTGAGTAATACTTTGTTTTAAATAAAACCAGTGCATCAGTCATTCCCATAATACTCAGGGCTAGAGAAAGAATGGAAAAAACTACTAGTTTAACTACTAACAAATGATTTTTCTTTGCATCAACTATTTCCTCTGGAAAATCACGGAGGACCTAGGGTTAGAGCTAGAAAAGACATGAAAAGACAAATTGTCTCAAGCCTCTCAAATGAAGAAACTCAGACTCAGGTTGGTTAAGTGACTTTCCCAAAGTCACACAGATGTTAAATATTGAGGGCAAAATTTGAACTTAGGTTCTCAGACTCTGATACCAACAATAGGGCCCTTTCTCCTCTGCTGTAAGAAGATCTCCTTTTTCTAAAAAGTAAAGACATTCTTCTAAGAAGGCAAAAAGATGTTAAACAATTGTATAAACTCAGGACTATAGTACACTGATCTATTCAGCAACTTTGGTATACCTCTCTAGAGTTCATGAATTCTCTAGTTTACTTGATAAGTCTCCCCAAACAAAAATGTACCCTTAGCATTGATGACTTTTTTCCTCAATCATGCTGCCAGTCTATGACCCATGAGGAATGTATTTATTTTAACTACAATAAGACAGTATATTAATAGGTGAGGGGGGAAATTCAGTAGTTCATTAGTTAAAACATGGGGAAAAATAATAATAGCCAACATTTATCTAGCACTTTACATTGAGAAAGAATTTTATGTATACTATTGTATTTGAACCTCTCAACAACCCTGTGAAATAGAAATAGATGTTGGTATCAATCATTACAGAATGGCAAAGTGATTTTGCTCATGCTTACACAAACAGTAAGCATCATAGACAGGATTCATGTCCAGGTATGATGACTCTAAGTCCTTTGTTCTTTCCCCTAAATCATTCTGCCTCTTTAAAAAAAAAAAGGCAAACATGTGCTTTGGTGAATTTAAGTCCAACATTTTCAAAGGAAACATATCTTGTTTATTTATTCATTTTTTGACCCAGGAAAAATTTTGAACCTCAAATGTCAGGAACATTCAACAACACATTCATTCAATAAGCATTTATCACATGCCTATGATGTGCTAGGCGGCAGAGTAGGAACCAAGATGAATGAGATTTGGTCCCTGCCCACACTGAATATAGTTTCATTAGGGCCAAGAAGTCTGTGAATACTCAGATACAAAGATGAAAAATGATGTTGTCCTTGCCTCCCTTGAGCTTACAGTCTATTTGAACAATAAATCAAATTTCAGCACAAGTGCTACCTCCTACCTATAGACTTTCCTAATTTCTTCCCAGATTTTAGTAATACCTTCTCCCCAAAGGAATTTGTATTTACTTTGTGACTGTGTGTGTGTGGGGGGGGGAGGGTTATATTGTGTGTGTGTGTTTTCTACCCAGTAAAATACAAGATTATTGAGGCCAGGGACTGTTTCTAGTTTTCTTTGTCTTTTAGCATATATTGAATTGAATTGAAATATACATACACACACACACATATATATAGTATAAGCCAAAATGCAATAAGTATATGGGGTATTGGGTGAGGGAGGGCAATAAAGCTTTGTTTTTAACTTTAGAACCTTTGGGGAGTAAAAGGGAATGAAGGGGAAAAACAAAATATATGTACATATATCTCTCAACAGCATTGGTGTTCACAGAATGTGTTTGTTTTTGTAAAACAAGGAGGTGAATGCAGATGGCAAGGGCCAGAGGCTGACACAGAGAAACCTTTACTTTTTTCCATTTCAAATATAGTACTCTCTGGTCCATGGTTCTTAGCATTGCAGAGCTTTAAAGGGGAGCTCATTCCAGGTACAGATTCCTCTTTGTGGAACATTGGCTGACAATGAAAGATAATCAAAGTCAAAGGGCTTTGCTGCATTTGCAGATTGTAGTCCTGTAGGAATTTTAACAGGTACTCTGTCTAGTAAGGAATCTCCATTCTTTCCCTAATTCAGTGAATCACAAGAAATGGGTCGATATGAGTGGTGATGTTGTTTAATAAGATGGTAATAAATGGTGGCTTGTACTTTGCATACAGGATCAGATGTTCAGACAATTCTCCATCCTCATCTTGTTCCTTAGTGAATTCAATGGCTTTCTCAACATGTAATACCTGAACAATCATCGTCAGGGTATTGCAGCTCTTATCTGTTCTGCTCAGAAGATGACTATCTCTTCCACAAAATTTCTCCAATGGCAGACCTTCAGAGCCTTTTACAGTGAAGTGAGGGTTATACTAGAGAAATGGGAGCAGGTTCAGGAAACTGGATCAACATAAATGCTAATCCACTTTTCATTGAAGTATTGTCCTTTATGATGGTCTCACTCTGAAAAAGTTTATGTAAATCTACAAGATGCAGGTTAAGCCTGTTTTCTCTTATTCCTCCACAATGGAAACTATATCTTCATTGTCCAAAATAATGTCAATACCATTCTTTGAAAGATTTCATCTTTCACAGAATTGAAAAGATTCTACTAGTAGATGGATTGCCAGACCAATGTTATAAAAGCCTTAAGGTGTCCTGTTTCTTTAAATTTGTAAACTCCATGTTCTCAAAGAACTGCACTTTTCCTAAGAACTTTCAGACATTTGCATGCTGCCATGTCATGCTTTCCTTTCTCTGCCAGGCTATTTATAAAGGCCAGGCCTATATCCAGAATCGTGTGTCTTTAATATTCATTTGGTTAATTTCAGCAGCCATCAAAGCTGCTGCTTTTCTCCTTTCTGAGGAGGCAGTGAATGTGATATCTAGGTGCATTAGGAAAAGCTTTATGAAGAAAGGGACACTTCAGTTAGCCTGTAACAAAAGAGGTTGATTTCAACAGACAGAAATAAGAAAGGAGTCCATTCTAGGAATGAAGCCTATGCAAATACACAGAAGGGAGACAAGGCACGATAGAGGACAGGATAACATCAGGGAATTGTAAGTAGCCCAATATGGCTGGAACAAGGAGTGAGTAAAAAGCAATAATGTGAAATAGGTTAGAAAGATAAATTAAAGTCTTAGTATGGAAGGTTTTGAATGACAAGATATAGGTTTTTGCATTTTATCCTCTAAGAAATAGGGAGATAGTGAATACCTCTGAGCAAGGGAGTCACATGGTATATCAAAATAGATAGATAGATAGAGATATCTATGGGTATTGATATCCATAGCTTGCTCTCTCTCTCTCTCTCTAAATATAAACACAATAACACTTCTGTTATACATATATGTAGTGGTCGCTTTGGCAGCACATATACTAAAATTGGAATGATACAGAGAAGATTAGCATGGCCTCTGTGCAAGGATGACATGCAAATTCGTAAAGCGTTCAATATACATATATGTATGTGTTTGAATACATATATTTGTATTCATTTATATTATATATTTGCACACATTCATATGTGTATTGCAAATATGCATATATGTATAAATGTATCGGTAAGATAACTTGGGCAGCTATGTGAAGGATAAGTTGGCATGAGGAGAGTTGAGGAATAAAGGACCCGAAAGGGTAAGAATTTTTAATGAAAGGACAGATCAAGGAAGACTCCAGGGCAAACATGACTTTCACTGGGCCATAAAGTATAACTAGTATTCTAACAGAAATACCCCTTTGAGTGAAGTGTAGTACACATGGAAAGTAGCAATATGATGTAAAACCAATAAGATAGCATAGCCCCCAATTGTTGAGGGTTTTGAATGGCAAGCTAAGTAAGTGTAATTATATTTAGTTGACAATAGTGTGCCATTGAAGAGTTTTGAGCAAAGGAACAAAACAAAGACATGTAAAAACAGGAAGTTTACAACATCAATATAAATGTGGACTGGGGAGAAGAGAGTGTAATGGTAAGATGAGAAGTTAGGAAGCTATTGTATGTAATCGTCCAAGTGTGTAATGCCATCACATTGCTACTTCTTCAGGTTTTTATGCTTTTGGGGCAAGAGGAAATCTATTGAGCAAATCTCAATGGTCAACTTAATTTGGAGGTAGACTATATTTAAATGAAGGGCTATACTAGACTACCCCCAAACTTGGGATAACTATTCCATATATATATATATGTGTGTGTGTGTGTGTGTGTGTGTGTGTGTATGTATGTATGTGTATGTATATATATATATACACATACATATATATGTGTGTGTATATATGTATATATGTGTGTGTATATATATATGTGTGTATGTGTGTGTGTGTGTGTGTGTGTGTATCCTCTTTAATAGGTAGGCTGAATATCCTCTCATTGGAAGAGAGGCCTTCCTATCTAGACAAAAGATGTCGCCTTGGTAGGACATAATGGGTTTCTCCACCTCAGACCAAATTCCTAGCAAGGTTGGATGGGTAATTCAACCTTATCAAGAAAGACTTTGGAATTTGGAAATCAGGACCATGAAAGAATGGGGAAGCACTGAACCCCAAAAATATTGGTTAGAAATAATTATTTCTCATCGTAATGATAAGGCTTATGTTAGCCTTTGGAAAAGAGATTAGAGGTAAAAACCCTAGAGAAATTGCAGAAAGGCAGAATGGATAAAACTCAAAAATAACACTAAGGTTCTGAACATCAAAGACAGGACAGAAATTGGGAAGTTGCAAAGGATAGTAGATTTCTGGAGAAAACATAAGTTTAATTTTAGACATAGGGTTTGAAGTTTAAAAGATCAAAGGAAGCATTCTCATTTTACAGATCAGGAAACTGAGATCCATATCAGGTTAAGTGACTTGCCCATGGTCACATAGCTAGTAAGTCAAAGAATCAGGATTCAGGATTGAAACCTAGGACTTTTGATTGCAAATTCAATGTTCTTTCTACTATACTATATACATTGACCTCAGAGTTATAAGAGTAAACATGAGAAACTATCTTTTAGATAGTTTGGGGTTATAACTAAAACTCGAGAGAAAATTAAAGGTTGAAGATACAGACACTGGTATCTGCATAAGGATAGTAAATGAAACCATGGAATGAATGGATTTGCCAAAAGAAAGGTGGTTATTTGTAGTGTCTACTATCCTGTGGAATTGCCATCTTGTGCTCTTTTCATCCATTACTATGCCAGCATGGGAAAGGAAAAGGAAAAAAAAAAGCAGGAGTAGTTTAATCAACAGTGGGGCAAAGGGGGGCAGCTAGGTGGGTCAGTCGATAAGTCACCGGCACTGGATTCAGGAGGACCTGAGTTCAAATCCCACTTCAGACACTTGACACTTGTTAGCTGTGTGACCCTGGGCAAGTCACTTAACCCTCATTGCCCCCCCAAAAAATCATATTAATTTTTTTAAATTAAAAAAAAGAGTGAAGCAAAATCATGTTAGAGCCCTCTTCCTTGATAGAGCTTTCTGGTGGCCTAATGCTATGTGAATTAATTTCCAGGTCATATAGGGGGATAAAAAAAAAGTCCCCGCCTTATACAGTTGAGGCCCTTCCAACTTGATGGATATCTAGAGACCACCTACGTTTCATACTCTTCCCTTCTGACCAACTCATTTCCATATGGAGACAAGATAGGAAGGGGGAATATTTCCATAGAAACTAAGTTACACTGTATCTTTGTTGTATACATTTTATTAAGTATTCAATGATCTGTGGGTGACTCCTTTCATCCCAGCATTGAACTTGGACCAACAGAGTGACAGAAATAGCCCTGCTTCTAACAAGTGCTATTTGACTAACTAGCAGGTTGAAATGCTTTTTTAAGCATCAGTCTAATTCAATCCAATAATTACTTTTTAAGGATTTACCTCATACTATGCATTTTGCTAGATTTTAGGACACACACAAAAGAAAAACAGGCACTGTCTTCCAAGGGGGGGTTTATTTTCTTTGGGTGATACAACATGGAAACATAAATACATCCATGAGGATTTCAGAAGAAAGAGAACACATAGGATGATTGGAAAGATTCAAAACGACAATTTGGATATTTGAAAAGCAAGTGTAGAAATGGCTCTAGATAAACAGTTCTCCCTTAGGCAAATAACACTAACTAGGGTGCCTTGACAGGCAGAAAGTAGGACTCAATGAAATTGTTCTGTCAGAAAGTGTTGCTTGGTGTGTAGGAAAGTTTATATGCTACACTGAACAGGTGATGGTGTATCTGACATATTTAAGGTATATATTTAAGACTGAAGTACACTTTCATCATTTCCTGAAATGTCAGCTGTGCATGGTTCTCCCTAACCTTTTAAAAACGTAGGTATAGAGGTCTTAAATCCTCTCTAGTGAAATAGAAATGGAAGATATAATTTTTGCCTTGTCTAAAAATAATAAAAATTTAACATGCTATGGAATTTTTCCTCTCTCCTCTTTTTTTTTTTAAACTTTCTTACTCCCTGCCAAATCATACTAAAAATTTGGAGTTGAAATTGTACTTTGGGGGTATGCTTTTCAGACTGGTCCACTAATTAATTGTATATAAGGACATGCCATTAAAAGCTGAAGATATTCAAAATTCATTCACTTCTATGTATCACCATGAAAACCCCCCATTAAAAGAAGAATAAATCTCCCTGAACAAAATAGCAGCAGAAGTGCAAACACAGTGTGGACTTTTCAGGAAGTTAGAGTATAGACTGGATCCTCCTAGCCCTGGCCATCCTCTGATAGAAATCACATTTTCTACAATGGCAGAAAACAAGTCATCATATTAAAACATTTAAAGAAAAATAAATGAAAACAATAGGAACAATACAAATAATTGATCCCAGTGCAACAGCTCTATTGACCTTAAAATCAGTCTTGCAAATAATTCCATAAATTGGCTGGGTTTGCCAATGCTTAATTTGGCCTGGAAATTGACATATGTCCTACTATCCTGAAGGGCAATCTCCCCAAATCACACAAATTCACAAGTACGCAACATATTCTTAGGCTTTTATGTGGCTTGAATACACTCAGACAAATTCTATCCTTATTTCTTATGTAATATATCTCCTCTTCTATGATGCTTGGGATCTTCAATACTTGAAACTTGTCTTTTGCCCTGCATCTTGCATACCTTCCTCCTCTATTTATATTCTCCTATCTGTAGATGGAGTCAGTGGCTGAACAAATAAAAATTGTGCAGCTTTTCCTTGCCCCATCCTCCTGCTATATTTACCTGCTGCTGCTGCTGCTGCTGCTGCTGCTAACAAATATAATACCTGGTACTTATGTAGAGCTTTAAAGTTTGTAAAGTGCTTTACATGTGTTATCTCTTTTGTTTGTCACAATAACTCTTCAAGTTAGGTGTTAATATTATTCCTATTTTACAGTTGGGGAAACTGATTGAAGTGGTGAAATGCCTTGCCTAGCCCCAAATCACATAGCCATTAAGAGTCTGAGGCAGGATTTGAACTCAGGTCTTTCTGACTCCTAGCACTCCATGAACTATGTCACCTAGCTATTTTTTTTACAGTCCTCATTAAATCACCTGGCAGATCCATGACTGGCATTTCTGTGCCTGGAGCAAGTGACACAAATATTACTAGGACAAGGAGTTTTGGGGGACAGGGAGAGAATGTGGACTTTAGAATTTAAGGTATTATAGCAAGAGATAATTCATTGGAGAGTAGGGTGGACATCAGTGCTATGGATAGAGATCTTAGGAAATGTCAAGAATATTGATGGAGAGGCTGCCATTGTAGGGAAGAGAGAATTGCTGAGCATTTGGGGGGAGAGATCACTATCTGGGCTGTGGCTTTCATGGATGAAGAACATTATAGCTTCCTAACTTAACCAATTATACAGAATAAGAACAATCCTGACTTCTGTTTCTAGCCAATGATGAAGTTCAAGTGCTATCAAGACCATCTCTATTTTAGTATCTTAGGACAAAGCTCCAGTTACCATACTCTAGTAATAACCCTGAATGCTGGAGCCTATGAAGATAACAAAGAACCTGGGACTGACACCATATATTATAGGAGGAAATAAATTACTGTTTCTGGTCTCTCCTTGGCCTCATACATTTGTCTTTCCTCTTTTTTTCTTCTCCCTCTTCTTTCTTTCCCTTCCCACTCTCTCACAGGCATTTTCTGTAGGTATGAAAGAAAACAGAGCATTCTGAGGAGATGTTATACCCAGAATCACTACAAGACTTGAGGCAAGTATACTCGGTTCTTCAGGGAGACAGTCAGTCTCTTCCCAGATAAAATACATGGTGTCCCATGGTTTGCCCAGAAATAAATTTGTTTTGCCTTAGACTTAATTGAAACAACATTACTTGCTTTAAACAGCCATTTCTGATTAGGACTATGGATCTAGAAGAGAACTCAGAGGTCATCTAGTTCAATTCTCTAAGGTTTAAGATGAGGTAATTGAGATCTAGGGAGTTTAAATAACATGGCCAAGATCTCACAGATAATAAGGACCAAAGTCAGAATTTTAATCCCAGAATTCTGAGTACTAAGCCAGAGCTCTTTCTACTGTACTATGTTAAAAAATAATCAAATATACAAATATATAAACAAACGAATGAGTGTATAGATAAGCAAATAGATCTGTGCTAAGGATTTTTTTATTCCAACAGTATGGGAGCAAAATAATAATCTATCAATCAACAAGCATTTATTAAGTATTTGCCAAATGCTAGTCTTACTTTCTTTAAGGAAAAGCAACAAAAACTGAAGGTTAGAGCTATTAAAGATATCCTTTAATAAAAGCAAAACAAATTTACATTAGAGAAAAGAAGTCTTTAACTATAAACAGTGAACCTGACTACCAAAAAAACCATAGAATTTCTTTATTAAGAGTATAGTTGGGGCAGCTAGGTGGCACAGTGAATAGAGCACTGGTCCGGGATTCAGGAGGACCTGAGTTCAAATCCGGCCTCAGACACTTAACACTTACTAGCTGTGTGACCCTGGGCAAGTCACCTAACCCCAATTGCCTCACTAAAATTTAAAAAAAGAAAAAAGAGTATAGTTAGGGGCAGCAGGGTGGCACAGTGGATAAAAAAGAACCGGCCTTGGATTCAGGAGTACCTGAGTTCAAATCTGGCCTCAGACACTTGACACTTATTAGCTGTGTGACCCTGGGCAAGTCACTTAACCCCCATTGCCCCACAAGAAAACAAAAGTATAGTTAGGGGTCAGCTAGATGTGTGACCTTGGGCAAGTCACTTAACCCTCATTGCCCCCACCCCCCCCAAAAAAGAGGTTAGTTAGAAACAATGTCCTTATTTAAGGATTTGAAAGTAGAAGATTAATACAGATTACTTTCAACTCTGTGACTGAAGTCAAGCTCTCATGGAGGTAATAACAAATGGTCATACTCTTTACTCATCAAAATTAACATCAAAATCTGTCCTGGTTGTCAACAACCCATCAAAAAGAGAATAGAAGCTCAAATAGAAATGAGTAGAAATTTTGTCTTTAATGCCTCTAAAAGTATTGTTGCACCAGAGTTCATATACATTCAGCATTGATAATCACAGGAAGCACAGATTATCGCCAAAACAGCAAGACCAGATTATTCAAATATAGCAAATAACATTTCAGTGTGTCCATTTTATAGGCACATTGAAAAGCACCAGACCTAAAACTTTTGCAAAGTACATTAGGACGTTATGACCTCCTTGGTCATGTGGGAAAAGTTTGGCATGTAGTTGGGACTTTTTGGATGTTTGATGATTAATGTATTGCTCATCTCCTATTTAGCACCATCATCTTGTCATTTTTTAATATACAGTGGTATATTCCCTACCTCCACCCCATCATCTTTCACCTCCTTAAGATCATAACTTACCATCATGTGCTCCACTCACAATCTCTGGTGGCTGTTCCTTTCCCTAGTCACCATTTGCTAACAAATGGTTAATCCCAGAAAAAAATGTAAGATTCTTGAAGGCAAGTCCTGTCTCATTTTTTTTTCTCACAGTCCCTATCACATAGAGTTAAGGACAGGACCTGTAATTTGATTGATTCAGGAACTCAAGATGATGTTGCTCCCTCTTCTATAAATACAGATTTAGCACCTTCTCTTCAATTCTTGGTCCCAGTGAATTACCTAGAGCTTGCAACATTATGTAATTTGCCCAAAATAAGATAGCCAGTATATGTCAGGGGAAGAATGTAAAATCATCTTGCAATCATTTCACCATTCTACCTTTCTTTTAAAAAGTTAAATAAGTGCTTCTTGAATGATTTGTATTAAGAGGCTCAGGTTTCAGCTAATTCCTGATATTTAATAGCTATGGGAATACGGGTAAATCACTCAACCTTAAATAAATTTTTCCTGGAGAACCACTGCATGAGGTTTTTCTTCCTGGCTCTGTGCTATGCTTCTGCTCCATCTCATGTCATACCTTCTCAAGAAGCTCTCGAGTCTATACATAGCCAAGATCTAGGAGATTCCTCTCTGGGTCTCAAAACACCCCTGTATAGAGGTGGAAGACTTTCACTCCATCCACACTGTCCTTCCTCACACACTTTTAACCCCCATACATGAATGTTGGCCCTGCCAACTAATGCTTAAACAGGCTGACACTATTGCACTGAGGTGAAAATTAGTCTCTAAAAGTGGGAATTAAAATGTAGTTTAGAGAGGTGGCATAGTTGTAAGAGCAATAGATTTGGAGAAAAGAGACCTGGGTCCACAGTCCTGCCCCTATTAACTGTGTGACCATCAATAAGAGACTTCTCTGAGATCTGACTTTCCCATTTGTAAAATGGGTACAATAATACTCTATCTACCTCACTGTGTTGTGACATTTGTGCTTTGTGAAGTGTCATATGAGTTATTAATAATGATATTTAAGTAATTTTTGAACACCAAGTGAGGAGAGAACAAAGAACAACATAATGGACCTCTCATAGTGTGGGAGAGCCAATAACTGTTATTTGACTGTACCTTTACTATATACACTAATTTATTTCTATGGCCATATTTTTTCTTTTTCCTTTTCTCTTCTTTCTTTCTTTCTTTCTTCCTTCCTTTTTTTCCTTAAAAACTGACTTTTTGCCAACCCTCTATTATTGCCGAGCCTGATAAATTGACTTCTTTTTTTTTAAGTTACACATGTGGTCATGAAAAACATTTCCACTTTAGTCAGGTTATGAAATAAAACAGACAAAAAAAAAACTTCAGAAAAAGGAACTAGGGGCAGCTAGGTGGTGCAGTGGATAAGGCACCAGGCCTGAATTCAGGAGGACCTGAGTTCAAATCCAGCCTCAGACACTTGACACTTACTAGCTGTGTGACCCTGGGCAAACCCTCATTGCCCCACAAAAAAAGGGAACTAACAAAAAAATATATGATTAAATCTCTATTCAGACACCATCAGTTGTTTCTCTGTAGATGGATTGCATTTTCCCTAAATATTTCAGTGTTGTCTTGGATCAATGTATTGCTGAAAATAACTAAGTCATTCAGAGCAGATCATTTTACAATAATATTGTTATTTTGAATACAGTACCTTTCACCTTGCATCAGCTCATATAAGTCTTTCCAGATTTTTCTGATAGCAACCTGCTCATCACTTTCTTATAGTCAACTACTTTTATATAGTACTTTAAAGAGAGATTTCCTTACAATAAACCCATGAGATTGATTATTACAACAGGAGTAATAGCTAACATTTATATAGTACCTTAAACCTGACAAAGAATTTTCTTCGTAATAGCCCACAAAATAGGTACCATAGCTTTTATCAGCATCAATCAATCATCATCAATCAGTCCTCATCATCATAATCAATCCTCCTCCTCATCCAATCATCAATCCATCAGTCATCACCAGTATCATCATCTTACATTGCTTTTGCCTCTGCTTCAATTTTTTTCACATTTACTATTGCTAACTGTGTTTCCCTACATCCTATTCCTTCCCCATGATATTTACTCTATTTTCTATCTTCTTTCATCCTAACCCTCCTCAAGTGTTTTGCATCTGACTAATCCCTCCTGAAATGTGCCCTCCTTTCTTTCACCCCTTCCCCCCTTATCCCCTTCCCCTCCTACTTTCCTTCAAGGTAAGATAGATTACTCTACCCAATTGAGAATGTATGTTATTCTCTCTTTGAGCCAATTCTGATGAGAGTAAGGCTCACTCACTCCCTTGCACCTCCCCCATCTTCCCTTCCACTCCTTAAGCTTTTTCTTGCTTCTTTTATGTGAGATACTTTACCTCATTCCACCTCTCCCTTTCCCTTTCTCCCAGTGCATTCCTTCTCACTCCTTAATTTAAATTTATTTTATTATTATTTTTTTTTTTGGTGAGGCAATTGGGGTTAAGTGACTTGCCCAGGATCACACAGCTAGTAAGTGTTAAGTGTCTGAGGCCAGATTTGAACTCAGGTCCTCCTGACTCCAGGGCCAGTGCTCTATCCACTGTGCCACCCAGGTGCCCCAATTTTATTTTTTTTAAAGATATCATCCCTTCATATTCAACTAACACTTGTGCTCTCTGTCTAAATATACTCTATTCAGTTGCCTTTTTATGCTTCTCTAAGGTCTTGTATTTGAAAGTCAAATTTTCTATTCAGCTCAGGTCTTTTCATCACAAATACTTGGAAGTCCTTTCTTTCACAGAATTCCCATTTTTTCCTCTGAAAGATAATACACAGTTTTCTGGGTTGGTGATTCTTTGTTGTAATCCCAGTTCCTTTGCCCCATAGAATATCATATTCCAAGCCCTCTGATCCTTTAATGTAGAAGCTACAGGATCTAGTGTTTTCCTGACTGCGGCACCACTATACTTGAACTGTTTTTTTTCTGTCTGTTTGCAATATTTTCCCCTTGACTTCGGAATTCTGGAATTTGGCCATAATATTCCTGAAAGTTTTCTTTTTTGGAATGTCTTTCAGGAGGTGATTGGTAGATTCTTTTAATTTATATTTTAATTTCTGCTTCTAGAATATCAGGCCAAATTTCCCTCACAATTTCTTGGAGGATGATGTTTAAGCTCTTTTTTTGATCATGGCTTTCAAGTAGTCCAATAATTTTCAAATTATCTTTCCTGGATTTATTTTCTAGGTAAGCTATTTTTCCAAAGGGACATTTCACATTGCCTTCTATTTTTTCATTCTTTTGGTTTTGCTTTATTGTTTCTTGATTTCTCATAAAGTCATTAGCTTCCATTTGCACAGTCCTAATTTTTAAGCAATTATTTTCTTCAGAGAACTTTTATATCTCCTTTTGAACTTGGCTTTTCAAGCTGTTGATTTTTTTCATGATTTTCCTGCATCACTCTCATTTCTCTTTCCATTTTTCCTCTACCTCTATTACATTCTCTTTAAAATTCTTTTTGAGCACTTCCATGGCCTGAGACTAATTCATATTTATCTTAGAAACTTTGGATGTAGGTTCTTTGACTTTGTTATCTTCTTCTGAGAGTATATTTTGATCATCCTTTTCACCAAAGAAATTTTCTAGGGTCTGCATTTTTTTCTGTTTACTCATTTTGCCAGACTATTCCTTGACTTTTAATTCCTTCTTAGAGTGGGGTACTGTTTCCAGGGCACACTGTCCCAACCTTCAGGGGGTCACAGGTGGTATGATTTAAGGAGAGGCAAATTCATGACTCCCATGGCCTGTGCTCAGGACTGCAAGCAACCATAGGCCTGCTTGACCTCTAACCCAGAATAGAATCCTGTTCCAATGTGGCTGCAAGCCCTGGCATGCCTGTGCCCCTCCCTGACCTGGGCCACCAATCCTAGCTTGGGCAGAACAACTGAGTCCCACCTCGGTGCCAGCAGAGACCTGTGTAATCTCCCCCTGGCCATTCGCTCGACCCCCTCACCATCTGTGGGCTGAGTTCCAGAAGCACATGCCACCACAGTCAATTCTGAGGCTCTCTGTGGCAGCCTGCCTGGGGCTGGGTCTTCATGGTACACTCTTACCCTGTCACAATAGATCTTTCCCACTGATCTTCTAAGCTGTTTTTGGCTGTAAAGTGATCTCACCCTGTCCTTTTGTGGGTTCTGCTGCTCCAGGAATTGTCTTATGACATTATTCGAAAGTATTTGGAGGGAACTTGTGGAGAACTCAGAGAAGTCCCTGCCTTTCCTCTGCCATCTTGTCTCTGCCCCCAGAAGTCTAAACTGACTTCTAAGTTCCCATGAGTAGCATACCAAATGAAAACAGAATTATCCAAAAATGGGGGCCAGGGAATGTGTGAAGAAACAAATACTATACTTTGTTCATTTGGATTTCTGGAAGGTCTTATTTCATGTACTCAACAAGTTATAAGGTTTTTTCCCCCCTTAACATAAGCCAATTGCTTGAAACTATCCTTTTTCAATATTTCACAATGTTAACTACATAACTATAAACATATATGCGTTCCTGAATACTTCACTGAGAATTTATGGTATAAATTGAAATTTAATATAAATAACTTTATTTTGGATTCCTTCCTACTTTAAACCATTTTTAATTAGTCTCATAACTTCCTATGTAATTTTCTCTACTAACGCATGTGGGGCAGACACTTCTTGCACTTAAGAATAATAATAGCTAGTATTTATATTGTACTTGAAGGTTTGCAAGGTGCTTGACAAATACTATTTCATTTTATTTCTTGCCTTTATAAAGGTTATAAGTCTGTCAGTTCAGTACTTCATTTCAAGTTTAAAGAAACTGAGCCTCATATTCATTTGGCATAACTATGGGTTTTCTTACTCATCTAGAAATCAAATTGGAGTGAAAGGATGTTGAGGGGCCATACACCTGACTGCCTTACTACAACCTATGGTGTCAGGATTGGTTCTGAGAGAAGAAACAAACATATGTCACAGATTCCATCAACCATACTTGAAATCTTCTGGTTGAGGAAGATGATGGCCTGGCAGGCTCTGTAGGATTTTACAATGAAGTAGACAAAAGGTACTAGGGCTCTTTATAAATGTACTGACATATCTAGGATAAGCAGATTCCAGACATTTTGAATAGGTGGTCAAGAGGAAATCAGAAAAAGACAACACAAGGTTAGGCAAAAATAAACAAATGAATGAATAATCCTTTGGTGCCAATGGCTTCATTTAACCAGTCAGGGTAGATGTTTCTGCATATATATACCCTCTCTGTGTGAGTCATTTTTGTTCGGTGAATCTAACTGGGTGGCATGAATGAGAAAATGAGAAAAATCAATAATCAATTCCTTGAATGCCTTCCTCTGTAATCTTTTATCCGCTATAACTATGGGATGAAAAATAACTGTATGATTTATAATAAGAACATTGTCCTAAGGGAAAAAAAACCCAAACTATGATGTAGTCCCAGGGAAGTTCCCATCTTAGTTGACCTAAGAAGTTGAACTATTATCATTATAAGGAGTGTAACAGTGTAACTATAATCATCATAATAGTGTATGGTTGTATTAATCACCTCAACTAGATTAATCATTTTTATATAAAATATAGTTGACCTTATGGTGAAAATGCACCATCTTTTTCACAAGAACTTGCTTGAATTAAAGAGAATTAATTTGTGCAATAGCAGCCTTTTAAAACATTTTTTCTCATCAAATATAAATAAAGAAAACTATAAAAAATTATGTGTTGTAGGTTGGGGTCTCAGACCATACTAGATGGACTACACTGTTTTTTTTCCTTAATAAAGGTTGGTTTCTTTGCACAGAAAGGCTCCCAGTTTCTTTTTTGTAATGACTTAGGAATTGATATATATTTTGCCTTTTTTTTTAGTCTGATATACTAGTACTAATTCTGTTTAACCAATAATGATTCAACCAATTGTGATTATGAATTCAATGCTAGAAATAACTAAAGCTTATGGAAAAAGTTTTTTTTGTTTTTTGTTTTTCCTGATTCTACAAAAGACCCCTTATTTCACCTTGTTGCTGATCACTCAAGAATAACAGAGCTGGTATACTCCCAATACATATTGTAGGTCCCAGTGCTTCATTTTCAATAGTCTTTCTCATTTCTTGGACCTGATGAAAAAATTAGAATTTGGAGATATCAACTTAACTCCTTCTCACCAACTGTCATGCTAGCTCTGAAACCAAGTCCTGAAAGACTTAGCACTTTCTTGCCTGGCATTATCATTTGAAGGCCCCATTGTCTTGAATTGTGGTTGCCCCATTACCCCAGTATATCTAGATCTGGATAACTGCCACATTCCACTTCACTACTTGTACCTTCCCCCTGCCTTCCTCCATACTTTCTCCTGTTTTCCAACCATCATTAAATCACTCTGGGAGCAGCTATGTGGCAGGGGCAGCTATGTGGCACAGTGGATAGAGCACTGGCCCTGGAGTCAGGAGCACCTGAGTTCAAATCCGGCCTCAGACACTTGACAACTCACTAGCTGTGTGACCCTTGGCAATTGCCTCACCAAAAAACAAAAACAAAAACAAATCATTAGGGAATATTGAGATTGGTTTTGCTTCTAGATTTCTTTCCCCCATACTTCACACAGTGCCCAGAACACAGTAGACAGTTAATAATTCCTTATTGAATGACTGACATGTTTACAATGTAAACATTCATTGTGTTACTGAATCACAGTACCTTTTGTTCATCAAGTCAACAGATACCAGATTTACAATTGCTATCATATGGGGGGTACCTGCAATTTTTTTTCTGTTACCATTAGAAATCTCCAGGTTACACATGTGACACATAGATCTATGTCATAATGTGAGTGGGGAAGCTGAAATCTACCTAATGAGCACTACAGTGAAATGCAATTCAACTAAGATTTAATAGCTAATTTAGTGCTAATTCTGTGAAAGGTGATGTTATAGAAACTAGAAAAAAAAATTTTAATGAAATCCCTGTCCCTTGAGGGCAAAGTCTGTCTTCTTCTTTTCTTTACATCCCTCCTATTTAGTACAGTGCCTGGAGGGTAGCTAGGTGCACAGTGGATAGAGAACTGGTGCTGAAATTAGGGGGACCTGAGTTCAAATCTCACCTCAGACACTTACTAGCTATGTGACCCTGGACAAGTTACTTAACCCCAATTGCCGCCAATCATCCTGATCTATATCTTGTCACTGGACCCAGATGACTCTGTAGAGTGAAGTTGGTGACCTTGAACATTCCTCTCTCATTTAAAGACAAATCACTACAAGTCATAATTTTGGGATGTTATGGTCCTCTTCAAGAATGAAGGACAAAGAGGGCAGCTAGGTGGCACAGTAGATAAAGCACCAGCCCTGGATTCAGGAGGACCTGAGTTCAAATATGGCTTCAGACACTTGACACTTAATAGCTATGTGACCCTGGGAAAGTCACTTTACCCTCATTGCCGTGAAAAAAAAGGAAAAAAAATGAAGGACAAAAAACAACAGTGCTTGACACATTGTAAGCACTTAATAGAGATTTTATGGCTACTTACAAACTCATTGTGTATGTGTACAACAGATATAATATGATCTTTAAATAATCTTAAAAGAGGAAAGGAAGAAAAGGAAGGAAAAATAATACACCTGGTTAAAAAAGAAAGAAGAAAATTAGGATTTAAGATATATGAAACAGCAATCTAATTTTCATATAACGTCAGTATACAAGTAGAAGACTATTCAGAGATGAATGGAGAAAAAGGTTGGGGAAACAGGCATCACCTAAACTTCATTTTCATCTGAACTAGTCAAAGGAAGATAGAACACATGCAGAAAGAGTTTGGTACAGAAAAATATCCCGGAGAAAATTCTGGGGTCTTATATGATCCTAGTCTGTATTATCCAAAGTCTTACCACTATGTTTCCTGGGTATTGAGTGCTTTGTTCTTCAAGAATTACAAGAATAGGGGCAGCTAGGTGGCGAAGTGGATAAAGCACTGGCCCTGGATTCAGGAGGACCTGAGTTCAAATCCATCCTCAGACACTTGACACTTACTAGCTGTGTGACCCTGGGTACATCATTTAACCCCAATCGCCTCACCAAAAAAATAAAAACAAAAAATTACAATAGTAGTTCAAGCCAGGTTGTTGAAAACTTTCAGCAGGTCTTAAACAGTCTCCTATCTCCTCTCCTGAACTTTCTGGGATCCATACCCTTATTGTAGTTAAGGCCCCAGTTGAAATTGCAGTAGACAGTTATTATTTCCATATTGTGTCATCTATCTGCAAGGCTCTGCAGATTCAAAACGACAACTCTAGGCTAACCCCCAGTTGCATAGTCCTTACCTAATCACTCACTCCCAGCCTGATTCCTAGATTAGGCCTAGTCAGGGTCAAAGACACAAAACTACTAGCTCATCTTGAGCTGAGCTGACTCGGGGTTGAATCCAAGATTCTACTTATGGTTAAGAGTGACAAAGCTTCTGGCCCACCCATCTCTAATCTGGATTAATACTCTCATTTGGATCTCTGAATGACCATAAGTGCTAACCCTAAATATTAAGTATTTTGCCCTTTCTGTGCTTGGGTTTAAGCAAGGATTTTTTTAAAATTCACTATTAATTTCTGGTGCTAATATTTTCCTTCACTGACAATTGCATATTTACAGTGTGATAGCTCTCTATTATGTATGTTACAGTAAACTAAATGTAAACAGAGATTGTCTTTTCACTGAGTTTGCAAACATGCCACATTTCAAACTGAAGTTGTCATTCCTGAACAATACTTTATTGCAGCCTTGGTGCCCCTGGAGACAGACCCACTGGAGCTTAAATCATTTCCAAGAATAACAATACCACAAAGTGTTTTAGTTATATTGTCTCAATTAATTGTCATAAAACTGTGAGCTAGGTGCTACAAGTATTATTATCCAAGTTATATTAAAAAAGGAAATAAAATCAAAAGGTTTAGTGATTTGCTGTAAGTCACAGAGCTAGGAAATGGCAGTCAGAATTTGAACCCAATTCCTCTGACCCCATACTTAAGTATCTTTCTAATCCTCCTCCTTTATACCACACTGCTAGATGTAAAGTCAGCTGGAACTGAAACAAGTGTTCATTTTACTAAATATTCTCATAGGCCAAGGTTATCTGCTATTTACAGAGAATTTCATTGCGCAGAGATAGAGAATATTCTCCTATAATGACACAACCAGGCATTCAGTGCTGTCTAAGACCTATCTATAATCTACCTCTCATCTTATTTATTTGCTTCTAACAACATCCTTATGAGGGTGGGTATGATTATAAGTAAGCTGATTTTATTAATATGGGAATTAGAGCTCAAAGAGGTGAATTAATTTTCTTTGTTTTCCTCATACTACTCCTCTTCATGCATTTGATGGTCCTACCAAATCAAACTACTCACCATTCCCTGACACTTAGATTATAACTAGAATTTAGAAGGCATTTAAAGCTAGGTGGGACCTTAGAGATCACTTAATCTAACTTTGGTGTTTACTCAGTATCTGCCATGTAGGCTAAGTCAGTTTTTCCTTAGAAGACACCAAAGTCACTCTTGAGATATAATTGCTCCACAGGACAAAGGCTTAAGCTATTGGCATGGCTTCCTGCTGGCCTAAGGGCAAAAGCCAGCCCACAATATGTCAGCAGTTCTTCTTTCAGGTTTCTGAGCAGTGGACTGGAAATTCATCAGTCACTCATAGATAACACCAGCATGGGCAACAAAGAGGCAAAGAAGCTAAACCCAACTTCCATGATATCTTTTCCTTATTAGGGCCAAGTAAACCTTCTTAACTGTTAACATGGTTTATAGGTATCACAAAGAATCCCATTTCTGAACTTGAAACACCAGACCAGCCCAAGTCAGATCTTTACTCCGAAACAAATAAAAACAGACGACACAACAGCAACAGCAATACTTATTTAAATTGGTATGAGCCAAGGGCCAGAAAGTTGCTATGATATGCTCAAGATCATATAACTAAGTAGCAGAGCTGGAATTCAAAGTAGCCAGTTATCCAAATACAGAACCAAGGATTTTTTCATCACAGCCTACTGCGGCCATCCTTTCATGTCTCCAGTATCTAGAATGCTTCTGGACTGAAATTTCCACTTATTGAAAATCTACCCATCTTGAATTTCTTTCAAGGCCACTTTATCTGTCAATCCTTCCCTAATCTACTCACTCTCTTGCCTTCTCAGCAGCTAGAAATGCTTCCCCATACCCTTTTGTGCCTCCCCTATGTTTTGTATTATAATTATTTGTGTATAGCTTGTCTGCTTCGTATTAGAAACTTTGTATCCCCAAGAGAGAGAGCATGCACAGCAGCCACACCCCACTAAAACCATATCATTAGATGGGCTAAAACAGGTTGAAAAAAACTGATAGGCCTCAAATCCTTATTTGGGGGATGCCTACCCCAACAAGTGAAGATTTCCCTGGGCAGAATGGATGAATAAGAACAATTTATTCCAATGGCCATGAAGGCAGCTGAAACAGGTTCTATGGAGCACTTAGAAATTGGTCAGCTATCAAAGATGCCAAAGTCATCTACTACTTTCTGGGCCTTCACCAATCATCTTGACATTTTTTTGTCTTGCCACTAAACTTCAATGACTCTGGAAGAGACATTGTACAACTCTGCCTCACTTAAATCCAACTCACTCAAGAATTAAGACATCAGCTATCATGATATCATTGATCTTCTTTGAAAATGAAGGACAAACAATAACAATATTGGAAACCACTTGAAAGGAGCCCATCTTTGTATCCCCTTCATACTATGCTTTGTTTATAGTAAGCACTAAATGAATGTTTATTGAATTCTTTTGAAATAGACTTTTTTTTCTTTCTTTTTTTTTTGTAGGGCAATGAGGGTCATGTGACTTGCCCAGGGTCACACAGCTAGTAAGTGTCAAGTGTCTGATGTCGGATTTGAACTCAGGTCTTCCTGAATGCAGGGCCAACACTTTATCCACTGCACCACCTAGCCGTCCCAGAAATAGCCTTTCTTTATCTTTAAAATAGCTTTTCTATCATGGTTCCCTAGTAATATATTCCCCAAATATCTCTCCTAATGGTTTCATTTCCTTTTACAATAAATAGATTTTTTACAATAAAATTTTTATTTACAATAAAAAATTTAATAAATACAATATTATAATAAAAATTCCAATTGTTTTCTGATTCAAAGTTTTATGTATGTTTTGCTTTGCTGCAGTTGTGTTGCACTGAAGGGCAGTAATAATAACTGATATTTGTAAAGTACTTTACAGTTTGCTAAGTTCTTTCAACTATATCATCTCATCTGATTCAAGAATAATTATCTCAGGGGCAGCTAGATGGCGCAGTGGATAGAGCACCGGCCCTGGAATCAGGAGTACCTGAGTTCAAATCTGACCTCAGACACTTAACACTTAACTAGCTGTGTGACCCTGGGCAAGTCACTTAACCCCAATTGCCTCACTAAAAAAGAAAAAAAAAAGAATAATTATCTCATTTTTACTTTCAAGAAAACTGAGAGTCAGAAGGTTAAATGACATTTTAGTATCTGATGTATCCATAATCATATGGGTATGGAACTTTTTCCACCAATGTAGATTGCAATGCTTTCATTCCTCCTCATTTAATACAAATCTTTCCCACATTATTCTCCATAGGAATACTATGAACCATATTGGACTCTTATGTTGATACTTTTAATATTTCCTGGTATAGCCTACTGCCTCTACATATTCTTTTCATCTCCAAAAATTTGTGCAACTGTAGTGGAGCAGAGAGAAGATCAGACTAAAGCAAATAATTCTTGAACTAATCCAAGGTATTGAATTGTATTGTATTGTATTATTTTATTTTATTTTAGAAGGGCTTTCAAACTGAGGAGCAATAAGGCAGATGACCCCATTGTGGAGAAGCAAAACAAAAACTTAGCCCTTTTCTGATGATAATGTAAGCTATGTCAATTGTGCATATCTGAAAAACAAGGAGGCAATGCTCTAGTGACTCAAGAGGAGATTTTTATTCTTTACCTAAGTGCTATTCTAACAGTTGTCCTTTAAAGATCTCTCTATCACAATGCATGGGTAACAATGACTACACTGACCCCTACTACTTGAAAAGCAATAAGTTTATCTTTTATCCCTCTACCAGTGCTCTCCAGGTAACCTTTAGGACTCTGCCATTGGGTCAAGCCCCCACGTATTTTATACCCCCAAACTATAGGGTCCAATCCCATTGATTCCATTCAACCACTTAACAGATTAGCTTTTACAAAGGAGAATTTACTTGAAAAATATAGCAAGAACAAAAATGCTGATGTTTCCCCTCTGTATCTGGGAGGAATTAATTGCTTCTACAGCACTTTGGTTTCTAGAGAAAGGAGAGGAATTAGGTTTATTGCTTAAGTCAATTCTTAAACAGCATCAACCCCACTAAGTTCTAAGTCCAAAGCTCACCATGACCTAGTATCCTTGGACCCCAGGTTCTGATGTTTCTCTGACTGACTGGCTGCAACCTCTGGCCTGGAATCCTTGGCTCTATCATTATGATGACTTGAGTTTCCAAATCTGAAGATTCCACCCACTGCATCTAGAACTGAAATGCACAAATGAAATAGACCAAATTGACCAAACCCCCAAGGCTGTTTTGGGGTGTGTTTTTTCAGGGATACCTGGCTTAATGGAAATGGGAGGAGCCCTCAGCCTTTTCCCGAATCACTGTTGATGCTACTCAGTGATTGAATGAGTCCTTCACCATTGGATGCCAGTCTCCAAGAAAAGAAAGAGAGAGATAGAGAGAGACTGTCCGAGTCTGATATCTTAAAAGATGCAGTTATTTCCAGTAATATAGCTATAAAGGCTGCCCTGCCCATATAATAGGTCAGTGCAGGATATTTTCTCCCAGAAACATGTCTTTAGTTTCTTCTTTGTGGGTGCCTTCATCTTAAGTGATCTAGGCATATGCCAAGGCCCTATTACACATGTTTGAGTTTGTTTGACATAGCAATCGTTATCAAAATACCATCTGCAAGCCTTCTTCATAAACTCTCTAGTCAACTCTATTCTTTCATAAAAATCAAATGACTTTTTTTTTCAAAGGTGAATACTATAAACAGTTGGATTTATAACTCTCAGCAATTGCTTCACTGTCTTCCCTCTGGAGAGTGTTATTCATTTCCATGAATCCCAATGGATTCTGAATCCTATAATAATTAGCTTGAGCCCCAAATAAATTAGAAAGGTTATCTGAAATTGATGGAAGGCATATTTCTCTATTTTAGAAGAGAAGCCATGTTATTAAAACCAGGGTTGTGTTTCTTTTGAATGAAACGCATGTCCTATTTCTGGTAAAAGAACATCAAAATGTCATCAAAGAATGGCACAATAAGTTGATTCAGAAGATGTGCCATGATCTTCTGACATCATCAATGAATTTCTGGAATGTTGCTAGTGTTGGCTACCCATAAATCCTAATTCCCCTAATTCTCACAGGATTGTAATACCCCAGAACATTAAAAAATAATAATTGTATTTTCAGCATAGAAAACCTATCCTCACCTCTACCACCCTACTTTCCTAGTATATTGAGGAGAAAAAAAAGGAATAAATCTTTTAATAATTGTTTGAATGGGCTCCCCTTAGCCCATTTCTTTTCATAAACATAAATTAAAGAGCCATTCATGTTAGCGACTCAGACATCTCCAAATTTTCCTGAAAACATACACCTAGGTCTGTTTCATTTCTTTATTTTGAGGAGAGATCTCTGGAGAGGATGTTGATATCCTTGGAAGGAGATCCATAGAGTGATTATAGCCTACTTAGGGCAGCTCCCCTTTTGCTAAATAACTCATATAAATCCCGGTAATCCAAAGGTACCTTAGACACCTGGGCCTTCATTAGAGTTAGCATCTCTGGGGGAGGTTCCTCACAGCTGAGGTTGAGGAGGTTTCTGTTTGGGGAACTACACCTACTCATATCCCATGAAATATGGGGCTTGAGCTATGGTTACCATGGCAATCTAAATACCATCCTCACCAACCTTCATATCAATTATTCCCAGTACTATTTGTCCTCCACTACCATCTGCCTGCTGAGTAGGTTTGGTGGGTGGGTAGCAAACAGTTTTATACTAGACCACTCCCTCTACCCAATGTTAGCCTTCTTCAGTGATCACATACTTACTTGGTTTATTATCTTTGATCAGAGAAGAACTTTCCATTTGCACATCACACTCCAAGAAATACAAACTCCTTCATGCCTCAGAATCTAACAGAAATTGGCTCAATTTTTCCCTTCTTTGAGGCCCTAAAACATGCTACTGCCAGGGTAAAACAAAACTGGAAAATTCCTTAGCTCTCCCATGTGTCCCACATGAATTCTGGAAGATATTAGCCCCCTGGCTAACTATTCTCATTTAATTACAGACTGTATTTTCCCTATTTCTGAATTGGCAGTGTGAGCTCACATGGGTTGACCTGAAGAACTGAGCTTATCCTTAAACTGGAATTAAACTTGAGCTGTACATTCCCATATCTGAAGCAGTGGGCCCTCCTTTGCTCATCCAAATGCACAGATGTTGAGCTTTCTTCTACTTTTCCTGCCTGATTTATTATCTCTCTGTTCTGATTGTGACTTTTCCATTCTTCCAAAGGGATCCCTAAACTGCCCCCAGTCAGATTAATTGGCTGGGTGATTTTGAAACCCACTTAATATTCTCCTGGAAACCCTGACCATCTCTGACTCTTCCCCACCTAAAACATTTTTGGACCTCTGAAATGTATTTATGTGTTGAACTAATATCCAACTTTGCTGCCTACAACCCATTATAGGGTTATATAATCCCTATTTCCCTGGGGGCTCCCCCAAATGACATAGAATTCAACTTGAACTATGAAATTCAACAAGGAACTTCCTGACTCCATTAGCAGTACTACCCAATTGAGTATAAAAACTTCTCCAACCTACTACCTAGGTAAGGAAAAATCATGCCACCAAACCTCTCTGTCCATAGTGGTTAATGCTGTGACAAGTTTAGGCTGAAGGAGAGCAGTTACTGAAGAAACAATGGAAAGGAGAATAAGGTTACTTTGCAAAGGTCCTTTTGGCTACATATACACATTGGTGGTTACTGCCTGAATTTTTAGTCATTTATATCCCAACTTGTTTACAAATATAGTGCACGTTTCTGAATAACTTAATAAAGGGTCATTAATTCCTTTAGGATTGGCATATCTAGGCATCCATCACCACTGCACCATCTTTCTCAGTGATAGAGATGAAGGTAGGGAAAGATTATACTTAACTTAGTCAGAACAATCAGCTATGACCCGAGACCAGGTTTTCAAGTATGTCATCACCATTCTGTTAATCTCTTTAATGAAATCCTTATCTTGGCTCTATAGGGTCTGATCTTGAACTATGTGAGATGCCTAGGGAACATAGGAGTGCTCATGAGTTCCTGTCTTTCCTGAAGGAATAGCAGACAGAGTAATGCACAACACTGAGAGAGATAGGATTGAAAAACCAGACAACAGTCAAGCTATTGCAAATTTCTTGGAGCCCCACCTGACCGTGCACTTCCCTGCTCTCTCACATACTATACTCTGAATGTGGTAAGTGATGGACCAGTACACAAATGGTACAAAAGAATTCAAAACAGTGGGCAGCTGGCTAAAATATCTATTCTTTCCTTCAACTAAGTGTGAATGTAAACTCTGATTTTGCTTTCCAGTACCCCACTACATCTGTGTTCCTTTGCCCCCTGCGGAATGGAAAGAACAGTCATCTCAATAAAAAGGAGAATGAGGTTTGAGTTCCGACACCACTACTTGCTAGCAATGTGTCTTTAGGAAATCAGGCTATGTTTTTCCAGCCTCGTTTAACCAAATGTAAAATGTAAGATGTAAGATGGAGAAAACACTGCTTGTACAACCTCTCTCAGAGTCTGTGTTGCAAAATTTAATGTGTGCTATTCAAATCCTGTCAGAGATCCTGTTGAATCAATAAATGAACAATCATTTATGAAGCACATACTTTGTGCTAGTCATCATGCTTGGTACTGGGGAGTGAAAGACAAAAATAAGATCGTTCTTGCCTTCAAGGAACTTACATTTTATCCAGGTGATTATCCTTTAAGTATCCCTCACTGTTCACTTTGGCAAGTACATTATCTTGTGATGGACAACTGGATATGAAATGACAGCTAACCCCCCCACACACACACACCCACACACACACACCCACACACACACATGCACACATGGCTTTAACAAATTAGCAAAAAAACAAAGACTATCTCATTTTCTGCATTGTGATTCAGTTGAACAAATGTTTCCTAAACATCTACTTTGTGCAAGGTAGAGAGACAGCATAGCAGAGTGAATAGTGAGCCAGGCTTGGAGTCAGGGATACCTAAGGCTCAAGTGTTGCCTTTAACAGATACTGATGTAGGGGGTGGGTTTGATTAATCAGATTAAGTATTACAAGACTCGGTGACTCAGTTTCCCAAATTTTATTGAAATACTGTGCTGATGACCACAGGGAGACCATTATGGAGGTGTCTCAATTTGAGAGATGGAAATGATTATATTTATAGTGAGAAAAGGTAGGTTATCTCCTCATTATCTTAATATCTTCCTTGTGGGAGGTTTATGGGAGATTTTATCCTAATTTGGACTTCCTTGGGTCCTAACACAACCCAGGAGGCAGGTACCTTTTTCCCTGGAGGTGTGTTTTGGGGGTTTACACATCATAAGGTGAACCTAAAGGACACATTTGGCCTTTTCTGTGCATGTTCCTAAAAACATGCTTAAATTTGTCAGACCCAGAGGGTCTCTGTGTTTATATCTCTTTACTTAAGATCTGGTTTCTAGGTGTCCTGTCATATAGTAATATTAATGGCTATTAATGGTTAGTAGTCCCTAGTTACTGTCTCTGTTGATAGTGAAGGTTGAGAGGGACTCAAATCCTTTTGGTTACTGTAAGAACACAAACCTTAGTTTCTCTGTTGACCCTTTTAAATACTATTGATCTTAGGTTATCTGTTAACCTCTTTTAGCTACAATTGATAGGTTATTTTTTAACCCTTTTAGCCTCCTCCATCAATACCAGTTGTGTGACCATGGACAATTCGTTTAACCACTCACACTACTCATAAGCACATCTCCATAATTATACATTCCAGGTGATTTGCCCATCTGGGTCAATGGATTTGTTCTCCACATCAAGTTCATTACATAAATGAAATAAAAGGTCGAGATCTACTACCACACCATCCCACTCCCACCAAAAAAGTAAGTCTTTATGTTTGTTAGTTTCTAGGCTGCAAAGATAAAGTGAAAAACCGTCCTTGCCCTCAAAAATCTTGAATTCCTCTGTCAAGGTGGAGTTGGGGGGGGGGGATAGGAAATACAATATATACTCAGATAAGTAAACAAAAGATTATTTGAAGAAGGGCAAAGTGATAACTTTTGGGGGGTCTAGAAAGGCTGCATGGGGGTGCTATCACCTGAGTTTGATGTGGGCTGGAATTAGGGGTCAAATTGATCATAAGTAATTCCAAAAGAATTACAAGACTCAGTGACTCAGTTTCCCAAGTTTTATTGCAATGCTGTGAGTGATCACAGGGAGAGAACCAGAAAAGTGGAAAGGTATCTCTCAAATAGTGAAAGAAAAGACAGTTCTATTTATAGTGTAGATAAATTGATTATCAATCTCATTATAATAATCTCCACCTTGGGAGGTACAAGGGAGGGCTTATCCTAATTTGGAGTTCCTGGGGGCCCTAAGCCAACCCCTGAGGCAGGTATCTTTTTCAGTGAAGGTGTGTTTTGGGGGTTTAAATGTCATAAGGTGAAGCTGGGGACAAATTTGGCCTTTTCTGAACATATCTCTTTCTGATTCCCATGGCTAGTTTCAAAATAAAATCATTTTCTTTAGAATTTCTATAGCCTTGTCTTTTCCTTTATTGTTATTTTGACCTGACCCGTTCCGGTCCGTTATGGATGTTGATCACTATGGGTACGAGAACCTAACATAAGTTATTCATTAACTGGGATCTGACTCCCTTTTAGAGATAATATCTATATTAGAGCTTGGGTCTTAGGTTTTTCTATTATCCCCTTTTTTGCCTCCTATATCAAGTTCATTCTTAGAGGAAACTAAGAATTCTAAGCTACAGAGGGGAATATAATCCGCTCATGACCCTTCAACAAAGGCACAAGGGTAGGGGAAGAAATAGTAAATTTGGGGAAAAGCAAGTAGTCATTCATATGAATGGAACATATGAAAGAAATTAATCTTACTCTATCATCTTAATAACTATTATTAATTTGTGATCCATCCTTTTCATCTTATTTCTGTTGAGACCTCTCTCCTGAAAAGGTCAATCTCTGAAGGGTATGACTGAGAGATGAGATCGTCTAGTTAACTAGATTGGGTGGGACCCCACCCAACTGGGAAACCTAATTTCTGTTTAGAGCATAAACAGAATACAATCTGGACTAGCCATTTCCCTGGGGGAAGCAGCCTCTGTCGTTGGTCCCCTCCATTAGAGCTTACAGCAATCCAGCTCATGAAAGAGAAAACTTTTTAGAGATGTCTGGTTGGAAATGACTTCCCCTGACCAGATGCCTTGAGGCTGCTGAGTTTCAAGATCAAGTCACAAACAGGAGGAGCTAAAGACTTTTAATCCACTTCCCCATTAAATGTCCTCTAATCAGAGTTCAGTTTCACTTGTCAGGGGAGTTCCCAGTCATAAAGTAAACAACTGATTTAAAGCATTTCAGAGTCTCCCTTAGCATCTGTGATTACCAAGAGAAACCATTGACCATCAATCTATTGATTCTTTGCTATCCTAATTAATAAATTGGTTTTTAGTTAACTAAAAACTCTCTCTCATAACTTTCATTTGCCACACACAGAATCTGTGAAGGGAAGTATTGTGAAATATCTGGAAAGGTAGGCAGGAACCCCAGTCAGTCAGTCAGTGAATAAACATTTCTTGAGTACCTATTATGTGCCAGGCACTGTGTTAAGCATGGAGGATATAAAAAAATAATAAATAAATAAAAGTAAAAAATCATTTCTGCTCTCAAGGAGTTCACAGTTTTCAATGTCAAGCTCAGGATTTTTTATTTTATCCCAGATACTACAGGAAACCACTAAAATATATTGAGCTACAGAGTGGAATAGGAAGACCTAAGCATTAGGAAGATAATTTTGGCAACCTGGGCAGATGATACTTTGGAGAAGGGAGAGATAGGAAGCCAAGAGTACAATTAGGAGGCTATTACAGTAGTCTATGTTAGAGACAATGAAATAATGATTTAGGATGGTGCCCCTGTGAGTGGAGGAAAGAGGGTGGATAAGAGAGATTTTTGTGGAGGTGGAATTGACAAGACTTATTAACTGATTGGGTATGAGAGGAGGAAGTGGGGAGAATGCATGACAGTTCCAAGATTGTGAACCTGGCTGACTGTTGTAGAAAAGATTTATTTTGTGAATCTTACATAATATGATATAAGGGTTTGAGGAATGCCAATTTTAGAATGAGCTATAAGTTGCCTGGAGTGTGATACACAGCAAATGAGATAGCTTGCCACCGATAATCATAGGACTTATGCTGAAATGAATAATGGAGATCATTATTCTAGTTCTATGCTCTAGTTTTACAGATAAAGAAATTGAAATCCAGAGATATTCAGTGACTTGTCCAAGGTCATATAAGTAGTAGGGTTTAAGTGAGACTTGAACTGAGATCCTTTAATTCCCCATGCGGCCCTCTTTCCATTATACCATGAACGCATGAGAGTTGCAGCCTAAGAAAAATGAAACAGATGACATAACTGATACATTTGTAGATAGTGAGGTAAAGAATCTCTAGAAACATGAAGAAGAGGCAAGGGAAACTGAAGCAAGAACAAATGCTGTAGTGAGTGGTTAGAAATATACCAGGTGTGAAAAAGTATAAGAACATTGGCTTAAATCTATGAAGATAAATTTAATTGAGATAAATGGAAAGTCTTATTGTTGGGTTAAAAAAAATCAACTTTACAAGTTTGGGCTGGATGAGATACTGCTAGATAGAAGTTCATTTAAAAAAAAAAAAGATCTGAAGGTCAACTCAATGATAATACATAATAATTAGAGGTTCAATGATAATAGCCAATAATAATAGCTAACTAAGGCACTTTTGAAAAGTTATCTCATATTCTAACATGGGTCAAAACTGTATGAAATAGCAGCCAAAAAAAATTTTTTTTAAAGTATTCAACCATAGGCAGCATTGAGAGCCATAGCTTCCAATAATAAGAAGGTAATGATTGTCCTTTTTAATAGTAGTCTTTTATATAGTCCTTTATTGTTCTTTTATATAGTAATGAGACTACATATGAAGTCCTGTGTTTATTTTTAGGAAACACATTTTACGAAGGATATTGATATGCTAGAGAAAACCCTAATGAAAAACAACCAAGATGATTCAAGGCCTTGATAAAAGGTCACATAAGGCCCAGTGGAGGAACTGAAGGTGTTTGTTTAGACTAGAGAAAACTGGGGGAAGAGGCATAATAGCCATGTTAAGGTATTTGAAGGTCTAAATGGTTATAAAACCAAAAGATCCTTTGACCCAACACTATCACTAATAGGTCTATATCCCAAAGAGATTAAAGAAAAAGGAAAAGAACCTACATGTGCAAAATTATTGATAGCAGCTCTTTATGGGGTGGCAAATTATGTGTAGAAATTGAGAGGATATTCATTAATTGGATAATGGATGAACAAGTTGTGGTACATAATTATAATGGAATACTATCGTGCTATAGGAAATGATGAGCAGAATGGTTTCAAAAAGACCTGGAAATACATATATGAACTGATGCAAAGTGCAATGAACAGAACCAGAGAACACCACACAGAGTAATGGAAACATTATAATGGTGATCAACTGGGAAAAGACTTAGTTACCCCGTTCAAGACAATGATCCAAGACAGTTCTGAAGGAAAAATGCTATCCACATCAAGATAAAAAACTGATGAACTCTGAGGACAGATTGAAGTATATAATATATACTTTCTTTATTTTTCTTACTTTTTTCCACCTATATAATTGATATCAATCACTTCCCTTCTCAGTTGCTTGGAGAAGGAATGAGAGGAGAGAATTCAGAAGTCAAAGTTTTAAGAAGAATGTAAAAAATGAATAATAAATTTATTTTTAAAAATCAAGTATTTGAAATGATAGCACACAGAAGATGATTTATATTTTTTCTTTTCGGTCTCAGAGGCTAGAACTAGGAGCAAGTCAAGTCAAAAAGCATTTATTAAACTCTTAAAAATAGAAATGTGGTCACAAAGAGTCAATCATGTTGAACAACAAAATACATGTGTATGTTCTCTCCCCCAAATATGACATGAATCTTTTACTAGTGAGGTCTCTGTGAGTATTCATCAATTACTTGGCCTTCTTGTCCCTCTATTAGCCCTCACTTACCCCAAACAATTAAATAAGTAGTTGATTCTCAACAGGGCAAAAGGGATTTTAGTTTTCTGCACTGAGTAGTAACTGTCACGTAAGCTAACATTCCTTGCTATCTTGACAAATTGGAGTGAACCTTATTCCAATATAAACCTTCAAACATTTTCATCTTCTCTTTCATTGTCTTCTCATCCACTTCTCAGGGATTTTCTTTTTTTCCATCCCCTCCTTCATGTTTACTTCAAGTTGCCATTTGTTTTCATGCTTAATGCTTTTGCTATCCCTAAGCTACTTTCCATCCTTTTTTTTCCCCACTCATCTGCAGGGCTTCTCACTGGTTCTTTTCCTAGAGGTGCTGATACTTTTATTTCCTCCTGCTTTTGAGCTGAAAAGAGGGAATTATTTTTGATGTTCAACATATACACACACTGAACACACATTTTCAAGGATCTCTTGTAATTGGCCCCTCCACCATATATTGTTATAACTTGCATAAACTAGATTAATTTCTTTTAGTTTTCTCTCAGCAGATTCAACCACTGAGTCATAGACTCCACAAAAATGAAAGCAATTCTATTCCTTTACTATTTATTAAACATGTATTACATTCAAGGCATGTTGCTAGCCACTGGAGACACAAAGACACACATAGAGGAAAGTCTCTGCTGTCAAGGACATTATATGCTACTACAGGGATACTATATGCACAAAAATATGTAAATTAAATGATATTCAAAGTTATCTAAATAACTTCAAGAAGAAAAGCATACCAAGGTTGGGGGTGGGCATTGATAGTAGGGGTCAAAAAAGAGATTGAAATAATATACACTTTCAAAAAAATTATTTCCCTTATTATTAACCTTTTATTCCTCCAGATGTATTTTATCATTAATTTGATTGGTAGGGTGCTGAATAAATAAATTAATTTAGGTGTTATTAACAAATATCAGCTTATCCCACTCTTGTTTTTCTTTTAAATTGGTGAGTGGAAAGGAGATGATTGTTAATTGAAAAATAAAACAAAATTTTAAAAAATAACATATACCAGACATCTAAAGGAACTGCTTTTAAAAAAATCCCCATTTCTGGTTAAACTGTCAATGTCATTAAGATCATCACATCAGAATAAATATTTTAGTTAGTCTCATGGTTTAGATACTTACTAATGAGAGAGAACCAGCATTAAAGACAGTCCTATTGAGCCTGGAATGTGAAGTACATAATACTGAAGTCTCCACCTTTTGGATGTACTTGAAACTCTTTTGGGATGAATGAAAGGGTTTGCACCTCCCTGAAAAGCCAAGGATAGCAAAAAATAATTAAAAAACCCATGAAAGATCTCTCTAGTGAGCCAAGGAGTGTCAGTAACTTCTATGACTTGATTACTGTTCAGTGCTGATCAGATCAGAAACCATGATTGCTACCCACTCCAAGATGAGGCTGCTTTTCCAGTTTAATCACTAACATACAGGAAGTCTAATCAAGAGCTAACTATAGCTTTGATGATAAATAGAGAAATGTCAGAGGTGTAGAGCAAATGCTTTACTTTTAGTCACTAATAAATACAGATTGAGATGGGGTGACAAAGTGCTGTAGTTAGGACAAGTTAAGCCATGTACAAGTCAGAGGACAGAGGTTTCAATTCTGTCATTGTTACAGACTACCTGTGTCATCCTGGACAATCCATTTATCACCTGTGGACTTCACTTTCCTAACCTTTGTATAAGGAAATAACACCTCTCCCCTGGCCCAGTGCAATTTCTCTTAATTGGCCATCCTATAGCCTGCCTGTTTCTCTCCCGGTCTTGGAGTTGGGAAGATTGAGTTCTAATACAGACTCAGATACTTAATAGTTGTGTGATCTGCAAAAGTCATTTAACTTCTATTTGCCTCAGTTTCCTCAACTGTGAAAGTGGGGATAATAATAGCACATTTCACATTTATTGTGAAAATCAAATGAGATAATATTTGTAAAGTGCCTGGCATGTAATAGGTATTTAGTAAATTCCATTTCCTTTCCTCTTTCCTTCCTCCTTCCCTCCCTCCCTTCCTTACTTCCTCTCTCTAAGCCATCCCCAAAATTACTGACAAATTGTTATTCCTAAAATGTAGGTCCAACCATAGAACATTCCTCTGTTCAAGTGTCAGTGTGCCCCCATTTTCTTCACATTAAATACAAACTCTTCTACCTTGTAGTTAAAATCCTTCATGTTGAAGCTGCTATCTTTCAGATAGATAACTTATTCGCCCTCCTGCCCTCTATGTCTAAGCCAAACTGCCCCTGCTTTCACTTACTTAAACATATTATTCTATCTCCTACCTACTTACTTTTGCATAGACTGCTTCTATCCCCAAAATGCTTTCCTTACTCAGTCATCATAATAACAATAATAATAATAATTATTATTATTATTGTTGTTATAAAGATAATAATGTGGTAAAGTAATACACTTCACAAAATGCCTAGCTCCTATTCAGCATTATATAAGTGCTATTATAACTGTTAGTAGTATTATCAATATCAACAGCACTTATAAAACTAGCACTTTAAAGTTTACAAAATACATTATCAAATGTGTTCTTCACAACAATCTTGGGATATAGGTGATATTCTTAAAATCCCCATTTTACAGATGAGGAAACTGAGAGGGACAAAGGTTAAGTGACATGCTTCTAGTTATTGCGTAAGGCTGCATCTGAACTCAGATTTCCTGAGTCCAGATTCAATGCTCTATCTACTATTCTAGCTAATGTCACCTAGCTGACTCTTTGAACCACTCCTTATAAGGATCTGCTCTTATGTCACCTCCTTGAAGAAACCTTTCTTGATTCTCTGTTATTAGCCCTATGCCTTATCACAGTTATTTTATATAAATCCTACATTCACTCACATGTGAACATATTGTGTGTTTCTTCTACCCCCAAGTAGAAAGTAAGTTTCTGGAGGGCAGGGATAATGGAATCATAGGATCATAAATTTTGAGCTGATAATTAATAAAGTAGGTAAAAAACTAAAAGTTAAGTGACTTGCACAGGGTCACTTAAGTATTCTGGTTCTAGTAGAATATTCTAAGTAGGTATACTTCTATCTTCTAACCTTAAATATACATACATACATACATATGTATGTATGTATGTATGTATGTATAGATGTATGTATAGATGTATTGGGACTATCTCATATTTATATTTCTATCTCTGGTGTTTAGCATAGTACCTGGAGCATATTAAATGCTTAATAAATGTTTATTGGTTGATTAATTCATTAAAGGTCCCTTTTGTGGATTCTATTGTCACCATTCTGTCATTAAGCAAAAACAAAACAAAACAAAAAACATTCACTCTTCAACAGAGCTGTGTGATAGAAAACCAGCCAAAATAAAAGGAAGAAAAGAAAAGGGTAAGAGACAATTTCAAGGACTGGGAATTTCCTACAGTTGCGAATCACACAATCACACTCTCTAATTTCAAGAAAGGCTCTTGTATAGGTTATAATGTTTACCCAACAATATGTTATCAGTTTCTCTGGCATCTGCATTACTTGACTCCAAGAGGTGGAAATGGAAAGCTGTGTTTATACTAAGCTGGTATTACACACACCATCACCTTTGCTTTCTCTTAGCACATTATACTCTTTATCTCTAGAGTTCAGAAATTGCTCCTTCATGATGCTCAAGAATTAATGTTTAGCCACCTGTTGAATTCCTCTCAACACATCACTAAAGAGAATAAATTCCACTAGATTAAACAAGGCCATAGGGAAAATGTTTATAAAGTCAAGGGAATCATTGGGTTAAATTGCCAACACAGGCTTGTGTCAAGTCCTGAGTCGCTGTCTAAAACTCCACTCACTGACTTTGTGACAATAGGCACTTCATATTATCTCTCTGGGTCCCTATTACCTTGTCTGCAAAATAAGGGAATCCAATTACGTGATCTTTAGGCTCACATCCATCTCTAAATCTATGTGACTATAAATGTTACCATTAACTTAGCTATTACTATATCAGTTGCCCTTTGATCATGAGTAACTGCTTATAGCAGCTAAGGCCCCAAAGGGCAGAATACTTGGGACAGATGAGATAGATGTATAAGCAGCCATTAGAAAGCCATCGACATAAAGGCACATATACCATAATCATCTGTGATACAGGAAACTACCTCAGAGGTGCATAGGATTTAGAGCTGAGAGAGATGTTTGAGATCATCTAGTCTAATGTTTGCATTTTACAACTGAGGAAATTGAGGCCCAGAAAGGTGAGATCCCAAGTATACAGATAGCAAGTGCCAGACCTGGAATTTGAATTTTAGGTGTTATGACTCCAAATACAATGTCCTTTGGACCACACCAAATGGTGAAGGAAGAGGTTGAAATGATCAAGAATAATGGCTTTGATGAACTCTGTACTGCCTTCCTCCATTTAGGAAGTAAGTCCCTGCCCCTTCTGGCCTCACGTGGGTTAGATTTATTTAAAGGACAAATGGGCATTTGCCACAGACAATGCTGCTCAATGGAGTGTAGAACCTAGGCCTCAAGGCAGTATTCTAGAATAGATAAAACAAAAAAGTTCAGGATCCTCAATGACAGAGAACTGCATTGGATTACCTCCTAATATATGTTTGTTTGTATGTGTTTGTGTATATATTATATATACATATAAATATATGTATATACATGTATGTATATATGTATATATACATTTTAATTGAAATGTGTTTTTACAAACCTTTCATTTGTAAATATGTCCCTCCTCAGCTTCAAACCATGCATTTTAACAAATAATTTTTAAAAGAGGAGAAAAAACAGCTCAGAAAAACTAACCAACACATCAACAGGGTCTGACAGGCTGTGGAATGCTAGGTTAGAATGACTTTCAGAAAGCCTGCCAGAACAAAATCATGTGTTCAAATGCATGACTTTTCAATCCAGAGTGCTTCTAATAATTCATCAATCAGGGTATATTGTTGACCAGGAATGTGATAATATTTGGGGTTAAGAGTCATAAGCTATCATGACCAAAGAATGCATGAACTCATTACCTAGTAATAGTAGGGTGGTGACAAAATAAAATTTAGACTCCCTGCTTCCAGAGCTAAGGCCCAGCAAGCAAGCTGTGCCCTGAGCTTGACAGGACAACAATCCTTTGCAATCACCCTCTGGATGATCTCACCCTCTGGGCTAGTCACACAATTCACCAGGTGTTCTCTGGTCAAAGAAAAACACTGGACAAAGTCGGAACGTCCTGCAGTGAATCAAACTTGTCACATGCTTGCTGCTCTCTCATTGTTAGGGCTACAACTCACTGAGCAGTCACTAGTATAAGTATTGAGATTTCTCCACACTGAACTGATCCTGGGGCCCTTGCACATGTGTCTATAGCTCCACCTTGCTTGCAAGCCTTTTTCCTCACTTAGAAAATAAACTCTCTCTAATTCCTGACTGAGCTGTCTCTGGCCTGTTCTGTGCAGCTCTGACAATACATAGGTTAGAGACGAGTTCTGGAAAAAGTCCAGTTGACAGTAGGTATGGATAATGTGTTATACTTGGGATGAGAAAGACCTGGATTCAAATGCTGACTTAGACATCAATTCTGGGCAAGTCATTTAACCTCTCTCAATCTCAGTTTCCTATCTATAAAATGGAAGGGTATATTTGGAGGGGAGCATTATACAGTACCTACTAGGTATCATTGTGCTAAGTACTTTACAAATATTATCTCCTTTGATCCTGGCAGCAACTCTGGTAGGGGCATCCTCATTTTCCAGTTGAGAAAACTGAAGCAAAACAGATAATGTGATTTGCCCAGGGTCATACAACTCATAAGTGCCTGAGTTTGGTTTTGAACTCAGGGCTTCCTGACTAGCAAACTATCCATTATGCCACCTAGTTTCTTCTGATAATACTAATATTATCTGTAGTTCTTACTTCACAGAATTATTGTAAATGATCAAATAATATCCTATATATATAGCTTATAAAATTATTTCTAAGCCTAAAGTGAAAAAATATGTGTGTATATTTATATACATGGATTTATACGCATATATATGTATTCTATATTCCAGCTCTGCCACTTACTATTTGTATGACCTTGAACAAATCTTTTCACTTTCTGAGCAACGGCTTCCTCAATTATGAAATGTGCTCATTGGACTAAATGTTTTCGGTTGTGGTTATTCAGTCATTTCAGTCATATTTGACTCTTCGTGACCCCATTTGAGGTTTTCTTGGCAAAAATCCTGGAATGGTTTGTTATTTCCTTCTCCAGCTCATTTTACAGATAAGGCAAACAGAGTTAAGTGACTTGCCCAGGGTCACTTGGCTAGCAAGTGTCTGAAGCCGTATTTAAACTCAGGTCTTCCTAACTCCAGGCTCAGCATTCTATCTTCTAAGCAACCTAGCTGCCCATGTTATCTATCTATAAAACTATAACAATAGTCCTATATAGATATAACTAGTACCACCTTTGGATCAGACACAATGCCCTTTGAGATTTCTCAGTTCTGAAACTCCAGCTCTGGGACCCATGCTATCCTCATTGGTAACTGTGTCAAATACCCATTGAATCTGGCTGTTTTCATATATGCTTTGTCCTGGTCATCTTTTTGCTATCCACTTTGTAAATAACAACAACAACAACAACATATTCTTTCTTCTTCCCCACCTTCCTTCCTTTCCAGCTTTGGAATCAATACTGCCATTGCTAATGGAGAGGTTATGTTAATCAGTTCCCTATGAATCTGCTCACTAGTGCTGGTGACTTCCCAAAACAAAATATTACTTCTTAATCACTGCTCCCAAACATGAATCATATTTCTCCATTAAAATAGAAATATCTTGAGGGTGGAGATTCTTTTATTTTTATATCTATAACTCCAGTGTTTGGCATGTTGAAAGCACTTAACAAACTCCATCATTCATAGTAGCAGCAGCCAATTTTTTTGGTTATGGACTAGATAGAATACTAAAAATTAGATACATTGAATCAAAAAACACACACACACACACACACACACACACCTTCCATTCAAACACACACCAAGATTAAATAAAATGAGACTGTGTATAACAATCCTATCAGTGCCATCTAGTACCAACAACATCAGGAGCCTTCCATAAATATTAAGCAATTCACTACCAGCCCAGTGCTAATCTTACAGTAGAAGAACACTAAAGAATGAAGTGTTCATGCAGCAGTGGTATTCAAATGCCATTGGTATGTGAAACCACTCCAGCACATTTGAAATAAGCTGACATTCAGTTAAATTTGGAGAATGCCTTTGGCAAGGGCAGAGTTAATAGAATGTATACAGGATTGAAAAGCACCACAGCAAACAGGAAAACACAAGGGGAAGAATCAGAGGCTCTAAAACTTATTGGCATGTGGTCATTGTTCAATAGCTTTTTCCTCTAGCTAATGTATATAAGCCTCTGGGAGTAGAAAGTGAGAATTCCAGCTTCATTGGCCTTAATTCTCCATCTGCTGCCTGATTAATGGAGTAGCTTTGGCATCTCTGTGCCCTCTAGTCAAAGGTAAAACACGATAATGATGACCAATAGATAGCGGAAGGAGATGGGGGAAAAGAGAGCTTGTGATACTTGCTTGAAAATCTGAAAGTCATCCATCATTCTTAAATCCACTGAATAAACAAGGGAAGAAGAGATGCTGATTATTTTTTTTTCCTTCTGAAGAATTTGAAATTCTTCTGGAGTCTCCTTGGCTCTGAGTTCAGCATTTTGCACTTTCCAGGAAAGATAATTTAAAGAATAAGAGCATTGGTTAAAGTATAAGCATGAGCGTGTGTGTGTGTGTGTGTGTGTGTGTCTGTGTGTGTGTGTGTGTGTGTGTGTGTGTGTGTGTGTATTTGGAGAGGGAAGAAAAGGGAGATGGTGATGCACATATCCCTGTGTGCCTGGAGTGGGGGGAGTGGGAGAATCTATTTATCCTTGCTTTCACAGGCACCCATCCTGTCATTCTCACTCTCTGCCTCATTCATTCTTTGTGGTATGCTGTTCAGTTTAACGTCCTTAGTGTCTAGGGTGAAAATAACCCAAAGTGACAGCCTGGGACTGGCAAGCAAACTGGCATATGCACATGAAAACAATTTATATTTTGGTTGAACTTATCCCAAGGTATTTTTGTCAGTTTTCTTTGTTCCAGTCCCTGTTATTTCTGCTGGAATCCTTCCTTGTATTCACAATTTAGAGATGCAAGGGGATGCACCAAGAGGAGGAAATGGGGTGGAGGGAACAAGGAGATGAGGGAGGGAGAAAGGAAGTTAGCCAAAATAAAGCTTACATTTTCCCACTCAGTCAAAGCCAGCTCCTGCTGCCAACATGGCTTCTAGTGCTTTGGCTGATAGCTTTGTTAGTGTGACCTTTAAAACACCCAGAATGGTGTTTCCTGGGTTGGTGGCAGGATGTTAGGGTAGAGAGCAAATACTAGTTGGTAGTAAGTTGTGGTGTTACTGTGGTCTGTGATCATCCCCTCTAAAAGCCACATGGATCGAACTGTTCTATACTTTCTAGGCAACATGTATTCTTTTCAACACTGTTGTTTATTTCTGAAGATAGCTGAGTATTAGAAATGTCTACACCATGTCCATGGAACCATGGACAACATTGAACTCTTAGGGTCTGGAGTGGTTTGTTATGCCCCAGAGCTGACTACACACCCTGTGCTGAGAATACATGAGGAATAATAGTTTAATCAGCTTCTGACTCCTTAAAATTCCATAAAATCAGCAAAAGGAACTAGTATCTATTTCTTTTTAGAAGAATGAAGGAATAGAATACTGAAAAAAAATTGAAACAGGTAAAAAAAGCATCTTCTGGCTTCAGATGAGTCAGAATGTTTCTTGTTCCTTTCTTCCCCCTTGGGAAAAATAATACAACATAATTGTTAGCATGTAGTTCTTTCACAAGAATAGTTTTCTTCACAGTAAATAATTTTTCTAGAATATTCAAACTGTCATTACATTTACCATGCAAGTAGTCTGGTGTAGTAAACAGGTGCATGAATCTTTCTTAGTTTTTTTTCTTCCTGGTACCATTTTTGGCATGGTGTGGTAGGATAAGGGGAGGGGAGGAAGAAGAAGGCAGGAATATGCTCCAGCAAATATAATGCCAAAATATGGGGAAGGAAATTAGCCCATGTAATGTGCCCAAAGACACATGACAAAAAACAATGAACCAGAGTGCTTGGGAGAAAGAAGAGCTTCTGGAGCATGGGAAATGTTTAACCAAAGGTGGTTCCAAGGAGCTGACTATAGGTTAGATGTCAAAAGCAGCAGCAGCAGCAGCAGCAGCAGACAAAAGCAACAAAGAGTATTGAGCAGTACCAGATGAAGAAGACATATGGCCACCATGGAAGTGACAAAAGGGGCTAATGAGCAGAGAACCTATCAGACAGGGAGGCATGCCCAACCTATACTTGCAATGGGAGCTCACTCCAGCTACTGGGACTTTCTTTTTAGATATCTCCTATAGTTGTAATGAGTTTGTAGAAACTGATCCCAAACTTTTCTTAAGGGTGGGGTGGGGAGAATGATCACTCATCTAGACTTATTACAATTCACAAATCCCTCCTACATTCAACAAAAGGGACAGCATAGAATGCTAGACCATTTCAGTGTCCTGTACATGATTTTAAGTCATTTTACTATGTTTTGAAATAAAAAAAAACTATCCAAGCAAAAAGCCTACATTCATTAATTATGTAGGACTCAAGTTGTTTGAAAGAATGAAGTCTAATACTCTTAGGAATTAATATAAACAAATCCTGAGTATGGTCATTTTTTCCCCCTTAAAAACTCCTAGATGGTATTTGATAAGTTTGGCTCTATCTTAATTAAATATATGTAGGCCATTATATAAAGGGCAGAGACTTTGTTTCCTTTCTTATAGTAAGTAGTACTAATGTATAGGTGACTATATTAGGAAATATAAAGACAAATTAGACATATTTCTTACTTTCAAAGAATTTACAATCTAGATGGAAAATGAGGAAGATTAAAGTAAAACACTTGGTAATGATGGAATCATACATATTTATAGATCATTTTAGTGCAACCCCCTCATTTGACGGGGTGGGGGGGGTGGATAAATGGCTCTGTGGATAGAGTGCCAGGCCTAGAATCAGGAAGATCTGAGTACAAATATGAACTCAGAAACTTACTATTTGTGTGACCCTGGCAAGTAACCTTAATCCTGTTTGCCTCAATTTCCTCATCTGTCAAATGAGTTAGAGAAGGAAACCACTCCAGTATCTTCGCCAAGAAAATCCCAAATGGGGTCACAAAAGGTGACCCAAATGGGGTCACAAAAGAGTCAGACATGACTGAAATGACTTAACAACAACTCATCTGACAGATGAGGAAACTGGTATTCAGGGATTTGAAGTGATCTTCCTGAAATCACACAACCAGAAATCACCAGAATCCTCAAGGTCTCCTAATTCCTAGTCAATTACCCTTTTTATTATGCCATACTGTCATCACTAGTGTAGCTAGCAAAGCAAGGTGAGCAAATAAGGATGAGCATGTGGAGAAAATACCTATAGAGAAGGTTATGTCTTTGTATTAGAAATGATGATTGGATTAGAAATGATGATTAATTGATAAGTGGAAATAATAGGGGTTTAAGAGGCTTAAGATAATATGTGTTATCCAAGGTTGTCAAAGGGAACCCATGAAACTCACAAATGTGGTCTAAAATAGATTAAAACGCAATAAACAAATAAATAAACAAACAAAAAATAGATAAATATGTTTAATAAAATTTAATAAATAAAAATATAATAGAACATATGTAATGTTAATAAATAGTTTTCTAAGTCAATATGCACTGCATGGATCCTTATGTATAGGTTAGTGGCCCTGTTTCTGTTTCAGTATGATACCACTGTGTTCAACAATCAAGTAAGTAATAAGTACTTAAGTGTATGTGCTATAAGTCAATCACTGTGTCCAGAGCTGAGGCACTTTGCTATGCAGAAACCGGATGGTAAAGGGTTAAGGAAAGAACAGTAGAGAGTTGAGTGTCATTGCTGCTTAGAAGTGATAGGAATGGATTGTTTTCAATGTACAAAGCAAAAGACCCAAGTAATTGGCAGACTATTTGACACCTTTTAGATCATTATAAAATAATGGCATCCAAAGATATGCAACTTCAAAGGCATTTTGGTTTTTTCTAGCTTATGCCTATAGTGAGACTATAGTTACTAAGACTGAAAAATGTGAGCAATGCAGTAATCAGCTAATTAGTACTGTTGTAACCCTATCCACCAGATGCATAAAGAAGTTTCACCTAAGCCGTGTGCTTGATGAACAAGTAACTAGAACTGGCTTCATTTGATGAGGAATTTTGGATTCTTCTTCTTTTTTTTTTTTACACCAAGGTGTATTCAGCAGAACCTGATCTCATATGAGAGGGCCTAAATGCATGGCATAGGATCTTTCACCTAAATCCAACACTTGAAGTTCATTATTAGCATGGATTACTCCTAATTCTTCCCTAAATTTAATCTTAATTTCTTCCTCATTGATACTGCTTTCCACTTGCTCTGCTTCTCTCCGAAGGATATGCAGTGTTCAGTGTATACCTTAAGATTATTAAAATCCTAGGTAAAAGGAAATCACATTTATTCAGGAAATGTAAATATTTATAAGCTTTTTATGAAACATAAATCCAGTCTTTTATTGCTGATGTGCTATTGATTTAGTAAATTCCTGAAAGAAAACATTTAAATCTAGTCTTGTCACAAAGCTACAAAAATGACTTTCTCTCTCACTTTATTACCTTTTCTTCCTAATGGTATATGTTTTTGCAAAACATCAAGTTTCTTAAACCAGAATCTGAGGATTTTAATCACATCCTTTTATGTTAACTGTAACCAAAATAATTCAGAATTGAAACGTGTTTGCCTAAGAGCCTAGATTCAAATGACATTTCAATTTTCAATTCAAGAAGAACATATATATTTAAAATCCTATTTCCAAAAGCAGCTTAATGTTATACTTCTGTTTTAGTTTAGTATGAATTTGATCAGTCATTCGCATCTACTATTGATGGAAGATGGTACTGGGGTAGCAATAGAATGCATTGGGTTAATAATAATCATACTCACTTGTATTTAAACAGCACCCTGTTTCCAAAGAGCTCAAAGTACTTTAAAGATATTATCTTCTTAATCCTCACAACATCAATATGAGGTAGTTGGCAAGTAATATGTGGTACTAGCCACTAAAGAAATAGATGCAGAGATTATAATAATATCCTGTATTTGTAAAGTATCTTACACTGAATAGTTCAAAATATTTCATAAATATTATCAAATGAATTTCTACAATCACACCAAAGATAAATAGTACCTTTGCTTTTTTTAAGATATAGGGAAACTAAGGCACAACTCAAGGTCACAAAACATAGGCAAGTAATAAATGAATCCTATTTCCTATCTATCTGCCTGAAGTTATATAAACTAGAGACAAACATCTTCCTTTAAGAGATATTGAAAGGCGAAAAGAAACTATAAGTAATATAGCTAGTGTGTGCATTAAGCATACCTGGAATAACCACAGCTTCTGCAGAGCACAATATAATACGTTAGAAGAGGAAGGGACTTTTGAGATTATGTGGCTCGTCTCCTCCATTTTAGGTTTCTGAGAAATGAGGCTTAGAAAGATTAAGGCTTGTCTAAATCAAAGTAGTTCAGAGGCTGAATTGTGATGAGAGCTCAGCTCTTCTCACTCCCATTCCTTTCTTCTAAACCATAGTTTAAAGGAATTCATAAGGATAGCTCACTAAACACTTGGTTTCAATGGAACATAGCAGAATCATAGATTCAGAGCTGGAAGGGTCCTTAGAAGTCATTTAGTTCAACCTCCTCATTTTACAGTGATGAAACTGAGGCCCAGAGAAATAAAATGATTTGCCCAAAGTCACAGAAGTGGTAAAAGGCAAAGCTGAGATTTCAGACTCTAAGTCCAATGCTCTTGCTATTACATTATGTTGCCCTTCCAGGAGGGAATTCATGATCATATACAATGACATATTTTCAAGAATATGGAAAATGTTTTAATGATTTGAGGAATGCTGGGTAAAGTATCAGAGCATCAATTTCCCTCTTTATAGAGACAAAATAGAAACAAAAGCTTATCTAAAAGCCTACTATCCTTCAAAAAATTCTGGGATAGATATCCCTGCATGCCTTCCGAGGTTATTAGTGGCCTTTAATAGTTAAATTAGTCCAGGCTATATAAAAACAATAATTATGCCTATACTCCTTACTGAGAGACAAAAAAACACCCCTTGACTTCCCTTCAGTTAATCAAAATTCCAAATATGAACAAAAAACTGACCTACCTTCAAGGGCAGGGGAACACCTGTGCCAACTTAAACCTAATATATAACCATTTTTACTAGGCAGGCTTCTTAGGTCCTATTATAAGAACTGATCCTGATTTCACCAATGTAGTTTGAGGCAACCAAAGGTCCAGCCAAGAAGTACCAAGGTGACAACACATCAGATATCAGGTAATGGATATCTGATGGCTCTGCAAATTTTCATTTCAGCATTTTTGGGGGGGGGGTATTTTTTTGGTTTTTGTAGGGCAATGAGGGTTAAATGACCTGTCCAGGGTGACACAGCTAGTTAAGTATCAAGTGTCTGAGGCTGGATTTGAACTCAGGTCCTCCTGAATCCAAGGCTAGTGCTTTATCCACTGTGCCACCTAGCTGACCCCATTTCAGCATTTTTAAGAAACAAATTCACTGGGTGAAGAGGATGTTATATTATGCCTTCTACTGGTAAAACTGTGAAAAGCAATTGAAAGCAGAAAATATGGACATGAGATACAGGAGAATTATTTCTACTAATTAATTCTAAATATGATGTTTTATTATTCATAACTTTAACAACCAAAATACTCATCTTACCAGCAGCATGATGCTTTGTGTTGAAGTACAAAAGTCATAGAAGTCAGTCAGTCCTAGAAAGAGTTTAAGAGAAGAAAGTGATCATGGGACCACCAATGACACCAACAAAGAGGCCACAAAAGCTGAGTTCTACTTCACTGGTAAATACTCAGTACAGGAGACAGAAGGGAGAAAAGAAAAAAAAATCACCAACAGAAAAGGAGAGAAAAAGAGAAAGAGGGGAAACAAAAGAGAACCATGTTATACTGAAATAGGTTTTATTATCATATGCTGACAGTGTGACATTCAGGAAAGAGCACTGGACTTAGCATCAATAAGTTAATTCAAATCGTGACTGAGATACTTACTCGCTTAGTTATGTGACCACAGGCAAATCACTTATCCTATTAGAGCTTCAAAATACTCTCTTCTACTAAATGGAAAATATTAATACTTCGCAAATTACCTCTTACTTATTGTATGTATCTATTTTTAATATAAGCAAATTAAATATAATTTGAGGGGTTAAAGGAGGCATTAGCAGCTGTGTGAATCAGGAAAGGTCTCTTGTAGGAGGTAATGTTCAGGAGGTAATGTTGGTAAAGGAAGGCTCTTTAAATAATTTGCAAAGATGTACTACTGTCTAAGTAGCAGGAAAAAAACAAAGATGAAGCTAAGAGAATTACATTGACATTGAAATGTTTCTTAAGTTGGAGAAGTGATAGGGACATTTTACTATGCAGGTTTGTCCTTGATTTTTGACATCTAAGCATTGCAATGACATTTTGCTCACTCATGCCTTGGGCTATCTCTGCTTCAAGTAAAACTTCTGAAAAACATTATATGCTACATATGCTTGAATCATGATAACTGGATTTGTTATATACCTGCTTTTTATTAAGATGAAAGTCTGATTCCTACTCTTAACCTACATATCTGTCGCCAAATCTTGTCATTTCTACTTTCACAACATTTCTCATATAAGTGCCCTACCTTTGCTCCACACACTGACTCCACTTTAGGCATTTATCAACACTTACCTCAATTATTAGAATTGTTTTTGTTCAGTCATTTCAATTGTGTTTGACTCTCCATTATCCCATTTGAGGTTTTCTTGGCAAAGATAATGAAAAAATTTTCTATTTCCTTCTCCAGCTCATTTTACAAAAGAGTAAATTGAGGCAAATGGGGTGACTTACCCAGAGTCACATAGATAGGAAAATTCAGAATAAGGGGTAGTTTGGTGGGAAGATAATGAGTTCTGTTTTGGATATGTTGAGTTTGAGCTGCCTCTGGGATATCCAGTTTGAGATGTTCAAAAGACAAATGGAGATTCAGGACTAGAGTTTAGCAGTGAAAGTAGGGTTAGATGTACAGATCTCCAGAACATCTGTACAAGGTGGCTATTTGGACCTATGAGAGTTGCTGAGATTCCTTGGAATGATAGGGTAAAGTGAAAAGAGAAGAGTGCCAAGACACCAACTTGGGGTACACAGTTGGCTAGTGGGTATAACATGATTAAAGAATAAGCAGAGAAAAACTGAGGAGAGATCAAATAGAGAAGATAGCAAGAGAACAGGAAGCAACATTTCATTAAAACCCCAAAAGGTGAGAGTATAGAGGATAAGGTGATCATGCCTACATACTAATATATATACATATGGATACACATATATGTATAAACATATATGCCTGTGTGTGTATATGCATTTATGTGTGTAACTAACTAGATAATTTGTGTATTGTGGCATGTTAAACTATATGTGGTCACCTTATTTCTCTCCCAAGTTTGGGGAAAATTATCTGGGGTTTCTAATATATTTGTTACTTATAAATTAGAAGCTTTAGCATTAGTTTGGGGGTATTAAGCATTATTAAAGTATATTAAATATTAGTAAAGAGAGCGCACATGTCTCTGAAAGTTAAGAAAAGGCCTATCTAGCCCAGAAGAGAGAATAGAGTGCACTCTGGCCTTCTAGCTGAGGAAAAATGGAGATTAGCCTGGCCTGCTTCTTCCTCCAAGTTCTCTGCCACCAGGAGCACCTGAGAGAGTCTAACTTCGAGTAACTGAGTGTGGAAGCTTTTTCTAGGTCTGGAAGAGAGGAGGCCCTTACATACTGCTTCAATCTAATTGGCTAGTATCATGTGAATCTATTGGTTTACTGGACTTGAGGGTGGTCCTGTGTTGAGGTCAGAGTTCACATCCTCTGAGAACACACCCTCTTGAGGACCAGGCAGGTGTGGTTTTAATCAAATTAACTTTAAGTGAGTTAATCAGAAAAATCAGTCAATGAGTCAATCTCATCAATCTTAATCCAATCAATCCCCTGGGGAAGGGGGTGTTTGGGTGTTTCCAAAACCCTATTATTTTCTCACAGTGTAGAGATATAAAGATAGATAATTCTATTCATGTTAGTGAGGAAACTCTAGTTATAAATCATTAACTATTTCTTAGTCTTAGAGAATTTCCTCAGACACTGAGAAGCTAAATGATTTTTCAAGAGACACATAGTCTATGCTGTAGTTAGAAGTTGAAGACAGGTCACCTTATTTCTGAAGTTGGCCCTCTCTTTATAGATACACACAGATACTTATGGATGCTATATAGGGATATATGTATTTATTTGTATATACAAATATATTTATATATACAAAATGCTACATACACATAGAGACAGACAGAGAAACAGAGATAAGCAGAGAAAATGAAATTAATAGCAATGTGTAAGTCTGAAGTTCTATAGAGTCACTCCTTGGTATTTTAAGACTTTTCCTACATGTCATTACTACTCACATTATGTATAAAGTAAAAACTGACTAACTGTGAACTCATATAATTATGACGTGTATCTTTTGATCAATTTAATTTTTAATCCTACTCTATATATTAAATGACTTTGTAATGCTGACAAAACTGATCATGACCACACCATTACAAATTCTGCCATCACAGTTTTAACGTGTTAAGCAGAATAAAAATCTTGTAACTCTTCTTATGTAAGCTAATACTACAGGAATCAATAAAATGAGACATTTTGTGATAAGAAAATATATCAGTATTTAATTTGTAAAAAATATTCTATATATTTATCAACCTATAAAGAACAAAGTATTTCAGAGATGGAGCTAGCATTTATTTCTTATTAGTTTATGTTTCCATAAATATTATGAAAAATATGATTTATTTGATGAGAGAAAAACTAACCTTTTTACTCATAATTGTAGAGTTCACATTTTGTGAAATTGAGTAAGTGTAGAAATGGGATTTTTGACCATTTACATGACTTTTGATATTTACCTCATTGATTCAACTTCGGGAACATGCAGAATAGGAAATTTTTTTGCAGAAGAAATTTCATGAAAAATTTTATCAATCACAAATGCATTTCACAGGCTTTTGATACTTATTCAAATATAAAAGATCTAATTTGTAGTGTTTGTTGCACAAGGAATTATATTCACAATAAAAGGATAAGGAAAATATGGAGAAAATGATTGTGTGGTATATTTGCAGTTTTTCCTCATACCAAAGAATATTAAACTTTTAGGAAAAGTCACAGGGACATATCCTTGAAATCAAGAAAGACACAAAGCAAATCAAAATGACACAAAAACACCTTAACAATAGTGACATAAAGAAAGATTTGCTGAAAGTCAGGAGTAATTTAAAGGAACAAATCATTATGGATTCAGAGATAATAAAGAACATTTGGAGCATTGAAAAATCAAAAGAATAGAGAATACAAATAGAGATATTAGACATGATAGTTAAGGGGCAAAAAAGGGGGAATAAAACTTGGAAAAGTTGTGTGTACTTATTTGATAATCATATACTAAAAATCTTATTGTTGTTGACAGTTTCTGCGTTGGTGCAAACCATAACCCATCTCCATCTTTTCATCTGGGATCATTTTTGTCATCCATCTTTTAAATCATCCATTGAGAATATATAACGTGTTAGAGGTCTTACCCTTGATTCTTATAATATTTTATGGATATGCAGAATCCAGATTTTATCCAAGATTCCAAGTACATGACTAGAGAGCCTCCTTCTTTGCTTATATATGTCTTTGATGATGCCTCTTTTATGACTTCTTGTGCATATTTTCTCCTTTCTGAGTTCTAGCTTTTCCACTATCTGTCTTTTCTCTTCAGTCTTTTCTGCTGGTTTTTCTTCCACGGCATATTCACTAACCAACAGTATTTTTCAGGTTCTGGATACTTCTGGAGGACTATTCCTACTTTTGCTTTCTTGGAGTGTTGAATATTTAATAGTTTAATAGTCATGTTTATACAGTTGATAAAGATGTTCAACAACAATGGATTAAATGGGAGGAATTTAAAAGATGAATGCTTTCTTTAGCAATTAGCTATGGAAAAAAAAAACACTTTCCTACAGCCTTAAAGGAATTTAATTATATTGTCTTCTCTCTCCCCAAAACACAAACCTTATAAAACATTTCTTTTTGAGAATTCAAATTATCACCATGAACACAGTGAACAAGCAAGTTGGGTCTTGTCCTTTCCCAATCTCTCTGGCATTGGTGTAGCAGTTGGCACATACTTTTAGTCACTGCCTTTTTAGGGTGAAGGTTCAGCATGGATTCTAGTTTTGAATGGATTGTGGATCTAATAGGAAGATAGTCAGCTTGAGATGGACCAAAAGGCAGTGAGTTGTTCTTTGATTTGCTCTTCCTGAAATCATGACATAATGAGGGCAAAGCAGAGATAGATGAGGAGACAGAAATGAGCAATGCAGGAGAGGAACAAGACAGGCAGTAGCAGCATACCCATTGCCTCCTTAAAAAAGGGGTACACATAAGTGTGATTATTCTTTTTCTTTTCTTCCAGGTTCCCCTATGTGCTCCTGTCCTCCATTAATCATTGACTGATTCTTTAGGCATTTGTATATGATACAATAACCTTCCCCCTCAAACCAGACATGTTACTTTATTTTATCATTTTCTTACTAGCTATTTTTTCAGAGTTATAAGGAACCTGACAAGGCAGCTAGTCTAATCCCCTCATTTTATAGATGAGGAAGTAGATTCTTGCTCAAGGTGACATAACTAGTACACATAAAAACCAAGATTTGAATTCAGATCTTCCAACTTTAAACCCAATGCTCTTCTTAATATAGCATGTAAGTTTTCTTATCAAATAAAATTCTACATTCTAGTTTAGCAATCTCTGCTAGTGTCATATATCCCTATTGTACTACAAACTCCCTAAAGACAGGAGCAGTATCTCATAGACTTTGTATCTCCTTCAGTGATTTTTTTTTTTTTTTTAGTGAGGCAATTGGGGTTAAGTGACTTGCCCAGGGTCCCACAGCTAGTAAGTGTTAAGTGTCTGAGGCCGGATTTGAACTCAGGTACTCCTGACTCCAGGGCTGATGCTCTATCCACTGTGCCACCTAGCTGCCCCTCCTTCAGTGTTAAACACAATGTTTTACAGAGAGTAGGTGTTTGATAAAATGGTTCCTGTTACTATTGGTGGCTGTGAATGCACAGTCCTTTTGAAGTCATGCGTATACCTTTTCAGAAGTAGAACTTTGTAGAAGGAATCTAGAATCTTTGACTCTAAATAATGTTACTGGACTTTTCTTGTGGACTCACTAAAGTCATTTTCCAGCTTGTGCATCAGTTTGTGTGTTTGTTTGTTTTCTGGTTTTTATATGGAAACACCAGTAAAAGTTAGCTCTGCTACACAGGGCATAGTCAAGTGCTTTGAGAGGCAAAGAGAAAATGTACTATGTCAGGACCTTAGGCCTTTTTACCTTTGGTCACAGTCTTTGATTGATCTGTCTTCAGCAGAATACAGACATTTCTATCCCATCTGAACATGAAGCTTTAGAACATAATTAAATAAAAAGAAAGGGCACTGTAAAAGATGAAAATATTTCAAAATTTATGAAATAAAAATTGTCAGCTAAATATGCACACTTAGCTTAGAAGCATCACATCAATTACAGTTTCCCACAATACACTGGCTTCTACTAAAGCACAGACTTAGTATTTCCACTACAATAAACATAAAGTCAAATTTATTTCCTTACCATCTAATGATTAGAACTAGTTTCATTTATTTCTGCTAAAGTGAGGAAGTACTCTAATTTTCAAACATTTCTACATCCTCGCTCTGTCCAACCTGACTCTTTTGTACCATAGAACTTACTCCCTACTGGCAGATCAGATTCTCATTTATTCACAGGGAAGAAAAGAACTTTCCCATCATCTGGACCAAGTGCTCCAACTGGGGGCAGGGTAAGAGGGACCTGTCGATTATGTCCAAAGTGACTCTTCCTGCTTTAATACTGATGTATTTTCCTGTGGTGCTGAACAATCCATTACCCAGCATTGGCAAAGCGAAGTCTCAGCAGGAGCTGTTGGTTGCTAAGTGTTTTATGGATTTGAGCGTTGAGGCAATCTGTAAACAGCTTGCAAAAAGAAAGTTTGGTTAATGCTTTTGCGGGAGTTTGCCAAATATGCATTTCATTTATAATTTAAGAAATGATTTAACATTAGTTGAATTGATCAATTCTTATTAAGGCACATCTGGTGATAATTATAAACTGTGTAAACAATGTAGGGAATTTATTTTCAGACCAATGAGTGGAACTTTCTGTATCAGCATAGATGATAGGGTAGTTGTGAAAATATCTGCTTACATTGTTGACTATATTATGAATCCCTAAAATGTGCAATATTTATTTGATGTGTAATTAATATACAGCATAAAGAGACTCTTAATCATCACATTTAATTCACTATTCTTATTAAAGCCTAATTAAAGAGCCCCATAGGAGCACAGTCTGAATTCCATGAATAGGTCTGTGTATCCATTCAACTCCTATTACTACTAATGGGCTAAGCTCAAAACATGTTGAGAATATTAAATATCTGAAATGTACATTAAGATACTGATCATATGCTTAATGCAAATGCTTGATTAAAACATTCAGTCAGAATTAAGTATTTTGGTAGATAGGAGCTTGTTACTCTCATACAAAATTTAAAAAGATACTTGGATGTGCATTTACAAATAAAACAACTAAGTATAAAATAAACAGTATATATTAATGTCACAAATATGAAATTTCCAATTTGGAAAAAGAAAAGCTACCTTTGGTTGCAAAATGGAATCTTTTAAAGAAAAAGGCACATATACATTTACATGTTTATGAATATTGTACTAGTTTAGACTAAAATCTAATTATTTTGTCATCACTTGACATTATTTCCATAAAAATATTTTAGTACCTACTATGTGCTAGGTATACTCTAAGGATGTAAAGAATATTATACTATTCCTCCCTTCAGGGACTTTGCATTCCATCTGGGGAGATGTGGCATTTTAACCTGAGATAGAGAAAAAGACAGACATAGAGACGTGTGTGTGTGTGTGTGTGTGTGTGTGTGTGTGTGTGTGTGTGTGTGGTACCCTCTTGAATTCATAGAATATCCTTATTTGGAGTTCCCTAAATTGATAAAATCATAGATCTAGTTTCTATTTCATATTTTCTTTTTTCAAACAAATGATAGAATGTTAGCACTAAAAGTGAACTTTGACCTCCAAATTCCATCATTTTAAATATGTAGAAACAGGTTCAGAATGGCTAGTAACTTTCACAATGTCAAACAGTTCATTAATGGCCAATATAGGAATACAATCCAATTCTTTTCACCATCAGTATCATTGGCTCCATTATAAAACATAACCACTAAGTTCCAATGGATTATCTGACCAGTTTCTTTATTAGTACACTATTACACTTTATTTCAATTCCCTGCCTTCCACTCTTTCCCAGTCTACATGTGACAGCGTCCTTCTAAAAACAGAACAGAACAAAAATATATCACGTTAGCAGAAATATTTATTTCTCATATATCTGTTGGTCCAAATGATTTATAGTCAGGTTATGAAAATTCAGCTCCTTTCAAAATCAAATTCCCTAAACCTTTTTGAAAGTACTCTGAGAACTTCAAATACCTAGAAAAAACTATCTCTGATCTTCAAGGTTTGTATGCAGCTGGTGGCAGGGGTTACAGAAAGTAGGAAAGAAAGGAAGAAAGATATTTCTGATGTATTTATTCATTATTTGTTTTACTAAATTTTGATGTCAACTATAACAGGATTGCATGCCCAAAGGTCATAATAAATCAGCTTAACATTTGACAATGTGTATCTTGCATTTCCAAACAAGAAGATACTGACTGTACAAGTTCCTAGGGGAAAGGAAAGAGTTAGGAAGAATGCATCCTCACCCAGTACATTCTCAGCCTTCCAAAAAAGTACTTTCCCATCTGATCTTTCCCATAACAAGTAACCTCTTTTTCTAAAGAGGCTGAGAAGGCAAAGCCAAAATGGTGGATTAAAGGCAACAATCTAGCTGAACTCTCTCAACATTCCCCTCTGAACAACTTTAAAAGAATATCTCAATTAAATTTTGGCATGGTAGAGCAAATAAAAGAACAGGGTGAAACATTTCTTCTGGCCTAAGGAAACTTAGAAGGTCAGCAGGAGAAATCTGTGAGATCAGGGTGGAGGCTGGTCCAAAGTGCACAAAAACAGTGCCAGCAATAGCAACAGAAACAACTTTGAGAGCTTTCACTCCAGAGAAAATAAGAGGGTGGGGCAACTTGTCAGAAAGATTACAGGGAACCATATGCTGGCACCTGGTATAGCTGGTGCTAATTGGCAACTCTATTGAGTTGCTGTTCTAGAGTAGGGAGGAATGCATATGGTCAGTTAATAGGGAGCAGGGGTCCTAGTCTCATTTTCTAAGGCAGAGAGGAGCATTAGCACTTGTGGCTATAGGAGAGCAGTTTTACTCCTGGAGTAAAGGCCAGAGTACATACAAGAAAAACAGTGACAACACCTCTCCCTGGATCATACTACCTTGGAAGCACTGAAAACTTAGAAACCCTCCCCCTACAATGGCCCCCAGAACTAGCTCTGAAAGCAGGAGCAGCAGCAGCAACACACACACACACACATACCAAAATCAAAAACCCTGAAGCTCAGGACAATACCTTCCCATGCCCAGGTTAGCAGAGCCCAATGTTTATCATAAAGTTCAAAGTCAAGAAATAGGCTAGAAAAATGAGCAAGCAACAAAAAAATAACGTGATCATACTACTATGATGGCAGAGAAGAAAAAGACATCTGAAGAACACAATAATGTGACAACTACAAGCTAAGCCTTAAAGAAAAATGCTAACTAGACCCTAGACCAACAAGAATTCCTGTGTAATGATTGGAATGATGCCACCTGTTGGAGAGCTACTGTAGGAAAGCTCTGCCATGAGGAGAAGGCATCTGAGGGCAAGCCATGTGGTCAAGGTCCTTGGTGTCAGGAAGTGATGTTTGCTCGTGGGTACTGTCTATCAAGGCTACCAGCCAATCAACTTGAGGAGCCTCCCATTTCTGGGAGAAAGACACGAAGTAGGAAGTGGATGCTGGCAGAGGACTTTTTCCTCTTTTAGTTCCTGATCTCGCCATGGTGGGTTGGATGAAGGGGTCTCTTAGAAATAGTTAGATTTTTACCTTTCTCTCTGATCCTAATGCTTTTTAATAAATACTTAAACACTTAAATACTCTTGCTAAAGCTTATAATTTATTGGAGACCACTCATTAGATTTTAGATAGTATAACTAGAATTTTAGCCCCTTACACCTAGAAAGAATTAGAGGAAGAGTTAAGAGTGGTAAAGGAAAACTTTGGAAAAGAAATAAGGATGATACAAGAAAATTATAAAAACAGAATTAATCGCTTAGTAAAAGAGGCACAAAATGTTGAAAAAATAACACTTTAAAAAATAAAATCAGGGGGCAGCTAGATGGCGAAGTGGATAGAGCACCGGCCCTGGAGTCAGGAGTACCTGAGTTCAAATCCGGCCTCAGACACTTAACACTTACTAGCTGTGTGACCCTGGGCAAGTCACTTAACCCCAATTGCCTCGCAAAAAAAAAAAATAATAAAATAAAATAAAATCAGTCAAATGGAAAAAGAGGTACAAAAGCTCACTGAAGAAAATAATTCCTTAAAAATGAGAATCAGGCAAACAGAAGCTAATTACTCCTTAAGACATCAAGAAATAACAAAACAAAAACAAAAGAATTTTTTTTAAAATCAATGAAAATGGGGCAGCTAGGTGGCACAGTTGATAAAACACTGGCCCTGGATTCAAGGAGACCTTAGTTCAAATCTGGCCTCAGACACTCATCACTTACTAGCTGTGTGACCTTGGGCAAGTCACTTAACCCTCATTGCCCCCCCCCAAATCAATGAAAATGTGAAATATATTATTAGAAAAACACCTGACCTTTAAAATAGATTGAGTAGAGATAATTTAAGAATTATTGGACTGCCTGCAAGCCATGATCAAAGAAAGAGCCCAGACATTTAATTTCAAGAAATTATAAAGGAAATTGCTCCCATGTTTTATATGAAGAAAGTAAAATAGAAATTGAAAGAATTCACTAATCACCTCTTAAAAGAGATACCAAAATGAAAACTCACAGGAATATTATAGCAAAATTCCAGATCTCCCAGATCAAGGAGAAAAAATTGCAAGCAGCCATAAAGAAACAATTCAAATATTGTGGAGTCACAGTTAAGATCACACAAGAATTAATGATGTCCACATTAAAGGAGCATAAGTTTTGGAAGATAATGTTTCTGACAGCAAAGGAGCTAGAATTGCCAAAAAGAAAAAGAAAAAATAACAACCTACCCAGCAAAATTGGGTGGGTGTAATCCTTCATGGGGGAATGGATATATAAGAAAATAGATGATTTTTAAGCATTCCTGATGAAAAGTCCAGAGCTGAATAAAAAATTTTACATTCAAACACAAGAATTCAGAGAAGTACAAACAGGTAAATGTGCAAAAGTAATCATAAAAAATTCAATAAATTTAAACTGTTTACATCCCTATATGAGAAGAAAATACATGTAATTCTGTGGTAAAATATGAAAGTTTTTAACAGTCGGCTAGGATAACTGAAAGACGCCAGTTTTTCAAGGACCACCCTTTTGGGGAGGAGATGAACAGTCCGCCTGCTGCGCATGTCAGACTGCCTGCCGGGTACAGTCCGCCTGCTGCGCATGTCAGACTGCCTGCCGGGGACAGTCCGCCTGCTGCGCATGTCAGACTGCCTGCCGGGTTTTTTGACTTCCGGGGTGGAGAGAAGGGGAGGAGCCTTTTTTGCCGGTTTGGCGGGACTCCGGGCGGCACGGACGGTCTGACTCACTCCAAAGGTGGCCTAAATCGGTTTGGTGAGTTTTTATAAGGAATATAGACTAAGCCTAGATTTAAGACGATTTGTACTGTATTTCTGTTTTCCTATCCTTCTAATCAACAACACCTTATATACAATAAAGGCTCTATCTAGAAAACCAGAAGCTTCTTCCATTTACTAGTCTGGGAGATGAATTAAGGGAAGGGTTAAGTAGGGGAGATTTATGATCTAATATCCAATTTTAAATCTCACAGTTTGGCGACCCCGAAGGGACCTTAAGGACCCTCCCACCCTCCCTAGTTTGGCCATAAGCCGGCTAATTCGGTGGATTTTCCAAATACCCCCCCCCCCCCCCCCGCGGACTTTCCCTTTGTCTAATCTCCCTTAAAGACTTTAAGCCTCTAAAAGTCTCCCTTTAAACAGAAAAGCCAGCCCAGTTTAAAGGGCAAGATGCTCGAATATTCTACCATCCCTTTGATTTTTCTCATCGGAATGTATTGGGACAGCATAACATCCCGACTTAGAGGAATAGTTTACTCAATGGTCCTTCATAACATTATTGGTTTTTTCCTCATTCAGGCAGCAAAAAGTTTTTTGTATAATAGTATACGTGAGAATCTTTGGGAAAATACGTTTAATATAAGTAGAAATTTTATGCCTGCAATTGAAATACCTTTTAATACCACATCCATAGTTCATACGACTAAGGATTTTATTTTTTTTTGTTGTTTTTTTTTTGTTTTTGTTATTATCATTGTTTTTGTTATTATCATTGTTATGATGTGGGGGAAACTCTCACATATGGAGAGAGACCTCAAAATGGCTGTTTCTACTAGAGATGATCCAAGTTCAGAATCAGATCAGCAGAAACTACTCCCTCTGCAGGAAGCTATAGAACATAGTAAGAAGGGAGTGCCAATTCAAGTCAGAAAATATAGCCCCTTTAGACCAAGTGACTTGAGCGCATGGAAATCAATCATCCCTAGTTTTGAGAAAAATCCAAACACTGTAATTTCACAGTTAAGGACTATATTTAATGCATATCAACCCAGTTGGGCTGATGTTACTTGCCTTTTGGAAACTTTACTGTCCCCAACTGAGATTACAGATATTATCTCAGCAGGAAATGCCCTTGTTGCGAAAGGTAAGGCCGATGTGGAATGGCCTCTAAAGGATCCAGAGTGGAATTATAATGATGATAGGGATTTCCAAAGATTAAAAGATGCTAGAGAAACACTTCTGAAGGGAATGGAATCTTGCTCTAGAAAACCGGAAAACTGGCAGAAATTTTTAAGCCTACCTCAGGAGGCTAATGAAAGACCAAACAGATTTTATGATAGACTTTGTGAGGCCGCTAGACAGTACACCAGATTGGATCCAGTAGATTTAAGAGATTCCTGTATCATTCTCAACACATTTGTTTATAATTCACTGCCAGAAATACGCAGATACTTTCTGAAACAATGTCCAGACTGGAGAAATCTCTCAGTAGATAGAATTAAGGAACTTGCAAATTATGTCTTTGACTCACGTGAGGAAGATCCAGATCACCCTAAACAGAGCATTCTGGCACCAGCGATTCCTAGTCAGCCATGTGGACACCGGAACAAGGACACTAAGGTGTGTTGTTACTGTCGTAAGGAGGGGCATGAATTGAGAGAATGTAGGACTTGGAGAAGAAATTCTAATTCTAATTACAGGCGAAATCAAAATAGAAATAGATCTTTTTGGAGGAATACAGAAAGGCAGTACCAGAATAATGGTAACCAAGACCCCCCTCAGAAGAGGACACAGGAATGATGGTGTCTTGGGGAGGAATGGAACATAGATAATGAAAGCCATATATTCCCAGATCCGGATTTTTTGAATGCACTTGTGCCAGTCCATTCACCTCCCCAGAGTAATGAACCACATGTCACCTTAAAAGTGGGGGAGACTTATTATGATTGTCTGCTAGACACAGGAGCCTCTAAATCAGTATTAGTAAGCAAACCAGATGCTGGGTGTAGACCTGTAGGATTTTTGAATGTAGTGGGAGTCTCAGGAAAGAGCCAGAGAGTGGCAAAATTGAATCCTCGCATGGTATCTATGGGGCCCTTAACAGTGGAACATTCATTTTTACTCATGCCTGATGCCCCTGTAAATTTATTAGGTCGTGATCTCCTTTGCAAGCTTAGAGCAACCATATCTTGTGCTCCAGATGGGGCTGTCTCCTTACAATTGCCAGAGGATACTGTTCATTTATTACCAATTTTACTTACAGAAGCTCAAGGAACAGCAGGGGAGGTATCCAAAATCCCCTCTGACATTCCTGAGTCTTTATGGGCCTCATCCCCTAATGAGGTGGGGCTCCTTAAGTCTGCCATGCCTGTTACCTTTAAAGTTAAGGGGGGACCACCCCCCTCCATTCCACAGTATCCATTGTCTAGGGAAGCAATAGAAGGGATCACTCTTATAATTGAGGCTTTGAAAAGCCAGGGTATTATTATTCCATGTCATCACTCTCCATGCAATACTCCCATTTTGCCAGTTAAAAAACCCAAGCCTGGGCCAGATGGTAAACCTGTTTATCGTTTTGTGCAAGATCTTAGAGCGATTAATAATTATGTTATTCCTAGACATTCCATAGTTCCAAACCCGGCTACGATAATTTCATCGATTCCCTATGAATCTACATGTTTCACAGTGGTAGACCTTTGCTCTGCCTTTTTCTCCATACCAGTACATGAGGACTTCCAATATTTATTTGCTTTTACCTGGAAAAATAGACAGTGGACCTGGACTAGACTCCCACAGGGATTTGTAGACAGTCCCACATTATTTTCCCAAATTTTACAGCAGGATCTGGCCTCTATTACCTTTAAGGGCTCCATACTAGTACAATATGTTGATGACTTACTTTTGGCCTCTCCTAATGCTGAAATTTGTCAGGAAGATAGCCGTCACTTACTGCTGGAGCTGCACAAGAGAGGACACAAGGTTTCCAAGACAAAGGTACAATGGTGTTTGCCCCAGGTAGAATATTTAGGATTTATTTTGGCTGCTGGAACTCGCTCTGTCTCTTCTAAGAGAGTCCAGGCCATTCAACAACTCTCTGCCCCCACTACTAAGAGGCAGTTGAGAGCCATTCTGGGAGCAGCTGGGTACTGTAGACAATGGATACCCTCTTTTGGTGAAATTACTAAACCCCTCATAGCTCTTACAAAAAGTTCTGTTCCAGACAGTTTACAGTTGGATCCCCAGCATCTCTCAGCCATAAAAGAATTAAAACGGGCCTTGTTATCAGCACCTGCCCTAGGACTACCAGATTATAGTAAGCCTTTCACTCTCTTTGTGCATGAACAAAGGGGGGTGGCTTCTGGAGTCCTGACTCAGTCACTGGGGCCTAACCAACGTCCTATAGCCTACTATTCAATTCAGCTGGACCCTGTAGCGGCTGGAGCGCCACCTTGCCTTAGAGCAGTGGCGGCCACAGTGCTTTTGGTAGAAAAAGCCTCTGATTTGGTCCTAGGTAACCCTCTAACTGTGCAATGCCCTCACGAAGTGGAGGCTCTCTTACTACGTCACAGGACACAAGCCTTTTCAGATCAAAGGCTGGCTAAGTATGAAATAACCCTGTTAGGTAATGAGAATATCACTTTAAAACGCTGCACAGTTCTTAATCCAGCAACACTACTCCCTAACTTACCATTCTCGGGGGAACCGTTGCATGACTGTGCTTCTTTAGTTGATATGGCTGAAAAACCCCGTGACAATCTTTTTGATACACCTTTAGAAAATCCTGATCTTGTCCTCTATACAGATGGTTCCTCATTTATGAGAGAGGGAACCCGTTTTACTGGAGCTGCTGTAGTTTCTGATTATGACACCCTCTGGGCAGCTTCTCTGCCTTCCCATTTTAGTGCACAGGCTGCTGAACTTGTGGCTCTTACACAGGCCTGTAATATAGCTAAAGATAAGAGTGCCACCATTTTTACTGACTCGAAATATGGCTTTGGCATATGCCACTTTATTGGTATGATTTGGCGTCAACGAGGCTTTCTAACATCCTCGGGCAAGGCTATTGCCAATGGGGACCTTATCAAGGACCTCTTAGATGCCCTAAAACTGCCTTCTTCCCTAGCCGTTGTACATTGCCCTGCCCACACAGGGAATAGTGATCCTGTTTCAAAGGGAAATGCACGAGCCGATTCTGCAGCCAAGCTAGCTGCATTAGAAGCTCCTGAACATGTATTTAACCTTTCACCTTCTGAGGATATTCCTTCCAACCTAACCTATGACGATTCTGAAGTAGAAAAGTGGAAAAAGAAATTTAAGGCGAAACAGATCAATGGCATCTGGGTGTCTCCGGAAGGTAAGCCATTTCTTCCCCGGAAATTCTACCACCAGGTATGCCTCTCTGTTCACAGAAAAGGCCATTTTGGTACACAAGGCATTGTAGACTCTATTAAGAGAACCTGGATAGCACCAGGTGTGACTAATACAGCATCTCGAATCTGCTCGGGCTGCTCCACATGTCAGTCTTATAATCAGTATGCTTTTAAGGCCAAAGCTTATGGAGGGCGTCCTCTAGCATATACACCTTTTGAGCACTTACAAATTGATTATATTACTATGCCAAAAGCAGGACATTATAAATTTTGCCTTGTTATAGTTGATCAGCTCACTCGGTGGGTGGAGGCCTTTCCCAGCCCCCGAGCCACAGCTGCCTTTGTTGCCAAAATTCTTCTTAAAGAGATAGTACCTCGTTTTGGCCCACCAGCCCGCATCGATTCTGACAAAGGCACACATTTCACTGATTCGATTTTATCCCAAATCTACTCTTTCTTGGGAGTGACTCCAAAATTCCACACGCCCTACCATCCACAAAGTTCAGGCCAAGTTGAACGTATGAATAAAGAGCTTAAGAGTATGATTGGCAAATTATGTACTGAAATGGCCTGATGTTCTACCATTGGCATTATTCTATCTACGAAGTAGACCAAGAGGAGAACTTCATATATCTCCTTATGAAATGCTTTTTGGTCACCCTCCTATCCAAGCTAAAACTTTTTCCCCAGTTTATACATCACTGGTGGGAGGTGATACTTCTGTTGCTTCCTATATACAGGAATTACAGACCAGGCTACGTGAACTCCATGAGGCAGGAGCTGTGGTCCAGGCAGGACCATTAGACTTTTCATTGCATAACTTCAACCCAGGAGATAAAATATATGTAAAGAATTTTCAGAAAACCAGTGGAACTCAACCTGCCTGGGAAGGACCTTTTCAGGTATTATTGACAACTCCTACTGCCATTAAAATTGGTGAAAAAGACTCATGGATTCATTGCTCTCATATAAAGCCTGCACCATTCATAGGTGAAGAGATTTCAGATAGACCTGAGGTAGACGCTAAAGAGGTAAAAACCCTAAAGATAGCAACTGTTAAAGAGCAAAGAGAGTTCAGAGGAAAAAGGCAGTTCCCATTTAATAATCCCACTGATCAGTTAAATGCTTTGGGACTCAGTCTTCGTAAAGTATCAGGAGACAGAAATTGCCTTTTTAGGGCTTTAGCAGACCAGCTAGAAGGTCACTGTAGAAATCATCTCAGACACAGACAAGAAGCTGCTTCTTATATGATTAACCATAGACAAGAGTTTGAGTCTTTTATAGTAAATGACTCCCCTTTTGAAGAATATGTTGATGAATTAAAGAAATTTGGAAAGTGGGGAGGAAATGATACAATTGTAGCATTTGCTAAGCAGCATCAGCTGAATGTTGTGGTTCATCAATTAAATCAGCCTTTATTGAAAATCAGTGGCACAGACAAAACTGATGCTAGAGAACTCCACATTTTCTACCATAAAGAACATTATGACAGCATTAGAAAGATCAATGACAATTCAGAAACCCCTGCCACTTTGGCATGCAGAGAATTGGGGAACCAGTTAAAACAATGTGGCATACCCCAAACTCTAGCAGCTTAAATACCTTAAAATTTAACAAGCATTTCCTTCCACAGGCAAAAGCACTGAAGCACATGGCCTAGTTTTCTGGCCCACCTCAATTTCTCCCACCCTTTTCCCTACCCTATACCTATTTTTTTTTAATCCTTTTTGCTTTTTGTTTTGTTTTGACTTTTGAAAGGCACTGAAAAGACCTGGAATTCACCACACCTTTAAATTCTTTAAGAGCACAAAAGGGTGCTTAGCGAATCTTTTGCCTTTTATTTTTGGTTTTTGGTTTTGCTTTGTTTTTTTTTTACTTTTGTTTCTTTTGCTTTTCTTTAAAAACCCGATTTTGTAAACTAAGTGACTTTTCAAAGGCATTTTAAGTATATGCTATTGAATATTGAATCTTGCTTATTGAAGTCTTATTTCTTTTTGATGAATTAATCACCACTTTAAGTATCTGCTACTGTTATACTAGAGAATTCATGTATAAGATGATGTGGTCTACTTGCTAAAAGAAGATTATGTAATAATGTCTAAAAGAAGATTATGTAACAATGTCTAATATAATCAGCTATTTACATTCATTTATTATTTATATGTCATTATACTCTGGGTATGGTTTGGAATTATTGTATATATCACTAATATATTCTCAGTTATGCAGCATAGCACACATTTTTACCATCATATTGTCTTTGGTGAAATTAATGAGATTTCAGAAATATGGAAACTTATCATTTCAGAGACTAACTTGCTGTGAACTCTGATGCAGGCCCTGGAGAGAATATATGTGCAACAAAAGGAGAGACAGGTATACATAAGTCCATGGTTTGCTTATGATGGTGACTATGTAGAGCACAATTACTAGGCACAGTCCAGTATTCATCCTCTCTCCCTCCTAATTTAACCTAATTTAACTGAACTTACTTATCTTTTTATCTCACTCAGTTGAATTCACCTGTGGCCTAGCACAATCACTGGCTGTCTCGGAACCATGAGATATGGTATGATAACCTTTCCATAACATTTTCAGGTGTCATGAACACATACTAAATTTGACTTTGATCCAGACACATGGTGGTAAAAAGTGTTACTGATTGCAAAATGCTATGCTAAGGTTTAGTAAAAAAAAAAAAAATACAGCAATTCAAACAGTTAAAGAAGAAATCCAGCTTTCCAGACCAGAGTCCAGAATCCAGAATCCAGTTTTCCAGACCAGAATCCAGTTTCCTCCTGATGACATCTTACCACTTCAAGAAGACAAGAGAACTCAGAGACTTTATATGAACTGTTTTGCTTTATTAGCTTTTACTATCTCCTTTCTGTTATATACTATCTGTAACATGTACTCTCTGCAGAGGCTCTCCCTTTGCAAGACTAATGTCAAAGCGTCGGTTCATGAGGAAAGAAAAAAAAAAATCGTCCCTCTGGACAAAACTTTCCTCTCTTCCTTTTCTGTATTGTTGTTCGCATATTATTAGTCAGCAGAAGTTATTATATTCTTTTTACTGTTCCATCAAGGAAACATTCCATTTCTTGAGGAAGCAAAGGGGGGAAATGTGGTAAAATATGAAAGTTTTTAACAGTCGGCTAGGATAACTGAAAGACGCCAGTTTTTCAAGGACCACCCTTTTGGGGAGGAGATGAACAGTCCGCCTGCTGCGCATGTCAGACTGCCTGCCGGGTACAGTCCGCCTGCTGCGCATGTCAGACTGCCTGCCGGGGACAGTCCGCCTGCTGCGCATGTCAGACTGCCTGCCGGGGACAGTCCGCCTGCTGCGCATGTCAGACTGCCTGCCGGGTTTTTTGACTTCCGGGGTGGAGAGAAGGGGAGGAGCCTTTTTTGCCGGTTTGGCGGGACTCCGGGCGGCACGGACGGTCTGACTCACTCCAAAGGTGGCCTAAATCGGTTTGGTGAGTTTTTATAAGGAATATAGACTAAGCCTAGATTTAAGACGATTTGTACTGTATTTCTGTTTTCCTATCCTTCTAATCAACAACACCTTATATACAATAAAGGCTCTATCTAGAAAACCAGAAGCTTCTTCCATTTACTAGTCTGGGAGATGAATTAAGGGAAGGGTTAAGTAGGGGAGATTTATGATCTAATATCCAATTTTAAATCTCACAATTCCTAAGAACCTTATCATTATTAGGGCAATTAAAAGGAGTTTACATGAGTGTGAGTCAATTATAGTAGAATTATTTCCAAAAATAATGAAGGAGTAAGAAAGAAGGATGCACTGGTAGAAATGGGAAGGGAGAGATAGAATAGTAAGTTTTTTTCTTCTATAAAAGAGTGAAGGGGAAAATGGGGAAAGGGCAATGCTTGAATCTCTTATCAGAATTGGTTCAAAGAAGGAAGAATATGTAAACAGACTGAAAATTGAAAATAGCTATCAGAATTTCCATACCAAATTTCTTTATTCATCAATTACAGAGGAACCACCACATTTTGGATCTAATAAACAATTCTTGATGTGTAAGAGAAATAAGTACAAATAACACTAAAGAATGGGTGGATGGATGGATGGATAAATGAAAAGCATTTAAGTGCTTACTATGCAAAATATAAGACTAAGCTCTGGATTTTTTTTTTAAAGAAAAATACCGGGAAAAGGAGTTGGGTTGGGGGGGGGCGGGGGGGGGGCGGAGTGGTGATAACGGCGGAGCGGAAGCCTGAGAGATGACGGTAGCGCCTGCTGCTACAGGTGCTACACGTAGCCACCTGAGCAAAGGCAGAATCAGCTGACGCCCTGCTGTGGCAAGAGTACGTGTGGCTGTGAGGCTTAGGCCCTTTGTGGAAGAGACTGGCAGCACCAGTGAGAGCTCTTGTGTCCGGGGCCTGGACAGCTGCTCCTTGGAAATTGCCAACGGGAGAAATAGTCAGGAGACGCTCAAATACCAGTTTGATGCCTTTTATGGGGAAACAAGCACCCAGCAGGACATCTATGCTGTCTTTGTCCAGCCCATCCTTCGCCACTTGATGAATGGACAGAATGCCAGTATGCTTGCCTATGGTCCAACAGGCGCAGGGAAGACGTACACAATGCTAGGCAGCCCAGAGCAGCCTGGAATTATCCCTCGGGCCCTCAAAGACCTCTTGCAGCTAACCTGGGAGGAGGGTGCTGAAGGGCGACCCTGGGCCGTTACTGTCTACATGTCTTATTTGGAAATCTACCAAGAGAATGTGTTGGACCTGCTTGCCCCAGCTTCAGGGGACCTAGTGATCAGAGAAGATCGGTGGGGGAACATCCTGATCCCTGGGCTCACCCAAAAACCCATTGCTTCCTTCACTGACTTTGAGCAACACTTCCTGCCAGCCGGCAGAAACCGGACTGTGGGAGCCACTCGGCTCAACCAGCGTCCTCTCGAAGCCATGCTGTGCTCCTGGTCAAAATGGAACAGGAAGATCCTGGGCCTGCTGAACACGGGCTCGGCCAAGGAGCTTCGCAGGCTGCAGCGCACTGGGGAGAAGAAAGCCCATCTCATCATGGGCTGGCGGGAGCTGCACGGCCCGTTTGCGGAGGTGGAGGACCTGGGGCTGGTGGAGGGCATCTCCAACAAGCAGGTGGCCACCTTCCTGAAGGCCAAAATCTTGAGTTTCGCCGCCGAGTGCTTCAGCGCCTTGCCTCGGAGGGACGCCTGAGTGCCGCCGGCCGCCCAGGAGCCCCGGCATTCTGTCCGTGTATTATTTGGGGGTGGGGGGAGGGTTTTGTAAATAGAGCGTTTTATCCAGTAAAAAAAAAGAAAAAAAAGAAAAATACCACTTTCCTTCAAGGAACTTAGTGGAGACAACATATGTAGAGGAGTGGTAGCTGTATATATGGTATTTTGGTTAGAAGAGTTATTAGATTCATGAGTGAAGCCAAAGTGGGAATAAATTGGCATATCCTTTCCAGAAGTAATAATAGGATTGATATAATTATACATGTGAGGCTGGAAGTTAAGAACAGAAGAGGGAAGGGGAACATAGTACTTATGCAGCTTCAAGGCAGGTAGTCCCAGTGTAAGGAACATCTGGGGCTTGCCTGAAATAGAGACGCTCCAAAAAGCTACTTAACATAACTCATAACTGCAGGGTACTGAGCTAGAGTTTCAGATATAAAACAAAAATTAGAAGAGCCATGTTTTAAACCAAGATCTTCAAAATCCAAATCCACCACTCTTTCTATAGCCCCATGCTGCCTATCTAAAGTCATATTACATAGTGATTTCTAAAGAATTAAGATTGTGATTGTGTGATGATCAAATGTTATAAACAATTCTTCTTAGCAATGAAATAATTCAAGACAATTCCAAAAGTCTCATGATGGAAAATGCTCTCCACAGTCAGAAAAAGAACTATAGGGTCTGAATGCAGATTAAAGCATACTATTTGCATTTTTTGTTGTTTTTTGTTTTTGTTTTTTCTTTCTTGTAGTTTTTTTCCCCCTTTTATTCTGATTCTTCTCTCATGGCATGATTAATGTGGAAATATGTTTAACATGATTATAATGTATAACCTATATTGCTTTCTGGCTTCAGGAAGGGGAAGGGAAGGGAAGGAGAGAGGAAAATTTGGAACTTAAAATCTTACAAAAATGAATGTTGAGAATTGTCTTTACATGTAATTGGAAATAAAATAAAATACTATTAAAAATAAACTAAAAATAAAAAGTGAAAAAAAATTAAAGATTGTGATTAAATAATAATGTCAAATTGCATAACCTATATCCAATTGCTTAATGCCTCAGGAAGGGGAGAGGGGAGTGAGAGAGATAAAGAATTTGAAACTCAAAACTTTGAATAAAAATGTTTATTTAAAAAAAGGATAATGTCAATGTGCATAGTCAGTATAGAGATATGTATACCCTGCCTATGTATGTTGAAATAGATTACACATGAAAAATTGTCCAGCAAAAGTAACATAAAGTGTGCCATCTGAGAGATATATATCTGGAAAAGGAAGTAATACATTCACAGAAGGAAGGAGAGATGAACAGTTTACAACCTGAATGCTTCACTGTTATCATGAAATGTCAAGACATCTAGATGCAAGTGCCCAGCATATTGGGTAAAACCCTTTTGGAGAATTTTTGGGAAGATGTGAACTAGATGGATAATAATGTATGGATAGGTTGCTATCGACATTGTTGGGGAAAGAGGATGATGTAATTTCAGTGCCAAAGGGGGCCATCAATAATGATCTAGTTCACCCTACACATGAAAAACATAACTTCTCCAAGATACCTAATGAATGATCATCTAACTTTTTCTTGAAGACTTCTTAAGAGGGACAACTCCTTGCCTCCTATGGCAGACCATTCCATCCCTGACACACCTCATTTTAATTTATCCAAGGTCACGTTAGCTTCTTTTTGTTGTTGTTGGTTTACCATATCATGATGTTAATTCATATTGATTTTTGAAGTCTACTAAAACCCTGAATTTTGTTCATACCTATTGTCTAACCATGCTTCCCTCATCTCATACTTATAATCAATTTTTGAACCCAAGTATAAAGTTTTATATTTCTCTCCATTAAATTCAGTCTTTTTAGATTTGTCCAAACATTCTAACCCATCAAGATATTTTGGGATTCTGACTTTGTCATCCAATGTGTTAGCTTTCTCTCCTAGCTTTGTATCATCTGAAAATGTGATATGTATAACTCTATCTATCCAAGCCTTTATCTAAGTCACTGACAAAATAGTTAAATACTAAGCATCTAGCACAGATCCCAAGGGCAATTTACTACAGTGTTTTGTCCAAAAAAGGATTAAGCAATTAATGTCTATTCCTTAAATCTTGGCATCTAATCAATTCCAAATCAATTTAATTATACTATCCTCTAATAGCTTTCTATCCTTTCCAGAAGTCTAGCAAAAAAAAAACAACTAGGGGGGGAAGGTTCCCTAATAAAATATTTTTATAAAAGTTTTATCAATTGTATTGACAGAATATTGATTTACCATTGTTTAAAATGTAAGTTTCCCATGGAATTACCTAGTTTTGATGATGTCATAGCTCATTGTGATCCTCACTTACCTTTATAAAGGTTTCTTTAATAACTCATTCTAGAATTCTTTTAATATTTGAAGTCAAGTTGACTGGTCTATAGTTTACAAATCTCATTCTCTTTCCTTTTTTTGATAATCAGGGCATTGGCCTTTCTTTAATCTTGTGGTATATCATTCATTTTCTATACTCTTTCAAATATCCTTGGTAGTGACTCATAACATCCTCCAGTCTTTTCAGTAACTAAGGATGTAAATTGACTGGTCCATACAACAGCTGGTCATAGGTAGAGAAAAAGAGTGCAGGGATTCCAGTGTGTGTTTATGAAAGATGCCTAAAAGTATATGACACCTCTGGCATGAAGTTGAATAAAAATGGGAACATAAGCTAATTGACTTTCTCCATGAGCCTCATACCAAGTAACAAGGAGTCAGATAGGTGGCAGAGTAGACAGAGTATTAGATGAGGAGTCAGGAAGAACTGAATTGAATTCCTATCTCAGTCACTGTGTGACCTTGGAAAAATCATTTAACTACTCTGAGCCCCAATTTCCTCATCTGAAAAATAGGATGAATAGTACCTTCATTAAAAGGTTCTTGTGAGGATATAGTAAAATGACATGAACAAAGGACTCTGCAAGTCTTAAAAGTAAATCTTTGAAATCTTAAAGATAAGTATATCATCATCATCATAATTATTATTAGATTTGCAACCCACCTTTAGATCACAAAGTGTCTTATTTATCTGGTCCCTAAAGATATGACTGCAGGAGAAGGGTTAGATGGAGCTAATTCAATTAGAATTAAACAAAATTATATAATCACCTATTATGTGTAAAGTATCATGGTAAATGGTAGGGATACAAAGTCATAAACAAGAAAATCTCTGCTCTCATTGAGTTTACATTCAGAAACTTGTTTTTTATGCTGTTTTGTCTATCCCACCAAAAGTAGGGGCATGAAACTGAATAAAAAGCATAGCTTAAAAAACAGAGGAACATTCTTCATGCCAAGCAAATTATGCTTTACTGCAGAAAAAATAAAATGATCCACTGATCTCGAGACTACTTCCTATCAGGCAAACAATTAGTTGTCCCAAAGGTTTTCATGTACTTTCCATCAAGTATCATCTATAATCAAATATTCAGCCTAATATGTTCATGGCCCTCAGGGAATAGTTGCTGTCAGTGCATATGTAATTATGTGTAAATTAATTGATGTAATTGCTTAGTGCCACAATCTGTCAACTTTGTGGAATAGATTATATCTTATCAATATTAGATTTTGAATGACCAGATAACTGGATATGCTATGAAGAACTGCTTGGTCTGTGATTATTAAGAGCCTTTTAAGTCATTTTACACATTTCTTAGCTCCAGAACACCATGACCCAAAAGCAGCTCTATCACTAAAAGCTTCTCTCCCCTCTTAGTTGCCTCAAAATTGACTATTGGAAAATCCCTATTTATACTTAACTCTTTTATTTCCCCAATTCCAGGATAAATTGATCTACTGGGGAAAATCCATCAGGAAATAACTCACCAATCTGGATAATTTTCAGAGACCCAGGTATTAATCATTCAGCTGGAATTCTCTACATTAACTGTCTACATAGTCCTAGTACTCAACCTCTGTTTCTCTTTGACATGTGGTCTTTTTTGTTTTGTTTTGTACCAGACATTTTTTTTTCCAAATTACATGTAAAGATAGTATTCAACATTCACTTTTGTAAGATTTGAGTTCCAGAGGGGCAGAGCCATGATGGTGGAGGATGGTGACTCTCACCACTCCTAACAAATCCATCCACACACAACAATTCCTGAAGCAGCATAACCCACATAAGAACAGAGTAAGACTATTTTCCAGTGAAAAATACTTTAATTAGGTGATTGGGACCACCTGCTGTTCAGGCTGAGAGAGGAGCGAGGTGTGCAGAGCAGGACCAGCCTCTGGCAGGTGGCACCTACAGAGCCTCAGAATCTTCAGCTGCTTCTTCTGAGGATTGGCTTGCCCACTGTGAGGGGGTCAAGCAGTTGGGGGCAATAGCTGTGGTTTCTGCTGGAACATGGGCAAGGTGCCATGTTCTGAACTAGCAAAGCCAACTTGAGTGGCAGTCACCCAGTCGGGGAAGGGCACAAGAAACCCAAGCTTCTGACCACAGAGAATAATTTTTCAATCAGACATCTGGTTCTGGGTCAAAGAGAAAGTGGGCCATGGTTACTTACAGGCCAAGTAGGCTGAAAATAAGCCTAATCGCTCCCTGGGTCCCCTGTAGCTTGGGATAGTCCATCCTGGAAGCAGCACTACACACTACATGTTAAGAAGGAGTTAAAAGCCAAGAAATAGATGGTCAAAATGAGTAGGCAGAGAAAACATTAGACCATGGAAAACTTATTTGGGGGGCAGGTACACCAGAATACACCCTCAGAAGAAGATAATAACAAACTTAAAGCTCCTGCATCCAAAGCTTCCAAAAAAAAAATGAATTGGTCTCAGGCCATCTAAGAGCTCAAAAAGGACTTTGAAGAGAAAGTAAGAGAGATATAGAGAAGATTTAGAGAGGTGGGGGAAGAAATGGAAAGGGAAATGAGAGTGATGCAGGAAAGTCATGAGAAAAAAGTCAACAGCTTGAAAAGCCAAATGCAAAAGGAGATACAAAAGCTCTCTGAAGAAAATAATTGCCTAAGAATTGGGATAGAACAAATGGAAGCTAGTGACTTTATGAGAAAACAAGACATCATAAGTCAAATCCAAATGAATAAAAAAATAGAGGGCAATATGAAATATCTCCTTGGAAAAACAGATGACCTGGAAAATAGATCCAGGAGAGATAATCTGAAAATCATTGGACTACCTGAAAACCATGATCAAAATAAGAGTTTAGAAATCATTTTCCAAAAAATTGACAGGGAAAATTGCCCAGATATTCTAGAAGCAGAAGGTAAAATAGAATTTGAAAGAATGCACTAAATAGAAATTTTGACTTTCAAATACAAGACCCTAGAGAAGAATAAAAAGGTAAACAGGAAAAAGAAATAATGAGGGACTTAAAAGGTTAAACTTTTTTTGTTCCTACATGGGAAGATAATATTTCTAAGTCATAAGAATTTTCTCAGTATTAGTGCAGCTGAAAGGAATATACTTAGAGGGCACAGGTGTGAATTGGATATAAAGGGATATCTGTAAAGCATTTATTGTTTGTTTATCCTTGGTTTTGGGTGGGGACAGGCAGGGTGGGGTGGCTTATGTCTGGGGCTGGATTTGGGCTCAGGGCCTCTTGGGTCCAGGGCTAGTGCTTTATCCACTGTGTCACCTAGCTGACCCATGATGATATCTTTAAAATAAAGTTCAGTGGTAAAAGGAATGCACTGGAAGAAAGGGAAAGGGAGAGGTGAATTGGAGAAAAGTAGCTCACATAAAAGAAACAAGAAAAAGCTTATGGAGTAGAGGGGAAGATGGGGAAGGAGTGGGAGAGTGAGTGAGCCTTACTTTCATTAGAATTGGCTCAAAGAGGGAATAACATACACACTAAAATTGCTCAAAGAGGTAATAACATATACACTCAAGTGGGTATAGTAATTTTGCCCTGAGGGAAATTGGGAGGGGATGGAGAAAAGGGAGGGAGAGGTGAAGGAAGGGAAGGCAGATTGGGGGAGGGAACAGTAAAAAGTAAAACATTTTCAAGAAGGGATAGGATGAAAGAAGATAGAAAATAGAGTAAATATCAAGGGGAGGGAATAGGATTAAGGGTAATACAGGTAGCAATAGTAACTGTGAAAGAAATGATGAACAGGATGCTATCAGAAGGATGTATGAAAAATGCAAAAACTATCAACAGAGGAATAACTGATGGCATTGGAATACAGAATGAAATATAATTTTATTTGTTAGTTCCTCTTTCTAAAGTTATTTTGTCTATTTTCTTTCACAACTTGACTAATGTGAAGATGTTTTACATAACTACACATGTATGACTAATATTGAATTTCTTGATTGCATAGGGAAGGTTAGGGAGGGAGGAAGGAAGAAAATTTAGAACATAAAGTTTTAAAAAATCAACATGAAAATTTTTTTTTCCTACATGTAACTTAAGGAAAATTCTAAAAAAAAAATTAAAATTAATTTTTTTAAAAAAGATTTTGAGTTCCAAATGTTTCTCCCACATACATTACCATCATCTTAAACAAATTTCCACATTAGTCATATTGTAAGAGAAGAATCAGAACAAAAGGGGGAAAAACACAAGAAAGAAGAAACAACAAACCAAAAGTGAAAATTGTATACTGGGGCAGCAAGAAGGCACAGTGGTTAAAGCACTGGCCTTGGATTCAGGAGGACCTGAGTTCAAATCCAGCCTCAGACACTTGACACTTAACTAGCTGTGTGACCCTGGGCAAGTCACTTAACCCTCATTGCCGGGCCAAAAACAAAAACAAAAAAACAAACAAACAAAAAAAACGAAAATTGTATACTTCAATCTGCATTCAGATTCCATAGTTCTTTTTTTCTGTATGTGGAGAGCATTTTTTTTTTGTGAGTCTTTTAGTATAATCTTGAACCATTGTATTGCTGAGAAGAGCTAAGTCTATCACAGTTGATCATCACACTGTATTGTTGATACTATGTAAAATGTTCTCTTGGTTCTGCTCATTTCACTCGACATCAATTCATGTAAGTTTTTCCAGGTTTTTCTGAAATTCATCTGCTGATCATCTCTTACAGTACAATAATATTCCACTACATTCATATACCACAACTCATTTAACCATTCCCCAGTTGATGGGCATCCCTTCAATTTCCAGTTCTTTGCCACCACAAAAAGACCAGCTATAAATATTTTTTTACATATGAATCCTTTCCCATTTTTTATGATCTTTTCCAGATATAGACCTAGTTATGGTATTGCTCAGTTAAAGGGTATGCATAGTTTTATAGTCTTTTGGGCATGGTTCCAAATTGTTTTCCAGAATGGTTGGATCAGTTTACAACTCTGACAACAGTGCATTAGTGTTCCAATTTTCCCACATCTCCACCAACATTTATTATTTTCCTTTTTTGTCATAGTGGCTAATTGAATAGGTATGAGGTGGTACGTCAGAGTAGTTTTACTTGGCATTTCTCTAATCAATAGTGATCAAGAACATTTTTTTTTCCATATGGCTACAGATATCTTTAATTTCTTCACCTGAAAACTGCCTGTTCATATCCTTTGACCATTTCTCAATTGGAGAAACATGTGGTCTTAAGACTAAGCTTCTTGCATCTAGGAACAAAAGGAAAGGAAAGGACATACAAGCAATTTAGCACAATCAACTGAGTTTATGTGGAGTCAGACATCCCTAGAAAATTTGTCTGAAATTCCTCTGTGGGACAAGTGATAACATGCTTTTGATGCTTTTCTGGTATATTAAGTCTGACAACTCTGCCTATTGGCCCAACATCATCATGGAAGTCTGCAGGGGTTTTCTTAGGTAGGGGAATAGTGGGCTATATTGGACAGAGTTGTGCTAAGGAAGTCTGCACAAGTATTCTTCATGCAAGTTGGGCCATCATTGACACAGCCTGGCAGGCTGTGTCACCTGCACATTCACATCTAACCATTATATACATATCCGTAACTGATATCTACCCAGTCCTTATCTCATCTACTCAGGCCCAAGACTACAAATTTCCAAAAGGCACCAAGAATCTAAGTATAGGAGGAGTCTGAATTACGCTGAATGATTAAACTGGTAGAATCAGTCACAGTCAACATTGGAGAGAGACTTGAGACAAAATCTCTTTCTTCCTTCCTTTCTTTCTTTCTTTCTTTCTTTCTTTCTTTCTTTCTTTCTTTGTTTCTTTCTTTCTTTCTTTCTTTCTTTCTTTCTTTTTTTGGTGAGGCAATTGGGGTTAAGTGACTTGCCCATGGTCACACAGCCAGTAAGTGTCAAGTGTCTGAGGTCACATTTGAACTCATGTCCTCCTGACTCCAGGGCCAGTGCTCTATCGACTGTGCCACCTAGCCGCCCCAACACAAAATCTCAATAAGGACAACCTCTTTAGCCTCATACAAATTTCTGGAAAGGTGGGAGGAAATTAGACTGATGCAAATAGGGGCACAGTGAGGTCTTGTGTAATGGGGGTAATCCCTAGCGATTCTGGTGGTCCTTTGAGGGACATAGCATGGAACAGGAATAGGGATATGCTTGTGTCCTGAACCACTTCTGGAAAGGTGTATTCTTGCTCAGCATTTAAGGACTTAAGCTTTAGAATAATGCAAACTTCTCTTATTAGTCCCTTGACAAGGGGATAGTTCTGTGCCAAAGAAGATAGGCCACTGAGCCAGGAAAAGATGGCCATCTAGGAAACTTCAAAAGGAGAGACCATACAGACTTTCCTTCTATTTGTTGTGCATATAAGAACACTTCAAGTCCTCCTTCAGATTTCCAATGATGTGTTCTTCTTCCCTTTCAGTAACAAATATGACTGCTCACATATGGCAACAAGAATATGTGCCCTTGTCTAGATGAGATTATTATGGGATCTTACGATCCTGTCTGTTCATTTTGCTTTGTTTCTCTTCATATAGGTGAATGAAGAACAACCATGGGATGTATGTTCCTAGCATTGGCAGTAATCTAATGAGTTTGAATGGTGAGGATCTGCTAAGCATTTGGTTGCCCAGTAGATGGAATATAATGGAATAAGCATTTATTAAGCACCTGTTACAGTGCTTACCATTGAGGAAACTGAAGCAAACAGGTTAAATGATTTGTTCAGAATCACACAGCTAGTAGGTATCTAAGGCTATATTTGAACAGAGGTTTTCCTGACTCTAGGTCCAGCATTCTATCCACTGTACCCTTTAGCTGCCCTGTGGGCATGTTCTTTTTCCTAATATAAAGATTTTTAAAGGAGAAGGTTAACACCATGAAGATATTACAAATGAAATGACAAAGAATGACTCAACTATTTCTAGCTCATCAGGAGATATAAACTTGAGTTGTTTGAATAGTGCAGTTCTTGCAATGTATCTGTTCAGCAGTACTGCATATCCCAAAGGATTTGTCTCCTGAAAGAATAAATAGGAGTTACTGTTTCATGTTTTCATTATTTATCAGGCTATGCTAATGAGTCTCTTGTGTTTAAGCACTTATTTTGTGGAGGAAATAAATAGCTGTCCTATACCTGATCTACTTTGTACGTTGAGTACCTTTTTAGAAAAAAGTCTATTTACTGACTATAGGGAGAGTCTACACAACTCTTGTTCATTCTGAAACTTTGTTTTAGAGATTTTCTCCCAGAGTTCTACTTTAAGATGAGATTGTAATGAGAGAGTATAAACCTAATACCATCTGTTTAGAGACCAGACCAAGACCAAGTATAGGTTTGTTTGAGGCCTGAACCTTTGTGGAAAAGCAAGATCTCTGCCCACCTTAGATTTGGTTGCAACATTAGAAATCTGGTAGCTCTAGGACCAGGGTTAATTGCTATGAAAAAGAATAATCAAAATCAGCAATCACGATAAAGCCCAAAGGGACAATGTTTAGCATCCTATATAACATCAAGGTACTAAAGTTGAAAGTGCATTTCAGAGACAATTGGATCTTGAGTAAGTTAATTCACCTCTCCAGACCTTGGTTTTCACAGCTGTAAAATGAGAAGGTTGGATTCTGTTATTTTCCCTTCCAGCTGTAAGAATCTATCATTCAATGAACTAACTCTGTCCCTAGAGATAACGATTCACTTGATGGGTTCTACTGCCTTAACTGTACTCTATCTGATCCTCACATTGCCAGTATGTAACTAGCCCTTAAGACCTTACTAGTAAGTAGTAAGGTCAGCTAGCCATTCTGGTAAAATATTATCTTATAATAGAAGGACATATATGTATTTTAAATGTGGTCCTTTGGAGATAATTCCCAAAGGCTACTGCCTGTTAGTCATTTTAATGGTAGCAATTTCAGACCAAAGTAAAACAATATGCAGGTAGTCGAGCCTTTTTGTCATAATCAAACCACACCATGGAGGTAGTCAACTAATCTTCCTCTTCAAAGAACTAGCACCAAGCCCACCCCCTTTTCAAAGAGAGGAAATTGGAGTTTATGAGTTTCTTGGTTACCTCCCAAGTCTGAAGATCTTGGAATGTTTTTATGAGCTTATATGCTGAACGTAAAAGGTTCTGAAATATGGCACGTTAATGAAAAACATTTTTATTTCCTCACTTGTCTTGTGAATTCCAAGTGCTTTAGCTACACAGAAGGAAAAAATAACCTTTAAGACTTCAGAATTATGCAAAGACATTTCTCTTACTTACTGTATTTATATAAAAATCTAGGCAATTTCCCAAAAGAATTAAAAATGACTCATTTATACTCCAAAGATTATATCAGAATCTCAAATCAAAAGGCCTAATTCTTCTGATGACTTTTCAATACTAGTTCATTTTTAGAACATTCAAGTTAAATTACCTCAATATTTTAAGAATTTTTTTCATTAGGGATACTATGTCCACTGAAACAACATTAGGGACACTTTGTCTACAACTCATCTATGTCTTAATAGATCATCTTTCAGAACTGCTGTGATTGAAAACATGCAAAACCTAGTAACCCACCTTCTGGTGATGATCCCCTCCACACTTATATGGAATATTCTTTTAACAATAAGCACATAGTCCATTACTAAACTTTTACTCAAAGCCTATCCATTTTGGTATGGATCTTACAAGAGGTTGCATGCTAATGGCAAAGTCTTTGAGAGCTCAGGATGGCTTTCTTGCCATAATGAGTAATCAGCAGGGTATCTAGTAGAAACACACTGGATTTTTCCATTTAAATGACCACATCAAGGTCTCCCTTTCTGAGGCTATGATAACAAGCATGACAATGTATTATGTCCTTTTTATTTTCCTATGACACTAACATCCTTCTGAAAATTTCAAGACTTCATAGAATACCATTTATAATTAATATCCCAAGAGAATCTCAATCTGCTTCTTTACAGATGAGGAAACTCGGAATACATAGAGTGCTAACTAGACTTGCCTAAAATCACACTGGTAGGAACAATTCAAACCCAGGTTTGAATAAAACATAGCCTCTAATGTTGAATAGGATTATGTAATTTGAAAAGTATAACAGACCTAAGAGATCATTTAACCTAAACTTTTCATTTACTGATGAAGAGATTAATGCCTAAATAGCAGCATGGAGTACTAAAAACCAAAACAAAACACTAAACTGAGTCAGAATCCATGAGTTCAGATCCTGCCTCTAGGTGCCTGTGTGATTGATTTGAAGTTACTTAACCAATTTGATCCTTAGTTTGCTCAGCTGGAAAGTGAGAGGTGTTAGGCCAGATAAATTTAAATGTCCTTTCCTTCCCTGATCTTAGAGGCAATATAAATGGCACTAAATTTGCAATCATAGTACCTGAGTTTGAATGTCCTTTCTGCTATTTCCTACCTAAATAACCTTATGCACCTACATCCCCTCACCAGTCCTTGGTTTTCTCATCTAAAAAATAAGGGTGTTAGACTAGATGACTGCTAAAGATCCCCCTCCTCCCAGATCTAGATTTACAAATACACCAAAAATCCATTTATAAAGGTCAAGGTGTCTTCCCAAGCTTGCACAGCTAGTTAGTGATAATACCTTCTTTAGTTCTTAATAGATAAGATGGAGATAAGCATTACTCTGGACCAAACCACCTGTGCTATAAATGTTTGTTTCTTGAAGACATTGCCTGAGAGCCTGATTCACCACAATAAAAATAAACACTTATTGCAGCATGGTAGGAATTTTCAGTGCATCTTTTATGCATGAGTAGTAATGTACATTGCACTGAGCTCAGAAAAGAAAAATGGAGGATTTATACAAATATATGATAGTCTAACGTACAAGGTGGAGGTTAGAAAGAAGAGGGGCAGAATGAAAGCAGCAGAGACTGCCCTTGACAATCAAAAGCACATAATCTTGAAAAAGAGAGAGAAGCAATTCCTTCAGCCAGGGAGGCTCCACAATTTGTCCAACAGATGCCTTTTTCTATGGCATTTCTGTGGAGGCAGCTGCCCTCATTATCTATAAGAGGGCAAAAGGCACAGGTCTCAATTCCTCATGTGCAGAACTTTAAATGACTAAAGAATTCAAGGCAAGAAAAAATAATTTTCAGGAAAAGTGCAATAGCACCAATATTTCTAATGCTGAGATGAATGGAAGATTAGAAAAGTGGAAGAATTTAATCTCTTCCTGGAGATGTGATTAGAGGGGAAAGCCTCTTCAAAAGGATTGTCTTTGTCAGATTTAGGGAAGAGTTTGTTAGGAACCAAGTAAGTATGGCCCTGGGTAGTCATGTTTTGTATTCCTGCCCAAGCAACTCTAGCTTCAGTGAATACCTTGAACAAGCTTTAAGGAAAACTGAAAAATTAAACATTCCAAAGATATGAACCTGTACGGGAATGCTGACTATAATTTGCCCCCAAAATGGTAGAGGGAATCCTAGTAAATTAATAGGGATCAGTCAAAAGCAAAGTGGGAAGAGGAAACAGAATTTTAAAAAAACGTTATAGTTGAAGAGGCTTGGGAGATCCTGGGACTGTATACATTCCTCTGCTTGGCATTTAATGCTTTTCACATCTTGGCCGCTTCCTATCCTTCCAATCTTCTTACACACTATTTCCCACCATGCACTCTATGGTCCATACTGGCCAACTTCTTTCATCTAATACATAAAGCCCCATCTCTTGTCTCTCTACTTTTACATCAAAGATACATTGAGTATCTTTAATGCATACAACATTCTCCCTCCTCAATTCTACTTCTTCAAGTAGAATCTCTAACTTATTTCAAGATTCTGTTCAATTGCCACTTTTCCCACAATCCCTTTCCCAGTGCTCCTAGTATATTCCTGTACATTTTATCTATTTGGTAGTTATTCTGTATATACATACATACATACATGTGTGCTCATGTGTAAAACTGGAGAAGGAGGGGAGACCTAGGTTTGGGACCAATATAGAAGACTAGATATTAGGATAAGTCAACAGGATATTGGATATTTCATGGGAATTTGACAGGAGGTAGGAAAGGTTGAGGGTAGATGGGACATGAAAAGTCTGGAGAATGCTGGAAAGTCAACAAACATTTATTAAGTCCTTACTATGTACCAATCACCATGCTATTCTGGGGAGTAATAATTAAAGGAAAAAAATAGTTCCTCCCCTTAAGGAGTTTATAATCTAATTAGGGAGGCAACATGTAAAGAACTAGGTATATAAAAGATATACAAAGTAGATGGAAGAGAAACTTAGAAGAAAAATCTTTAATAACTCGAGGACTTGGAAAAGTCTCCTGTGGAAGGTATCATTTGATTGTTTTGTGTTTTTTGTTTTTGTTTTTTGGGTTGGTTATTTTGTGGAGCAATAAGGGTTAAGTGACTTACCCAGGGTCACACAGCTAGTAAGTGTCAAGGGAAGGTATCATTTGAACTGAATCTTAAAGGAAGTCAAGAATCCCAAGAGGCTCATGTGATGAAAAACATTCCAGCTAATGGAGGACAGCCAGTTTGGAGGCAGGGTGACTGGAGTAGTGGCAGGATGGAAGAACAGCAAATAGGTCAGTAAAACTGGATCCTAGAGTTCATTCAGAGGGGACCAGAAAAGGAGGGGAGAAACTTCATCCTTTCTGTATTAGGTGATTTTTTGTTATCATTTTTTGGTCTAGACCATTGGTGTCAAAATAAAATAAAATCAGGGAAGATTAATCCATACAAAAAGATCACTATGGGCCACATATTGATTTAGTTTTAAATTTTTCTGCGTTTTACAATATTTTTATTTATTTTCTTAAACATTTCCCCATTTCATTTTAACCTGGTTCCAGTCACACTTGGAGTGTCCCAGGCCACAATGCAGTCAATGGGCCACATGTTTGACACTTCTGGTCTAGCCCCTTAATTTCATTGGTCCTGATGATGGAGAGTCTAGTGAGAAAATTCCCTATAGTAATATAAGTAGGAAAATGATCTTCAATTTATACTCTAAAAGGTCATCTGGAGCATAGAAAAGTTAAGCAACAAAGCCCTACTGGAGGTTGCACAAACAGCATGATGAGTCTATTCTGACTCCAAGGCTGGATCTCTATCCAACACATCACATTGTCTATGTGAATGAGCCACAAAGTGTTCCCTTCTACAAATACCTTACTATTGCAATTTAATATCATACATGAAAATAAGGAGGTGGAGCTTAAAGTATATCTTGAAATAGTGAAACATTCAGATGTGCTGTGACATAATTGTATCAGACAAGGGAAACAGGCACAATTCCAGATCAAAGATTTTAGAGGTGCTTCTTCAGCAGGGAAAGGTGTCAGAGAAAATTGGGAATCTAAGAGACAGAAAATGGCTATTATCTACAACTCTGTAAATCCCAGCTGTGACCAACAGCCCAGACACAGTCTCTATACATATACTATGTGCAAAGGGCCAAACTGAATCTCAGCAGTTCCACATGGGTGTTTTAGTTGTAGCTCATTAAGAAAAATTCTGGGATGTGCCAATATCAAACTGTGTTTCACCAAAGGATTCCTTTTTTAAACTGTAGCTGTTTTATCAGGGCTTCTTTACACTAAATCCATGAAGCTATCATTATGAGCCGTATTTCACTAATAGAAAAGCTAAGACAGGAAAACATTCTTCTCCAAGGTATTGATTGGGCGTTTTCTTTGTCTCCTATTCTTGAACACAGGCATGATGGCCTTTCCCAATCTGTATATGTTTGTTTGCTCATAAGCATCCCACCCGCTATCCTGGGGATGTTGCTAAGACCTTAATTCTGATATCTAGTCCTGAATTTTCCTGCATAAGATGCATGTTAGTCATCTATATACTAGCCTACTGAGGACTTCAGTCCCTTTGTTTTCATTCTAAAAGTGTCTGATCTAAACATCTGGCATGCTTTAGTGACTAGCTATTTAACTGTGGTTTGTGACCCCATATGGGGTCATGTAACTGAATGTGGGGGTTCGTGTCATAAAAATTGGCTACAGTAAAATGTTAGGTATACCTATTTTATATACCTACTTACCCAGGGTCACGTAATAGTTTCTGTGGGGGAAAAGGGATCATGAGTGGAAAAAGTTTAAGAAGCCCTGCTTTAGGGGACAGCTAGGTGGCGCAGTGGATAAAGCACCGGCCCTCAATTCAGGAGGACCTGAGTTCAAATCCAGTCTCAGACACTTGACACTTACTAGCTGTATGACCTTGGGCAAGTCACTTAACCCTCATTGCCCCACCCCACCCCAAAATTTAATTAATTAATAAAATTTTAAAAGCCCTGCTTTAGTGTAAATGCAGGCTCTCTTAATGAACATGAGATCCTTGAGAGGGAAAGAATCTGTTAGGATAATATCAGGTCTAGGACTTGTAGTACATTGAGGATGTAAATATTTATAGAGTAGAATGTACAGGGGCACTTTAATTATCAGAGTACTCTGTGTTCAGGGAAGCTTATGCTCAAGGATGACCTAGATTGGTGGTATCCACCCATTGATTGAATGGGCCACCTTTGTAATAGAGCTAGGTTTTAAAATGTCCCATTATTCAGAGGAAGAGAAATGGGCAACCATGAAAGCCACAGCACAGGCCATGAGAAAGAGAAAAGTAATCCCAACTCAGGAGAAGGGGGGAGGGGAAGTTGGGGGGAGAACATGGGGGGGGGCAGGGGGTAAACCAAGCATTCTCAAAGGATTAAAGAACTGGGCAAGATAACCTCTAAACATCTGATTTTTTTTTTTAATTTTACAAAGTGAATTCACCCATACTTGCGAAGAAACAGTGTCACAGGGAGGGTAAAGGATTAGTAGGAAAATATAGGACATGGGAGTATCTCTCTAAGATTGCTGACCTTTATCTCCAAATGTTTAGGAACCCACTAATGATTTTGCACTTTTAATCAAGTCATAATTTGAATTTTTCAAAACATGATAATAAGTGGGTATCTAGCATTTAATGAATACTAATAACGATAACTCATTATCAGTCTGAAAGAGCACTTCCAAATACAGAAAAGCATGTTCCAGTAATATACAAAGTGCATGCTTATGGGCTTGTTTGTTTGTTCTTTCATTCATTTAATTATTCATTGGTTTGTTTATTTGCTATGTAGTTCAATATTCATTCTGGTTTGTAGGATACTCCTCCAAGCATGAGTCAGGTCAAGTACAAGTGATTTGAAATGCCAAAGAACCATCTCTGTTCAGTACTTTGTACTATTTGATTCTATATAACTGGACTCCCCCAAATACTAGTGCCTGCCTTTCACTAAATTGTCTATTTATTTTGTATATACAAAAGAAGTATGCCTAGAAGAATGCCCGAAACATAGCAGGTGCTTACTAAATGCTGATTTATCATTTAAGTGATGTATCAACATCATGTCAAAAAACTAGGAGAGCAAGATAGAGGAGGTAATCTTTCAAATAGGGAGGCTGACGACTAGGAAGTTTGAGCCTAGAGTCATACAGCCAATATACCTGTCAAATGGGATTGGATTTCCAGCCAAGTTGTTGTTATTGTTATTTTCAGTCATGTCTGACTCTTTGTGACTCCGTTTGGGGTTTTCTTTGCAAAAATACTGCAGTGGTTTGCCATTTCCTTCTATACCTCATTTAACAGATGAAGAAACTGAGGCAAACAGGCTTAAGTGATTTGCCCAGGATCACACAGCTAATTAGTGTCAGAGGTCAGATTTGAACTCAGGAAGATGTCTTCCTGACTGTTACTCTGTCCACTAAACCACCTGGCTAACCTTCGGGCAAGTGCCCTTTCGAAATCAATCAAGACATTAAAAACCTACTCAGTATCAAATATCTTCCCTCTGTGAGAAAATAATTGTTAATAATGCATTTCTTAGGGAAGCTAGGGATCAGTTTCTCAGTGCTTTCTCCTTCCCACTCCAGTAAGTCCAGAAACTTCAGCAAATCTCATTTGGGACAAACCCAAGGGAACAAAAGAAATGGAGATAGACTCTTTTGTCTAGCTCTGTGAAGGACTGATGGGATCAAACCACAACTACATAATGGACTTTGCCTTAAGCAACTTGAGGGACGTCCCGGTTCCCCCCCCCCCCATGTCATTTGTAGAGTTCATTTTAATTTAGACCATCTTCAAATCAGCTAACCAATGGAATTGAATGATGTTGATGAATTAACTTTAATCAATGTATAATGACCTGCCTTTATGTAAAGAGGATAAAAACCCTGGGAAGAGGCCAGGAGTCCTCTTGGTTTGGCTCCCTTGGCTCTGTCTCTTGGCTCTTAGGACAGTGTAAGTTTTTTAGGTCTTCTAAACTCCCTTGGGTTTCCTTGAGACCATGTGCTGTCTTTTGGGGCTTTTCTCCTACTTGAGGGGATGCTGAAGCTCTCTCCCTGCTTTCTCTAGCACACAGCCTGGGACCATGAGAAATTAGGGAGACTGGTGGTCAATCCTTTACTAGTATATAATATTAATAAAATATGCATACCTCAAAGTGGTACCTATTGGAAATTAATTTTAAAAACACACCTTCTCAGCCTACCTTATATTTAATTATTTTGCATTTAGTTGTATTTATTCTGCATATGGCTTATATGTTTTTGTCTCATCACTAGAAATAGCTATTATTTACATAATGCTTTAAGGTTTACAAAACACATTGCATAAATTACCTCATTTGATCCTCATAACAACCCTGTGAGGCAGGTCCTATTATTATGCTTATTTTACAGATAAAGAAGCTGTGACTGAGAGAGGATAAATGACTTGCACAGGTTTGGAACTCAGGTCTTTTTATAGTTCCAAATCTAGTTCTTCATATAGATTGCAAGCACATTGCAAGCAATGATTGTTTATTATACTTGTAGCAACACCACCTGGGACAGATAATGGTGCATTAATAAATGCTGCCTGATTGATTGATCAATCAAGTCTTAGTGATGGAAGGGACCTTAAAGATAATTGAGTTCTAGACCTTCATTTTACAGATGAGAAAACTAAACCACTGAAGTGAAATGATTTGCCTAAGGTCATTTAGTAATGATGCAGCCAGAATATAGGTCTTCTGGTGCCCAGTCCAGTGCTCTTTCCACTACATCACACTAAATCATTTGGGTCCCTAAACATATAAACGAATCTAACAAAAGTTAAGATTAATTCTAAAAAAACCACAATTTTGTCGTTATGAAATATGTATTACAGACATTTCATAATATATATATATATAATATATGCATACATATACTTTTAAATATATTGCTGCAAAAAAGTACTTTTCTCATAACAAAACCCTGAATAAGTAAACAGTACAAGTATTTTTAGCCCCATATTATGGATGCAGAAATTGAGTTTCAAGGTCTTGACCAAATGCATACTAGAGCAATAGCACTCTTTGCATTGCAACAACTGTGAGTTGCACCTCTTCTACAATCAAATATCTTCGTTATCAGCCCCAGGTAAACATGGTTTTATGATGGGAACACCTGCACCCAAGTTATGACAAGCATAATTATCTTCATGCAGTTTCAGCAAAATGATATACACAGCCATTTATCATAGCTTCCAAGTAGACTCCAAGTCTGAGATGGAAGGAAGAGGGATTATTTCTTTTCGTGGCAAGAAATAAGTGGGCATCGACACTTTGCCAAGGTTAATAAATTACCCCATTTCATTTTACTTCCAATATGTACAGTTTCTGCAGTATGCATTTTTTTTAACAGAGATTGATAGTAAAAATGCTCAAGTCTATGAATTCAAAAGTACAGATAGCCCCAAACTCAGAGAATTTTAGGAGCTAGTTATTTCCAGCCTAGGCTCATTTGTAACTGTTTCTTTTCATTTGCCAAACTCGTGTGTCTACTTACAGCTAATAAAGTCAATGTTTTATTGTGACAGCTTCTACATGGCTGTTTAGCTTAAAAGAGAAACTAGAAAGCTCCTTTGCAACACTAATGCCAACACCAGGAGCAAGGTGGTTGAGTCAAAAATATTCAGTAGGATGACCCTTTTGTTCAATACTTATTCAGCTTTGTAGAATACTTCTATAAGGGTTAAGCCTGTTTTATGAGCCCCAAAAGGCAAAAATCTTCTGAGTGCAAGAGTAATTCTTTTTCCAGTTTCAATGACATCTTATATTTTAAAATTTATCCTCAAACCTTCTTGAAACTGAATTTAATTTGTAATCCTCCAGAATAGTTCACAACTGATGTTGTTTGGAATGCATTTATATGTGTAACAGATAGCATTAATTTAATTTCAGAATTGGAAAATTCTCCTTCTTTGCTATTTGACTTGTCTCTGGAAAGTCCATTTTTTCCCCCTGTCCCTTGTGGGAGATGGAATTATTAATTTTATTTATTTATGAGCTCATATAATGTGTTCTTTTTCTCTATGGAGTAAAAAGTCTTTTACAAGTAATGCTCTTAAATTTAAAACTATAAATCCTTCCAGTGAGCCAGTCTTACTATATTCAGTTCTTGCTTCAAGCCCTGTTCACTGGACCTCCCTTTGACCCCAACAACATAGAGAGAAGGGAATGGATGAATATAAAGATTATCTGACTTCATTCCAATAGGTAATGCTGGGCATAAGGATACCTATTCTGTGCATCTAGAAATAGGGTCTAACAAGTTGAATGCAAAGGATAGAAGAATTATCCTGACAGGAAAGTGATCCTCTTGAGTAGCTCCTAAAATGCTAAAGGGCAACTATGCAATAGTTGGGCCTTCCAAATTCGTTATTCTCCCACCATCCTGAAGAATGTAGTGGAGCCATAACTAAGAACAAGTGACAGGGGCTTTTGTCCAGGATACCAGAATTTAGAGGGCACTGACTATACTTGTACTCTTTCAACAGATAGAAACCATCTAACAGCACCTAGCCAGAAAGAATAATTATTGTCCAAAGGAAAGTAACAGATGACCCGATTCTTTCCCCTATCAGCCATGCCCAGATTTAGTTCCTCCTGACCTGGCCCTGCAATACGTTCTGTCCTGACAACAACATCCCTAGCAGCAGCCTGAGGGCATCTTGGGGTTTTTTTGGTTCTCTACCTCTAGGGACTGGTGTTCTTGGGTTCTCCACATGCCCAGTGGGAATTAATCCCTTAACTTTTTCTCTATGGGTGATTCTGTCCTAGCAATTGAATTCTCATCTCAAGGACTTTCCCATTCCCAGGTAAAAGATGCCTTCCCTCCCAACATCTTTCTATGACCCCAGATAAATTTTACTTTAATAAGATTACAGAATTTATAACCAAGGCTCTGGAATAGAGGGAATAATGTCTATAGTATGCATAAATCACTCAAGACATTTCTTTATCTACTTGAAGCCTGAAAGGGGAATAGCCTAACATAATCTTGAGTGTGAAGGGAAATTGAGACGATTATCATAAAATTATTCTGACTTCCTTTTCTTCTACTCAATCCAGTGGGAAGATGGGTAGAAGGTGAGTACTTCGCACACTTCTAAAATCATTTTCATATGGTTCATGTACAAAAGCAATGATTAATATGACCTAACAATACAGTAAAGTAGATCAAATAGTCTTCCTTTAAAGGCACTGACATAAAAATAATCATTTTTATATCAGCTTTACTCAGTCATTTTGCCTGAAAATACCCAAAGGTAACCTAAGAAAGTAGGGCACTGGGAAAAAAAGGGAGGAAAGAAAAAAGGATCTATATTGTTAATGTTCAATTCAACCCACTGCAAGACATATTTACTAATCACTTGTTATCTGCCGGGCCTTGTGCTAAACACTGGAAATGCAAAGAAAAAAAAAAATCAAATACTACTTGTCCACAAAGAGTCCAGTTCTTTTGTGAGAACAAGTATAGAAAAGGTGAGAGAGAGAGAGGAGAAGATAGAGAAGGAAAAAAGGAGAGAGAGACAGAGAGAGAGAGAGAGAGAGAGAGAGACAGAGAGAGACAGAGAGAGACAGAGAGACAGAGAGACAGAGAGAGACAGAGAGAGGAGAGAGAGACAGAGACAGAGAGAGACAGAGATTTACAAAGTTGATAGTAATTTGAGAGAGAAGCACTAATATCTGGAATGGGGGGCAGGAACACTGATCAAGATAGACTTCCTATAGGAGGTGATGCTTAATCCAAGCTTTGAAGGAAACTAGACATCCTAAGAGGAAGATCATGAGGGTATGCCTCATCAACTTAGAGGGACAGGCTATACAATGGCATGAAGATGACGGATAGAGTGTTGTAAAAGATAGTAAATTTCAAGAAGGCTGGAAAGGTAAACTTCAGCAAAGTTGTGAAGGGCTTTACAAACTAAGCAGAAGCATTTATATTTTATCCTAGAAGTAATCAGGAGCCACTGGAACTTCTTGACCAGGGAGTGATATGTTCTGATCTGTTCTTTAAGAGAATTACTTTGGCAGCTGTATGGAGGATGGATTAAAGAGAGGGAAGGGCTAGAAGTAGGAAGAACAGTGAGGAAGATTTTGCCATAGTCCAGGTGAAGGAAGGGAAAGGAGTGATGATATACACCTGAATTAGAATAGTAGCTTTGTGAATAGAGGGAAAGGATAGAATCTTAAATAGTACTGAGGACCTTTTGTCCAAAAAGAGGAGATTTAGCACCTTTAATTGCTTATGGTCTCTGTACCACCTAGGCTATGATTCATTAGGCAGCTTGATCTGAAAACGGTGATAATATGTACAGTATCTCTCCCTGGTGAACAACACTTCCCAGTCCTATTACACTATCCATTATATGAACATCTAACTTACTATTGCTAATTGCTTTCAGAAAGGATGATTCTGGACACTGCAGTGCAGCCACTAAAGAGAAAAATATAAGGTCATGGATAGTTAGTGGTTTATTGCAATTTTCAGGAAGTTTTCTGGGGAGAATCAATTTTTTAGTAACTACAGCCCTGATGAACATAGAAGACATCCAAGATTTTTTAAAAAAGAAACAAATACTACATCAAGTTAAACCATTAATTGTTACTGCAGTTTTAATTTGTTTAGTGACAACTATTATTGTTATTATTATCATTATTATTCCAAGAACTTAAGGAAGTCATAAAAATTGAGAGATGATAGCACTGGGCTTACCTATTGACTCTTCTATTTAATAGCTGTGTGACCTTGGACAACTTAATATCTATGACTCTGAGTTCATTCATCTGTAATATGGGTTGGGTCAGAATCACATTATCTTGGGGCAGCTAGGTGGTGCAGGGGATAAAGCACTGGCCATGGATTCAGGAGGACCTGAGTTCAAATCCGACCTCAGACATTTGACACTTACTAGCTGTGTGACCCTGGGCAAGTCACTTAACCCTCATTGCCCTGCCAAACAAACCAAAAAAAAAAAGTGCTTACTAAACATTTGCTATTGAAATTAAATCATGATTAATCACATTTTAAATTTAACACTATCTTTTTTTTTTTTAATGTTCAACTAAGTGGAAACTTCTATCTGGTCTCCTCCTTACCAGTAATAATTGAGGTGCCATAGAGTGGTTAAGTCTTAAGGTTGGCTAAAGATTTGGAAAGATGGATGATGAATGAAGGTTGAAGAGGAACAAAAGGTTCAAGCAAATGATTCTCTCTCTCTCTCTCTCTCTCTCTCTCTCTCTCTCTCTCTCCCTCCCTCCCTCCCTCCCCTCCTCTCCCTTTCTCCCTCCCTCCTTCCCTCTCTTTCTCTCCCTCCTTTCCTCCCTCCCTCTCTCTTTCTGTGTGTGTTTCTCTATCTCTCTCAGCAACAGAGATAGACCCAGAGGAAGATAAAGGCAAAGACAAAGGGAGACAAAGACAAAGTCAAAGACAGAGACAGAGACAGAGACAGAGAATCACTTCAGCCAGATATCACATTGGCTATATGGCAAACATCCATGTCCAGCTGGGCAGAAGAAAATAATAAGGCAGAGGAGGATAAACAGTTTTCTCTTCCTCAACCCTTTACAAACGGGGGTAAGGGGAAAGCTTTGAGATATGTGAATAGCATCACATACCAACATATGTATACAAATGGATATATTCAGATTTGGTTAAGTGTGTTGTATATGATAACAAAACAAACTGAAAATAGAGAGAATTCAGCTCTGTGGGGTTGCTTAGGGCTTCTTCATGATATGTGCATGTAAATTTCTTCTATATCTATTGTATAGTGCCTTTGGCAGACATAAAACCACACTGTGACACATGCATATCTTTGCCCCACTCAAAGAATCAGTCTCAAAATATAGGAAAGTTTCTGGATTGTTGTTTATGACCTCTGATCATTTGATTTCATTTCATATGGTAAGTTCCAGAACTCAAAGCATTCTGGAAACAAACAAAAGGATGGTTCCTTATTTGCCATAGTCCCATATCAACTTTTTTCTCAATGTTAAAAATCTAAAAGAAAATGATTAAAATGGAGAGGCATTGAGATCTGATGGATTAAAGGAATCATTTTCAAGTCCATGGTCACTCAGCTAGTAATTTGGAAAAATATTAGGTAGAATTTGAACCCAGATATTGCTGACTCCAACAATAACACTGTACCCACACTACACCATGCTGTCTCACCCTCAGTTGACTGAGATGGTAGAATAAAAGCTGGATAATTCCACCTTAGACAATAAAGGATACATTAGGCTTATCCATTGCATGAAACTAATGATCTCTTATGGATTTCAGGAGTCCTTTCTGAGTACCACTGCCATGATCATGAAAAGGTTAACAATGCATTTCAATTTTGATATTTTGTGATGATGGCACTCACTAGGTCCTATACAAAGTGTTAAAATTATAGAAAAATTTTTTGGGGGGGCAGGGCAATGAGGGTTAAGTGACTTGCCCAGGGTCATACAGCTAGTGTCAAGTGTCTGAGGCTGGATTTGAACTCAGGTACCCCTGAATCCAGGGCCAGTGCTTTATCCACTGTGCCACCTAGCTGCCCTTATAGAACAATTTAATATATAATTAGTTATTCTTCAAAGTATGTCTTTGTTTTCTATAGAGGAGCTGTTAGAAAAAATAATGTAATTAAATGATTCTCACAGAAGATAACTGATCATTAAAACAAATAAACATTGGCTTGATTATAGTGGCAGATTTGAATAGAAAGTACTCACTTGGTCTCGTTAGTTTTCAGTCAAAGATTTTTTGCTTACGTTACCAACAACATAAAGGTAAACAAATACATACATATTAACACATAAAATGATAATACCCTCAAAGATAAACCCAAGATTGATGAATACAGCAGTTAGGTTCTATGCTGATATTGCTTCATATCCCTCATGTGTGTGGTCTCAAGCATGATACTATAATAGTAACACGTCTTCTTAATTTGATTTTCCCATTCTTTGTCCATTAATGGATAATTTCACAGCAAACTGCTGAGGTGGTCAAATCTAATAATAGTGTTCTGTCCTATTTTGCCAGTCTTTGGGTGGATATTTTCCTTGGTGTTCACTTGTATCTGATATTATTCTTTTCCAGTAAATTTAGTACTGGAATACTGACCCATTATAGATTTTTTTAAAAAGATATCCTCAAACTATCCCTCTATAATTTTGGCTTTCTACACTTTAAGTGTGAAAGTGACAGCAGTCCTTACAGATAACACTAACTTTAATCAGCAAGTATGCATTTGTCATGTGATTATATATTTTGCATCTAGTTTTGGTGATCTCAGGAATATATACTTCACATTTAGTTCTGGGTACTGAGGAAGAGCTAAAGAAAAATAAGACTTTGTGCCTCTCCTCAACTGATTTATAACTTGGTAGGGGAACTTGCAATCCTTGCTATACTTGACCCATCACCTACACCTTAGAGGATGTAAGTATGCAACAGATTTGGGAGGTGATTCATAGATTTGTATACCAGCTATACTCTTGAGGAACAAAAGGGGGGAATGTGGTAAAAAGTTTTAACAGTCGGTTAGATAATGGAGAGATGCCAGTTTTTGGGTTTTTTTAGGACCACCCTTTTGGGGAGGAGACCAACAGCATTGCCTGCTGAGCACTCGACTTCTGACTTCTGGGGTGCGAGCTTAAAAGGCAAGGAGAGAATGGAAGTGGGAGCTTTTTCCTGCTCCGCTGGTCTCCTGGCTGCGCTGCACAGACAGACGCGGACTGGAGTTTGACTTGGCCCGACTCTCGGTTAATAGCACGCGCTTGACTTGGTCTCTCTCCCCAAAAGTGGCCTTGGGTTTTGGTGAGTTTTATACAGAATATAGACTAAGCCTAGACTTAAGATGATTTGTATTGTATTTCTACTTTCCTATCCTAATCAACATCACCTTGTGACTACCATACAATAAAGGCTCTATCTAGAAAACCAGAAGCTTCTTCCATTTACTAGTCTGGGAGATAAATTAAGGGAAAAGTTAAGTAGGGTAGATTTATGATCTAATATCCAATTTTAATCTCACAATACCAAATGGGAAGCATTTCCCCTGATCAGAATGCACCTGAGTCAGTGAAAAATAAAAAGAATCTGAATATAATACCAGGAATTCCATGATCAATAAAGTAACACATTCAGGGATTAGAAAAGATAATAGGATAAGTAGGATGAGTCCACAATGGATATCTCAAATATGTGTTTGTCTCAAATATGTAAGATAGGGGAGGGGGTGGAGATCCATGCAAAGTAGGATTAGACAATCAACTCCAAGATGGGACCACTGTTTTGCTGATGATCATTTGCTTTATGCAAAGGCAATATTTCTTTAAAGCCAATGGCTGAATTAGCCATCTTTTCTCCCATCCTCTCAGAAAGCTGAAATGAATCACCATAGTATAGTGTGGACAGAATGCTGCACTTGTCATCAGGAACACCTAGGTTCAAATTCATCCTACCATCCTCCCAGATTACTCGCTGAGTGAACATGTTTGCTATGGTTGTACTAAGTGAAGGCAGTGTGTTAATTTGGAAGAGCTGGATTTGGAGTCAAAGAACACATCCTGCTTCTGCCAGTTGCCAATCACATAACCTGCAGCAAGTCATTTGACTTCTGTAGGCCACAGTTTCATCAACTGTAAAATCAGGATGAGGATGAGGATGAGGATGAGGATGGTGATGATGGTGGTGGTAATGATACCTATAGTATCTGCCTCAGAGAACTGTAAAAGGTAACATATAGACCTTTGCAAATATTGAAGCTATGTAAATGACAGGTTATTGTTGTTGTTAACAATAACAATTATTATTATTACATTAGTTTGAAAAATTTCACTCTCCCAGCTTTCACTCTAAGAAATTCAACTAAAGGAAAAGATTGGTAAATTTAACAAAGACCCAAGCAATATATAAGGAACCAATTCCCTGGAAACCAATCAGTTCTGGAAGTGGGATATCTGAATATTGTAGCAGCTGTGTCTTCCTCCCACTTCAAGCCAGGCTTATGTCTAGGCCAACTTTTGTTTCAAGAAAATTCTTGTTCCACTTAGAATTTGTCCTAGCTTCCAAACATCATTTCTAAATTCCATCTGGGCACAGGACATTAGAGGGAAAAGCTGAAGAGGTATTGATTGAACCAGAAAAAGGCAACTTTTAAAAAAATTTTTTTTAAGTTCATTGTGTTTTAAAACTATTTCTAATTATTGTGCAAAAACAGCTCTGAAATTCCTTACAATATAATTTTTTAACTTTGATATTTGCCTTCATTTTGTGAAGAAACAGAAACATATTTTTTGTTGTTTGGTTGACATTATCCAAATAGACTGGCTACCATTACCTCCTAAGTCTAGAAGCTACCCAGAAACTGCTTTGCTGAGGTTGCAGGACTTGGCAACCTGTGCCTGTACCTGTCCTTTATGATGGATCCTTGACATGTGTTTATTGCTTTACAGTTGCCTGACTTCCAGTGTGTGTGTGTTGGGGCTGGGGGTGGGGGGGGGTAGTTTCTGTGGAGCTTCATTCCAGCTTTATCTTGTATTTCCAGGGAAAGTTTCTACTTATGGAATTTATACTTATAAAAATGGTAATTGCTTTGAAAACTAATGTTTTATGGCTAATGTGGAAATATGTTTAATGAGATTGTTCATATACATATATAACCTAAATCAGATTGTTTGCCATTTTGGGAAGGGGGGAGGGAAGGGAGGGAAGGAGGAAAATTTGGAACTCAAAATCTTATAAAAACAAATGTTGAAAACTATCTTTACATGTAACTGGAAAAAAATGAGATACTATTAAGACTGAAAAAAAAAATCTGTCTTTTCTAAGAGATCCATGAACCAGAAACCAACTCTTCTTCTACTCCATATGGTAGCAGAACTGACTTTCCTAGCTCAACAAGCAATTGGGTAACAACCCAGCAATGAATCATACATAGCTAGAAGAAAGGAATTGATAACTGTTTCCACAGAGTCCACTGGGGACACCAGAAGCTATTTGTACATGCTCCAAGAAAGAGAGAAGGATTCCATGGGTTTAATTGGAATACCCTAAGATGGGGAGGACAGCAATAGTAGCACAAAAATTTCATGAAAAGAAAAAAAATGAGTTACATAAAAAAAAAGAGGTATCAAGAAATTGCTGGATGCAGCCAGCTTAAATAGAAGGAATTAGAGCTTGTGGCCAAGCCTACACAGAAGTAAAGCAGATCACACAGAGTGTAGAACTAGCTGACTCTACAGGCTAGAAAATAGCCCACCCTCCAAACTATCAATTTGGCCATCCCTAAATGACCAAATTAAGGCTTCATTTGTGATTGAGAACATTTTATATCCAAATTTCAAACCTATTTTGAAAACTAATAAAAACAAAAAGAGGGATCTAAGCAAAATGAATGAGCAATTCTATTTTACACCAAAACCAAAGGAAATAGAGATCTTAATTCAGAATTGACCTCTAATGCTGATTCTTTCACAGTCCCCTGAGAGGTAGTTCTCTGTATTTGTAAGCAAAACACAAGAAGGGGGTAAAGGTCTAAACAGAAGCATAAATACTTTTTAGGAGAGGAAATGGAAGTTTTCTCCAATAAGCATTTGTAGTAGAAGGGGACACCTCACTGACACTACATTTAAGAGAGCCCATTCTTGGTGTTTGGCATTTTCTCAGGAGAGGAACTTTTTCTTCAGAAACTTTCAGGCTTATTGGAAATTTTATTAAGAATCAGAGACATGACATCTATTATGGTCAGATCCCACAATATTTGATAACACTTAGATTTAGGGTTAAAAAGAATCCTTATTAGATTAAGTTGGTAAGGAGACATTCTTCCTTAATCTGTAACACCATAAATCCTGGCAGAAAGAAAAAACAAAACCAATATGGGGGTAGTAAAAGAAGTTAGAGAGAAGAGGGCTTGGTTCAAAAAGGATACAGTATAGTTTGGAAATATTTCCCTTTATAGGGTGTGTTTATACATGTGTGAGTGTGTGTATATATTTGTGTATAAATCAATCAATGTTTGCTTAGTGCATTATCTTTGGTGGTGAGATTGCAATTCAAAGGTAAGAAAAGCAGACTTTTTAAAAATACTAAGAGGTATTAGAATGTTATAAATCAATATTAAGTGTCTATGTATCCCTGTCAATCTTATAAACTTTTTAATAGTTAATATAGCTATTAGAAAATGTTATTACTTTTTGTTTGGGTTTTGGCTAAACATAATGCCAAGAAATCTTTGAAAATATTAAATTAGAACCCTAATCTTATTAATATATAAAGTAAGACATTAATATTTCTTTAAAAATATGTGCCTTTATTAGTGTAGCTACTCTTTCCACCAATGCAAAATATTAAAATGTGATTTTATCTTAAAAAATATTATCTCCTAGTGGTCAAGCCTCTGTTAATTAGTATTTCCACATTTAACTTTGGATAAGTTTGTCTTGCATACATACAACACACTAAATAAAATGCAGAGAAAAATTGTGAAAATGTTAAGTTCATATATTTTATATACATATGCATATATATCTACATATAAATATATATATGCATACACATATAAATATATACATATATACATAAAAACACAGATGACCCAAATATCTTAGTGTAATTTTGTACTTTAATATATTAAAACTACTGTACTGACTTTTGGAATACTGTAAATGAATGAATGAAGGAATGAAGGAATGAAAATGATGTATTAATCAATAACTATGAACCCAGTACTGTGCTAGACACTAAGGATACAAATAAAATAATTGAAACAATCCCTCTGCTCAAGGAACTCACAGTATAATTTGAAAATACAAAAGTGAATGGATGGAAAGACCCCAAAGTCTGAAGAGTTTAGTGATAAAGTGAACATCAAAATTTATTGGGTGCATTAGCAGATCAGCTGGGAGTGCCCAGGAGGCTGGAGTATATATTAGGAAGGCCAATAGCAAGGTCCAGAGAATTTTAGGATATAATAATTAATGGTAATGATGATGATGGTGGTGGTGGTGGTGGTGGTGGTGATGATGACTAACATGTATATAGCTTTAAGATTTACAAAGAGCTTTATGTGTTATTTCATTTGGTCCCTGAAACAGTCTTGTGAGGTAGGATAACTGCTATCATTATCTCCATTTTACAGATGAGGAAATTAGGGCAAAAAAAAAAGGTAAAATTACTTGGCTAGGGTTACATATCTGGGTCTAAAACAGGATTTGAAATCAGGTTTTTGAGTTCCAAATCCAATAGCCTAACCACTGAATTTAAGAAAAAAATCTTATTCTCTTCTCCTGGGCAAAACCATAAGTTTACACTTTCCCTAAAATATTTACTTTTTGCCTTCATCTCATAAAGAAGCATCAAGAATTTTGTCTTTTTTGTATTTTTGTTGTTCTTGTTCAATCATTTTCATTCATGCATGATTCTTTGTGAGCCCATTCCATGTTTTCTTGATAAAGATACTGGTTTGCTATCTCCTTCCCCAGTTCATTTTACAGCTGAGGAAACTGAGGCAAACAGGGTTAATTGGCTTGTCTGAGGTCACACAGCTAGTAAGCATCTGAGGCAGGATTTTAACTCTAGGAAGATGAATCTTCCTGATTGGAGGCCTGGCATACTATTCACTACAACAGCTGCCCCTTTTGTATTTTGTAGACTGGCAAAAATTGAGAAACAATTTGTATACATGCACAGAGACACAGGCAGACAAACACAGGTATGTATACATGTCCTGTACTGTTCTTATTCTGTCTTATTCTTCTAAAGGGATCTAAACATGCAAATTAAGAAAGGCACTGTACAGATAATTTTATTGGTATTGAGAGCACCCTGAATAAGAAAGCTCCCTTGACTAACTCTAGTTGTTTCCATCTCTGCAAAGTATAGTCAGATTTGTCCAGGGGAGAAACTCCAAACATGTGTCCAGAGGCCCATGGGCAGCCCGTAACATTCCCAGGTTCAGTTGAAACCAGATTAAAATGTAATTCCTATATGATTTTAATGTCTTTAGGTACTAATAAAAAAGAAAAATATAAACATGTGTTTTTATAAGTTACAATGCAGCCTATAGGTAGACATATATATATAATTTACTAGTGCCCATTTCTATTTGAATTTGATATCACTGGCCCAGACCACCGACAGGTTGTCACTTGTCCAGGATCTCATACACAATATATGTCAGAATTAGGACATGAACCTAGGTTTTCCTGGTTCTGAGGCTGGCTCTCCACTATATAATTTTGCTTTTCTACATATATACACCATAGTCAATATGCAATAATAGCCATTTCCTTCTCCAACTCATTTTATCAATGAGGAAATTGAGGCAGAGATTTAAGTGACCTTCCTGGGGTCACACAGTTAGTAAGTATCTGAGGCTGGATTTGAACCCAGGTCTTCCCAACTCCAGGCCCAGTGCTCTATCCACTGTTGTGATTAGCTGTTCCGTTATTTTCAAAGAGTTGTAGAATTGGAAAGGGCCTCAAAGATAAGCTAGGGTCACCTTGAAATGAAGCAATAATTCCCCTCCAACACCACTGGCAATTGCTCACGCAGCCTCTGCTTGACATTTTCAACATGGTATGCAAAGAAAAGAGTAATGGATTTAGAACCAGACCATTGGAGTATTTGTCTCAGCTTCAATACTTTTTATCAGTATGATCCTGGGTAGGTCATTTAACATCTCTGGGCCTCTGTTTCCTTATTTGTAAAATGAAAGTGTTGGGGCTGTGTTTTGGCCCTCTTTGGCCATCTGGTAAAGCTGAGTGATTCCTTCATAGAATAACGTTCTTAAATGAAAAAATAAAACATACTGTATTTAAAAAGAAACCAATTAAGGGGCAGCCAGGTGGCGCAGTGGATAGTGCTCTATCCCTGGATTCAGGAGGACTTGAGTTCAAATCTGGCCTCAGACACTTAACATTTACTAGCTGTGTGACCCTGGGCAAGTCACTTAACCCCAATTGCCTCACCCCCCAAAAAACAAAAAAAAAAAACCAAAACAACAACAAAAAAAAAGAAACCAATTATATAGAAATGAGGATGTATTTTTCAACTTCACAGAACCTCTGAAATCTATACAAACATTCAGTGGTATGCTGGCAAATGTTTCATAATCTGCTCTAGAGGGTAGAGAGGGGTAAGAAGAGCAATACCTATGTCAAACTTTTAGGTTTAATCTGCATTAATAATATTTTATCCTTTATTTTTTTAAGTCTAGGCAATCAACAAAACAATAAATTAATCATAGATTTATGTTATTTTCTGATTTTCAGGCTATATTGAAAATTTAACTTTAATTTCCCTGAGCCAGTGGGCGGTGACTGGAGCACACCCCATTGCTGGATGAAGCACAGGTTAAGAACCTCCAAGCAGTTTATATCCAAGTGCCCTTCTACTTAAAAACAAACAAACAAAACTTACTACTCCTCAGAGGAATGGGCAGGCCATTTTAAAATTGCTCTAATTGTTAGAAACTTCTCCTTTGAACACAAATCTGTGTCCTAGGCTTCTCGTTCAGTCACCCAGGCAAGTAAAATCATCTGCCTCAAATCACAAGCCTAGGATGTGGCAGAGCTCAACTAAAACCCACAATCCATCATTTGGACCTCATGCCCTGAATCATTATGCCTACTCATATACAAATGTAAAGAATAAGAGGAGCCTTTATCCCAAGATCTCCACAGTTTAATAATGTGTATTCTATTTTAGCCCAGAAGCTGTGAAGCAAATCGAGTTTGCAGGATTATAAAGTCAATCAGCACTAAGTATGCTGTAAATATTTTGAGCTGTCTTCTCACCCTAACATTAGTTAACCATGAAGTGAGAATTTGTCCCATTTTAAGTATGCAAATAATACTAAGGCACATTGCTTTAAATACATGTATATTATACCAAAATATTCAGAAAAACACACTTTTTAAACACATATATCTTAGGAGACAGAAACTTCAGAAGTATGAGGCACCTAATGCGCATAAGATAGATGAATCTTATCACTATTTTTTAAATGAAAGATTGTGCAAGTTTTCAAAAACCCCTAACAACATGTAGCAACCCTCTACTCTCAAGTTCTTTCCTGTGTCTAACTGGGATTCCTCCTGTTGCAATTCACAGAATAATGTGTTCAACTTCATATAAGAACTGGTGGCTCATAACAACCCTTCCTTATAATATTTTTCTTTAATCACATTGCCTTTCTATAGTCTCTCTCAAGTGTTCCACATCTTTTGTACTTCAAATCATGGAGCCCAAATCAGAAAATAATTACTTCATTTAATGTTTTATCCCAGTGTAGCGGTAACCCTAGATTCCTGAAGGCTAAGCCAGTTTAACCCACCATCTGCTATAACCTATGAATCTGGGAAAACTGAGTATAGTCTAGGTGAATATATGTGTGTATGCATGTGTACTTGCACACGCATATATTTATGTGCATATTCATATATGTATATGTGTATATAATATGCACAAAATATGCATTGTATATATTTTGTGCATATAGCTCAAAATAAATATGAGATGCACAAATTTAAAGAATCCAACTCAAATGTTCACATGGATTATTTGTACCTGACATGTAGGAGAGCATTCTGAATTTGTATTGTTCTGATCAACCACAGCTGGACACACTGTAACTTGACTCTAACATAGTGATGTAATTTTGGTCCTCTTCCAGAATAAAGGACAACCACCAACCAGCCAGCCATGTACACAATACATACAATATACATATATATGTACACACACATACTCATACCCATACCCGTACATGTACACATACACATACACATACACATACACATGCACATACACATACACATACACATACACATACACATACACATACACATATACATACACATACACACCAGGCTCATTAAGTTTGGAAAGACTCATCATCAGGAGGTTAGTCCCTAACTAATAACTTATACTTATTATAGCAATTCATGAAAGTCATCTTCCAAGACACAGAAAAATTTTGCTCTACATTGATGGAAAAAAAAACCCACAAAGGTTTTTGAAAACTGTGTGCTCATTTATAAGATATGATTTTTTTCTTTGCCCTAGACAATTGTTATTAATTTCCGTTCATGCAGTGCCCTATATTTGACAGATCATTTTTGTTTAGGTTGTTATTTGGTATCAGAGAGGTTAAATTACTTGTCTAATGCAAAAAAGGTCTGTGTGTTGGGGGGAGGGGAAGGACTCACACTCAGATTTTGCTGATCCAGTGCCCTTTCCATCATTGACAATCAACTCTTAGGGTTGTTCGGAATTACTATTGCTTCCTGTGTCTCCTTTTTTGCCCCCTATTTCTCTCCAGTTCCCCAGTACCCTCTTTATACCCCTCAATTGCTTAGTCTTCCATTTCAATACCATAATTTGGCCTATCCTCCTGGATGGGCCCCATCAAGTCTCTTTCATTCACTCTCTTTTCCTATCAAAATTTAAGTGTTCTGTGTCCTCTTTTCTCAGAGCTCTATTCTTGAAGCTGATGACTAATTATTCTGATAAATAAATCCTTCAAATATGTTAGAATATTGATGAATTTCTCTCAAGGAGGACAATTGCATTTTTCTTTAACATAGGGAAGGTATTAAAAAGGTAGAAATTTTGAGAATTATGGACCATTCAATGGAGAACAAGTAGAGATTTTTGGTTCTCCAAAATTACAGTGAAGTGGTCACCTAAACTACTAACTCTTAGAGTTGGCCTACTTTAAATGAATGGAAAGATGGATGGAAATCATTTATTAAGCACCCACTATGTGCTAGGTGGTCAGCTACATTGCTCAATGAATAGAGTGCTGGGCCTGGAGTCAGGAAGACTTAAGTTCAAATATGGCCTTAGACACTTACTAGCTGTGTGACCTTGGGCAAGTCACTTAGCCCTGTTTGCCTCAGTTTCCTCATATGTAAAATGAGCTGGAGAAGGAAATGACAAACCATTTCAGTATTTTTGCCAAGAAAAAACCAAATAGGGCCAAAAAGAGTCAGCCACTATAGAAATGACTGAAAAACAATGTGTTGGGCACTGTGCTAAGTACTAGGGATGAAAATAGAAAAGAGCAATAGTCTAATTTGGGGAGACAATAAATATTAGAGAATAATGACCAAGGAAGGGAGACATTGTCTGGGAAGTCACTGAGATGATTAGTGGAAAGACAGGGAAATCAATTGACATATTCTTGCCAGAAGCAAAAGTAGTATTGATCTAACAGCTGTTTTAAAAGCAAGAGAGGAAAAGGTGTAAAGAGTATGCATGTGGTGTCCTGACAGGGAGATAGACTGGCAGAAGCATGAACAAGGCTTTCAAGTCAACTAGATGTAATGATCTTCAAACATTATTTAATCAGGATAGAATAATTGCAGAGCAGGAAGTGGCTTACCTCTTTTAGGGCATGGAGATTGTCTACCCAATCCACATAAGGACTCCCTGGGGCCCTTAATGGCCCTGAATCTGTTGAAGTCCCACTGGGATTACTTAATGAATCTTTTCTTTAGTGAGAGTTCCAAACTTTGAGAATGCAGGAATGAAATAAAGAAACAACTATAGTTTTAATTCAACTCATTAAACATTTATTAAGTGTCTAATGTGTGCCAGTCACAGTGCTATGCACTGGGGGGTACAAAAAGAGGCAAAAGACAATTCCTGCCTTCAAGGAGCTTACAATCTAATAGTAGAGATAACATGCAAACAAATATATACAGAACAAGCTCTATACAGAAAAAAAAAAAACAAGAGAAGGAAAGCACAGGTTTCCTATAGAAGCTGGGATTTTATTAGGGATTAAAAGGAAACCAGGGTAGTCGGTAGCCAGAACAGAGGAAGGAGGGCATTCCCAGCATGGCAGATAGCCCAAGAAAATTCCTGGGGCTGAGAGATGGAGTGTCTTGTTCATGGAACAGCCAGGAGGTCAGTGTTACTGAATCAAAGGGTGCATGTTGGAGAGAAAGGTCTAAGAAGACTAGGAAGGTAGGATGATATTGGGTCATGAAGCATTTTGAATGCCCAACAGAGAATTTTGCATTTGCTCCTGGGGGCGATAGGAGGCCACTGAATTTATTGTGACCAGAAGGAGGTGTGACATAATCACACCTGAGTTTTAGGAAAGTCATTTTAGCTGCAGAATGGAGAATGGATTTGAGTGCATAGAGACTTGAGGCCAGCAGACTCATGAGCTGGCTACCCCAGTAATCAAGGGCCAACCGGACGACTGAGACTTTTCCTTAGGACAAATTCAAAGGAAGCAAAAAACCATTTATCATCCTTCAGGTCAAGACCAAGAGAGTTTAGCATCTAGCCAGCAAACTTCATTAGCCAAAATAGGAATCAGCCAGATGGTCTGTTTCCTCCCCCTTGACAGAAAAACCCCAGATGAGCTCCTGCTAGCTTGATACTAAACTTGGCCTATGCAGCCATGACCTTACAGTGCTCCAGCATTTAATTCAGAGACAGGTATCTTGACATGAGAGTACTATTCAGGCCACTAGGCTACTCTAGGCACAAAATTACTAGTTACAGCTTTACCAGTAGGAACTCAAATCATCTGTTTCCCATGTAAAAATCTACTTCTAAGTTATTCTTAAATCTATCCACAAGCCAGGAAAGAAATCCTGGTGAAGCAGCATTGCCATGAGTCAATTTGGCTCTCTTAACCAACCAAATTATTCGTGGATTCATTTCAAAGAATGAATCAATAAATATTTAACTATTTTCCAGGCACTCTGCTAAGTGCTAGAGATAACAAAAAGGCAAAATACAGTTTCTGTCCTCAAGGAACTTATACTCTAATGGAGGAGACTATGTATGAACAAAAATCTAAAAAGCAAGCTATATACAAGATACATGGAGAATAGTTAAGAGAGGGAAGGCACTGGAATGAAATGGATTGGGGAAGACTTCCAGTAAAAGAGGGGATTTTAGTTGGATCTTAAAGGAAACTAAGGAGGGTCAGTAGATGGAGAAGAGGAAGGAGAGCATTTCAGGCATGGGGGATAGGCAGAGAAAATGCCAAAGTTAACAGATGGAGGGTCTTGTTCATGGAAGAGCCAAGAGTGTCACTGGAAAGAAAAGTACACGTGAGGGGGAAGGGTTTAAGAAGACTGAAAAAGGAGGAGGGGATTAGATTATAAGAGGCTTTATATACCTGGCAGATAATTGTGTATTTGATCCTGGAGGCAATAGGGAACCACTGCAGGTTACTGAGTAGGGAGCTTGGGGTGACATGGTCAGTCTTGCACTTTAAGAGAATCACAGGGGGAACTAGGTGGCCCAGTGGATAAAGCACTGGCCCTGGATTCAGGAAGACCTGAGTTCAAATTTGACCTCAGCCACTCGACACTTACTAGCTATGTGACCCTGGGCAAGTCACTTAACCCTGATTGGAGCATAGATTGGAGTAGAGAGAAATTTGAGGTAGGCAGACATCTCCTTCCCCCCCCCCCGCCCCTCCACCCCAAGCAGGCTATTTCAATAGTTCAGGCTTCACTATTCTGTACACTGGCTTTTTTCTCAGATCTTGTTTTGTTGTGGTTGTTTTTTAAACTGGACAGTGTATTCAGAGGTAGCAAGCAGATTTGGAAGGATGAGGTGAGAAAAAATAAAGAAAGAATTTAGGTTTGGTGAATGCTCTTTTGCGTTTATGCCAGGAAGTATGTGCTTTCTTCATTTTTGGTGGTTCAGCACTTAACACTTTAGGAATAGTTGTTGACTTGGCATCTCCAATTTTGATTAAGGAGTGGAATAGAGAATCCTTAGATGAGGTTGAGGGTCATAACACTGAAAAGATACTGTTTCCTGGGAAAGTTCTATTAGAAGGACTTGCCTGTAGCAATTCTCTTCCAAGCTGCTTGGGAAATGACAATTTTTACCCCACACTGTCTCCCATCTATAGGCTTATTACAGGCTTATCTCTTATGCTTTCTGTGTATGCTATACTTGACATATGGGCACGGTCATTTACCACAAATTTACTCAAATCCTCCCTACTTAAAAACAACATTATTTCCCCAAAATAATGAGTGATGATGGTTGAGCTTTAGGTACTAAGGAAATGCTGAAGTCAAATTGAACCTGACAAGCAGATACTGCCAGAAACGAAGTAAGAAACATGCTGTGGCCAAGGGTTAGAAAATAAACACAGATGCACCAAAACAGGCGGCGGAAGGAAAATAACACCAAAATAAAACATTTTTTTTTTCAAACCTAGGCTTAAACTAAAGAATCTATTCTCACATGCCAGGAGAAACTAATTAGGAAAGGAGTTGCAAACCAACTTGCAAATTGTTATGAACTGTGAAGAAATACACAGTAATTTGAAAAGGACTCTTTTTAAAAAAAATGCCCAAGCTGAAACACAACAAAGGAAGTGCCCTGGCTAAATGAGTTTCATAATAATGGACTTGACTGGGCAATTTCCACTTAAGTGACACCTGCGCTTTAATAGTCTTGTGATAGTGCAGATAAACCACTAATACGCTCTGAGGAAATTAATTTGTTACAACCTATGGTTAGAAATTCAATTCAATTATATGATACAATATGCCAAACCCTGTACTAGGCACTGGGGATAAGAGGACAAAAGCTAAGCAGTCATTGTCCTAAAGGAGCTTACAGTCTACCTTGAGGTTTAGTGGAATTCCCTTAGCTTCAAATTCCTTATGAAAATGGATGGGGGAAGGAGAAGGAATGAGAAAGGGAGTTTTCTAAATATTTGCAATTTGATATTTCCTCCTTTCACTTCTCATTACCTCCATCCCACCATTTCTTCCACTTCCAAAAACCTTCTTTTCCTGGACTTCCAAATGGCTAAGTCTAGCCCCATGGCCTTCCCTAAAACCACCCAATTATTATAAACACTTTCCCTAGTAGCATTCCTTTGAGGGAATGCCCAACTCACTAATATTCAGGGAACAATAGAAAGTATCTCTACAGAAGGAACTGGACCTTCGAAAACAACAGATTATTCACCCGATAATACCAACAAAGCAATGCCTTGAAATAATGGAACACTGGAAGAAGGGAAAGGACAAGGACAGAGGATATATGAGGTTGCCTTTTTAACAAAGAAATTGATTTAACTGAATTCAGGCTCAATGTTTACATCTAGAGAATGGAAATGTTATTAGCCTTCCTGAGGGTGTACAGAATTCTAGGTAAAACTCAATATTTTACTTCGTTTAAAAAAGCTTTTTGCTCTGAACAAACAAACTGATTTCAAGAATGATTACTGTCTCTCATGGTAAGTTTGCAGTGTCAGCCAGTTCTTTGATAATATATAGGGACAACTCAGGAAAAAAAAAAGTTTTCCCAAACTTCCTACTTTACACAATGATAGCTACAATAGGATCCCTAATGGTTGTTATCCTTAAAACCCCATATCCAGACTGTCACTGAATATGAAATGTTCAGGTCACTTGACTCTTTAGTTATGGAAAAGTTGGTCACATTCTGAAGTGTGTTTCCATTTTTATCATTTCTTTTTTTTCTTTTATTTGTGATATATAATTATATTTTATACATTTATCAAACATAGATATAATATACACATGCATATATAACATATATAATTTTTGTAGATTATTACATTTAGATATACCTAAATAATATAATAAATCCTATTACCATACTCACGATAGTTCACATGACTATAACTCTCATTATCAGTATTATCATTGTTGTAATGTGGAAAGAGATTAAAGGTAGACCAAATGCTAAGATAGCTCCCTCTGCTGGAGGTAACCCAGCTTCCGAAACAGATATTGGTCAGTCTTTAGAATCAGATCATCAGAAACTACTCCCCCTGCAGGAAGCTATAGAACATAGTAAAAAGGGAGTGCCAATTCAGGTTAGAAAATATAACCCCTTTAAACCAGGTGACTTGAGCGCGTGGAAATCAATCGTCTAAATATAATTCTAATACATATAACTTAGTATTTTAAATCCTTAAAGGACTGTTTTATAAATAACATCCATATCAATTCATATACATAATTTATATGACAAATTTGTTTCAATATAATTACTATATAAATTAGACCTAAATAACTGAGGGTTAAGTGACTTGCCTGAGGTCACACAGGTAGTAAATGTCAAATGTCTGAGGCTGCATTTGAACTCAGGTTCTCCTGAATCTGGGCCGGTGCTTTATCCACGGCACCACCTAGCTGCCCCTGTTTTTATCATTTCTTGACAAAGAATGAATTATAAAGTTGAATCATGAGTCATTTCTTGACACTACTGATATTTCCTGATTATTTTCTATCATTACAGTCACTTCACCTGGTAGGTGGGCTCTCTATCTTCCCAGTTCATACTATGGAGTCCTTAATAAGATAGCTATCAAAACCATCTCCTTAGCCCATCACTGGCCCTGCTACTCCTCTCCTTCTAGTGCTAGATTATCTTTCCACAGTATGATAGCTTAGGATGCTCACTCATATTTGAATCCTTTTACAAGTATCTGTGACTCTCTCCCCTTTCTAATTGCTAATAAGCAATTAAAATTTGGGCTCTCTTTCCTTTCTATTCTATTCTATTTGGTGATTTCATCTGGTTCTGTTAAAACCTCTCTCCTAACATCCAGGTTCATGTCTCAAACTGTATGTATTGTAGACATCTTAAATTTACTATGTCCAGAACTGAACTTCTTATCTTTCTCCACCAAATGTTCACCATTTCTCAACTTCCTTTTTACTCACAAGGGTACCACCATCTTTCCAGACACTGAGGCTCTCTCTGTGCCCTCTCACCCCTGCCTACTACAATCTTTTTTTTGGGGGGGTGGGGTGGGGCAATGAGGGTTAAGTGACTTGCCCAGGGTCACACAGCTAGTTAAGTGTCAAGTGTCTGAGGTCGGATTTGAACTCAGGTACTCCTGAATCCAGGGCTGGTGCTCTATCCACTTCCCCACCTAGCTGCCCCACCCTACTACAATCTAATCCTGTCAAGTCCTGTCACCATCCCCAGTACTCCTCTGAAATTGCTACCATACTGGTTCAAGCACAGATCTGACCTTGTTACCTGCTCACACACCACAAACAAACCCCACACTACACATACACTCTACCCAATAAACTCTAATGGCTCCTTATCACTTCTAACATCAAATATAAAATGCTCTGTCATTCAAAGCTGAAATGTGTTTCCATTTTTATCATTTTTTTCTTTTATTTGTGATATATAATTATATTTTATACATATATCAAACATAGATATAATATACACATACATATATAACATATAATATAAATTTTGTAGATTATTACATTCAGATATACCTAAATACAATTCTAATACATATAACTTAGTATTTTAAATCCTTAAAGACTGTTTTATAAATAACATCCATATCAATTCCCTCCTGTCTTTCCAGTCTATTTACATCTTACATCCCCACCCCATCCCCAGCTATTTTGATTTAGTGATACTAACCTCCTGTGAGAAAATTATTAATAATAGGGTGTTTGGGGGTTCTATGAGACCCAGAGGGCCTAACCAGGCTCTCTCTTGGGGCCAGCCCAGTCAGGAGAATTTCAATGGAAATGTGGTTGGACCTTGGACTGTGAATAGGGATTAAAACCACCCACCTGAAGGTTTTTTCCCCTCAAAGGACTCCATATGCTGACATGGGCTCCCTACCAGGACCTCAGCATGCATTGCTCTGAACCACCGCCAAATCCAGTGAACCAATGGATTTGAATGATGCTTGCCAATTAGATTTGAGCAATGTGTAAAGGCAGGCTCTCGTCCTGCCCCCAGGGAGCTTACACAGTCATGCTCCCTCACTTGGCCTGGGAACACGGAAGGGGGGAGCTGTGAGGCCCAGTTTTCTCTCTCTTCTCTTTCCTAGCTAGGTTTTCTTATCTTTCAGAGCCATGTGCGCTCTCTTTACTAATATATAATATGCTTTAATAAATGCTTAATGCCCAAAACTGGTGCAGTAGCCTCTAATTTCTAAGTAACAAATATATGATAAACCCCAGCTAATTTTCCCTAAACTTGGGACAGAAATAGGGTGAACACTTTTAATTTTATTTGCCACACTCCTTACATTTCCTCAGACAAGACATTTGATTTCCATATTCCAGGCATTGCTACTGGTTATCTCCTATGCCGGTAATACTCACTTCCCTCATCTCCATCCCCTGGCTTCCTTCAGATCCTAGCTAAATTCCTTTTTCCATCTGCTCCTCCTTAATTTTAGTTCCTTCCCTCTGTTGATTGTCCTCAATCTATCCTGTACATAGCTTTTTTTTTTTTTTTGGCAAATATGTGATTGCATGTTGTCTCCCTCATTAGAACGTGAGCTCCTTGAGAGCAGGGATGGTTTTTGATTTGGTTTGGTTTGGTTTGCCTTTCTTTGTATCTCCAGTGCTTAACACAGTGACAAGTATATTGTAGGTACTTAATGAATGCTTATTGACTGACAAGTTCTCTGCTTTCATGGAGTTGATTTAAAGGTGAATACGATGCTACTAATCCTAAAATTTCTGAATCCTTTGACCTCAGATCAACATTGTCCTGTGAGCAGGGTGTAAGTCAAAGCCAGGAAAGTGAGTTTTAACCCTGGGAGGAGTGGGGGATGGGGGATGGGAGATGGGAGAAACAAACCAATTGAAGAAAAAGAATTTCAGAGAGAGAAGGTCTTCTCTATTCCAGTCTTTGGTCTAATCTTTTATTTTAGTTTACTGCTACAAAAAAGAGATGAGGTAGCATAGTATAGTGGAAAGAGTCTTGAATTTCGAGGTAAAAGACCTGAGTTCAAATCTCTAGCTCTGCTACTTACTACCCATGTGACCTTGGGCAAGTCACTTAACTATTTTATGCCTTAGTTTCCTCATTGATTAAGTGAGAGTGTTGGGACTATGTTATAGGGGAAATGGTAGGAGTTTGGAGTAGGGGTCTTTAGAAATTCCTCTTTAAAGAATTATACCCTCTTGCACACAAATCCAATTGATGTGGGATAGAATTAGGGTCAAATTGATTGTGAGTCATCCCAAATGAATTACAAGATTCAGTGACTCAGTTTCCCAAGTTTTATTGCAATACTGTGGGTGACCACAGAGAGAGAACCAGCAAAGTGGAAAGGTATCTCTTGAATAGTGAAAGAAAAGACAGTTATATTTATAGTATGGATAAATTGATTATCAGTGTCATTATAATAATCTCCACCTTGGGGAGGTACAGGGGAGGGCCTGTCCTTCTCATTATAATATTCTCCACCTAGGGGTGTTACAGGGGAGTGCTTATCCTAATTTGGAGTTCCTGGGCTCCTAAGCCAACCCTTGAGGCAGGTACCTTTTTCAGTGGAGGTGTGTTTTGGGGGTTTATATGTCATCAGGTGAATCTGGGGATAAATTTGGCCTTTTCTGCACATATCTCTTTCTGATTCCCATGGCTAGTTTCAAAATATCTCCAATTTAATTAGAATTTCTATAGCCCTGTCTTATGTCCTATTGTTATTTTGACCTGACCCGTTTTGGTCTGTTATGGATGCTGATCACTGTGGGTAAGAGAACCTAGCATTTTGACTTGTAAGTTATCCATTAACTGGGGTCTAACTCCCTTTTGGAGCTAATATCTGAATTAAAGCTTGGATTTGTCCCCAGATTATTATAATGACACTGATAATCAATTTATCCATACTATAAATATAACTGTCTTTTCTTTCACTATTCAAGAGATACCTTTCCACTTTGCTGGTTCTCTCCCTGTGGTCACCCACAGTATTGCAATAAAACTTGGGAAACTGAGTCACTGAGTCTTGTAATTCTTTTGGGATGACTCACAATCAATTTGACCCTAATTCTATCCCGCATCAAAATGAGGTATCCCGGCCCATAACAGACTAGATGACTTCTTCTTAAAGTCCTTTTCAGGTCCCAAACCATGAAGTTTTATGAAACTCAGAAAAAGCATGTGCTCTGCTTAAGATCACCTAAATAATAGTATCAGAACTAGAACTCAAGTCCCTTAAATTTCACAACCTTTTGCTAAGGCTATTTGTCCAAAAGGTTTTACTGAAATCCCCCAAATATGAGCTCTTGCAAACAGATGTTTATTAAAAAAGAAAAAAAGACAAGTCTGCAACAATAAATAAATTAGCAGAAGAGTGCATAAAGAGCTTGGACACATATTTATAACAGCATTCATTAAATAGGGATCAAATCTTTTAGTTAAGTATTCTCATTTAAAGCCAATTTGCATAAACAATGAGATGCTATTTCACAAAGAAGCAGCTCACTGACAGAAACTAGAATTGACTGGAAAGTCTGCAAAAGAGTCCTCATGAGCTGTGGAGTTTCTTGTAGCATTCCCTGACTTTAGGCAAAAAAAAAAAATAATCATTTCTCTCCCTAAGGTTTGGGCAGATTAGAGGAGGGAAATCAGAGAGGATATATTTTATCAATATAAAATAAGTCACAGAAAAAAAGAAAAAATGTTTTGTTAAAAAAAAATGTTTCTGTAAAATGGATATAAGAATGAAACCGGAATTTACTTCTTTTTTTCTACTTGATAATAAGAATGCTAGGAATTTCTTTTGCCTCCTCTTACCATTTACCAACTATAAGGCATATTCCATGTCCTGCTGCTGTATCCTTGACCCTCATATTACAAGCATGGGTTCTTTTGTAAATGAACCCTCTCAAACCTTGGATTGTCTCTGGTCATTTTCAGTACCACAATTTATTTTCTTTAGATGTTCACTGTGCACTTGATACATTGACATTAAAACAGTCTTACAGTGAAGCAATTTTTTAAAAATATGGGAGAAGATTCTCATTGTCTGTAACATGATAGAGGAGTCTAAAATTCTACCATATAAAAAGAAAGCTTTCATCTGAAAACATAAAGCTTTTAATGTACTAATATAGAATGTAAAACCACATAATGCATATGCAAGAATTTACATTACTGCCAACTTAGATTCTCTGTGATATTCTCTGCAAATAACCTAGAAATAATGTCAAATGCTAGTGAAGGCCATTTTACCCAGACTTGATTTGGTTGCCTGCTCTCTGATTGATGAATAGTATACTGGTTGGTGTGATGACCTGCCTTTTCCTTAGACCTGAAGTCCCTTCAGTACCCACAGGCAGGAATCCAAACGACTAACTACCCATAACTTGATGCTGGTTTTATTTTGCCTTTATATCACATTGCTAGGAACTGGATTTTTGCTTTGTTCCTTGTGACTTTGCCCTGCCATTTCCCCAGTTCCATTCACTGAATCTGTATCTTGTTCTCCCATGTCAGAATTCTTGTCTTGATATACTACATGAAACCCCATCCCATTCTTTCAGGACTGAGTTCCTGGCTTATTTTAGTCTCTCTTTCTAAGATCTGGAGTCTTGCCCTAAACCCTATGGTTAAGACTCTGCTATCCATTGCCATGTCTCTATGATACTGGCTGCCTTATCGTCTGAATCCCCAAATATTGCCTGCTCCCTAGACTCCACAATCTCTTTACCTACCTTTCCAAACTTGTTCCTATTGTCCCAAATTGGGAGCTTCCTGGATCCCCTACCTTAAGCAACCCATGCTTGTAATGTGAAGGTGAATCGGTCTAGTCTCTGAGTCATGGCTTACCCTGTTGGACTTATCCGGCCCTCATAAACCTTAGTATTGCCAGCTATGTCCCATTTTCCTGTCACCAAAACCTTGTTCCATTGCCTCATTACTGCATATCAGTGATGCTAAGTTCTCATAAACTGTACTCGACAGATGAAGCGTAAACTTGGTAGGTCTGACCTACTCAGGATGAAGAGCTTTCAATTATAAGCTGTGTTTCTGGCAACAAAAGACCAGTTAAGTATAGAAGGTTGGTCATTAGGTAATGACTTTTAGGGGGGACAGGATGACTTGTGAAATATGGAGGGATGGTGATCAGATTTGGGGAAGAAAGTCCTGTTGCTGTTAAAATCATGCATCTTTCAAAGTACCAAGAGTTCCTTTGTCTCCTGTGCTTCCCTGGGGAGGGAATGTCATATCTTTAATAATATGACTATTTTCAGATTCCATATTCTGTCATGATAAGAGAGAATATATTTTGGTTGATCTATTTCAGATGTACCAGTATTACCTGTCTGCTTGATTTAGATCATAAGCCCCCATAGACAGTTCTCATGTTTCATTCTATTTTCTAAGCAGTGTCTTTACATGCTAGTCCTATTCATTTTGTGGTAAATTTTCTTTATTATGTTTAATTCTCTCCCTCACCCACCCTGAAATATATGCTCCAATATGGGACAGAAATTGTTGTATCTATACTGACAAGTAGTAGAATAGTGGAGCTTTCAATAGCTCTTTCATTATAATGAAAACACATAAGTCCTCCTGACAGTGTCCTCTCTTGACAATATCCCTAGAATTGTCCTTCAAACTGAACTTTCTTATCATGGCATGACTCTTGATCAACTTGATCCTTAGCATCTTTCCTTCTCTGATTAATGGTCCAACCATATTCTTTTAATAGTCTGAAATCCTACCATGTTTAGGGGGTTCAGAGAGTAGAGGACTTGTATATTGCATGGGATGTCTAAGGAGCAAAAATCTAAGAACCATGGTTTGCTTTTTCAAAGAAAAAATATCCTAAAATACTATCCTATGCATTTTAAGCATGTCTGCCAGAAACAATGTTTTTATTAAATTAACATTGTTCCAAATCCAAGCATTTCTTGCTTAGACAGAAAAATGTCCAAACTGATAGGGTTCCTCCCCACCCCCACCCCCTGCTCACCCCCAGGCATCTCTCTACATCAAAACAATTTTAGTTAATGTTTATAGGAATCCTGACCAAGGAAAAGATCACACTATAATAAAATGCAGTTTGGGGTAAATATTCCAAAACAATGGTCACTTATTCTCAAAATAGAACAATCTGCTTCCTTATTTGACCATTTCACTCAAGGAGTAAAGGACTCCCTCTCCTTGATCAATATTTTAAGCCTTTCTGAAGAAAGGTGGTTGACAGCACCAATCACTTTAGAGGATAGACTAGTCAAATGGTATTTCTCCTTCTACATTAGCCTTTACTTTTAACCTCTTACACATTTTCTGAAAGGGAACAGTCTAGGAAGGATTTTAGGCTAGAGAAGATATTATTTCTAAGTATTTCCAGTTGAACTAAAAATGAGGTTTTTAATATGCTTCCACAACTTTAAAGAAACTGTTAATATCTTTTCCTTTGCAACAGCCTTCTACCTTCTTTGAGAGTATGCAGGAGTATTTTTTTGTAAGGTACCTTGATAGTCTCCATTCTATGGATTATGAATCTGTATGAATAGTAAAATATTGAAGAAATTGTAAGGGGCTAAAATTCTAGCTAGTCTGTCTAAAATATCTAATGAGTGGTTGCCAATAAATTATAAGCTTTAGCAAAAGTTTAGACTTTTATTTTTTGTTTGATTTTTTTTTAAGTGAGGCAATTGGGGTTAAGTGACTTGCCCACGGTCACACAGCTAGTAAGTGTTAAGTGTCTGAGGCCGGATTTGAACTCAGGTACTCCTGACTCCAGGGCCGGTGCTCTATCCACTGCACCACCTAGCTGCCCCAAGTTTAGACTTTTAAGCATTTATTAAGTAGAATAGGAATTTGGTGAAGAGAGAAAGGCCTAGATTCATCTATCTATCAAAGGGAGCCAATGTCTACAGTTCCTCTCCCCCCCCCCCAGGTCCTCCAGAAAAGAATGTGAGAGAGCAAGCCTCTCCTCTTTTATAGACAGTACGCATGGGCAAAAGTCACTTCCTGATGCCAAGGAAAACCACATGGCTTGCCCTCAGATGCCTTCTCCTCGTGGCAGAGCTTTCCTACTGTAGCTTTCCAACAGTTGGCATCATTCCAATCGTTACAAAATCTAAAGGTGATAATTGGGATTAAAATGGGTATAACCAAGGCAATACACACACACACACACACACACACACACACACACACACACACACAAATAAAAAAAAAATACTCCATAATCTATCACTTGAGTAACTTTCTGGTTCCATTATCCAGAAGAATAGGAGAGACTTTTGTTTTTTCACATATGCTGGTTCACTTAAGTTTATTCATCTAGAATTTATGTTTAATTGACTTTTTTAAACCTATATTCAGGAGTTTATGTATATCCCTATAGAATACTGTCTTCTTCTTTTATGCTTAAAGTACTTTAATATGCTTAAAACTCTAAATTTAAATTAGATGATGTATGGGTCTCTAGAATCCAGAGTCCCCTATCAATATACATAGATTTAGGCATATATAAGAAATAAATAATCATTGATTCTAACTTTTCTGAAAACAACCAAAGACAATATATCTATATTGTAGGGGTCAAATTTAATATGCAGAGTTAATTAGGTGGCTCGCCGTAATACTGGGGTTCAGAAAATAATGAGGGATGTCAAGGTCCAAAACTTCCTTGCCTCCAAACTGCCTTTTTAGTTAATTCTCCCAGGCCAATAAGAAAGGAGTTTAACAGCTTCTTTTCCACAAACGAATCAGGTTTTATTAATGGGAATAAAATACACAGCAAAGGTGAAATTAATAAAGTCAAAGACAAGGGAATAGGGAAAGAGAAAAATGGATAATCTCTCTGGCTCTAACATTAACCTATACAATCCCCAAATTCACTTCCAGTTCAGCTAATTCATAGGGCTGGGTTTAACTCACCACCATGGCTACATAGTTTCTATGGGAGTCAGTAGCCAGTCTCTAGTCAGCTCTGAAGCCAGAGGGAGAGAATAGATGTGAGTGTCTGAGAGAGTGTGTCTCTGTGAAAGTGTGTGTTACTTCCTGTTGGGGTCCTCTTTTCTACCTTTTCTCCTTCCCCCAAAGGGGAGGTCCTTCAAGTAGTGTGGCTGAGATTAGTCCCCTGTTGATGATGCAGTCCACAGCCTCTGAGGACACTCCTTCTCAGGGTTGGCTAAATCTAGACTAAGGTCTGACAGGGCAGGCCAGGTGTGGCTCAAGATCTAATCACCTTAAGTGGGTACTTAGTAGTTACTCATTCACATCCAATTCAAACACTACCAAGTCAATCAAGTTGGACCCCTGGGCGTCTACCAAATTCCATTATTTTACCACAATACCAATACAACATTGGTAGATAGATACATATCTTTTCCTATTTTAAAGATAGGAAAGTTGACTAAATAAAAAACAATATTTGTTAGCTATATGCTCTCTCCAGTGGTAAGGAGAGCTGAGACTTAAATAAAACCTTACATTTTTAGCACAAGAACCAGATTAAGAGCTATAGAAGAATGGGTATGTTCATCAATATGCCATAGTATTTTTCTTTTGACCACTGGTCTTAAAGAACAGCCCACATTCTAGTTGTCATCAGAGAAGCTCATTTAAAATTATCCCTTTTGTTAACACATTGAAATTCCCACAGAGAATATATTCTACCAATTAAATTAAAAGGCCTTGTCCGAATCATCTTAATTTTCTTACTGAAATGAATATATCATCATACAAATGTGGAACCAACACATAATTTGTATTTCATTCAAAGTGTGATATATCCCTAATTGTAAAAAAGTAAAGGAAAAACATTTTATGCTTTACGAAAAATATCAGCTAAAATATGGTCCATTACCATGTGCTGTAGGGTCTAGTAGATAAAGAGTGGAGCCAAAAATACTGAAGAAGTAGATCCTATTCTTTACTAAAATACTGATCTTCTGTCTGTATCCTTAGATTAGAAACTACTTTAATTTTTTTTTTCAAAAGGAATTGGCACCTCTCCAGATCCTGACCAATCCCCAACCCTGGTTGCATCTACAGTTCTAGCTTCTGGCACCAACCCACAGTGTTTATTGTTTCCCATTCACCACCTCCATCATTTTCCTTCTTGGTCTTGCCAACCTAATATACCAATCCCCTAAGAAGCTGATGTCAGACCAATTCTGACACTCTGCCAACAAATTCTGCCTGGCCCTGTAAAATAGAAAACTAGGATATACCCAACATTAATCCTACTGAAACCTTGAAAAGATTCATTATATTAGGACTCTTTCAGTTCTTTATAATATTCTACTCATCTAAGGTAAAATTATTGTCTTAATATTTTGAACCTGAGTCATATTATATTACATGTGCATGATATGGTAGCAGGTATTTCAACATAAGTGGTTAATTTATCATCATTCTCCTACAGTCACCCAATCTAGTTCATTTACATTTTCCCACAAATGATTTCACTTTTCCTATCTGAATGATCTTTGCCAATAGGTAATTTAGATTTCGGAGCAGATGTTACATAAATGTAGCACAAATACTTTTTCAAGTAGAGGTTAATTTTGTGCTGTCGCATATAGAGGTGTCTTGTTTAGACTGTACTATAACACCATGAAGAAATTACTACTATATCTTTTGGATAAATGGTGGCAGGCAGTGCCTAACATTTACTAGTTGTTTTTATTCATCTGGAGTTACTTAAAATGGAGGTCTCTTACTCATGTGCATCAATTTTGGAAAATGAAGATATTTCCATATTCTACCTTGGCCATAATATCATGGCATAGTAACAAATGGGCGATAATGCCCCAACAAAAGTCAGAGGTAACTAGGCTTTCCTTTATCTTGGCTTTTTTCAAGATACCCATAACCAGAATTATTGTGACAAATTCTTGAACTACCAAGATGAAAAAGATGAAATTTCACAAGTATTTTTTGTCATTCTTTTGGTGGATAAGATGGTCAGACTTGAAGTGCAGAGTGAAAAACCACACAGACACTCTAAAGAGAGGGCCAGGAATCCAGATTATCCCTACAGACCAATACACAGAGTGGACTCTAAATAAATTTTGTTTACCAAGTTTGTTTTAACTGTAGAAAAGGATTTGGATTCCGATTTCAAACCTCTCTAACCAAAAGAGAAAAGAATAAAATGCAATATTGAAATTGAATTTTATTACATTCAACATTTATTAGAAACCTATTTTGGGTAAGGTCCTATACAAGGCATTAGTGATAACTACAACAACAGCATCAGTCTCTGACCTAAAAAGAGAATGAGAGAATGAAGAGGAACAAACATTTAAGTGCTTACTATATGCCAAGAATTGTGCTAAAACCTAGGGATAGAAATACAGACAAAAAAAGAAAGATAAAATCAACCCTTATGGAAATTACAATCTAATAAAGGAAGACTATACATGAAAGGGACATGGAAGGGGATTGGAATGAGGGGAATTAAGATACTCCAGAATAGGGCCAGGAAGGGAATAACTGTAGTGCTGTTTGGGCTGCTTCACAAAATGCAGGCTAAAGGAAAAACCCATTAAGGGGAGAATGGGTTAAAGGTAGGCTTTTCAGAGGAATGTTCCAGGGTGAGCAAGCTGTAAGCATGGAAGGGTATTCCAGGGTAAGCAGGGTATAAGCATGGTAGGATGATCCAGGGGGAGGAGAGCCCAGACTCTGAGGATATATCCACAATGATACTAGAGTAGGGACATGATTTTGAAATCCAGAAGAGATCAGAAACAGGACTAGTGTAATGATTGGAATGACGCCACTTACTGGACACTTACTATAGGAAAGCTCCACCATGAAGAGATCTTAAATTACACACTAGGGAAAAGGGAGGGGAATGAAAGTAGGCCAGTCTGGGCCCCTTAACCAAATGAAGGTTCTAGGAGGAATTCACTCATGAGAGAATGTGGCTAGGACTTTCAGAGGGATATTTTAGGAGTTTACATTCTCTTCGAGTAATACAAAATATACATAGACAAGTAAATGCAAAGCAATTGCTAGGGAGAGAGCTCTAAATACCTCAGGGTAGGAGAATAGGAATTACCTCCTATATGACTGCACAACTGACCTAAGGCTTAAAGGCATCTTGGGGCACAAAATTCAGGCGAGAGACTATTCAACACATGGGGGAGAGTTTATGCAACGGCAAAGAGGTAGGAAATGGAATGTCACATATGGGGGAAGCAAGTAGGTCAGTGTGCTTGCAACATAGACTATGTGAGGAGTAATAAAAAGTGTCTTGAAAGATATTTTCGAGCCAGATTTTGAAGGGCCTTAAATGACAAGCTGAGAAATTTATATTTTATCCTTGAGGCAGTAGAGAGCCCCTGGAGTTTCATAAACAGAAGAGTGACTTGAGAGATTGGAAGCAAGAAGACCAATTAAGAGGATTTGGCAATAACCCAGGCATGAGGTGATAAAGACCCAAGCTAGAGTGATATCTGTATGAATAGAAAGAAGAGTACAGATCTGAGAAACTTAGACCTCTCAGGCAAGAATACTGTAATGCTAAGATGGAGTGGAGGTGGAATTTACATGACTTAGAAATTGATGGAATATGAAAGGAGGTGGAGGAGGGGAGGGGAGGAGAGTGAATAGTTTGGGATGCCTTCAAGGTTTCAAATCCAAGTAGCTGGGAGGGTGGTGGTACCTATGACAGAAATAGTCAAGGTAAAAGAAGTAATATGTCTAAGGGGAAATATAATGAGTTCCATTTTAGACACTGAATTTGAGAGGTATATGAGTTAGATGAGGATATACAGAAAGCAGCTGGTGATTTGGAACGTGAGCTGGGGCGGAGGGGGGAGGGGATGAGACCTGGTTAAGTAGAATTGGGAGTCAGAAACATAGAAAAGATAATCGAATCCATGGGAGCTGATGAATCACCAAGAAAGAGGCTAAAGAGAGAAGAGAGGCAAGATTAGGGAAAAGCCCTAGAGTTCACTCAGACAGGAAGGGGGTTGGGGCAGGGAATCATTAGAAAGAGATGTCACCAAAAAAAAAAACCAGGGAGGTACTAGTTAAGTTCAAGATTGCCTTTAAATTCTGCTACTGGAAATTCAGAGGCTGGTGGATTGTTTTGTCTTAATTCTGAGCTGAGTTCTACCAATAGTACCAATAATACTACTGGTATAACTAAATCAGTATTGTTGTTTGTCTTTCCTTCTCAGAGAGGACCATGGCATTGGGGTGATGTCATGACCTGCACTCAATTGGATTTAAGTGAGGGAGGGCTGTGCAAATTCACCACGCTCAATCTCTCCTCCAGAGCCATCTGGGTCCAATGGCAAGACATACATCAGGATGACTGGAGATGGCCCTGGATCTTTTAAAGCAACTGGGGTTAAGTGACTTGCCCTGGATCACAGAACTAGAGCCTGAGGTGAGATTTGAACTCAGGTCTTCCCAACTTCAGGGCCAGTGCTCTATCCACTTCACTATCTAGCTGCTTCTACCAACTCAGTATGATCTGGCACCAAGATGCTTAAAGAGGCAAACTCGTCCAGATTGGAAATGCAGCAGGTCAAATCTACTATGCTGATTAATAGTGGCTCTATAAGTAGCCCTTCCAGATTATGGGAGACAGGAGTCTTAGTTTGGAAAAAAAAAAAAAAAAAACGAACCAGAAAAGAAAAGTAAAGCGGTTCTAGGAGAAAGGGGTAATCAACAGTATTAAATCTGCAGAGCAGATACAAAAGAATGAAGAGAAGAGAAAAGACCATTGCACTTGATAATTAAGAGAGTACTCCTAGGGCAGCTAGGTGGCACAGTGGATAAAGTACCAGCCCTGGATTCAGGAGGACCTGAGTTCAAATCTGGCCTCAGACACTTGACACTTACTAGCTGTGTTACCCTGGGCAAGTCACTTAACCCTCATTACCCTGCAAAAAAAAAAAAAAAAGACTACTCCTTATCTTTCAGGAAAATGGCAGAGCTAGAAAATAAGGGAGTTGAGAAATTAGTGGAAAGTAAGGAAAAAATCTCCAATCTCTTAAAAAGATTCACACAATCCTGCCATATTTTTAAGCTAATATTGTGTGTTTCTCCTCACTTTCACTGCCAGATTCCTAGGGGGGAAAAGCTGCTTAAATGTGTGGCCTCCTGTTTTATACCTTACACTGATTTCTCAACCCTTGCAATTTAGCTTCCATCCTCACTACTTGACTAAAACTGCTCTCTTCAAGTTGGTGTGGTGCCCTGTATGGCAGGTGGTCTTAACTTGGGGTCTGTGAACTTTAAAAAAAAATAATCTGATACTTGCATTTCAATATACTTAGTTTCTTTTGTATCCTATGTATTTTATTTTATGCATTTAAAAACATTATTCTAATATGGTTCTCTACAAGCTTTACCAGACTGCCAAAGAGGTCCCTCATGCACATATGTTAATAAATCCAGCTCTGTGGAGAGCTTATGTAAAAACACAAATAGGAATCATGCAGTATGAAAAAGCATGTAATGGGCTACACTTTGTATTCCATTGCTTTGGTGACCGACAATGATGAAAACTTGGATCCATCTAAGTATTTAAATTTGCATAGGTAAATTTGAGAAATATTTATTTTAGTCAATGATTTCAACCTCCTACTTCCCTCAAAATACTGTAACCAAACTGTTATGATTAGCAAAAATGACTCACTTTTGTTTGTGCCTCTTTTTTCCTTCCTGACTCACTCTAAAGTAGGGATGCTGATGAGAAATGGAGGAAAGGAAGGGGGAGGAAAGCACGGTTTCTATATACTGCATGTCTCAATATAGGCCACCCTGGAATATGGGTCTTGATCCAAAATAAGATCTCCTTAATTTTAAAAATGGATATCTTTTGTTTTTGCTTCACTTTCATTTCCAAATATATATCCTCCTCCAAATATAGCCTCCTCTCTCTCCACCTTTGTCTCATAACCAAAAAAAAAAAAAAAGAAAGAAAGAAGAAAAAAGGGAAGAAAAAGGATACTTTGTGAGACAGCCCATCAAGTCTGAGAGTATATGCAATGTTCCATAGATATGGTCCCCCACCCCTCCAATGGAGGAAGGGAGGTACACCACCCCATATCTTCTTCAAAGGTCATTATAATTAGAGAGCACTTAAGTCTATTTTTTTTGGTATGGTTTTTGTTCTTTCCACTAGTATTGCTGTAGTCATTGCATATATTGTTATCTTGGTTGTTTGCTTTATTCATCACCACTTCATATGTTTTCCCATGATTCGATATATCCTTCAGACTTGCCATTTCCTATGGATCAGGAATACTCCATTACATTCATGTACCCCAATTTGTTTAGTCATTCCCCAAATGATGGGCATCTAGTTTATTGACATCACTTTATGTGTATGCATATATATATATATACATATATATATATGCATATGCATATGTATATGTATATGGTGAGGAGTAATATTTAATGTTTGTATCTTTACCTTCCCCCTCAGCATGGGGGGAAACTAGCTAGGATTTACTTATAAATTAGAAACTTCAGCAACAGTGTTTGGCCCTTAAGGATTTATTCAAGTATATTAGAAGTTAGTAAAGATAGAACACATGGAGTTCAGAACCTTTCTACCCTAAGGTTTAGAATGGACTCCTTCTTCTTCTTCCCTCAGTCACCAACCTGAGGTTCCGCCATAAAAGAGGCCAGAGCTAGGGAGCCAGCCTCCCTTCCTACTTCCTGTCTCCCTCCCCTGGAAGGGGGATCCTTCAAGCTGATTGGTTGAGGGTGGTCTTATGTAGTCCACAGCCTCTGAGAACAATACCCCACTCAGGGCCTGGGTAGCTAGGTGTTGTCTCAATTTAATCAACCTTAAGTAGGTTCTCAGTCAGTCTCACCCAGCTCATTTTACAGATGAGGGAACTGAGGCAAACAGGGTTAAATAATTTGTCCAGTCAGTTGTATGTCTGAGGTCAGATTTGAACTCAGAACTTATTGACTTTTAGGCCCAGAATTCTATTTGCTGTGCCACCTAGCTGCCTGAGCAAGTGAATAAACTAAAGCCCTGAGAAATTAAGTGACTTTCCCAATGGCATACAGGTAGTACTCAATGATTGAAACTAGTTTCTCTGACTCTAGAGCCAATGCTCTTTTCATTGCAACAGTTTAAGGGATCAGCAGGCCAGGAAAAGACTCCTCTTATACACTGTTCCAGAATGTTGCTTTAGAGGATAAAATACTTGTAACATTCAGAGAATCCCAGAAAGTTATCCCCTTTCCCCACCTCCACCCTCCACAGCTTTTGTAACCCTTGGTCTTAAGAAAACAATGAAGATACACAAAAAGTCACCAAAAGTTGAAATGCAATTGATTTTTTTAAAATGCTTTTCTAGCCCTTTCCTCTGAAAATACATTAATCAATTTAAAATTTTAATTTAATTTATTTTTTGTTACATTTAAAGTTTTGGACTATCTTCCTTTCCCCCTCTCTACCCTGAACTAGAGAAGGTCATTTGACACAAACATATACATACAGGGACAACTAGGTGGCACAGTGGAAAGAGTATTGGTCCTGGAGTCAGGAGGATGTGAGTTCAAATCCATCCTCAGACACTTGACACTTACTGTGTGACCCTGGACAAGTCACTTTACCCCAATTGCCCCAAACATTTGGGGCCATCTCCAGTCATCCTGAATTTTTATAGCCCTCCCTCACTTAAATCTAATTTGCTGCAAGCCTTGACATTGCCTCTCAATGTCCTGATCCTCTTGGATAATAAAAGACAAATAACAACACATATATACATATGTAAAATTGTACTATGCATACTTCTATTCATCTGTTCTTTTTCTGTGTGGATAACATCTTCCTTCATAGGTCCTTTGTGGCTGATTTATATATTTATAATATGCAGAACAATTTAGTCATTCAGAGTTGTTCTTAAAACAATATTGCTGTTACTATACACAATATTCTCCTGGTTGCTCTTTTCATTCCTCATTATTTCATGCAGATCTTTCAAGGTGTTTTTTCTAAAATCTACCTGTTTATCATTTCTTACAGCACAGTTGTATTCCATCACAATCACAACTTGTTTAGCTATTCTCCAGTTGATGAAAATTCAAAATACATTAGCCATTGAGGGTAAAAGTTTGTTTTTTTTTTTGAATCTGACTTTTGTGCACTGTCCCTGTAGTGTGTGAGGTTGCACTATGGAAAGACACTACAAATATCAAGTCCCACAATGATAGGCCTTTCCTCACTAAATATGGGCCCTCTTTGATTATGAGACCTAGAGGACAAATAGCCTTCCTGCTTTCTCTCTCTAACCACATTTTGGATAGGCCATAACAACACCACTAGAGACTAGCTAAGACCTTCCCAAGGTGTCTTGTTAAGTTCTCTTAGACCTCATAGGGAAGTGACAACTATTAGTGTCAGAGGAAGAAATTATATGTAACCAGCTGTCTTTACCATTCTTCTTCATTTGAGTTGAGAGCCAAATGAATAGGAAGGCAGGACCAGCTCAGGTCCAAGAGTTGCAGAAGCCTCAAAAGACTGCTCTTCCTTATAACTGACTTTTCCTTCTAAGTTGCATTGAAGCAGAGCTAGATTGAGGGCAAGTGACTAAAGCTGCTCATTTACAAAACAATAACAGATGAATACTGTTATGTGATTTAATCTGACACTTCAAATTAGCAACAAGCATAAGGTTCAGTGGAAGGGATAACATTTTAAAAATAAAATTAATTGAAGGTTATAAACAAGATAACTTGAATATTGCCATTTTTTGAGAGGTTGTTATTGTGCAGGCAAAAGAGTATTTGAAGTTAAAAGACCTAACTTCACAATCCAGTTCTTCCACTTACTTTTTATGTGACCCGCAGAATCCTCATCTGGTAAATAAGGAGATTGAAGTAAATCATATTTAATGTTCTTCCAGCAGTAAATATAAAAGGACTAAAAGCTCAAGATTTATGGATTAAATTCAAAAGACACAAATAAGAGAATTAAACCATATTTTCACCCTTCTTTCCTTCCTTCCTTCCTTCCTTCCTTCCTTCCTTCCTTCCTTCCTTCCTTCCTTCCTTCCTTCCTTCCTTCCTTCCTTCCTTCCTTCCTTCCTTCCTTCCTTCCTTCCTTCCTTCCTTCCTTCCTTCCTTCCTTCCTTCTTTCCTTCCTTCCTTCCTTCCTTCCTTCCTTCCTTCCTTCCTTCCTTCCTTCCTTCCTTCCTTCCTTCCTTCCTTCCTTCCTTTCTTCCTTCCTCCCTCCCCTCTCTTCCTTCTTTCTTTCCTTTCTACTTATAGAGCCAAAAACAGAGGGAGAAAATTAGCGGGAGGATGAGGAAGGATACTAGGTATGAGGATTAGAAACACCAAGGTGACTCAGTAGATAGAGTGCTGAACCTGGAATCAAGAACACCTGAGTTCAAATTTGGCCTCAGACACATACTAGCTGTATGAACCTGGGCAAGTCAGTTAATCTATATTTGCCTCAATTTCCTCAACTGTAAAATGGGGATAAAGAGGGGGCAGCTAGGTGGCGCAGTGGATGGAGCACAGGCCCTGGATTCAGGAGTATATGAGTTCAAATCTGGCCTCAGACACTTGACACTTACTAGCTGTGTGACCCTGGGTAAGTCACTTAACCCCCATTGCCCCACAAAAAAAAAAGGGGGGGGGATAAAGAGCACCTACCAACCAGGGTTGTTGTGAAGATGGAATAAGATTCTACTTGTAAAGCACTTTGCAAAATGTAATGTACTATACAAATGCTTAGCTATTGTTTTGATAGACAGAATCAAACATAGAAAAATAGAGAAGGATTAGTCTCAGGAAAAAGACAATATCCTTCACTGCTAATCTTTGAGAAAGTAATTTTGGCATAGACTGGAGCTGGGAATGGAGTTGTATGGGACATGGGGTCAGAAACCATATTACAAGAAGTTAAAAAATGAAGAGCATATAATAGTTGACTTATATAGGAGGTCCAATGAATTATCAAAACTTGCTATTACATGCTACATACTATTTATTCTGAAAAAGGGTATTTCCCTATACAAGAGGATTCACGATATTATTTTCTTAAAAGACAAACTAGAGTGCACATTTGCATTATAATTCATAAAATTTACCAAAAATTAATTCAGATAACAAGATTTCAAGAACCCATTTCTTGGGTAAAATGAGGAGTACCAGTCTAGAAATGGAGGGTTTCTGTAATACACGTAAATATTGAAGGAGAGAATCTCTGAGGTTTAAGGGATCACTGAAGTTATTATTATTATTATTGTTATTATTATTATTATTATTATTATTATTATTATTATTATTTGCAGGGCAATGAGGATTAAGTGACTTGCCCAGGGTCCACAGCTAGTAAGTGTCAAGTGTCTGAGGCCAAATTTGAACTCAGGTCCTCCTGAATCCAGGGCAGGTGCTTTATCTACTGTGCCTCCTAGCTGCCCCCTACTTATCTATTTTTTAAACATTTCCTTGATACTTTTGTTTTTATAGAACATCACATTCATTTTCAGACATTTCCCAATTTCACTACCTCTAGAACAAAACTTTTCCTTGTTAACATAAAAGGGTTAAGCAAACACAAGTAATAGAGTAACTTACAAAGTATATACCATTCTGCCTTCTACCTTATTTGCACCTTGAAAGCAATATCTAATTTCCTTCCCTTTGCCTACTTATCTTACCAAGAGTGCTTAGATACAATGTCTTACCAACTTTTTTTCTCCTTTAGGCTCTCTGCTGAAATTATCCTTCTCCTTCATCTCTGCCTCTTCTTCTCTTTCTTCACCTTTTCACATTCTCCCCAAATTCAATCTCTGGACTTTGTAACAACTCCAAAATCATCCAAGTCACCTTGATAATTACATGTGCCTTTTTTTTTCCTTCTTCAGTTCATCTTTCTTTTCTTTTACTATACAGCCTCCCCCTCTCCCCTGTCAATCTGGAAACAGAAATTTAACTAGATGGAAGTCCAATATCCTTACATAAAGCTAGTTCCAAAAGTCTGCTTTAAAACATCCATCAGGTAAAGCAAAACTAGTTTAAATACAATTTTTAATTTACATCTATAAATAATTCTAGTGTAGCATTCTCCACATAATATCAGAAAAGTTTCTTTGGAAACACATTTTGTAACAGTCATGATAATCTACATTCTGTTTTATATCATGTACAGAAATGTTTGTGTTAATGATACTTATTTTCACTTACAATCTGGTTTAACCAACAAAAGGCAAAATCAGTTAAAATTAAGAAAATGTATATTTGAGTAAAGCCACAAACAATTCCAGATGAAAAGTGATAGCAAAATCTTTTATCCATCTTTCCTAGGTCTCTAGAATCTGGATAATGGATCCATAAAGAAATGACTTTGCTACAAACCACAAAGTTAATCAGGACCACAATTCAACTCTCCTAGAGCACCAGTTAATTGGCCTCACACCTAAAATGGCCCCCAGGCAACTCAAATATTCAAAAGAAAATTAGTGCAGGAAACAAACAATATAATTCTTAACTACCTCAATGCCTAATATGCAAGGCAGGAATTTCCCTCTGAGCACTATTTAGCCTAAAAGAATACCCTAGTTAAAGACCACATTTAATTCATCACAGTGTGCATTTCACACTTGGGGACTATATCATTAATCTGTTCAGGGTTTAGCAGTTAATGGAAGGATTTGGTGTGTCAGTCAAGCTCAGTGCTTCTTTAAATTTCACTATCTCTCAAACTTTAAAATCTCCTATTTAAGCTAAAAAAAAAATAGCTCACAAAATCAAAGCCATCTACAGAAAATGGAGGAGGAGCATCTGTTCTGTGAAGCATTCTCCTACAATTGGCATGGCTTCTCTCCTAATTATGCTCTACATCAGGTTTGGTTGCTTGAACAGTGTGAAGCTCTCATTATACACTCCTGTTTTCTCTTTGTAGTGAGGTGGCTTACTTAATAGTAATGAAGCCTATTTAAAAAACAAAACAAAACAAAAACAAATAGACATAATTGCTTCTCAATAAACAAACAAATAAATAAACGAAAGCCTGAAAATACTCAAGACCCAAAGCTTATTTCCTTCTTTTGGTGTCACTCCCTTTTAAAGTGTATTTCACACATATGGAAAAGGGCTTATCACTATTTATCTGTCTGGCTATAGGAATAGGCAATTTTTTTTTTGTAGGTTTGTGACATCTAGCCCAGGATAGACTCTAAACAGAAGACAGAAAAATGTTTTTTACTGCAAATGAACAAGTTTCTATCACTACTACAAAGGAGAGGTTTAAGCTTTAGCTTTAAAGATGATGATCCTAGCTCTTCTACCCCTCCCCCACTTTGTACTTCCCCTTCTGTAGCCTCTTCACAATGTATATACTTCTACCCAACATATTTTGTCAGTTTTTTGAATAATACATGATATCTTGCCACAGGCAAGGAAATCTCAGGGTATCAATCACCAATAAAATACAAATTAAGTTATACACATGGCTCGAATTTTTACCATGACTTCCTGTTTTCTTTCTTGCTCACTCTTTCTTTTCTCTTTCTTTCTTTCTTTCTTTCTTTCTTTCTTTCTTTCTTTCTTTCTTTCTTTCTTTCTTTCTTTCTTTCTTTCTTTCTTTCTTTCTTTCTTTTCTTTTCTTTTCATTTTTTTTGTGGGGCAATGAGAGTTAAGTGACTTGCCCAGGGTCACACAACTAGTAAGTGTCAAGCGTCTATGGCCGAATTTGAACTCAGGTCCTCCTGAATCCAGGGCTGGTGCTTTATCTACTGTGCTATCTAGCTGCCCCTCACTCTTACTTTCAACATTAATCAAAAGTCACAGCTATTTATCTTGGCTTCTTTTGTCCCTAGGCTAGGTAAGGCTAGGCTAAGCTAGGCAAGACTATTTCCATATCTATACCCTGGGACATTTAGTAGATTGCTACCCTACCATGGGTAAATATTGTTTTATTATAACAAAGTTAATTTTATATGATCTTAGGCAGAATTAAGGAAGGCACATTGTCCAGGAAGAAGGAAGTGATGATGCTTCTGTATTCTGCCCTCATCTTTAGGAAGGACAATGAAAAATTTAAAGATTATTATTAAGGAGGAGAATCGAAATGATGACTCACTGGGAGATGAAGCCTCTTAGAAGCTCATGCTGCTCGGCTACTACCTTTGGTTTGAGAGGGGAAAGTAGAAAGGAAAGAAAGGCTCAGCATCTGTTTCTCTGTGAGTTCTGGTTTTTACAAGGCAATTGGTGGATTAGATACCTTGGTGAGGAACTAGCTGACTGAGTTTGTCTGCTTTGCTTAGAAAGAGTTGGCCTAATGAGTTTTATAGTTCTTTGACTATAAACTGCCAGGCAAATTAAGAAAGTGACTAACACTTTCTCCACAACCTTTTAATCTTGCTTGTGAGTTGAAATTGTTGGTAAATGCTTAGTCAGTTCTAGAGATGAAGAGAAGATGATTTGCCTGGCTGGAGAGCAGTGAGGAATAGAAGGGAAGCAGTAGGAAGAGAAAGGGTGCTGTGCATAGGTTACAGAATGCACCAATGTTGTGAAAGTCTACGCTTTTGATCTACCCCATGGATTTTCTTCCCTCTTATGTTTCTTTGCCAGGTTTCTGTAAATATAGGTCATTTTCCCCCACAGATGTTGAAATCATTATTGAAAGAGTGTGACCCAGGTTTATATTTGTATTGTGATATATTTATAGAGGCAGTGAGCTGGTGCAATACATAGAGCACCAAGCCTAGAGTCAGGAAGACCTGAGTTCAAATCCAACCTCAGATATTTGCTAAATGTATGACCCTGGGCAAGTCACTTAACCTCTGTTAGTCTCAGTTTCCCCAACTGTAAAATAGGGAGAATAACAGCAACTTATGAGGCTCAAATGAGATAATATTTTTAAAGCACTGAGCATAGTTCCTGGTATAATGTAGGTGCTATATAAATACTTATTCCCATCCCTTTTCCCCTATTGTTCTTTCCATTAGCTTTAACTTATGAGTGCTGCTAATGTTATAATTTATTTTGCCTTGTGAATGGTTATGTTTATGATCTAAAAGTGTCATTATTTAGAGTAACTAGCTTTGAGTAAATGAACTCATACCAATAAGTGCTCAAGAACTATAGTAGTGAATAGAAGGGTTATATTACCTTACAGTGAGATTACCCTTAGCACCCTAAAAGAATTTTAAGCAATAACAATCAAAGCCATATAAAAGTGGAAGAGGCTATCTCAAAAGGTAATTGTTTCTCCAATACTGGAAGTCTGGATAATCATTTGTCATGTATGTTATAAAGGAATTCTTGCTTAGGTATGAGTTAGACTAGATTACTTCTGAGCTCCCTTTTACCATTGAAATTCTGTTTTTCTTAAATATTCTCAGCCTTAATCAAAAGCCATAGATATAAACAATAAATTTCATGCCCTCTGCTCTTCCCAATTCAGGTTCTAAACTATTGAATACAATTGAGTTGTATGGTTTTCACTACTTATTTTCCTTCTTTTTTTTTTTTGTGGGGAGATGAGGGTTAAGTGACTAGCCCAAGGTCACACAGCTAGTAAGTGTCAAGTGTCTGAGGCCAGATTTGAACTCAGGTCCTCCTGAATCCAGGGTGGGTGATTTATCCATTGTGCCACCTAGCTGCCCCACTACTTATTTTCCTTTATGCCATTCAATTTTGGAAATTTGTAACAAATTATGCAATGATATGACCACATCTTAGGTTCCACCATCATCCCAAACTCTTCCACCTCCAAGATCTTCATCTCTGAAAGTCAGATCAATTTTTCTGTTCTTACCATAACTCCCACTGTCTCACTCTTCCTAAACCACTTAATTTTCTTCACCATAATATCTAGTTCTACCATTATGCTATAAGAAATTATTAGCAGGATACTATCAGAAAAACCTAGAAAGACTTACATGACCTAATGCAAGTGAAATGTACTGTATACAGAATAACAGCAATATTGTAAGATGATCTGCTGTGAATGACTTAGTTATTTTCAGCAATATAATGATCCAAGACAACTCTGAAGACTTATGAAAGATGCAATCCATTTCCAGAGAACGAACTAATGGTGTCTGAATACAGATTGAAGCATAATTTTTTTTAGTTCATTTTTCTAAAGATTTTTCTGTATGTTTTCTTTCACAACCTGATTAATGTGGAAATGTTTTGTATGACTACACATGTATAATTTATATTGAATTGCTTGAGTTCTTAAGTGGGGTGTGGAGGGAGGGAGAAAGAGGATTTGGAACACAAAGTTTTAAAAATTGATGTTATAATTTGTTTTTACATGTAATTTGAAAAAAACAAAATTCTAAATAAGGTTAAAAAAAGACTGAGTGACCACTTACAGACCCGTAAAAAAAATAATCTCTAGTTCTCTAACCCTTCCATATTCTGCCAGGTCATTATTCTTTTTTTTTTTTAACTTGCTTTTATGGTCTAAACTGTGGTTAAGCAGTTCAACAAGGTACTGTACTCTAAATCCCTTATTGTCTTGTTTTTCCAGAGTCCATGCCCTGAGAATCTTTAATCCCAAATCATCACCATTATCAGATATCTCTGCCATATAACACCGATAAAGGAAGTTACAAAATCATGTGGATGGGGTTAACTACAAATTCAAGTTTTCTTATCTTAAGCAAAGATTTTTTAAAATGGCACTATTCCTACTCTCACAAAATCAGAGGAGTTAGAATATCATAGGTACATAGATAAGTACACAGGTATAATGTGATGGGAGTGAAGAAAAGAAATCTAACCAAAGTATACTAGAAAATGTAAGAAGGAAGAGAATAGTTTAAGCTAAGGGATCATGGCAGGAAGGCATGGGTTGGGGAGGGGGGAGGGTTTACTCTGATGACATCTAAAATGAACCATGAAGGAAGAGAAGGATTATGGAAAATAGAGATAAATAAGGAAGACTTTCTATAGAGGGACATGCATGAATGTATAAGGTAGGAGATAGCATGTTGAATTTGGGAAATAGTTGGTAGTTCAGTGTTTCTAGGACATATGAAAAAAGGAACAATATGAAGTAAGTCTAGAAAGGGGTGGAGTGGGTTTATGGAGCGGCCTTAAATGCAGCACTAGGGAGTTCATCACACAGACAACAGAAAGCCATTGAAGGTTTGTGAGGAGGAGAGTAACATGGTCTAAAGCATACATTATTTTTTAAGAGTTATGGGAAAGATGAGATAATAAAGGAAAGTGACTGTTGGCAGGCAGTCCACATAGGTTAGTATAATTGAGAGGTGATGAGTGCCTTAACTCATGGTGTCTAGTGGCAGTGGCAATGGTAGTGGAAAAGATAGATATAAGATGTTTTGAGAAAAAAATAAGGTGGATAACTGCTTGTATATCAGGGATAAGAAGGATAAAAGTTGTATTTTTTTAAAGATTAAATTAAATTAATTAAAAATATATTAAATGCCTACCAGGACTTGGATGCTACCTTAATAGAGGCAGACTATTCAATAGTGAGTACCCTAAACTTGTGCAGATATTCCCTCTCTGGTTCTGGTCCAAGTTACCATAGAGAAAACTGTGGGAAGATGGGAATATTGGGTAGGCAATTCAAAGTAGTAATGTCTCATTTTCTGGACTGGTGTCCATAGAGCCTTGTACAATGCCTACACATATTTGTTGATTGTTCAGTCAGTCAACAAGCATTTATTGTGCCTGTACTAAATGCTAGTGATACAAAGAAAAGAAAAAGACAGCCCTTAGTTTTAAGATTCTCACAGACTAATAGGGGAGACAGCAGGAGAAACAAATATTTATCTGTAAGATATATAAAAGATAAATTGGAGATAACAAAGGGAGGGAAGGTATTTCCATTAAAAGGAATTAGGAAAAGCTTTTTATACAAGGTGGGATTTTAACTGAGACTTGAAGAAAGCAATGAAAAAGAGATAAAGAAGGAGAATTCCTGGAATGGGAGATGGTGAAAATGTCTGGAATCAGGAAATGGAGTATGTTATTGAAGAACAGCAAGGAGGGCAGTGTCACTGTATGGAAGAGAACTTGGTGGGGAGCCAAGTAAGGTAAAAGAATCCTGGAAGGAGGAGAGATCCAAGTTATGAAAAGCTTTGAATGCCAAATAGAAGATTTTACATTTGAACCTAGAGGTAATAGTGAGCTATTAGAGTTTATTGAATAAGGAATGAGGATGGAGGGTGGCATGTGCAGACCTGTGCTTTTAGAAGATAATTTTTACCACTGAGTGGGATGGCCTAGGGTGGGAAGAGAATCAGCAGGCTATTGCAGTAGTCAAAGTGTGAAGTGATGAGCACCTGCACCAAGATTGTGGTTGTGTTAGAGGGCAGAAGGGGCTATATTTGAGAGATGTTAGAATGGTAAAATTAATGGGACTTGCTAACGTGAGCTGTACCTTAAAGAATGAGTAGAATTTTCATAAGATTTGAGAGGAAAGAGAAGGGAAGTAGAATGATGTTCTAGTTTGAGATATATTGGCAAATATTTATTCAGTCCACCCAAACACAATATTAGTGTCATGCAAAATCCTAACATGTTATAATTTCTTTTTCTTTCTTTCTTTTTTTGGTGGGGCAATGAAGGTTCAGTGACTTGCCAAGGGTCACATGGCTAGTTTCTTTTTCTTTTTTTTAACGTTATAATTTCAATAACTTATCAAAGCTTACTTGATTTTTAAATGTTCAACCCCTTTAAAATTATTTTATAGAATCATAGGTTTAGAATAGGAGGGATTTTAACACTCCTTGAGTCCAACCCCCTGCTTTCCAGGTAAGGAAGCATAAGCTCAGAAGGCAGAGTTTTTTTAGCCCAGTTCTTCAGGTAGTAATGGAAATAACTGGAATTCGAACTCATTCCAGTATAACACTAGGGCTCCAATACAGAAAGTTAATTAATGTAATGTAAATTAGTCTTCCATAATCCATCAGTAATGCCAGAAATGCCTGTTTTTCAAAGTATCAGAGTTCTATACTATACAAATCAAGTTATACATCTGATCTCTGCCTTTCAGGCATTTGCATATAAAAATAGACAAATATTAATGTGATAAAACTATAGAAATAACCAGCTAAATGACTGGGCCAACTCTCTGGGCTTTAATTTCCTCATTTGCAAGATGCAGATGATTTCTAGGCTCTCTCCCAGCTCCAGTATTCTATGTTTATTTCTGCATAATAAAAATATCGTAGCCATCCTATCACTGGAATAAAAGGTCTCAGAGTTACTCATGCTGCATATTTATTTTTACAAACCCCCAAAGGACTCAAATTTCTTTTAGTTTTTATTTTAAATATGTAATTAGTTCTCAGAATATCCCCTTAACCTGGGCAGAATTATTTCTCATTCTACAAGACATTGAGTCCCAGAGAAATGATGTGACTCACCAAGGTCACAAAGCTAATACAGAGCAGAATTTGCAATGGAGTCAATCCATGGTTTCATTACAGTGATTTATTTAGTATCTTCTATTTGATGGTGTAGACACATGTAAGTCACTACCCCGTTAAAAAAAAAAAAAAACAAACCTAGGAAATCGAAAGGAATAGTTGAAGAACAATGGCTTCTTTAGATTCTTGATAATAAAATGTATGATAGAAATACATAGAAAGAGGCCAGATCTTGTCATTAGCTAAGAGATGAATCCCCCTTTAGAGATTTACTGAGTAATCATATTAAAGAGATGCATTGTAGAAGTTATCTCTTCCTTTGTACTGAGTGGTTTACCAGTCCTAGAGATGCCACTGGATTTCAAGTCTAAGTTTACTGGTTCTAATCCTGGTTCTAGTATTTATTGTCTGTGGTATCTTGAACTTCTTTGGGTCTCAGTATCCTAATCTTTTTAAAAAGAGAAGGTTCAGCAAGATGACCTGTAAGGTCCTCTTCCTTTTTAAATCCTAAAATATTTTTCTGCCAGCAATCACAGATTTAAAGCCAAAAATAGAATTTAGAGGTCATCTAGTTCAAAGCTTCTTAAACTGTGGGTTGAGACCCCATATGGGGTCACATAACTGAATGTTGGAGTTGCAAAAAATTGGCAACAATAAAAGGTTTTGTATATCTATTTTATATACCTATATACCTGCAGTCACTTAAAAATTTCTCTAGCAAAAAGGGAGCGTGAGTGGAAAAAGTTTAAGAATCCCCAATCTAGTTCACTAGAGAAGAAATCGAGCTCTAGAGAGGGCAACCTGCAAGTGGTAGTGCTTGCATTTAAACTTAGGTCACCATGACTTCAAATTTATCATTCTTTCTACTGTACTACATCGTATATGAAAAGGAAATTAATTATACCTAAAAAACCAAAACAAAACAAAAATCCACCTAACAATTTGCTGCCTTATCTTTTGAATGTTTAAGCTCAAACACTCAAGACTGTTAGCTGGGATACCTATCTATAGTCACCTCATATTGGGGCATAAAAAGGGAAACTCATTAACCATTTCACCACAATGGAGGCAGGGGAAGGACACCTCTCAGTATTTGGGGCAGCAGCTGTCAAGGATACCAAATGAATAAAAATGCACCTCTCTGAACACTGAACATATTAATGAGTAGTGATTCAGTAGCCCAGAAAAAGTTTCTATGGGAGAATGGTTCATAGTATTTGAACATGTTTTGTAGGGTCTGACTTTTTGTTTGTTTTTCTGAGAAATGAAGAAACCAAATTTATCCATTTTATCAATCTGTCACTGAGAAAGCCTATCTTCGCAGATGAAAATTCATTTCAAATCATTTTGCAGGCCAGTGGAAGGCTAGACAGCTGGTTACTTAAGGCCCCTTCTCACTTTCTTAGCACTTTGTAATATGACATATTGTTCAATAAAAGCAAAGGAAATCATTTTTATTGGACTGTGCAAGAAGGGATTTCAAAGAGAAAACTACTGCCTCTTAAAATTATATTTATTTGGGTTTAAAGACAGTTGGGGTTGGGTGTAAGGGCCAGGGTTACCCATATCTCTCAGGAAAATATTGAAATAGAAATTATTTTTCTTAGTCCACAGTGGGGCCCACCACACAGTGCTCCTTTGTAGTCCCTTCCATCTTCTTACTAAACTCTACACAAAGGCCTGCAGGCTATCCCTAGCTATATACTCTCCCTCCCCTACCTTGGCAGGTTCCATGGACTACCTTCCTCAGTATCAAAATTCAAATATCCTCATACCAATTCCCACAGAACCTTGCTCTCTGATTCATAAGGTTACAAATAGTTATTTATTGCAAAGCATGGTGGTAAGAGTGTAGGGCCTGGAGTCAAGAAGAATCATTTTCCTGAGTTTAGACATTTACTGGCCTCAGACATTTATTAGCTGTGTGATCCTGGGCAAGTCAGTCAGCCCCATTTGCCTCAGTTTCCCCATCTGTGAAAGGAGCTAGAGAAGGAAATGGCAAACTATTCTAGTGTCTTTGCTAAGAAAACCACAAATGGGGTCACAAAGAATCAGACACAACTGAAACAACACAAAGACCACTACCACAACAACAAAAAAACACATTTAAAAACATACATAAAATTTTTGTTATTTGTGACAAAGAAAAAGTTTTCTGATATTTAAAGGTAAAGAAGAATTTAATGGCAAATTATGTCATATAAGTGTTATTCAGCCTATGCAGAAAGATTGCTTTTGAGTCCCTTCAACTCATACTTATGTAGAGAATGATCTGTTCTCCCTCTGCCTCACAAATAACCAATATAAAGAACTGAAATTCCAAGCAGAGTTCTGTGCTCTTTGCTTCATTTACAACCTCCCCCACTGCTAGATTGTGAGTTTCTTGAGTACAGGGGCTTACCTTTACTAATCTTTGTATCTTTCTCAGTGTTATGGATAATTCTAGGGGAATGAAAGACAAGTGTAATTTGACTCCCTTTCCTAGCCAATAATTTCCAATGTGTTAGAAATTTGGTTAGAAGAATGTTGGGGGTGCACCCAAGAATGTACAGAAAACTATTGAACAATTAGCTATGAGGGGGGAACGTATGCATGAAATAAGTGAAAGTTTAATTTGCATTATTAATATTTTTTCCATAACTTTTTTCATCCACTCTTTCTTAAGTTTGGACAATCAACAAAAGAAATAAGGTTCACATTGAAAATTTAACAATCTACTCTGCACGAGCTGGCCCAAGCTGGTACTAGTGTACCCCTTGCTAGACTGAATCTCAATAAGACATCTACTCTTTTTCTTAAATGACAAAAGTTCTTAACTGAAACTAGCAAATGTGGAATTTGGGGATGAGAGGAATTCTAGCTTATATATAAAAAACATAAATATATCATATATAGTTTATATTTTTTAAACCATGCTTGTGATTTCATTGCTTCTACTACCCCAAACAAATCAAAGAATCAAAGCCTTCTCTCCATTTTTTTTAATAGAATTTCCTGGAGCACTGAAACATTAAGTGAATTATCCAGGGTAATTCAATTCCCATGATGGGACTTGGAGCAGGTTTTCCTGACTCTGAGGCCAATTCTCTGTCCAAGCTATCATGCTGGGGTTATAGAGGAAAGAGACAGATGGAAAAACAGAAAGATACAGGAAGAAACAGACAATGAGAGAGACAGACACACAGACACAGACAGAGAAAGAGAATGTAGGTCAAAGGGGGATCAGGAGAATCAGCTAGGGCTGAAATGTGTCTGTGTCACTGATCTGGTGAACAAACAGAGGAAATTCTCCTTGTTTTCCTTTGATTACTTTCCATCTAGTCAAGTCATTCATAGCAAAGGAAAACAAAGGAAAAAACATTCCCTCTTCTGAGCATTTCTATAGCTTGATAGTTGAAGAACACAAAAATTATGCCATCTGAATGTAACCCCCAGTAATTCTCTCTGCCAAGGAGAAATATATGTTGAGTATGGATCTCTTATTATTATTCTTTTGGGGGGGGCGGGGCAATGAGGGTTAAGTGACTTGCCCAGAGACACACAGCTAATAAATGTCAAATGTCTGAGGTCACATTTGAACTCAGGTCCTCCTGAATCCAGGGCCTGTTTTTTTATCTACTGAGCCACCTAGCTGCCCCCTGAATATGGATCTCTTCTAGCCAGGACTGATTTCTGTCATGATCCCTGATCTTAAGAAATACGGGGGATTTTTGTTTGTTTGTTTTAAAGAGGCTGAATCATCTTCCCCTTGACCTAGAGGAGAACTCCTATAGGAGGTAAGAGAGTAACAGTACAAGAATTTGAGTAGATATCCTGTGGAGCAGCCATGAGGTTCAACTGGAGACAACCAGTGGGGATGGGAAGCTAACAGCAGGACTGGATATGAGCAGTTTACAGGGCTCCTCCACCTCTGCAACCACTTTCCCTACAACCTCTTAGAAAAACCTTTGTCTATGTCTGGGACAGACAAGCATGCAGGACTTTTCTCTGCAGGAAGAGAGATGATAGTGAAGTGTCTTTCTCTGCTCCATCATGCCTATTCACAGGACACATAGGTGTTAATTCTATAAGTTTCCCATTCTTTGAAATCGGCTTAAATTTGTTTAATCATTAATAACATTGGGTAAAATAAGGTAATCAGTCATAACTGCTACTATTTGGGTGATTGCTTTTCATGAAGAGACAAGGAGAGTCAATAGAAAAGAGAGAAAGGGACTTTCTCCAACTGTATTGCTGGAATCTAACTGAGGGATCTGGGATAATGTGAGAGATAATATCATTAATTTACCTCAATATTCAATAAACATAGAAAAGTAGAGTAAGGAAAAAAGAAAACATAAATTGAGTCCCTATTTACTGGGTCAATACACAAGACAAAATGTTAGTGTCCATGGAGCAGTGTACTGGGAGAGAGAAAAGGAGCTGTTGGGGTCATGGGAGCTTTTCCCAATGGTTTTCCACCATGCACTTAAAGAGGCATGCCCTTTCTGGGTGAAGCCAAAGACAGTGACTAGTGGGTATATAAAACATAGTAAGAGACAGAGTAGGTCAAACCTAGTTGGAGATTAAAGGGAACAACTGGAATAGATTGCTGATCCTCACATTCCAAAATTGAGGGTCAGAAGAGAGGGGGCAAGATTCCTACCCCTTCTATATCCCCATATTCCCATCTGCCTACACTACTATTGTACTTCTCTGGACTTCTCAATCACAGCTTCCTTCCCTGGAAAACGCATTACTAGGAACTGTGATTGTGTGGCAAGATTGAATCTATCTGGTATTTGAATCTCATCAGTATCCTCCACTCCTTTGATTAGACCATATGACTGGAGGGCAAGATCATACACTCCAGGCCTCTGTTTAAAGAAGAGGCTTTGCCCTGATAGATAGATAGATAGATAGATAGATAGATAGATAGATAGATAGATAGATAGATAGATAGATGGATAGATAGCTAAATAGATAGATAGATAAACAAACAAACAGATAAATGAATGAATGAATAAATAAATAAATAATAAAATAAAATAAATAAAAAGGGGGCAACTAGGTGGCATAGTGTATAAAGCACTGGCCCTGTATTCAGGAGGACCTGAGTTCAAAGCCAGCCTCAGACACTTGACACTTACTAGCTGTGTGACCCTGGGCAAGTCACTTAACCCTCATTACCCTGCCAAAAAAATATTAAAATTAAAAAATAAATAAAAGTAAAAAATAAAAAAAGAGGTGACTGTAACTGGCTGAGGGCAGGAGACATTCTTAAAAAAAAAGAAGAGGCTTAGCACACTTTTTCTGCCCATTTCCAAAAGCTACACTCCTTTTGAACCTCTCTGGAACTCTCCATCATCTGGTATACCTCCCCACCCCCTTTTCAGCTTTCTTCTGTGTATTGGCTTTCTCATTAGAATCTAAATTCCCTCAGGGCAGGAACCATTTTTGTTTTTCACTGTTTTTGTATTTGCATACTTTGAGCTTATCATTGTACCTGGAATATAGTAAATCCTTTATAAAATGTTTACTGACTATTGACCTGTGGCAGCAGTTCAGAGGGTAAACTTTTCTGCTGTTTATAAACTGCTTCACAGATACACTCTTTGTTTGTTTGTTTGTTTGTTTGTTTTGCAGGGCAGTGAGGGTTAAGTGACTTGCCCAGGGTCACACAGCTAGTAAGTGTCAAGTGTCTGAGGCCATATTTGAACTCAGGTCTTCCTGCATCCAAGGCCAGTGCTTTATCCACTGCACCACCTAGCTGCCCCAACAGATACACTCTTACATGAATTTCAGCTTATGCTAGATTTTATTTCCACAGACCTCATTAAGGAAGTATCAGATGGACCTATTTTTTTTTTAAACTAAAGGGGTTCCTATGTGTTAAAAACAAAAAGTGCCTCCTCAAGCCATCCAGAGTATTCATAGGCCCCTGCTCCAAGATATTACATTCAGGCTTGAGGTAGGGGAGTAGAAACAAAGATAAGGGAAAGTGTATCCTGTCATTTTCCTTCTAAGTTGCTGGAGGAGAATGAGGTATAAATTGATCATTAAAACGTTAGAGTACCCTCCAAAACTAGTACTTTATACTATACTATATATACTACTTTATACTTTACTATATTGTACTATATATAGTACTTTATACATAGTGTAGGTATTTAATATTTGTCAATTAAATTGAACTATGTTCACTTATAAAATTCAGCACCCTTACCCAAAGAAATCTCCATTTACATTCCTATTTACTAAGCTTTCAATAAGGTAAGAAAAGAATCCACATATGAGAGTATTAAATGTGCCCTCCTCTGTAGGCAGGATACATAATTCAAGTCCTGGGGGCTTCTTCTCCCCTGACCCCCATTTCCTTCCTTTTCTTGCTGAGCTGGCAGTTACAATTGCCCCCTTAGATAGAGCAGGGCACATTATTCAAGTCCCAGGGCCTCCTCCCTCTCCCTTTCCCTCCCTTTTACTGAGCTGGCTTAGGGCAGATAATAAGAAGGCCATAAAGTCCCTGACCAATCAGTAGTTGTCCCCAAGAACAATTTCTCCCCAGAATTAGGGAGATTAGAATTCTAACCCAAACCAGTCCCTCTGTGTCCCCCCAGTTAACCTCAAATTGCACTGAACTTGCTTAATAAGCCTCATGCATAGGATCTAACACACCCCTGGGTGGAGATTTAACATTATAATTAGACATGCATCATATGGTCAGGGTGGGGGTACATGTTTAGGAGTTAATATGAAATAGGAGTGTCATGAAGAGTGTGAATCTGGAGTATCCAGCCAATGGCTGAAACAGGGGAGAGACTTTGTATTAGATCTAGGATAAAAAGGGAAGTTTGCTGTGGTGAAGTGTGCCACTCTTCTAGAGTATCTGCCCTTTTTTACAAGATCATAATAAAATGACCTTCCTTCTTTGCACCAAATCGGGATTTGTGCCTCATTTTACCTGTTTCTAACAATATGTAATCAATGAATGAATCCCTTTGGGATTCTGGTTTATTTAATATCATTATCATACACATTCCCCTTTGACTCCTTCTCCCCCTGTCCTTACCCATTTCTGGTAATGATGCGTAGATAGGAGAACAGAAGGTGGGAATACTTTATACATATTACTCAGAGGCCCCCAATTTAAATGTATAGAAATTTGAGTATCATTCTTGTGATGTGTGAATATGTGTGTATGTGTATATGTAAGTATACCATCTATCTAATCTATCATCTATCTATCTATCTATCTATCTATCTATCTATCTATCTATCTATCTATCTTTCATCTGTCTATCTGTGTTAATGGATGTCTACCTTGGATTGTATAGATAGCAAAGTCAAACAAGTTGCTCCAGGGTCTCAGAACTAAATTGTTGGCAGATTCAGCTTAGATCTGTCCTAGGTAACAGCTCAAAAAATCTGTCCAAATCAAGAACATTCCAATACTGAGAATTAGCCTTCTGGTGACTTGCCGATGCCAATATGTTTGAGTGTAGGAGAATTCTAATGGTTCATCTGCCTGGATAATCCCCAAAGAGGTACCTTAGAAACAAGCAGCCCCTTGTTCCTAGAAATAGGTTCTCTTCCTGAGGCAAAGAGCAAGGACATTCATCTCCTCACTAAACACCTGTCTTGTCCACCCTGGCTCAGCAATAAAGGCTAAACAGTAAAATGGCAATCTTTCCCTAGTTGAGAGAGCAAGAGACTTCAGGGTGCTACAATCCCCATTACCCAGCATTTTCCCAATGCTTAAATTAACCCCTGGGGCTAGTCAGTAATGTGTGAACTGCATTATTCTTATAGTGAATCAAGTAATACCCTTAATGGTCTGAAAAGGTTCTGAATGTCCCTCTCATAAGTTATCCAACTTATTCCCAGTAGAATCACTTAGGGACTGGGAAGAACAAAGCTTGTTGTTTTTAAGAACTATCTTACCAGATTTAAGAAAGACTTTCTGGGTACTTTCAGGAAAGACTACTTCAAGCAAAAATAAAAAATGCATAAGGCTTTTCCAAATTTTATATACAAGTTTATTTACTCTAGGAGCTTTCCAAAACTGTTTGTTTTGGACTCACCCAGCTGTTTAGGTGGAAGTTGCAGGCCAGAATGAATGTACACTGAAACAGTAAGCAAAATGAATGGGCACAATTCTGAAACTAGAAGTTATTTCTTGAGAAATATGATTTTGGGAAGAGGGACCCAGGATCCACGAGAGAAACTAAAATTAGAGACTTTGTAGGGTAAGACAGTATGTGTGGATAAAGTCTGAGGTAACGACAACCAAGGGAAGAATCTGTATGAACGCACCAATTTATAGCAACATTATTTTCCCCAATATGCACCCCTCCCTCTAGTTCTTGTCTTCAGTATTGATGGCATCTTGTTCTCCAGAAATAAAAGCATAATTATGGCAATTCCAATAATGCACTTGTGAATATATATTGTTGTTTGCATTTCTTGATGCTGATAACACTACTGAAAGTATGACTGACTCTACTTTTAGGATCACCTAATGATGGATTCAATGAACTGCTACAGAAGTAGCAATATTGATGTCTTGTTCATTTATAGCCTTCACCTTTCAGAATATCCACAACTACCACGCCATACAATATATATGAATAGGAAAACTGTGATGATTTGCTCTTAACCTACAACCCTAAAAGGTTCCATTATTCTTTGAGAACAAACAGCCTTTGATTATCTTTCCCATTATGGTTAAAGAAGAGCCATTTCAAAAAATAATTTCTCTATATGTAGTTACTAATGGACTATGACAAATTATTTTTTCCCCAGCTTCCAATTTCCAGTCTGGGCCATTGCTTGTCTAGATTTTTACATTAGCTTCAGAAATTTCCCCCCAAATGATTATGGTGTAGTTATAGATTGAGTAAAATCTACAGTAGGCTGATGGTATCATACACTATTTACAGGATCTGAAGGGCTATCACATGCAGACTAACCTAAGAAGTAAGATCAATGATTATTGTTATTAAATAACTAACGGTTGCAAGATCCACACAATATATAAAGGGGAAATACAGGATTAGGTGGCTTTGTTTCTTAAGTCATTGTAAAAAATTATATACATTGAATTCCAATCTTCCCCCATCATGGTCTCTGATTTTGTGGTAAGTGTGCATATATTATTCTTCCCTGGGGTACATTCAGTTTAATTAAATTTCACTATTAAGGAAAGCATTAAAACCCAGTTCTTCATAATCCTTGCAAAGCTAAGCTGTGGGAAATACATCTGCTCTGTCACACATCACCAAAGGGTTTTGCAAAATAGACTGCTGAGATTTTTAAAATGGAATAGTCAGTTCCCTACCTAGGCTGGCTAGAGAGAAGTACAGTGAAAAAGGAGGGCTACAGCTCCTGAAGTTTCTGCTTCTTCTTCAATTTTACCAACAGTGATAGCATAAATATAAGAAATTCAGAAACATATGGGAAGACTTGTATGAACTGTGAGAATTAGAGCCCTACCAACCTGTTGACAAAGATATTACAGGAAAGCTCCACCATGAAAAGAAAGCATGTGACTTTAGGGTCCGGAATTGATGTCTGCACTCGTGGGTCTTGTCAATCAGTGTTACCAGCCAATTAGCTTAGAGCTGTATTTGTGGACAACCCTGTTTGCTGTTTCACAGGAGGATTCTGGGAGAAGCCGCAGGGGAAGCGAGGATTTTTGTTTCCAGGACCTTGACTTGGCAGCAGGGACAGGCAGGATAGGGAGAGCAGGCAAATCTCATCCTTTAACCACGTGCTTCTCTTTACTAACTCCTAATATACTTTAATAAATACTTAATGCCCAAAGATTGGTGCTATAAGTTTTCTAATTTAAGGCGACCACTCATTAGATTTTAGATATCACAGCTAGAATTTTAGGCCCTTACAGAACTGGTGTTCAGTGAGGCATACCCTAGGGAGCATTGCATACAATTATATAAGTGTATTTGAAAAGAATGCTAAAACTTACCATATTCGGATGAACTATAATGTGAATTCTAAGTCCCAGAAAATAGATGATGAAAATACCTCCCTTCCCTTAGTTGGGGTGTATGAGTGGGCAGTGGTGTAGTTAGGAGGCACAGAAAGTCATAGATCTTGTCAGTCATTGGTTTTTGTCAATGCTTGATTTTCGTCATCTGCTTTTCTTTGTCTCACAGGAGTATTCATAGATAAAGAGGGAATGTGGGGAAATGATTGTGGTATGTAAATAAAGGCATCAATATTTTTTAAAAGAGCATTGGCATAATATCAGAAAACTAGGCTCTGGTTCTTTGAGATGATTACTAAGGTCCCTTCCAACTGCAAAATAGTATCATTTTTTTCACCTCTTCTCCAAAAGGGAAAGCTAGCTATGTTGAGGGAATAGTAGAAGAAAGCCAGAGGACTCTATAAATGTATTTACATATCAATGAACTAGAACACCATCCTTCTCAATAATTACTTTTTATTTGGCTCATATTTTCCAGTTTATATCAAAGTCTGGCTAAGAGTTATAAAAACAAAACAAAACAAACAAAAAACTATCATCAAGCAAGTTTATCTCCCTGACTTGTTTTAAAGAGGTTGGAAGGAAAGAGCATGATTTGTCTCAACATGAGAACCATTTAAACGAAACATTAAATCATAAAGAAGTCAAACATGCATTTTTCAAAGGAGTTATAAGCTTCTAAGAGACATACAATGGTTTGTGTTTCCTAAAATCATTGGGCCTATTTCACTGGGTGCTTGGTTTAGCCTGCATACCTTGATCATATACAAATCTGCAGCATGCTGCAAAATAAGAACACAACAGGAAAAAAAAATTATACAGTGATTCTAAAGTGCTAATCAGAATGCAGAAAAGTACACCAGACACCAGACATTTGAAACAGAGCAGGGCTTTTAAAAACTACATTTCATGCTGTGTTGTCATTAACAGTGTGTCCATCTGTAGCTAAGTGTTTTGCCACAGGTAATAGGCTGTAGTTATTCATAATGTTTCTCAAGTGTGCTACCAAATGAATGAATGGAGGACCATGTCAGACCAAAGATGTGTTTGTTTCATTCTATAGTTGGCAGTAGAGACAGTTTTGGCTCGTGAGCCTGATTGATGTGATATATTTCTAACAGTCTTGAGAAAAAATAGTATCTAAGTAAGGGGGAAAGTGACAGAATGGGCCCAGGGCACCTCTAAATACACAGACCCCTTTGATGTTCTGATGCTGGTAACTTTTCCTGGCCATTACTCAGAGGCTCAAGGGTGTCTCCTATAAAAACTTTAACCTTGAGATTTAGAATAATGTATGTAGAACTGGGACTGTCCATTTTATACAGCTAGGTAAATTATAGCCATGGGGACTTATTGCTCAAGTAAGTTTAAAACAATGATTGGTCTTCAGTTTCATAGAGTTTTAGAGTCATCTCCAGTTTCACTTCTTTGTTTCACCCTTGTTTCTGTCTACTGAACAAAATAAAAGAGGAAAAAGTCCGCTTTCTGGTAATTGTCTTGCTTGTTGTAGAATTTAGTTAGGTCTTTTCTGTCTATTGAGTTGTGTATATTCTATGGAAGAATATTTGTAAAGTGCTTAGCACAGTACCACCACATAGTAAGCACCATATAAATTCTCCTTGCTCTTTCCCTCCCTGCTTCTTTCCCTTCTTCCTTTCCTTCTTCCCTCCCTCCCTCCCTTCCTTCCTTCCTTCCTTCCTTCCTGACTTCTCTTTTTCTCCCTCCCTCACTACTTGAGAAAATCATTATACCTTTCTGAGCATTAGTGTCTTATTATAGAAAATGAGGAGGTTGCACTAAATGGACTTTATAATCCCTTTCTGATCTAGATTACCTTTCTGGGTTCATAGGCCCAGGTAATTCTTCTGAGCAGCTTCCAAACCATTTTAGCTGCCTCCCATCTATACAAGTAAGTTATTCTTTTTTCATGGTCTCCTGGGGCTCCTAATATTATGTTGTCATTCTCTTTTTGAGTTTCAGTGAAATCATACACTTTTTTTCAAGCCTAGGTCATACTAATCTAGATAAGTGATATTTGGGTTGGCACTGTGGATTCATCACAGATTTGTAAGGACTTCCCAGAGATGAAATACACACACACACACACACACACACACACACACACACACATATGTATATATATATATATATATACACACATTCATATATATGCAACTCTAAAAAGGTTCTTTAGTGGGGTCATTGTGTATGTATGTATGTGTATGTGTAAATAACCATGTCTTCTTATATCAAGTTAAAAGTCATCATAGAAGAGGTAGAGTTTCAAGAGTGAGAAAGGGATGTGGTCTGGGAAAAAGTGAAGTGCTGAGTTACAGAAATGATTAAAAGTCAGTGCTTCACAAGGAAGAGAAGTGGGAAAATGGAAATCCATGTCTAAAGCAGGAAGAGAATGAAATAATTAAAGGGAAGGACCTTTGCTTCCATGCTTCCAAATAACTATGCATATTTGCAGTCTCACTGGGGAAAAGCTGACCTTATATCAATCAAAAAATATTAATTGAGTAACTGTTATGTCAAAGTCTCTGTGCTAGGTCTTTTGGTACACAGAGAAGTAAGAAATTATAATCTAAATGAAGGTGGTGGTTTGGAGGCTGTTCAGGAAGAAGATGTACTCTTTAGGGATCCAGGGAGTACAAATGCTTTCTCATCAGGACCAGTTCCATCAATTTCTATTCTGCCACATCCAGAGCTGTCACACTCAGAAGAGCCATGTCTGAAAATGGTGCAGAAGTTATTACCTTCCTTCTCAGAAGACAGGATCCACATTCACTGAATCATAACAGTGCAGAAGAAACTTCACAATTATAACTACTTGACCCCATAGCTAAAATAGGAATTTCCCTGCACAACATCCTCAGTAAGTGCCCATCCTTCCCTTCTTACAGACTTCTGATGATTAGAAACTCCTTACTACCCCAAAGCACTACATTCCAGTGGGGAACTGTCCTAAATTGAAGAATGTTTTTTTTTTTCCTTCTAACAAGCTAAAATGTGCTTCTCAGCAACTTCTACACATTGTCCCTGAACCTGTCTTCTTGAACCAAAGAAAATTAGTCTAATGCTTTTTTCAAATGACAGCCTTTAAAAAACTGAAGACAGATAGCATGATCCCCCTGTGTTTTATTCTTCATACTAATGATTACCAGTTCCTTCAACTGATCCCATATGGCATGATTTCCAGTCCACACACCATCTCAATAACTCTCCACTGCAAATACTCCAGCCTGTCAATTCCCTCCTAAATTATGATGCCCAGAATTGTACAAAATCCTTTAGATTTCATGTGACCAGGATAAAGGAGAGTGGGACTAGAATCTCCCTCATTCTTCACACCAAGCTTCTTTTTTATTTTATTTTATTTTATTATTTTTGTGTGTGAGGCAATTGGACTTAAGTGACTTGCCCAGGTCACACAGCAAGTAAGTGTCAAGTGTCTGAGGCCAGATTTGAACTCAGGTCCTCCTGAATCCAGGGCTGGTGCTCTATCCACTGCACCACATAGCTGCCCCTCTTTTTGATTTTAAATTTTATTTTTAATTTATGGAATAAAACAAGCATTTCCATAACATAGTATAATTTTGAAATTCTATTAATGTAGCTTTTTATATCACTAAGTGTGTTTTTGACTATTCTGTTTTATTAGGAGACAGTGTGTAATAGTGCTTCTAAAGTCAAAGGATGTGGCTTCAAATCTTGTCTATAAGGAAACAAAAGGGGGGACTGTAATGATTGGAATGACGCCACCTGCTGGAGACTTACTATAGGAAAGCTCCACCATGAGGAGAATGCCTCTGAGGGCAAGGCCATGCAGCTTTTCCTTGGCGTCAGGAAGTGACATTTGCTCATGGGTACAGTCTATCAAGGCTACCAGTCAATCAACTTGAGGACCCTCCCACTTCTGAAAGGAACACACGAAGTAGGAAGCAGATGCTGGGGGAAGAGCTCTCTCTCTTTTGGGTTCCTGACTTCACCATGGTGGAGGAGAGAGACTCCAGAGGACTTCACAGGGGAATTGAGGAAAGATAGGATTGCCAGGCTGTAGGAATTCTGTTCTCTATCTTTCTCTTTCTATCTTTCAATAAACCCTTAAAAACCTAAACTCATTTTATCAGTGATTTTAGTCAGTTTCCCCCAAAACTGGGGGAACAGATTAGAACCCACATTTAGAATTTTAAATTATACACTGTCATCTTGGGAAAGTGATTTTAAAACAAGTTATACATAATGGATATTCACTATTTCATATGAAGTTTTCTCTATATGTTAAAATATTCATATTTGTTAAGTTCTTAATAAAGAAAAAATCCTTTACAATTTTTTTAAAAGGTATTTAACTAGGGCAGCTAGGTGGTGCAGTGGATAGAGCACTGGCCCTGGAGTCAGGAGGACCTGAGTTCAAATCCGGCCTCAGACACTTAACACTTACTAGCTTTGTGACCCTGGGTAAGTCACTTAACCCCAATTGCCTCACTCCCCAAAAAACCACTACCACCAACAAAAACAAAACAAACAAACAAAAAAAGATATTTAACTTTCCCTGGGCCTCAGTTTCCTTTTGTATAAAATGAAATGGTTGGATTCAAGGGCCTTTAAGGTCTCTTTCAGCTCTGTACCTTTCTGAAACCTAATTTCTTTATCTATAAAATGAGGACATTAGACTAGAGGCACTCTAAGTTTCCTTCTCGTTCTAACTTAAGATTATCTTGTCACTGACTAACTCATTGAAACTTCACTTTACTGTTATTTTATACATTTTGTTTGGAAGCAAAAGCATTCCATCAGTGGCAAATGGAGGTGAATGTAACTGGAACCCAGAAACTAAGGGCACCAAACACAGAGTAAGTGACTTAGAAGAAAGATTATCTTGCAAGAAAGGGGCTGTGGGGTCTGGGAAAAGGTGATGAAGTGCTGAGGGATAGAAATGAGGAAGAATAAGTACTTCACAGAGAAGAGAGTGAGGAAATGGAAATTTGCATCTAAAACAGAAAGAGAACGAATGAAGAAAAGGAAAGACCTTTGCCTCCATGCTTCCAAACAACTATTCATATTTGCACAGTCTCACTGGGGAAAAGCTGACCTTACCAGCTAGGAGATTAGGGTATAAGGAGAGGTGAATACTGGGTCACTGGGTAAAACAAATCAAAATCTTCTGAATTGAAGGGCAACCTGAAACATTGAAGTTTTATTGCATTGGATAAAGCCCCTAAAGTTCAGATGCCAATCAGTGTTTCAGCTTGTAAAATTCGAAATTTCAGGGGCAGAATGTTGACAAATTGCTGGCATTTTATTTTTCAGGTTAGGCCAGGATGTCATTGAATCAGTTGTTTCTTGTCTTGCTATAACCTTCAGCCTCAGTACTAGCCAAAATCAGGACATGAAATAGTGTAGGAAAGAAACAACACATTATCAAGGGAAAAAAAGAGTGAAAAAAGAAAATAACAGAACATTGCATTTCTATACTTCACAACACATTCCAATATCCATTCAGACATATCATTTCATTGATTCTCATAACAACAAACTGAAGTGAGATGCTTTGAAGTAAGGCAAACTGAAGTTTGATGTTATATGGCACTTTGGACTAAGAAGACACATTAAGGGAAGGGTCACAAATTGGTAGAGTGTGAAGGGAGATTAAAGACCATTTGATTTGACAGAAGAAACTAAGGCCCACATAGATTATTCAAAACTCATAGCTAATGAGAAAAAAATAACCAAGAGAAAATAAAGAAAGATGCATATTTGTGTTTTCATACACAAGCATTATATAAGAAGTTGTTAAGTTCATTGTTCATAATTTTCATCCAGTTGAAGTGATAATTTTCAATATAGCTTAATAAATTATTCTAAGAGAAGTGAAAGAGAACACTTTCATATTTTTACATTTTAATATACTGTTAAACTGTCTTAGATCATACTTTGATATTTCACCATTACACTAAATTCAACATCTCAATAATGTGGGTACTCCTTCAATATATACATATTACAACCCAGCCAAGTCTTCTTATCCTGCATAATTCTTGTCTTGATCCTCCAATAAATCCTCCATAGAGTTTCTCCATCCATTTCACTGTTATGTCTGGACAAGGGCCCAGAGGGTTGAGGAGCAAGTTGTTGGGGCTCAGTGGAGTTATAAAAAGTGAGGTCATTGTGCATAGTGATGAAGGTACAGGTTAGGTTGCCCAAGAAGAGGACTCAGGTGAAGGTATAGATTAGGTAGGAAGGCACTGGGGACACACAAGTCTACCAGGTGTCAGCAGGGGCCTGGAGTTCAGTCTTGTCCATCCTGATGCCCTTAACATGTGTGGCAATTTTACATGGTTGGGTCTCAAGGAAACATATCTTTATGGCCAAGCACGTGTCATGGGTTATATCTGAACAAATGTGGTTCACATCTCTGGGAGGGCTGACCCAGTAAACGATATACCAGTAGGTTTGATCAGGAGTTGGCAATAGGTTTTAGAATACTGGCTGAAAACTGAATGGTGTGCTAGGCATCCTGTTACCAGGGCAGGTTTGTAAAGGTATTTCCTTGACCATTTCCAGGTTCTAGGTTCAGGTAAAGATTCTCTAGGTAGTGGAGCTAAAGCCTTCTAGAAATAAGACAGTATAATTTAGTCTAACTTGAAAAAAATCTAATCACATTAGCCTTCTAGGTCATGTGGTAAAAAACAGTTCATGCCTTATCAAGCTAGCCTTATAAACAACAGACCTATAGGAAAAGCATCAAAGTATGCTACCCAATAAAGTACCTTACACTTGCATCTCATTATAGTAATGGAGAGTTACTAGAGCATTGAAACAACAAAACTATTATTATTATTATTTAAAAATACAGTGTCACCTGTATAACCTCTTTGGTTAGAGAGATTTGCTATAAAAGGAAGAAGGAACATTGTAACAACATTGAGACTATGCCTCCAGACCCAGGTCAAATGGCAAGAAGCAATTTATTATTAATTTTTTTGTATTTGGAATTTTATTTTCCAAATTACATATAAAATACAAATTTTGACATCAAGTTTTTTTAAAAAAACTTTGTGTTCCAAGTTCTTTTCCTTCCTCCCCACCCCCCAAGAACTCAAGAAATTCAATATAAACAATACATCAGCAGTCATGCAAAACATTTCCACATTAGCCAGGTTATGAAAGAAAATAGAGAAAAACAAAACTTCGAATAAAGGAACTAAAAAAAAATATGTTTCAACCTGTTTTCAAATACCATCAGTTCTCCCTTTGTAGATGGATTGCATTTTTCATAAGACCTTCAGAGTTGTCTTGGATCATTGCATTACTGAAAATAACTGAGTCATTCACAGCAGATCATCTCACAATATTACTGTTATTTTGTATACAGTACATTTCACTTTGTATCTGCTCATGCAGGTCCTTCCAGGTCTTTCTGATAGTATCCTGCTCATCACGTTTTTTTAATAGTAAACTACATTTATACAGTACTTTAAAGAGAGACTTCCATACAATAAAGTCATGAGGTTGATCATTGCAACAACAGTAATAGATAATATTTATATAGTACCTTATACTTGACAAAGAATTTTCGTCATGATAGCCCAGCAAAGTAAGTACCATATGTTTTGCCATCATTATCATCAATCAATTATCAAGCAATCATTATCCATCAATCCTCACCATCATCCTCAGACAATCATCAACACTGTCAATCATTCATCTTCATTCAATCCTCATCATCAATCAACCCTCATCTTCCTCCAATAATCATCAATCTACCAATCAATCAATCATCATCATCTTACATTACTCTTGCCTCTGCTTCAAAATTTTTTCACAATTATTATTAACTGTTTCCCTCCATCCTATTCACTTCCCATCACATATACTCTATTTTATATCTTCTTTTACCCTTTCCCTCCTCAAAGGTGTTTTGCTTCTGACTGCCCCCTTCCCCGCTCTGCCTTCCCTTCTTTCACTCCTCCCTCCTTACCTCTTTCCCCTCCTACTTTCCTGCAGGGTTAGATAGATTCCTACAACCAATTGAGTGTGTATGTTATTCCCTCCTTGAGCCAACTCTGATGACATTAAGGTCTTTGAGTTAATTCTGATGAGTGTAAGGCTCATTCACTGCCCCACTCCTCCTCCATCTCTCCCACCACTCCATAAACCCTTACATGCTTCTTTCATTAGAGATTTCACTGCATTCTACCTCTCTCCTTTCCCCTCCCCCAGTACATTCCTCTCCTCCCTCAATTTTACCCTAAAGATGTCACCATGGGGCAGGTAGGTGACACAGTGGACAAAGCAACCACCCTGGACCCAGGAGGACCCAAGCCCAAATCTGGTCTCAGACACAAGACACTCACCATCCCCTCGACCACAGGCATGCCATTCAACTCCAACCATCCCACAAAAACAAAAAATAAATAAAACAAACAAAAAATAAATGCTTTAGAGATATCATACCTTTATAATCAATTCCCACTTGTACCCTCTGTCTAAATTTATTACTATCATCTGCCCTAATAATGAGAAAACTCTTATGAGTTAGACAGATCATCTTCCCATGTAGGCATGTAAACAGTTTAACTTTTTAACATCCCTCATGAGTTCTCTTTCCAGTTTACCTTTTTATGCTTCTCTAGAGTCTTGTATTTGAAAGTCAAATTTTCTATTTGGTTCAGATCTTTTCATCACGCATACCCAAAAGTCCTCATTTTCATTGAAGTCCTATTTTTACCCCTGAAAGATTATACTCTGTTTTGCTGGGTAGGTGATTTTTGGTTGTAATCCTAATTCCTTTTCCATCTGATGTATCATATTCCATATTCTGATCCTTTCATGTAGAAGCTGCTAGATCATGTGCTATCCTGACTGTGGCTCCACAGTTTTTTAATTGTTTCTTTCTGGCTGCTTGCAATATTTTCTTCTTGATCTGGGAGCCCTGGAATTTGGCAATAATATTCATGGAAGTTTTCATTTTGGGATCTCTTTCAGGAGTTGATTGGTGGATTTTTTCAATTTCTATTTTGCCTTCTGCTTCTAGAATATCAGGGCAATTTTTCCTGACAATCTCTTGGAAGATGATGTCTAAGCTCTTGTTTTTACCATGGTTTTCAGGTAGTCACATTATCTCTCCTGGATCTATTTTCCAGGTCAGCAGTTTTTCCAAGAAGATATTTCACATTGTCCTCTATATTTTTATTCATTTAGATTTGCTTTATTGTGTCTTGGTTACTCATAAAGTCACTAGCTTCCATTTGTTCAATCCTAATTTGCAATTATTTTCTTCAGAGAGCTTTTGTATCTCCTTTTCCACTTGGCTTTTCAAACTGCTAACTTTTTTCTCATGACTTTCTTGCACCACTCACTTCTCTTTCCATTTTTTCCTCTACCTCTTACTTTATCTTCAAAGTCCTTTTTGTGTACCTCTATGTCCTGAGACCAATTCATATTTTTCTTAGAAGCTTTGGATGTATGAGCCCTGATGTTGTTATCTTTTTCTGAGGGTGCACCTCAACCTTCTTTGTTACTAAAGAAACTTTCTATGGTTCACATATTTCTCTGTCTGCTCCTCTTGCCTGTCTTTTACTTGACTTTTAAATTCTTTTTTGTTTGTTTTTTTTGTTTTTTGCAGGGCAATGAGGGGTTAAGTGATTTGCCCAGGGTCACACAGCTAGTAAGTGTCAAGTATCTGAGGCCATATTTGAACTCTGGTCCTTATGAATTCAGGGCTGGTGCTTTATCCACTGGTGACTCCTTCTTAACATGGGACACTGCTTCCAGGCTGCACTGTCCCAAGTTTCAGGGGGTCCCAGGTGGTACAATTCAAGGAGGGGCAGGTTCTTCATTCACCTGGCCTATGCTCTGGTTTGTAAATAACCCCCCAAATTTTGTTTGGGGTGCTTGTTAGCTCTGATGAGTCTATGCCCCTCCCCCACATGGGCTGCTGCCACTCAAGATTTCTTCCTGGCTCCCTACTGGGTTAGGACAACTGAATTCCTCTTTACCTCCAGCAGACACCCCTGTATTCTCTCCCCCAGTGCCCTGGCCATCCGTTCAGCCCTCTCACCAGACCATGAGCTTAGTTCCAGAAGATGACAGTGCTGCAGCTGATTTGGAGGGTCAGGGGTATGTTTCTTTGGTGCAGTTTTCCTGGGGCTGGATCTGTGTCCATGTAACCAAGTGGTTGGACTCCACTCCTACCCTGGCACAGCAGCCCCCTCCTGCTGAACTTCTAAGATGTCTTTCACTGGAAAATGACCTCAGCCAGTCCTTTTGTGGGTTCTTTTGCTCCAGGAGTTGTCTTATGGCTGAGTTTGGAGTTTTTCAGAATAATTGTGTCAGGAACTCGGAGCACTTAATGCCTTTCCTTTGCCATCTTGGCTCTGCTCATGGGCAAGGAGAAATTTAACATAAATGTAACAGGATAAAGTATCCTTAGTTCTGCTTGATTTCAAGTATGAGTCATAGTTAACTTTTTGGAAGAGCCAATCACACAGCAAAGTTCCAAATTATTCACAAGATATAATAGCCAGACTCAGGATTAACCAGGTGGGAAACATTTGTCTTCAAAAAAGAAATAGCACAATGGAGAAGCTAAACAAGAGGATCATGCCATTACCTTGTAAGGCCTCTTCCCAGATACAGAAATCCATATGTATCAGTTGTTAGATCACGAACCCTTTGAGCAACTCATGGCTTTTCTCTCAATCATGAATAACTGACAATAATAATTCAGACAATTATACCTAAATTCAAAACTCAGACAGAACAAGATCAAATTATAGTCCTAAGAGATTTTTACCTCAAATATCAAGTTTTACAGCTTAGGGCTAGCTACAATTATTATTTCTCTCACGTTATATACTTATAACAAGATATAACAGCCTACTCTTGTAACAGATAATATTTGCAAAACATTTAGTATAGTGCCTGACATACAGTAAGAACTTAAGAAATGCTCCCTCCCCTCCCCCTCTCCATTGAACTTTGAGTCAACAGGAGTTTTGATTCTTTAAATTTTTGAAGTTTGGTAATCCACATAGTATCAGCAGGAAAATGATAGTTCCAAAAAAAAGTCTTTGTATCAGACCTTGTTCAGAATCATTGAAAAGTATTGTACAATTTCCCAGAGGCAATATCTCACATTCACTTCCTCCTGTTCAACACAATAATTATTCAAAACCTAAGTATTAATGGGCTAACTCATTGTTTTTTTCTCCTTATTCTAGTTGCACTGATGTGATTTTCAATATCATATAATCAGAATTATTTCCCATGTCTTTTGTCATCTCCTTTATCACTTTATTTGTTTCAGAATTCTCCCCTTAACCATCACAGTAAAAGATGCTTTTATCCATTAAAAAAATTTGATATTTTATATTCGTGGAGTCCATTTGGAACTTACTATGTTATATGTTAAAATACAGTGATCTAAAATTACCCTTTTGCCAAAAAATTTTCCAATAATTTCAGCAATTATTACCAAATAGGGAAATCTTCCCCCAACTTAGATTTTTGTTGATGTCTCAAGAATATCCCTATTTGATAATAATAATCTATTTTCATTTTTATAGTCTCTACTTTCCAAAATGATGTATCATAAAGGGTAAGCTGATCACCTAAAATCTCGTGATCATGTGGATTGACTCAGTTTTATATATTCATTAACTCAACTTCCTCCATGAAATATCCCCCACCCTATGGTTGATTACTGTCCTTCTTATCCTTCATGCTCAGTATATCCAACTATGGTTTATCAGACCAATACAAACGCAGAACACTCCACCACAGATTAGGAACAAAGAGTCCTTATAAACATTTCAAGAGGAGATCTCTCTAAATTTGAACATCTCACATTTCTTTTGAGCTACTGCAATTCTGCTTTGCTGGGCACTCCATGCTAAACAGTCTTGTACCAATGTCTCACATGTGTCATAATCAATTCCAAATTTCTTCAGAGGGATCTTGAGAATATACTTGTATCACTTCTTCTGACCTCTGTGTAATCACTTGCTTTGTGTGAGTTCTCCATAAAATAATCTGGTAGGCAAACATACATTTGGCATTTGAACAACATAGCCAGCCCATCAGAATTTGTGCTCTTTTCAATAGTTTGAAGGCTTGGCAAGAAACAATTCAATTTACTAGCATGGTGTCCATTAGTATAATGTCAGGGTTTTATAGGCATACTACAATAAGGTCAGCTTTTTTTTTTTTTTTTAGGCAGCCTAATACCTCTTCCTCCCACACTTTGATTCAGAGCCTCAGAAAAACCAAGCAAATTCTAGCAATGTATGCATCACCCATCTCATCTATGTTTACATCCCTGGAAAGGTAAGTACTGCAAAGGTAAGTAAACTTACCCACAACATTCAAAATCTCTCCATTTATTGTAACTGATGGTTCTATATATGGATGTTGTGGTACTGGATGGTTGAAAACCTCTGTTTTCTTGATATTAATTGTTAGGTCAAAATGAGCACAAGAAACAGAAAATCAATCCCTACTCTGTTGAATCTCAGCCTTAGAGGCTGCATTGAGTGCAAAATCATCTGTGAACAAAAAGTCACACACTAACTCTCTAATTTAGTTTTGGCTTGTAACCTTTGAAGCTAAATAATTTACATCAATGTGGTAGCTAACCTTGATGCTGGTTTTGTCCTTGTTGAAGACATCTTACCACATTGCTGAGACATCATGTTAAAATGCATGGGAGCAAGTACACAGCTTTGTTTTAATCCATTAATAACTGGGAAAGAGCCAGAGTATCAGCCATTATCCAGAACCCATGCAAGCATGTCATCATGGAACTGACATACAATAGTCATGAAATTCTCAGGTAACCAAATTTTGCCATTTTTTTCCCACAAACCCTCAAAGGCCCTAGTCGGAATGATGAACATTGTCTACAGACCTCTGTTCTGCTCCTGGAATTTCTCCTGGAGTTGTTGGGCAGCAAACACCATATTTACCATTCCTCTGCCCTTTTTAAAGTCACACTGACTCTCAGGTAGATGACCATCTTTGAGGTGAAGGATCAACCTATTAAGGAGGACTCCGGCAAGAATCTTGCCAGCAATGACTAAGAGAAAGACTCTGCCCACCCCCATAATTGTCACAGGACAATCTATTTCCTTTACCTTTATAGAAACAGACAATGGAGATGTCCTTGAATGCCTGGGGAATAACTTCCTCTTGTCATCTAACCAGGAAAATTTTAGTCAGCTTTTGAATGAGCAGTGGATCCCCTGCCTGGTAAATCTCAGCTGGAATAGAATCAGCACCAGGCACTTTGCCACATGAGAGGAACCTAATGGCATTCAAAATCTCTTCTTCAGTTGAATGTTCAGCCAGAAAAGAACTGACTTCCACCTCAGGTATATGAGCAATGGCTTCAGCATTGGTTGTTGATGACCTGTTGAGAATGCTATGGAAGTATTCAACACATCACTCTAGGATCATGTCCTTATCACTAATCAATGTGGCTCTATCATTGCAGAATAGCTGAGAGGCACCACAGATCTTTGGCCTATAAATAGGCCAAATAGGGCATCATAAAAGTGCTTTGTATTATTACTATCAGCATTAAACTGAATTTCATCTGCCTTCTTACTGATCCAAGAATCCTGCATCTCTCTAAGCTTCGCATACACTTTGTCTTTGATGGAGTTAAAATGCTGCTTTCTTATAGACAGACATACTATGCAGCTGGGAAAACCTGTGGAGTTGTCTTTTTTGTTTGTTTTTGTTTAGCAGCTTCTGAATCTCCCCATCATTTTTAGCAAGCTAACCTTGATGTTTGCGAGTGTCCTGGCCCAGATGAACAAATGGGTTGTTGTACACCAAATATCTGAAGGCTGCTCACTCCTTTTCTGTACCACTGTTGCCAACTGTGTGTTGGCTCAGCTTTCCTTCCTATTTAGCAACAAATTATTCACACTTGGAGAAATGCTCTAATCTGTTGACATTAAGTCTTCTAGTAGTCATCTTTCCTTGGGGCCACCACTTTTTTTGAATGCTAATGGGTGAGCTTGGAGAGGATAAGTCTATGATGAGCTGAGCACTCTGTACCACACATATCCTTTATCACTCTCACATCCTATCTGTCTCTCCTATTTACAATGGCATGGTCTATTAAATGCCAATGTTTGCTGTGAAGGTTCATCCATGAAGTTTTATTGTGCTTAAATAAACAGAAGACACTGTTAGTGATGAGAAGGTCATGAGACACACAGGTCTTCAGAAGGAAGTGACTGTTGCTGTTTCCAATTCCATTCATCCCAAAGACTCCCTGGCATATCTGATAGTCTGCCTACTCTGATGTCAAAGTCACACAGAATTGTAAGCTTGCCCCCTTTTAGGACATTGATATTGAGAGTTTCCAGGTCTTCATAAAACTTTTCTTTGACTTCAGGGCTCATCATGGTGGGAGCATATGCACTGATGATGGTGTCATGGCACTTTCCTGCAAATAACAATTACATTGTCATGATTCTGTTTTCCGGTCCTTTGGGGAGGCACAGAAGCTTGTTGACTAAATTAATTTTGATTGCAAAACTAATAGCAGCTTCACAGTGCTCCCCGTCACTGCAGCCACTACAGAAAAACATGTATCCAGCTCCAATTTCAGTATGATGTTCTTCATTTACCAGCCTTGTTTCACTCAGGGCTACTATTTGTTATGTGATACCTTCTGAATTTTCTTGCAACAAGAAGTGTCTGTCTACTAGATTTCATTTTGTCACTAAGTGTATGAACATTCCATGTGCTGATGGTGAGTGGAATCATCTTTGTAAAAGTTTTTGCACAGTGTGTGCGTGTGTGTGTGTGTGTGTGTGTGTGTGTGTGTGTGTGTTTGTGTCTTGATTGCAGGGTAGGATATACAACTACAGTGGTAAGAAGGCTAGGGTTAGGAGAAGCAGGCAATTTTTAGGGTATCTTTTCTTTCTCCTTTTTCCTGCCAGGAGGTGAGAAGTGTGGTCATTAAAAAAGGCTACTCAATATCTGGGAGCTATTCAATACTACTGTTGCTTCAGTCTAGTGAGAAGATGACCCTATGGCCTGGGCCACCCATGGACAGGGTTGTGACAACAGCCTCAGCGTATCCGTACCTGCTGTTTCATCACTTGCTTGTTGCCATAGAACTTTGAGGTACGTAAAAATAGTAATGTGGTATGGGTGATGTCTTTTGACTTGTCTATAAACTGGCTTAAAGAGAGGCAGAGATGCAGGAAGTAGGCTTCAGTCTCTCTTCTAGTCATCAGAGTCCAGCGGACTCTTTCTTGCACAGGGAAATGAGGCTTAAGTGACTTGCCCATGGTCACACAGCTAGTAAGTGTCAAGTGTCTGAGGCCACATTTGAACTCAGGCCCTCCTAAATCCAGGGCTAGTGCTTTATCCACTGTGCCACCTAGCTGCCCCTATCAGTGGACTCTTAACAAAAGTTAAGATAACTAGTCATGGCTAAGGATACAGTGAGTGACCTTGGCATCTCTGATGTCTAACTAAGTTCTGAACATTCTTCATGGCCTGCTTCTATCACTTTAGTGGACGTTGGAACAAATTGTTCTCATCTGTTCATTATATATGCTTGGGGTAGACACCCTGCTAACTCACTGAAGTTATTTGAGACCCCTTGGTTATCTCAACCTGGTTTAAGCTGTTTTATGAAATAGTTCACTTAGGGTGTGGTTGCTTCTTATGCTATAGCTTCTTGGAACCATAGATAAGAGTTGGTTGAATCAGATGGACACCAAAGGTGAAAAGCCCTGAAAAGGGCTTGGTAGTCCTCACACCAGAGATTCTAGTCTTGCCTGAATACCTGAACACCCCACCCCATACACCCAAGTAATCCCTACCCCCTTCCCAACTTCCTTTTGTGTTTTGTCTTCCCCCATTATATTATAAGCTACTTGAGAGAGATACTTGTATCCCTGATGCTTACCACTGGGCCTAGTACATAGTAGATTCTTAACAAATGGTTGAGTTAAATTAAATTGAAATTCTTCTCTAATTACACCTATGTTACCTCAAGCACTAGTATTCAAACTATTTAACAACAACAACAAAACTTCTTGCTTATTTAGTTGAATTGTTAATATTTTCTTAGATTCATATATCAAAATTATGTAAATCCTTAAAAGATATAAATACAGATAACCATGTTCTATCACTCTTTGTCCTTATGGAAATTATAAGCAGTTAGTTAGTGCAGTGGATAGAGCACTGGTCCTAGAGTCAGGAAGACAAGTACAAATTCAACCTTCACCCCGTAAATCTGTTTGCCTCAGTTTCCTTATCTGTAAAATAGCATCTACCCTTCACCTTGTGGTGAAGATCAAATGAGATAATATTTATAAAGCAATTATCACAGTGCCTGGAACATAGTAGGCACTATATAAATATTAGTTATTATTAATTATAATTTATGTTAATGTTTATGCCTATGGATGACATTAATCAGGTTGCATCAAACCCCAGTATAGTGTAGATCCTTACAGACAGATCTATACCCATTCAAAAGAGATGGAGCTAATCATCCTTACAGGAGAAAACAGATGGTGAAGAATGCCTATAATCCTGACTGTGGTATGTAAATAGACAGCCAGCTTCTAGAGCTTTCCTGTCTCAGGCCCAGAATGAAAAAAAGGGAATGGATTGAATTGTCTTTTGTGGATTGGCCTGGAAACCTAACCATCATTACAACATGGTTTCTAAATTAAACCCTATTCCAAATTACAAACAACCAACTCAATTTTGGATCATGGCCTGTTTATAAGTTTTTGTTCAATTGTGTTTAACTCTTCATGACCCTATATGGGATTTTCTTAGCAAAGATACCGGAGTGCTTTTCTATTTCTTTCTCCAGTGGATTATGGCAAACAGAGGTTAAATGACTTGCCCAGGGTCACACAGCTAGTAAGAGTCTGAGCCCATATTTGAACTCAGTTCTTCCTGATTCCAAACCCAGTACTCTATCCATTGAGCCATCTAGCTGCCTCATTTGTAAGTTATAGGGACAATATAGAGCCTGTATAGAAAGGGAAGATATATTTTCAGCCAAATATAAAAAGATAATGAAAAGTTTCTTTCACATAAAAGGATTTGTTACATGATTAGTAAATTCATTTCATGCAATTTAATTTGATTCAACAAGCATTTATTAAGCTTCTACTATGTGTCAGATATTTTACTTTGCACCAGAGATACAAAGTCCAATACAGATATAGTCCCTGCTCTCAAGGCACCCACATTCTAATGTTTAAAAAACACATGCAGAGATGAGTAAACATAAAGTGTATAATACAAAGGAATTTTTTGAGGGAGGTACAATTGCTAGAACTTTAACCAATCAAGAAAGGTCTCCCCTGGAGAGAGCATTATAACTGAATCTTTTTTTTTTTTTAAGCCTACAGCACCCAGTATTCCCAGGCAGTCTCCCATCCAAGAGCTAACTAACATGACCCTGCTTAGCTTCCGAGATCAGACAAGATCGGGTGCATTCAGGGTGATATGGCTGTAGACAGAAATGAATCTTGAAAGAAAGAAGCTAGAGCTTCCAAGAAAGGGAGCCTGTGCAGAGGGGTATGGGAAGTAGTCCTTGTAAACACACTGAGACAGGAGATGGGAATACTATGTATGAGAAATAGCAAGTGGGCCACATTGGCTCTTGACCTTAAAATTGAAGATAAGTTGAAAAATGTTTACACAGAGAAATATTCAACTGCCTACTTGTCTATAGAAAGTAAGCAATATATTTTCACATCATGCTGTTTTTTAAAGGACAAAAAATATTTTCTCTCTCCTTAAGGTGTGTTAGAGATCAGAAAAGGATGTAAGTTGCCTTGAAGTGATTTTTATAGAACCAATCTAAGTCTTTAAGTACAATATCCCTTAATAGAACAGACATGAATGTCTTAAAACTCATATTCTTGTGAAGTTATTAGTCAAATGCCCATACCTATGAAATTGTGGTTAATTCAATTCCTCTTGAAATAGTGGGTATTAAGAAATACTTCCTCCTGCTATGTTCTATATTACCAAGATGAAAAGACACAAAGATTTGACTAACCAGAGACTATCCTATTCCATACACTCTCTACAAGCTCCTCCCCTGCCCCCAAAGAAAACTTTAACTAAACTGCAATGGAAATTTAAGAAAAAGGTGAGCATGCTAAATTCATTTCAAGCTCTGACTATGAGTGAGTCTGCTTGGTTGGAGGCAAGATTAAGTGAATAAAATATAATGAAATCTAAAGAAGTGAAATATAGATCTTTAGACCTAGTTTATGAAAGGCTTAAAGAAAGAAACAAAAGCTAAAAGAAAAAAATCTTGACATGTTTCTGGAAAGGAAAGGGAGTTATTGGGAGCACTTGAGCATGGGATTATGCTGCAGTTACTTATCAGGCCAGATTCTCTTCTTACATATACCATATCCTGGGTTTGAATAAAGCATTTTTGGAAAAGGTAATGTAAGCCATTTGGTGAATAGAAGTGCTAAATTGCACCCAAGCAACTTAAGCATGTTAATTCCCCTTCCAAAATGCTTTATATACTCGAAGGTTATGACAATTCCTGGAAGGATTTGGTTTAATGCACCTAGTACACTGAAGGCACTCACAAAGAGTGACCTAGAATTTGGTTTTGTTTCCATATTAAGTTATTGCCTGAAAACCAGAATACCAAGAAAAAGACATACTGTACATTCACTGTGACTCTTCAGAAAGGGAAGAGGGTCATGTTCTCTTGACATGACCCTATGAGGTAATGTCCAAAACATATTATTCTTTTTATTCAAAAATAACTCATATTCCTCTCATGTAAGTCAGGGTAACTACAAAAAGCTTTTGCAAATATGATTCTACAAAATGACTCATTGTGTCATGAACACAAGTGGCATTCTTTGCTGCTGTAGATAGTGTCACTCTGAATATCTGCAAAAGATTTTTTACCTTGAAGAGTTTAGTGCTTAGTTCCTCTCTCAGCCATTCTGCCCACTTGCATTGACCATGCATATTTGTCTTTTTCTTTTTTTAATCAATGACTTTGATATAAATACAGGCAGCATACTTATCAAATTTTCAGATAACATAGCTGAAAGGAATAGCTAAAACACTGGATGAGTGAGTCAGGATTCAAAAGGATCTGGACACTGGGCCAAATTTAATAAGATCAAATTCAATTGGCATAATTGTAAAGTTGGGTTCAGAAAATAAACTTTACAAGTATAAGATGGTGGGGGTGGGTCTTGGCTAGACAGTGTTATTCCCCTGAAAATGAAGATGTGAGGCTTGGCGGTTTGATGGATGACAAACTCAATAGGAGTCAATTGTATGATATGGGAGACAAAAAAAGCTAATGTAGTCTTTGGCTGCATTAAGAGAGGCATAACTTCCAGGAATAGTGAATTGGTGGTGCTATTGCACTGTGCCCTTGTCAAACCAAATCTGGAGGATTTTGTTCATTTCTGGGAACCACAATTTAGGATTGACATTAATGATCTGGACAGTGTCTGGAGTGGGGCAAGTAGGGTATAAATGGCCTCAAGTCATGCTTTTTGAGGATTGTTTGGAAGAACTAGGAATACCTAGCTTAGATAAGAGAACATTTTAGGGAAAACATGCTAGTTATCTCCAAAAATGGTAAGAGGTATCACTGGAATCATCAGATTTGTTCTGTTTAGGCTCAAGAGCAAGAGTAGGGTAATAGTTGCAAAGAGATAGATGATGTAAGGAAAAAATCCCAACAATTACAGCAATCTCAAAGTGGAATGGATTATAGTGGGTTCCCTTTCATAGGGTGTCTTCAAGCAAAAACTGGAAACCACTTGTCTGGTATGTAGGGAAAAAGACAATTTCCAGGTATGTGTTAGACTAGATGGTCACCATTTCTTATTTGAAAATTTTATAATTCTGTGCTCCTATGATCCTAAAGACAAGGAAGTAAGTGAGTTTTGGGGGATAAAAGATAATATACAATCTAACCTTTCCCCCATTTACCTCTGTCCACAAAAAACAACTTCTCAACAACTCACACCAACATCAATCCAAAGATCTCTCATATCCATCTTAAGAGGTGTTATGATCCTCCTGTTCATGAGTAAAGGTGCTAGTATAAGGAGGTCTGTTTGACGCATCCACCTGTAGGACTTAAAAGTAAGCTGAAGTAGCAAGCTATTTAGTATAATTTTCATGTGCCAAGGTATGAAAGTTCAGCAGCTTAGATGAAACAATTTACCAGGGATGTTCCAAAAGTCTTAGTGCAATTATAAGCTTTGACTTTTGGAACACCCTTTATGATATGTATTATAAACAGGATACAAAGGAAGCATTTTGACAGGATAAGGTGAGGTCCTTATTTTTTTTAGTGACGAGGAAAAGGAAATCTATCTATCCATCTATTGAGTGACCAATCTTTTGATAGATCTATTTATAAATGTAGCTATCTATATCAATGCTGCCTTTGATAGGCTAGCAAAAGACTACAAAAAAATTACATGTGTCTAATCATTACCTCCTTTAGATAAGGACTATTTTCATTTTTTTCTATTTGTAATGCCAGCACCAAGCTCATTGCCTGGTATGTAGTGGACACTTAATAAATACCTGTTAATTAATTAACTGCTACTAAAGTGATGTTTTTTGTATTTTTCCAGTACCTGACTTATAGTGGATACTTAATAAATACTTGTTGGTTAATAGACTGATGTTACCAATAATAACTAGTAAAGTGAGGTTCTATGATTCCCCCTCCCCCTTCCCCCAGATTTCACACTGGGAGCTGGTGTTAAAAGAATTAGATGGGCACTATTGTGACTTGTTTTCTGGTGCCAGAATCCCTGAGACAGTAAGACCAGTGTGCCTGGTTTACTGTCCACCCTGGGGTCAGGTGAAAAATTTTTTTCTACTCCTGTGGCACTCTTTTGTACTTCAAGGAAGAGTCTCACAAGGCAGAGTTCCAATTTTCTTCCTTTTGCATTCAATTAAGTGGCATGCTATGCTTGAGTAGCTTTGTGGGGGTGGAGAAGAGCCCCACAGAGAAGACATGAGTTTAGTCCACAGCTCATTACTTTATCTATTATAACATGCTTTTTCTATAAAGCAAGAGAGCACTGTCATAAAACCGAAGAAATCCTGTTGCTAGAAAAACAAGTATATAGTAACTATAATTATATGTAAAGGAAATCATCTTTAAAATATTTCATTTCTTTAGAATTAGAAGGATGCATTAAAAAGAGAGAAAAAAACAACAGAAAATCCCTATTATGTAGGCTGCCAGACATGATTTCTCTTTATATTAATGTGTAAAGCAACATTGATAATGCTAAAGCTATACATTGGCTTGGACCTATCCATGTTCACCAATGTCTTGTGTATGTTTGATGAGGAGTTATCTATCCTGTAGAACTTTTTTGTTTCCTTGGCAGTGTTCATGCTGTTGGACTGACAGGCTTTAGTTGTATAGAGCAGACTTTTTAAAGAAAAGAATCAAATAATTGTGGAGCTACAAGCTACCTTAGAGATCATACAAACCTATCTTTTAATTTTTAAGATAAGGGAATTGAAGCTCAGAGGGCCAAGTGATTTGCCCATGTCACACAGCTGATCAGGGACAAAACTGAGATTAGAATCTAGGCAATTTTTGTCCCTTTATACAGATGAAATTGATTGCCTGATGGCATTAGGGATTTCCTTGTCACTAGAGGTCTTCAAGATTGAATGACCACTGTCAGAGGAGTTGTTGGAAGGAAGATTTTTGCTTTGGGTAGGTATAAACAAAATGACCTCGGATATCTCTTCTAGCTTTTTAATGCTTTGAGTCTCTATTGTCTGCTGTCGACTTATTTGCCACCAGATTTAACTGGTGGCAGAAAACTAAATATTCATAATTCATCATAAAGAAGAGATGATGAAGTTAAAGAGAAAAGGCTATTATTAGGATCAAATTCTGTCTACATATATGGATCACCCACAATTCTTGAACAGGAAAATGAGTCCCTGACAAATGCAAGGTTTTGATCTTCTTCCCCACCCTCCTACCTACAACAACCTTAACAAGGAGTTCTTCCATTAGCCGCCAATGCAATAGACTATAAGTAACATGGCTAGGTTGTGACAGAAAAAGAGAGGAAGGTTAGAATGGCTTTTGGTGTATTGCAGAGGTATCAAACATCCAGCCCAACACTCCCGAGTGTGACTCAAATGAGATGAATATGTAATTGAGAAACATTTAACAAAACAAATAAAAATAGATAATATTACATTAAAAAAACTATCTAGGGCAGTTGGGGGGGCACAGTAGATAGAGCACCAGCCCTGGAATCAGGAGGACCTGAGTTCAAATCCATCCCCAGACACTTAACACTTACTCGCTGTGTGGCCCTGGGCAAGTCACTTAACCCAAATTGCCTCACCAAAAAAACAAAAAAAAACCAAACCCAAAAACCTATCTGTATGTATGGATTGGGGGTTTCTGTTTCTATTTGAGTTTGACACTGCTGGTGGACTAGAAGAAGGTATTCAATACTTCAGGTCAATGACCTGGGTTTGAATGCTCTTACATTCAGTATGTAGGTATCCTTAGGTAAGTTCTTGCCCCTATATGGGCCTCACTTTCTGCATCTTGAAAATGGAAGAATTGGAGTGGAAGACACCTAAGATCATTTCTGTTTCTATAATTCTAGAGTCTGGAACTAGAATAATAGTCAAGTAAGAATAATTCCTGTTTTCAGTTTGAAATGAGAGACACTTTCCCCTTTCTTACTGAGTTCAGGTTTTCCTTTCATTACACACTGTATATCACCACCATCATCACAACTAATAATTATGTAGTACTTACTATGTGCCAGGCACTGTGCTATTTGTTGTTCAGTCATTTCAGTTGTGTGAAATGTGACTCTTTGTGACCCCATTTGGGTTTTTTGTTTGGTTTTGTTTTGTTTTTTTGCAAAGATACTGGAGTAGTTTGCCATTTCCTTCTTCAGCTCATTTTACAGATGGGGAAACTGGGCAAACAGGATTAAGTGACTTGCCCAGGTCACACAGCTAGTCAGTGTTTGAAGTCAAATTTGAACTCAAGCTGAATCTCCCTGACTCCAGGTCTGGCACTCTATTCAATGCCTCACCTGTCTGCCATTGCAGGAACTGTGCTAAATACTTTACAAAAATCTCCTTTTAGTCTCATAACCACCCTAGGAGGTAGATGTTATTATTCCTTGGTAAATGTATGGGATTTAAAACTTGACTTCTGATTTTATTAGCATCAAGAATTCCCAGTTAGGAAACTCCCCTAACAGTGTTGTCAACTTCTCTACACCTGCCATCTTAGAAATTTGCCTAAAGCACTAAGAGGTTAAACCAGTATATGTCCAAGGTGATATTTTAAACTAAGTATTGTCTTTAATGTCCATTCTCTATCTGCCCCTAATTCTTACCTTAATCTATCAATCTATCTATGTGTATCTGTCTATCTTGTTGTCATATCTGACTATGACCCCATGGACCATACTGTCCACAGAGTTTTCTTGCCAAAGACTCTGGAGTGGTAAAGCAAACAGAACTTTCCCAGGGTCACACAGCTAGTTAGTTTCTGAGGCCAGATTTGAACTCAGGACTTTTTGACTCCAGGCCCAGAACTCTATCCACTGACCTATATAGCATACACACACACACACACACACACACACACACACACACACACACACACACACACACATACACATGCACACATATGCACATATACATATCCATGCATATACACATATCCATCCATCCATCCATATACATATGTATATTGTATATTTTAAATTATGGGCTCAAAAATAATTTGGTGTATGTATGAGTGTGTGTGTGTTTAACTCTCAGCAAGACAAATAGAAAGATGGAGCCTTTTCTCTTAGTTTTAAACTTTTTTTCCATTATTCTTTTCATCAGTCTCAATAGTAAAAGTATGTGAACCTAGACATTTGTCCTCCTTATCTTTGTCAATGATGTATAATTTAGCTTTGGTTATCCAGGGACAGATTATCCAGACTACCTTGCTTTTCCACCTTCTTGCTGCCCATCATTTTTTCCACCTCACTGCTCATTAGTCACCTCCAGCAGATGGTAAGTGGGGAAAGAGGAAAGATGGTGACCTCCCTATTCTCCTGTTTGTCAGGAATCTTTGTAAAGGTCAAATTGAAAGAGCTTGAATTCAGTGGTTGAAGTGAAGTCAAGGATTGCCTATTCTCAGAATCAAGAACTATCTGTAGTTAAATTAATTAGTGAAAGAAAAAAATAGCTTTTTTTAGCTATGATGCAAAAAAAAGTTTATCACTTTTCAACTTTACTTTTTATATTCATCCTTTGTGTGCACCTGAAACAGGATATTCTATTCTTGTTTTTGTAATAATTTTTGCTTTGTTTTGCTGTCTAAAAGCTCCCTCTTCTGACAATATGGAGTAATACTTTATAAGATAAAGACACAGAAACACACATATATTTGCATATGCACACACATAGCTCTATTAAGTTTTACAATGAATCTTCCTAGAGTTAGGTGAGTTTACCATGACATAAAATAATCCTTTTCTCCAAAATTCAACCTAAAATCATAATACATTTGAAGTAAATATTAAGCTAATTCTGTTCCAAAGTCATTGTAAAAAGATGGCACTTTAACTAGTGCTCGTGAGACTATCGGAAACCATCATAATCAAGTGTAATTATATCATTCTTTCTTTAGGAAGAGGGTGAGTGATCGTCCAGTCATTAGTAAATCATACACTGGGAGTTGTAATCCTAGTTGTGATCATGGATTTACCTTAAACCAACCATATTATTTGGCCTAGTTCTCTTTATGTGCACAGCCACACAGTTGTGAAATGAATGACAAGGCTTAGAATTTCAGCCCCTTAATCATGAGACAAGCATTTAGCTCACTGATCAACCCGTGGGATTGTTTTAATGTTCCTGGCCTCCTGAGCACTCTTTGCTAACTAACTAAGCTAAGTAGCAAAACAATTATATATGTCTGAAAAGTTCTGGGAATGACAAAAACTTCTTCAGTTTGCTGTGTACTTACAATCTAAATCAGGCTACATAAAAATAGATTCAGAAAAATAGAGTAATAATAATGATCTAAGTAATAGTGACAATCTTTTACTACTTCCCAAGTATGCTATTAACAAAATTAAATTTAGGGTTTTTTTTTCAAAATCGCAAGATTGAATTGCCCTCAACATTCATTTTGTTCATCATAATTCAATACCCAATGGATATTTTGAGGTATACTAAATCCATATAAAGATATGTTTCTTTCCTTCAAGGAATTAAAGTTTAGAAGAGGGAGGATGTATTCCAAGAATAGTCATAGATTTAGAATTGAAAGATATCTTGAAGGTAATCTATTCCAACCCCCTTCATTTTATAGATAAAGAAAAACCGAGACCCATAAAAAGTGTCTTTCCCCAAATCACATAATGTCAGAGTTAGGATTACATTATCAATGATCTTTCTACTGCTTTTGTTATAGTTGTTGTGTTCAGTCATTTTTAGTCATGTCCAATTTTTGTGACCCCATTTGGGATTTTCTTGGCACAGATCCTAAAGTGGTTTCCCATTTCTTTCTCTGGTTCATTTTAAATGTGAGGAAGCCAAAGGGAATAGGGATAGGTAAATTACCCAGGGTCAGACAGCTATTAAGTATCTGGGGTCAGATTTGAACTCAGAAAGGTGAGTCCTTTTGACTTTAGACCTGGCTATCTCTCTATGTAGTCTCCCTCTTTCTATTGCAGAAGAGGTTTTTTGTTTTTTTTTTTAATAACTGGTAGGCACCAATGTAGTCTTTACCCTGGATACTTATAAATATGGTTCTGAAAGCTTTTAGTTTAGAGATCACTGACAGGGAGGATTACATGCAATTACTGTAAGTCATAGATCTGGCATTTGTTTCATGATCCTCATTCTGGATTTACAATGACAGCACTTTTCCTCCTCCAGACCCTATAATGGTTCCCTAATGACTTCTATGTCAAGAACAAATCTTCAATCTGACTTTCATGAACCTCTATAATCAGGTTAGACTTCACCTCATCCAACATTACTTGGACTATTCTCTAATAAACAGTTTTTGTTCCAAGTGGGTTAGTAGCATCACATTTCACTAGGTAGGCTATGGTCATTTCTACTTCCATGTTTGTTCCTCACACCCATTATTCCTCTCATCTTCAGTCATCCATTCTGCCTTCTATCCTTCTAAATTTTCTCTCTTTATAAAGCCCAGCTAAAAATCTCACTTCCTCCTTGACACCTTTCTCAACTACTGTGGTTCACACTCAGCTGTCCTATCCATTAAATCCTAATATATTTACAATCCAACTTAAATGGATATTAAAACTTAGATGTACTCTAATTGCTTTATATATGTCAATTTTGTCTCAGCTGATTTGGATCCTTCTTGGAATCATCAGATTACAAATTTAGAGATAGAAGGGATCTGAGAAGTTATCAAATCCAAATATATTGTTTTTCAGATTAGGAAACTGAGAAACAGATGTTTTATGAATAGTCCAAGGTCAAAATGGCAGGGCAGAAAATTCAACCAAGATCTAATTCAAAATCCTGGGCTTTTTAGGCATGTTTCACATCGAAAACCTTTATCTATCCTACCCACAACAATTAGACAGAGGAAATAATTCAATTTGCTAATTTTATTCAATTAAATATTAATATGAACTATTAGCTGTTCCTTATGCCTAGAATGTTTTTCTGCCTCAACTCTCCCTCTTGATTTCCCTAGCTTCCTTCAAGACTTAGAAAAATTCCATTTTCTGCCAGAGGCTTTTTCTTGTTCCCCACAAGCTTAGGTGATAATGATTTCCCCCCTTATCAAATGAAATACTATTTTCAAAGCACTCAGTACAGTACTTAGTACATAGTAGGCACTTAATAAATGCCTGTTCTCTCTCTTTTTAAATTACCTGTATATCCTCCACATATAAATCTTGCATGTACACATTTTTTTCCATGCTGACCTTCCTGTTTTAATGTATACTCCTTGAAGGTAGAGGCTATTTCCCTAGCTCCTCCATTTGGAATGTCAGTACTTAGCATAGTTGCTGCCACATAGTAAGAATTTCATTGATGCTTATTCATTGACTGCTCTTTGTTAACCACTGTGTCAAGCAATCTTATGGGTGCAGCACTGTGCTGTAAGGGCAGCTAGGTGGTGGAGTACATAGAGCTCTGGGCTTGGAATGGGGTCATAGAGTTAGATGACTGAACAATAAGACTAGGTAAAACATTTTAAAATAATCATAGATTATACAAAAGGAGCAGAACCAATCAGAATTTTGATGTTTAACAAAATAGCTTTTACTGATTTTTTTTGGTATTTCAAAACACTAATCAAATATTAATTATTAAATTGGGTAAACATGGATATTAATCTTCAAGTTTAATAGTTGCAGTTTCCAATTAATTTTGGCAAAAGCCTTTAGTGGTAAGGAGGTAGACTTTGAAATCAGAGGCTCATTTTGCCCTGGATTTTCTGTTTCAATGAGCTAATGTTAAATATGCAATAGAATGCATAATAATAATATATACAACACCAATTTTGTTTCTTTTCAAATAGAAGGCTCATAGCCTGATCAGATGATGAAAAATACAACTTTGCAGGATTCATTTACTGTAAATTGACTGAAATTGAGTGGAAGAAAACCCAAACCTATTTGCAGCATAGATGCTATTTCCATGTGTACAATAATTGTTTCTTAGCATTGATTTGAGTAGTTCTAATTTGCTTTCACATTTAATCAATAGAGAGCAATATTTGGATCAGAAGCTTTCTTGAGTAATATCATAATTACTGAATTACACAATCCTCTCTTCCTTTCCTTGCCACTACTAGTGATTTTAAAGCTTCAGCTCCTACCAAACTCTTTAGTCCCTTTGGAATTCATGTGACATTTTACATGGAAAGAAGTGTAAAATGCCACTTACCGTGCTCCCACCCTATAAATTATTCATCTCTGCAGTTTATCAGACAGCTCTGGCTTGTAGATAAGAAGTAGCCTCTCATTTGTTGCACATATCACATAGGCCTAAACAATCAAAAATGGTATGCAGCCAGCTAAGGGAGCAAGCAGGTAATCTAAGCATGCACATTTTGGGAGAGAGACATTCCACCCTGAGAACATACTCACCAACTTCACTGGATGTGAAATTGTAGAATTGAGCTGCTGAATCCTATGACCCACAAAGGATTGCTAGGTGAAAATAAACAACTCTGGGAGAGGATTCAGAGTAAAGTATAAACTTATTTAGATTTGCCATATTGGGCTATAAATGAAACAGACCCTTAAGATCTTTGACCAAAAGGTATGTTAAGGATTTTCCATTTAATTAATGGCATAGGCTTGTAAATATGGATGCTTCTAAATAACAAACAAGGGCAACTAGGTGATGCAGTGGATATAGAGCACCAGGCCTGGAGTCAGGAAGACCTCTTCCTGAGTTCAAATCTGGTCTCAGACATTAACTAGCTATGTGACCCTGGGTTTATCTGGTCCAACCCATTTCTGAATAGAAATGACCTTTATGACATCTCTATTCAGCCTCTTTAACATTTTTCTCTGAGGAGGAATTTATGCCCTTTTACCCCAGGGAAAACAATCCAAATTTTGAAGTATGTAAATAAATATTTCTTTGTTTTCTCCCACATTAGAAAGAAAAGTTCCTTCATCAAATGAAATGTTCTGTTCTTTGTACTTGCTTCTCTGGAACCAAGGATAGTACTGGGCACACAGTGGATCATTCAGTGGGTGAGAGTGCTAGACTAGTCAGGAAGACCTGAGTTCAAATCCTACCTTAGGCACTTACCAGCTATGTGACCCTGGTGAAATCACTTAAACCCTCCAAACTTCAATTTCTTCATTTATATAATGGAGACAATGATAACACCTAACTCAGAGGGTTATTGTGAGGATCAAATAAAATGATACCTGTACATCACTTTGCAAACCTTCAAATGCTATATAAATGCTAGTTGGTACCATTAAGTAAAATGTTTATTGATTGATTGTGTACAGTGAAATTTAGACACCACAATAAGAGGGAAAGTAGAATGGTTTTATCATGAGTTTCAACAAATAGCAATCACCCACCATATGAGTGTGTAGAGGCAGTCCATTTGAAAAAACAAGGTCAGGGCAACGGGCTTTTATGAACAGGTATAAAGAAGTGAGGGGCTTTCCAGTTGGTTCCAAGCTATCTCATATTTATCAGAAAGGCCCACAGTTAAAAGGTTCCATGGTTTGGGGAGAAGTTGCTGTATCCCAACATTGATGGTGCCATAGAAAGGGGCAAGACCAGTAACAAGAGGCACTTTACAGAATGGAGTCACTTTGGTTAATTACAATTACCTACAATTACAATTACTTACCTATAAGTGATGAATCATAGCTCTACTCTAATCAATCACCAAGCTTTAATTAAGCATCTACTATGTGCCAAGCATGGGAATTATTAGGAAATTCTTTATCATCATAAACTAAAATTGTTCCTAGCCCTATCCACAGGGCCAGGCAGAACAACATAACTCTTCAGATATTTGGAGACAACAGTCACAACCTTATTCTTTCTTCTTCCTCTCTGTCCTCTAACAACTACCTCTAATTCTTTGAAAGATCTTGTGAAATTGTTTTTGCTTAAATAAAACAATGTAGGAAAAAGTCTCTATTCATTGCAGCTATTATTTGGTAGAATGAGAGATTTACACACACACACACACACACACACACACACACACTACCCACCAAAATGTTTTTTAAAAACCCCACATCCAATGTGTTATTATGGTGCATTTTCACTTCATAGTATGGGATAAGTTCAGTTTATACACTTAGAAAGGTACATGATAAGGAGTAAAGGGAAGAGACGGAATAGTTAGCCTTATAGATAGTATTTATATAGCTTTAAGGTTTATAAAGCAATTATTTCATTTAATTTCTCAAAACAAAACAAAAGAAAACAAAACCCTGTCACCTAGATCTTGTTATTATTCCCATTTTTAAACTGAAAAAACCCCCACAAAAATACAGAAACAAAAAACCTGAGACCAGGGTCATACATATAATAAGTGTCTGTGAGGCAGAAATGGAACTTGGGTACAAGTCTAGTATTCTATCCACTGTGCCACCTAGTGGGGAAGAGGGACAGAGAAAGCCAGGATCATACTGAGATGAGTCTACCTGTCATCTGGAAGGAGCAGAATACTAAGGTTCCTAACTTTGTACATGATGGTATCTAAGACCATAAGAAGGATGAAAAGCATCTATAATCAAGTCAAGAGATATCCTCCTGTCCTGGAGACCTAGGTGATTTCAGGCTCTTAACCACACCTGTAGTCCTTTAGTATCAGACACCTCTGTGGTCACATAGAGCAGGACAATTTAATATGGGACAGAGCCAGTTCATTTTGTAATGGGGGAAATGGGGTACGGGTTGGTTAGGGGTGGGGTTCTTAGGAATTCCTCTTTAAAGAATTATACCTTCTTGCACACAAAAGTAGTTAAAATAAGATGGTAGTTTATTTAGGGGCAAGGGAAGGGAAGGGGTGGGGGGGAAGTGAAACCATGAAAGGAATCCTTGGACTTCTCATGGGGAGATAGGCACAAAGCACGTGGCTTAAAGGTACCAATCTCCTTGAGCAAGAGACTGGCAGGTACTTTTATAGAAGACTGATGGGGGGAGGGGTCACCATTTGACTGTAGAAAGTTCCTTTAGTGTGGGAGGACAATCCCCCACTGGTGGTAGCTGGGGGAATTGGGTGAAGAGTGGAGGACCATCCCTCACTGGTAGAGACCAGAGGAATTGGGCGAGGGGTGGCTATGGATCCCTCTTCAGGACACAAAGGCCGCAGCCACACCCAAATTTATCTCCCCAGGGTAAGGGAGACCAGAATGAAGGGTGGGAATCGGAAGCTAGTTCAGTCCTATTTGGTTCCCCTTATCTCTCTAGGCGTTATCTGTCCTCTGGTTTAGTTTCTCAAGGAGAAGTTTCCTTGATGTGCCCCAGAGAATTTCTGGGGTGCTCTGCACCTCATGACAATTTCATAGGGAGCATTAGGGACATCATTTAGGTGCATTTTATTGGTCTATTACTCTACAAGTCAGGGACAAGAAAGTATCAATCATCAGGGTACCTAGATATTTCTGGAGAAGACACAGGGCTTCAGGCAGGATTAGGGGGCATTCGTAAGAAAACGCGTGGGTCTAGAAATCCAGGAGAGTTTTTTTTCCTCTTTCTTTTTTGGATCTAGTCTAGTAGCTCTTATCCTAGTAAGAAATATATATTGAAATTATATACATTGCCCTTAATTCAATTTAGTTTAAAAAATTTGTTAAGCACCTATTATGTGCAATGTCCTGCTTTTAGTCTTTCCTTTCAATTTGTATGGCTTTTTCACAGATATCTCCCCTTTTCTCCAACCCTATTTACTGAAATCCAGCATACTACATGATGGTGAACATTTATAATTAAAATTTCTTGTAGTGTGAGGGAATTATAAGAGTCCAAACCATATATAGATTTCTGAAACTGGCACTGAAATAATGCCTCTAGAGATATGACTAATATTAATGATGATATTGATAAAAATATAATACTTATAATAGCTAACATTTATATAATAGTTTAAGGTTTAGAAAACATTTAAATGTATTGTCTAATTTGTTCTTCACACCAACCCTGTGAAGGAATTGCTGTTATTATCCATATTTGACAGAAGCAGACAGAGCCTGAGGGAGGTTGAGAGACTTGCCCAGGGCCACAAATCTCAGGTGTTTCTATAATTGTGCTTCACCACTACAGAGTGCAAGGACAGGGATCTCTAGAAAGGCTGATGGAGAAAATAGATTAGTGAGACACCAGAGAGCAGGCAAAATTGTATGTGGTTATACAGTTCCCAAGGCTACCTATTTCTTCATCCTTTGCTCTTGGGAGAAGGACTTCTGGGTCTTCCATTTTATTTGGGTACTGGAAAAAGAAAGAACATATTATAGGAGAGGAACGATGTTCTCTGCCCTTGATGCAGTAAAGTAGTATTGTACTTCGGTAATTGAAATTTTTGATTTACTGGCAGCATAGCCCAAATTTGTGGTAATCAGGAACAGCAATTCTGAGACCTGGAATCCATGACTGGAGAGGAGATGTAGGTTACTGGCTGAGATTGTGGGAAGCAGTTACCAGTAACAGAAAAAATTGTTAATATAAGGACAGAAATTGTTAATACCAATTGTAATATTACTTTCTACTCCCTTAAGTGATCCTAGTAATGTCAGAATTTCAGGAATGTCCTAGCATTCTTATTCTTAAACTATTCTCTGTCAATTAGGTCGAGCTGAACCACACCTTAAGTCTTAACCACACCCTGGGATTTTACATTGTTAAGGGACATAGTTTGAGTTGGATATCATTTCCTGATTCCTTGCCCCCTTCCATTGGGATTCATGGCATGAAGGGCAAAACTGCCAGAATCAAGTGGTTCAAGGAACAGTGGGGTCTCATGACCAGGCCTATCTCCTTCTAAAACTAAAAACTCCCCCCCCCCCCCCCCCCGGGGCAATGAGGGTTAAGTGACTTGCCCAAGGTCACACAGCTACTAAGTGTCAAGTGTCTGAGGCCAGATTTGTACTTAGGTCCTCCTGAAACCAGGGCCAGTGCTCTATCCACTGCGCCACCTAGCTGCCCCCAAACTAAAAACTTTTTCATGGCTCTCTTTGGTTGGGAAATCCACTGGACATCCCCCGGGGTGTCAAGTTTGCTATCCTGTTATTTCAATTAAAGATATTTTGTTCTTCAACTTATGACTTTCATTTATTTCAGGACTTGACAAGCAGAATTCTAGAATGCCAGGGAATGCCAGTTATTACAGAGCAAAAGGTGGTCGGCAAGAAATAGGAGATGGATTGTTCCCCGCTGAGCCTCTCTGTGATAATCCAGGTTTGGGGAGAAAATAAGGTCTTTAATCGGGGCAGAGAAACCATAGCTCCTGGTATTGCAAAGCTCTGAAGCTAGGAATACACAAAGATGGGAACAGAGGACAGGGTTTTTATGGGGTAACAGAACAAAAAGGGAACCAAAAGATTGCTACAGAGTGACATATAGCTACTTAATGTAAATAAACCTTTAACAAAAGAAATAATAGAACTGCTCCTAAGTTAAGTATAGGCTTTACTAACTCTGAATAGAAACTACTTAATGTAGAAGTACTCTTTCACATAAAAATCATAAAGTCCAGGGAGTAAGGTGGGGACCATTGGGAGGGGATAAGTTGCTTGGGGGAAGGTCCATAAGTCCATCAAGAGTCTGGAAATGACAAAGATAGTCAGCCCCAGGCAATTCATCTGCCTAGGTAGGGGGGCTGGGTGGGGAATCAGTCAGTTCTCAGTAAATTTTGTAGTTCTCAGTCCTCTCTTCCACAATCTGATGGTGTCAGGAGGATTTACCATATATAGATATATATATATGCATGTATGCATGTATGCATGTATGTATGTGTGTATGTCTGTCGGGGAAATAAAGCACTTCTCTCCTCACACATGCAGACATACCCATACAAAAATGATTGGCCATTGGCCAGAGAATGTGGCAGGAAATTTGTTAGATGTGAGGTGGGGGTAAGAATTTTTTCTATAATTTTCTAACAATTTATAGCAGCATTTTATCTTTGTACTCCAAAGTTAAAGAAACAGCATTATGTAATGGATAAACAGTTTGCCTTGGAATAAGGAAGGTGAGGATTAAAGTTTCACCTCAGCAGCATACCAGCTAGGTAACCCTGGGCAAGTCACTCACCCTTTTAGTGTTCCAAGAAAACAAATGCCCTTTTTCCAAATTATAAGTTGCAGAACAAGAGTCAATTTATATTGATAAAAGGATCCTCAGTAGAAGTATCTTATAACAATGAAATTTCAGGTCTATAATTTTTTTTTTAGGACATCAAAATCTAGGTCAGTATTTAATTCAGACCTATCACTTTCCTCACTATGATGATCCATGTGGAGCACAGAACAGTGGAAGGGAGAATAGTCTAAGTATTTAAAGTTTAAAGTATGAGAGTTTCATGTGTGTGCACAAGAAAGGTGACCTACTAGAACTAGACAGACTCTTGAAAAAGTCATTGTACTAGTGGCTTGAGTATAGCATCATCTAGTGGACAAAGCACATATTAAACTCTCTTGGTGGTTAATTAACTTAATGAATTAACAACCTGTTTTCTGGAGGCTTAACGACCAAGAGAGCAGGAGACAAGCTGTTATGGGCACATGGGACACCAATTCAATTGTACACACATCTTTCCCCACTATCACATACTCAATAAATGTTTGTTATTGATGACCTTAAAATAACATATAAACTTTTATTAAGGATGTACTATTTTCAAGGCACTGAGATAGTTGCTGGGGATCTAAAACTAAAATAATTGTGACACTCATTGCCCTCAAGGAGCTTACATTCATTCTATTGAAGTTGGTATAAGATGCAACATATGTATAAATAATGAGAGGGAAATAACTCCTGCTCAATAATTCTCTGGAACTCAGTGGCAGTGATATGTCAAAGGCTTATTTATTTATTGTCATTCTGTGAGAATGGTCACCCAGTTTGCAGCTGGTGGGTACAAAGAATGGGAGCTTGAAGACCCGTTTTAACCCCTAGTTCCTAATGCAAATGGGCCCCTCCTTTTTAATCATTGTTAGATTACTCAAGGTGCAAAAGGCAGTATTCCTAACCCTAATTTCCATAATTATTCTTTGGATTCTTAGCCAATGGGGGAGGTAACACAGGGACATTCCTTCAATCTTCCCTTATATGGACACAGCCCAGGAGAGGACCTAATTGAGACAAACTCTGGGCTCCTTGAACCATGTGATCTTGTTTGCTGGAGGTGAAGGAGCAGGACTGAGAGCTTTGTTCTCAAAAACGGGTTTGGAGGAGTGTGATTTGAATGGTGACTATTATATCCTTATTGAAAGGAGACCACTTCCTAGTTCTTCACAGATAATATATAAAAGGAAATAGTGAGTGGTAAGGAAAATAGAATGATTCAGGCAAATCTAGAGAAATAATGAAAAGCAGAGGTCTGTGGTTTGGATTCCTGTGCAAGTAGGTCAGTGTAGTTGTCCACAAAGTATGTGGAAAGGAGCAAAGTATGAGAGGATTAGAAAAAGAAGAAAGGGTCAGGTTACAAAGAGCTTTAAATTCCGAAATAAAAGTTTAAATTTAGCCCTGAAGGTGAGAGAAAGTCACTGATGCTGATTGAGCTGAGGGGTAACATGTTATTACCTATACTTTATAGCAAAAAGCAGTTTGTAAACAGCAAGTAACTCTCAGGGAGTCAAAAGATACCGTTCAGAGAGAAAGTCATGCTAGACTCTAGATATTTCAACAGGTTCCATTCTTCAATAAAATATAATCATACCCATCAACCAATTTATTTCCTTTTGCTATTACTAATGCTGGTTTGAATCTAAAATAGTGAAATCCCTTCCTGGGTGGTCCACAATTCTGTGATTTTAAGGTCTGTGCCATTGATCCCATCTTGACAACATAAACATTTTCACCACTTGTGCTGTTTAAAATCTAACATCATTTCAAGTAGTTGTCAATTTCAATAGTAGTCAATTTCAAAGTGAAATTCATTGAAGCTCTCAATGGCATGTTTAACATTAAAAATTCCAAGAGTTAAAGAGAGGCAGATTTATCAATAACTTAAATATACAGACATTTAAATTTTACAATGAACTGCCAGTTCTATTGGCAGCAATGACTGGGGAGAGAGTATTGCTAATATTAGCTCAGTCTCCCCCCCCCCCAACCTTATGGTTTGCACAAATAGAGTTTAAGAGCCTATACACTGCTGTTACAGCCTTTTTAATATACCCACAGAGATGAAGCATTGTGTCTGGTGACTCAATAGGCATCTTGTTGTATTCTCTTTAATCTTCCTCTGGCATGACCTGTTCCTTGTACAGTTTAATCCTCACATTAATATTTTAATGTGGTCTTGATTGTAGTGGGAGTGAGCAGGAAGATTCGCTTAAGTCTAGCTGAGATGATTGCTTGTGTGATTTCAATTTTGTATATTAGCATTCTGGTGCTGGATATGAATGTATTAGTGAAATATGCCTACCTCTGAATGAAATACTGCCCTGCCATAATATAGCATGATAGCTGTACTCTGTGCTCATTAGAAAAGAACTAATTGGTTCAGGAAAAAAAAAATAGACCCATAAATTTTCCCCAGTAAGGACATCCATAACTATTTTAAACTTTCTGATCTTTCAACTTCAATACACACACACACACAAACTCATACATACATGTATCCATGCCTGCACATGTGTGTTCATATGTGATTATTGTGCGACTTTATTTGGGCTTCCAGTTTTCCTATATAAAATATCATAGAGCTGGACTAGAAGATCTGTATGATTCTATGAAACCAATATCCCTTCATTCAATATTCAATAAATACTTATTAAGCATCTACTACTGAAAAAAATTAATAATTTATAACATTTACATAAGCACTTTAAGGTTTATAAGAGGCTTTCATTGCAATAACCTTGTGAGGCAGGTGATAACTGATTTTAATATACTGCTTTAAGTTTTGCAAAATTTATTTTATGCATTCTCTTATTTGATCTTCCCAGCAATCTAGTAAGGTAAGTTCTATAGATATTGCTCTCCCCATTTTAGAGTTGATAAAACTGAGGCTCAGAAAAGTTAAATACCTTTTCCAATAACACAAAACTAGTAAGTGTCCATGGCAAGATTTGAACCCAGGTCAATCTTGATTCCAAGTCCATCATGCTTTTCATAACACTAAATGACTTTGCCTAGTTCTAAAGGGATATATTCATCATATGTTGTCCTTTTTGAGTCCTTTCAGACATGTCCAACTTTTTGTTAGCCCATTTAGGGTTTTCTTGACAAAGATACTGATTTGCCATTTTGTTCTCCATCTAATTTTACAGAAGATGAAACTAAGGCAAACAAGATTAAATGACTTGCCCAGGGTCACACAGCTAGTAAATATCTGAGGCCAGATTTGAACTCACAAAGATGGGTCTTCCTGACTCCAGGCTTGGCACTCTATTCGCTGAGGCATTTAGCTATCTCATGTCTTTTCTACTTATTTTATTATATTAATTTAGTCCAACCTCCTCATTTTGAAGGTTGGACTTAGAGTCAGAAGACTTGACTTCAAATGCTAGTAACTAGTTTTATTATCAGGGAGCCTCAGTTTCCTCATCTGTAAAATAGAACACTAATATTTTTACTACTGCAAGGATCTCAGTACCCTACCCTGCTAAACAAAGAGGATGCAGTGTGAGGCTCAAATCCCCCAAGTTACCGGTCAAATTCAGGCCTACAGTGATATCACCTAGTTGCCAATTTACCAGGAGTCTCCCTGAACCCTCCCCAATTGCCTCACCCCACTCACCATCAATCAGCCCTAATACCCAGACCCAAGCTTCTTACTCTCTTCCAGATCCCCACCCAATTATTCCCATAAAAACCGATCAAATTTTACTTTGGCCACAGAAAATTCTACTTGGGGACAATGTGCTTTCTTCCTGACTGCCCCTCTCTTATTGTCTCTCAATAAAGCCTGCTTTACTTTCTCCCTGCTGACTGTTTTGCTCTACTTCTTTGCACTATATATACTTACTACCAAAGTGAGACCAAGGAGGACTACTACCACTCCTGTGGAAAGCAAGACTTAGAGAGTGCTCAGTCATTCAACTGGTTTTATCATAAACAGGACTAGAACTCATAACTCCAAATTCAGGATTTTTTTCTAGACTACCGGTGGAGAAATGAGGCTGCACTCCTCCTATAGGCAATTTAAGCCACAGAGTCAACATAAAAGCTGAAACCTCTTCAGCTTTTAGCACCCGTATTTGTTTTTCTTTGACCACTACTAGGTTCTACAATAATTAAAAGATCTATAAAAATATTACTCAGTAGCCCCTTCCAGAATTGGTCAATTTTTCAACATTTTCAACTAGGCACAGCCCTTACAATTATCTACAATGAGAATTAAAGAAGGAGAATAGTTGATATAGCAATTCCAGACAATTTATCCTACTGAGGATTCCTTCCCAAATTAGGATTCCAGAAGGAACTCTGATAAAGCTATTAATGTGAAAGTTTCTTTAGGTCTATTAATCCTTACTTTGAGGCAGGGTCCCTATGAGCTTGTAGGGACAAGAAAGGAACATAATATGGTACTAAGCCCAGACAACTTACAGTTAATTGGGAAAACAACACATATGCATGCACATATACATATACAATGCATAGGCATACATACATGCATATGCACATAAATGTAAAATGTGTCATACAGTATGTAATGTCAGATAGCAGAATGATAAAATATTTCAATACAATAGTATAACTGAGTTAAAGATGTAGAATATCATGAGTGTTGAATGAGTGATATAAATCCTACTGGCAATGAAGTAAGAGGAGAGAAAAATCACTGTGAAATGAGTGATCACAGATGGTTTCATGATGGAGAATGAATTGAGCTGTCCCATTCTCTCTACAGGCTGATAGTCTCTACTTCCCCCATTCTATTTTGCCCTGTATTTCCAAAGCTCTGAAGATTTCCTGGCCAAGGTTTTGGATTTTAAACTACAAAAAACACTTTAAAATCCCATAATAAGGAAAATGTGAATAGATTCAATCCAAACAAAAGGTGCATTTTCAACTGAAACATGAAAAAGTGTGGAGCAAAAACAGATATTAATTTTTACTATATCTAGCAACTAATTGAACTAAATATAAAACAAAAATTAAAGTTGAATTACCGTTTAACGTTTTTGAGTGGCATTTGTGAAATTGTTGCCCCTGGGGGAGGCTTTAGAAAAGATCAAAATGATTGGGCCTATCAAGTTTAGAGAGTCCCCCAAGATTAGCTAAATCAGTTTAGCTCCATTACTCTCAGATTCATGCAGGAGATAAGACATCATTCAGAGGGCTCAATTTGAGCTATTTAAAGCAGCTCCTCCAATTTAGTTGTTTAACATAATGCATTAGGCTATTGATTTTATCCTCACTCCCTAAAATAAATACCACTTTCTCCCTAGGGAGACCAGTGTTAAGGACTTTATATTAATTCAAGTCAATTTCCTCATCCTCCCTGCCTGAACAGTCATTCCCATCCCCACCCCTCATTGCACCTATGGTGTGACATTCCCAGAGCCTGGAGTGAATGTGCACCGCTGAGTCATTTCCTTTGGTTGGCGACCTTGTCTCTCCTATGTTGCCTCTCATCATTCAATTATAAACTCTGAATGTACTAAATATAATGTTTGGGGTTTTTGCCCCCAAAGGGGACAGTAGGTGATTTACAATATAGCACTAATGTAGGCCAGCCAGCTTCCAGGTTTCCTGTGTCTAAATTACCTCTCTGGGCACTCCCCCAGGCTGTGGCTCTAGATAACTGGCAAGCTTAGATATGGATAGTTTTTTATTTCTTCTGTGTTTCCAAATGACTGTCCCTTTTTTATTTCCCTCTGGATTTCATGCTACTTTCTGAAGATTTACTCATTAATCCTAAACACAGACAAGGATGGATAGATAGCTGGGCAAGTGTTAAGCCTTATATGCAGAGAAATAGACAAAGTAAGTGAAGGAAAAAATAACATTCAATCTCCCAGTATTACCCTCTACAGACTAATCCCACAAACCTGCATTTTTTAGGAATAGAACTACTAGGAAAAACCTGAAAAGTAGCATATACTACTGCTTTGTAGTGTATAATCCACAATTTGTCAACTTGATAATACTGAACACTGCAATTGTGTGACAGTAGAAGCCTACTGTTGGCCTTCTGTATCAATAAATTGGAAGAAAAAGGAATATTTCTATAGATTAAATGTCCATGAAATAGTCACACAGCTCTATAGATATCACAGACTTCTTAGAATTTTAGAGTTGGAAGGACTTTGGACATCAACAGAAATAAGGTCTAGTTAACCCCCCCCCCCAAAACCAAAAAACAAAAAAGCTTCTTCCCTTATGCCCCCATCAATATCCCAATTATCCAGATTTTATTTAAATACCTCCAGTGATATATAATCCCTATATAATCTAATTATTAATCTAATTATATACAATATAATTTATATATAATCTTTTTGTTTGTTTGTTTGTTTTTGGTGAGGCAATTGGGGTTAAGTGACTTGCCCAGGGTCACACAGCTAGTAAGTGTTAAGTGTCTGAGGTCAGATTTGAACTCAGGTCCTCCTGAATCCAGGGCCAGTGCTCTATCCACTGCACCACCTAGCTGCCACTTAATTTATATATAATCTAATTATATACAATCTACTTTTGGAAAACTAACTGTTACGAAGGGTTTTTTCCCCCTCATATTTCAATAATTATCTGGATTTATGATCTCAGAAAGACAGATATTATCTTCATTAGTTCATATTATAATCCATTTTCATCCCTTTATCCTCTATCATCCTTCTCCATGTTTTTTCATAAATCTCCTACAGAGACATTACCCAATGTACTGGGAAACTGCTAGATTTGGGGAAGTTTCAGGAATACTAATGGAGCATGGAAGCTAGCCATGAGTTATCTTTCTCCCTCACTACATGACCAACCTCCTTCTTTTTTGGGTCATACATCTCATGATATTTTTTACACTACTTCTTCCATATAGTTTTTCATTCTTTTTACATCCTTTTCACTATAGTCATGTTTCTCTATGCTGTAGTTTGACTAGAATCTAAGTTTTTTCCTATCAGACCTAGTAACTTTGAAACTTTGGAATCTATGGGATTACGTGATTTATAATCGCATACCTGCACCAGAAAAATAGAAAGATAGGAATTAGTTTCAGATAGTACTTCCTACTGATAAATTTCCCACCATCTTCCATAAAGTTTTACAAATGAGTTTATTTGCTAACAAGTGGTGACTATGGCTGCCATAGTTTTCCACATAGTATTTTCTAGTTGCAACGATTTTTAGTTACTTTTGGTATCATCATTGTGGTAAGTGCTTTACATGAGTTAAATATTTTTTCTTTATTGCTCACATTTTTTCTTTATTGCTCACATCTGTTACAAATATGTATAGCAAAACAAATTTGTGTTTTGAACATGTCCATCTTCTGAAGAGAATAATGTCATTCTGTACTCTGAGTCCTTCACTTGTATTGAGAGATGGATAAAATGTTTGATCATTATTAATCCTCAGATCAGAGTTCTCAGGTCTTTCAAAGTTATTTGTCTTTATAGCATTGTCATTATAAAAATTTGCCTCCTTATTTTGCTAACTTCACTTTGCAGGAATTCATGTTTTACTATGTTCCTCTGAAACTATCTCCTTCATCATTTCTTGTAGCACAATAGTGTTCCATCATTTTTACATGCCATAACTTGTTCAGCCTTTTCCCAATTAAAGGACACCCCCCTCATCTTCTAATACTTCCATAAAAAGAGTTATATTTTTACAGCCATAAAGTTTGTTTTGCTTAGGACTAATCCTTCCATTCATCTCTCTTTCTTTGTTATTCCTTCTCTTTTCTTTCCTTTCCCTTGTTGCCCTGTTGAGTAAAATTTTTCTGTACTTAACTGTCTGGTCTTGTGGCCAACAAAGATGGAAGTTCAAGTCTCAGCCCCTTCCCTCACCCCTTCTTCCTTGTTTGTATAGATGTCTACTTGAACACAGTGATTATGTGAGATAATTTACCCTAACTTTTATTTTCCTTTGTACTACTATTATATTCCTCTTCTTTTCCATTCTTATTTTTTGTGTGTGTGTGTGTGTGTGTGTCAACTGGGGTTAAGTGACTTTCCCAGGGTCACACAGCTAGTAACTGTCAAGTGTCTGAGGTCAGATTTGAACTCAGGTCTTCCTGAATCCAGGGCTGGTGCTTTATCCACTTTGCCACCTAGCTGCCCCTCCATTCTTGTTTTAAGAAGATCAATACATAATAGAACTGCTCCCAAACCTTCTCTCTAATTAGATTTCCTTCATGACCCTTGATGATGATGAAGTTCAGAAGGAAAATAGGTATCAAGGTATCATCTCCTCGTATTAAAATATTAGCAGGTTACCAGTGTTTTGTCCTTTGCATTCATTTTTTGTGCTTCTTTTCATTTCTGAGTTTGAACTTCAAAGTTTCTCTGCAGTTCTGGTCTTTTAATCAGGAATTCTTGAATATCACCTGTTTCATTAAATGAACATTTTGGTTTTATCATGCTAGGATTGTAGTCTTTTTTATGAATAAGTTATTATTAGTTGTAAGCCTTCATTTTTTTTTCCTTCTGGAATATCATATCCCAAGCTCTTTACTCCTTTACTTAATGGTTGCCAAATTGTGTGTGATTCTCACTGTGACTGCTCAAAACTAGAATTCTTTTTGGCTACTTGTAGTAGTTTTTCTAGAAAGATTAGAAGTTTTTCACCCTCTCTGCTGTTATTGCTAATGCTAACTTCTTTAAAGACCTTCTATCTGCCCAAAAACTTTAAACTTTTTTATTGGTCAATTATGCTCTAAAACTCACTCAAAGTATTCTGATGCACTTCCCCTTGCTTTATTTTATCTGGTAAGCAGATGGAGGCAGGGGGGAGCAGGGGGTTGGGGGAGTAGAATTACACATCTTTCCTTTTGAAATGTTTTTTCACCCTCCTATAAAAGTGAAACCCTTCTCCCCAGTATATATATATATATATATATATATATATATATATATACATATATATATATATCAGTGTTCACAGAAGTTGTATCTGTTGCTTCTTATATACAGGAGACAAAATAGATTGAAGGAACTTCACAAAGTAGGAATTTCAGTATGGACTGGACCTTTGGACTTTTTGCTGCATGACTTCTACCTTGGAGATAACATTTGCATCAAGAATTTTCAGCAACATAACCTGCCTGGCTGGGAAGGCCCATTCCAAGAATTGGGGTCCAACTCAACTGCAATCAAGATTGGAAAAAAACGACTCTTGGATATACTATGCCCATATAAAGGCTGCTCCTAACCATTTCATGTAACAACAATGTATCTGGGAATGTTTTTGTTTTGCTTTATTTTAATGGTATCAGTTGTTTGTTTCTTCTTCACCAGTTTAAAATTCTAACAGTAATCTTGGAAAAGAAAAATTGTCAATTGTGGGGAAATGGATACTTTTTACTCTGAAATTTGCTTTATGACTCATAATCATACTTATCATGTATTTTAAACCTCCCACATTTCCTTGCTGTCATTTAATTCTTTAATTGTTACCACTTGCTCTTTCCAGTCCTCCTAGGAATATTAAAAAGCCTTAATTCTATTAGTAAGTTTCATGATGAAGTAGGAAATGCCCATCTTAAAACAATTGGGCTTCATGGATACTGGGTATGCCACCATATTCATCAAGGTGAGTCTGATCCTTGGGTGGCTTTCCTCCTTATTCCAAATGATTCTCAGTCAGACAAGATAACCCTGAAGGAGCTAATTGGACTCTTTGGACCGTTTATATTGACTTTATGTCATTTATATTATCCCAGTAGAGCTATAAATGATACTAAACCAAGGCCAATCATTTTGTCTCACCTTTATCATGATTATATAACTACAAAATTTAATGGAATTGGACTTCTTCAAAAAACTAGGACAATCTCATTACCAATAGAAACTCTTCTTCCAAATTTTACTTTTTGTATTGTCAGAAACAGAACCACCAGTAGTTCATTGAACCTTCGAACTATTCAGGGGTGCACACAATATCTTCCCCAAATTTACATGTGCCAGAGCTGTTGTTCACAATAAAGCAGAGGGAATAGATTTTAGATCTAAATATATCAATTTTGTAACTTTTTCTTATAATGGTTCCATTTTTATTGGTTATAACAAAAATTTTGGAATGACTCCCCCCCTCAGAGTTTTGGTCTGTTTTGTTTTTTGTTTTTTGTTTTTTGCTGGGCAATGAGGATTAAGTGACTTACCCAGGGTCACGCAGCTAGTGAGTGTCAAGTGTCTGAGGCCACATCTGAACTCAGGTCCTCCTGAATCCAGGGCCAGTACTTTATCCACTATGCCACCTAGCTGCCCCCCTAGACTGTTTTGGGACATGTGGGGTTAGTTATTTATTACAGTCAGTATCATTTCTTAAACATTCTATAGGACTGGTGGAGAAACATTTCACTAGCTATTTAGGAGCATCACACCAAAAGCAAAAAAAGTAAGAATGTATATACATCAGTAATTCTGTAGAAGGACATGGTGCAGGAATCAAGACCCTCTGGTCCATAATTCCAAATATTGTGGTTTCCATTTTAGATCAGGCAGCTAGAAATCTCTCCCCTGAGACTGAGAAGTTGGGATAAGCAACAAATGAGTCCATCTCCTCCCTCCAAATTGAGGTGAATTTGTGACTACAATGTCAGTTACTGCAGGCATCAGAAAAGACACTACCCCTTTTCCACCACGTCCATATTTATTCAGTCTACCACTGATCTCTACCTTCTCCTGGTTACCCTTTCCTTATTTGCCTCAACATCTCCTGAGTACATGCTCCCACTCTCCTAAATAAATGTCAGCTGCCCCCAGAGGTTCCAATTCTCCCCTTCTTGTAGGATAAGTAGGTTTTTCAAGTACCAAATACTCGAGTTCTTACCCACTGTAAGGTTCACATCTATCCTTGCAGACCATCTTTCTTCATCTATAGGGGCATTCATCACTGGAATCCCCTCCCAATATTAAGGCAAGACTTCCTTCCTTCCTCTAACCGTTTTTAATCTTTCTCCAGTACTCTTCATCAATTCCCCTATAAGCTCTTCTTTTTCTATGACCATAGAGGTCACCTCTTCCTCATTACTAGACCTTGATTTGACTCTGGCGCAACATTGACTTTTCTCTATTCCCCTTTCCCTCTTCCCCTCCCTTTTGCATATATTCCTATGTTATAATGTAGTCTTCACTCTCCAAAAAATTAATTCACCTATAGGCAGGATAACAAAAAGTTCCATCAATAATGTCCCCATCAGCTTCTTCATAGTTACCTCTACCAGATTTTCTCCTTCATCCCTTTCTCATTGTACACATTTATAAATGTTTCTTATTGTCTGTATTGTCCCATAGTTGATATTGCTGTCCTTTCCTGCTATGTTTATTCATTCCTCTTCCACTTCAAGTATTGAGAAGCAAATAATTTCTTTAGTTCTGAATTCTTTCTATAAATGTTTTAAATGACTCTTAATTTTTAAATATCTAACTTTTTCAGGTATGGTTAAGCTCAGATTTGCAGGATAGATCATTCAGGGTTGCATGCCTAGCTCCCTTGCTTTGGAATGTTATTCCATTCCCTCCTATTTTATTTTGAGTGCAGAAGAGTCTTATGTTATTTGAACTTCATCTCCCTTGTCTTTGAAGGTCTTTTGCCTGATCACTTGAAAAATTTGTAGTGTCTGAATTAATTCAATTGTTAAATGTAACCACTATTCTTGGGGTTTGCAACCTTAGTATTTTTAAAGGTGATTCACTTGGCATCTAATTTTCTATATTCAGAAGTTTGGGGAAGTTCTCTTCTATTATTTCTATCATTATGACATTAAGATTTTTCATTCTGTCATGTTCTTCTGGGAGACCTAAGATTTTTATATTATCCCTCAATTGACTCTTTGAGGATGGTATATTTAGGTTACAAAGTGAATACATTTTTTCTTTTTAAAAAGTAATTATACAGCATCCTAATATTTATTTAAAAAATTTGAGGCCCCAATTCAGTCCTAGTGATTTAGAATATTTTTCATATTCCAATGGAGAGCTGTCATTTATTATTCTGAAAACTGTTCATTTCCTTGGAAAATGGTGATTTTTTCATAAATTTGACTCACTTCACTATTTATTTGAAAAATGAGGCCTTTATCAAAAAAATTTGCTATAAATTTCCCTCAGTTTCTTGCTTTACTTCTAATTTTGCCTGCATTGGTTTTATTTGGGTAAAAACCCTTTTAAATTTCATGTAATAAAAATTACCCATTATACTTACCGTGATCCTCTCTATTTCTTGCTTGGTTATAAACTCCCTTATCCATAGATCTAACAGGTAATTTCTTCTATGTTCCCCTAATTTGCTTATAGTATTTTATGTCTACATTATTTATCCATTATGAGTTTATCTTGGAATATGGTGTAAGATGTTGGTCTATGCCTAATTGCCACCAGACTTCTTTATAGTTTTCCCTGTAATAGTAATAGTAATAGTGATAGTAAGTTCTTGCCCCCAGATTTGATCTTTGGATTTCTCAAAATAATATCGGAATATTATTGCACTGCAAGAAATTACTAGCAGTATATTTTTAGAAAAAACTCGGGAAGATTTATATGAACTGAAGGAAAGTGAAGTGAGCAAAACAGGCGAAAATTGTACAGAGTAAACACAAATATTGTGATCAATAGAATATCCAAGAAAATAACAAAGGACTCATGATAAAAAAAATAATATCTACTTCCTCAGAGAGAATTAATGAATTCTGAGTACATACTGAGGTGGAATTTTTTCACTTTATTTTCCTTGCTTTTTTGCAACATAGCTAATATGATTGTTTTCAGTGATTTCACATGTATAATTGATAGGATATTGTTTACATTTTCAATGAGTGAGGGAGAATTGAGGTGGGACAGAATTTGACACAAAAAATCTTAAGCATTTTTTTTTGAAAAATAATACATATAAAGGAAGTAGTTTATTTAAAAATGAAGGAAACATTTAAAAATTCTTAATAGAACAACTTGATATGAAAACAAAAAAATTATTTTCAGGATTTCCATTTTGGGATTTAATTAAGTATTTTTAATTTGCTCTTCTAGTTTCTTTTAGTTGTATGCCAAATTCATTAATCTGTATTTTTCTTCTTTATTGCTGTGTTTAGATATAGAAAATTTCAACTAAGTAGTTTGCCTGTATCTCACAAATTTTTGTATGTTGTCCCATTGCTTTCATTGCCTTAAATGAAATCATTGTTTCTATGATTTGATCTTTGACCCATTCATTCTTTAGGATTATGTAATTTTGATTTCCAATTAATTTTTTTTAATTTAATTTAATTTTTTTTTGCAGGGCAATGGGAGTTAAGTGACTTGCCCAGGATCACACAGCTAGTAAGTGTCAAGTGTCTGAGGCCAGATTTGAACTCAGGTACTCCTGAATCCAGGGCCGGTGCTTTATCCACTGTGCCACCTAGCCGCCCCAGTTTCCAATTAATTTTTAATCTATTCTTTTAAGGGTCTTCAGTGAATAATTTAAAAATTATAGTTTTGAAAGGTTCCATTTAATAGTTCTGTTTTTCTGTATTTGTTTTATGCCCTAATACATGGTCAGTTTTTTGTAAAGGAGTCATGAATAGCTAAGGATAAGGTATACTCCTTCCTATTCCCATTTATTTCCCCCAGAAGTCTATTATATCTAACTTTTCTAAAGTTCTATTCATCTCCTTAATTTCTCTGTTATTTGTTTTATGCTTAGATTTATTCAGTTCTGAGAAGGGAAGATACTCTCTATTTCCTCCTTAATTCATTTGACTTTTCTTTTAAGATTTTGGGTGTATGCAGCCATTTGCTGCATATCTATTTCATTTTTTACATTACTTCATTGTCTATTGTACCATTTATCAAGATATAGTTTCCCTAATTATCTCTTTACATGAGGCCTTTTAAAATTTTGCTTTGTCTGAGATACTGATTGGTACCCTTTCCTTTTTTAATTCATGTGAAGCATAATAGATTCTGCTCTAGTCCCTTATTTTAACTCTGTGTGTGTATGTGTATGTGTGTGTGTGTGTGTATGTGTGTATGTGTGTTTCTATTTCAAATGTGTTTTTGTAAACAACATGTTGGATTTCAGTTTCTCATCCATTTTGCTATCCATTTCCCATTCATCCCATTCATACTAACAACTATGATTACTTTGTTTTTCCCGCCATCCTATTTTCTTCTGTTTATCTTTCTCTCTCTCTCTTTTTTTTTTACTCCTGCCCCTTCTCAAAAATTTGGTTTCCTTCTTAACATTGCCTCCCTTAATCTGCCTTCTTTTTTTATCACTGTCTTTCCTATCTTTTCTTATCCCTTTCTCCTTCTATTTCCTTGTTAGGTGAGATAGATTTCTCTACCCAACTAGTTGGCACAGTGGATACAACAGCAGGCCTGCAGTCAGGAAGACTCATCTTCATGAGTTCAAATTTACCCTCAGACGCTCATTATCTGTGTAATCCTGGGCAAGTCACTTATCCCTGTTTGCCTCATTTTCTTGATCTGTAAAACAAATTGGAGGAGGGAATGGCAAACCACTTCTTTGTCTTTCCAAAGAAAACCCCATATCTGGTCACAAAGAGTCAGACATGATTGAACAACTGAACATGAGCATTAACAAGTCATTTAAAAGGGCAGCTAGGTGGCATGGTGGATAGAGCACTGGCCCAGGAAGATCTGAGTACTAATCAGGCCTTAGACACTCACTAATTGTGTGACACTAGGCTAATCACTTAACCATGTTTGTCTCAGTTCCTCATCTGTAAAATGAGTTGAAGAAGAAATGTCAACCCCCTCCAATATCTTTGCCAAGGAAAGCTCAAATGGAGTCACAGAGTCATACATGACTGAAAAATGACTGATTGTATGTGTGTGTGTATGTATGTATGTGTATTCTCTTTAAACCATGTCAGAGAAAAGTGAGATTCAAGTATTGCTCTGTCCCCTCTATCTTTTCTTCCACTATAAAAATTCTTCCTTGTGTACCTTTTTTATGTAAGAAAATTTTCTCCATACTTCTCCTTTCCTCTTCTCACAATGCATGACGTTTTCTTACCCCTCTGTTTTTTGAGATCATTCAAACATAATTGACTAAGCATCCATGCCCTCTGTCCATGTAGACTTTTTGAAATTGTCCAAATAATGGCAAAGTTCTTAGAAGTTACATGTATTTTCTTCCCATACATGAATGTAAATATTTTAACTTGAGTCCCTTTTTTTAGTATTTACCTTTTAATACTTCTCTTGAATTGTGTTGGAATATAATTTTTAAAAAATTTATCTCTTATCTTTTCCACAGGAATTCTTGAAAGTCTTCTATTTTATCAAATATCCATTTTCTTTTGGAGAATTATGTTCAGTTTTGCTGGGTATGATATTCTTGGTTATATTTTTAACTTCTTTGCCTTCTATCGTACTATATTCTAAGTTTTCCTTTCCTTTAATGTGGTGGAATGATAGTGTCTTTTTTTTCTTTTAAAAAATGCAGTATTATTGTGCTATAAGAAGTTACTAGTAGGATGGTTTCAGAAAAACCTTGGAAGACATATGAATTGGTGCAAAATGAAGTAAACATAACCAGGAGAATATTGCTACTGAATCTTGTGTGATTCTTTCTATAGGTCCATGGTATTTCAATGTTTTCTTTCTAGCTCCTTGAAGAATTTTCTCCTTGACCTGGGAGCTCTGGAGTTTAGCTATAAATTTCCTGGGACTTTTCATCGTGGAATCTCTTTCAAAAGATGATTGATGGATTCTTTCCATTTCTACTTTGTCCTATGGTTCTAAGATATCAAGGAACTTTTCTTTCATAATTCCTTTAAATATTATGTCTGCACTATTTTTTAAAATTATGGTTTTTCAGGGAGTCTAATAATTCTTAAATTATCTCTCCTGGATCTGTTTTCCAAGTCAATTGTTCCTCCTATGACATAGTTCGATTTTTTTTCTCTTTTTAATCTTTTTCACTTTATTTTATTGTCTTTTGATGTCTCATAGGATCAGTAGATTTCACTTGACCAATTCTCATTTTTAAAGATTTATTTTTCCTCTGTGATCTTTTGTATATCTCCCCCCCAGCCATTTGTCAATTCTGCTTTTTAAAGGAGTTATTTTCTTTAGTAACATTTTGGACCTCTTTTACCATTTGGCCAATTCTGTTTTTTAAGTTGTGATTTTCTTCAGTATTTTTGTACCTCTTAGCAAGGCATTAATTTTCTTTACATATTTTTTTTTCATCACTCTCATTTCTTTCCCAAATTTTTCCTCTACCACTCTGATTTTTCAAATCACTTTTTTTTTGTTTTCTTATCACTTCCATGAATTCCATTGGGGCTCATGTCCAATCTGTCTTTGTGGAGGTTTTTTAAGGTTTTTCTTATACCTATTTTCATGTCATTGCCATCTTCTGAGTTTGTGTACTAATCTTCCCTTGTCACCATAGTAGATTCATATGGTCAGATTCTTATTTTGTTGTTTGCTCATTTTCTTTTCTTTTTGGTGAAGCAATTGGGGTTAAGTGCCTTGACCAGGGTCACACAGCTGGTAAGTCTTAAGTGTCTGAGGCTGAATTTGAACTCAGTTCCTCCTGAATCCAGGGCTGGTGCTGTATCCACTGCGCCACCTAGCTGCCCCTCTTTGCTCATTTTCCAGACTATTTCTTGACTTTGTGTTTTATGTTAAAGTTGGGTTCTTCTCACTGGGGGATGGAGGCAATGTTCTAGACTTAGTGCTAGTTGATGATGCTGTTTTCCGACCTACTTCTTGTGATAAAATAATGAGACTTGGCAGACGCCCAGAAGCCCCCACCTGAAGTTTGATTTGGAATTGATTGAATTGGGTGAGACTGAGAGACTAAGTACCTACTTGTGATGATTAAATCTACCTGGCCAACCCTGAGTAGGGTGTTGTTCTCAGAAGTTGAAGCTAGTTAAGGTTGATTAAATTGAGATCACATGTGGCCAACCCTTAGTAGAGTGTTCTCAGAGGCTGTGGACTGTGACATCAACAGGAGACTGCTCTCGACCAATCAACTTGAGGAACCTCCCATTTTGGGGAGAAGGACAGGAAGTAGGAAGCTGAGGCTGGTGGACTGGAGCTGATTCTTTTTTGGTTGGAGAGATCGGCTTGGTGGCAGGACTTCACGTGGGCTGTTAGGAAAGATAGGATTTCCATGCTATAAAGAATCTGTTCTCAATCTTTTTCTCTCTTCACTATCTTATATCTTTTAATAAACCCTTAAAAGCCTAAACTCTTAGTGAATTTATCAGTGATTTTAGCCAGTTTCTCCCCAAAACTGGGGGGGGACAAATTAGAACCCACATTTAGATTTTTTAAACAACACATTCTGGAGGTTTCCAAGTTTTTGATGTTTCAAAGGTGGTATGATTCAGGGAGAGGTGTGATCACCACTCTCATGGTCTGTGCCCTTGACCTTATTCAAAAAGGGCCCCTGATCTCTCTTTTTTTTCCTTTTTTTTTTCAGGGCAACAGGGGTTAAGTGACTTGCCCAGGGTCACACAGCTAGTAAGTATCTGAGGCTGGGTTTGAACTCAGGTCCTTCCCAAATCTAAGGCTGATGCCTTATCCACTGCACCACCTAGCTGCCCCTGGACCCCTGATCTCTTGCAGTTGCAAGTACTAATGGTCTACAAGGCCTCTGTTACCCAGTGACTTCAAGCACTAGAAATCCTTCACTGCCCTGAAATTAAGGCTTGGAAGTTACTGTGGTCAATGGAGTTGCCCAACAGTTTCCAGTGCTGTGCTCAGTGCTAACATGAAGGTCTCTTTCTGACTAGTTGTCTAATCCTTTTTTCTCTGACATGAGAGTTCTTGAGTCTACTGTTTCTACTATCACCACTGCCTGCAGTGGTCACAACTAGTGTTGCTATTTCTTGACTCCAGGCCAGCCCCCACCTCAGTATCACAAATCTTTCCTTATAGCTTCCTAAATTGTTTTGGGTTGGAAAAATGTATCACTCTGATGTTTTGTTCATTGCTCCATTCCATGATTCAATTTGGGGTGTTTTTTTTCAAAGTTGCTCATAAGCAAATGTTGTGAGATCTCAGCTGAGTGCTTCTTCTATATTTCCATCTTGGCTTTGCCAATTAGCATATTTTAATTTAATGTTATTTTATTTTGCTTCTATTTTTCTAGATTGTTCTTCACATTGGTGTATTTATATTCCAGATCTATTATCTCTTTTGTTAGGCTTGCCTTTGCAGATTCCAGTTTTTCTTTCTTTCTTTTTTTCTAAATTATTATTGTCATTGTTGTTGTGAAGATCACAAATTCTGCTCTCATAATTCTCATTTCTCTTTTATACCACTGAGGAACAACATGTTCTCTGTTCTACTCAAATCATACTCTGTCTTATCAAGTATTGACTCTTTTTCCTTTGCTTTCCAGTATGTAATTCCGGATGCCTGAATTCATTTACTAAATCTGGAGGACATATTTGTTCCTGTTATTGTGGCTTTTCCTGTTGATTTATCTGTTTATGTTCAAAGTCTTGAGTTTTCATTTTCCTGAAATCATTGGTGATTTCAGTCTTTTTTTTAACTTATTTTTTCCTGTTGTTCACTTTCTAACTCCTTTCCTTCTGTTTGTGGATTCCTTGGACAATATTAGTGTCTTAGCCTCCTTCTATGCAAGGCAATTCACAATTCACAAACCTAGGTTTCTATACCCAAATGACTTTTAGGTGGTCCAATCTGGCCCCAGCTATATGCTGAACTCTTTCCCTCAGGCTTAGAGGAGTGATGAACAATCACTTCTTCTCTCCACTACAACTGTCACCTCCTTCAAACATACATACAACATCTTATGCTAATTTCCAGTCCCATCCCTTTGTTCTTTAGTTTCTTGTCCCAGCACTTGCAGTTCAGAGTTTTATAACAGTGGTGATATAGGGCTATTGTTATCAATAGACTTGTTTTTGAGGGGCTGCTGTCAGCTGTCTGTCAAGTCCAGGGTACAAATTTTCATACCCCAGAGCCAAGATTTCCATGGTATTAGAAAGAAGGAGAGATTGGGTTGTGGGGGTTTGGTTTTGTTTTAAACATGGGCCATGCGCTTGTGTCTGCTACTGCAGCCTCTCTGCTGATACTGTGATACTGGGTGAAGGATGTAAAGTTATCTTAGGGTCAGTGAGCTTGAATTCATGATATTCTTTCATTTAAAAATTTTTCACCTTATTTTAGATTATGGATGCTGTAGATCATGAATTCATCCAAGATCAGTCACTTCAGCAACAGGTGAAGTTTTGTTACCTTTGGTTAATAGTTTCTGTTTTGGAGAAGGGCTTTTGTTGTTTTTGTTTTTCTAGCAGACTGTCTCTGTGGCTTAGGATAGATAGAAGAGCTGGAGGGTGAGGAAAGGTCTTTTAGGCCATGTAGCTTGAGGGACAAAGACAGTGGAATGGAGTATATTTGTCAAATTTTATACTATGATATGCTATAATTTTATCCATGTGGGCACTCTTTTCAATAATGCAGAATAAAATCTTCCTATGGCTCCTCTACCTTCCCACCCCATGTTCCTACTGTTCATAATCTACATCATCCACAGAGAATCCATGGAATGTCCCAGCAGTCTTTTAGATTTCACATTAATGTTAGACACTGGCTTCCAGTGGTATACACTGGGTTCCATTGCCTCTATGTCTCACTCTCATTATATTACAGGCACATTTTTTTTTCTTTTCTGATGACCTCTCCAATTAAATCCTTTCTGCCACTTCTGGATGGTTATCAATAATGTGTTGTATCCTGATCACATATAGTATGTTCCCCTCCATTGACCTTTTTTTTTTTTTTTTTGCAGGGCAATGGGGGTTAAGTGACTTGCCCAAGGTCACACAGCTAGTAAGTGTCAAGTGTCTGAGGCTGGATTTGAACTCAGGTACACCTGAATCCAGGGCTGGTGTTTTATCCACTGTGCCACCTAGCTTCCCCTGCATTGACCTTTAAGTAACACTCAATTGGTTTTGTGATTTTAAAAATTTCTTTTCTGTGAAGAGTAAGATAGCCTTATATATGAATCTTACAAACCAGTGAAAGATTAACACTTCCTTTAATCTCATTCACACATGAGGAAAACAAATCAGTCAAAGAAATGCCCCTAGGCGCACATCCTAGAATAAGAAAGAGATGTAGAATAAAATTCTTTTTTTTTCTTTTTTTTGGTGGGGCAATGAGGGTTAAGTGACTTGCCCAGGTTCACACAGCTAGTAAATGTCAAGTGTCTGAGGCTGGATTTGATCTCAGGTCTTCTTGAATCCAGGACCAGTGATTTATCCATTGTGCCACCTAGCTGCCCAGTCATGCTACTCATAACTGTTGCCTCTTTAGATTAACATATGTACATGCAGCAATGGAACCCACAGGGAAGCATGACCTTTTTCCAGTACAGCAATTAATAGGAAAAAAAATTGCAGAATCATAGGTTCTCAGAGATGAAAGAGAACCTAGAGGCCATCTGGTATATTCATATCTACACAACCCTCCCCAGCCCATTCCACATGCATTATTCATCCATCCTTTCTTAAAAAACTCTGGGGAAGATAGTCTATTTCAATTTGGATTAGCTCCTATTGTAATTTCCTTATTCCCCCTTATCTTACCTCTACCATGTACTAGCTGTGTAACCTTTTAATATTATACTTTTCAAACAAGATGCTGACCTGTATTGGTATAAGAAATTTCCTCATCTGGGAGCTTTGTGTATTAATAAAATCACAGTTTCTGAAATTAATTCTGTGGAATTCAGTAATCTCAAACATGGTATTACTCATGAGTCAATGCAAAGTTTGATATTCTCTAAGACATTTATCTTCTCTGTCTAAAAGTCTGGATTCTAAGAAGCTTAGACAATCAGAATTCTACCTTATCTTCACAGATGTCTAGGTATCAAGAGTATTGCCCCAAAGCTCCCATCTCAGGTGACATAGGCACATATTGTCATGTGCTTTTGCAGAACCATTATCCTATTTGACCAAAACAATCTACTCAGTTTATATGCTTCTGATCTATGTGCAGAAAGCTGTGGAACACCCATGTACTTCTTTGTTAAAGCTTTCAGTAACTTCCTCTGGGAGAGGGAGACTTTGCACATGTATTCTCCTTCCTTCTACTCTATCTCCACAATAATCCTGGTTCACACTCTTCTGGTCTGTACCAGTGAAAAAGGAAAAGATTTTTTTAAAAGAGTAAATGGGAGAAAAGCAGTCTTCTAGCTCTGTTTTGCAGTCCATAACAGAGGAGTAGCTCTTTCAACAGAGCCTATTCTGCCCATTAATACTGGAAATCATATTACCTTGGGGGCATTCCTGGTCTCTGAATCCTAATCACAGCTCTCTCCTGGCCTCTCAGTAAGGTACCAATGGGCATGCTCTCACTCTCTATAGTCATGGACTCTCTCTAGCTTGAAATACTGGAAACAAAAACTTACTACGCTGCAAGCTCATCAAGTTCAATGGGACTGTCCCCTGTTACCCTTTATATAAAGATTGCAAAGAATTATTGACCCTCTGGAACTAAGCTTATACTTATTATGTAGCTTCCCATTCTGGGAAATATTATGAAATGTCAGCCCACATTATGAAACTTGTTTCAAATCATACTCGAAAATTTACTTCAACATAGTCCTCTGGTCACAATTCTCAGAGGTTGTAAAAAGGTTTTAGTTAAAAGATTACTTCGTGTTTCTTCCTTAAACTTATTATATTTCCTTTTTAATGGGAAGTCTTCCTCCATTCCTCCACACTAATGCTTGCATGCTATTTCTCATTCCAGTTACCCTCGGTCATTCTTATGGAAGACAAATTGCCCAGGTGGTACACGAAAATGAAATGGGATATTACATCTCTCTAGAACAGCCGCGTCCATTAAGATGAAAAAATACTGGTTTTACTCTTGGAGATTACTTTGCCCCTTAAACATGATTATTGTTATTACTGAGATTTAGGCCTTAGGCCATTGGGGAAAACATCTGTCAACAAGTACTCAAAGTTTATGATTCTATGTTCTTCCTCCATTCCAGTGAATACCTTGGCAAGCTCCTCTAGGAACAAAATATCAGAAAGCACAGATTCTATTAGAAAGACAAATTTCTTACAACTATATATAGAGACTCAAAAAATAATCAGAGAATGAAGAAAGAAGAAAATGCAATTTTAACCAAGCTCCATTTAGGTCTTATTCTAAAAGGTTTTTGAATACTATTAATGGAAGAATAAAAAAAAGAACATTCAAATTAATTAAAGGAATAGTTTCAGAATAAGGTTTATACTTATTATTTACTATTCTTAATGATCTAAATTTGTCAATCATTCAACAAGCCTTTTTAAAAAGTTACTATATGTTAGGTATAATGTTAAGCACTGAGCTTTTGAAGATAGGCAAAAACTTGCTCCTTGACTCCAAAAAGTTCACATTCTAATGGGGAAAATATGCAAATGACCACATTACAAGATATATAAAATGTAAATCAAAGACAGTCAAAGAGGAAAGACACTGGTGGGAGTGTGAGCCGACATGAAAGGCCTCCTACCAATAGCTAAAATGAAGGAGGGCTACAGAGTTCTAAATGAAAAAGTATATGGGCTTCAGAGTCAAAATATGTGGTTTCTAACCTCTGCTCTGTAACTTATTAGGTGTTACTTTTGTGACATTTTAAACTTCTCTAGATCTTAGTTTCTTCATCTATGAAACAACCTGATTGGACTAGTTGATCACTAAGGTCTTCCAGCTCTGACGTTCTGTGATGCTATTTTTTTTTTTTTTTTTACTCAACAGCTTTTTGGAATTGGTGGCAGAAAAAAACAAACAACCAGCAGCAACAACAAAGAAACAGTCTTCCTGTGTATGAGACTATCCTCTTGGATTTTCTGTAGTCTTATTCCCAAATTAATTACCAATGTTTCACTTCAATTAATACTTTGACATTAAGGACCAGGACGCACACTAGGCAAATATGAGAAGTTTCTCTTCAATGACATCCATTGTGAAGTTTTGCTACCCACATATTAGATATCAAATAACTCCATGCTACTTACTGACCACTGTAATTGTACTGCCCAAAGACAGTTACTTTACTTTTCAAAAGTTTGCCCTATGCAGGAAGTGTCCTATACTCAAATGTTTCTTTCCTTTTTTCCTAATATAAATTGGCTTTTTTTTTAATATACCATTCCTTGAAGGTCCACAATTAGCCAGCACATTCTAAGGTGACATTGACTGATAATGGCATAATATTACATCCTCCCAGTGATTTTTGTGTTTTAACAGCTGACTTCCAAAGACACTCAGTCATACCTGATACCTCAAATAATACATTTTTAAGTAGTGGAATGCCAGGTACAGAGGTAGGGTGAGACATTTGCAATATCTATGTGGTGACAGTCCTTACAAGTGCCCCTTAAATTACAACACCCAGCTACTCTCTATTTATATAAAGGAAAACCAAAATACATTTCAGCAAGTAGACAAATACCACACTCAGACCAGATTTGTACAGTGATCAGAGAAGATCTAGGCCTCCATGAGGACACAACCTTATATGACTCCATGGTCATGCATATATACAACATTTTCATTATTGCAATACACAACTTTGAGGTCTTAAAGCACAGATCTAAAGCACATTTGATTATACTATCTCAAATGATACCTCATCTATTGTATAGACTGAGTCTGAGGAGATAAATACTTGAGATCCCTGAAAGGAGTCATATCCACAGTTCATAATCTCCTAGGCTTAAATAAAAATCAAGGGTACTAATAATATTATTTATTAACATAATAACAAACAATAAAACAAGATATAAATGATTAAACTGTATCAGCTGTGGAAAAGATCACAAAGTCACCTTTAACCATAATTCTACCTACTAACTTCTGCTCAGTTCTGGAAACATGGTCCCACAACTTGCTACTCTTAGGATACTAAGGTCTCTTCTTAAGAATTCACTTCATATTTCTTCACAACATATGGTTTGAATTCTGTTTCTTAGGAAATAAGTTCTCTTAATCCTTCTTTTCTTATATCTCTTCAGTCATTTCAGTTAACATGCTCTCCAGAATGAAAATTAAGCTCATATTCCTCAGAGAATGACAGTTGTATTGTCAACTCATGCCCCTATTATCTGTGTGAGTGAGGCTTTTGATGGTGAAGGAAGAAAAGAAAGAAAGGAAGGAAGGACAGAAGGAAAGGAAAGATAAATATCAAGGAAATAAAAAAGAAACAATAAAACAAGGAGGAGCAAGAAGAACAAGGATAAAAAAGAGGAGGGGGAGAAGGAGGAGGAGAAGGAAAATGAGGATGTTGAAGAGGAGGACAAAAGATGGGGGGAGGAGGGAGAATAAGAAGGAGGAAAAGGAGGAGGGGAAGGAGGAAGAAGAAAGGGAGGGAAGAGGAGGAGAAAGAAGGGAACAAACGGATATTTAGTGTTCTTGTAGCTGAGATAAGGAAAGAGAGCAGTTTCAGAGGCCTTTTCATCCTTATTAGATTCTAATTTAAAATATTTCTTTTGCTGAGTTCAGATTTAAAGTTTTGTACTGCTTTAAAGTGGTTAAATTTTAGATAGGTCCTTTTCCCTTCTTCCCCCCTCCCCTTTATGAGTGTGTGTACCTAAGGGTCAAGTACCAATCCTGATAACTATCTCTGTGATCCTTCCTCTGCCTTTTTTTTAACCTCCTCCTCCCTATATCTAATATTACATATAACATTTGCAAATATTTAATAAGGTGATACTAAAAGTTTTTGAGTGAGGCAATTTAATCTAAAGACTAAGCTAAGTGAACTAGATGCTCCACAATTTTTTTAAAAAATGCTCTTTTAAAGATATTTTTAATGACTTGCCTGACATATTTCCTGTTTCCTAAACTCTAGATCTGCATTCTTTCTTAATGTCAAAGAATGCTGTAGAGGTGCAAAGTTAAAAACAAATACTCTCCTTAAAAGCAAAAGCTGTAAGAAGTCTAGTTAGCCATTAGCTAGGTTTTCTTCTCTCTCCACACACATTCAAATACAGAATTCAAATTACCTTCAAAAGGCATTGCTCATGCAGAGTCTAATTAGGCCATGAGAACCTGGAACTTAAAGAAGATAGCAGCAACATGATGCTGCATCAGCTCCCTTCTTACCTTGCTAGCCATTCCATATTAAAAAAAACTCTAGGCCCAAGTTAAAGGTGAAAAATATCTTACTAATCACAAGCAGAGTTCATTTTGCACCAAGAACACCAGCCTTCAAGATTTTTCCTATAATTTAGACAGCTGAATCGGCTATGCAGCAATTAGCAGGGTGTTTCTTTTTCACCAGAGTCTTTTCCACTACTCTCTAAGCTCTGTCACAACAGAGTATTCCACAGAGAAGTCATGCATTGGAGAGTCTTCATTTTTTAGAGTAGAGGGCAAAGAGTCCGGCTTCCTCATGAAAGCTTCAACCTTTTAATTCAGACGCAGCAAAGCTAAATTTATTTTGTTGGCGAATTTGTGCTGGTCTGTGAGGCATGAAGTTCAGCAGTTCAGGCAAACTGTAATTAACTGTCAAATAAGATTCTAGGGGTAAGCAGAGAATTGTAAGTGGGGTCAACTTCAGGAGGATTTAGATTCTGATGAAGTTTTCCAACTGGAATGGCCTATCATTGACATATTCTTCACAGTTAATAGTTCAAGGCATAAACAACAACGGGCTCAGGTAGTTCTGAGAAGCTCAGCTTGAACTTCCATCAGGATGGCACTGCCCTCTCTGGTTATCATTTTGGCTCCTCCCCTAATAACTGAGTGTTTCTAGTTCACCTTACTGCTGACACTTTTTTTTTTCACTAGTACTACTACAGAAAAATAGGCCAGGGCCCTACATATTCTCAGAAGGAGAAAGAGCACCAAGAACTTTAGTGTCCTTCATTGTGTTAACCCATAAACCATTCATTTTTGCAAAAGACAATTTTTCCTGACTCCTTCACTTGACTGGCAGAATGTCCCTGCTCTCTTTCATGAACTACTGAACTTTCCTGGGATCTGTGGCTCATGAAAGTCTCTATAAGCTGAGTGGATAAATGCTAGGATTTGTTTCATAGATTTTCTGGCCACAAATCTGAGCATAACCATGACAGTTACCCTTGGCCTCTTAGCCTATGAAACAAAAATATTTCTGTGACAATATGAAGTTTTTCTGTTGTAGAAAAACAAAGAGCATGGACCTTTAATCTCCTGACATTTATAGTCATATGTCTGCACAAAACAATTTGCCTACCTGACCCCATGCATCTCACTGGAAATCTTCAAGTTATGTATTTGCACTTATTATAAAAGGGAAATGGATTAGAAAATTCCCTGATATTTCTTTGAAGGATGGAGACAAAGCAAAAGTCACATGGAAAAACATGAACTAGAGGTTTGAAAATAGAAGGGACTCCTAGTCCATTTAGTTCAACCTCATTTTACACAAGAGGAAACTGAGAACCAAGGAAGGAAGCTAAAAATTACCCCAAAAGTAAACATTGGAGGTGTGATTTGAAACCATTCCCTCTTGAGAGTCAGAGCATCACTTTGATGTGAACTAGGGAACCCTTTCTATTCAAAATTTTTTTAAAAGTCATGATTAAATTCCCTTAAGATCTCAGTTACAACAAAGATTGGTGACATCAAATTATGTCTGGGTTTGACATGACTGATGGATGAGTCTTTGTCTCATTTTTAGCCTGCACTAGCCTTGGTTACCAAAGGACACTCTTTCATCCTTTGGACATTTATGCCGCATTCGATTTGGAACTCAGACTCTGGAATGCTAGGATGTTCTGTAACTTATGAACTTACAAGATGTTGAAATCCTTACTCTTTTCACCTGGAAGGGAAAAGAACAAACTCAAAGGCTAAGAACTGAAACCATTTTACTAGGATATATGGCCTCAGAAGAGGAGAAGGCCCCAAGCCCTTTCCTCATTGAGTTTGGTATCTCACAAAGTGCCCCTCACTAGAAAAGGGACTAGAGGCCAGGGAAATGGAGTTAAAGTCTGGGCAGTTACAAAGATTTGTATTCCATTCTCAATGACTGTGGTAATATCAATTTGATTAAAAGTCTCAGAGGAGAGATGTACATGTGGAAAGGGTGGGGAATAAAATTGTAAGGCATCAGGGCAGAAAATGGCTGTGGTAAAAATGAGGCATCATGACCTTAAGGGAATGCTGTACCAAGTAGCTCATCCTCTCTTCTTGGTACAGTATGGAAGGTAAAACAGCAGCAGCAACAGGAATGAAGGCTAGAAGATTTCTGGAGTAAAGATGAGACAACATGGCCCCAGAGGTTTTAGGGCCTGGTATTCAGAGGCTTCTGCCTCTGAATACAGGGGCTGTTTCTCTGTAGCAGACTGTCTTTCCATGACATGTGGCTTGATGTGATTTATCCCTCTCTACTCTACATCTGCTGCTCTGTCTGGCTTCAAATCCAAAGAAAAAGATGTTCTCACTCCTGGTACCTACCGATAACCTGCAAACCGCCCCCCCCCCATTCCTCCCTGCTTTCTAACCTCATTTTGTGTCTCATCATTTAGATTGTAAGCTCATTGAGGACAGGGACTGTCTTTCTTTTTATTAGTTGTATCCCCAGTACTTAGCAGAATGTCTGGAATGTGGTAGGAGCTTAGTAAATGTTTTTATTGGATTTTATTGGATTAGGGGCCTATCACGCTTCTTCATTCTTTAGCTTCTTTTATTTACCCCAGCATCCACAGGGTTAAATCCCCAGAATAAGTAATAATAAAAACATCTGAAAAGAAGCAGAAATGCTTCTATCTATCCCAGAATTGAAGAGGTCAGCCATAAACTATGGATGGTGGTTAGAGGGAAATATATGAAGGAGACCATAAGGAGTACACAGGTAAACTTGAAACTCATGGAGGCAAATAGAGAAGATAGCAACACAAGTTTCCTCAAGTGAGCTCAAGGATAGTGCTCTAAGCTGAGGTATCTCTGATTAGAACTAGCTAGCTTGAATAATTGTATTCCTAAAGGAAGTTTCTGGCCCTAGACTGTTGGAACACAAGTGTGGGATAGAACTAGCCCACAGAGAAAGGACCCAGACATGCTCCCCTAGAAGCACAGGAAGCCATTTCAGAGCATAGGGTAAATTAATATGGGGTCAAACTGGGTACTAGTGGTAATAAGGCTATATAAGAGGTATGAAACCAATTTAATATGCAACATCCAACTGGGACCTGTTAGTCTTACAGAAGAAAGTTCAGATTCTCCAGAGAAAAGTAAAATGAGGTCACCTATCAGATTACCAAAGATGATAAAGAAGGAAAATGTCAACGGTTGGAGGGACGGCAAGAAACTGGCAAAACGTCTACTTCATTGATGATGCTTTTATGTGTTCTAATCATTTAGGAAGCAATGTGAAACTATACTTCACTATGAGGCCTATGTGCCCCCAAAGATATGAAATGAAGAGGAAAAAATTTCATGTGTGAAAAATACTTATAGCAGCTTTTGTTGTTGTTGTATCAAAGAACTGGAAATAAAGTGTCTATCAATTGAATAAATTATTGCATATGCAGGGTATCCAGGTGGTGCACTGAAAAGAGTGTCAGGCCTGGAGTCAGGAAGACCTGAGTTTAAATTGACCTCAGATACTTTCTAGTTGTGTGGCTTTGGGCAAGTCACTTAACCCTGTTTGCCTCAGCTCCTCTTCTATAAAATGAGCTGGAGAAGAAAATGGCAAAGTACTCCAGTATCTTTGCCAAGAAAACCCCAAATGGGGTTACAAAGAGTCAAACACGACTGAAATGATTGAACAACAACAACAACATCATATATGAATTAATGCAATATTATTGCACCATAAATAATGAAAGGGACAGATTTATAAAAACCTAGGAAGATTTGAATGTACTTATATAGAGTGAAGAGAGCAGAATCAGAATTATTTATAAGATCATAACATTGCAAAAGGAAAACAACTTTGAAAAACTTAAGAACTCTGATCAATATAATGACCAATCATGACTACAGAAGATTAATAAATAGGCTGATCTTCCTTTTTGGGGGAGATGACCAGCTAGAAGTATATAACGAGATATTTTCAGAAGTTACTTATAATGCAAATGTTCTTTGGCTATATTTTTGTTGCAAAATAGATTTTTTATTTGGAGGAGGAGATTTTTGTGGGAGAGGAATTGAGAGTGCTGCCAAAGAGTAAATTATCAAGAAAGCATTTTTAAAAAGAAAAAAAAAGAAAGCATTTAAAAATACATAGAAGAGAGCAGAATGAAATTCTGAAGGAGAAAGAAAAACAGGTCAATGTTGGGACTACCAAATTAAAACATAATATATATATCATGGAATGTATATGTGTAAATATAATATGCATTTATATACACACAGATATACATATATGCAATACATAATTAAATTTTAAATTATATACGTGAAATTAAAATTCTACAAATATATTAAAAACAAGCTACATATATATTCATATATTATATGTGTTCAGTTGTTTTCAGTTGTGTCCAAATCTTTTTGACTTCATATGGGATTTTCTCAGCAAAGATATTGGAACGGTTTGCCATGTCCTTCTCCAGCTCATTTTACAGATGAGGAAATTGAGGAAAACAGGGTTAAGTGACTTGTCTAGGGTCACACAACCAGTCAGTGTCTAAGGCCAGATTTGAACATATGAAAGATGAGTCTTCCTCACTCCAGGCCCAGTACTCTATCCACTGCTCTACCTAGCTGCCCGATTTGTCTTATACAAGCCTGATTTTTATTGCTTACTTTGTATATGGAAACTCTCATGTTTGTTTATGATTTTCTAATTCACAAAGAATTTAAATGTAAGTTAAAAGGATAATTTTAGGGGCAGCTAGGTGGCAAAGTAGATAAAGTACTAGCCCTGGATTCAGATGTGGCCTCAGACACTTGATACTTACTAGTTGTATGACCCTGGGCAAGTCACTTAACCCATGTCCCATGGGAAAAAAAGGATAATTTAAAAAATGATTAGAACTGGGACTTAAACTAAATGTAGAGAATTCTTCTCAGCTCTCACTATGCTCATTTCATATATATATATATATATATATATATATATATGTATGTGTGTGTGCGTGTGTGTGTGTGTGTGTATGTGTATGTATGTGTATTAGGTGCATTCACAGATATATAGGTATATGTGTATATATATATGCATTTATATATTATATATAAACATACACACATACATGCATACATATGCATATATACATACATATATACATACACATACACATACAAAAATTTTAGGGAGGAGGGTTATATTAAAAAAATAACCTGCCCTCTCTCACTTACTTCTAGTCAACACAGGTCAGAGGGCTAGAGATTAAGGATGTGGGTTGATAGTAACACAAAATTTTGCAAAATTTCTGTAAACTTTGTAACACTACACATTGTACTCTATATGAGGAGCCTGTTTATTCATAGATATGGTCTCTGTAGATGCGGACTCATAACAAATAAGATAGCTTTTTGGTCAATAGAGAGGTTCACATATCCCTCATTAAAAACTTATCAACCAGCTGATAGAGCTTAAGATATAGATAGGAACTGCCTTACCACAAATTTGAGCAGAAGGGTGGCCTTTCATCCCATTGGGAAGATGTATAACTAGGAGAATATGTCTTAATTGGACACAAGTAGTCAGTAAGGCTTCAGCTGGGGCTTCTTTTTTTTTAATTAAATTTTTATTTTATTTTTTCTAATTATAGCATCAATTCACCTAAGTCTTTCCAGGTTTTTCTGAAATACATCTGCTTATCATTTCTTATAGCACAATAGTGTCCCATTACATTCATTTACTACAACTTGTTTAGCTATTCCCCAATTCATGGGCATCTACTCAATTTCCGATTCTTTCCTACCACAAAAAGAGGATCAGCTGGGGCTTCTGATTTGACTTTCTCTACCCTATCATTTCTGGCTAGCAATAAAAGCAATAGCTTCCAGCTATTGCTCCAGTCTTTCCTTTTCTTGCCTTCCAGTTGGACATGAAGGAACAACTACATAATTGGATCCTGTTTAACTCTGGTCTTTCCTCTTCTGAAGGATGACATAGTGGGCAATTTCTCTGTGGTCAGAGATGGAGATTTCCATTGAACAGAAGATTAGAAGTCTGTTTCTTCTCTTTTGTCTCCTCTTTATTTTCACAATGAATGAAGCAGTTAAGAAATATTTATACAAAGTACTTACTATGTGACAGTCATCCTAGGCTTTGGAGATACAATTCCCCCAAAAGATCCTTGCTCTCAAGGATATTATTGTGGGAGACAATCTCTCTCTCTCTCTCTCTCTCTCTCTCTCTCTCTCTCTCTCTCTCTCTTTCTCTCTCCCTCTAAGATGGATAGGTAGGTAGGTAGATACCTAGATAATCTATAGTTTGAATCGCCCCCTTTGTGGGAAAAACTAATTTTATACCATTTACATATGTTCATATACAAAATATGCAAAAATTCATAAATAAAGATTATTGAAGGAGTGTGTACCAACAGCAAAGGGGATCAGAAAAGGCCTCATGTAGAATGCAACATTTGAGCTAATTTTTGAAGGAAACATGATTATAAGATGGGAGGAGAGGAGAGGAGGGAGTGAGTGCCTGTCAGGCATGAGCATTCTATGTAGCCTCATGCCATGGTAGACCCTGTTTGGACTAGACTAACTATTAAAGGTACTTCAAAGCAATCTTTTTTCTAAGAATAATCATTTGCATTATAAATGTAGAATTGTTGTTTATTATATACGGAGATTTGTTTGTTGATTTGCATAAATATTGAGTTGATAATTCACTGCTAGATTTTGATGTCTTTATTGAGCCAAAAAAATTCTCTAGTAGCCTATTTGCTGTTAATTCCTATTATGACTCTTTCTTGAGCAAAATTTTAATTATATAAAGATAAATAATTATGGGGGTTTAGCCTTGCCAACACTCTGTGATCAGTCACCAAACAATTCTGAGTGATGGCTCCTAACAGATTTGGGTGGCAACAAGGTTCAATAAGTGATAGAATTAATTGGGGAATGTGTCTACCACCAGTACTCTGTGTCTCCAGGTTCCTAACAGGCTCATTAATATCAGGTGCTCTGACAATAGCAATTGTGTTGCTTTTTTGGTCCACCATTGACCACATTTCTGGGAATTATATATCCACCCTCAATAATAAAAATAGGGAAACTCTAGGTTTCCTACTTGCCTCAGCTCCTAGGATTCCGTAATTCCATAGACACCTTGGTACCAATGCTGCCCAGGCTTTGCTGCTTGCCTTTCTTCCAAATCAGTCTTTGATCCTCAGCCCCAGAGAGGGACCACCTTTCCTCACCCAATGACTTTCAGTGTGATGGCCTTTCCTGAATGGGATAGGGTGATCTTGTACATAAAGATATCATTAATAACTTGCCAAATATCTTGTTAAAATAAAGATATATCCAGGTTAAGGTCTAAGTGAGATTATACCTCACAATTACCTCCTTGTGTATCACATAGCATAGTCCCTCTTTCCATAATCACATTATTATTATTATTATTATTATTACTATTCTTATTATTATTTGCAGGGCAGTGAGGGTTAAGTGACTTTCCCAGGGTCACACAGCTAGCATCAAGTGTCTGAGGCTGGATTTGAACTCTGGTCCTCCTGAATCCAAGGCCAGTGCTTTATCCACTGCGCCACTTAGCTGCCCCCCACAATCACATTATTAACATTTTTCTTTACTGGTCCATAATCAGGTACAGAATAACAATAAGAAAAAGCAGGCATTAATTGTCTACTCTGCTATTAACAGAACGAAACATCCATCATTTATATTCCCATAGTAGACTACAAAATTCCTCAGAGAAGGGAACATGTCTTCTTTAAACTTTGCATCTTCCTTAGCCCCTAGTACAGTGCTGAACACATATTAATATATTAAGGATCTGTGATTTCCTCAAAATGATTGAACTGTTAGTATGAGAACTCCCTTTATCAATGCAAACAACTACTAATGTATAACTTATATACACAACTATATATATAGTTATATATAATGATATATAAAACTATATATCTAGACATATAACTATAATAACTATATAAACATGCAAATGAACATATATTTATATATGTATATGTATACATATGGACACATAATTGTAACTGGTTTCAAAGACTTACCCAAAGTCCAAAAGTTTAAATCACCTGGCTATACTCAACCATCAAATGTTAGAGGTGTCATTTATATTCAGGTCGTCCTGACTTCAGGTCTATTACTCAGTATTTTTAGGCAGACTGCTTCACTCTTCTGCTCAGAGTAGGTGTTTTTTTGTTTGTTTTGTTTTTGCCAGGCAATGAGGGTTAAGTGACTTGCGCAGGGTCACACAGATAGTAAGTGTCAAGTGTCTGAGGTTGGATTTGAACTTAGGTCTTCCTGAATCCAGGGCCAGTGCTTTATCCACTGTGCCACCTAGCTGCCCCTAGAGTAGGTGTTTAATAAATGTTTGTTAAATGAATGCATGAATGGTATGAGAGTTAAAGTTCTGCATTCTAACTATATCTTCATTCTGAGCTAGCTTTGTTATCGTCTTTAAGAACAGTGTTAGGAATACTTATGATTGGAAAGCTTTTCCCCCTGTGACTTTCTAGAGAAGATCCCTCTACACTGAAGGCCCCTTCTCTATTGATGAGTTCTTCCTGGAACCACTATTTTGAGGAAGTTGGGTGTATCTAGGTGGCACAGTGGATAGAGCACTAGCCCTCAAGTTGGGAGGAGTTGAGTTCAAATCTCACCTCAGACCCTTACTAGCTATGTGATCGTGGGCAAGTCACTTAACCCCAATTGCCTTAAACATCAAGGGCCATCTCCAGTCATCCTGATCTATATATTACCACTGGACTCAGATGGTTCTGGAGGAGACAGTGAGGCTGTTGACTTTGCACAGCCCTCTTTCACTTTAATCTGATTCACTGAAAGTCATGACATCACCACAGTGTTCTGGTCCTCTTTGAGAAAGAAGGACAAAACAAAAGTGTTGAGGATGTCTTCAGCCCACCCATGCTCACTTCTTCACCCTTCTCTCCACTCTGCTTCTCACTCTTTGGATATCCCCCTCCTTATCCTTTTCAGTTCCCTTTTACGGATTTCCTTCCTCCATTAAAATGTTAGCTACTCAAGGGCAGAATCTTTCTTTTTTCATTTATTTGTATTCCCAGCACTTAGCACAATGTCTGGCACATAGTAATTGCTTAATAAATTCATTTTGACTTGACTTGCCATTCAATTTAGTGCCAATTATACTTCCCATTCTCCTTGTACCAGAACCACTTAACAGTACCTGAAACAAAGTCAGGTCATCAAAAGTTCTTAGAACCTCAAGAAAAAAATATTGTGATGGAGAAAGGCTGTTTCTCATAATAAGCAAAAAGTGGGAGTTAGAAGGGGCCAGGAGAGAGGCTACCAACTGACTAGTTAAAGCCTCAATCTTTTGTCTGCTTTATCATATCAGAAGGCTAAATAAATGAAATACACACTTTCATATTTACTTGAAAAAAGCTATCTGTCAGATAAAGTTAGTAATTGGTAATTGTGAGTTCTTCCATTTCCTTGAAAATTCACAGGTTGAGTGAATGTGAGTAACTATTCAACTAGTATGTAAATCCTCCCTTTCCATCTTTTTCCCTCACCTTTCCCCACACCTGTATGAAGGAGATTGGATTTACATGAAGGTGAATTAGATTCCTAAGAATTCTCTATAAGGTAAAAACAGATGCAGAGTATTGCTCCTCTAATTCCTCTTGACCTACCTCCCAGGACAGCAGATCTCTTGACATCTAAAGTTCAACTGCTTTTTGTTGTTGTTGTTTTGCTTTTGTTTTTACTATTCTCTCAGAGTGATTTATTTCCCAGTGAAAAACTGCATTAACTCTTTAGAGTCATTTTGTAAATAGAAGCTACAAAGTACTAAATTATTGGAAATCTTCCCAGATGCTCCAGCTCACTCCCAGGGAATAGTTCATACAGCAGGAGAACTTCACTTCTTGTAGTCATGGGTAATTGGGTGCCTATGAAATGGGTTCTATGGTAATTCATTGTAAGCTGAAAGACTGGTGCTTTTTATACAAGTGGAAGTAGCTCAAACTCTTAGTAAGCAGTACCTGTGTAACCTAGCATGGCAATGGAGAATGTGAAAAAAAGACATTCTTTGCTTACTGCATATTTACATCTTTATGCAGTTCATAATAACTTTGTTTTCAGTAACCTTTACTATTACTTATGTATACTTCTCGAGCCAATACTTAAAAGACCCTAAGGCTACCTAATAACACAGTGTAATGTTCTTCACTTCAGTCAATGAACTTTAACAGAAACCAATGCATTTTAACTGAATTTTTGTTTATCTCAAGAAGCACATTTTAATGAAATCAATACATTCTTGCTGAAAGCCACATGAATCCATTGGAAAGAATACATTGTTACAGAAACCAATATACAGTTTTATAATGTCTGTATGTTTTAGTGAAAGCATAGCAATACATTTTAACTGAAACCAATATATTTCTGCGGGGCTGAGACCAAAGAAGCCTTATTTCATAGTGAAACCAATTCATTTTTACAGAAACTAATACTGTATTCCATATTCCTGATCCAGCAGTGCCAATCTAAATGAAAGCTTTGTTTTATTTGGCTGAAGAATTTAAATATTTCCAGAATTGACAATTAAATAGGTCTTTTGGCATTTTAAATTTCTTTACTAAAGGAGCAGTATGAGAGAGGGGAAAAACTTTCTATCCAAAACTGAATGCAATTGACTTGATTTTAATTTTTAAATTTGAATCATCTAAATTCAGAAATAAATTTATAGGTGTACATCTTTATATATGTGAATGGAATCTGCCCAACTGAGAAGATAAATAGCCCCCTTGTCATTCCCAGAGGATCTATTTATTTTTAAATAAGAAAGAGAGAAAAATAACAGGTTCCAATTGCTGAAAATATCAAAAGCACTTCCCCTAATTCATAGAATAGGAATAGATATAGATGAAATAGAGTTACACATATAGCTACATCTGGAGAGAAAGGGAGGAGACAGACAGACTCAGGAACACAGAGAGGCAGAGAGAGGGAGAGACAGAGGGAGAGACAGAGAGAGACAGAGACAGAGACAGAGAGAGATCAGAAGAGGAATGGTGACTCTTAAAAATGTAAATAGAACATAAGTTCCTTGAGGCATGCTTTGAGGAGTGGGTTCTTATTGGCCAGTCCCTTAATACGGTCTTCCCAGCATTTAAAAATCTTTCAGGGGCAGCTAGGTGGCATAGTGTATAAAGCACTGGCTCTAGATTCAGGAGGACCTGAGTTCAAATCTGACCTCAGATACTGAAAGGTAAATAAATATTAGAAGATCATCCAGTCATAGGCCTAGCTCACAAACCTGTGTTTGCCCCCTCTATGGACTCCCAGATGTTTTCTGTGAACTCTAGCTATAGATTAACATGGGAAATTGCTCCTGTTTTGATGGAGAGTGGGAACGTGAAGGAGGATAACCTGCTGGGATCCTGGCCAGGTCCCTTCTAGGCATATCTCACTGATTAACTGCCTAAGGTTCCCAGGAACTAGCCATTCCTAGGGACTATAAACAATTCCTGGGGTAGTCCTGGGGGGTTGGCTCCCCCTCCTGAGTATGCCTTGAGAAACTAAATGTTTATTCCAACTTCTCTGGCAGTGATCCTGCACGAACTCACTTCGTGTCAGTCATATAATTAGTTCTTCATACAAGCTGCTATTGGTGGCTTCAAGCCACTTTTGTTTAAAGTCCTATATAAATCAAAGTAAAGCCCCTGCCTCTTTGGAGTCTCACCAGTGGAGAGGATGTTTTGCCCAGGATATTCCCAGTCAGGACTCTGGGAGGCTGTACTGGGACCCCCAGCCAAATGGACCCAGGAGTTGGTGTTTCCCTGATTTGGTGAGGTATTTCCCTCTAAATATTTCCATAGTGTTCCTTTTTGCTTTAATAGTTACATTGTTAGGCTGCTTACTTTATTGCTGCTGCAAAACTAACATCTCTTTTCCTGTACTATAATATTCATTAAATCTAATTTTCTTCACCTGGTGTTGGAGTGTCATTTTTTTTTTGGTAGGATCAAATCCGAACATTATCCTCAACGATACAGATACTTGACACTTACTAGCTGCATGACCCTGGACAAGTCATTTAACCCTCAATTGCAAAACAAAACCAAAACCAAAACTCTTTCATATTTGGTAAATTATCCAAGCTTGTCTTGAACATATTATTTATATTTCCAATTTAGAAAAGTCCTCTAGGATTTGGGGGTGGGGAGACCCTTAGCATTATCCTTTCACTTGTTCCCCCAGTGTCGTGGAAATAGTCTTAGGGCAGTTAATGTGGTACCGATCTTATATGGTCCTACATTTGGTTAGTCAACTAGCATGTATTAAGTATGTAGTCTTTGTCAGGCCCTGTGCTAGACTCCCAATCTAAGGAATTAAACATCTCAAGTTTTAGAGGGAGAATCTCTCCAGTGGGTCCATGAATGTGCACAGGGCACAATGTCTAGACCAGACAAATTCCCTCATGTAGCACATATTAGCTCTGAGTTCATTGTTCCAATCCTTCTTGCAGTTTGGGTTCCCAGAGTACAGCTGTCATTCGTCTAAGGGTTCAGGGGATAACCCTGAGGGATTGGGTTTTCTCTGGTACTATCATTCACAAATCTTCCCTGAATGTGTTTCTCCCATTACTATAAACAGTTAATAAATCCTCAATACTATCTAATTGGTTGATTCTTGCCAAAATACCATTTTGACCCATATCAGTTAACTAATTTGTGCCAATTAGATTTTTTCAAAAAGGTTTGGAGATATCCAAAAGGGTCACTGGAGGTATGATGCGAGTCTAGAATTCAAGACTAGATATATAGGGCTGGATGTGGGTATAATATAATTAACATACAATTAATATAATATATAATATACATGTGAATATTATATATACATGTACGTATGTATATTATATATATATATATATATATATATATATATATATATATATAAGTATGTATGTGTGTGTGTGATTGTAGCAAGTATTTCTGGGTTCTCTTTCCCAGAATAAGACTAATTTCATTTCCCGTTGAGGGTCCTAGGATTACCACTAAGAGGTTTGGGGTAATCTCCAACTCTGGTCTAGTCCCAACACCATTAGCTGCCAGTTACTAGAGTTTCAGTTAGGAGACTAGCATGTCAGTTAGGAAAGAATTGCACCATCACTCAACCAGTCAAAAGAGCCCAGGGCTGGTCCTTTGAGAACACATATGGCTAGAGAGTAGAAGACAAATGAAGAATCTAGCAAAGGAAAATGAGAAAGAACAGCCAGGCAGGTTGGTAGAGAAGCATAAGATAGCAGTGTCAAAAAAATCTAAAGGAGATAAAAGTGTCCAGGAGGAAAGTAGTCAAAAGTGTCAATGCTAGAGAGGCTAAAATCCATATATTTAACAGTGATGACTTGTGTTTAGAAAATGGGAAAAAAGATTGAGAATTTAGAGCTGAAAGGCATCTTGGGAAACACTCTCCTTATTTTACAAATGAGCAAACTGTGGCTAATAGATTTATCAGATCTTAAGTAGGAGAATTAGAGTATGAGTCCCAGTTCTCTGACATTTTCAAAGACCCACATTACTAGAAAAGGGACAGAGCATTCAAGTATCCAGCATGAAACATACCAGATGGATAGCTGAAGTGCTACACTGGATATTAATGACCTAAGAAAAGAATCAGAGGAATGCCTCTACCATGCCATGGGTACACTCTGTGATGCATTTATGAAAAGTCGTGGACAAAACTCATGTGGGATGAGAGGGTGTAGACAGACTACAATTTGCAATGATGGAGAAATTATTTCATAGAAAAGATGCTTTAAAGTGTCAAAGGTTCTAGGATTTTTCCAAGAATTGATGTCAGGTTTATCATCATAAAGTTTATGGTATTCACCTTCTTCTCCTTTTTTCAAAAACCTGGATAATGCTTTCCTATCTTCAGTTGTGCAACATATCTCCTATTCTCAGCAGTCTCTCAGTGGTTGCCAACAATGGTTCAACAATCACAATTGGTCATCTTATATATCACACACACACAATGTTAACAGAGATAAAACATGCATCCCCTCTTTAACAAGGCAACATTTTAAAATTCAAATACTGTTGTGCACCAAAAGCTATTTGTTATCTTCTAAGATATCATCTAATTGAAAGAATGACCTTGTTGTATAATGTTTCAAGAAGGAAGAAGGGGGACAGTTTGTTTGCTCAGACATATTCCTTTGCCTTTTTAGTTTTCACCACTAATGAAATGTGTGATATAATGAATAAAATGTGAGAAAGAATTATGCTACAGTCGATGTAATAAAGCCAAAGTGAAAAATTCAACTTTCAGGAAAATATACATGCTAATTAAAGTAACAAGCATAAAAAAGACTTCTACTACAATATAAAATCAACCAGGAATATCTCAGACCACAATAACTCCCTGAAACTCAAAACTTGCTAGTTAGCTATCTTCTAGGATTAGCAACAGAAACAGAACAAAATACCAACATATAAAAAGGCATTAAAAGCAGAAACAAAACCCATGTCACAATAGCTGATTTTTCACCATTAAACAATGCTGTCTAAGACTCTCTTTTAAATAAAAATTTTCAACTTTGAGGAAGTTAGAATCATAGATTTAGAGCAATATGAAAATGTGAAGATAATCTGAAGCAAACCTTTTATTTTATTTTGTTTGTTTTTTTGATGAGGCAATTGGGGTTAAGTGACTTGCCCAAGGTCACACAGCTAGTTGTGTCAAGTATCTGAGGCTGGATTTGAACTCAGGTCCTCCTGAATCCAGGGCCAGTGCTCTATCTATCTACTGTGCCATCTAGCTGCCCAAATACTTTTATGTTATAGATTAAAAAAACCTGATCCCCATGAAGATTATGATTTATCCAAGATCTCATGAGTTATGAATGGCAGGAAGAGAATTCAAACTCAGGTATTTTGATTGCAAATCAGACTACAATCATACTTATCTCCAGTTCAATTTAGTTGAAACTTATTGAGGACTTTCTTAGTGAAAGGCATTGTGCTGTGTTCAAATGATAACACAGCTTTTAGTAGGACAGTAATTACTATCCAGAAGGAGCTGGCAGTCATGACTTATGCTCAAATACATATAATAGAGTATATAATAACTACCTAAGAGAATAAAAAACTAGAAGAATTCAAAGAAAGGAAAGATCACTTCTAATTTTGGGGACAGTGAGGAGGAAGGAGCTGGGGAGATAGCATCTCAGAGAAGGCTTCACTGAGGAGGAAGCATATGAGCCAACTCTTGACAGGTGGTAAGATTTCACAGATGGACATGATGGAGTGGGGAAACAAGAGGAAAGCATTTCAGGGATCACAACCTAAACCCACTATACACTTCTCTCTTGCAAATGGTGCCTCTACTTCTATAAGGAAGGCTTCAGGTTTTCAAGTCATAACTGGCCTCTTTTCTACTAGCTTTGCCACACAACATTTAATAACTAGGTTGGAAGAGAAGCTGTTAGAGGAGGGTCAAAAAGTGGTAATACAAATATAGGCAATTTAGGTTTTTCATTAGTCTCTTATAATGAGGGCATTGGGAACTGCAGGTGAGGATATTTTCTATCATTCTTCCTTGGCCTTTCCCTCCTTGTACTTTGTGATTTTATTTTCTAGGGCTATATTGCATTCCTTTCCTGCCTGCCCTCACCTTTCATTCTACCACGACACTCTCTCCCATGATGACTATGCAGACAAGTGTCTTTACTGCCTGCATCTGTTATATTTTTAAGGGTCTTTCCTCAGTTCAGTAGAATGAAGATTATTTGTCATTCTTATTTCTTTAAATTTCATTTTAGAATTCACACTCAACATTCACATTTTATTGTCAGTAATAAATGCAGATAGAGTCTATATTTAGAGTCATCTACAGCTCTCTTACTATTTAAGAGTTTTTCATTTAAAAATAAATTAAAGCTTGGGCTTTTGAATCTAAGCTTGGTTTAATGTACTCAACCTTCTCTATACTCCTTTTCTAATGTTCTTGAATAGAACAACTTGAATGGATTAAGTACTCCAAACTGAACTAAGGTTAAAATTCCCAGTTTCATTCTTGAACTCTCCTGGATTATAAAACATCTTAAATGAATGGGATGATGAATTGGAAATAGTGAATTTGTGGATTTTCTTAATAATAAATAAAAGATTATGAGAAAGCCTTGTACGCTAACAATTCTTTATACAATGGGTCCATAAGACAGTGGGATGTCATATCTAGGGTGCTGAAGACAAAATCAACATTTTCCTTGTGTTGAAGAATCAATTCAGTACTTGGCATCATTTCTGACTTATTGAAGACATTTTAATTTTTTGCAAAAAAGGAATGTAACCATAGCACATAATCAATCATGCTGTAGCCATATTCTTTGGCCAAGCTGAGAATGGCTGACTGATTTGAGAACTCACAATTAGATGGCATGCATGCATTCATGTGTGTTGTAAAGAATTAATTGTTATTTGAGGTTTTATGACCCCATCTTCTGGCTAGAATTTAAAAAAAAAGCCTCACGAATGCACTGGCCTCTGAGGCTCTACAAATGGCATGGTGCTCCACCCACTGGTTGTAGCCATTGCCATGGCTCTGGCACCTCACATCATCACCACTCACTGGCACCTACATGAGCCTGGCAAAATTATAAAGATTGGAAGCCTAATGAGGGCAGTCATGTGAGTGTCAGAGTGGCCAGCTAATTGGTTGGGGGCTGCTGGGGTTTGCTGGGAAAGGGGGAGGAGAATTGGCCATTCTAGCTGGAACCTGGAAGGTGACAGGATCAGGGCTGTGTATTCTCAGCTGATTCCTGGGCAGTGGTATTTTTTCAGGTTGTATAATTTTCCTTTCCCCATTTTATTTCCTTTCCCTTGATCCTACTGATCCTGTTTGTGGTTTTTTTTTTTTTTTAAGTTCGTGCTTGTTAAAATAAATCCTGTTCTGTTTTGAGGAAGGCTGCTGGTCTCCTTCCTTGCCCCAATATTGTAGCAAGCCACTTAGCTAACACTCCCCAATTAAAAATTGGTCCCCACAGTGTATATGTGTACATATGCATATATATGTGTGTGTGTGTGTGTGTGTACATACTTAAATATAAGTGTACATGTAAATCCAAGGTATATACAAAATAAATACAAGATCATTTTGTGGGGAAGCACCAGTGGCTGAGGGGAAAGGGCCATAAACAACCTAATATATGAGGGTACATGTGCTTTGAAGGAAACTAGGGACACCAAAAGGGAAAATTGCACATAGCACTTAATATTTGAAATCTATTTGGCTAAGGGATATTTATACAGAATTTATTAGATAATTTAAAATATGACTTTGCTCATCAGCATCACTGTTATAAGCACTATACCAACTATTCATTGACTGCCCAGCCCTACATTAAGTGCCCTCATCTGACTTCAATCACATCTGGGGGTCCTACTAACTACACCTTCACCAAGATATTTGAGAGATATAGTACAATGCTGAGAGATGGAAGTACAAAGAAGATTGATGAAGATATAGTTAGCTGGGCCCAGTGACTCAGATGTGATTGAAGTCACATAATACATACATATATACATACACACATACATGTATGTATGAATATACAAATACTTACACACATGTATATACATATAAACACACATACACACATCTTGTATGTATGTTATCTACCTTGACATAAGGGACTGCATTATTGCTGTCCTTGTATCCTCATTGCCTAGCACATTGCCTGGCACAGAAGAGATGTTCAGTAAGTGCTATTTGTTTGATTTATTGAGAGGTGAAGCCATTATGTTATACAAACAAGTCCATAGAGGCTGCAGGTTCTTTGCATCCTGGAGTATTTATTGAATTCAAATTCAGTAATCTTTTATTAAATTAGAGCACCAAATTAGAGCTGGAAATAGCTAGGTAGCACAGAGGATAAAGTACTGAACCTGGATTCAGGAGGTCCTGAGTTCAAATCCAGCCTCAGACACTTGACACTTACCAGCTGTGTGACCCTGGGCAAGTCACTTAACCCTCATTGCCCTAAAAAAATTAAACAAACACACAAATAAATAAATTATAGCACTGTGAAAGGCTGTTGAAAAAGGTTAAAAGTAAGACATAACCACTGCCTTCTAGGGGAAGGCCTAGGCATAAGGCATAATAAAGCCCCCCAAGGGCTCATATCGAGGTAGACCCTTTTTGTTGTTATTGGTCCTTCCTTCTCAAAGGGGACCATGACATTGGGAGGTGATGTCATGGCTTTGAGTGCATTGGGTTTAAGTGAGGGAGGGCTGAGCAAGGTCACCAGCCTCACTCTCTCCTCCAGATCCATATGCGTCCAGTGGCAAGATATACATCAAGACAGCTGGAGATGGCCCCAGATGAGGTAGATCCTTGGAAGTGAGGACTAGAAAAATGGCCACATGAAAAAATATGAAGCTAAAATGAAACTAACAGAGAATCTTATTCTTTTCCTTCCTTAAGAAGAATAGTCCCCTCATGGTTGACCATGGGCTATGTTACATGGAATCAAGCAACATAAATTGATAATGGGAGGTAGAAGTGGAAGGGGAGCTTTACCCAGGGTAAAACAAAACATGCAAGGTCACAGACCAGCACAGCAGTGTTCAAAACAGTCAACCAAGTATCTCTCAAGGTAATCTCTCTAGATTTCATAATGAATCCTTTGTGTCCCTGAAGACAACAGATAACTCCTCTATGATGATGATCCTTTATCCAGCTAAGTTGTATATATAGAAAAGAAATAACTGTTTGTAAGGTTAAGATGGAGCAAAAAGAGAGGTTAGGACAAATAAAATACATGTCACTTAAAAAAGACTTTCAGGTTTGTGAAGGACTATATACACATTATCTCAGATGATGCCATCTATCCCAGAACAATTTTGTGAGGTAGGTACTACAGAATATTTTTCCAGTTTTTCAGATGGAGAAACTGAGGCTGAGAGTCATTGTGATTTTCTCATGGTTAATAGCTAGTAAACAGCAAAGGCAGAATTAAAACCTGTGTCTTTTCTTTCCACTATAACACAAACAAAGAATTGCAATGCATTGCTACCATGGAAAGCAAAGGATGCTAATAATATCCATAACCATATCCTCTATCTATAACTTTGTATCTATACCTACATCTATATCTCAATCTATATCTATGTTCCTGTATTTACATTTGTAGCTTTTAAAAAATATATTAAGGGGCAACTAGGTGGCGCAGTGGATAGAGTACCAGCCCTGGATTCAGGAGGACCTCAGACACTTAAACATTTACTAGCCGTGTGACCCTGGGCAAGTCACTTAACCCCAATTGCCCCATTATATATATATAGCTGTGAGGTAGGCACAAGGTTGGTTGATTTGAGGGAGCAGGCTGATTATTGTGGAGAGAGAGCTTCTGAGGTTGCTTGGTCTTTATATCTGAAGGAAGTCTTGCAAATGGTCTATATCTTTTTTTTTTTTTTGGTGAGGCAATTGGGGTTAAGTGACTTGCCCAGGGTCACACAGCTAGTAAGTGTGTAAAGTGTCTGAGGTCAGATTTGAACTCAGGTCCTCCTGAATCCAAGGCCAGTGCTCTATCCACTGCAAATGGTCTATATCTTAAAGAATTGATTCTCTCTCTCTCTCTCTCTCTCTCTCTCTCTCTCTCTCTCTCTCTCTCTCTCTCTCTCTGTGTTTCTCTCTGTGTGTTTCTTTTTCCTGGTTTCTCTGTCTCTACCTCTCTTTCTTTCTCTTTTCTCCTATCTCTCCCAACTCCATTTCTTCTCTTTTAAAAATATTTTATTTTTAATTCATGGAATAAAGCAAGAATTTCTATAACATAGTACAACAACAACAAAAAAAGATGATTGAACATAAAACTACAAATCTACTATGTACAACTTGCTATTCCTTTCAAATATACAAAATTATCATGTAAATTTCTTTTTCTTCCGTTTTCTTCCCTACTCTCCACCCTAAAGATGGCTACCACGAGATACAAAATTATCTTTTCCTTGAACTGCCCCACAAGACAACTTATACTTTGTGAGGAATAAGAAGCTAGAACCTAGAAGACACTAGTTCTGTTTGTGTAACCAAGAGTTTCAAAGCATCCCCTACTCAATACAGTCTTAAGAAAGGATGTTGACTACTTTATCTACTCTTTAGGGAGATTCTCTCTTAGCAAGCTGGTAACTCCATTTCTATTACCCTTTTTTAGTCGGTGCCTATATGTATGAATGACTTCTCATCATAAAACATAGCTCCATCCATCTTACTTCATTGGATGCCTTTTTGTTTATAAAGTATGTACCAATCAGAAATTATTAAAGATAAGTTTCTCGTGCAAAAAAATGTGGTTGAGCTAATTCTTACTTTGATGATAACAGCTTGGCATTTGTTTCTATTAACAAATATATAATACATTTCAATTAAGCAAGCATTTATGTAGTTCCTAGTACACAGACCCTGTGCTAGGTAATGCAGATGGAAAGAAAACAAAATAATCCCTTCCCTCAGGGATCTTATTTTCTAATGGGGGAAAATAACATGTACACAAATAAGTAAATACAAAAAAAAATACAACATATTGTTTAATTCTTTATTTGACCAGATTGATGATTTCATCCATGGAAGGAGCTCCAAGTAAAGAACTTCCTTTATCAAGGTAGACCAGCACATCTGCCACAAAATGAAGTCTTAGAGAGTTGTCTGGGAATACTCAGAAGTAGCAGAGGTAGAACTAGAACCCATGTTTCCTGAGTCTAGGCCATCTGTCTCTCTGCTACTCCACACAATCTCTCACAGTATAATTTTGTAGGTTCAAGCCATTTTTAGTCTTGTTTTCAAAAATGGAACAGTGTGAATGTGAGTTGTTGAAAACATTCACCAAAAAAAATTCACTGCCAAAGTTAAATGAGACTCTTGTCTCATGTGTAGGAGAAAAATACGTGTGGAGAGCAATGCTTGCTAATAAAGCAAAGCCCTCAGAGCTGCCCAGCAGAAGGATGCTCTATCATGAGAGAGGAAATATGTCTCATTCCAAACACACACCACACACACACACACACACACACACACACACACACACACACACAGAATTGAGATTGACATTCCTTGAAATAGAAAGATGTTAGAAATTAGAAAATGTATTTAAAAGAAAAATCAAATATCAATTAAGAGAAAGGTGTTGAGGGGTGGGGCAGGAAGGAGCACAATTTCCTATAGATGCTATTCTGCCTCAATCTATTTTCTTGACTTTATCATTAAGGTTACAGGCAATGATATCAATGTTTCAATTCTGGTTTCTCTATTCAAACTAATACAAATAAATGCAGAACAAATAAGGTTATATTTTAACAAGTAGCAAAATGCCAACAAGGCAGGAAGAAGTAGTTCTGTAATCACCCAGCTATTAATCTGACTATAGAGGATATTTTTCTTTGTTCCCAAAATAAATAAAAATCTTTTGCTGTTATTATTTTGCTGATAACAAAAATAATAATAACCACACATTTATAAAGAAAGCTATTTATTGATGAAATCTTGGTAGCTATTGTTCAATAAATTGGCATTCCTTTACAGAAAAAAAAATACTTGAAAAAACTCTTGAAAAGACTATTATTGTGACAGAAACAAAAGGAAGTAAAACATTCAAAAAGCAAAGCAAGGAATTATCTTCAGCTCTGCTACTCATTTCCAACATGCTATTAGGTAAATCCTGTGCCCTTAAGCAATGTCATATGGTGGTTGAGGGATGATTTGGAGTTATAAGTGAAGGGCTTGAATCGTGTTTGAATCTTGCATGGTCACATGAATAATTTACTCAAGCTCTCAAGCCTCAGTTTCCTAATTGGTAAAGTTTGGATGAAAATATTTGCTCTACCAACCTTATAGGGCTATTATGAGGAAAGCAAATATTGTATATTATCTGACCTTAAAATAGTGTGCTGTATACATGAATTAATGTTGAATGTACTTCTACAAGATGAAGCAAAACACATAGCCTTCTGATTTCAGAGAGATACTAGAAACGCCCAGAAACTTAATGAGAACATCATAAAGTAGGCAAACATTATTACAAGGGGGTTTCTTTCCATTTTATTTGAGGGTCTTCTGGGGAAAAACAGTTGAAAGTTCTATTCCAATTTCACAAAAGTCCAGGAAGTCTTTGGGGCTTATTGAACAGAGATAAACAATATTCTATCCAAACACAAGCCTTTTATTTCTATAATAGTCAGATGCAGAGGGGCCTGTTAATCCTCTTAAATATTACCATCAATATCTGGATATATTTAAATTCATAAAAATGACCAGAGGTAATCTATTAACTCTATTTACCCTAGAGTTGCAAATAAAGTTAGAAGTACTTTGGCATATTTTAATCATAACATTTTTATTTTATTTTATTTTTTTTTTTTGCGGGGCAATTGGGGTTAAGTGACTTGCCCAGGATCACACAGCTAGTAAGTGTTAAGTGTCTAAGTGCAGATTTGAACTCAGGTCCTCCTGAATCCAGGGCCAGTGCTCTATCCACTGCACCATCTCGCTGCCCCTAATCATAATATTTTTAAACATTTTATTTTTTTACAAAGTAATAGAACATGAATTCATACACAGTGTGGTCCATTTTTAATTCAAGTTAACAACATTTATTAAATACCTATATGCTGAACAATATTCTAGGCATAGCCTTCATGAGGTTTACAGTCTGTGAATTTAAAAAATATAAACTATAGTAAAACAATGATAAGTATATAAAAAAAGATAAAAGTATTATGTTAGGACATTTTTGATGATAGAAATCAGAAATTCATAGAAAAAGTAGCTTTTCAATTATACCTTAAAGCATAGAAGAAAATTGTATTTTAATTTGAATATGTTAAATTAATTTCATATATACATATCCACACATATATGTATTATATATATATAATATATATGCAAATTTCTAAGACTATGAGTTATATAACAAATGTCAATCTATATTGGCAGGATTTTTCTCAAGGGGAGGTTTCTAGTCTTATTGTTAAAATCATGGGTCTTTTCAAATATATAAATACATCCTTACATATATACACATTTTTACATACATATAGATTTTCTTTCCAGGCTCAGGTCAGGTGCCCACTTTTACATGAAGTTTTCCCTGAGATCCCTCTTCCCACTCCCCAATCTACTGCCTTTTTCCCAAAAATTGCTTTTCATTTATTTTGTAGATAAAATGTCCTTTTGTAGGACGTGTGGAGTATTCTGGAGCCAAGTCCATTTGAGCCAATTGTTACAATTACAGCATGAGGAATTTATATCTTTGAAATTGGCAAACACTACAAATCAGTCCTTGATTTATTATTTTGTCAATTTTCTAGATTTAAGAAAGTGTTGGAGATAATGTTTATAATGCAAATTAAACTGAAAAGTATATGTGCATTCTTTTTAGGGGTAAAGGAGAATGGGTCATTAAGCATTTACCTTCACATCTCTACATATTGTCATCCTCCTCCTTTCTCCCCCTACACCCCTCTATACTTTAAACTTTTTAACACCAAAGACTACTTTTACCTTTGCTTTTATATGTCCACATACAGCACATGCTTGGGAGAGAGAAGATGCTTTTGATACCACAAAAGGAAAAGAAAAACAATCCCTGCTGTTACAGGTAAAATTTAAGAAAAAGGTAACCTGAGGCACATTCCTCTGATCAAAATGATATTTATCAACAGATGCATGCTGCCTATCAATAAATGACTCAATGGCTTACATTTATGCCAAAGAACTCAAGCAGGACAGCTCTGCTTTTAAAAGTTTTGGGGAGTACAAAGAATAGAACAAGGTAGATGACATCATGGTTGGTTACAGAGCTGAGGAACAGAAAATAATATGACTGGTTAGAAGACTGGCAATGAGGGCTAGCAATGACCCCCTCCTTCTCTCCTGAGACAATAAGTAAACATTTATTAAGCACCTCCTTTGTACCATAACAATTTGCCTGGCACTGGAGATACAAAGAAAAATGAGACAGTCTCTGCCCTCACAGAGATTATGTTCAATAGAGGAAATGCAACATTTTCTCAGACAATACAGGATATTTATAAAAATGAATATACATTTTTATATCCAGAGAAAGAATGGATAAATAGAAGTATCCACAAAATGATTTTACACATGTATATGTATATGTATATGTGTATACATATGAATGTATATATTTGTGTCTAATGGTAGTCATCTCTAGGGTGGCAGGAGGGAAGAAAAAAGGGAATAATTTACATAACTTTATTACATTTTAAAAAAGGAATAGCAAGCTGTACATAATAGATTTGCAGTTTCATGTGCAAAAGAAAAGAAAAAAGAATACACAGTGGTTTGGGGAATAAAGTACCAACAATTGGGGGAATTAGGAAAGACTACTTTAAGGAGGTGGCACTTGAAGTTGATTCCTTTTTTTTTTGTCCTTTTGTGGGGCAATGAGGGTTAAGTGACTTATTCAGGGTCACACAGCTAGTTAGTGTCAAGTGTCTGAGGCTGGATTTGAACTCAGGTCCTCCTGAATCCAGGGCTGGTGTTTTATCCACTGTGCCACCTAACTGTCCCCTTGAGGTTGATTCTTAAAGGGAGCTAGGGGCTCCAAGAGTGAGAGAAAACACTTCTGATATGGGAGTGCTTCTGCAAAGGCAGAGAAACTGAAGATGGAATGCCATAGACAGCTAATAACAAGTAGGCCAGTTTGGCTGGAGCTTAGAACTTAAAAGGATTAGAAGATAAGAGGCCGGATCTTAGAACATATGTACAATACAAATACACATGTCATTGGTGTTCTTTTCAAATCACTTATCTCTGTATATGCTGTGTCTCTTAGTCTGCTTGAGGTTTCTACAAGGACTATTATTTTCTTTATTTCCAGAAACCTAGCACAGTGACTTGCATATGGTAAATACGTAATAAGTTTGTAGCAACAAAGTGAATGTATGCACATACTTATGTACAAATACATATCATTTTTGACTATACATATATATGTGTTTTATGTAGACATTTACACATTTACATCCTCTATTCCTAACTCCATAAATCCTCTTTAAAAATTTCTGCCTCTGTAATAATGTCTGTAGTGAAAGAATTTCTCTATATTGTACATGAGTTGTTAAAATTGCCTTCTCACTAATCATTCTTGACGTTATAATCTATCTGAGCAATAGCTTCTTTTGCTCAAAGTAATAACTATAAATATCTATCACTATAAATAACTTTGCTTTCTTAAAAAAAAGCATAGTTGACAAAACTCTTGGACTCAACTCACTTTTATAGTATTTTAATAGATCTGTAAGTTCTCCCCAAAGGGACAGAAATTAAATAGGTAGAGGAAGATCACTCAAGTTAATTCAATTCAGTAAACATGGATTAACTTCACACTTTGTACAGAAAATTATGTTAGACCCTGGTGATACAAAAAACAAAAATGAAACACTCCTTGCTTCCACCACTCCAGGAACTTCACATCTATTGGTTGGTGTTAGGGTCTATAATTAACAATAATTTTCATTTGAAATCTGCTATTTGAGTCAGATGTCTCAAGTCTCTACATTTGTAAGATCAAGGTAACAGATGGCAGGCCCATGTTTTAATATTAAAGAAACTCAATTTGTTCTGTTTTATAAAAAGCATTGCTTAAACATCCTGTTATATGTCAATGGAAATATTTGCAACATTAAATATTCTGTAGCTTCTGATCTATCTGTTTCAAAGACTTGGCCATCTTCTCTATAAACAAAAATCCCCTATTTGAAATGCACTTGTCAGTTTACTTGGTTTTCCATTATGTCATCTGTGAAAATGTCCTGTTCAGAAGAATTTTGCTTGCTGGCTAAGTCTGGTGACAACCAAATCAATGGCTTCATTTTGTTCTTGGCATTTCTGTTGGAAAATGCAAGCTTTGCATGTCACATTCTTATTATGCTGAGTTTATCGATCTAATCTATCTGAGGTTACTTAAAGTCATCCCTCATGTTTTGAAGAATATCAACAATGGCTTGCAGCCCAAGGCTGCATTGAAGTACTTGTTCCTGATTGCCTTTAGTCACTTAGGGGCAGCTCCATAGTCATTAGAACATTCTGTTTCAGCAAACTCCAGACAAGGACGTTCTTCTAATGACAATTCACAGCAATGAGATAACATGAGTTCAGTCTGTTTAAACTCAGCATCATACCAAAAATCCATGGGTTTATAACTAGAAGGTACTTCAAAGGTTGTCTATTCCAAGCCCCTCATTGGTTCCCTTGGCAGGACCACCATTTTAGGAAACATTCCAGTCATTCTTCACTTCACTCATTCCTGGACTCCTTGTTTTGGTGTCTTTCCCCCCTTCTTTAGTACTAAGATCCTTGAGGGTAAAGACTGCTCAATCTACTTGTATTTGTATCCCTAATTTTTAGTGGCTGGCACATACTAAGTGCTTAATAAAGCTATCTATCTATCTATCTATCTATCTATCTATCTATCTATCTATCTATCAACATATCCATTTATCTATCTTTTATCATGCATTTATTCATACATATTTATCTCTCTAGCTTATTAATATGTTTACTATTTATCATCTATCTATTCCTATGTCTTTATCTTCTAGAACTTATGTAGTTGTCAACCCTTAGAGTTTGAAGGTACTTCATTGGTCCTCTCTTCTAATTCTCATCTGAAGCATGAATGCAAAGAACAATGTACTCTGGAAATGATCAACTGGACTCAGAATAAAGATCTGCATTAAAAAGGAAATCAGTGTCTATTAAGGCAGCCCATGCTACTTTTTAAAATTTAATTAATTATTTGTTTAGCTATCTATCATCTATCTATCTATTCATTCATTCATTTATATATTCATTTATTCATTTATTTTTTTTTCATTTATCACTCTCTTTTTCTTTCTCTATTTATTTTTTGCAGGGCAATGAGGGTTAAGTGACTTGCCCAGGGTTACACAGCTAGTATCAAGTTTCTGAGGCTGCCCCCTTAAACATTATTTTAAAAAAATTAAATAGGGGACAAAATAGGTGGCACAGTGGATAAAGCACCGGCCCTGGATTCAGAAGTACCTGAGTTCAAATCTGGCCTCAGACACTTGACACTTACTAGCTGTGTGACCCTGGGCAAGTCATTTAACCCTCATTGCCCTGACCAAAAAAAAAATTAAATTAAAAAGAAATAAACATGGGGAACAGGTTTATTGGTATATGGTTAGATTCCCTTAATATGTGGAGCCATTAGATTTGGTCAAGCATTTTCACATCTATCTTCTTATCCAGCAGCATGATAATCTTATTGATTAGATGGGGCATATATCATATTTCCATATTGTAGCAAATGGCAAGGGAAGCCTTCTCTAGCCCCTTCCCCTGTCCCTACCCCAAATGATCCAGCCAAGTCCCAGATGACCCCACGGAACAGGAATTTCAGAGAGCTCTCTTCCCCCACCATACTTCCTGCCAATGCTTTCTTTGGTTTTTCCTTTTGGGCCAGAGGTTAACCTCCACACCCCATTCTTTTAGAAAGCAGTTATGGAAATTTATTTTGATTTGGGGACCCTACCTTTGGGCTCAGATTAGAAAGCCTTAGGCCCTCAGGGTCTCTTCTGTGTGAAGGGCTAGTGCCCCTCCCCCTCTGCTTCAGCTGAGCCAAAAAGTCCCGTGGGCTGTACAAGACACCAGGTCAGACAGCTGGGGGGAGGGAGCCCCAGCTCCCTCTACCCTGAGAGGATCTATGCGAGAGATCCCGGGCTCGTCCAGGCCAGCCTCTGGAATAGCCTGTGCAGATGTCCCTGGGCACGCATCAGGGGGCACGGCCCCTGGAGCCTTGGTTGTGGTACTCACGAGACACCTGAGCATGCCCCCTCCCCTGCCCCCACCAGCTGTAGCCCTGGCTAGCAGATTAGCTTGCTGTGTGTGGGGGTGCAAAAAGCCCTGAGAGATTTGAGTGGAGAGAAGAAAGATATATATATATATATATATAGACCTGGGAGTTAGACAAAAACAGGAAGCAGGAAGCTGACAAGATTAGAGGGGTGGCAAAGGTGGCAGAGGACAGAATGATGGAGCAGACAGACAGACAGAACAGGAGGCAGCGGAGAGCACAGAGGCCGTCAGCACAGGGTCCAGTTTGGAGGAAGCGAAAATTAAGAGAACAGAAGGACACTGGAGCACTAGGAGAATGGAAGGAAAGGTCAGTGAGAGAGAAACACAGGGGTTCAGTGGTGGCAGTAAGGAGAGGAAAGTTAGAAGCAGCGGGATTTACAAAGTGAAAGGGGCATGGAGTTAGAAAGTAGCTGAGCAGGGAAAGTGGAACATACCCTAAGGCAAGAGGCGGCTACAGCCCTTATTGTATTAAAAAAAGTTCCAGGGGCAGCAGGTAGAAGCACCAGAAGGCAGTCAGGTTGTACATTTTATTTCCCTGTATTCTTAATTTTAAATAGTATCTCATAAATAAACTCTGCTTTGATTATATAGTTAAGAGGCTTCTTAATATTTTGCTTATCAATTTGGGAGCAGTGTGGTGGAACTTTATAAACAGCCCATATTAAATTAATAGTGGTCAGATAGCCAGTTAGTCAAAAGTCCCCAGATTAGTCCCCGCAAATTAGGCCTAATCATTTAAAATATTTCTACACAGTCCAGAGTTGCCAGGTCTTTTCCAAGCCTGATTCCAATCTCTACTTCACAACAATTGTGGACCAAACCTCTCTAGTCTTGACCTCATAGCAGGAGAAACATGAATGTTCATACTACCTAGATTAGGAAGGAGTTACTAATTGCAATCCTTACAAGAAAATGGAGAACCACTAAATCTTACAACCTGTTCTACCACTGTACCACAAGGACCACCGAGCTTTAATGTTTGCCCTCTAGAACTCTCTCCACACCTCTAGGCCTAGGTATTTGCCTTATACCTATACCCTACCGACACCCAGGCCTTTCCTTCTGCTTTGCAGCTGTCTTCTGATATATGGGTTATCTTCCCCTAACTAATGTGTGAATACCTCGAGAATAGGGACATTCAATTTTTTCTCTTTTGGTCCTCAGAGTTTAGCACAATGCTTGGGACATAGTAAGCACTTAAAATGATTTCCCATTCATTCATTGATTTTTTTAAAATTAATAACGTATTTTATTTTTTTCCCGTTACATGTAAAGATAGTTCTCAACTTTTGTTTATACAAGCTTTACAATTTCAGATTTTTCTCCCTCCCTCCCCTCCCTCCCCCCCTCCCCTAGACAGCAGGTAATCTGATATAGGTTATATATATATATATATATGATTTTTTTTTAATTTGAGAAAGTTTAGGATTTAGAAAAGAAGTGAATTGCCCATATTACATAGTAGAAAGTAGGAGAAAAATTTGAACTCAGCTCTCATAACTCTGATTTTTTTGTTTGTTTTTGTTTTGTTTTGCTTTATTTGACCCAATTTACCCTAACAGTGCCTATAAAACCCAACATTCTTAGTCTTTAATGGGGACTTCCATGAACAGGTTATAAGCACCCATATAAGGAAGAAGAAGAAATTTCCACGTTCTTGCTGTACTCTAGCATGTATGCACCCTGCTCTCTCTGTGAAGGAGGAGAGATAATTATTCTCACTATTAATTAAATCAAGAGACTTTACAAAGGAAATACTATGCATCAAGAGACACATAAATCCCTCCTTTTGTACTTTTTGAAGTTGGTTCCATTCAACATTCATTTATTACATATAGACAGTTTTTCATAGTACTATGCTCAGTGGAAAAGTTAAAGTGGAAAATAATGCCGGTTCTTATGTGGCATTTGAGTTAAGTTTTCAAATCCCAATAGGAATTCAATAGTAATAAGGGAGAAGAAGGTCATTCTAGGTATAGGAAATCAAGTAAGAAAAACCAAGAGGAGAAAAAAATAGTCCAGAGTATTTTTGTTGGTCAGAGAATAGCCAATCTGGCAGGAACATAATTACACTGTACATGGTAACAAGTAATATGAGTTGAATCTAAAAAGGTAGAATGGTATCAGACTAGAAGAATCTAAAAAATCAAGCAAAGGAAATTGAATTAGTCTCAATGACAACAGTAAGCTAATGAAGATTTTTGAGCAGAAGTTAGTCAGGGTGCAATTTTTACACAGGGAAGATTAGTCTAGCAAGATAGATTACAGAAATAGAGAATGGAGTTGGGTGGCATTTTAGGAGGCTATTGTCTAAACAGATGCTAACCAAAGCTCTGCTAAAATAATTGATGCTGGGGCAGCTAGGTGGAACAGTGGATAAAGACTGGTCCTGGATTCAGGAGGACCTGAGTTCAAATCTTGGATCAGACACTTGATACTAGCTGTGTGACCCTGGGCAAGTCACTTAACCCTTATTGCCCTGCAAATCAAATCAAATCAAATCATTGATGCTATGACTCAGGCTACCTCAGGTAGGGAAGGGGTGAGGTGATAGGAGCAGGGAGGAGTTGTCCTCTGTAAACTTCCCTTCAAACTTCAAATAATCTTCTTTCAAGTTATGAATGGTTATATGCACCAAGGAAGGATTCTTGGCATCTAATGCTACACATTCATCACCTTCCCAACTTAATTGCAGATCTTCCCTTTCCATTCTAGAAAAAAAGAGATAGGTGGCTATCCCAACCTTCTTCCATTAAGATCACACAATTTAGAGAATGATATAATTAAAAATAATGGCTCATGGGTAACTGGAAAATGAAGTTTCCATCTTCTGGTTTTCTTTCTAGATCATATGAATCGATCCTTCAATCACTGAGATAAGGTCAGAGTCTATTTCCTAATTCTTTCTCTCTGAAACATATTTGAGGCAAGTCCAGGAAAAAATAAAAATGTAAAATTTAAAGGAAATGTAGGTGGACAAGGAAGCAGCCAAATTGGAGTGAAAAACAACAACAGCCTCAGGCAGTGCTCTATAGGCCACAACAGGCAGCACTAGAAATTCTGTGGTGACTCTGCCTGGAAGCTATCTGGGAGGAGGTTCTTTGGAAATCTCTTCCAAATTTTCCATCTGTCTCTCAGTTGTTCAGGGTTACTATGGACTAGGGACCACAGAACTGGTAGTATGGGGTTCATGTCTTGCCAATAGAATATTGCTGAAGCACTAGTTTATGTGTGTATGTTTGTGGGGTGGGGAAGGAATTGGAGCCTCAAGTCATCTTGTTTTGTGTCTTTTTTTTCCCTTGTGATGTCATGGTTCTCTGATGATGACATTACATATGGCTTCTCATTTGAAACTGAGATGTAATCATGAGCAGGTATTTTTTAGGTGGAGAATGATCAGCAGGACCAGATGGATGCTGCTGAAATCAGGATTTATTTTTCACGTGAATGTATTATCAATTAAGAATGAAGGCAACAAGACATAGAAAGCATGCTGTGTGTGTGTTATCTTTCTCTCCTGTTGTGGAAACATACTAGAGGACAAGAAGAGGACAGTGGTATTTTCCTATACACTTACTTCATCTAATGAATAAAAGGAAAAGTTGAGGAAAATAATAATTACTAACAACTCTGGTACTCCAGGAAAGGCTAGGAAACTGTATAGTAATTTTTGACATGGCCAATAAGGGAATTTATTTTGCATGACTATGGATATCTGTTAGAAGAGTTTTGCTTTTGTTTTCTTTTTAAATTGGTGGTGGGGTGGATGAGAGCCATACAAAATAAATTGGGAGGAAATAAGCATTTATTTGATATTTGCTATATGTTAGGCACTGTGCTGTGCTTTTTATAAATATTACCAATATCATTTCATTTGATTCTCATGCAAACCCTTGGATGTAGATCATATTATTATCACCATTTCAATTTTGAAGAAATTGAGGCAAACAGAAGTTAAATGGTTTGCCCAGGGTCACAAACCCGGGATTCCTTAAGCTAAAATTTATATTTCATTTAGCACTTAGGATAGCTATCAATTTATAATATTGTTTGGGATAGAATGGGATATAGGGAAAATAGGTTTCTGTGTATCTGTTGATATGTAGCACTACAAGTGTGAGGCCTACTGATTTAAGGAATTGGAAACCTAAATGTCTTCTTTTGATGGAGAGGAGTCCTTATACAAGCATAAAAATATAGCCAAGGTATACATGAAGCATATGGAGAAACAGTACCCAACTCCAAGCATAAATGCTTCACTATTGCACTTAGATTTACACGTTGTTCCCTGGAGCACCTTCTTGTAACGGAGATTTAACCAGTGTCAGAGAAGGTTCAGAGAGGGTGCTAATTCATGATTTCCTGGCATAATCAGTCAAGTTTATAATATTCACACGTGAGGTTCTTTCCATGTACATACAAGCAGGAAGAAGGGACATCTATATGCTGCTTATGATTAGACTGGAAGGAGCACATGTCTGAGCATCAACTAGACATTATCTCCTCCACTCAGGTATAAGTCTATATCAATTCAGAGACGGGAGGAGAAGATACCTACCTAGAGTGAATATGTTCCCCAGGACAAAGGAGAAAATTAGATGATTGTATAAGAGAACAAGATAGGATAAGAGACCTAGGTCCCAGTTCTGGTTTTACCACTAACTAGTTATACAGACTTGAGCAATTTGCTTAACTTCTTTGATCAACAATTTCTTCAACTATATAATTGAAGCAGTGTTGCAAAATGGATACAGTACTGGCCTTGAAACATTCTGGAGTATTCAGCTCAAAGATAATAAGGTGGTTGGACAACTGGTCAGAAGGAGATTCTAGGTAACTCTTTGCTGTCACTAGGTTCAGTACTCTCTTGCACTACTCATACATAGTTATGGGTCAAAGTCCCAGGCCCAGGAGGAAAGCACATTAGTAAAGGATCAGTGACCCACAGTTCCAGGGTGGAAAAGAATTTGTGGTCTCTCACAGACCAGAGCACAGGTGAGGCCAACAGGAATCATACCTCTCTTTATATCATATTACCTGGAAAAAATAAAAACTTACAGACTCTAAGAACTAGCTCTGAAAATGGCAGCAAAAAAACCCCTAAAGTTTGAGACAGTGCCCCATCCACTACCAGACATAAAGTTAAAAGTAAAAAAAATATGCTAGAAAATTGAGGAAACATCAAAAAACTACCTGACCATAGAAAGTTACTATGCTGACAGGAAAAATTGAAACACAAGCTTAGAAGACAACAAAATTTTAAAAATTACTTCCAAAGCCTCAAAAATATAAATTGGTCTCAGACCCAAAAAGAATTCCCTGGATGAACTCAAGAAGGATCAATTGAGGAATAGCTGAACAAGTTGGGCTATATAATTGTGAAGGGATACTATTGTACTAAGAGAAATGATGAGCATTGTAGGGTGGAGTCAAGATGGCAGAGGGAAGCCAGGGAGTTGCCTGAACTCTCCCCAATTTCCCTCAGAAACAATATTAAATCGAGCCTCTTTTGCAGCTATAGAACCTAGAAAAAGGAGGACTTCAGGAAAGGTCTTTTTCACTTGGGTAAAAGGGGAACACAGCCCAGCACAAGCAGTGTCTGGCAAGCCAGCTGGAGGTTCTTAGCCACAGCACAGATGAATAGCTGAGGCCCCTCAGTCCTGGCTCAGCAGGCTAGTGGCATAGCAGGCCAGCTGTTACACCTCCAGTTCCTGTTGTTTGTCCTTCATTCCTAAAGAGGATCATGACACCAGGGTGATATCATGACTTGCACTGGATTTAAGTGAGGAAGGGCTGTGCAAATATATGTATATATATATATATATATATATATATATATATATATATATATATATATATATATATATATATATATATGTCAGGATAACTGGAAATGGCCAAGGATATTTTTTGGCTTTTTTTAGTTTATTTTAGCCAGGGATGTTTTGAGGCAATTGGGGTCAAGTGACATGCCCAGGGTGACACAACTAGTTAGTGTCTGAGGTAAAATTTGACCTCAGGTCCTCCTAACTCCAGGGCCAATGCTCTATCCATTGTACCACCTAGTTGCCCCAACACAGAAGGCAAATTGCCAGCCAGGGAACCCTACACACAACAGATGCAATTAGGCCAGGCCATCCCAGTGCAAAGAGCAAGCCATGAGCCCCTGAGGCTGTGGTTCAGAAAGCCAGTGATCAGGCCCTAAGTCCCCAGCACAAGATGCTTGGGACAATGTCCTGTATAGTCTAGGAGCAAAGCTCAACTTTAAAAGTCACAAAATAGGCTAAACAATAATAAAAATCAGAAAAGAGCCCTGACCATAGAAATCTACTGTGGTAACAGGGAAGACTAAAACACAAACTCAGAAGAGGACAACACTGTCAAAATGCTTACATGTGAAGTTTCAAAGTGGAAAATGAATTGATCTCAAGACAAAAAAGCCTTCTTGGGAGAGCTCAAAAAGGATTTTTAAAATCAAATGAGGTAGAAAAAATTGGGGAAAGAAATGAGATGTTATGCAAGAGAATTATGAAAGAAAGAGTCAACAGGTTGGAAAAGGGAGCACAAAAACTGACTGAAGAATTGATGAGCATCATTCTTTCAGAAAAACCTGGAAAGACATGAACTGATACAAAGTGACATGAGCAGAACCAGGAGAACACTGTACATAGTAACAACAATATTGTATGAAAATCAACTGTGAATGAGTTATTATCATCAATATAATGATCAAAGACAATGCCAAAGACTTATAATGAAAAATGCTATCCACCTCCAGAGAAAGAACTGCTGGAGTTTGAATGCAGGTTGCAGAAGACTTACAGTTTTTCTTTCTTTTTTCTTTCTTTCTTTTTTCTTTTCTTTTTCTTTTTTGGTGAGGGAGAGGGCTGTATTTTCTTCCACAACATTACTAATATAGAAATATAATGTGCATTATTGCACATGTATAACCTATATCAAATGGTCTACCTTCTCAATTAGGGACAGGGGAAACAAGCAAAGAATTTACAACTCAAAATTTTTAAAAATGTTAAAATTATTTTTACATGTAATTGGATAAAATAACATTTTTAACAATAAAAAAAGAAAAAGAAAAGAGGCTATATGGGTTATACATAAAGTGCCAACCATCATTGGTAAAGGGAAGTTCTTCACTTGAAAGTTCCCTCTGCCAATGAAATAATAGATGTAATTCCTAACTTTAATCTTATCAAATTGAAAAGGTGGACTAGATATTATCTAAGCTTTTGTTCCACCTGTAAAATTAATGGATGGCCATGTTCTAAGATCAGGTAATTATGGTGGGAATATCAGAGAAGCTATAACACATAGACAAACATGACAGAAGCCTTGTATATATCTCAAGAGGGGGCACATTGAAATTCATTTAAAATATTTATAAATTAGTATATTTTAATATCAGGAAAGTGTGATGCCCACAGCACACACATGTTTATGTTATGCTATGTAGAATGTGTTACAGTGAAAACTCAAAAGTAAAACATAGCACACATTTTACAGATTAGTTGTGAGAAAGGATGATTTTTCTTGATGTCTTATTTTTTTACGTCATCATAGCTCCCCCAGCACTTTTCTTTTTTCCCCTGCCCAAATACATCTCACATATCAATTAGTATTTTAAGACAAAAAATTCAGAAAAAGTATTCATTATACAGAAGACATCTGAAAATATGTGTGACGTAGATCATTTGAGGACCACTGCCATATCTGCAAAGGGATGTCTTGAGAACAACTTACTATATCTCTTCTTTTTCATAAATTAAACATAAAATAACATTTAAAATAATGCTGAAACATTAAATATCAATGTATATATTTGAATGGCTTTTAATTTACATTGTTATAGTCATTGTGTATATATATATATATAGTTTTCTTACCTATGTTTGACTCTGTATAGATATTTCTAGGTTTTTTGAATTTATCACATTCATCATTCCACACAATACAATAATATTCTGTTACATTCATGTATCACAATTTATTTAGTCGTTCCTCAATCAATGGGTAACAATTTTGTTTTATTTATTTATTGCTATCACAAAAAGCACTGCTGCATTTACTTTGGTTTATTGAGTTATAAGCTCAATAATAGAATCTTTGTATCAAAGTGTAGAAAGTGTGATAATTTTATTTTCATAATTCCAAATTTCTTTCCAAAATGGTTGTAGCATTTCACAACTCCACCAACAATGCACCAATGTGTCTATCTTCTCACAACTTAAGTAGAACAATTTTCATATTTCATCTACAAGGCTCAAATACCTCATCCAAGCTCTTAGGAATATCAGAAGGTTTCTTCTAATTTCAAAAGGCTTTCTTCTAGTTATTTCTACCAGGTCACATTCATATAAACTTAGTTGAATTTTGACTTTCCCAGCTGTTTCAGATGACTAACAAACTTACACAGAGTCAATATTTTATACTTTGAGTAAGAAAGTGACCCAGATTGTGAAATAATCTTCTCTTTCCATAATTGTAGCAGTTTTATGGCAGAAAGTTATGTATTATGTAGTTTTTCTCCTCCCCTTACTCCCTTGACCTTTGGAGGATTGGTCATAAAGGCTTCACTGAGTTCATGTGTTTGGCTGCAGTGCATACTAATAATAAGGCTTATCATATGCATATTAAGCAGTGTATACTCTTTATTCATGCAATGATTTTAATATAAAATTGCTGGTTTTAAAATATAATGAGTGAAATGATTCCCATGGAATTAGAAAATTAAAATCTCTTTAAGTTCCACTGTTACAAAACAGATTCTCCTTCCCCTTTTCCCATACCCAAAGAAGTAGAAGCCGTCTCATATTTTCAATGCACTTTATGTTTTAGACTTACTTCAGTGTAATTTTCATGGTTGAACATTAAAATGGAATTCAGCAAAGGAGAGAATGTTAAGATTTTAGTAGGTTTCCTAGTGCAAAATAATCAAGAAATTCAGGGTCATTTTATCACTTACATGTAAGTTGCTTCTTTAGCAAGTACTATAATGGGAAGGAAATTTCAGAAATTAAATTATTTCGAGTGTTTTATCTGATAGGACATAATTTGAGGCAAAAGTGGAAAAAATGAATCCAATATAGACTGAATTTTTTGTTGCCTCAACCGTCTTGAACTCTGCCTCTTGTCCTGTCTCATTCTTCACCACTAACAGGGGTTGTCTATTACAAGACATCATTAGCATCCTAATAGGTGACAGGGAAAAAAAGCATGCCTAACCTACTTCCAAGCCTGTGGAAGCTATGGAAAGAATACATCAGCAAAGCACTCTATGATATTAATAGCAATCAACAGATTACCTTCTATGCCACCAGAGACACCTTGTTATTTATGAATAGATAGATATTACAGATTTTAGAGGTCAGGCAGTCCTCCCTCCTGCCAGTAAAGAATTACCCTTACAACAAATACCCTCTGATTAAATCTGCAAAGTACTGAGACCTAGAGATTTGAGCCCCATTTCTGTGTGACCTTCAGTAGAGAAATAAGTAAACCTCTATGACATCAAATTATAGTAATAAGAACCACCTACTCCACTAGAGCATTCTGTTAACTCCCTAACTAATGGTCCTGATGTGACATAAATAAATATAAAGTATCATCTTGTATTTCTGGTTTCACATTTTCAAAACAAATTGAGAATGTGAACATCAGAGGCAAGCCGTAACCAGCAGTTATGTCAGGGAGATAGTCATATACCACCTGTTACTGAAAAATCTCAGTGCACTGTATACTGTGAGGGGAATAAAAAGTAAGCAATATAAGATTGTGTACAAAAAGACCAAAAGAAGGATGAATGATATCTGTGTTAAGCTTACAACTAACTGTTCAAATTGGGGGAGTGGAGGATGCTCTCTTCAATGCACAACAGGAAATTGTTACAACAGCATTTTATTAGCAATAAATTTATAAATTAAAAGTGCCAGACTACTGTAAAACCACAGAAAGAAAAAAGTTAAGGAACTGATTCACTCACTCTGAATTTCAGATGTGGAATGACAGAATAGTGATAATGCTAATTGGTGAGTCAGGAGAGAGTGAGGTTCAAATTCAGCTTCTAACATTTATTATCTTTGTGACCCTGAGGAAGCCTTAGTTTCATCATTTGTAAAACTGGATAATAATGCTTCTAATATCTACTTCATAAGGCTCTTGTGAGGTTCAAATATAATGGAGGAAGCGCATACACAATTTCACAACACCCACTCATTTATGTATGTATGTATGCACATAAACATATATACACATGAATATATGCATATATACAATGTACATATATACACAAACCTTTATATATACACAATATATATATATATATTCACCTGAAATAGGGATCTACAGACATATATTAAATATACACATACATACACACATGCACATATATACATACAACCATACATATTAATGGATCTGTGATTTTTATCAGTGTAGGGAGGTCCTTGTGAGAAATTTGTTCTACCAACTCCAACACATTCTCTGGACTTTAGAAATTTACTAGGGGCACTGATTGGTTAACTGACTTTTCCAGAGTTACATAACTAGAGGCAGGGTCTGACTCTATAACTCTGAGCCTAGTTCTCTATCCACTATACTACATTGTTGTTTTTCATTTCATTAAATTTATGAGGGAAAATATCAAGACCTTTTCTGGACCATAAGTCTTAAACATGATAGTAGACAGACAAACCACAAAAAGTCCAGAAAAGGTGACTCCAACAAAAGGAAGAGGACCTCCAAACTGGGATAACTAGGCTGATGATACCTGTGGATAGAGATAAGGAGGCTGAAGAAAACTTTTTAGTGAAACAATGGGGTAAGATAGAAATGCAGGATTCCAGTGTGGATTAGAGTCTGGTTAAATAGCCCATTGGGAAAGCCTTCAAAGTAAAGACAAGAGAAGATATAAAGAATGTGAAAATTGTAGAGCTACAGGGCAGTGGAAACACATGTGCTGATGTAGATGATTGACACAGCTCATAGAAACTTAATAAGGAGCTAAATGGCTTTAAACAGGTGAAAGACAAGTCAAACGTTTCCTGTAAGCAGAAAGACACTGGCCAAGATAGGGAGATAGGAAATGCTGACTGAATAACATTCTGACTTGAAGATTGATGATGATGGTGGTGGTGGTGGTGGGGGGGGTGATGTTACACATTTACATAGTGCTTAAAACTTGCAAATCCGTAGACAAAGTTTTCTACAAGGACAGGCCCTACTTTTGTAGGAACTTAAGGTCTTAAAGAGAGCTTAACTTAGGATCGATCTGGAGAGATGAGGTGAGAAGTGAAAGGGAAATAAAGGCAACAGTGATAAATTAAGGTAAACTGGAAAAAATAATAGTTCCTATGAGAGATGGAGTCTCAAGAAGGGTCATGGGGACTTGAAAGATGAATAAGAGGGAGTGGAATGAAATGCTGGGGGTTTTGTTGTTGTTGCTTTTGCTTTAAATTTTTGCCGTGCTAAATAAATAAGATCAACTACAGATTGACCAAATCTCTGCCCACTGTGGTTAAGTTTTGTTTTGCACTTGAATGGATGAGATATAAACAAAAGAAGGAACCAAGGCAGGTAACTGAGGGTCATTTATGTTTCAGTCTCATCAAAAAATCTGGGATCACCTGGACTGAAGGCTGATCCTGGTGGTTAACCTCAAAGAATCATTTTCTCTTTTTGGTTTATTACTCCACTTTGGAGGATAATTTTGGGGAAATAGCTAAAATAAAGTTTATTGGAATTTTATAAGTTTCTTTATATGTGTATAACAGGTAGTACCCACATAGGTCCTCAAAGTACAATCTGTGTATTAAGTATTAGACATTTCTTTCACTCACCATAGGATTTGCAAGATTCCAAGAGCAAATATTGAAATATAAACTTAAATACATAATTAGAATGGTTAGACTCTCTCAAAAGGTAAAGACACTTTGTGGAACTGCTGAACAAATACCTTCATCCACCTCAGACTTTGACTATTTAAATAACTCATAACAAAAATCATCACAGATCAGTTCTATAGAACATAGAAAAAGATGGGTCCAACTCCTGATTTTAAATTTCCATTCATCTAACATTCCTAGTCACTGAGGACCAATCAGGAGTTTCCTGTGTCCTCTCAGAAGTGCTTAGAAATATGTACTTCCATGGGAGATGTCTTTTTTTGGATTATGTATATATCGTCATATTTAACATATTTCTACATTGTTGTTTGTCCTTCGTTTTCAAAGAGAACCATGGCATCAGGGTAATGTCATGATTTTCAGTGAGCTGGATTAAGTGACAGAGGGTTGTTTAAGGTCACCAACTTCACTCTCTCCTCCATAGCCCCCAAGATATACATCAGGATGACTGGAGATGGCTGCAGATGTATAAGGCAATTGGGGTTAAATGACTTGCCCAGGTTGATAAGTGTCTGAGGTAATATTTGAACTCAGATCCTCCTAAATTCAGACCAGTGCTCTATCCACTGTACCATATAGCTGCCCTGCTATAAATCCATATTAGTAATGTTGTGAAAGAAGAATCAGAACAAATGAGAAAAAAAGCACAAGAAAGAAAAAAAAGTGAAAATAGTAGCTTCAATTTGTATTCAGACCCCATAGTTCTAAATGTAAATAGCATTTTCCATTTTGAATCTTTTGGAATTGTCTTGGATCATTGTATTGCTGAGAAAAGTTAAGTATTACAGTTGATCACAACAATGTTACTGTTACACTGTACAATATTCTTCTGATTTTGCTTACTTGACTCAACATCAGTTCATGCAAGTCTTTCCAGGTTTTTCTGAAATCTGCCTACTCATCATTTCTCATAGCATAATAGTATTCCATTATATTTATATACCACAACTTGTGCAGCCATTCCCCAATTGATGGGCATCCCCTTACTTTCCAACTCTTTGCCACCACAAAAAGAGCAATCATAAATATTTTTTACATGTGAGTCCTTTTCCATTTTTTATGATCTCATTGGGATATAGACCTAATAGTGATATTACTGGGTCAAAGGGCATGCATAGTTTTTATAGCCTTTTGAGCATAGTTCCATATTGACCTCCTGAATGGTTTGATCAGATCACAACTCCACTAACAATTCATCAGTGTCCTAATTTTCCCACATCTTCTCCAACATTTATCATTTCTTTTTTTTTGTCATATTAGCTAATCTAGTAGCTGTGAGATGGAACCTAAGAGTTTTAATGTGCATTTCTCTAATCAATAGTGATTGAGAACATTTTTTTTGTATGAAGATAGATAGCTTTAATTTCTTCCTCTGAAAACTGTCTATTCATATCCTTTGACCATTTATAAGTTGGGGAATGATTTGTATTCTTATAAAGTTGTTTCAATTCTCAATATAGTTGAGAAATGAGGCTTTTATCAGAAACACTGGCTGTAAAAATTCTTTCCCAGTTTTCTGTTTTCTTTTTAATCTTGGTTGCACTGGTTTTGTGTGTGCAAAACCTTTTTAATTTAATGTAATCAAAATGACCCATTTTGCATTTTGTAATTTTCTCTATCTCTTGTTTGGTCATAAAGTCTTCCCCTCTCCATGGACCTAATAGGTAAGTTTTTCCTTCCTCTTCTAATTTGCCTACAGTATCAATCTTTGTGTTTAAATCTTGTACCCTTTTTATCTTATTTTGGCTTATGGTATAAGATGTTGGTTTTTGCCTAGTTTCCAGTTTTCCCAGCAGTTTTTATCATATAATGAGTTCTTATCCCAGAAGGTGGAGTCTTTTGGTTTATGAAACAATATATTACTATAGCCTACTGTGTCTTGTGCACCTACCTCATTCCACTGATCTACAACTCTATTTCTTAGCCTGAACCAAATAGTTTTGTTGGTTGCTGCTTTTTTAACATAGTTTTAGATCTGGTACAGCTAGGCCACCTTCCTTTGCATTTTTCATTAATTCCTTTGATATTCTTGAACTTTTGTTATTCTAGATGGATTTTGTTACTGTTTTCTAGCTCTATAATTTGTTTTTTTGGTAGTTTGAATGGTATGGCACTGAATAAGTAAATTAATTTAGGTAGAATTGTCATTTTTATTATCTTAGCTTGGCCTACCCATGAACAATTGATATTTTTCTAGTTGTTTAGATCTGATTTTATTTGTGTGGAAAGTGTTTTGTAATCATGTTCATATAATTCCTGGGTTTGTCTTGGCAGGTAGACTGCCAAATATTTTATATTGTCAACAGTTATTTTAAATGTAATTTCTCTTTCTATCTCATGTGGTTGGGATTTGTTATGTAGGGGGCCAATTTATTATGGGGAGAGTTAATTGGGTAGCTCACCTTAATACTGGGGTTCAGAAAATAATGAGAGACCTCTACGTCCAAAGTTTTATTAATGGGAATAAAATTTACAACAAAGGTGAACTTAATAAAGCCAGGGACAAGGGAATAAGGGAAGAGAAAACGAATAAGCTCCCCATCTCTAGCAAAGACTGACTCCAACCCCAAACTTGCTTACTGCTCAGTTAGCTCAAAGAGCTGGCCTCAATTCCACTCACCACCTGGGGTCTGTAGTTTCAATGGGAGTCAGCTGTGCAGTTCCTCTCCAGTACACTCCTCCACTCACCAAAGGGCAAGAGAGCTGAATATGAATGCAAAGGACAAAGGGAAAAAAGGCATTTTGTAGCTATGTTAGAGGTAAAGGAAGATCTAGAGAATTATAAGATTATAGTTGAGAATGAGTGGGATGATAACAGATGGTAATGGGAAGGATGAATTCTTTTACTTTCATTTATTTTCCAGGAAAATAATCTTTGCCTGGGGGGAAAAATGGAACAATGGTTAATGGGGGTGAAGCCAAAGATAAGTGAGAAGCTAGTAGGAAAGCACTTAGCTACTCTCAATTAGTTCAAGTTACCAAGACTGGTCAAGTTGGACTAGATTACCTCCAATTTCTCTTCTCATCCTTAGATTCTGCATATGCTCTCCAACTGCAGACAGATTGCTCAAGGTGGTAAAGGTTAGTTCAGTGGAAAAGAGAAATTGTGTAATCTCAGGGATCTAGTCTTTATATAATGAATCTTTTTTTTTTAACTTCTTGGCAGTAGCAAGGAAGAATTATTTAAAAGGTGAGCAGGAATTTGATTATGGTAGTTTTTATTTTAGAATTTTTGACAGCTTCCTTTGCATTGTCTTTAATGAAAGGGATAAGGGGTGGGGCACAAATTAACAATGGAAATTAGATTAGAAAGTAGGTCATATTTAAATCAAGAAGAAGCTAGATGTCTTAGTGGATGGAGCACTATGCCTGGAGTCAAAAAGATTTGAGTTAAAATCCAGCCTCAGACAGTTACTAGATGCATTAACCCTCAGCAAGTCACTTAATCTCTGTTTGCCTTTATCTATTGAGAAGGAAATGGCAAACTACCCCAGTATCTTTGCCAAGAAAATCCCATGGACAGTATTGGCCTGCTATGTTCCATGGGGTCATGAAGAGTTAGACATGACTGAACAATAACACATTTAGATACCTGAAGAAAAACAACTTTTAACAAACTTAGTGCACTGTTTCCTGGCAAGAGGATATTGATAATTGCTTATCATCACAAAATCAAAGCATTGGGGGCAGCTAGGTGGTGCAGTGAATAAAGCACTGGCCCTGAATTCAGGAAGACCTGAGTTCAAATCCTGCCTCAAACACTTGACACTTACTAGCTGTGTGAACCTTCACAAGTCACTTAACCCTCATTCCCCTGAAAAAACAAAACAAAACAAACAAACAAAATCAAAGCATTTTCTTGGACAAACTATTCCTAAGTAATTTATATTCTTGTGTCCTTAGTATAACATAGTATTTCTTTTAGAATGTTTTATGATTGCATTTTTTTCCTCAACTTAGACTTTCTCTTCTGCTAACTCATCATTGAGATATAGTACAGTATGGGAATTTGGGGATTAGCTAGTCTAATATTCATTTGACAAATAAGGAAACTAAGGCCTAGAGTGTTAGGTGCTTTTCTAAAGAACACAGAGATTGCAGAGAAAATATTCTAATTATTGTTGTCCTCCTACAATAGATATAATCTTCTAATACTATATTGTTCTTGGTGAGATCTTCTGTATTCGTATGCATTTAAAAGGAATTATTAAAATACAGAAATACAAGCAAAATCTGGAAGTATCACAATGAAAGGATCCTATGTTAGGAATCCTGTGGAGAGGAAAAATTGGGTAATTTCTTTTTTAAAAAAACCTGCCCTTTGCTACAAACTGACTTATGTGAGTAAAGAGCAAGCAAATCTAGAAATTGTACAGAATCATGGGAGGCATATAAGAAGATATTGCACCCCTTTGACCACCAGAAAAAATACTATTAGCACTGCTGCTGTTGCTATTACTGTTAATGAGCACAGGGACTTTTTGTGCACATGCTTTTGTGCCTTTCTTTTTATCCCCTATGTGCTCAGAACTCTGCTTGGCACCCAGTAAGTGCTTAATAAATGTTTCTTAATTGATTGATTGTTCTTAATAAGAGCTCACATAGATATTGGGGATTTAAAGGTACAAATAAATTTACATATATTATGTCATTCCACAGAACAAATGAATTAACCATTATTTGCTAACATTTGTTTAAAAATCTTTATGTAAGAAGTAGCTAATTTTTTTCTTGTTAAACAAACATTCTAAGCAAACAAACCAAAAAAAGGCAACCTCTCAAATGAGAAATGATAGATATTAAGGAGAACTGAGAAAACTAAAAATGTAAGGGCTTTTTTTTGTTTTGTTTCATTTTTAGAACCAAGGATAAAACAGGTTGGGGACAATCTAGGTTTTGCAATAAACCAAGGATGCTATGAAATTAATGATGACTTCAAAAGAGCAAGAAAATTAACCCATTTTAAAATCGGCATTTAGCAGAAGTAATGAAGGAGGTAAATATGAATAATTAGGAAGTAATTAAAACCTTGCAAAAAATGACTATTTACAAGGAACTAGTAAGGGAACAGTGCTAAGAAAATTTGAACATATACTGAGCAGTAGACTTCCATGACAAACACCCTAGGCCATTAAGGGAATTTGTCAGAGAATTTAATTAACTTGCAATGATTTTTGGAAGCCCTTGGAAAAGACTAGAAGCAAAGAAATACGGTATCTATCTTTAGAAAAGGTTAAGAAGCACAAGCCTAGAAATTGCCAGATGGTAACTTTTCAATCAATTAGCCAAAATGTCAATCATTAGTAAAAATAAAATGCAAAATTCAGAAAAAAATTTACAAAGATTAAAAAGTTCATGTCATTAGGAAAGCAAATAGGTTCAAATGAGATAATGTATGTAATTCATTTTGCAGACTTCAAAAAGCCATATGTCAGTTGTTATTGTCTGTTGTTATTATTAATAACAGAAGAACAGTACACAAAATAAATTTTAACAGTTTTTTCTCAAATTTGTTACAATGATAGCTATAAAAATAAAATCTTTGGTCGAACATGTACATAATAGACATGAGATCTCAAACCTTCATTTGCAAAAAAAATCATAATTGGCTTATTTAAATGTTCTACAGTGTGAATTTAACCTTGAGATATGAAAGTTAGTAATAAATTTGCTTTTGTTGAATTGAATTGAAGTGAATTAATCTGAGGTGGAGGCAATGCTAATAAGTGTATGCAAACAAGGTAAGTGTCTAACAGAACATGACAATACTTGACCAGAGATTTAATTTTAATTTTTTCTATATTAATTGTTCAATGCAATGTAGTTCAGTTGAATTCAACAAATGCTTTTAAAAATACTCCCTGCCCATAGCAATTTACATTCTACTGGAAAAATAAATCAATAATGATATTTGATATATGAAAACTGTGTAAGTAACTGTGATTTGGTTATCAAGAGCCCTGCTTATTATTAATATTAGGTAAAAGCAGTGAGAGAATAGCATTTAGTCTAATGGAATCACAAACCCTAAAGCAAAAAGGGAGAAAATAATGGAGTTTCAAATAGAAAAAAAATGTAGAGAGACATCTGAAGAAGGGGAATCTTTAATGAGATACTCTTGTGGATGGTATGACTTAGCACCTGACACAGAGCTGACCTGTCTCAGTGATTTAGGTATACCCATAGGTTGGAGGAAAGACAATCCCTGTTTGGGGCATAAAAGGCAGGATATGGGTGTTGAGGAGGGCAAATGCACTACAAATGAAAAAGATAGGCGAAATTGGTACCTGGGTATCTGCAGAGTTAAAAGCAGTAATCTGCGGATACCAAGATTTTGAAGACAGTTTTTTAGAACATGGATTCAGAGATGACTAATTTTCTATACTATCATAATGCTGTATGCTTAAGAGTTTCCTGGTTGTCTTTACAAACTGATTCCCTAGAGCATCAGATGTATTTTCAATTGTGAATGTTGCATTCCCCACCACCAGCTAGATGTCATTGACATGGTTGTGTACAGCATCCTAAATTAAGGCTTTTGACTGATACAGATGAACATAAAATGTTTTTCATTCCTCTGCAACACAAAACAAAACAAAACAAACAACAACAAAAATGGTTTCTCTTCCCCATACTAAATTTCCCATGTTTCATCTATACCCATAGGGAACAGAATCAGCAACCTCATGATTATTCTCTTCTAGATGTCTCAACAACACTTCTTAAGTTACTTTTAGGAAACTAAATCTAATAATTGACATAAATAGCAATTAAATTTCACCACATTAAAGTTGACTCAATTTTCTAGCACATCTAGAACCTTTTGACTCTACATTTAGTGTGTTAACTACGCATCCCAACTTTGAAGAAGCAGCTTTTTTCTTTCAATTTAAAAATATTGTTGCAGTATATTTCTAAAATATATTGCATGGTATCCTGAGTTGAGGAATTGCATTCTGGATAAATTTAATATTTCCTTAATGACTGAGGTTTATCATTACCTTATATTATGTTAGGCAAGTTACTAACCCTTTATGAGTCTCTTCTTTCTTATTTGTAAATAGTTTTAGATAGAAGTATCTCAAAGTCTCTTTCTAGTCTAAGACTCTATGATTCTGTGATTATTATGAATATTCATTATTGCACTGTGGGGGCATTGAGGTATATAAGCCTAGCTGGTTTACACTGAATTCTGTTAGTCTTTTATAGTTCTTTTGTCTTTCCCTTCATTGCTAGCTATCATTTCTTCCTGCTGTCATTAATATTGTCATTAATATTATGGGTGCCTTAAATCAAATTTATTGACACACTATTCAAATATCATGAAGATAACATATCCCATGTAATGAACAGGTAGGAGAAAGTCAACATTCCCCCCCCCAAAAAATGAGGAGGTCAGCATCATGCAAAAATAATGTCCCATTTCAGAGATCAAAGGAGTAATTGATCAGCAAGTCCAAGAGTCAAAACTTTGAAAGAAATATAAGATTCAAGGGACCAAGGCAGGGGAGAGAGGGATGCAGGGGAGTGGTTTGAGTGTAAGCCAATAAATTCAAAGCTAAGTGGTTCTTTATCAAGTAGTCAAGATAATAAATCCATTTCTTCACCATATCTGTTGATTGTACTTCTATCCCTCTAGTGAGTCAGATTTCTACTTTTATAATATTTTTGACTCTTTTATACCTTTCTTCCTTCTCTATATGCACATAATTGCTGAATCTTGTCAATTCTACCTGCATAACATCTATCATATTGGTGCCCTTTTTTCCAGTCTTGACACCTTCATCAACTTTCACCCTGATTCTAGTATCTCTATTCTCTTATATGTCCTCTACACAGTTGCCAAATTGATATTCCTAAAAGATTGATCTTGGCCCCTCCCCCTTTGATAGCAACAACTACTCAAAAACCTCAGTGGTTCCCTAATTCCTTTCAGATGGAATACAAAATCTTTATTTTGGCATTTAACATGCTCCACAAGCTTACTCTGACCTACGTTTTAGACTTATTTAATGTTACTTCCACTCATGTGGTATTCATTCCAGTCAAATTACCTGATAGCTGTTTGTTTTTGTAAATGACATTTCATCTCCCAGCTGATTCCATTTTACAAGTCCTGCCCTAGTACCAATGTCTAGATGTATTTCTTCCTCACTTCTGCCTGGTTTATCTAGCATAACTCAGGTGCTTTCTCCTATATGAATCCTTAATGTTAACTACCTAATTCTCTATTATCAGGAACCTTCCCCCTTGAAATTATTTTTCATTAATTTGTAAGTACTTTATATTGGTTTTGTTATATATTTGTGTCCTATAAGGGTTGATTTGTCTTTATATCATCAGTGTAGTACTTTGCATACATTATATAAAGCAAAGACATCACTGAAACAAATTAAGAACTTGGAAGGAGGCATGGGAAACCTAAATTGGTGACTGTTTTCTTCATGCAGATAATCATGGCATCCTTGCCAAATTGTCCTTTCATTCATTCCTAATGCCCTTCTCATACTTATATACATTCAGATGTAGACATAGATACAAATAACAATCTTCTTAAATCAATAACTTATTTTATATCACAAATCAACTGGCTTGGCAAGAATAGGTGCCCTGGACTATGGCAGAATAAAATGTGTGGATTTTGTGACAAGTTTTTAATCACACTCGAATATCATTATCATTTATAAATTCATCACTATATTAGATATGGTAAAACTAACTTAAGGTCTGATAGTCAAATAAATCATTTATTACTATACTCTTTGAAGGAGAAAACACTGATTTTTTTTTTACAAAGAGCTATTCCTGAGTTCTTTTTAGAAAGGAAACTCCAAAAAACCCCACAAAAAACAAAAACCTTTTTGGAATGTATATCATAGGGAAACAAATGGTGAAATCCCTACCACATGGAATGTCTTAAACTAGACTTAATGGATTCAGCACTGAGCAATTTACCCTCTATTAAAAAGAGGCAAAGAATTAGGTCAACTCTCATAGGTCTTCTTTCTCCATTTTCTAAGATTTTCTCTGATGCAAAGATGACTCATTGCCATTGAAAAGCTCAATACAAGTGCCTTTTGTATGTCATATGAGGTTTCCAGAAAATAGATCAATGAAGTTACACTTTCAATAGACCAATGAGTATACAGGAAAAAGTGAGAAGCCAAAAATAGGCCAGAAAAAAGATCTGTATGTCTCAGCCTCTCTGGTATTTGAAGTTCTAGAAACATTTCCTTCTGAAAGTTCTCTTTGTCTCTTTTTTTTCTCTTTTAAACTTTTGGAGTTGATGGGAAAAATAGGAGGATTGTATCAATTGCTCTAGTTTTTTTCAGATCCAAGGACAATGTTCAATACTCATAAGATGGGAAGGAGTTTCCAAATGTGCCACACACATCTATCTATCTATCTATCTATCTATCTATCTATCTATCTATCTATCTATCTATCTCGATCTCTCTATGTGGTTATATCATTATTTATATTCTGTAAAAGTTGTCTATTATTCTCACCTCTCCATTACTTATTAATTTTGATAGAAAACCTATAGCAAATATTCTGAAACAGATTCAATATCTTCTTAAATCAGCTGGGTGATTCCTGAACCAGGACACACTGGTACATTTGTTAGGGGACATGATAAATTGAGTCCCTAAGTCTTTGGCAGAGAAGTTAACTTGAAGATTACAGATAAGGAAATTCTGAGTTATCTGTATCTCTAATGATTAGCTGGTATGTGAGTGAAAATTAGAAAAGAGATCTTTGCATCTCTGAAGTCTTTTTTTTTAAAAAATAGTTTGACTTCTTAATTGCTACATGGGAATACAGAACTTTAATATTCTCTCTCTACGACATTCTCTTCAAGGACAACACTTTTTCTTTTTTTTTCTCTCTTTTTTGTTTTGTTTTGTTTTGTGGAGAAATTAGGGTTAAATGATGTGCCCAGGGTGACACAGCTAGTAAATGTCAAGTATCTGAGGCCAGATTTGAACATAGGTCCTCCTGAATCCAGGGCCAGTGCTTTATCTATTGTGCCACCTAGCTGCCCCCAACAACACTTTTTTTCTTAATCTGAACAGTATATCACAATTAAATTTAAGTCAACAAAAATAATTTTTCAACTATGTGCAAGGCATTGTTAGGCACTAAAGATACAAGGAAAGACAGAAAGATGGGATGGAAGGAGGGAGGAAAGGAAGGGAGGGAGGGAGAGAGGGAGGAAGAAAGGAAGGAAGGAAGGAAAGAAAGGAGGGAGGGAGGAAGAAAGGAAGGAAGGAAAGAAAGGAGGGAGGGAGGAAGAAAGGAAGGAAGGAAGGCAGGGAGGGAGGAAGGGAGGGAGGGAGGGAGAAAGGAAGGAAGGAAGGAAGGAAGGAAATAAATATGGTTTTCAGTCCTCTTGAAGGGTTTTACATTCTACTAGGAAAGTAGAGGGGTGTGTGTGTGTGTGTGTGTGTGTGTGTGTAAACACATACATACATACATACATGTAAATAAATGAATGTATTAAAGTAATGCAAAGTCATTCCAAGAGGAAGAGAGCTAATAAATGAGATTTAGTTAAACATTAAAAAGCATTTTGATGGGCAGGCAACTACTCAGGTTTAACTGCTTTTCATAGATATCTAATTAGAAATAACTAAAATGGCTGATAAAACAGTATATAAACACTGAGTAAAAAAGTTATTTTAGCAATCTCTTTGTACATCTAGTATCCTCTCCCTTTGCAAATTCAAAGGTGCTTCTTCTTGTACTAGGGTTCCAAGTGCATTTGTCTTCTTATGTATAATATCACAAGCTTCAGTGGGCAGAAATCATTTGAGTTAGACTATCTGCAGTCCTGAAAGAACTGAGCAGCTTCTCTAACTTGCATTTGACAAGAAAGGTACTGAATAAGAACAAAGGAGGTCTGGGAGGTAACCATCAATTGGACCAGAAATTCTGGATCTTTTGTTATATCATAAAGAAATCATAACTACATAAACTCTTTGTGAGTAGAAACTATTTCTTTTCCTTAAATTCAAATAGATCATTAAAATAATAATTTATTTACCATATAAAACTTTGGAGGGGGAGAATGTCTTCACAATAGTGAGTGCCAATGGTATGACTTTTTTCCCTTTTATTTCACTTTTGTTCTCAAATGTAAAAATTTTAAAACATTGGAAAAAATGTTGAGTATCAAATTATCTCCTTTTTACCCCTCCTACTCCATCCTTGAGAAGGCATTCAATTTGATATAGATTATGCATGTATATTCATGCAAAATATATTTCCATATTTGCCATGCTGCAAAAGAAAACACAGAACAAGAAAAAAACCAAGAAAAATAATGTTTAAAAAGTATACTTCAGTCGGCATTCAGACTCCTTCAGTTCTTTCTCTGGAGGTGGCTATCATGAAATGTCCATTGGAGCTATCTTAGATCATTGTATGATCACAATAGCTAAGTAATTCACAGTTAAGCATCATACAATATTGATGTTACCATGTACTTAGTTCTCATATTTCTGCTCATTTCTCTTGAATCAATTCATATACATCTTCCCAAGTTTTTCTAAAAGTATCCTGTTCATCTTTTTTCTTGGCATGATCTCTCTCTCCCTCTCTCTCTCTCTTTCTCTCTCTCTCTCAGGGCCATGAGGGTTAAGTGACTTGCTCAGGGTCACACAGCTAGTAAGTGTCAAATGTCTAAGGCCAGATTTTAACTCAGGAGTTCCTGAATCCAGGGCTGTGGCTTTAGCCACTATGCCACCTAGCTGCCCCTCTTTTGGCATAATCTTATTCCATCATAAAGGCAGCTAGTTAAGTAACACAGTATATACAGTGTCAAATCTGGAATCAAGAAGATCCATCTTCCTTTTTTTTTTTTTTAAGGAAAACTTTTGTGGTAAAGATTAATATTGAAAGTTTTAGCTGAATCATTTGGGAGGGGCCACACCTGGCCCACCCTGAGATTGTACATGCTACTGAGCAGCTTTTGAAGGAACTCCCCTTTTGGGGAGGAAAAATGCCAGTCCTCCCCTTTTGGGGGAGGAAAACTCCACCTGAAGGGAGGCAACTTCTGGTGGGTGTGGCATTCAAAAAGTTCAGTCTCTTTCAGCCTGGAAAGTAGTCTGGTGGCACTCGGCTTGGTGGTGGGGTGTTTTGTGCTTGATCTTGGGTATGCTGGTTTTTGGCCTGGCAGGTAGTTCAGGATTGGTGAGTTTTGCAAAAGAAAATCCTAAATTCCTTTGAACTAGCTTAATCTCTGGGATCACATAGGCTAAGCTTAGAGTTAAGACTGTCCATCTGTATTTCTACTTCCTTATTTCCCTAATTGGTTTCACCTTTGTGGTCTAATTAATTCCCAAGTAATAAAACCTGATCCTTTATGAACTAAAGCTCAGAGGCTCCTTTTCTTATTGGCCTGGGAGGAATATATAAAAAGGAAAGTTCAAAGGGGCAATTAAACCTAAGTGAGTCCTTCATATTTCTGGGACCCAAATATTAAGGTGAGTCACTCTAATATGCTCTGTATATCAGATTTTGGCCATCACACTTTTAAATTTAATATTTAACCCTCCAATTATATGGAAAAACAATCTTAACACTCATTTATTAAAACTTTGAGTTCCAAGTTCTTTCCCTCCCCTCCACCCCTCATTGAGAAAGCAAGCAATTTGACATGTTTTCATGTGTAGTCATATAAAACATAGTTACATATTAGTCATGTTGTGACAGAATACAGACAAAAACAATAAAGAAAGTTTTTAAAAATGAAATTTTTATTGACTCCCTCAGTTCTTTCCCTGGAGATAGCATTTTTTCAGCATAAGTCCTTAGGAATTGTCTTGGATCATTGTATTTCTAAGAATAGCTAAGTCATCTGTCGCTGATCATCATAAAATATTATTGTTACTATGTACACCATTCTCCTCGTTCTGCTTACTTTATTTTGCCTTGGTTCATGTAAGTCTTTCCAGTTTTCTCTGAGAGCATCCTACTCATCATTTCTTATAGCAAAATGGTATTCCATCACATTCATATACCACAACTTGGTCAGCCACTCCCTAATTGATAGACATCCCTTCAATTTCCAATTTTTTGTTACCACTAAAAGAGCAACTATGCATATTTTTATACATTTATATCCCTTCCCTTTTTCTTTTTTATCTTTTATGGATACAGACTTAGTAATAGTATTGTTGGGTCATAGTGTATAAATGGTTTTATAGCCTTTTGGGCATAGTTCCAGATTGCTCTCCAGGTTGAATCAGTTCACAACTCTACCAACAGTGTATTATTGTCTAATTTTCCCCAGATCTTCTCCAACATTTGTAATTTTTCTTTTCTGTCATATTAACCAATCTGATGGGTATAGAGTAGTACCTCAGAGTTGTTTTAATTTGTATTTCTCTAATCAATAATGATTTAGAGCATTTTTTCATATGACTATAGATAGGTTTGATTACTTTTTCTGAAAATTGTCTCTTCATATTCTTTGGCCATTTATCAATTGGATAAATGACTCTAATTCTTATAAATCTGATTCAGTTATCTATATACTTGAGAAATGAGACCTTTATCGGAATACTCACTAATTTTTTCACAGTTTTAATTGCTAGTTGTGAATTCCCCAATCCTATTTTATACATATTTATCTTACTCTCTTTTCTTTCATCCTGTACATCCTCAAAAGTGTTTTGCTTCTATCTACTGCCTCCCCCAATCTGCCCTCTTTTGTCAGTCCCATCCCTTCTAGTGGTCCTTTCCTCTCCTACTTCCCTGTAGGGTAAGATAGGTTTTTATACCCAAATGAGTATGTACTTTATTCCCTCTTTGAGCCAATTCTGATGAGTAAGGTTCAAGTACTACTCCCTCCCTTCCACATTTTCCCCTCCATTGTAATCTCTTTCCGAGAAACTATGTGATCTCCTTACCATCTGTGGACTGAACTCCTGAATCTGTTCCTGCCATTTATACTGATGAGGAATTCTCTTGCTAGCTGACCTTTCCTGCCAACTTCCTATGTTGTCTTTTCTGGAAAGTTGTTTTACTTCAATCTTTTGTTCTTTTTGCTACCCCAGAATTCAATTTGAGGCATTATTTTAAAGTTGTTTGGAGGGGAACTTTAGAGAGTTTTGGTGAATTACTGCCTCTATGTCACCATCTTGGCTCTACCCTCAGTATTTCTTTTCATTTATGAGCAATGAATTGACATTGATAGAACCAAGATTACCCAACAACTCTATGGATGAGTTATGATTAAATAAACAGGTAGGCTTTAAAATTGCTGCTCTAACCAAAATTGTGAGATTGGTCAAAATTTTAACTTGAAGCTTTACATTTACATTTTCAGATTTATGCCTTATCCCAAATACTATTTCTAATTTTTGTGTGGATGATTTTAGCTGAATGTCAACTAATCTCATTTAAAATGAACCTGGAACTGTGTCTGGCACATAGTAAGTAGACACTTAAATGCATGTTGATTCATTAGTTGATTAATTTACTGAAGAGAGCCAGAGTAATGTAATGGAAAAGCACTGGAGTATGAGTTAAAAGACCCAGATGCTTGCTCCAGTTCTATCTCAACTTCCAGTGATGTTTGGCAGATCACCTCACTCCTCCAGAATCTGATATTCTCATCTGGAATAGAAAAGATTTAAATTTCCTGATCTCTAAGGTACTTTGAAGCTCTAAATCCCATGGCCTGTTGATTCACCTGGGATATTTGGATTTTAATAGGAAGCTTTTAAAGACTGAGAAGCCTTCAAGACATATGAAATAGTTTTAATGGTGGAAATGCACTTAAGATATTTGGTCTAATCACACACACACACACATACACACTTTACCATAACTGCTTTCTCTTGGATTTTCTCTAGTTTTCATTTAGGCTATTAAGGCAACTGTGTTTGTATAAGAAAGAGCTGGTTCTCTGCTCAGGTATACCACAATTCCTTCCCACTAGTAGACTGATGGCTAATGTTCTTATAACTTGAGAAATAGAGAGTCAGTGTTACATTTTAAGGCAGCAAGCTATCAATTCAATGACTATCTACTAAATGCATACATAACCAAATGGCATGATATTTCTTTCTTCTAATATTTTATGCACCATTTATCAAATTTTCATCCCAAAAAACTAAAATAAAGTATTAATAGGATTTCTTCCCATTCTTGGTTCCATCAAATTTTCCTAATGTTCTTCTTTGCAGATTATAGGGTATTTGCTGAATAGAAATGAAATTTTGCAAAACATAATTATTATTCAGGACATCATTTAAATTTGTATATATACAGAAACTAAAACCATTATTAGAGTAATATCAATGATCATTCTGTCCCTAGTTGCGATGATAAACCAAAATCAAGTATCAAGATTTATATTTTTTGAATATGTCTATTGACAACTTCTTTTAAAGGATTTTTTGAAATTTTTCTTTGTTCTCAATCAAGATAGTAAAAGGGGGGAATTGAATAAAAATACTTTTTTCTATTTTTAAGTAGCTATGAATTTAAAATTAAGATTTTATTTGAAATGTCCTTTACTTTAAAAATGAAATAAAATGAGTGGGTTTGAAGATTCCTATAAAGTTTTATTGCTGACTGTTATGGCACATTGCCAAGTTTACCTTGTAAATTAAAAGAAAAAAAATGAGTAAGGGAGGAATATTAGCTGAATTCTGAAAGCTCCAGACCAGTTTAATTCAAAATACCCTTCTTCAAAAGTTATCATTTGTCTAGGACATATCAAAGAAAATGGCTTGTAAATTATATACAGACTAATAGTGACACCAAGTGGTGGCATAGTTAATTGTTTTTTCTTTTCTTTCATATCAGAAGATAGGGTTAACATTGGAATCCAAGAAACAGAAAGCAGAGTTATTACTGTCAAGTATAGCTTATTATTTTGCTGTAAATTGTACAGAGCTTTTAAAAATAGAATTAAAATCGTTTTATTTATAATAGAGGTGCTAAATTCAGATAAGATTCAGTCAGTTGTAAAATAACATCATAAACAACTATGAAGAGTACTTGTGAACGTATTTATAACATTTCTCATCTGGCTGTATGATTTAGGAATTTCTCTGGCTTTTCTTTTATGCCCCCCTTCAATTTCCTTTTGTGTACAGTCTTCCTCATTAGATCATATAAAAGAATATTTTTCATAAGCATTCATTGTAACAAAGTGCAATAGTTAAGCACAACCAAATTCCACCACAGCATAAACAACATTCCACACTTAGAATTATTCAAATTTCCCTGGAAATGAAGGAGTTTCAACTTTTTTTCCTCTTCTCCTGGGTCAAAATTGATGATTACAAATCACACAGGATTTAGTTTCATGATGTTATTCTTTTCAATTAAGGTTGTTGTGGTTGCCAGAAAGGCATAATGTGTGGTATAATGCCACATAGTGTGGCATGATAGATAGTGAATGGACCTTAAAGCCAGGAAGACCTGGGTTCAAGGTCCATCTCTGACACATCCTGCTTCTGTAACCCTGGACAAGTCATTTTCCTTTCAAGTGTTCTAGGTAATTTACTAAGACTGTAAATTTCAAAGGTGTTGACCTGAAATGGTAGAGAGAGTTACCTCGCATTGGAGTTCCTTATACTAATAAAATCAGAGATTAACTCCCTATTAGAGTAAGTGTGTATTTCATTTTCCTGCATCTGTTTTTTACTCTTCAATAGCTCTTGAGTCTTTCCATGTTTCTTAGATTCCTCATATACATCATTTATTTTTGCACAAAAATATTCCATTATTTTCATATATTAAAATTTGTTCAGCCATAATCCAATCAAGGGAAATTTCCAAGTGTTTTATTTCCAACTACAAAACATATTGTTCTAGATATCTTAATGTGTAGAAGATGGCAGAGGAAAGACATTAAATGAATAGGACTCCTGATACAATTGCCCCCAAAATAGTAATAAAATAACCCTCAGGGCAGAAAAACACACAAAAATACTGGCTGAGAGTTTTCTCCAGCTATAGATAGATTTCAGGGGGCTGTGCTGGGCAATGGATAAAGCCTAACCCCGCAGTTGGGCTGACACACCAGAAACCTGCCCAAGGAATTTGCCCCAGTGCCTCTGAATCAGCTGCAGCACAGGCATCTTCTGGAACTGAGCGAGTGGTCAGGCTGAACAGCTGGCCTGGGGTGTAAGTGCAGGGGTACCAGTGGACTGGGGGGAAGGATTCAACTGTCCCACCCCAGTGGGCAACCAGGAAGAAATCCTGAGCGGCTGAAGGCCCGGGTGGGGGAGGGGAGCAGTGGAGCAGTCTCATCGGAAGCTGAGAACCACACCACAGAAAGCTTTGCTGGTTGGTCTCTTAGTAAATAGGCCTGAGGTTATCTCCGGACCTGAGAATAGGCCAGGTGAGATTAAAACCTGCCCTGCCTCAATCCCAAACACCTGGGACCCTCTGAAGCTGAGAACAGGAGTGGAGCCGAGAAGCAGATCCGCCCCCCCCCCCCAGAGAGTTTTAAAACAAATGAAAGTGGGGAAGCTAGGTGGCGCAGTGGATAAAGCACCGGCCCTGGATTCAGGAGTATCTGAGTTCAAATCCGGCCTCAGACACTTGACACTTACTAGCTGTGTGACCCTGGGTAAGTCACTTAACCCCCATTGCCCTGAAAAAAAAACAAAAAACAAATGAAAGTGAGGCCAGGCAGGCTGAGAAGAAGCCCAACCATCACCCAGGCCACCCTGTAGCTTGAACAGTGTATCCTGGAAACAGAGTCACACTTTAAGAAGGAGTTAAAAGCCAAGAAACAGTAAGCCAGGATGAGTAGGCAGAGAAAGCAGAAGACCATCGAAAACTTCTTTGGGGGTAAGGTAGACCACACTACAACCTCAGAAGAAGAAGATAATAACAGGGTCAAAGTTCCAACATCCAAAGGTCCAAGAAAAATATGAACTGGTCTTAGGCCATGGAAGCTCTCAAAAGGGACTTTGAAGAGAAAGTAGGAGAAATAGAAAGAAAATGTAGAGAAAAGGAGGAAAGAATGGAAAGGGAAATGAGAGAGATGCAGGAGAGTCATGAGAAAAAAATCAACACTTTGAAAAGCCAAATGGAAAAGGAGATTAAAAAAACTCTCTGATGAAAATAACTGCCTAAGAATTAGGATTGAACAAATGGAAGCTAGTGACCTTATGAAAAACCAAGACACAGTAAAACAAATCCAGTTGAATGAAAAAATAGAGGGCAAGGTGAAATATCTCCTTGGAAAAACAGTTGAACTAGAAAATAAATCTAGGAGAGATAATTTGAAAATCATTGGACTACCTGAAAACCATGACCAAAACAAAAGCTTAGATACCATCCTCCAAGAGATTGTGAGGGAAAATAGCCCTGATATTCTAGAAGCAGAAGCTAAAATAGAAATTGAAAGAATCTACCAATCACCTCCTGAAAGAGATCCCAAAAGGAAAACTTCCAGGAATATTATAGCCAAATTCCAGAACTCCCAGGTCAAGGAGAAAATATTGCAAGTAGCTAGAAAAAAGGCATTCAAATACTGTGGAGCTCCAATAAGGATAAAGCAAGATCTAGAAGCCTCTACATTAAAGGACCGAAGGGCATGGAATATGATATTTCAGAGGGCAAAGGAACTGGGACTTCAGCCAAAAATCATGTACCCAACAAAACTAACTATAATATTTCAGAGGAAAAAAATGGGATTTCAATGAGAAAGAGGTCTTTCAAGCTTTTGTGATGAAAAGACCTGAACTGAATAGAAAGTTTGACTTTCAAATACAAGACCCTGGAGAAGCATAAAAAGGTAAACAGGAAAAAGACTTCATGAGAGATATTAAAAGATCAAACTGTTAACATTCCTATATGGGAAGATAATACTTTTTCTCTCTCTCTTTACCAAATTCTTATTCTCCTTAATAAATGCTTAAAGTCTAACTCTTGCTAAAGCTTATAATTTATTGGCGACCACTCATTAGATATTTTAGACAGACTAGCTAGAATTTTAGCCCTTAACAGATGGCTGACCACGAAGAGGAAAGCTAACCCTCAGTCTTCTTCTGATCTGCTGGTTGGGTAAGAAATTTCCCCTCCCTCTCCCTTTAACTGCTAAGTACTGGTGTACTGGCTGTGTTTTTCCTTTGAATTTTTTCAAATGGACCTTTTAAACTCCCTAATTATCCTATTTTTGATTTTGGTCTGTTTAACCAGACAAATGGGAGATAAGATCATGTTAATGCTTTGTTTTTGTGGATTTTCTATTTTTCTTTTTATTTTTGTTAAAAGAGCCAGCAACTTACTCACACAAGGAAATATCTCTCCCTCTCCCAACCATGCTTTTTCAGAGAAATCTGAAGAGATTCCTGCAGCTTTTCCCAATTCTAACACTAATTGTTGCTCTAATTTTGCATGCCTGGAGGCAATGACCCACCCTCTAGAAGTTTTTAATCCCCTAGCACCTGGAGGCAAAGTGGGGGAAGAGGAATCCAGGCCTGAGTTCAAAATCAAGTCTGATTCAAATTGTGCTGGTCCCTCCCCTCCTCTCCAGACCCCACCCTCTACTCCCCCCATGGCCAAGCCCTTTGCTTCCCCTGCCCGGGAAGTCCAAAGATCTAATGCGCATGCTCAACTTTCTCTAACTACATTTGCAGCTTCAGGCTCAGCCCTTCCCCAGCCTGGCTGTGCTTCTGAGACAACCTTAGAAAACCCTTTAAATTCCAGATATGCTCGTTTTGTTCATAATTTTGCTAACCTGCTTTTGTCTTTAATTAGTAATCTTATAAAGCATTTGTATGGTGAAAAGACTGACAGACAATATAGAGGGGTTAAAGAAGAAAAACTTAAGCTGAATAAGAATGACAATCATCACCATAGTTCAAGACTCCGCTTCTTTTGCCATGGAAGCATATATATTTTACAGAAATGTAGACGTAAGCAGCAAGGTATTGATATGAGTATTGGGGATTTTAGATATCGGAATCAAAAGTGTTCTGAATTCACTCAGAGTAATAGTATCAGTTCAGAGGTTACATAGGATTTCTGTGCTATTATATATACATTTTGAAATTAATGGTATGGGTTTATTTTCATAGAGATTTTCATGCTTTTGAGATTGTCTTATATTAGTTTCTAAAACAAGGAGAATATTTGTAAAAGCTTTTTATAGTCATGTGATCAAGTTTATATTTTATAATACTCTTATTGATATTAAGTTCATATTCATTTAGATTTCCTTAGTTTGAATTTCACTGTATTTTATTGTTCCATGTGTATTTTCTTCTATTCATTTGTCTATCTAATTTTGAAACATTGCAAGATGGTTTTGATTTCATAATACAATGTTAATTCTAGGAGTATTGTGCTCCCATGTTCTGAGTTGTTTGTTTTGTTATTTTTTTTCTCAACTGATTATTTGATCAAACTCTTTAAAGCATTTCCCTGGCAAATTGTTTGCCATGGCAAGTGTAAATTGATTCTAGAAGTATTATTTTTGATAAGCACATTCCAAAAAAAAAAAAAAAGGGGGGGAACATTTGTAAAAGTTTTCTTTTTTTTTCAAAAAAAGTTTTCTTTGAGATTCTGTTGTGCTTTAACTTGTATTTAAATATGTTCTGATTTTTCACAAAAGTAATTGTATACTAAGTAAAAAAAAGGGGTATTATTTGAAATTGTTGCATAATTATATATTGTGTTCTGAGTCAAGATGTATTCACATTTTTTGCAATCATTTATTATCCTCAATTTTAAATCCATATGAGACTTGGATTATGGGAACTTATCATTTAAGACACTAATTACCTTTATTCTGAGTTATCAGATGCCAGTTGGCCAAGATGCCATCCAATCACAAGAGGAATACATGCAAGAGCAGACACTGAACTGTCACATGAGGGGAGACATGCATGAAGTCAAGGTATGGCCGAGGGAACGGCTTTTGACAAATGTTGAGGTTGGATTCTCTTGGTTTAATATTTTATTTTATTTTTCCCCACAATATTGTACAGATGGCTGGAAGTATTCATCCCACCCATCTCGCTCCTACACCTGGCTTCTATGCTCCTCCTATATGCCTGATGCCATGGACATCTCAATCCCATGCATCTGATTAAGTCTGACTCAGTTTCCTCCAATATGTTCGGTGGCATGGACATATATTCCATCCACCTATTTTAGACCTGGCATACTGTATGGGCAGTACATATTGCTCAAGTGTGGGAATGCTCATATCCCATCATTTCTCTGTTCTTTTATGGTAACCCCCATAATTATCTCAGGTGTCATGATAAATACAGTGTTGAATTTGGCCTTGACACCTGTTACCAATTATATTAGATTTTTTAATTTCTCATAGTGGCATGAGGATAATTAGGCAGATGATGCAAAAAGTGATGAAACAAAGATAAAAATTATTTTTAATAATTAATATCGTAGCAATTGTCTTCTCAATTACCCTCCATAAGGGGGGGACTATAGTAATATTATAATTTTAAAGAATGGTTCAATTTTTGTTTTATTATATGTTTCATGTGTAACAACTAAGATTCTGAATTCCCTTAGACATGTTTTTGAGAACTTTCATTGTTTGATTTGATTATTGACAAAGCTATTTTAAAGTTGTGTTAAGCTCAATTTTGTAGGAAATTTTCCTGGCTGATTACCAGCATCCACACATCAACCCCTGAAAAGACTTCCATTCCACGACTACACCTAGAGGACATCTGAGAAAAGACTTTCAGAGACTTTAAATGAACAGTTTTGATTTGTTGTTTTTGTTGTTTTTTTTTCTCTTTCTGTTATAATATACACCATCTGTAACATGTATTCTCTGCAGAGGCCCTCCCTTTGCAAGACTAATGTCAAAGCGTCGGTTCATGAGGACAAAAAAAATCGCCCCTCTGGACAAAACTTTCCTTTCTTCCTTTTCTATATTGTTGTTCACATATTATTAGTTAGCAATAGTTATTATATTCTTTTTACTGTTCCGTCAAGGAAACATTTTGTTTCTTGAGGAACAACAGGGGGGACTGTAACGATTGGAATAACGCCACCTGCTGGATACTAACTGTAGAAGAGTTCTGCCCATGAAGCGAAGGTCTTTGAGGGCAAGACCAGGAGTCTTGTCTTTGGTATCAGGAAGTGACGCGGACTAGTGGGAGGAGGAAGGAAGAGACTGGCGCTCAGTCTCGCTCTCTTTCCTGAGGACGCTGGCGGAGAAGGGAGCTAGAAATGTGCTCTCCCTTTAATAGATAGGAATCTAGACCTTTCTCTCTCTCTTTACCAAATTCTTATTCTCCTTAATAAATGCTTAAAGTCTAACTCTTGCTAAAGCTTATAATTTATTGGCGACCACTCATTAGATATTTTAGACAGACTTTTGAAATCATAAGAACAATCTCAGTAAGCAATTCACATGTAAAAAGTGAAAGTTTTTCACAGTCGGTTAGGATAACTGAAAGACACCAGTTTTTGAAGGACCACCCTTTCGGGGAGGAGACCGTGATGAACCACCCGTGCATCTGCTAAGTACTCCACTTCCGGGGTGCGAGCTTAAAGGCAAGGAGAGAACATAAGTGATGTCTTTTTTCTCTCCTCACCTGCTGGCTTGCTCTGTACACACAGACGCTGACTCAGGTTCGACAGCGTGGTCCTTGGTGATCGGCCTGGTCCTCCATAACAGCATGTGCTTGACGTGGTTCTCAGCCTCAGAGGTGGTTTTGGAATTTGGTGTGTTCTATATGGAATATAGACTAAGCTTAGATCTAAGACTAATTATTTGTATTTCTACTTTCCTATCCCTCTAATCAACATCACCTTGTTTTGTTGGCTAATTAATTCCCAAACAATAAAAGCTCTAACTAAAGCTCAGAGGCTTCTTTCACTTACTGGTCTGGGAGATATATAAGGGAAAGGTTAAAGGGGAGTTTAATGCTCTTGTATCCAATTTTAAATCTCACACACAGAAGACAGGGCCGAACTGAATATGAAATGATTATATCTGTAAAGCATTTATGTTTTGTTCTTTGTAGGGCAGACAGGGTAGGGTGTCTTATGTCTGGGGCTGGATTTGGGCTTGGAGGGCCTCCTGGGTCCAGGGCTGGTGCTTTGTCCACTGTGCCACCTAACTAACCCATAGTGACATCCTTAAAATAGGGTTGAGGTGTAGGAAGAATAAACTGGGGGAGGGAGAAGGGGAGAGATGGTCTGGGGAGAGGTAGTTCACATGAAAGAAACAAGAAAAAGCTTATGGAGGAGAGTAGAAGAGGGGGAAGGAGTTGGGGAGTGAGTGAACCTTAATTGGCTCAAAGAAGGACTAACATACATACTCAAGTAGGTATCGTAATATATTTTTGCCCTGAGGGGAGGGGGGAGGGAGAAAATGGGAGGGGGAAAGAGGGGAAGGAGGAAAGGGCAGATTGGGAGAGAGAGCAGTAAAAAGCAAAATACTTTCAAGGAAGACGAAGATGTTCTGCATTACTGCACCAATGTGACATATTGAATTGCTTGATCTCATAGGTAGGGTTGAGGAGGGAGGGAGGAAGAACAATTTAGAATAAAGAATTAGCTCAGGGACTCTGATCTCATGGACGGGATAGCTTTCACACACAATTGGGAGGGGCAATCTATTTAACCCTGCAGGAAAATAGGAGGGGAAGAAGATAAGGAAGGAAGGGTGAAAAAAGGGAGTGCAGAGTGAGGGAGAGGATAAGAAGAGAGAGTAAATGTCATGGAAAGGTAGTGGGATGGAGGGAAATAGTTATGATGATTGATTATAATGGCAAAACGTATGGTACCTACTTTGCTGGGCTTTTATGAAGAAAATTCTCTGTCAAGATTAAGGTACTATATACAGGTTATGATGAACAGGATACTGTCAGAAAAACCTGGAAAGACCTACATGAACTGAAGCAGAGTGAAATGTACTGTATACAGCAATAGTAGGGGATGATCTCCTGGGAAACATGTGGTTATTTTCAGCAAGGCAATGATCCAATATAACCCTGAAGGACTTACTAAGATTGCAGCCCATCTGCAGAGAAAGAACTGATAGTATCTGAAAACAGATGGAAACACATTTTAAAATTGTTTTTCTTTTCCTCTTTGACAATTTCTTAATCTGAAGTTTTAGGTTTTTTGACTGTTTTCTCTCATAACTAGCTAATATGGGAATTTTTCCATGACTACTCATGTATAACTTATTTTGAATTGCTTGAGTTCTTGTGGGTGGGGGGTGCAAATGGAGGGGGGAAGAGAGGTTGGAACACAAAGTTTTAAAAAAATTGATGTTAAAATTTTGTTTTTACATATAAAAAACCCCAATCAATGTGTATATAGGATCTTTTTTCTATCTCTTAATTTTTTTTAGGTATATGCCCAGTAGTGAAATCTCTGGGTAAAAGATATCTAGAATTTAGTGACTTTTATTGAATAATTGTAAATTATGTTCTGGAATTGTCAAAAATTCACAGTTTCATTAACAATATAATAGTGGGACTTCATCCCATTTAGCATCGACTATTTATATTTTTAATTATCTTTGTCAATTTGTAGGTTATGAGCTGAAAACTTAGAGTTATATTAATTTATATGTGTTTTATTAATACTCATTTGGAGCAGAATTTTATATAGTTATTGATAGTTTGCAATTATTATTTTGAAAATTATATTCATGATCATTTTAATCTCTTTTGTAATGTTTTTTTTATATTTATATTAATATATAGATGTCTTGAATATACTAATAGGTTCAATATAAAGAATCCTGAGGAAGGAGAGAACATTAACTGGGCAGATGAGGAGCATCTTCAAAGATGAGGTGATATCTAGGCTGTTCTTTGAAGAATGGCAAAGATTCTTAGAGGAGATGAGAAGATAATTCACTCCAGGCATGGTGGATAGCTAGTGTGGATTTAAAAGGTTTATGTCTATGTGAGGTGTAGAAAGAGCACTGAGTTATGGTTAGAGGAAGTATTCCTAATTTGTCTGGAAAGTAGAGGGTGTAATATAAAATTAGGCTGAAAAGAAAGGGTAGAGGAGGATTGTGGAAGTTATTAAACACTAGGCTAAGGTGTTTATATTTTATCTTTGATATTATAAGGTGCAATTATAGATTTTGAACAGAAGGGTTACATTTTCACATCTGTGCCTTGACAGATTATTTTTATATCTCTATAAAGGATGTATTAGAGAGATGAAAGACTGGTAGTAGGGAAACTAGTTATGAGAGAATTTTTCCAAGATACATAAATAACAGAAATGCCTAGGACCAAAAGCCAATCCCTAGTATATAAGTGGTCAAAAGATATAAATTATTGTTGTCAAAATAATTGCAAACTATTAATAAATTTCACAATATAAACATATGCTCCAAATTATTAATAATGTGATAATGTAAAACAAAACAATCCTGAAATTTCACCTCACACAGTAATTTAGTAAAGATGACAAAATATGGGGAATAGTGAATTCCAGAAAAAAAAAAACATGGAAAAAATAGGCACACTAATGCATTATTGGTGGAGTTATGAATTGGTCTGACAAATTTTGAAAGCTGTTTGAAAATAATCATGATAGATAACCCCTATTATGTGCCAGGCATTCTACTAAGTGCTTTATAACTCATTTGATCCTCACAATAACCCTTGGAGGTAGATGCTATCATTATTCCCATTTTATAGATGATGAAATTGAGGCAAAGGTTAAATGACTTGCTCAGAGTGACACAGGTAATAAGTGTCTGAGACTGGAATTTTTTTTTTTTGGCAGGGCACTGAGGGTTAAGTGACTTGCCTAAGGTCACATAGCTAGTAAGTGTCAGGTGTCTGAGGTCCTATTTGAACTCAGATCCTCCTGATTCCATGGCCAGTGCTTTATCTACTGTGCCACCTATCTGCCCCCCAAGACTGGATTTTAAATTCTTTTTCTGATACGAGGCCCAGCATTCTATCTAACATGCTACCTACTTGCCTCCAGATTATAAAAAGAAAGAGACTTAAATAGCCATAGATTCCAATCCAGCAATTCTACTGCTAGGCCCAAATCCCAAGAAGGTCAGTGAAAAAATAAAGAGTCCAGATAAATCAAAATATTTATAACAATGCTTCATGTGATAGCAAAGAAATTGAAACAAAGTAGGTACCCACTGATGGGGAAATGGCTAAATAAATCTTGGTACATGAATGTAATGGAATATTATTATGATTTTTTGAAATGATAAACCTGATGAATTTAGGGAAGCATGTAAAAGCATCCATTTTTTAAAAATGAGACCCTCAGCTCAAAAGATAATGGGGAGAAGTTGTTGTGGGATAATTAGCTTGGTAACAGAAAAGAAAGTTGAAAACATGTCAGGAATTATATCACCCACAAGATGTTAGGGAGATTTTCCAAAACTACAGTAGCCTAAAGTTTCAACTTGAATTCAACAGCCTGGCAAGAATAAGAGAAAAGGGAAGCAATGAATGCTGGAGGAGTGTGAGAATACAGGCACACTAATATACTATTGGTGATATGAATTGAAAAAAATATATATGCATATTCATTTACTTATTCTTTTTTAAAGATAATTTATTTAGAATTTTCCCAAACTTACATGTATAAAAAAATTTTCACATTGATTTTTAAACCTTTGTGTTCTAAATTCTTTTCCTCTCTCCTTTCCCACCCCCTGTTAAGAAAGAACTCAAGCAATTCAATATGTTATACATGTTTAGTCATCCAAACATTTCCACTTTAGTCAAGTTGTGAAAGGAAACAGAAAAAACCTTTGGAAAGAGGAACTAACAAAAAAAATATTCTTCAATCTGTATTCAGCTACCATCAGTTCTTTCACCGTAGATGGACTGCATTTTTCATAAGTCATTCTGATAGCATCCTGCTCATCATTTCTTACAGCATAATAGTGTTCCATCCTAATCACATCTCACAATTTGTTTAGCCTTTCCCCAAGTGATGGGCATCACCCAATTCAACTTTTTTTAAGCTCTTTTAGGATACCAACCTAGTAGTGGTACTGCTAGGTCAAAGAATATGTATGGTTTTGTAGCTGCTTGGCCATAGTTCTGAATTGCTCTACAGAATGTTTAAATCAGTTTACAATTTTGCCAAGAGTGTCTTAATTTCTCATTTTCCCCATGTGCTCCACAACATTTGTCATTTTCCTCTGCTGTCCTATTATCCAATCCAATAGGTATGAGGTACTACTCAGAATTGTTTTGACCTGAATCTCTCCAATCAGTAGTGAGTTAGAGCATTTTTTTCATATGCTTATAGGTGGCTTTGATTATTTCATCTGAGGACTTCATGTTTTTTGATCATCTATAAATTGGGAAATGGCTCTCATTTCAACAAATTTGACTCAGTTCTCTATGTGTTTGAAAACTGAGGCCTATCAAACAAACTTGTTTCAAGTTTTTTTTTCCACACTTGCTGTTGCTAACTATATTAGCCTCCATCCTATTCCCTACCTTTTATATTTACTATATTTTCTACCTGCTTTTACCATATCCTTCCTCAAAAGTGTTTTGCTTGTGACTGCTCCCTCCCCTGATCTTCCCTCCCTTCCTTCACCCCTCCCCCCTTATCTCCTTTCCCTCCCACTTTCCCACAGAGCAACATATATTACAATACTGAATTGAGTGTGTATGTTATTCCATCTTTGAGCCAATTCTGATGAGAGTAAGGCTCATTCACTCCCCCACATCCTCCTCTTCTCCTCTACTCCACATACTTTTTCTTGCTTCTTTTATGGTAGATACTTTACCCCATTCCACCTCTCCCTTTCCCTTTCTCCCAGTGCATTCTTCTACCCTTTTAATTTTATTCTTTTAAAGATATAAACATGGGACAGTTAGGTAGTGCAGTGGACAAAGTACCAGTCCTGGACCCAGGAGGACCCAAGCCCAAATCTGGCCTCAGACACCCAGCACTCACCAGCTATGTTACCCAAGACAAGCCACCCAACCCCAACTTCGCAGGGAAAATTTTAAAAAATGCTTTAAAGATATAATCACTTCATATTCACCTCATACCTGTGCCCTCTTTCTAAGTATATTCCAATCAGCTTTACTAATAATGAGAAAGTTCTTATGAGTTAGAAGTATTATCTTCCCATGTAGTAATGTAAACAGTTTAACCTTTTAATATCCCTCATGATTTATTTTTCCTGTTTACCTTTTTAATGCTTTGCTAAGGTCTTGTATTTGAAAGTCAAATTTTCTATTTAGTTCAGATCTTTTCTTCACAAATGCCTAACAACCCTTTTTTTTTTCATGAAAGTGACATTTCTCCCCCTGAAATATTATACTCAGTTGTTTTTTTTTTTGGTAGGTGATTCTTGGTTGTATTCCCAGTTCCATTGCCCTCCAGAATATCATATCCCCATGCCCTCTGATCCTTTAATGTAGAAGCTGCTAGATTTTTTGTTATCCTGACTGTGGCTCCACAGTACTTGAATTGTTTCTTTCTGGCTGCTCACAATATTTTCTCCTCGACCTGGGAGCTCTGGAATTTAGCTATAACATTCCTGTAAATGTTCATTTTGGGATCTCTTTCAGGAGGTGATTGATGGATTCTTTCAATTTCTATTTTACCTTCTGTTTCTAGAACATCAGGGCAATTTTCCCTAATGATTTCTTTGAAGATGATGTCTAAGATCTTTTTTTTTATCATGGCTTTCAGGTCGTCAAATACTTTTCAAATTATCTCTCCTGGATCTATTTTCCAGGTCAGCTGTTTTTCCAAGGAGATATTTCACATTGCCCTCTATTTTTTCCATCATTTGGATTTCCTTTATTATGTCTTGATTTCTTATAAAGTCATTAGCTTCTATTTGCTCAATCCTAATTCTTAAGCAATTATTTTCTTCAGAGAGCTTTTGTATCTCCTTTTGCATTTGGCTTTTCAAGCTGTTGACTTTTTTCTCATGACTCTCCTGCATCACTCTCATTTCTCTTTCCATTTTTCCCTCTACCTCTCTTACCTTATCTTCAAAGTCCTTTTTCAGCACTTCTATGGCTTGAGATCAATTCATATTTTTCTTGGAAGCTTTGGATGTAGGAGCTTTGATTTTGTTATCTTCTTCTGAGGTTGTATTTTGATCTTCCTCATCACCAAAGAAACTTTCTAGGTTCAGCATCTTTTTCTGTCTTCTAATTTTGCCAGCCCATTTCTTGAGGGTTTTTAAAATTTTTTTGTTTGTTTCCTAGTATGAAAAATATGGAACACTTCATGAATTTGCGAGTCATCCTTGCGCAGGGGCCATGCTAATCGTCTCTGTATTGTTCCAATTTTAGTATATGTGCTGCCAAAGCAAGCACCATTTCTTGAGTTTTAACTCCTTAAAGTGGGGCAATGCTTCCAGGATGCACTCTTCTAAGTTTCAGGGGGTCCCAGGTGGTATGATTTAAGGAGAGGCACTTTCTGTACTTCCCTGGCCTGTGCTCTGTTCTATAAATAACCACAGGTCTGCTTGCTCTTTAAACCAGGAACAGATTTCTGTTTCACTGTGGTTGCAAGCTTGGGCATGCCTGAGCCCCTCCCCTACCTGCGACACCACTCAAAACTGCTTCCTGGTTCTGAGCACAGGCAACACAACAGAGTTCCACCTCAGTGACAGCAGAGAGCCCTGCAATCTCCCCCCACCAACCACTCAACCCCCTCACCAGACTGTGAGCTGAGTTCCAGAAGTAGGTTCCACTGCAGTTGATTCAGAGGCTCCCTCTGACGTGGCCTTCTTGGGGCTGGATCTTTGTGGTGTAGACTGGGGCTGGATCTGTGTCAGGCAGCAGGCCTGGTCCGGGTTCCATTCTCACCCCAGTACAACAAACCTTTCCTGATAGCCTTCTAAGCCATCTTTGACTGTCAAGTGATCTTACCCCATCCTTTTGTGGCTTCTGCTACTCCAGGAAGTGTCTTATGGCATTATTTGTAGCTATTTGGAGGGATCGTGGGGAGAGGTCCACAAAGTTTCTGCTTTTCCTCTGCCATATTGATATTTATTTATTCTTGAAACCAACTGGGAAATATTCAAATAAAATGGCTAACATTCCCATACCCTTTGATCCAGAGATTTTACTGCCCTGCATGTATTCCACAGAGATCATTGACAAAAAGAAAGGCCCCATATGCACAAAAATATTCCTATAATTTTTTTATGGTAACAAAGCAGCATAATGATATAATGAAATATTATTAGGCTGTGAGAAGCATAGAAATACTTTTATAAACTTAAGCAAAGTGAAGTAAGTAGAACCAGAAATATATATATATATATATATATATGTATGTATGTATGTATATGTGTGTGTATGCATAATGACTATAGTAATTTAAATAAAAGTAATCCAAACTGAATGTTACAAAATTATAATGAACAAGTTTGGACCTAAAGAGACATGAAAATGTACCTTACCCTACTAGTTTGCAGAGGTGGGGGACTATCCTTATTTATAATATTAAACAATAATTGGTGAACTTGGTTCAATTTCTTATATTCTTCATTATAGGAGCTAGTTATCTGGGAGGAACTATATGGGAAATATAGGCAATGTAGAAACAAAGTGATACCAATAAAATGTATTTTTTAAGTTATTAGACAATTCCAGTATTCCTCCTAACCAGGTCAAGTGATAAAAGTCTGATGCAGGAGTGTAGCTATGTAATGGGAGAGGAGAAATGTGATAGATATTTTTGAAGTGATTTACATATATATATGTGTCTGGTAAAAATAAATAGCTAGTCTGTACCACTGAAAGAGAATTATGTTCACCTAGTCTCTGAATATATTAGTGATATAGTGAAATTTAACAGAGTTGAATTTGAACTCTCTCCTGTGGGTGGAAATCTGCCATATGGTCTGACCTTTCCTTTCTTTCCCCCTCAACAACTTTAGTGTACTGAAACATTACCAGAATTCAAGAAGAGTTGTCTTTGACTAAGATGAGATTATAAAAGCATTGTTTCTCCACTGTTATCCTTTATGAAAAAATTAAAGATTTTTCCCTCAAATTTGTACCTTTTCCCACTCTGAGTGAGCAATGATTCTTCCTATGATCAGCCTTAAGAAAATGGCAAATTTTGGAGAATACATTTTAAATACACTCAAAGGAGCTTTTCTAGCCCAAATTCCCTTTTCATAATTCTCTGAATACAACTTTCTGGATTTTACTGCAAAAACTTATAAGAGAGTCATAGAATCTTAGAAGAGATTCCAGAGATTGTCTACTTCAAACCCATCTGGTTTAAGGGTTATCATTTTAGTCAACACATATAATTCATTTAGAATTGAAATAGACCTTAAAGTTTGCGATCTGGTGAAACCATATTGTTTTGACTTCAGCCCCTGGTGTTCATGTATGCTAAGGTTTAACTGACATGAAGACCAATGTTCACCCACTCACTAATCTCAGTCTCGTTTAAACTATAGCAGTTAGATTTTGGTTTCCTGACTCCCTGTGAAAATATATCCTCATTTCAGTGGTCCATCACTGCTTCATGCCACTAATAGCTTCCTATTAGGGCCAAGTCAGTATACTGTCTAAAAACTCAAGTTTGAATTTTGAGTATCTAGGGACCTGTGACCAGAGTACTTATCACATTGCATGTCTAAGCTACCAACTATATGTTTCCAGAGGAATTGTAGGGGCTATGCTCTTCCAAGTTGGCATCCGTTTTCCTTTTCTACCTTATGCCCCTGTATGGCATGACAAGTTTTTGAGAATAACTTCATCCTATTTTGCTCTGCAGAAGTCAATTTCGTCTCCTTTCTCTCTTTCTCCACTTGACAGATGAAGAAACTCAGGTTAATGGGAGTGTAAGTGATTTGCTCAAGTATATGCAGGTAGTTTCTTGAACTCGGGTTTTTTCACTCAAGATCAAGGGCACCAGAGAGATGATCCTCTATCCACTTTTGAAGACCTTTGTTGATAGGGCATGCTTTAATCATCAAGGAAATTTGCCCTTGTACTAAAACAGAATTCTCTTTCCCTTTAATTTCTACTCATTGGTCCTAGCTTTGTACTCTAGGTCAAACAGAACAAGCCAGAGCCAAGCTCTCTTCTGTATGGATTTTATTAATTACTACTTTGGGAATTAGAAACTAAACTAGCCAGCAAAGACTATAAAGTATAACTACAGCATTATAGATCAAAAGCTGAAAGGGACTTTAAAAGGCTGTCTACTCTATAATCCTCAGTTTATAGATGAACAAAATCAGGCACATAAGTGAACACATATTATCCCTGGGGTAGAATTGTTTGAACACAGGGATTATCTTCACTTTGGTAGTTACATCCTCAGTACCTAGCAAATAATAGATGCTTAAAACATAATAATAATGATAACTAGTATGTGTTCACATGTTTATATAGATATACACACATGATTATATGATATGCATGTTGCAGTTTAATAATTTTCAGTCATGTCTGACTCTTCATAATCCTATTTGGGGTTTTCTTGACAAAGACCCTGAAATGGTGTGCTATTTCCTTCTTCATTTCATTTTACAGATGAAGGAACTAAGGCAAACAGTGTTAAGTGACACACAGCTAGTAAATGTCTAACTTCAAGACTTCTGACTCCAGACCCCACTCACTATCCACTGTGCCACCTAGCTTCCATATGTGTGTATGTATACACTCATATAAATGTACATATATGTTTGTGTATATATGCATGCATATATTTTATATGTGTATTGTTTTGAAGTTTACAAAGCACTTTATAAATATTATCTCATTTGAGCCGTACAATAACTATCACAAGTAGATATTATTATCTCTATTTTATATATCAGGTCAACTAGAGGTTAAGTGATTTAGTCACACAGCTAGTGTCTGAATCTGAATTTGAACTCAGTCTTCCTAATTTAGGGTTCAGCATTATATCCAGTTGTTTGCTTACATGTCTAATACATACATTTTGATTTTCATCTGTCTGCAGTGGTTGAGAGTGATCCTGATAAAAACATGAAAATGGGTTAGAGAGTCCATTCAAATATCTACAGTGTTCTAATTTTATATGATGAGAGGTATCACAATTCATCCCCAACCTCTTCATTCTCAATTTGGATAGAAATAGAAAACATTCAAGTTGCTCTCCCTCACCAAGTACTATACTTTACCTCTACTGGCTGTGTGAACTTGGGGGTAAATGACTTAATTTTTCCAAAAGCCCTCAGTTTCCTCAATAGAAAATAAATATACTTGCAGAACCTCATAATGTGGTGATGAGAAAAGCACTTTGTAAACCTCCAGGACCTATAGAAATAGAAATAATTATTATTTTATTTTGCTCTATGGTTCTATAGGAAATTAAGGGCAGTAAAAATTACTGTCTAATGAATGAAAATTTGGGTTTTGTTCTCCTATAAGCTTATAAATATATTTATATCAGATGCCAATAGGAAATATTAATTGATTAGCTATAAAGAAAAGCAGGAATCAGAACTGCCCTTGGATTATCCCTTAGCACTTAAAGATATCATCTGTGTTAATGATACAAAGTACAAAATTATAAATTTGAGCCACAGGACATATATTATTTTTTTTTAAAAAAACTTAACTTATACAAACTAATAACATGACAGATATAGAGCTGAGAGCAACTGTAGAGGTGATCTTTTTAAATCCCCTCATTTTGAGGATACTGAGGTTGGGCCATGCATGTTCAGTTAATTTGCCCAAGATCATATATATGGTAAATGATGAGTCAGCATTTATACACATCCTCTAACTCCAGATTCAAGACCTTTTCTACTGTACAATAATTGCCTCTTCCAAAGTTGAATTTTAAAAAATTACAGTGACAATTTATTGAACAGCTGAGGTATGGCTAGGCAGGAATTTCTTTGGTAATAAATCTCAGAGCTTTATTGAATTATAAACTCATTATCAGTCAACAGTGTGACATGGCAATTTCCCAAACTAATGTAATTTTAGGCTATATTAATGGAAACACAGTGTCTAGAATGTGGGAGAAAATCGTAACACTATATTTTGCCCTGGCTATACCACATCTGAAGTATCGTATTCACTTTGACAGGTGACAGCTAAGGAAAAACATTGACAAAATGGAGCTTATCCAGAAGAGGAGTACCAGGCTATTTAAAGGACTGGAAGTAATCCTTGCAGGGCATTGGGTGAAAGAATTGGAGATGATTATCTAAAGAAATGAAGACTTAGGACAATTGTGATGACTATCCTCAAGTATATGTAGAACTATATGTGTGGAATAGGGCTTAGATTTGTTCTGCTTGGAACTAGATGACAGAAATAGGAGCAATGGGTATTAATAACAGAGAACCTAATTCACATTTGATAAAAGAAAAACCCCTACAATTATCTAAAAATGAAATGGATTTCTGCCTTGGTACTCAGAGGAAAATAGGTCTCTCTTCTTTCTTAAGGGATATTAGTTGTGCAGGGAAATCTTCATCCAAGTATCAGTTTTATAAGATGGCCTCAGAGGTCTCTTCTAGCTCCATGACTTTGGACCTTGGAGGATAGGGAATGGGAGTATGGGGGTGGATTGAGGACCACAGACTAGAAGTGGCATATTACAAATGGATGCTTGGTAGTATCATCACAACACTCTCTCTCTTCATGAAGCCCTCTTATTCACTTCTAAACTACCATAATCACAGATTTGCCACTAACCAGTTACATGCATCTAAGCAAGTAACTTTAATTCTGGGCTTCTGTTTCCTGATCTATAAAATACGGAGTACAGACCAGATTATCTTAGTGCTTCCTTCCTGCTTCAACCATCTATTTTTGTCAAAGTCTATGACCATCTTTTCCAAACCAGTACATTTATTTCTACACCCCCACTCCTTACTCCTCATCACAAAAGGTATCAACCTTTTATAACTATTTTTCCCAGTGCCCCCTTCCCACTCTCATCTAATTGAGGCTCAACTCTCCTGGGTCAGTCTTAAGGGAATCATGATATCATTCTCTTATTTTCCCCAATATGAGAATTCTGATACTTTTTTGAAAGTAGAAGGGTGAAATGGGGTACCAGGAAACATTAGAACTCATAGGAGAGACAAGGGGTTAAAAAGATATTACTAGTCTAACTAGTTGACATCTCAATGCCCCCATTCAGTGATTTTGTGTCAGGCAGACTCTAGGGAGGTGCACATAGTGCCTGACTATTTGAAATGGGCTGGTTAATAGATACCAGCACAGACCTATCTTGAGCCATCATGCCCTGAGGCTTTTTTATTTTTCTTCCTTTCTTATTTTTTCCTATAAAATCCTGGTGCTCTAATTGAATGTTATGCTTGCTATGAGGAAGGTAAGGAGATTGCCTAGAGACTTTGTTTAACCCTTAAGTCACCTATGACTGAAATACTTCCTTCAATAAGAAGCTGCTTTGGGGAACTAATAGAAAAAGCTTGATCTTTGATGAAAGCAGCTTTAGAAGCCCCAGAAAAAGAAAGAAGCATGACTGAAACCACTCGAAAATGCAGAAAGTACAAACAGTAAAATTTCAGGTGACAAGAACCCAAAGGTTAAGACGAAACTAATTGGAGACCAAGAAACATGCTTTCATTTTGCTTTCTTTAATAAAAAAACTATCATAAAAATATACAAAATAAAATGAAAGGGCATCAACTTATCATGTCTACCGGAACCATTATCAATTTACAAATAAATTAATTTTAAAAGTTTAGACAATACTAAATGACCAACAGAACTGGAGACAGAGAGGATTATGATCACAATTAACTCTTAGAGGAGAAGGATATTTCTATTTGTTTTCATATCAACAATACCCAGTAGAGTGCTTTATACATGGTTGAATATCTATTAATGATTATTGAATGGAATGTATCGTTGGATCACAGATGTAGACCTGTTTAATAAAGTCCATCTAGTTCAATCTTTTCTCTTTCCAGTGGAGGAATGATTTTCCTTGTCTTCAGGCATTGAATGGTATGAAATCAAACTTCACTCATAGATTTTAAAGCTGGAAGATTAAATCCTGAACCATAACTAAGATTTTGGGGGGAGAGAGAAGGGCTGTCAAGTGTTACTGGAATAGAAGCTGAGCTAAGGGGTGGGGCAGCTGGTGGTACAATGGATAAAGCACTGGCCCTGGATTCAGGAGGAACTTAGTTCAAATCTGGCCTCAGACACTTGACACTTAGTAGCTGTGTGACCCTGGGCAAGTCACTTAACCCTCATTGTTCCACCAAAAAAAGTAAAAAAAAGAAGCTCAGCTGAGTCAAATGGAGCCCATGTGTTAAGATTCACAGACCAGTAGAGCTACTTAGAGACTACTTTGTCCAAACCCCTTATTTCACACGCAGTGGTCCAGAAGTTAAGGAGAATAAAATCTAGGATCTGGCTATCCTAACCTCCTTTGTCTAGCACAGTTTCACACAGGTTTTTGAAATATGACCTCAAGATAATAAAGCCTATGTTCACTATGGACTCAGAGGATTCTCTAACTGGGAAGAATGCCCTCTCAATAATATGACCCTAAGATCAACCACTCCAGAGAAGGCATCCCAGCTGCTGTCTTCAGATAAAGAAGGTTTCTTGACCTCTCATAATGAAGTAGGGTAAAGAAAGTTACAGAATATAAGTACTCTAGCTATAGCCAATTGTTTTTCCTCTGGTGGAAGGAGTTCTCCCCATAAGAGAAATAATGTGTTTGAATTACTGAAATCTCAGAGTCCATTATATGAAATTATACAAAGTAGACTTCTGAATTATGGGTTATGTAAATTATTATTATATATTGGGAAGTTGATCAGGGGATCCCTGATCAATTGATTCCCTGAATACACTTGAAAAAAATTATAAAATGTGGACCTTTATGAGAAATCATGCATTTCAGTGATCATTCAAGCCCACAATGATACAAGATCAGTCCATGAAAGTACAGGAAAAACAAAAATAAAGCAAAACAAAAAGACCAAGAACTGACAATTACTATGAAACAGCTTAATTTATTTCCAGGGGGCAAGGAAAGATCTTCAGAGAGATCTGGCAGCTAAAGAAATTTTTACTTTTCTATTTTTAAATAGATAATTGTAAAGCACTTATCACAAGGCCTGGCACATGGTAATCACTAAATAAATGTCATTGTTGTTGTTATTGATTTCTTCACAGTACAGCCAGCATAGGTTTCTTGAAGTTAGAAGACTAGTTTATTTTTTTAAACAGCTGTTAACCTTTCAGCTGCTGTGGGTGGGGGGAGGGAACAAAATAAAACATTGTAATGAGTAAAAACAATACAAAGACTGGAGTTCAGAAATAGAAAAAAATGTTATTAATGAGCTAACTTTTAAATTCAAAAACATATCAAATCTTATCAGAATCCAGATGATGTATGAGTTCTGGAAATCTTCATTTGATTATAAAACATCAACCCAAGAAAAGAGATATTTTATTTAACAGTTATTGATCCTAGGAGTATTCTTCTTAATGAAGGAATAAGAACTCTGATGAATATTTTAGATTTACAGAGAAACAGAATTGTTACAAAACTATAAAAATGCCCTATGAAGATAAAACATTACAATGTAGGCTTTGTACTATGCCAGATGTCATGAAATGTTAAAATATAAATTTATCCAAGAGGTGATGATAAACATATTTCAGTGGCTTGGAAACTAAACTCCCCTTAAAACTTAAATCAAGGAAGTCTGAGAAAAATTATCTGTTTTTCAAAGGTACACTTAGTATCCAGTATGATGTGTGGATTCATGATGAAAAATTAAAGAAAATGTCAAAATTTTGTGAATTCAAAACTTTCCATGTAATAACACATATCAAAGTTTTGTAAATATGTAAAAAGTATAAGACTTATTGTATAATAACTAAATTATAGTTATATTATTTTGTCCCAGTATATCCATCATAAAGTGTTCTAAGACTGGAAAGGTCATCCGAATATGGTATAAATAAAGGACTTTAAATGGATAAAAAAAAAAGCATTTATATTTTACCAGATAAGCAATAGGGAGTCACTGGAAGCTTTTGAGTAGGGGAGTAAATATAATTAATCTCAGAACATGAATATCTCTTAGACAATTGAGTGAATGAATGAGTGGGGTGTAGAATAACTAGAATCATAGCATCTTATTAAGAAGTTAATGTAATAGTCTAGATGAGAGTTAACAAGGGTCTAGATTATGGTGGTGGCTGTATGAGTAGAAAAAAGCAGATAGATGTCAAGATGTTTGAGAGATATAATTAATCCTGGTTGAATAAATGAGTGGGGGATGGATGGAGTGAGAAAGAAAAGGCAGAATAATTGTGAGGTCCTAAATCAGAAGGATAGTATCTTTGACAGAAATAGGGAAGTTAGGCAGTGCAGAAGGTTTGGGAGGAAAGATAATGGGTTATATTTTGGACATAATGATTTTGGAATAACTCAACTAATTATAAGCATGTAATTAAGAATCACTATGTGTGGGGCAGCTAGGTGGTGCAGTGGATAGAGCACTGGCCCTGGATTCAGGAGGACCTGAGTTCAAATCTGATCTCAGACACTTAATAATTACTAGCTGTGTGACCCTGGGCAAGTCACTTAACCCCAATTGCCTCACCAAAAAAAAAAAAAAAGAATCACTATGTGGGGGCAGCTAGATGGTGCAGTGGATAGAGCACCGGCGCTGGAGTCAGGAGTACCTGAGTTCAAATCTAGCTGTGTGACCCTGGGGCAAGTCACTTAACCCCAATTGCCTCACTAAAAAAAAAAAAAAAAGAATCACTATGTGTCTGGTCCTGAGCTAGGTGTTTGGGAGGCATGGATAAAGATGAAACAGGATCTTACATTCTATCAGGGAAACAATATGTGTCTATATACAAAATAAATATAAAGTAACTAAGTGGGGAAGAGACTCATAATAGATGGTGTTATTTACACAGAGCTTTGAAGGAAATTAAAGATTCAAAGTGGATGTCAGAGGCATCAGGTACAATCTGTGCAAAGGCTTGGAAATAGGAGATGAAATATCAAGGGTAAGTAAGAGTAAGCAGGTCAGTTTATCTGCATCTTAGAAAGAAAGAAGAGCAATAACAAACATATAATAAGTCTTGGCAACAGTATCATGAATAGCTTGACTAGAGAAAATATTTGAGCCAGAGGGAACATAATAGAATAGAAACGAGATGCCTATGGAACGTCTGGTTGTAGATGTCCATTAGACATGAGATGATGTGGGACTGGAGCTCAGGAGAGAAACAAGGGAAAGATATACAGAAGTGGGAGTCATTTACAAAGAGATAGTAACTGAGCCCTTGGGAATTGATAAGATCATTAAGTAAGAGGAAATAAAGGAGAGGGGCCAAGAAAGAGACTTAGGACATATTCATAATTAAGAAGCAGACTAGGGAATTGATCCATCAGGAAAAAAAAAGTTGCGCAAATAGGAGATAAACATAATTTAAATATGTACAGAATATCAATAATTCTCATTTACATAAATATTTATAAGACTAATCTATATACATCAAAGGCATCCCTTATAAATATATGAACAGGAAAAAATAGCCCATTAGAAAAAATATTCCACACATTTTTAATCAAATCACAATTGATTCAAAGGTATAGAAAATATGAGATCTCACTGTCCTTATTTTTTGTGGATTTTTTTTTAAAAAAGGCATTTGATTAATTTATCTGTTTTGTGTGGGGCAATGAGGGTTAAATGACTTGCCCAGGGTCACTCAGCTAGTGTCAAGTGTCTGAGGTCAAATTTGAACTCAGGTCCTTCTGAATCCAGGACTGGTGCTTTATCCACTGTGCCACCCAGCTGCCCCTAGGTTAATTTAAAAAACCCAATAAATACTCTCATTTCCAGGTATCTCCCATGCATATTGTAAAATTATACATCATTCCTTGAAAGATGAGAGATAACTTTGTTGAACTACCATATAATTATTAATAACTAAGACATTAAAAAGGGAGATTTTTCTTCAAATAAACTATTTTCTACTGTCATGAAGAAGACCCAGTATAGAATCCAGGTGGAAGGGACATTCCTTATAGATGGAAAGGCCCTCCAGATGATCTTTTGCATAGATAGCATTCTGCTGTTTTTTTATTAAGAATTATATTTCTACATAAAAAACAAGATGACTCCAGAGTGACCCAACTTTCTCCATAAGATAAAAGAAGATGATATCCAGATCATATGCAGTTGGATGGAAAAACTATAGAACTTTTCATCTGTGTGTGTAAAAACCAAATGTGCCATTTAAAACACATTATAACATTTGATAAAAATATGTCGGCTATCTCTAGTAAATTACACAAAAATTCCAATTACTCTCATTCATGTGGTAATTCTCATCAGTGATGCTGATCATAATTCATTTATACCTGCTAAGGTTTTTTATTTTCTAATCTATAAAATCAATGCAGCAGGTCCATCCACATTCTGAGGGACATCATTGCTATATTGCATGGGTAATAATGGAGTATATTAGATTTCCTTTCTAAAATTATATGCATATGTGGACACGTATACATACCTATGAATATATTTATACATATAAATTAGGACATAGGCTTTGCAGATATGAACAGATTGTGATCAGCATTACTGGGGAGAAATATCACACGGATGAAATCACAGACTCATTGGAATATTGGGGTATCTTACTCAAGATAGAATAGGTATAATTTTTTATGTGAAATGTTATCATGTGTATTAAATTACACATTTGGCATTTTTTAGTATTAACATTTTGTATAGAATTCCCCTTTCACTGCCACCTTGGAACACATTCTAATGGTTTCTAATAATTCTTACATCTCATAATGAAGCTTATGACCACAAAGCATGCCTGAAATGGATCTTCTTCATCACTAACACTTTAAAGTTCTATAAAACCAAAGGAACAGAACAATTAACTTCTCTTGTTAGAATTTTGCTTACCCAGGAATTCCCAATGAATTCCAGTGTAATCATAGGTCCAGTCTATTTTTATAATGATATATGTAAATGTAGTCTGCCCTGTTAAAAGTTGAGATCTTCAAAAGTAGGGACTGTTTCCATATTGGAATTTGTGTCCCCAGTGTCTAGCACATAGTAATTGTTTAAGATAAGTAGCTAGCTAGCTTCTTGCAAATGCTATGATGATATACTTGGAAATACTAGAGGTTCAACTAAAAAGTTGGTGATGCAAAGATTTTATACTACTTTACATCATGCTCATGAATTGTTGCTGTGTGTAAATTCTAGCTAATCTGTCTAAAAATCTAATGAGTGGTCACCAATAAATTAGAAGCTTTAGCAAGAGTTTAGACTTTTTAATATTTATTAAAGAGCATTAGGATTTAATGATCAGAGAGAAAGGTAAAAATCTAACTATTTCTAAGAGACTCCATCATCCGACATGCCATAGCGAGGTCAGGAACCAAGAAGGACCCAACGCATCCTTCCTACTCCCAGAAGCCTTTTGTCTAAACCAGAAACATCAAACATCACTTCCTGAAGCCAAGGATCTGACCTTCCAAGCCACATGGCTTGCCCTCAGATGCCTTCTCCTACAGTAACTCTCCAGCAGGTGGCGTCACTCCAATTGTCACACTCAGCTGTATCTGAAGATGAATGATACTGAATCTTAATTGATCTTTTTAACTAAAAAGACTGATATATAATTGTGTTTCTACCTTGAGTATACATCAAAGGCTACTTTTTTACTTTTTCAAATGATATTTTCAGAGTAATTGAAAAATGTATAAATGTATAATTAATGTATAAATATATAATGTATAATATATAAATGTATAAAATAATAAGAATATTTGCTTAGTATTTACTATGCAGGCACTGTGCTAAACATTTTATGAATATTTTCTCATTTGAGCCTCACAACAACCTTGGAAGATGGTTCCATTTTTATCCCTCTTTTCCACTTGAAGAAACTGTGTCAAATAGGGATTAGGTGATTTTCTCAAGGTCACATAGCTAGCAAGTGTCTGAGGCTTTTAATTTAAGTCTTCCTGGCTCTAAGCCCAATACTTTATCCACCATGTCTTGTAGCTGCCTCAATACAAATAATATGGAAAATTATGTACAATTTACCCCCTGCAAAAAATAAGCCAATGAATAGTTGCTATAAGACTGAACATGATTTTATGGGGGATAAATAATAAGCAAAACATGTGACTTCTCACCATCACCACCAAAAATATGGTTGCCCTTTATAAAAATCCACTAAAATTCACCTGGACATTGCCTACCAAATACAACAACCTTTTAGTTGCATTCTTCATGACAAATTGGTGCCTTCTATTTTAAATCGTTACCAGTCACTAACATTTACCATGGATACTTTTTAAGAGTAGCAAGTCACTTTGTCAGCAAAGTGAGGATAAAGCATTTATATACACTATACACAAATATCATGTTAATGATCTCCAGATTCATGAAAACTTCCCTGTAACTCATGATTTAGCTGTTCACAAAATAAATAGCCAGATGTCATGAAGTAGGAAAATTGCCTGTTATTAAAATGACATAAATGTAATATTTAAAAGTGTCCCCATTTTTACCTTTCTTGTCTTTTAATATTGATACTATAGGTAGTTACTAACCAGGCCTAATCTGAGATTTCCACTTTTCTCACAAGGGCCCAAGAGAAAAATAGGTTTAAAAGTAAAGGTCAACTAAATTTAATGGAGAGTAAGAACAAGGAAAAGGATGGCAAATTGAGAAATTGATCTGGGGAAGGGCCTGGTAGCATGGTTTACTGGATGGGACTTGAAAACTTGAGCTCAAATTCTGTCTCAGATACTTATTTTCTAGCTGTGTGACTCTGGGCAAATCAATTAACCCCTTTGTACTTTAGATTCCTCATCTGTTCAATGAGGAGGTTGGACTCAAAGGCCTTTAAATTCCTATCCAATACTAAATTAAGAATTCTATGGCCCTTGATCACTAAAGAAAATTGTGATGGCATCAGATATCAGGGAGAACTGGGGCAAAAGGGGGTTAAATGAGTTTCTACACAAATTTTACTATCTTAACTATGCTTATGGCTGATCCAACTTATTCTTCTCTCCTGTTAGTCAGATGACTAATATGCACTGTAGATACAAAGACAAAAACAAACAAACAAAACACAGTCCCAGGTCTCAAGAAGTGTACATTCTTGAGGGAGACAATAGGTAAATACCTAGGTATATAGATAATAAATGTTATTCATCCTTCATTTTCAAAGAGAACCAATGACATCAAGGGGTGATTACTTGCCTATGAATTGGATTTAAGTGAGACAGAGTTGAACAAAATGATCAGCCTCACTCTCTCTTCCAGAGCCATTGAAGTCCAGTGGTGAGACAAAAGTCAAAACAACTGGTGATGGCCCCAGATGCAGTGGACAACCTTGACATCTGTGATGTCTGACCAAACTCTCAGCACTCCACAGCCCCTGATTCAGCTGTTTTCATGGTTGCTGGAATAAATTGTTCTCATCTGTCTATTCCTTCAGGGGAAGTCTTAACATGCTTGGGGTAGACATCTCCCTAACTCGCAGACAGCTTTGAGACCTGTTGGTTACCCTCAACCTGATTTAGCCAATTTGTAAAGACAGTTTTGTTGGGGTTTGGCCACTGCACATCCTACAACTCCTTGAATACACAGGTAAGAGTTAGGTGACAGGTGGACACCAAAGGTGGATGGTTATGTTAAGGGTTAAAAATCTAGCTAAACTGTCTAAAATATCTAATGAGTGGTCGCCAATAAATTATAAGCTTTAGCAAGAGTTAGACTTTTAAGCATTTATTAAGGAGAATAAGAATTTGGTAAAGAGAGAGAGAAAGGCCTAGATTTCTATCTATTAAAGGGAGAGCACATTTTTAGCTCCCTTCTCCGCCAGCGTCCCCTGGAAAAAAAGCCCCAGAGTCAGCGCCAGTCTCTTCCTTCCTCCTCCCACTAGTCCGCGTCACTTCCTCCCGCCAAAGAAAAGACTCCTGGTCTTGCCCTCAAAGACCTTCGCTTCATGGGCAGAACTCTTCTACAGTAAGTATCCAGCAGGTGGCGTTATTCCAATCGTTACAGTTACCTGAAAAGGGCTTGACAAACCCTAAGACCAGAGGTACTAGTCCTCCCCAAATACCATATACCCCATGGATAATATACACAGAATAGATGAAGGTAATATGACAAAAGAAATCATTAGAAGCTAGGGAAACCAGGAAAAGCATTCTGATGAAGGTTGTACTTGAACTGAGAAACCACGGAAAAGGAGGTAGAGATAAGGGGGCAGAGCATTCCAGGCTATAGTGGACAGCCAATGCAAAGGGCATAGAGAAGGGAAATAGAGTCAATTATTCAAGAAACTCCAAGTAGACCAGTATTATTACATGTTCATATAGCACAGGACAGGATATAATATTTTTTGAAAACCTAGAAAAGGAGAAAGGGGAAAAGCTTAAGAGGCATTGGGAAAAACTGTAAAACGTGTAATCTAGAATTTGGAAGGGAATATGGAGGCCATTTAGTTTCAGGAGGATCAAGTAACTCATCTGATATAGTAAACATTGGAAGTGGTATTTGAACTTTAGTACAAGAAAAAGCAATTTCAGAAGAGTGTCTTCATTCCACCAGGCAGATGGCCTCTACTTCTTTAAAAATATGTAAAACAGTAGTTCTTCCCTTATGTGAGGTGGTTAGTCCAGAATAGCACTGAAGCAATAGAATTATGGAACTTTTCTGTTCAGGGACTCTAGAGGGCGACATTGAACTAAAAACCCACAAAAGGCTCCAATGATAGGCTTATTTTAATGTTAGACACCTTGGTTTTTTTTTTCTTTGTTTGTTTTATTTTGTTTTGTTTTCTCCCTTCCTTCTTCCATTTACTTTTTGGTGAACAGGTACATTTCTTTGAGATGTATTGTAAAGTGACTATAAACCAAAACAATGGAGTTTTTGGTTTTTATGCACTGACATTTTCTTTTCCATTATGCAGTTAGAGGTTTTATTTTTCTGTTTCAGTTCTTCTTGTTGTTTTTCCTTCATTCTTGAAGAGGAAAGAGACATGGGGAGGTGATGTAATGACTTGCAGTGAATTGGATATAAGTGAAGGAGGGCTGTGCAAAGTCACCAACCTCACTCTGTCCTTTAAAGGCAACTGGGTCCAGTGGCAAGATATACATCAGGATTACTGGACATTTGAGGCATTCAAATTAAGTGACTTGCCCAAGGTCACACATCTAATAGTGTCTGAGGTCAGATTTGAACTTGGATCCTCCTGACTCCAGGTTCAGTGATCTATCCACTGCATCACCTAGTTGCCCATCCTGTATTAGGGGACTCTGAATGAAGCACTTAGATTGTTTATGTAACTACCTTTTCTCATAAGTGGATTTCAATTAAGCCACTAAACTGTTTTGTTTTTGCAGATAGGATGATTTAAGGGTGTAGTTTTAGGAAATGTTTCTCATAAGTCTGCCCTTTTCTATGCTATTTTCATGATGGATTTTTCTTTGCAATTTGTAAGTTATGAAATCTTTAAGACAATTAACCTTTAGAAATTCACAAAAGATAGAAATAGATATAACATTAGGGGAAATAGCACATGACAACTTCACTTTAGTCTTGAGATCTATGAAGGAATTTTGTTATTGGTCAAATAAAACTTGAAACACATTCTTTTCAGTAATTCTAATAAACTTTGTGGGAGCCTGTACCAAAATGAAACCTTCTTACAGTAACTCCCATACTCTAGTAAATCAAGTGTAATTTGTAGAATTTTTTCCTTAAATTTCAACCTTGGCCTCAACAGATAACAACATAAGATATTTTAATCTATTAAAAGGATTTTCACTCCCAAATAAAATATTTTAAGTGTGCATTCAATTCACTAGGTGGCATGTTTCTCCTTTTGGTTTCAAGAAACCTTATAGATTGAGAAATTTTAAAAGCTGGTTGGGACCATAATCTCATGGGAAGGGAGATATAGTACAAGAAAGAGACATTTTTAACATAGTTCTAGTCCAGAAATATCATGGATGAGGAAACTAAGGTACAGAGTGATGAGAAGACTTATGCTGAGGTCACAGTAAATTTTAGATTCAGGATTTAAGCTGGTGCTTTCTAATTCAGAGCTTTCCTATGGTGTTGTGCTGCTGCCTGAAAACCAGTTTCTGCTCGAAAGGCTTCCTTTTTTCTTTGAAAACCAGTAACGCTGGAAATCTCCTGTTTTCTATAACTGTAAAGCATGGAGATTATTATTTATTTTTAAAGAAACATATCAGCACTTATACATGCAAATGAGTAAGTACCAAAAGAGTAACATTATAAGACTTACTTCAATGATTCTGTCATTTAAAATACAAGGCAGTTTTCAAGGTAATCAATAATTCTCATTGTAATTGGTAGGTTAAACCATTCTGCTCCATGTCCAATCTGGAAGGGTTTGCTCCTCCTTAAGTAAGGTATAAAGCTTATAATTTAGTTTTAGACAAGATATTTACACATGAGAATGATCTTAGACTTACCAACTCAGAAGGGTGAAAAAGAGGGAAAATGAAGAAACAATGAGTTTATATGTTATTCTCTTAGGGGAATATTTTCTTTAAATCTTTCACATTAAGTTGAGAGTATTGTATGGAATAAAGACAGTATGCTATAGTTGTCTAGCCTTGGACTTAGGTAGATCTAGGTTTAAGTTCTGTCCCTGACACATAATGTGTGATTATGCATAAGAATTGACCTTTCAGGGGGCAGCTAGTTGGCACAGTAGATAAAGCAACGGCCCTGGATTCAGGAGGACCTGAGTTCAGATCTTGCCTCAGATACTTGACACTAGCTGTGTGACCCTGGGCAAGCCACTTAACACTCTTTGCTGAGAGACAGAGAGAGAGAGAGAAAGAGAGAGAGAGAGAGAGAGAGAGAGAGAGAGAGAGAGAGAGAGAGAGAGAGAGAGAGAGAGAGAGAGAGAGAGAGAGAGAGAGAACTTTGGTGGAAACCAAACAAACAAATACATACTACAATTATAACTGGTTGGATGAGTGGACTCAAATAGTAGTTGTTTAACTGTTCAGTGTTAACAAGGGAGAAGATCTCTGCTAGAGTACCCTGGGCACTTTATCTGGCCCTGTGCTGTTTACATCTTTCTCAGTGACTTGGATAAAGGCATAGAGCTTATGCTCATCAAATTTGCAGCTGGTATCAAACTGGAGGATAAGTTAATACACTGGATAGATAAAAGGTATTCTCCAAAACACTTTGGCTGGCTATATCATTAGGCTGCAACTAATACATTGAAATACAAGAATCTTACATGAAAAGTTTTACACTTACAAAAAAGTCACTTTCTTAAATGAAATATGGGGTATGTTTGGTTAGGAAACAGTTTTAATAAATGATCTGGGGTTCCTATGAATCATCATTATAATGTAGCAGTCAAAGAAAGCCAATATGATGGTGAGCTGCATTATTTTCAGGGCATAATTTCCAGGAACAGGGAGATGATAGCTACACTCTGCTCTGTCCATAGCAGAACTTATGTGAAGTATAGAGTTTATTTTTGAGCACCAAGTTTTAAGAATAATATTAATAAACTGGAGATAATCCAAAGGGTACAACCAGGATGATGAGGGTCTTTGAGTCTATAACATATGATAATCAAGTCAAGGAACTAGGCCTATGTAACCTGGAGAAGCAAAAACCAAGAGGAGAGAGAACTGTATTCAAGCATTTGAGGAAAAGGGATTAAATTTTTTCTGTTCATCTCTAGAGGACAGAATTTGGAACAAGGGCTACAAAAAGAAGTTGCAAAAATGTAAATTTAGGATGAATGATGGAAAATGGAATGGAAAAAAATCTTCACAGCAATTTAAACTATCCCACAAAAGTAGAATTGGGCTGACTGGAGATGCTACAGGTATCCCCTTCTTTAAAGTCTTCAATCAAGCCTGGATTATCTCTTATTGGGGATGTCATAGTATAATTCCTTTCACATTTCCTGTTGAACTACATGGCCCCTGAATTCCTTTTCACTACTCAAAAATCCTGTTTCTGTGAAACTAGATAAAACCCTTTTTAGTTTTCCTGAGTAATCTTTTTTTCTCTAAAAGATTTTAAAGCACTGTACTTAACTGTTATGCAAATGTAATACTATTACTTATGGATATTACTGTGGAGGGTTTAACTGGCCAAGTTAGCTGACTCTCTCTCTCTCTCTCTCTGTTTCTCTGTCTGTCTGTCTCTCTCAACTGAAGTTAAGTGACTTGTCCAGAGTCACAGAGGTAGTATTAGTAAGTGTCTGAGTTCAGATTTAAACACAGGTCCTCCTAACTACAGAGCTAGAGCTCTAGCCACTATACCAACTAAGTGCTCCTGACCTCTTCTCTTTAACCTCCTTTGCATCTGGAGATATAATCAACCATACTCTATTAAAACAATTAAACTTTTGTGGGTCCTGGAGCAAAATATTGACCCCTCAGGTGTATGTGGGTCCTTCCTTTCCGACCTTATGCAATTTATATTAAATTAAAAGTTAAAAGTGCAATCACATGGGGGCGGCTAGGTGGCGCAGTGGATAAAGCACCGGCCCTGGATTCAGGAGTACCTGAGTTCAAATCCGGCCTCAGACATTTGACACTTACTAGCTGTGTGACCCTGGGCAAGTCACTTAACCCCCATTGTCCTGCAAAAAAAAAAAAAAAAAAGTGCAATCACAGTCTTAGAGCACTCAGGAAAGTTACTAATATTTAGGCAGAGGTGCTGGTCTCTGCACTAATTGAAATTAATGTTTACCTCTAGTTAACTCCTTGTATTATTGTGGTTGAGGTAAAATACAAATCATTAGAAATATTTGGCTAACTAACCCGACCTCAGAAACTTGACTCTTACTAGTTGTGTGACGCTGGGTAATCACTTAACCTTGATAATGTAAAGAATTAATTGTTATTTGAGGTTTTTATGCTTTGGCTGGCACAGGCCTGGGGCTCCGCAAACCGCACGGTGCTCCACCCACTGGTTGTAGCCATTGCCAGGGCTCTGGCACTTCATTTCATCAGTATTTGCTGACGCCTACATGGATCTGTCAAAATTATGATTGGAAGCCTAGTGAGGGCAGTCATGTGACTGTCAGAGCGGCCATCCCATTGGCTGGGACTATGTGGGGTGTTTCTAGGTTTGGGAGAGGAGAATTGGGCATTCTAGGTGGAAGCTGGAAAGCGACAGGTGTTCTGCTGTGTATTTTCAGCTAATTCCTAGGCGGTGATATTTTTTCAGGTATTATAATTTCCCTTTCCCCATTTTATTTCCTTTCCCTTGATCCTACTGATCCTGTTTGTGTTTTTTGTTTGTTTTGTTTTTTTAAGTTCATTCTTGTTAAAATAAATCTTGTTCTGTTTTGAGGGAGGCTGCTGGTCTCCTTCCTTGCCCCAATATTGCGGCAAGCCACTTAGCTAGCACTCCCCAATTAAAAATTGATCCCCACAATTGCCTCAAACATTTGGGGACATCTCCAATTGTCCTGCTTTGTATCTTCCTACTGGACCCAGATGACTCTAGAGGAAAGAGTGAGGCTGGTGACTTTGCACAGACCTCCCTCAAAGTCATGACATCACCTACCAATGTCATGGTCCTCTTTGAGAATGAAGGAAAAACAACAATAACTCATTCTTTTTTTCTTTCTGACAACTAAGTGGTACAGTGAATAGTGTTAGGTGGGAGTCAGGAAGACTCATCTTCATGAGTTCATATCTGGCCCTAGGCATTTACTAGGTGTGTTACCCTGGGCAAGTCATTTAACCCTGTTTGCCTCAGTATCCTCAAATTTAAAAATACTCTGGAGAAGGAAATGGTAAACCACTCCAACATATTCCCAAGAAAACCCCAAAAGAGGTCACAAAGAATCAGAAACAACATTTTTTTTCCCTTTCACATGTTGCTACTGTGCCACTGATTTTTTTTCTCACTCAACTCCTGAAAGAATTGCTCACATCAAGTCCGGAAGAGGGCAATACTAGTGAAATTGACTCATGTGCTATAGCTGCATAGTGATAGGGGTACCCTTTCTATTCACAGTATGTCTCTGTAAGATTGTATGTGTCTCTTTAAGAACCCAGGGTGTGTCAATTCTATCTTCTGGTCCAAAATTTGCTATTGTTCTAAATCATTCATTGGTAATTGTTCTTTACCAGACCATATACCAGCAAATGGGCACTGCAACAGCCCATTTCAAGCTCCAAATATTATGTAGGAAAAAACCTACTTAATGTCATATTTATGAGTTGCATTATGCAGGGCAAGACAATAAACAGTTATTAAGCTCTTAGTATGTGACAGGCACAATACTAAAAATGGTAGATACAAATAAAAAAAAAAAGACAGTCCCTGCCCTCAAAGGCTTATATTTTGAAGACAATACACAAAAAGGAGATAAAAAGCAGTGGGAGGAAATAATGGAAAGAAGGGGGAAAATACCTGATTTGCAACATGCTATCAATATTTGGAAAATCAGAAGCATTGTTGGCCTTAGCTTTTCTCCAAAATGGAGTCCCCACTAGATACTTTGCCCTGCTCATAGAAAAGATGATTGAAATTTCAATAGATGTTCAATAGATGTTGGGGAAGATGCATATTCCAGGAGGAATAGAACCCACTGAGGGTGGTTCTATGGTGAGACTGCCGTTGTCATGAAATTGAAGTAAATGAAGTCACAAATCCTGGTATAAAAGGAATTCAATTCTAACTTCCCTGGGAGTGGCTAGGGAGCCTGTGTTACCTCTGGGAGAGTTCCCATTGCTTCTCCTCATGCTTATGAAGGAACAATTCATGATTATTCCCTTGGGTCAGAGTCCATTTGGCCTAATGTGAAAGCAGACTTAATTAGTAGCAATTTTCTTTTATAATCTTACCAACTTATATCCCCTTCCTGGGTCCTTTCCTACTTCTCACAGATAGATTCAGAGTAAAAGCACCCTTTCCAAGATGTTCCTTCCCTCTCAATAACACATATATATGACATAATCTTAACCTAATGGGCAGGCTCCCTGGGAGAAACATTGACTTGAAAAAATAAGGGTGAATATTTGACAGCTTAGTTCAGAGGGTAGCAAAGGAATTTTCTTGCAGCTGAGTTTTATAGACTCACTGTTATTCCAAGAAGAGAGCGATTCAGTTAATTAATCATCTGATCAAGCTGCCTGAATATAGCTATTTTCCTATTTCTCATCCCTTATCTGTGAATTCATTTTCCTCACAAATGCCCCCTCACTCCAGATGAACCTGTTGACAGCCACACCCTCTGGGCATCACTGTGTGAGTGTCATGATTCTCCCCAGATATTAACAATCTTGTTTCCACCTGTTTGAATCAAGCAGCTGCATTTCACTGACAATATGCAAATCTGCCTTCCCATTTCTTGCTTTAACTTGGCTCACAGTGGGCATAGATAAACATTGCAAGGTTCTCTCCAAATTGGGGCTAATGCCAAGATCAATTTTTAAAACATTCAAATGAACTTTAGGTGTCAGATAAACTATAGATAAGAACTTCTGTACTTGGAAGGGAAATTCACTGAAATGAAAAAGGTTATTTATAAATATCTTTCTTTAAATTGGGCTTATACTCTCAAGATCTATTAATTCTTTTTAAAATGTTGCAGTTTATATCAGCAATTTCTCTAAAGGTGCCCAAGAAACTGTATAACTTTTTTAAAATGGATATGAAGCTCAAATACTTTCATCCTCCTCTATCAATCATTAATCCCATTGGTTTTAGCATGAGGATAAAACATCAGGGTCTAGGGGTGCAGTGAGTGCATGCAATAAGAAAGAGGAGCAAAAAAACCGCAATAGAGGTAGCTTGGTTTCCCACAGATGAGGAATTGTGTTAATGATTCTTGAACAACATCTTGTGAACACAACTACTCTTCCTCCTATTTTTTAAATCATTCTGTCTACTTTAATTTTTTTGCAGTATACATAATATGCAGTCTATTTTTTTTCTCTCTGTGAATGTATTGGCTTCATGAATAGCACAGATAGATATGCTGATTTTGAGAAACAGAGTGGTTTCCTAAGCAACAGTAGCTTGCCATCTTTTCTCTAATATTTTCTGTACCTCAAAAAATAAATATATTTAGTTTCAATTTCCCTGAATTTTTTGCCAGTCTTGATAGAAGCTAACATGTGAATATTTTATCATCTTGACCTCCCTAAATATATTACTTTACCTGTATAAAAAATCATCAGAATCATAATCTATAACAGTGACTACTCTGGCCTACCATTGTCTGATAGATAGATGTATTATATTTTACCCCTCCCTTTGGGTTCTCTGGTATGCTTAAAAGGATTGGGGGCATAATTCCAGATTGCTTTCCAAAATGGTTAGATCATTTCACAATTCCACCAACAATGAATGTGTGTGTCCCAATTTTTCTACATCCCTTCCAATCTGGTAGGTGTAAAATGATATCTCAGGATTGTTTTAATTTGCATTTCTCTGATCAATAATGATTGAGAATATTTTTTTCACATGACTATAAGTTGTTTTGATTTCTTCTTCAGAAAATTGCCTGTTCATATCCTTTGACCATACCTGTTTGTGTCCAATGGTAGTCATCTCTAGGGTTGGGTGGAAAGGGAAGAAAGAAATTTACATGAAATTTTTGTTGTATGTCTGAAAGGAATAGCAAGTTGTAGATAGTAGATTTACATTTTCATATGCAATCAGCTTTTTATTTTTCTATGTTATGGAAATGCTTGCTTTATTCCACAAATTAAAAATACAGTTTAAAAAAGAGGGTTGAGGGATGTCTAGTCTCTACCATTGGCTCCAACCCCCAGGGACTAGCAGTTTTAAGGGTCCACAGTATCTCAGTTCCAGTGTGTCACTTAACAGTCAGATTAGCTCTTACAGAGGAATATTTGCTTCCAAGGCATAGCAAGAATGAAGAAGCCAACATAATTTCCCCAATACCTGGGAGGAGGAGTAGACATATAATCTCCCATATACTCCCTTTGGTCTCTGAGAAGAGGGAAATTGGGTTCACAGTTTAACTTAGTTCCTATATAGCCATTAGTTAACATTGGCATTATTAGCATCAAATTCCAAGTCCAAAGCCCCTTGGCCTAGTAATTCAGCACCTCTGATTCTCAGGATTTCCTTGATGGAATGGTAGTCACATTCAGCCTGAAATCCTAGCTCCAAGGTCACTTATAGATTGAGTTCTTAGGTTCAGGGATTCCACACTATGCACCTAGAGCTAAATCGAGCAAACATAATACATACAGTTCTCATTTTATATAAGTGAATAGTTTTACAGACATTTTCATAAAGCAATTTAGAGATATTGGTCAATAATTTTCTTTCTCTGTTTTGGCTCGCCTGGATTTGGTATCAACACCATATGTGTCTCATAAAAGGAATTTGGTAGAACTCCTTCACCTATTTTTCCAAATAATTTGTATGATACTGGAATTAATTGTTCTTTAAATGTTTGGTAGAATTCAATTGTAAACCCAGCTGGCACTGGAGAATTTTTCTTAGGGAGTTCATTAATGACTTGTTCAATTTCTTTTTCTAATATGGACTTATTTAAGAATTTTATTCACTCTTCAGTTAACCTGGGCAATTTGCATTTTGTAAATATTTATCCATTTCATTTAGATTGTCAAATTTATTGGCATACATTTGGGTAAAATTGCTCCTAATTATTGTTTAATTTCCATTTCATTGGTGGTGAATTCACCCCTTTCATTTTTGATACTGGGAATTTGGTTTTCTTCTTTTTTAAAATCAAATTAACCAAAGGTTTATCTATTTTGTTGGTTTTTTCATAAAAGTAGCTCTTAGTTTTATTGATTAATTCTATAGTTTTCTTGCTTTCAATTTTGTTAATTTCTCCTTTGATTTTCAGGATTTCTAATTTAATATTTACTTGGGGATTTTTCATTCATTCTTTTTCTAGTTTTTTTAGTTCCATGCCCAATTCATTGATCTACTCGTTCTCTTTTTTATTCATGTAAGCATTTAGAGATATAAAATTTCCCCTAAGCACTGCTTCGGGTGCATCTCATAGATTTTGGTATGTTGTCTCATTATTGTCATTCTCTTGGATGAAATTATTGATTGTTTCTATGATTTGTTGTTCTTTAGGATGAGGTTGTTTAGTTTCCAATTAATATTCAGTCTACCTTTCTATGGCGCTTTATTACATGTAATTTTTATTGCATCATGATCTGAGAAGGATGCATTTATTGTTTCTGCCTTTCTACATTTGACTATGAGTATTTTGTGTCTTAATACATGGTCAATGTTTGAGTGTGTGCCATGTACTGCTGAGAAGAAGGTATATTCCTTTCTATCCCCATTCAATTTTCTCCAGATGTCTATCATATTTAACTTTTCTAATATTATATTCGCATCTTTAACTTCTTTCTTATTTATTTTGAAGTTAGATTTATCTAATTTTGAGAGGGGAAAGTTCAGTTGCCCCACTAGTATAGTTTTGCTGTCTATTTCCTCTTGTAACTCATTTAACTTTTCCTCTATGAATTTGAATGCTATACCACTTGGCACATACATATTTAGTATTGATATTACTTCATTATCTATCATACCTTTTTGCAAGATGTAGTTTCCTTCCTTATCTCTTTTAATTAGATCTATTTTTGCCTTTGCTTTGTCTGAGGTAAGGATTGCTACCCCTGCTTTTTTTACTTCAGCTGAAGCATAATATATTCTACTCCAACCTTTTACCTTTACTCTGCGTGTATCTCTCTGCTTCTGATGCATTTCTTGTAAACAGAATATTGTAAGATTCTGTTTTTTAATCCTCTATGCTATTTACTTCTGTTTTCTGGCAGAGTTCTTCCCATTCACATTCACAGTTATGATTGCTAAATATTTCCCTCCATCCTATTTATCCCCTTTGTAGTTTTTCCCCCTTCTTTCACCCTATTCCTCCTCACCAGAGTTTTGCTTCTGACCCCTGCCCCCCCAATCTGTCCTCCCTTTTATCAGCCCCCTTTTCTTTTCTTTACCCTTTTCTCCTCTGCTTCTGCTCTCCCTTCTATCAGTGCCCTCTTTTCCCCTTACCCTTTTACTTCTATAAAGAATAAGATAACTTTCTTTATCCCAGTGAGAGGATATGTTATTCCCTTTTTGAATCAAATCTGATAAGAATAAGGTTGAAACAATGCTCACTGCTCCCTTCTTTCCATCTATTGTAATAGATTTTTTGAGCTTCTTCATATGATGTAATTATCCTCATTCCGCTTCCCCTTTTCTCTTCTCCCATATACTCCTTTTTCCACCCCTTAATTTTCTTTATATCATCACTTCAAAGACAATCTATATCTATACATTCTATGTATACTCCTTCTGTCTGCCCAAACATAGATACAGTTCTCAAGAATTATAAATATTATCTTCCCATGTAGGGATGTAAACTGTTTAACCTTATTGAATAACTTTTCCCCTTGTTTACCTTTGTAAACTTCTTGAGTCTTGTACGTTAGGAACAAATTTTCTATTCAGTTCTGGTCTTTTTGTCAGGAAACCTTGAAAGTCCCCTATTTCATTGAATGTCCATCTTTTCCCCTGAAAGAAAATGATCAGTTTTGCTGGGTAGTTGATTCTTGGTTGCAATCCAAGCTCCTTTGCCTTCTGGAATATCATATTCCATGCTTTGCAGTCCTTTAATGTTGAAGCTGCCACATCCTGTGCAATCCTTACTTTGGCTCCATGATATTTAACTTGCTTCTTTCTGTCTGCTTGGAGTATTTTCTCCTTCACCTGATTATTTTTGAATTTGGCTACAATATTCCTTGGAGTTTTACTTTTGGGGTCTTTTTCAGGAGGTGATCAGTGGATTCTTTCAATGGCAATTTTATCCTCTGATTCTATATCAGGGCAGTTCTTGATAATTTCCTGGAATATGGTGTCTAAATGCTTTTTCTTATTATGGCTTTCAGGGAGTCCAATGATTCTCAAATTGTCTCTCTTGGATCTATTTACCTTCCAATGAACTATTTCACATTTTCTTCTATTTTTTCATTCTTTTGACTGATTCCTAGTGTCTCATGGAGTCATTAGCTTCCATCTGTCCAATTCAAATTTTAAGTCATTGTTTTCTTCAGTAAGCTTTTGTACCTCCTTTTCCATTTGGCCAAATTAATTTTTAAGGAATTGCTTTCTTCAGTCAATCTTGGTGCTTCCTTTTCCAAGCTTTTGATTCTTTTTTCATAATTTTCTTCTGTTGCTTTCATTTCTCTCCCTATTTCTCTCAATTGATTTTTTTTTTGGCAGGGCAATGGGGGCTAAGTGACTTGCCCAGGGTCACACAGCAAGTAAGTGTCAAGTTTCTGAGGCCAGATTTGAACTCAGATACTCCTGAATACAGGGCCAGTGCTTTATCCACTGCACCACCTAGCTGCCCCTCAATTGATTTTTTTGTTTGTTTGTTTGTTTTGTTTTTGTTTTTGTGAGGAAATTGGGGTTAAGTGACTTGCCCAGGGTCACACAGCTAGTAAGTGCTAAGTGTCTGAGGTCAGATTTGAATTCAGGTACTCCTGAATCCAGGGCCAGTACTCTATCCACTGCGCCATCTAGCTGCCCCTCAATTGATTTTTAAAATCCTTTTTGAGCTCTTCCAAGAAGGCTTTTTGGTCTTGAGACCAATTCATCTTCCCTCTTGAGGCTTCACATGTAGGCAATTTGAGAGTATTGTCCTCATCTGAGTTTCTGCTTTGCTCTTCCCTACCCACACAGAAGCTCTCAATGGTAAGAGCCCTCTTCTGTTTCTTACTCATATTGTAGCTTATTTTTTTTAAGTTGAGGTCTGCTCCTGGGGCACAAGGATCACTGACAAGGGTCGCTGTTTCAAGCTTCTTGTGCTAGGGGATAGGGGCTGTGTCTGTGGCACTGGCTTTCTACTCTGAGGTCTCTATGATTTGTGGATTCCTCACCATCCTTTGCTTGCTCTCTGCAACTTGCTCCAGGTGCTGGGATGGTCAGGCCCAGTCATGTCTGTCCTGTGGGTGGCCTTCCAGCTGGCAGCCTGCCCTCTCGGCTGGTGTTGGTGGATCTCACAACTGGCCCGTTGTGCCACCAGCTTGCTGAGCCAGAATCAAGGGACCTCAGTTTGTCTGCTGTGACAAAGAGCTTCCTGCTAACTTGCCCAGACCCCCTCCATGCCGTGTTCCTCTGTGCTGAGCTGTGCTGTGCTCCCTTTTTACCTGAGTAAGACCAACTTTTCCTGAAGTCTTCTAAATTATCTCAAGTTTGAAGATTGTGTCTCTTTCTTTTTGTAGGTTCTGAAGTTTCAGAATCAGTTTAGAGTCTTGATTTAATGTTCTTTTTGAGGGAACAGCTGGAGAGCTCATGCAACTTGCTGGCTTCTCTCTGCCATCTTGGCTCCACCTCCACACCTACTCATTTTTCAAGGTAAAAGTATTTCTGTCTGAGTCCATTATATCTGCTTTGGAACTTAGCAACTTTTTCAAAAGAGATAAAAACAGTTAGTGATACTAAAAAGAAACAGGCCTAAATTATAAACATTACAAGTAAAGGCATTAGGCTTGATTTGAGGCATTCAGGAATGGGGATAGGGAAGAAAGGATGAAGGATTCAGGGCAAAAGAGACACATCCTCCTAAAGAAGTAGGATGTAAACAAGGGCACAATCTGTGTAAGGAGGTTGCTGGGATACAGCTGTCTTTAGACCAAAACAATAAAAGACCTAGACATGCTCCAAAACGCCCTAGTCATAGGACACTCAAAGTAAACCAAGATTAGAATCAGAGATTGTGAGAGTTGGAAGGGACCTTAGCAGTCACCTAATCCAGTCCATGTGCAAAACAAATTCTCATTGTAGCATAGTTGAAAAGTGTTTGTCCAGCCTTTGTTTGAAAATTTCTGAAGAAAGGGAACTAATTATTTCCCAAAGTAGTCCACTCCAGTTTTGTGCATCTCAAATTATTATTAAATTGTTTGTTTTGTTTTTTTCTTCCTGGCATTAAGCTGAAATTGGCCTTTATGCATCTTCTTCCCCACCTCCTCTCACCCATTACTCCAAGTTCTGCTTTCTGAAGATAAACAGCACAGGTATAATTCCTGATCCACATAGCATTTCAAGAACTTGAAGATAGCTATTGTATCCTCTGAGTCTCCTTTTCATTAAGATTTCTTTAAATTCATTCTTGTATGACACATACTCAAGTTTTTTCACCAACCTGGTTGCCCATCTCATGACACTCTCCAGCTTTATCAATATATTTATTTATTTTCAGCACCATAACGAGGCTTTATTGGAGATCGGGGTCTTTGGCATTAAGTTCCTAGGTGGGTTACTAAGGGGGAAGTCCCTGGGCCTCAGCAGGTTGGAGAGGAGAAGGCACTCAGAGAAGCCACAAGCTGCTGTTAGGTGAGATTATTTGTACTCGTCAGGTAGGGCTGGCATACTAACCAGGGCAGGCAGCAGTCAGGCATAGATGTCAATGCCCTGAAGGCACACGGCTTCATTCAGGAACTCATTGTGGTCATGCAGCAGGACTAGGGGTCTGGTTCATCAGGGAGAAGTCCAGTGCCAGGGCCCCTGTGGCTTGTAGGTAGTGGCTGTCATTGGCAGCCTGGAAGATCTCGGGCTTCACGCTGAGATTCATCTCTTTACAGACTCTGCTGAACTCAGCCAATGATGGGTTAGAGTTATCTGTGGCTGTAGTTCAGGGCTCTGTCCATTTCTGTTGAAGCTGGTTGGTGACACCTTCCCTGGTCTCCTTGCACCAGCCCTGAATCCGTTCCTCAAAGGTCTTGAGGTCCACTTCTGGAGCAACTCAAAAGTTGAAGCTAGTACTCATGGTGGCCAGTACTACATTGAAGTCAACTTCTCCCTGCAGCATGGTCAGGTTCTCACAGAGGTCACAAAGACCCCGACCTCTAATAAAGCACCCAGGGTCAGGCTGGGGTCCGACTGTAGCCACTGCTTCTTCTGCTCTCCGAACTCCAGGACTGAGGTGACCACCTTGTGAAGTTCTCCACTACTGTATTTTCTTTTTTTTTTCTTTTTCTTTCTTTTTTTTTTTTAAGGGCAATGGAGGTTAAGTGACTTGCCCACGGTCACACACCTAGTAAGTGTCAAGTGTCTGAGGCCATATTTAAACTCAGGTCCTCCTGAATCCAGGGCCGGTGTTCTATTCACTGCATAACCTAGCTGCCCCTGCTGCTGTATTTTCTATGAGACGTGAGCCGTGGCCTGGGTTCTGAGAGCTTGTGACCTGGGGCCACTAAGGGCTCCGCTCACTGTAGAAGACGGTGAAAGTTTCTGTATGGCTAACCAAGCCCACATCTAAAGCAAAGTCAACTCTTAGGGCCTGAAACTCCGGTCACACAGCTCCATGCCCTGGTGTCCTCTGATATTATCAGGGACAAAGATTAATGTATGGTCTTGGGAAAAGATGTCCCTTCTGCCTTTAGCCTCTGAATAGTCTCCAGGTATTGAATGCCAACACATTTCATGTCCTGGGCACCCCAAGCATAAATGTTCCCTTGGGCATCCTTGAAGGCTTCAAAGGGTTCATGATTCCAGTTTTCCTCTAAGACAGGCACCACATCAGGGTGGGAGTTAAGCACAATTCTAGGATTCAGGGTTGTTGTTGTTGTTTTATTTTTAATTCCACCTCTCCTCTTGTCCATGCAAATGTTTGAGTCATTTAAAAGCAATCCTTGCCAAGGTACAAGGTTATTATCTCTGCTGTGTGACTGTTTTCCTGAGCTATTCATATTGAACCAAGCTACTCAAAATTTCACACCTTTGTAAGGTGTAAAAAAAAATCCACTCAGTGTCAGAAAGGGACATGACCTTTATAAGGTGAAAATTCTGCCAATTCATATCTAAAGAGGTACATCCTTACAGAGAGTTACAGTGAATTAAGGGGGGTGTGAGGAAGTGCTAGACTTGCATGAATAAAAGTGCCAATAAAATTGTAATGCATAAAAGTTGGAATTTTGTGACACACTTGTAATCGCTTCTACTGAGGGAGGCTGAATATGGTCACTCCAACTTTCCATCTTCCTTGCAACTACACACTCTGTTCTTTGTCCCACACTCTGACCTTCAATTCCTTGACTCCTCAGTTTTCTCCCAGGACATCACCCTGAACTAACTGTACTCTCCTCTTTTCCCCATCCTGAAGATTTGGTGATTCAATCTGGCTCTACTCTATACTATTTGTTTAAGTTCTTTTTCCCCAGCAGATTGCCCTCTCTATCATCTCCACTCTCATTTATCTTCAATTTCTTCCTATCCATTGACAACTTCCCTACTTCCTAGAAATATGTTCATATCTCACCCATCCTCAAAAATATCCCTCACTTGAGCTAACCACCCCCATTAGCTATGGTCCCATATCTCTCCTGCATTTTGTGTTTAACCTCCTTGATAACTTTGTTGACAACAGGTGCCTCCATTTGTTTTCCTCTTTCTCTCTAATGAACTCAACCAAAACTGTTCTCTACAAAGTTAGCAACAATCCATTAATTCCATCTCAATGAAATATCTCTCCCCTGTCATTCCTCTTTCTGGCCCTTATTACCTCAGAAAATTGTCTCTTAATTAATTTTTCTGCCTCCAGTCTATCCTTTCACTAATCCATCCTCCACACAGCTGTTGAAGTGACTTCCAAACACAAATTTGACCATGTTTTTCTTCTACTCTATTGACTCTTGGTTAAAATACAAATTCTAGCCCCCGGCTAATTACATTCACTCTATTTCAGCCAAATTGGCCTACTTGGGTTTATGAATATAATATACCATTTCCCATTTCAATTCCTGGAAAGCATTCCCTCCTCACTTCTGTCTTTTGGAGTTCCTAGCTACTTTCAGATCTCAGCTCAAGTGTTATCTTCCGCATGGGGACTTTACCTAACATGCTCTACTTCTATTGGCCCCTAAATAACTGAATAATTACTTTCTACATATCTTCACTTATATTGTACATGTTGTTTTTCCTGATCAAATGTAAACTTATTGAAGACAAGGACTATCTTGTTTTGGGCTTTGTATCTTCAGTGCTTAACACAGTATCTGATATATAGTTGGCTTGTCAATCAATTAATTGATGAAAGTCTCTATAATCTAATTTCATTTACAGTTTTCCTCAAATTCTCAGGATGACAGGCTTTCAAGGCAATATGTCAATAATACATGTACAAACAAATCATTAGAATTATGAGATAGGAAAGCTATTGTCTATCTGATTTATAAGAGAAAATCTTCTATATTCAGTAACATTCAAGTATTAGAAATTTCCATTACTATTCCTCTGGCAAAATGAAAATATTCTAGGAGCAGTAATAGACAAAAACAATGAAACTGAAGACAGACAAAGTCTAGACATAGCAATAAGGAAAGTACCCCAAGGATTTGTTCCAGAATAATCAAAATTCAATGAGTAGAATGGTGAATTCACTAACCAAATTAGAAAACCACATAGGGGTCATTAACATTCCATAGAAGATACCATTTAAATATAGGACTTTATCATGGCAAATGAGCAGGTAGGTGAAATCAAAATGAGATAGCCTTCTTGAAAATCAATATGCCCCCAATCAATTTCAATATCATGCCCTAAGCCAGGAGTCTCAAATATGTATGCAAATCATATTTTATATTCAAATTAATGGTGTAATCAAATTTTAAAATAGTTATTTTTTCATTCAAAAATATTTAGATAGCAATGCCAATAGAATTGCAAAATTATCTTTCCTAAGCCTCCTCAGCCTTCATACAGATCGCTTTATTCTATATCCCTGTAGACAACCAGCTGGCATTGGGCTGGAAATCAGGAAGAGCTAAATTCAAATCCAGCTTCAAATACTAGCTGTGTGACACTGGGTAAGTCACTTAAACTCTCTTTGCCTCATTTTCCTCCATTGTAAAGTGGGAATGATAATAGCACCTACCTCAGAGTGTTGTTGTAAAATCTCAAATGAGATATTTATCAAGCACTTGACACATATTTGTGCTATGTAAATGTTAGTGATGATGATATTTTCTATTATGTGTTTAAATTTGTTATATAATCCATTCCTCCATATGGGCAGAGATGTAAAAAGTATTTTCCCTGGTATCTAGAATAGGGATCTCTATAGAAGAGGTACTTAATAAATGTTTATGAAATGGAATATAACATATTTTACATTACCAATATTAAAAAGTTTGGTAATTTGGAAGAAAAAAAATACGAAAAACAAAACCTATTACAAGCAAGTTTATGAAGACAGAAACACATGATTATAGTAAGGACAGGAATGGATCAATTCTCATGCAGCTGAGCATATGTTTTATATTCTTCTTGTGGGACACATACTCTGACCTTTGGCAAAAATACATACACAAGCAGGAGCTCTTATTTGGTCCTTGGATCCCTGTAGTTGGAGTGTGGCAATAAAAATGATTATCATATAGACTGGAGATGGGACGCCATTTATATATAGGAAAAAGATCAGTTTGATTGAAAGAGAATATGTGTGTATATATAGTATTTTGCAGCACTATTTTTATGGTAGTTTGATTTCATATCTTTTCTTAAAAACTGATAATTCATATTCAATAATCATTTATTTATTGGAAAAATGTTCTTTGTCATATATTTCCTACATTTATTAGACTTTTTAATAATTATTTGGAATTAATACAGGACTTTACGGTTTGCAAAACACTTTATATATACTGTCTCATTGTCTCTTAGTGTATGCCATAGGTATCTTCAATTTACAGATAATAAAAGTGAAACTGAGAATGTTTAAATGGTTTACACAGTATTAGAGGTAAGATTAAAATTCAAGTCTTTCTCACTCCAAATCCAATGGTATATCCATCTACCTGCTACAACTATCACTTCATTCTAGATATCTGACAGATTTTCCCAATTCATGTCTTGTCTTCTTAATGTAATTACATTAGCTTTGTTCAGGCAAGAGCTTTAAAAATGTATATAATCAACATTGTCTATTTTGTCTTTTGTGATTTCCTCTGTTCTCTTCTTATTGGTTGAATATTCTACAGCCCTAACTATATATATATATATATATATATTAGCCTCTTTCAATTGTTTTATGATATGAAATTTAAAATTTAAGTCATTTATACTTTTGGAGCATACTATACACAATCTCTTTTCTGAACTCATTTATTTCTTCCTTCCTAGAACTATATCGCTTTTTATTCTCTTTCCACTAATCCTCACCCAAATGTGCTATAGTATACTTTATCCAATCTCTGAGTGACGTGGGTTTTTTTTACATTAAGAATATAATGTCAATATGTTGTGTTTTGCTTCTTTTGAACAAGTTATATGCTTTTCCAGAGTTACATTCTGGTCACAAATCTCATCCTGTTAAAGTCTTAGGGATAACTCTCAAGATAAATTTGCCTGCTTGAATTAAAATCTCAAAATCATCTTATTATTCATAGTTTGCCCACTTTTCTCTTGATGTATTTGTTACTTGTACTTTTATTGGAGAGTCCCATATAGATAATTTGTCTTTTCTTCTGATATCTTTTCCCTCTCATATCTGTTAATGTCTATTAGACTTGATGAAATATGTGAGCAGTTTTCTTCCTGGCACTCCATTTTAATTTTAAATTTGAGAAATTTTAATTTGATTCAGAAGACTTAAAGCATATAGTTTTACTGGAATTTTTAGGTTCACTCTATCTCTTGTCAAGAACTTATCATTCCTTTAAATTAAGGGATGGTTCAGAAATTCAAACCTGATTCTTATATACCACCCTCTAAATTAATTGTTTCCTAAATCTGTTTCTCTCTTGAAAGCCCTATCTTCAATCACCAATAGTCATTAAATGACCACATGTACTCCCACACCCAATCAGTTGCTATGTCTTTCAAATATTCCTTCCACAGCATCTCTAGCATACATCCCCCTATATTTACACTGTCATTAACTAAATTTCTTCAAGACTCATCACTTTTAACCTGAACTGTTGCAAGAATATTCTAATTTATTCCCCAGCTTCTACCTTCTATAATCTATCAATCACAAAGCATCCAAAATGACTGTCACAAAACACGGCTCTGACTATATGATTCCCCTGGTCAATAACATCCATCATTTCCTTATTATTGTTGTTGATGATCAGTCATTTATGACTCTTTGTGACCCCATTTGGTGTTTTCTTGCCAAAGAAACTGGAGTGGTTTGTCATTTCCTTCCCCAGCTCATTTTACAGATAAAGAAACTGAGGCAAACAGGATTGAGTGACTCATCCAGGATTACACTACTAGTAAGTGTCTGAGGCCAGGTTTGAACTCAGGTCTTTCTGACTCTAGCCCTGGTACTCTATTCATTGCACCACTTAGCTGGGCATGAGATTAGCTTTAGATGGGTCAGTATCTTGGTCATTTGTTGGGTGGGGTGGGAAGATTTCAATTGAAGTACAAATTCCAGTTTCCTCAATCTCAGAAATTAATTTATCTGGAGAGCAGATGTTTCCCCAAATTCAAAGTTATTTGCCTCATGTACAGGATATAACAGCTCAGGGATAAGGGAAGCATTTAGGAAAGAACACACTGACTGTTTCTCATGTAACAAAAGCAACAAAAAACAATCATTGTATTCCCAAGAACCCTGACCAGAAAAGAGTAAGAAAAAGCACCATTGCTTATGGTGGTTTCTAAATAAGGTTATGATCAGTTCCATGCCAAGCCAATTTTAATGTCCCACAAATGTATTTATTTCAAAGAAAAGTCTTGTTTGGTGTAGCAGTGAATGGGTTAAAATAACTCACACATTCTCTTTCCCTCCCATATGCTACCCATTGTTGTTCATTAATCCCAGGTTTTTTTTATCCTATGTGGTAAAAAAATATGAAAGTTTTTAACAGTCGGTTAGGATAACTGAAAGACGCCAGTTTTTGAAGGACCACCCTTTTGGGGAGGAGACGAATAGTTCACCTGCTGCGCACGTCAGACTGCCTGCAGCACACTCGACTTCTGGAGGCGAGAGAACGGAAGTGGGGGCTTTTTCCTGCTCGGCTGGTCTCCTGATGGCGCTGCACAGACGGTCTCTCTCCAAAGGTGGCCTTTCGGTTTGGGTGAGTTTTTATAAGGAATATAGACTAAGCTTAGACTTAAGACGATTTGTATTGTATTTCTACTTTCCTAACCTTCTAATCAACATCACCTTGTGAATACAATAACAATAAAAGGTCTATCTAGAAAACCAAAAGCTTCTTCCATTTACTAGTCTGGGAGATAAATTAAGGGAAAGGTTAAGTAGGGGAGATTTATGATCTAATATCCAATTTTAAATCTCACACCTAGATATAGATGAGTCCTGAAAGATACTTATGCATTTCCATTCAGTAAATACTCTCTAGCATGTTAGCAAGTTATAGTTATTTTCCAGGGGTGTATGATATCAAGTATGTGGTCATTCCCTCAAATGATACAGGTCCTACTCAAGGCATGCCCGTCCATCTAACTTTTGTGACTCTTGGCCATGTCCTCTCAAGATTTTCCTAATGAAAATCCACTGAACATTCTGGAGACTTTCCTTATTTTTGCCTGACATTGCAAGTCTACCAATGGAGAACATAGACAATTTCTTACTTTTTCAAATGAGCACCCCTCTTTTTTGGAACATACATTTCTTTGATGACACCCATTATTTCAGTTTGTTTTCCATGAGTCCTTATTTGTTATGTGCGATAACCTGCTCATGATTACCACTTCATTGATCTCTGAGTGATATTCATTTTTAATTCAATGGAAAGTAATATTCAATAAGCTGGAACCATATTACTGCCAGTCTGATATTAGTATTAAAATATGAGCCTTTGTTTTGGGGAGAATATTTTAAAATACATTTTATTTATGTTTCATTTTAACATCATGCAGATTTCTTCCTATATCCTTCCTCTTTCAAGAGAGTCATTGCAGCACTGGCCCTGGAGTCAAGAGTACCTGAGTTCAAATCTGGCCTCAGACACTTAACACTTACTAGCTGTGTGACCCTGGGCAAGTCACTTAACCCCAATTGCCTCACTAAAAAAAAAAAAGAGTCATTGCTTATAAGAATTGAAAAGGATAAATAAAAATAAAAGCAGAAGAGAAGAAATTCAGCAAAACTCATCAATATACTGGAAAAATAAGACACTATATGCAATGATCTAACCCATGTACCTCCCCCAATCTCACCACTGCAAAGAAATATAAGAAAATGTCTCTTTCAGGGCCAAGTAGTTCTTTATAATTTCACAGCATTAATTTTTCATTTTTAGTTGTTTTTGTTTTTGTTTTTTGGGTGAAGGTTGGGCAATGAGGGTTAAGTGACTTGCCCAAGGTCACACAGCTAGTAAGCGTCAAGTGTCTGAGGCTGGATTTGAACTCAGGTACTCCTGAATCCAGGGCCAGTGCTCTATCCACTGCACCACCTAGCTGTCCCTGGCTTTTAGTTGTTGTTCTTTCATTTTACCTTGATGTAAAATGTTCTTGTGTATGTTGTTTTCACATATTGTTTACTATGGATCTGTGTACTTCGCTTTGTATTCATTCATATATATATCAATTAATATGAGTCTGTCTATGTTTCTCTGTATTTGTCATATCCATTTTTTTACAGCACAGTAAAATTACATTACTTCATATACCACAATTGCTTTTAGCTATTCTCCAATAATCTACTTTGTTTCCAGATTTTTGTTTATAGAAGAAGTATTATTACAAATTATTTTGGTGTATATGGAGTCTTCCTTCTTTTTCAATAGTGGTTTTGTTTTGTTTTGTTTTGTTTTTTAGTGAGGCAATTGGGGTTAAGTGACTTGCCCAGGGTCACACAGCTAGTAAGTGTTAAGTGTCTGAGGCTGGATCTGAACTCAGGTACTCCTGACTCCAGGGCCAGTGCTCTATCCCCTGCGCCACTGAGCTGCCCCTCAAGAGTGGTTTTAAGAGTCTGTGGGCCAAATATTTTGTGTCTTAGAGCATATGCCTTGGTGTGGAAGCTGTGGGCATCATTTTAACTTTTTTCATTTACATAATTCCAAATTGCTTTCCAGAATTGATGTTCTAATTCACAATTCTATCAATGATATATTAGTGAGTTACCATATTCTCAGTCACCCAGGCTTGCAACCTAGGTTGTAAATCATCCTCCACTTGCCTTACTTGAAAACCTAGGAGTGATCCTTGACTCCTGAGTCTTTCCCTCAACTCCTATCCATTCTGTTGTGAAGTTTTATTAATTCTACCTATATAACAAACATCTCATGTATTACCCCCCTTTTGTCTTCTGACACTGCCAATACTTTAGTACAGGCTTTTCTCCCCTCCCAGCTGGCTGTTTTAATAATCTGTTACTTGGTCTTTCCTTACTCCAATTCACTCAGCATCAAATTGGTTTTCCTAAAGCACGAATATAACTATCACCCTTATTAAATTAGCTCTAGTGGCTCCCTATTGCTTCCAAGATCCAAAATATTCTGACATTCAAAGGTCTTCATAACATGGCCCCTTCCTACATTTCTAATCTTTCTATATCTTATATTTTTCACCCTCTGCCCACCATAGACTGTGATCCACTGAGAGAGGCATCCTCGCTATTCCTTGCATATAATATTCCACTTCCAGAGTGAGCTTTTTTTTCACTGGTTGTCTCCCATGCCTGGAAAACTTTCTCTCCTCACCTCCAACTCAAAGCTTCCCTGGCTTCCTTCAAATCTTGGCTAAAGTCTCACCTTCTGCAAGAAGACTTTTTGATGTCTCTTAATGTTAATGCCTTTCCTTTGTTGATTCTCTCCAATTTTTCCTGTATGTATCTTATTCATAGGTGGTTTGCATGTTGTTTCCTCCATTAAGAATCAGAGGGCTTGGAATATGATATTCAAGAGGGCAAAGGAATTGGGATTACAACAAAGAATCACCTACCCAGCAAAACCGAATATAATCTTTCAAGGGAAAAAAATAGGAATTCAATGAAAGAGAGCATTTTCAGGCATTCTTGATGAAAAGAAAGAATAGAAAATTTGACTTTCAAACACAAGACCCTATAGAAACATAAAAATGTAAACAGGAAAAAGAAATCATAAGGGATATTGAAAAGGTTAAACTGTTTGCATTCCTACATAAGAAGATGATATTTGTAACTCATAAGAACATTCTAATTATTAGTGCAGCTGAATGGAGTATATTTAGACAGAGGGCACAGGTGTGAGTTGAATATGAAGGGATGATATCTTTAAACAAATAAAATTAAAGGTGAGAGAAATGTACTGGGACAAAGGGAAAGAGAGAGGTGGAATGGGGTAAAGTATCTCACATAAAAGAAGCAAGAAAAAGATTATGGAGTGGAGGGGAAGATGGGAGAAGTGTGAGGGAGTGAGTGAGCCTTACTCTCATCAGAATTCGATCAAAGAGCGAATAAAATACACACTCAATTGGGCATAGTAATCTATCTTACCCTGCAGGGAAGTAGGAGGGGAAGGGGATAAGAGGGGACTTTGAAAGAAGGGAGGGCAGATTGGGGGAGGGGACAGTCAGAAATAAAACACTTTTGAGGAGGGAAAGGGTGAAAGAAGATAAAAAATAGAGTAAATATCATAGGGAGGCAATAGGATGGAGATAAACACAGTTAGCAATAGTAACTGAAAAAATTGAAGCAGAGGGGGTAGCTAGGTGGCACAGTGGATAAAGCACCAGCCCTGGATTCAGGAAGACCTGAGTTCAAATCCATCCTCAGACACTTGACACTAGTTGTGTGACCCTAGGCAAGTCACTGAATCCTCATTGCCCCACAAAAAATGAAGCAGAGGCAAGAGCAATGTAAGATTATCGTGGTGATGAGGAAAATAATGATTATGATGATAAAATGTATGGTACTTACTTTGCTGGGCTATTATGAAGAAAATTCTTTGGCAGGAATAAGGTACTATATAAATGTCATCTATTATTGTTGTTTCAATAATCAACATAATTGCTTTATTGTAAGAAAATCTCTCTTTACTATAAAAAATGATGAGCAGGATGCTATCAGAAAAACCTGGAAAGACTTACATGAGCTGATACAAAATGAAATGTACTGTATACAAAATAACAGCAATATTGTAATATCATCTGCTGTTAATGACAGTTATTTTCAGCAATGAAATGATCCAAGACAACTCCGAAGTACTTATTAAAAAAGCAATCCATTGACAGAGAAAGAACTGATGGTATCTGGATGCAGATTTAAACATTTTTTTTTGTTAGTTCCTTTTTCTAAAGTTTTTTTTCCTGTTTTCTTTCACAACCTGACATGTGCAAATGTTTTGCATGACTACACATATATCACTTATATTGAATTGCTTGAATTCTTAAGGGGTTGGTGGGGAGTGAGGGAGGAAGAGAATTTGGAACACAAAATTTTAAAATCTGATGTTAAAATTTGTTAAAAAATTTTAAAATATGACTGGGTCAAAGAAACAAACAAAAACTTTGCAATTTCCTGAAAGAAAACCAGCCCATTCATCTCCTCCTGTCTAATTCCAAGCCGGAACGTACTATAATTATACCTTTTAACTGTTACTTAACTGTAGTGATACTGCTAACAGATTTTTATGCATATATATATATGTGTTGCATATGAAGGAAATATCTCATATATATACATATACACACACATACACATGTCCAGAACACACCATTTACAAGGTATTTTTTTCTTTAAATGGCAAAGACTTTGAAGAAAAATGGCTGCCTATTTATTGGGGAATTGTTTTAAAACATTGTGGTATATGAATATAATGGAATATCAATGTAACATAAGACATTACAAAGCAGTCATAAAACATGGGAAGACTTATTTGAACCCAAAATGACAAAAACAAGTGAGAAGAACAATTGAAATAATAAATACAAATAGTTAAATAAAACATTGAAGGATTTCAGAGCTTTTATTCTTTTTTAAAATTAGAATAGAATTTTATTTTCCAAAATATATGTAAAAACAAATTTAACATCAATTTTTTAAAACTTTGTGTTCCAACTTCTCTTTGTCCTCCATTCCCACCCCCACCCACTAGAACTCAAGCATTTCAAAATAAGTTATACATGAGTAGTCATGGAAAACATTCCCACATTAGCTAGGTTGTGAGAGAAAACAGTCAAAAAACCCCAAAACTTCAGATTGAGGAATTGTCAAAGAGGAAAAAAAATGTTTCAATCTGTTTTCAGATACTATCAGGTCTTTCTCTGTAGATGGGTTGCCATTTTCATGAATCCTTCAGGGTTATATTGGATCATTGCCTTGCTGAAAATAACCACATGCTTCCCAGGAGATCATACCCCACTATTGCTGTTATTTTGTATACAGTACATTTCACTCTGCTTCAGTTCATGTAGGTCTTTCCAGGTTTTTCTGATAGTATCCTATTCATCATAACCTGTATATAGTACCTTAAACTTGACAGAGAATTTTCTTCATAATAGCCCAGCAAAGTAGGTACCATATGTTTTACCATTATAATCAATCATCATAACTATTTCCCTCCATCCCACTCCCTTTCCATGACATTTACTCTCTCTTCTTTTTACCTCTTCCTCCTCAGAAGTGTTTTACTTCTGAATATCCTCTCCCTCACTCTGCACTCCCTTTTTTCACCCTTCCTTCTTTATCTTCTTCCCCTCCTATTTTCCTGCAGGGTTAAATAGATTGCTCCTCCCAATTGGGTATGAAAGCTATCCCCTCCATGAGATCAGGGTCCCTGAGCTAATTCTTTGTTCCAAATTGTTCTTTCTCCCTCCCTCCCTCCTCAATCCTCCCTATGAGATCAAGCAATTCAATAAGTCATACTGGTATAGTAATGCAGAACATCTTCATCTTCCTTGAAAGTGTTTTGATTTTTACTGCTCTCTCTACCAATCTGCCCTTTCCTCCTTCCCCTCTTTTCCCCTCCCTTTTTCTCCCTCCCCCCTCCCCTCGGGGCAAAAATATATTACTATACCTACTTGAGTGTGTATGTTAGTCTTTCTTTGAGCCAATTCTGATGATATTAAGGTTCACTCACTCCCCAATTTCTTCCCCCTCTTCCCCTCCCCTCCATAAGCTTTTTTGTTGTTTCCTTCATGTGAACTACCTCTCCCCAGACCATCTCTCCCCTTCTCCCTCCCCCAGTCTATTCCTCCTACACCTCAACCCTATTTTAAAGATGTCATCTGGCTTAGTTAGGTGGCACAGTGGACAATGCACCAGGCCTGGACCCAGGAGGCCCCAAGCCCAAATCTGGCCCCAGACATAAGACACCCTACCCTGTCTGCCCCACAAAGAAAAAAACATAAATGCTTTACACATATCATCCCTTCATATTCAGTTCAGACCTGTATGCTCACAGTGAATTCCTTACTGACATAGTTCTTATGAGTTCAAAGTATTATCATTCCATGTAGTAATAAAAACAGTTTGATCTTTTAATACCCCTCATGAAGTCTTTTTCCTGTTTACCTTTTCATGCTTCTCCAGGGTCTTGTATTTGAAAGTCAAATTTTCTATTCAGTTAAGGTATTTTCACAACAAATGCCTGAAAGTCCTCTTTCTCATTGAAATTCCATTTTTTCCCCTGAAAGATTATACTTAGTTTTGTTGAGTACATGATTTTTCGCTGTAGTCCAAGTTCCTTTGCCCTCTGGAATATCATATCCCATGCCCTCTGGTCCTTTAATTTAGAAGCTGCTAGATCTTGCTTTATCCTTATTGGAGCTCCACAGCATTTGAATTCCTTTTTTCTAGCTGCTTGCAATATTTTCTCCTTGACCTGTGAGTTCTGGAATTTGGCTATAAAATTCCTGGATGTTTATCTTTTTGGATCTTTTTCAGGAGGTGATTGGTGGATTCTTTCAATTTCTATTTTAGAGCTTTGATTTTTGAGTAAGTAATTATGGCTTCAGAGGACTTGATGATGAATTATGACTCCCAGAAATCAACAAAGAATGAGCAATAGATGAAAATGAGCCATAAATATTCAGATATAAGCACTATGTGCAATTGCAGTTTTGTGTAAGAGGTAGGAGGGTCATTAGGAAGTGTTTTAAAATAAGACTATTAATAAAACATTTTAAATGACCTAACTTGTTGTCCATTTGCACTGCCCATCCAAGATAAATATCCTGAAGAATTAAGTCTGTGGGTGGTCTATCTAATTGCATGTTCTTAACTAGATCATAATAAGCATTCTTCTTCCACTTCTTGTTTTTCCTTTGTGGATGGTTAGGTCAAATGCTTTTAAGTAATTACAGATCTCTAATAGAAGGCACTGTAATGTTCTGGGAGTGATGCAACCAGTATGACATTTTCCAATTTAAACATTGAACTCAATTATGTAAAATAAAGCAGTAACAGTAGAAAGATCTCATCACCCAAATTCCCTCTTTTATCTCTCTTCAACTTAGACTCTTAATAGTTAAGAGGATAGAGGGTTAACTATTACCCATAAGTAAGATAGTAAGACCACCTAGTTGCCCTGGAAGAGTGCAACTTACCAGGACCTTCAAACTTTATATCAATTCATATAAGTTATATGTCAACTAGCATATGTGATTATAGAACCATTGTTAGTGGTCTTTGACAGATCACTGAATTTGGAAAGAAATGGCTGGATTATAAATGGAAAGTATTGTATTTTTTAAAAAATATATTTTTAAAAGAATAGAGAAGAGATGAGTCTGAAAATGAGACCAGTGAGTGAACATCTAGAAAAGGGTATAGTTACTACAGAAAGACAACTTGGTTGCATCATGAATAGGTCACATCAACTTGATCTATCCTTTTGTTTGACAGCATTCCTAAACTTGTTGATCAGCAAAATGCTTTAGATGGTTTATGAATTACTTTGCTAAAATTGAGATAGCATTTCATGATATTCCTATGGAAAAGGAGAGATTGGATGGTGAAAAAGTAATTTAGTTGGATTTGGAATGATACACCTGATCTAAATAGTAATCATTAATAGTTTTATATCATCTATGAAAGAGATCTTCTGCAGTATGTTCAAAGGGATTTGGACATGTCCTTGTTTGGCATTTATTCTTACCATCCCCCTCAAGGTTTCCTTCTATATTTCTTCCCATCAATAGCCAAACTCCTGGGTTAACATTTCTAATCCATATTTGGAAAAAAGGATAGATGATATCCTTATCAAAGAATATAGACATAAGAAGCTAAACCCAATCATTGCTTATGTTTAGCTTTGGAATCTTTTTATTCTTGCTTTTGCTGCTGCTGCTCCACCCACTTAAACTAGATCTTTAGAGATTTTGTCCAGGAGGAGCTCCCCTTGACTTAAGCCTAAGGCTCTGAACTCCTTCTCTGAGAACTTGTTTCTTCACTGAGCCATTCTCTGACCTACTCCTACTATACCTTCCAAACCAGACTGAGACCATGACCAGAAGAAAATCTACTATTCTACTTAAAAATTCTCCCAGAGTCATGCATATTTACCCTTGCTAGGCACTATGTCTTTATATACTGTCTCACCAGTCAGAATAAGTTCCTTGGAGGCAGGGATCATCTTACTCTTGTATTTGTGTCCATGGTACTTAGCACAGTGCCTGGCCCTTAATAAGGACTTAATGGGGGCAGCTAGGTATCACAGTGGATAAAGTACTGGCCTTGGATTCAGAAGGACCTGATTTCACATCCAGGCTCAGACACTTGACACCAGCTGTGTGACCCTGGGAAAGTCACTTAACCCTCACTGCCTTGCAAAAAAAATAAGGACTTAATGAATTTTCATTTCTTTATTTACTTTGCCCTGTGTTTCTTTATGGCATTGGCAAACACCTTCTGTAGGCATTCAGCTCTCTCTTTGAAAAAAAAAACTCACTGATATTAATAACAGCAGTAGTTTGATTAAGTTATTTCTTTCATACTTTAAAAGGAAACATAATTTTGGTGTCTCTATTCTCATTGGAAGATAGCTTTTAAGGAGGCAATTTGCTTAACCAAATTTAAAGAAAAAATTTATAGACAAATAAGCAGAGTGGAAGTATTGTTTTCTACATCTTTCAGTCAATTGTTTAATGGTAATGACATGATTTGTTGTGAAATTAATTGTGAAAGCTTGGTTCTCTCCAGTTAATAGCTTCATGAAAATATGTCCTTGATAAATTTGTAGAATGTCATAAAGTTTTCATATAGATAGGAATGTAGGCATATAAGTTGTTGATGTTCCTCTGATTGCCCTTTTGGAGTAGATATTATTAAATCCAATGGATTTTTCCATGTCTTTGATCTTCACCTGCTTCAGATAACCTTATTAATCCAACACCCTCAAAACTGTTTCTTTTAACATGAAAATATACTCTCTATACTTGGTCAATTTCAGCAGCTTTTCTTCAGTCAGAAATCAACAAGTATTCATTAAGTACTTATTATGTACCAGGCACTTTGCTAAATTCTGGGGATACAAAATATTTCTCAAGAATAAGGGCATTAGGTGGCACAGTGGATAAAGCACTGGATTCAGGAGGACCTGAGTTCAAATCTGGCCTCAGACACTTGACACTTACTAGCTGTGTGACCCTGGGCAAAGTTGCTTAACCCTCATTGCTCTGAAAAAAAAAGAAAGGAAAAGAAAAAAAGAATAAGGGCATTGTCTTTATTCATATTGGTGCCATTTCTTTATTCCCTAAAACATTACATTTTTGGGACTGTGTTTTTAATTTCAAGTGGGATGGTTCTACTATCTTTGATAGAAAAAAGCATGTTATACAATTCCTTATGAATTATCTTTTCTATTTTCCCCATTTTATCATGTCCTTGTATTTTCATTCTCCAAGCCCCTCAATATGACTTTGTTTAATTGCATCTCTTGCCACACTTTCCGTAAGTTTGTTTTACTTTTTCCTGCTATTGCCTACTTCATAGTAGGAGGGTACTCATAATCTTACATCTTTATTCTCTGTAAGAGAGTATAATTTTTTTATTCTCAGAAAGTACTACATCTCTCTATAATCCAAGTAATTTATGTAAGTCAAGGTGCTTTTAAGACAATTTTGGTCTAGATAACCTAATCATACCATTTGTGATGTATGAACTTCAGCCTATATATGTTATTTATATATACATTTATGTATACTTTATCTGGCATTTTTGCACTAATATAAAATTTTTCATAGTCAGTAATTTGTTTATATAAGGCAAAATGGAATTGTTTTAAAGACATAAAATTTTATTTTGATTTTCTCTTTGTATTAATGTTATCTTTATTCTAACATGCCAATGTTCTGATTATATTACATGCATGACCTCCTTCCAATCTCATAAGATATAGTAGATTTTATTTTTTGTAATATTAGAAGTCTCTATGTCTAGGACCTTTCATTTTTAATATAATGTTTATAATCAGTATGAAAATTCTTTATAGCCCATAAATCTTTAGTCCTCATTATTCATTTATAATTCAGATTGTCTAACTGGTTTTTGGTAGCTATCCTCAATTATTCCCATCTATGCACTGAATTCACTAGCAAAGTACAGGTGTCCTATAGGAAAACTATATATTGCTTGTCCTTCATTTTCAAAGAGGACCAATGATGCCATGGGGTGATGTGAATTGTGCGTGAATTGGATTTAAGTGAGGTAGAGTTAGACAAAATTGTCATACTTACTCACTCTTCCTGAGTCATCAAAGTCCAGTGGCAAGACAAAAGTCAATATAACTGGTGATGGCCTGGGATGAACTAGATGAACTTGGTGTCTGATGCCTGACCAAGCTCTAAGCACTCTACATCACCTGCTTCAGCTGCCTTCATGGCCATTGGAACAAATTGTTCTCATCTACCATTCCAGCAAGAGATGTCTTAACACACTTGATGTAGAATCCCCCTAACTCACAGACAGGTTTGAGGCCTGTTGATTACACTCAACCTGGTTTAGCCCACCTACTGAGACAGTTTTACTGGGGTATGGACACCATATGTGCTACAGCTTCTTGAAGGAACAGGTGGACATCAAAGGCAGATGAGTGGCCTTGAAGAAGACAGCACCCTATTTCTCTCTCTCTCTCTCCATATACACACACATACAGTGACACTTTTTGTGTTCTCTAAGAGCAAAGAAACTGGAAACAAAATGGATGTGCATTGGTTGGAAAATAGTGGAACAATTTGAGGTATGATTATGTAATGGTATGATATTAGATAAAATAAAAATTTTAAGAAGACTTTGGATTCGAAGTGGTAAGTTTCAATAATCTGGAAAATTTTTTGCGTGAAACACTTCATTCACATCAATAACAAATAAATGAGGTGTCAATTTAGTTTGAGTTACAGACAAAAACCAAACCGTAGTCATAATTCCCATAGCTGTATTGGCTCATCCACATTATCCCTCCAGTTTTATGTTTTGTCAGAAGAAAAGTATGATTAATCAAGGCTATTTCCTGCTGAAAACAACAAATTGTAAAGACTTTTCTTTTACTTAGTAATTTAGAACATTGGTCTCTAGGAAGTTTCTAGTGCCTTTTCCTCCAATTCTAGGGAACAGGCCTAGTAATATCACTGTAAAAATTCAGGATTATTTTTTATATTTCATGCTATCCAGTCTTGATTCTTGCTTATAATAGGACTTCTCAATAATCTGTTTCAATCACAATCTTTTTCTTCATGTCTCTATTGGCAGAGAGTTTCTGGGAAAAAAAAAGATACTGCAGTTTAAATAGAACAATTGTTGCAAGAGAATAAATAAAACTTTGGCAAACATGATATTATTGCACCACATTTCCACTGCATCTTAAGTAGATCATTTGCCACTAAAACCTGACTTCACTGCTAATGGGTCTACCAAAAACAAGCCATAAGGAGGAACATTATTAAAGGGAATGAATGTTACCTTTACATTTTGCAATAGTCAACTATGTTTCCAACCTTGCTTCTAAGTGTACTGTCCTATAAATGAGAGCAATAGGTTGGCATCCCAAATTTAATGTGATCGCAACTTTTAAAGGACAGAAAAAAATAAAACATAATAGGCACCCTTGGGATTGCCCCTAAACAATTTTTCAGTTTTTCTAGGAGAAAAGCTATAAAACATGACTAATACCATGATCATTTGTGGGTATTATGACATGTAAACAACTAAATACTGGGAATCATAAAAGAGTTTGTTTTCAGAGTTCAAATCTCTAGATGTTTAAGATCCAGGAAAAACATGTTTGAAAATCTGGATGAAATCATTGATTTGAAACCTTCAAATTTCATTTTGACTTTGTTTTTCATTATATTTCATATCATTTCTTTTCTTCACTACATATAGGCAGGGTAAAATACATAATTTTCTGGCATCAATGAAAAATTAATCTAGAATCTTTAGCCTTTTGGGGAACAGGGTGGGGTGCTGTTGTTGTTTTTTGTTCTTTGTCCTTGAAGAGGACCATGACATCAGGAGGTAATGTCATGACTTGCAGTAAATTGGATTTAAGTGAAAAAGGGCTGTGCAAGGTCACCAGCCTCACTCTCTCCTCCAGAGCTACCTGGGTCCAGTGGCAAGATATATATATAATTACAAGTAGAGATAGCCCTGGATGTTTGAGGCAATCAGGGTTGCGTGACTTGCTCAGGGTCATACAGCTAGTACATATCAAGTGCCTGAGGCTAGATTTGAACTCAGGTTCTCCTGACTCCTGGGCCAGTGCTCTATTCACTAGGTTACCTTGCTGCTCCATGGGAGGGAATACATCTGCACATACAAGTGTGTGTGTATGTGTATGTATGTGTTTCTGTGTGCATTAAATGACCAAATGTTGTACCTCAGCAAGAGATAGTGTCCACAATATCTCATCCTCCATACAGTCAGGAATCAAGCTAATAAAATGATTATGTATTGCTCATAGAATACTAAATCTGTGACATTAATTCTGCAGAGTGTTATAGAGGTAAAGGGAAACTTGGTCTATGCTGTCCAACAGTCTTCTTTTGAGTTTGTTTCCTTTGGACCTTTTGAGAATGACAAAGAACAGGATTTACAGACAGCTAGATGGTATAGATGTCAAGTCTGAATCGTTGGAGTCATTCTTTATAGGACTCTAAAGAAAAACTCTATAATGAACTCATCAGGAAATGATGTGATTATAACAGGTAGGACTTATCCATTCAGAAGAAAGAGAAAATATGACCAACCACTTCCCACTCTCTATCCCATAACAACATAATAAGGCTTTTCCTTTTAAAATCTGAACAAGAAAAAAAATTATCATTAAATTTTCCTCCACATTCCTTACCCCATTCTTACCTCTAGTAAGGTATTACTTATATGACATGTAGAAAGAGCATTAGGCTAGTCAGAAGGCTTGGGTTCAGGCCCTGGCTCTGCCACACAGCTACTGGGTAATCATAGTCTCTGATGTATTTTTCTCCATATATAAAATGGGATGATCATGCATAAGCTTTCTCACTGAGTTCATGAGCAAAGTAGTGCTCTGTAAACTGCAAAGGTCTGCGTAAAAATGAGCCAGAATAGTAGTAGTAAATGTTTGTAATGCTAGCTCAAGAGGCAACATGGAACATTGGACAGAGAGCTGATCTTGGAGTTGGGATGATCCAGGTTTAGGTTCTGCCTGTAACATGCACTGGCTATATGACCCTAAACAAGTCATTGAACTTGTCAGTTCCCGCAGTCTACTCTTTAAGTAGCAGAATAGTTATGGATCAACATTAGTACAAGGGGTTTCCTCAAGAGAAGTTTCCTCTACCAGTAAAATCACAAAGTAATATAATATAGGTATAGATGATCTGAGCATCAAATCTTTTTGAGAAGACAGGATATACAGAAGAATGACCAATGTCTTTAACTACTCCTTTATTGTTTAAGATTTAGGTTAAGGTCTAGTGTGAGCCAAGCAACTTAATCTTTCTAGGATTTAATTTCTCTATCTCATCATAGCATTGATTTTGAATTGAAAGAGTCCTCAGAGCCTATCTAACCAACATATTTATTTTACAAATGGTTTGAATCCAAGTCTTCTGAGTCGAAACCCAGTGTTCTTTCTACCATATTGTGTTGTTTCCCAAATGTAAAATGAGAATAACTCACATGTAAATCCACACAACTTAGAAAGGTATTAATGGTAAATTGAATAATGCCTGAAGAGTATTTTGATGCTGAGAAAAGATTTTAAAAAAAAGCATTTCTGGCAGTTCTGTTACTATATTAGTCTCTCACTGTGGAAAAAAGGGCACTGAATGTTCTGTCTTGAGAAATAAATATTTTTTTTCAAGATGTAAAACAATCTTTTCTGCTGGCTTTTTAAAAAAGACTTAATTTTCATCTTTGGGCAACAAGTCATCTCCTACTCCAAAAAAAGTATAATCATTCTCTGGTGATCATCAAGGACAATACTTTGCCTTTGGAACTCTGAGCCATTGTTAGTGGCCATGAGGGTATTGCTAATAATTCTGTCATTATGACCCATGATAGATGAACTGAACTCACACAGATGATAGCAATAGTTTTGGAGAAACAAATCCTATTGGGATGACGCCAACTGCTGGAGACTTACTGTAGAAAAGCTCCACCATGAGAAGAAGGCCTCTGAGGGCAAGCCATGTGGTCAAGGTCCTTAGCGTCAGGAAGTGACGTTTGCTCGTGAGTACTGTCTATCAAGGCTACCAGCCAATCAACTTGAGGAGCCTCCCATTTCTGGGAGGAGGACATGAAGTAGGAAGCGGATGCTGGTGGAAGGGTTCTATTTTTTTTTTTTTTTTGGTTCCTGACCTCACCGTAGTGGGTCGGAAGATGGGGTCTCTTAGAAAATAGTTAGATTTTTACCTTTTTCTCTTATATTAATGCTTTGTAATAAATACTTAAACACTTAAATAGTCTTGCTAAAGCTTATAATTTATTGGCAACAACTCATTAGATTTTAGATAGTATAGCTAGAATTTTAGCCCCTTACAGTGCCTAATAATAACCTTTTTATTTGTTCACAGCAATTTATAAAGTTAAATTGTGCCAGTACTTCACTATTTTTAAAAGATTGTTATATCACCATTGGGTGACTTCCTCCTCCAAAACTATCTCTGAGTAGCCAAACTTCTGATGATGTCTCCAAACTTAACTAGGCTAATCCTCAGGCAAGAGACAGTGAATTTAGTAAGTCAATACTTCAAGGCTTTCTAATTCCTTGACAGGACCCATAAAACCTTGGACTTTATTCAAATAGCTTTCAGGTTTTCCCTTGGTCTAAGATGGGGGATCAAAGTAGGACTCTCATAGAATAGCGAGTGGAATAATACTTTAAAAATATGACCCTGTTCTATTTACATCTAGGTTTGATAAATTGTTTGGTTTCAAACAATGTTATGACACTAAAAATTAGAATTTATGAAATTATTATTTCTATTTATAGTGAATATCACTGAAAGGCCTAGGGGTTTTGGAGCAATGTTTCTGTCTTCTGTGTGTGTGTGTGTGTGTGTGTGTGTGTGTGTGTGTGTATGTGTTTGTCTGTCTATCTCTCTTCACTAAGGGTCTTTCTTATCTCTGAACCTAATAATTTAGTGCAAATAGAAGTCAGTCCTGGAATAATTGACAAAATAATTTTTCTCACCCTTTTTAAAAATTACATCCTCAGTCCCAACACTCTGGGAAACCTTACTTAAGGCTTATCTATTCATATATTTCTAGCTTCTCCTCCAAATGTTGACTTGAAAGGTACTCAAAGTACAATATGAATCAAATATGAGACAGACATTTAGTTCCCAAATACAAGAGATATGTTAACACAAACCACTTAAAAGACTACATTGGCAAAAATACTGAAAACAGTATTAACTTAATTTATAACAAGCATTATACCCTTATTGAAGAAGGTTGATACTTAAACTTTATTAGAATATAAAACATTTTTTTTTTGCCTTGACTCATTACCCTCTAATGACTTCTGCCAATTTAGGCCAGGGATCTGTTTTATCCTCTTTTTAGTGGTCATCTCCAAGAATAATTGGAGTAGGGGTTCTTCTGAGACTCCTTACTGTGAGACTCCTTACCAGTTTGTCAGCTGCTACCAAAGACAGAGAATGTCCAAGACTCTTGAACTTAGAAGATGACCTCCAAGCCTGGATATACCCTTATTAGTATCAATGCTCATTCTAAAAGAACCAATACAGAGGTGGCACTCCTAAACTGTGATCAGAGCTTCCTATATAGGATATGAGCTTTAACTGCCATATATTCCTAGACACATAACTGCTAGGTCAGGGGAAAAAGGCAAATTACTCATTCCTCTACACTTCTCACAGGAAGTCCCAGAATGGTATGATGCCAACTGTAATGTTGAAAGAATATCCTGGACTGGATACTCTCTTTTCTCTAGGTTTTTGTGATACTGTACTCTTCTACTTCTCTTTTTCTCTCTCTAACCACCCCTTTTTAGTTTCCATTGCTATGTCTTCATTCAGGTAGGACCTGTTTACAGTGAATTTTCCAAGACTATCTTGGGAAATTCTATTCATTCTCTATACTATTTCACATGGTAATCTCATCAGGTCCCATGGATCCAATGATCATCTATATACAAATGATTCTCAGACCTAGCCCTGACTTCTCCCAATATTTCCAGTTTATTTTACATCTCAAATTGGATGTTCTGTCAATTCTAACTTTAAAATAACCCCTCTCATATATAACTGTTTCAATTCTCTGACACTGGAATGATTCTATTTCAGGACTTTATTACTTCATGCCTGGACAATTTCAATAGGCTTCTAGTTGGTATTCTTGCTATAAGTCTTTCCCCACTCCAGTCCATCCTCCAATCAGCTATTAAACTGATCTTCAGTGTCTCCATATTAACTTCAGTATTAAATATAAAATACTTTGTTTGGCTTTTAAAGCCCTTCATACTCTGTCTCTTCCTACCTTTCCATTCTTTTTCTTCTTTTTTTTTTTTTTTGGTGAGGCAATTAGGGTTAAGTGACTTGCCTAGGGTCACACAGCTAGTAAGTGTCAAGTGTCTGAGGCCAAATTTGAACTCAGATCCTCCTGAGTCCAGGGCCGGTGCTCTATCCTCTGCACCACCTAGCTGCCCCTCCTTTCCATTTTTCTTAAAACTTACTCCCCTCCACATTCTCTGCAATCCACTTGTACTGGTTTCCTTTCTGTTCCTTGTACAATACATTCAATTATACATTTCTATATTATATAATTCTATATAATACATTCTATATTATATTCTATGTCATAATTATATTCTCTATATAATATATTCTATATTCTATAATTCTAATTATACATTTTTTCTGACTGTTTCTACTCACTTCTGCCTCCTGGTTTCCCCAAGTTCATTCAAGTCCCAGCTAAAATCCCATTTTCTTCAAGATGGCTTTCCAGATCTCCTTCCCCTTAATGATAGTTGCTTCTCCAAAATTACCTCCAATTTATCATACATAAGTATATACATATATATATATATATATGTTGCTATGTATACACACACATATATGTATATATATGAAATGAGTAGATAAATATAGTAATAGATATACAGGATGACCCAAAAGTCACAATAATTTAATAACTCCTTAATTTTTTTAAATTTATAATACCATAGCATCACATATAGTATATATCAGAAATGAATTTACATTATGTGTAAAAAATCAAATATCATAAGTGGTAAAAAATAAAGAAAAATAATTTTCTAAAAGTTATAAGATGGGCAGCTAAGTGGTGCAGTGGATAGAGCTCCGGCCCTTGATTCAGCAGAACCTGGGTTTGGGTCTGGCCTCAGACACTTGACATTTACTAGCTGTGTAACTCTGGGCAAGTCACTTGGTTCTCATTTCCCAGCCCCCTGCTCCCCAAAAAGAAAAAAAAAGCTTATTAATATATCAGACCCTTTCATGACTTTTGGCCTACCCTGTAGATATGTGTACATTTTCCTTCCCTTCAAATGTCAGTTTAAAATTCTTTTCATCAGATAATAAAATCTCCAGTCAAAGATATTCTTTCTAGTCTCTTCAGGATTCATTCTGTCTCTAGTTAGAGTCCTATAACTGCAGTCATTTTAGCCCCAGGGCAAACCAAATTCCCATTTCCCCACTATCAATTGTTTCTTTTTTATACATTCTACATAACCAACAACATCATGTATTTCTTTAGTTTAATATCATCTATGAAACATGTTGCCTTTGGTCATATTTGGGGTCATCTCTAGAGAGATGACATTGACTAGAGTATGCAATGACAGCCAGTAAGCATTAGTGCTGTCCTAGTGATATTGAGAAATCCCTTCATTTACAAATTTTTAATTACCATGCACTCAAAAGCATTTGCATTCAACCTGATAATAGCTCAGACCAAATATAAAGCAGTCAAGTATCAGTATTTATTCTTAAGGTTCTTTTGAATGAGAGCAGAAGTACACATAGTTCTAAACCATTATGCAAAAGCTGTTCTCCATTACCTTCCAACATGGGTGGTAAAGAATAGAAGTAGAATTGTGGATGTAGAGATGGATAAAGCACCCATAAAAACTAATTAAAAGGTCTACATGAAAAGTTATAGACCCATATGATCTTGAAGCCTATGCCCAGAGTAAGGCCATTTTCAGTATATATAATTATTAGACCTTAGGTACTATAGAACCTCATTTTCTTAGCTATAAATGGCAAAAACGTATCTATAGAATATATTTTGACATTCAAATAAGAAAATGTATACCAAAGCAATTTGAACACCTTAAAGTGTTATATAAATGTCAGCTTTTATTGTTACTGTTTTTTATCATATCTCATTCTTCTCATCTTTATTTTTTTTTTTGGAGTTCAGATAGAAAAGGTCCAAGGATGAGATACTATCTTATTATTCCTTTATATTTGCTTTGTGGACTACTGCAGAAGAGGATAAACTGACTGCTTTTGGTAATTGAATAAGAGGATTGGGATATAATCTCATCTCCTCCTTTTGTTGTTTGTTCTTCATTTTCAAAGAGAACCAATGACATCAAGAGTAATGTCTTGATTTGCCCATGGATTGGATTTAAATGAGGCAGAGTTGCACAAAGCCAGTAGCTTCACTCTCTCCAGTGGTAAAACAAAAGTGAAGATGCATAAAAGAGGGAAGAAAAAGCTTTTACAATGGAAAAGAAGATGGGAAATTGGGGGTAGGGAGTAAGTCAACTTTACTCACACTTGAATTGTCTCAAAGAGGGAATATCGTATACACTCGAGTGGATATAGAAATCTATCTTAACCTACAAGAAAGTTGGAGGGGAAGGGAATGGGGGGAGTGATAGAAGGGAGATATATTAGGGGATAGATAGTCAGAAGCAAAATACTTTTGAGGATGAACAGGGTGAAAGGAAAAAGGGAATAGAATAAACAGGGTAAAATAGAATGGAGTAAAATACAGTTAGCAATCATAACTGTGAAAAAACTTTTGAAGTAAGTTTCTCTGAAAATAGTCCTCATCTCTCATACATATAGAAAGCTGAGTCAAATTTATAGAAATAAGAGCCATTCCCCAAATGACAAATGATAAAAAGGTATCAAAAGTTTTCAGATGAAGTAATGAAAGCTATCTATAGCTATTTGAAAAAAAATCTTCTAAATCATTATTGACTGGAGAAATGTAAACTAAAACAATTCTGAGGTACTACCTCAAACCTAGTAGATTGACTAATAGGGAAAAAAAGAAAAAGGACAAATGTTGGAGGGGATGTGGGAAAAATCAATCATTAATGTACTGTTGGTGGAGTTGTAAATTGATTAAATAATTCTGTAGAACAATTTGGAACTATGCCCAAAGGGCTTTAAAACAATGCATACCCTTTGACCTACCAATACCAGTACTGGATCTGTATCCAAAATGAGATAAAAAAACAAAAAGGACCTATATTTAGAAAAAACATTTATAGCAGCTCTTTTCTGGTGTTAAAGAATTGTGTATAGAATTAATTGTTATTTGAGGTTTTTATGAACCTATCTTTTGGCTAGAATTTAAAAAAAAAAACACATGTGTGCACTGGCCTGGGGCTCAGGCCAGCGCCTCCTCAAATGGCAAGGTGCTCCACCCACTGGTTGTAGTTGTTGTCATGGTGCTGGCACCTCATGTCATCACCACTTGCCGACGCCTACATAGGCCTGACAAAATTATAATGACTGGAAACCCAGTGAGGGCAGTCAGGTGAGTGTCAGTCAGATCTGCCAGCCAATTGGCTTGGGGCTATGTGTGGTCAGCCTGGGGTCTGCTGGGAAGAAGGGAGGAGAATAACCTGACTGACAGTCACATGACTGTCCTCACTGAGCTTCCAGTCATAATTTTGCCAGGCCCATGTAGGTGTGGGCAAGTGGTGATGATGTGAGGTGCCAGTGCCATAGCGACACTACAACCAGTGGGTGGAGCACTATGCCGTTTGCGGAGGCGCTGGCTTGAGCCACAGGCCAGTGCACATGAGTTTTTTTTTTTAATTCTAGCCAAAAGATGCAGTCATAAAAACCTCAAATGACATTCAATTCTATACAAGTGGAAATTGAGGGGATGCCCATCATTTGGGGAATGGCTGAACAAATTGTGGTGTAATTGTGATGGAAAACTATTGTGCTATAAGAAATGATGAGCAGGGTGCTCTCAGAAAAAAATTGGAAAAACTTACATAAACTGATGCAAAGTGAAATGTACAAAGCAACAGCAGTATTGAAAGATGATCAGCTGTGAGTGACTAAGCTATTCTCAGCAATACAATAATCCAAGACAACTCTGAAGGACTTACGATGAAAAATACTATCTATCCTCAGAGAAAGAACTGATGGTGTCTGAATGCAGATTGAAGCATACTTTTTTGAACTTTATTCTGTCTTAAAGTTTTCTTTGATCTATGTTTTCTTTCATGACATGATTGATATGGAAATGTTTTGCATGACTATGCATATATAACCTATATCAAATTAGTTGCCTTCTAAGTGAGGGGTTTTGGGAGGAAGGAAAGGAGAGAATTTGGAACTCAAAGCTTTAAAAATGAATATTTAGGGGGGCAGCTAGGTAGCATAGTAGATAAAGCACCAGCCCTGGATTCAGGAGTACCTGAGTTCAAATCTAGCCTCAGACACTTGATGCTTAACTAGCTGTGTTACCCTGGGCAAGTCACTTAACCTTCATTGCCCTACAAAAAAAAAAAAAAGAATATTTAAAATTGTTTTTACATGTAATGGGGGAAAAATAAAATACCAAACAAGGGAAAAAATAAAGGAAAAAAGGTGATTGGTGATGGCCCAGGATGCAGTAGATGACCTTATCATCTTCAGTGTCTGACCAAACTCTAAGCACTCCACAGCTCCAGCTTCAACTGTCTTCATGGCTGTGGGAACAAATTGTTCTCATCCATTCATTCCTGTGGGGGCAGTCCTCACATGCTTGGGGCAGACATCCCACTAACTCACTGATAGGTCTGATGCCTTTTGGCTACCCTCAACCTGGTTTAACCCATCTGCCAAAATGGTTTCTACCAAGATATGGCCAATTCACATGCCACAGATTCTTGGAGTCATAGGTGAGGGTTGGGTAATAAATGGACACCAAAGGTGCATGAGCAGCCCTGAAAAGGGCTCAGCAAGCCCTCACAATGAGGTTTTAGTCCTTCCTGAACACCCTATATACCACAAGTTCATCTGCTATAGACTAAATAAAAGCAACTTCTGAATAGTTATAGTAGCATATAGTATGACAGGGATAACATATATCTCTTCCTTTTCCCCCTTGGTTTTCATTCTTTTTAATAGGTCTCCATATTTTAAAACCTTTTTATTATTTGTAGTTATAGATCACATTTGTACCATGGTAACATATATTAAAACATTGATCTTAAAATTTTTATGGATTTAATATTACATCTGGAAAGCTATGGCCAATGGTTTTCATTCTTAAAGATGATCTAATTCCAATTTATTTACTTAATTCTCAAGGACATTTTGGGATTTATTTTGTAGCATGGAGATTTGTTGAACATACAATTTGAGACACTTGATCATGCCTTTCAAATGATCTGATACTCAATTTTTATAACTTCCCATGATTTATTAAACAGTTGACTGTAACTAAATTAGATGGAATGAACCTGAAAAGAAGAGAAAGTGCTGAGTGAAAGCAGCAGAGGGAGGGTTTTAAAGTATTAGTTAGAGGTAAAATATTTGGTTATACCTCCTCCTTACTCAGTCTATTTGAGAATATGAGGGAAGGAATCACCAGTTCAGGAGGTGGACAAGGGATATAGCATCTCCTGGAGGTAGTTAATGTTCCACTGAAACCTTTACATCAGGGATATTTCCATGGAGACTGATTGGAGCAGCTAGGAGCTTCATTGGATAGAATACTGCGTTTGGAGTTAGGAAGACCTAAATTCAAATATTACCTTGGATATTTTCTAGTTGTGTGAGCCTGTACAAGTCATTTAACTTTTTTCTATCAGTTTCCTCAATTTTAAAATTGGGATAATAATAGCACATATCTCCCAGGATTGTTGTGAGAATCAAATGAGATAACATCTGAAAAATACTGATCACAGTGCCTAGCACATAGTAACCACTTACTAAATGCTTATTCCCTCTCCTCCACCTGCCTTGTGGCAGGAATGCTAATGAGAAGACATTACCAGGAGTTCTCCTAAGTTTGACATATGAAAGAAGTTCCTTCTACCAAGAAATCATGCAGGCGAGATGGGAAGAAACTATATGGAAAGACAAAACAAAAAAAGATAACCAAGTGCTTTGCTGGTTCATCATGCTTCTCCTGCTAAGACTGAGAGCTATTCCTGCAACTAAAAATCAGGGAAGGCAAGGAGAGCTAAGAACTTATGACAGGATAATGTATGAAGGCAGGGAGATGATCTCAAATCATGACTGGGAAGACTATTGCATCCCAGTTTACATAATCTGTATTCTCCCTCCTTTTTGAGAATTCCTTCTAGAACAGTAAAACAACTCTCCTATATCTGTCAAATCACTTAAATTTCCATTTTGCCTCCAAAAAGTGGAAAGATTAGCATTATAAAGAGGTTCACATCAAATCTATCTATGATCATATGAAAAAAATGTTCTAGATCATTATTGATCAGAGAAATGCTAATTAAAACAACTCTGAGGTATCATGTCACAGCTATCAAAGTGGCAAATATAACAAAAATGGAAAATATTGGATGTTGGAAGGGATGTGGGAAAGCTGGGAAGCTAATCCACTGTTGGTGGAGTTGTGAAAAGATCCAACCATTCTGGAGAGCAATTTGTAACTATGCGGTGGTATTTTTTCAGGTAGTATAATTTCCCTTTCCCCATTTTATTTCCTTTCCCTTGATCCTACTGATCCTGTTTGTGTTTTTTTTTAAGTTCGTTCTTGTTAAAATAAATCGTGTTCTGTTTTGAGGGAGGCTGCTGGTCTCCTTCCTTGCCCCAATATTGCAGCGAGCCACTTAGCTAGTACTCCCCAATTAAAAATTGGTCCCCACACCACAAACCCACTCAGATCTAAAGATTGATTGCAAGGAGGTTTCTTACTATTATACATCTCAAGTAACTCATATATCTTATCTGAAAACTGGCTTCATACTGATCAACTGGTTATTGTTCCAATGTTCCTTTGATAGTATACAGACACTTGGGGGAGTGGGACACTGCTTTTTCTGAATTCAAGGAATGTACCTGTTTGCTCTCTCCCTCCCAACTTGGAAAATCCCTAATCTTTCCTTCAACTCGAAATCAGATTATTAATGTTGCATTGTTTCCTTTTAATTAACTGGTATTTTTATTATTTTTAATACATAAAAATGTTTCCCCCTTTATTTGGGATCCAGTTTCAAAGCTGAGGAAGATGTCTGGTACCAATTTGTTGGACAATTGCCATAAGATGCTTGATAAATCAATATGTTAAGAAGTCTGAACCTTTGTTTCCACGGTCATTTCATCTTTCACTTGTCACCCATGTTGAATATGAGATACCCATGCAACATTCAGGTGGAGGTAATCATTGAGGAGTTTGAGATGCGGAACTGGTGGGTGTTCAGGAGAGATATTTGGCCCAAATATGTGGATTTGAAAATTACCTACATGGATATGACAATTAAGCCTATAGATGCTGATAATATCACCTAAGGGAAGAGAGTACAGAGAAGAGAAGAAGGACCAGGACAGTTCTATGGGGAATGCTTATGTGGAAGAAGAAGGTAAAAGAGGAAAGGTATTCAGTAGAGGTAAGGCAATGCAGATTGGAGATGAAAAAGAAGGGTATAGAATGAAGAAAAGGTATTTACATCTCAGCAGATGGCGACTCTAGCTTGCAAGTGTAAGGGGAAGAAGAGGTAAGAGTTTCTGAGACCTGAGGATTATCATGTGACTTGGCCTTCCTCCCTTCAGGGTCCTGTGATAGGAGACAGCAGTGCCAATCCAGTCTCTCTCCAAACATGAGGAAGTAGGGGGTGGATGAAGTACAAAGATTGTTTCCTGTACTTGTGTGAGTATTTAAATACCTTGTAATCATCTCTCCAGTAACTGACTAGATTTCAGTTAGGAATTCACTGAATTTATATTTGGCACCAGTTCCTTTGACTCATCTCAAGATATTGTGAGGGAAATGATACACATCCAAAAGATTCTTCACAAATGTAATTTGCACTGAGTCAGGACTACACTGTGAGAGCTATCATTTGAAATCAATATAAACCAACAGTCTGACAATAAAAAAGCAACCTAATGTGATATTAGGCAATATTAATTAGAAATACAGTACTCAGGAGAAGGAGATGGACATATTGCCTAGAGGATCTTTACTTAGAATATTATATGCAGGTCTGGGTGCCATATTTTAGGAAAAATATTGATAAGCTATAGGATATCCTGAGGAAGGCAACTAGCTAGCAAGGGACCAAAAAAGCAATATGAGGACTAGTTGAAGAAACAGGGAATGTTAGCTTAGAGAAGATATTGAAAAGACTGATAGATGTTTTCAAAGAAGTAGCATGGAGCAGAAGCCACAGCTGGAAGTTGAATTGGCAGGTTTCACTGTCATATAAGAAAAACTCACTATGAATAAAACCTGTCCAAAAATGGAAGGAGATTCCTTATTAAGTAGTGAATTTCTCATAACTTGAACCCTTCAAGAGAAATGCTGAATAGTGATAAAAACAATAACAATAATAAAATTATTATAAAATAACTAGAATTTATATAGCACTTTAGGGTTTACAAAATGCCTTACAAATATTATTTCACTTTGTTCACACAATCCTGGGAGGTAGATGCTATTATTATTTCCATTTTATAGATGGGGAATCTGAAGAAGGCAGTCATTATTGACTTGCTGAGGGTGACATAGCTATTTACCTAGGACAGATTACAATTCAGGTCCATGCTGACTCTGGGTCCAGTGCTTTATACATTTTTCTACCTAGCTGTTCTATATAGAGGATGTCATTGAAGAAATACCTTGTTTAGTATAGTTTGTACTATGTATCCTCAGAAGTCCCTTCCATTCTTGAGAGTCTATGATTCTAAGGGAGCAAGTAGTATTTATAAATGATACCAGATGACTAAATTTTTATATTGTGTAAAAATATACAAAGTGCAATCAGCAATCTGTTTCATCTACCTAATCAACAAGAAGTCACTACCTAATCAGCAAGAAATCACTCTAGCTATTAAGAAATTCACTAGAAAAGGGGAAAAAGTTTTTCAGAAGAAGAAAGGTTATTGATATTGGAGAAATGATAGTACATCTGAATTATGGAGTTCTCTTTTTTTATTCCTTCAAGTCTCAACTAAAGTCTCACCTTCTGCAAGAAGACCTTTCCAGTCTTCCTTAACACTGCACCTTCTCCCTCTGGGATTAAACTCCCCATTTAGATAGATACATAGATAGATGGGTATAGATGTAGATATGCATGTGTATCTTTATTATACATTGTGTTTTCATGTTATCTCCCCAATTAGACTTTGAACACTTTGAGAGCAAGGACTTTTTCCCCCTTTCTTTGTATCACCATCATGTAGCACAGTGGTTGGCACCTAGTAGGTTATGAATGAATATTGTTGACTCTACTTGACTTCTTTTAAGGAAAATCAAATTATTCAAATCATAGGGTATTTTCTGGGTTCCTATTTGGGACAAAGTATATGTTATTAATTGACATTCTCACCTTTAGCTGCATTAATATCCCTGTGAAAAAAGAATGTACAAAGACAAAGAATTGAGTACCTTATACAGACAGGCAGTCTAGTGAGAAACCTAACGTTAGAATCAGGTGTCCCTATGCCTAAAACAGTCTTCTTTAATAAACTAAACTACATTGACTTAAGATACAGCTGTACAAGTCCATCAAGTGATACAATAGAAACTAGAGTACCCTAGAGTTCAAATACTGAAGATACAGAAAGGAAAGAACAGTGCCTTGTCCATGTAATGTGTTTAATACATTTTTACTGAATTGAATTGTCCATCACAAAGGCTCTGTCTAGTGGCCTTTCACCATGAAAATTTGTCATTTCTGCTTTGTGAATTATATTTAAACCCAAACTTTCCTTCAGCAACTGAGTCTAGAGAGGTTAAGTGGATCCATCCATTAGGACTTGAATACATTAATTAAGCAGGGCAACCAAGAGTGTGGTAGATATAGCATGGAACCTGTAATCAGGAAGACATTCATGGAATGGAATAAACATTTATTAACCATCTGCTATAAGCTAGGCCCTGTGCTAAGTGCTTTACAAATATCTCATTTGATCTTTGCAATAACTCTGGGAGGTAGCTGCTATTATTATCCTATAGTTGAGGAAACTGAGGCATTTACTCATTTCACTAATCCATCAAGTGCCTATGGTATGGGGGAAAGACACTAGGTGCTCCATGAGGCAAGGAACTCTTTTTTTTTTTTTACAATTTCCTAATTGATTCACTTTCCTATATTGCACAGCAACTTTTTTTTCTTTCTTTTTGTGGGGCAATGAGGGTTAAATGATTTGCTCTGGGTCACACAGCTAGTAAGTACACAGAAACTTTTAAAAACATTTGATCTTTCCTCAACTCTTTCATGGTACCCATTCACCCATTGTTTCAGTTGAGAAACTTGACTCATATTTCTAATAATAATAATAATAATAATAATGGCTATTCATGGAGATCTCCCTCTGGTTAACATCTCCTCTCACATTACTCATATGCTTTTTATTATTATTTGTTTCTCTTCTGTTGTCTCACATTAAAAGGTAACCCTTCTTCCCAAGGCAAACCCCTCTATATGTCCATGTGATCCCATTCCATCCCAACAGATTTTACCTTCTATTACCCCCATTCTTTCAATTATCTTCAATTTTTCCAGGTCTCCTGTTTGCTTTGAAAATGTATAAAAACTGGGGCAGCTAGATGGCCCAGTGGGTAGACTACCAGCCCTGGAGTTGGGAGGACCTGAGTTCAAATCCAGCCTCTGACACTTGACACTTACTAGCTGTGTGAGCCTGGGCAATTCACTTAACCCCAATTGCCGAAGAAAAAGGAGAAGAAGAAGAAGAAGAAGAAGAAGAAGAAGAAGAAGAAGAAGAAGAAGAAGAAGAAGAAGATGATGAAGATGAAGAAGAAGAGGAAGAAGAAGAAAATGTATACAAACCCTTTTATCCTTTATCCTCAAAAATATCTCACTTGATCATTCCTGTTATTATTCTACATTTTCCTCTTTTTTGTAGATAACCTCCTTGAGAAGTAAGTCTACAATTGGTGCATCCACTTCTTTTCTTCTTAGTCTCTTCTGAACTCTCTGCATTCAACTTAAACTGCTTTCTCCCAAGTTAACAATGATTTAATTTCCAAAAAGAATATCCTCATCCTTTTTCATCTCTCTATAGCCTTTGACACTGTTGAAATCTTCCACTCCTTGATATTCTTTTCTTTCTAGGTTTTTACTATACTGTTCTCCTGTTTCTCCTTCTACATTTCTGATTCTACTTCTCAGTCTTCTTTGCTGGATCTTCATCTCAGTCATTATCACTAATTGAAGGTGTCCACCAACATGCTTTCCTAGACCTTTTTCTTGTTTCCCTTCATTTCTCTTAGCAATCTCATCAGTCCATAAGGATTTTAATATCATCTCTATGCAGATGATTCTAAGATTTATTTGTTGAGGCTCAACCTATTTTTTTACTTCCAATGTGACATCAAAAACTCATCATTAAATATCTTGAATTGAATTTCTCATGGACATTTTAAATTCAACTTTTCCAAAGTTATACTCATTACCTTTTCCCCAGCTTACTCCTCTCCAAATCCCCTCTTCTGAACTATTATTGTCAAGGATATCACCATTCACCCAGTCAAACAGACTTAAAGTTGTTTAGACAATTGGCAAATAAGAGAGGTAGTTTATCCTATTGTTGAAGTAGAGTGGGGTGATAAGCAGGACTGTTCATGTATTTCTATTTTACATTCACTCTACTTCTGACACATTGCCTAGATTGATTTCCTAGTATACATATTTTCTCTTTCTCTATTCTAGGAAGTTATAAAAAAGTATTTCTAGTCTTACTATGTTTAAATTTAAGCCCCCAGTCAGAGACAGAGCTCTGGCAAAACACCTCAATGTTAAATAGATCTTTCTCCTCTCAAGAAGCTTCATTTTCAGAGCAGCTAGGTGGTGTAGTGGAGAGAGCACCAGCCTTGGATTCAGGAGGACCTGAGTTCAAATATGACCTCAGACACTTGACACTTACTAGCTGTGTGACCCTGGGCAAGTCACTTAACCCCAATTGCCTCACAAAAAAAGAAGTTTCATTTTTGATTGCTTCCTCCTAATTGAATTTTAAATAAGTACTTTCAGACTAGGAAATGCCTGTAGTAAATTGTTTTTATAAAGACAAAGTGAACCTTTAAAATAAAGAAAAACAAAAACTTTCCTATTGCATGCAAAAAAGGGGGAAAAAAAAACCTAAAATGTAATATTCCCAAAAGCAAGCTCAAGGGTAGAAAAGCAATATAGCATGTTTGTTTTGGGAGTCTTCAGTTGTTGGGACAAGTGGAAGAAAGAGTTTTATCAATAGGTATCTGTACCTGTAGTCCCATTTTTCTGTTATATCAAGCAACCACAACTTTTGATTCTGAACTTTTCCATTATCTTTTTTTTTTTTTTTGGCGGGGCAATGGGGGTTAAGTGACTTGCCCAGGGTCACACAGCTAGTAAGTGTCAAGTGTCTGAGGCCGGATTTGAACTCAGGTACTCCTGAAATCCAGGGCCGATGCTTTATCCACTGCGCCACCTAGCCGCCCCCCCCCCCATTATCTTTTAAATATATGTCTTGGGGAGGAATTAAGAGGGGTGTTCAATCATTGGCCAGTAGGACTGGATCAGTGTGTGATAGCAGGATATCAACACCAGGTAAATACATTACCATCTCATCAACTATGATTACCTATTGTAAATATATCAGCTGAACTGGAGGGCTACCTCCCCTGCTTGTATACTATGCACCACAGAGATGGATCAAGACAGAATGGTACTAGATATTGTTGAGCAACTCAATAACAGGAGAAGAAAAAATAATTCAATGCCCAGATTTATTAAGAAATAAGGCTGTAATGGGCCCCAAACAGTTAAAAGGGACTTATGCCATATATTCTAGTAATTCATTGCATGAATTTGAACCAAGTTATTTTGCTTTATTGTGTCTTAATTTTTTCTTCTGTAAAATGAAGAGGGGTGAGTAAAATAGTTCCTAAGATCTCTGATCATGTGAGTGGATGATTTTTAAGATCTTTTCTAACTCCAACCTACCATAAGCCTATAAAATTTACATTCTAACTTTGAATAACATTCTAATGATATGAGGAATTTCTTTTAATAGAATTCATGAATAAGGCTTGAAAAAGTCGTATCACATACTAAGAAATAAGATGTATGTGATACTAAGAAATAAGATTTCCATTAAACAACTCTTTATAACACCTTAGATTTATATCCAGATCATCACAAGAATAATGAGGCATCGGTACTTGATAAAGAGATAACAAAGGTTTAGGATGCCCTTGGTTCAAGTGATAACTGTTTTAAAACTTAGTTCCCTAAGACAACTAAAGTGTTCCCTCTAGTTAGTCAATTGTAGAGAGGCCAAATGGATGTATTTTGTAGAATTGTGCGTGACGCATAGTAGGTGCTTAAAATGTTTGTTGACTGACAAGTCATCAAACTCAATGGCACAATTTGGAGGGAAGCATTATACTTAAAGTTTCTAGTAATGTTCTGGCAGAAAGAATTAAATGGTAATCATATGACCATCTGGCTACTTGCTATACTACCCAGGGTCTCACAGCAGTATCAATACCATGCCACTACATTCTGGAATTCTGAAAATAACAAAGGAATAAACAAAGAGGGGGTGAGTACAAGTGTATCTGTGGGTTGCCACTAGGTAGAAAATATAGCAGTGATTCAGGCAAATAATTCAGGATGGCCATCATTAAGCAAATGTCACTTGAGCCTACTTCAAGCCATTCTGGAAGAAATGATGACATACTTCTCTGGAGAAGCAGGAAATAATAATATGAATAAGCAAAAATACTCAGGGTTGAATAGGATCTTCTTTCCTCTGCTAGTGACTGATTACTGCACTTAGTTTCTATTAGTGGGCCTTGGATACAAGGGAATCAAAATACTTTATAGCTTTTGAAATGTATTTTGTAGATAGGGCAGCCTTATGTTTCTAAGATAAATGAGTTAATATTTGTGTCAGACAGAGAAAACCATGGAGAAAAGGTCTGATGGTGAGAAACTGACTGGCTATTATTAGTAAACAGCATCTGTAATATGTTTTGTCTTTTAAAGACAATCCTCAAATTAATGTGACTTTTTCTGAAATGTATTGTGAGTGGCTGAGAAAGTTAAAGCAACTCCATTTTGACTGTAGTTCCCCTATCTTGTCTATAATCCTGACCCTGTTTGTATAGTAGGGCCAGGTTACAAGAGATAGCTAATCTGAAGAGTCTTTCCTATTATTAGTCTCAGAACCAGGCTCTGTCTAATTAAGGAATACCATATCTCCTATTCCACACCATATCTCCTATTGCTACCCCAAAAGCCCCTATCAATAAGCTCTGTCAAACCCTAAGGTACCTAAGGTAACTTGTACCTAATTTACCTCCTGCTTAAATTGAAAACTTTATAAGCCTTGTTCTTTTGTTCCTTTGGAGAGTCTCTACCTCTGTGAATGGGACTCCTTTGCTAGTGAATTCAAGAAACCTTCATTGATTCCTAAATGTTTGGTGTTGGCTTCATGTTGGTTCTGATTTGTTCCAGCACTGACAAATCTACTTACAGAAAATGGTGGCAGCAGTGAGATTTCTTGATGGATATACCTGTGAAATTCCAAGGATAATGACCTGAGAATGTCATGGGCTCTTCTACTTAAAATAGCCCTTAAGGGTCAGTTATGAGAACCTAGTGAATATTTGTGCTTGGGTGGAGGTGGGGTATGAATTGGCCATGCCACCCTTATCCATAAATGACAATCTTATCCATTGGATGATTACTTTTGGGTGGGTATGGTCTGGTTTGGTCCTGAGTTAGAAAGCAGCTTTCTCTGGATTAATTGAAAAAGACTTCACTAGCAAGCACTTCTATATGTCTACCTTGTGTATTTTGTGTCTTGGTAAATCTAAATGACTCTTTCCTGTGATCTAATTAGCCAAAAGAAAAAGGGTGTAAAAGAAAAAAAAAACTTTTCTGAAGAATTTTCAAAGCCTTCAAAAAAGAAACTCTCTCTTTCTCTCTCTCTCTCTCTCTCTCTCTCTCTCTCTCTCTCTCTCTCTCTCTCTCTCTCTCCATTTTTAATTCCAACCAAATTGAGAAGGCAGGCAGGAAATATAGATAAGAAGGAAGGGAATCTTTTGTTTTTCAAAATCTGGAGAAAATGATGACATTTTAAAATAAAAATTAAATTTATGACAAATGTAAGTTCTCTACTACAAATTTCCAAATTTTAGCTTTTTATTGATTGTACATCTTTAAAAATGTTAATTTTGTGAGAAATTTAAACAATTTCACCAGAAAAATACCTAGAGATGGAATAATAGGATGAAGAAACAATGACTAGCTAATTTTGTTCCTCATACAAGATGTGAGAATATTATTATGAGGGGCCCCCTGCTGAGTGAGTGTGAGACCACCTTCAAGCAATCCGTTTGAAGCAGTGTGTGAGGCAGTTGGTTTTGTCATTTGGTTTAGGGAGTTGATGGTTAGAACCTCATGAGAAGGGGAGCTCTGATTGCTCCTGGAGAGTACTTAGGATTTTCCTATTCTTTCAGAGACACTTGTTCTCTCTTTGCTAACCTCTAATATATTTTAATAAATGTTTAATACTTAAACGGTTAAACTGTTGTCCTGGTTAGCTTTCCCCACACATGGGAGAGGTAGGGTGACCACACACATTTAGTTTTACCCATCACAAAGATAATGATAATCTCTTCGAGTCTAATATTATGAAAGAGAACATTCATTATTTCTCACTACTTCTGGCTTCTTTCAAATCTCAATTAAAATTTTACCCACATACCTAGGTGGTACAGGGGATAGAGCACTAGCCTTAGAGTCAGGAGGACCTGAGTTTAAATCTGACTTCAGACTACTAGCTGTGTAACACTGGGCAAGTAACAACCAAATTGCCTCAAATTTTCAGGGTCATTTCCATTCCTGATGTATATCTTGCTACTGCACCCAGATGGCTCTGTAGGAGACAATGGGGCTTATGACTTTGCACAGCCCTGCCTCATTTAAATCAAATATGTCACTTCCCAATATCATGGTCCTCTTCAATAACAAAGGAGAAACAACAAATTCACCTTTTAGAGGAAGTCTTTCTCAACTCTTCTTGATTATAATGCCTTCTCTAAATTAATTATTTCCCATTTATCCTACACATCTCTTATTTGTACATATTTTCTTATTGCCTCCCCCATTAGGTTATAGTCTTCTCAAGGGCAGTTATTGTCTATTGCCTCTTTTTTTCCTAGTGTTAATTATAGTGCCTGGTACACAGTAGGTTTTTAATAAAAAGCTTATCAACTGTCTGATTCTGTCCAATGACTTTCATAATGAATACACTTTTTGCCACCAATTAAAGGATTTATGAAATTTGCAATTTTCTTACCTACCACTAAAACGGTTTTAATAAAATAATATTTTATATGTCATTCTACCTCTGCTATCTCTACCATGTTTATTGTTTCCTTTCTATTTTAAGTGTCATCATTAGAGTTGTAACTAAAAATATATGCACAAATATCACAAAAGCCACCTCAGGGAATACCTCTGGACAGCACCCTCAGTTGAGGGAGGCAGATGACACAGACATTGCATTAATAGAAAACATAGAGATAGCATGATGTCATGAGATTGATGCTCAGAAATTACACCCTCATCCCCCTCTACACTCAGGAAGGAGATCATCTAGTAATTTCCTATTTTAACTAATTATTCTTGATAACTTGAGAAGTAGTGTGGTATGGTGACTAGAGAGCTAGACTCAAAGCCAAGAAGACCTGGGTTCAAGTCTTACATCTACTAGCTGTCTGACCCTGGGCAAGTCACTTGAGTTCTCACTGCTCTGAGAAATTCTCTAAGAGTCTACATTGCAAAAAAGTTCCCAAATTGCATTCATAGGGGGAGTTTCCTTTCATCAATGAAATCTCAGATTCCATTTCTATTCTATTCCCATTTCTAACTAGGTGGTAAGACCAGTTATTGGATTGGGGTGGGAAGAATCAAAATGGGGCAATAGTAACCACTAAAGGAAGAGATATTTTGTAAGAGGAAAGCTAAAAGAGGATTGGAATTCAACACATGAACACCCTTGAAGTACAATGTTAGCATTGTGGAACATTAAAGATCATTTAGTCAAACTACTTACTTTTATAGGTGAGTATTCTCTTCAGAAATGAAGCCTTAAAGAAAAAGACAGTGAATTGTCCAAAGTCACAGAGAAAGGTGCTACTTTTAGTGCCACTGAGACCAAACTCATGTGGGATCAGGAGATCCCAAATATTCAGACTCACAGGTCCTTAAAACTAAAAGGACCTAAGAAACTACTTTCTATAATCCCTTCATTTCACAGAGTACCAGCGTTAATGTAAGGGCATTGAATAAAAATTACATCCAGGCTAGTACTTGTTCAGCCTGTGTTTTTAAAACCAACTTCTTTAATGGCTTTATGGCATGGGAATCCATGCTTTCATAATCAAGTACTAGCATACTCTTAAATAGGAAGGGGGCTCCTTAGTCCTTCTAATCCCATGCTGACCTCAGGCTTACCTACTCTCAATCAACAGTTGACAAGAAGATTTCAGAAGCCAGGGATGTTTTTCCCTTTGCCTGAAATGACCTAGCTCTACTTCTAATCCTCCTCCAACCCTGATCATTCTCAATCAATTAATCAACATTTACATGTCAGACAGACTTATTTCTTGCCACTGAATTCTGATAACTCTGGAAGAGTGAGATGGATGACTTTGCACAAATCTGCCTCATTTAAATCCAATTCATTTACAAGTTAAGACACCAGCCTTCTGATAGCATTGGTACTCTTCAAGAATGAAGGCTGGACAACAAATGAACAACAAGAAGTGCCAGGCACTGGTTTAAGTCCTTAAGATACAAAAGGCAAAAGACAGTCCCTCCCTCAAAGGGCTTATAACCTAATGGGGGAACTAACACAAAAATATATAGAGATCGGGGACAGCTAGGTGGTGCAGTGGATAGAGCACCAATCCTGGAGTCAGGAGTACCTGAGTTCAAATCTGGACTCAGACAATTAACACTTACTAGCTATGTGACCCTGGGCAAGTCACTTAACCCCAATTGCCTCACTAAAAAAAATAGAGATAGAGATAGCTATAGCTATAGATGATATAGATGTAGATATAGATATACCTCAAGTAATTAATAGGGGAAAGGAATGAAAATTAAAAGGTACTGAGGGAGGCATCATGTAAAAGATAGAATTTTAGTCGGGATTTAACAGAAGACAGAAAGATCAGTGGGCAGCTAGGTGGCACAGTGGATCAAATGCTAGGAATGGTGTCAGGAAGACATATCTTCATTAGTTCAAATCCAGCCTCAAATACTTACCAGTGGTGTGATACTGGGCAAAAAACTCAAATCTATTTGCCTGAGTTCCTTATCTATAAAATGAACTGGAGAAAGAAATGGCAAACCATTCTAATATCTTTGCCTATGTAATGATTGGAATGACTCCACCTGCTGGAGAGTTACTGTAAGAAAGCTCCGCCATGAGGAGAAGGCGTCTGAGGGCAAGTCATGTGGCTTTTCTTGGTGTCAGGAAGTGATGTTTGCTCATGGGTACTATCAATCAAGGCTACCAACCAATTAGCTTGGAGATGGGTGTGCAAGTGGATGGGATGTGCCCAGTTTCACAGGAGGCTTGTGGGTTGAAGGAGGTGTGATTTGCTCTCTTTCATGAGGACTCTGGTGAAGAGTGGAGCTAAAATGTGCTCTCCCTTTGATAAATACATGAATCTAGGCCTTTCTCTCTCTCTTTACCAAATTCTTATTCTCCTTAATAAATGCTTAAAAGTCTAAACTCTTTCTAAAGCTTATAATTTATTGGCGACCACTCATTAGATATTTTAGACAGACTAGCTAGAATTTTAGCCCCTTACACCTAGAAAACCTCAAATGGGGTCACGAAGAGTCATATATGACCAAAATGAATGAATAACAAAAGAAAAATTAGTAGTTGGAGCCAAGAAGAGAGAGCATATTAGCAATGGGGCATAGCCAGAGAAAATGCAGAGAGATGAGCAATGGAATGTTTTGTTTGTAGAGATGAATTGATTAATGAGTTTATTAAGCACCTGGATTTGCTTGAGCTCCCCTATTATCCAGGAGAAGATGAAATAACCTGGGCATCAAAATCAGTCAGGAGGGAGGGAGAGTGAGTATTGCTCAAGTTTGACATACCATTGATCTGCTGTGATGTCCAATTGGGTGAACCTGAAACACCTCTGCTATGCCAGCAACCAAAGATGCATCTCAAACTGGTTCATACAAGTCACAAATGACCAGAGCTTGCACAAACATCCTGGTTCTGGGCACTCTGTATCCCTCCTAATCTGAATTCCTTTGTTGTAAAACCGTATAAACCACTCACTAAATCCCCAATATTTAGAGCAGTAGACTGGTTTCTGTTGTTTTCCACAAACACATGTCCTGTACTCACCCAATAAATGCTTCCACGTTTGCTTGAATTGTGTCTTTGTTCCCTTTGTTCAGATGGACACTGCACCCCAATTAATTAAAGTGACAAAATTTTAATTCCCTCCTTTTGGTTAAGGTGGACCAAAGAAGACCAAGCAAAGACCAAGGAGGCAAAATTTGGTGGAACATGGCTTTGTTAACAATGTGAACAAGCACAAAGAGGTACTTGACTATAACAAAGATTGATATTATAACAATGAGGACAAGAAGCCACAGAGAATATAGTAGAGGAGAAAGCTTCTTTCTCCACAGAGCCAACTAAAGATGTCACTATCCCATTGCTCCAACAGATCAAAGAAGCTGATCTCTTGGAGTAGGAAAAGATCATTATTAAGGGTGTCAGATCAGTTGATATAGAAGCAACATTTCTCATCAATATAGGCATAAGCATCTCCCTGCATGGTGGTGAAGGCATCAAGGACCTGCCAGTTCTGAAGTACCATGGCAGAGAGGGAATCTATTTCTCTCTAAATCCTATGGAGGGCCTGGGAGGTGATGTTGAAGGATTCTGAGATCTCACATGATAAATTGTGGAATAAATCTGAAACCCTTAGAGCATAATGTAGAGCGTAGTCCACCAACCATTATTTTGATCCAGGATTAAAATCTTTCACTTGACAAGGGGTACCCAAACAATGATAATCAGGTTGTAGAAATCCAGTAGTCAATTAAGTGAACTCTTGGAGGAGCTGCTTCCATGGGTGTATGGCATGCACATAATAGAAAGAAACCTGAAGTGCCAGAAAAAAGGATAAGTTCATACTGGTCCCAAGGGCCAAGACTTGTAAGGACCTAGCAAAACAGTGGAAAGTAACCAAGAACAATCTGATTAGAGGTATCATAATAAAGGCCAGTAGAGAGAGATCCTGAGGAAATAATAAGAGACCATGGTAATAAAGAGGACAAGCATGGGAGCTCCAAAGATTCCCATAAAAAAGATGCATGAAAACAATAAGAAAAAACACCATAGCAAAGCAAGAAAAATATTCAGAATTATTCAGACCACATCCTGAGCCTTGGGACTGCAGTCTACACCAGATGTCATCTTTTTCATCCTTTGGTAGTAGCTATCTAAAGCTGTTCAGCAGCTTCTGACTCTTCCACATGACTGAAGTTGGGTCACCAGTGGGCTTATTGATCCAAACAGGTGCAGGTTTCTTCAAAGAAGCTCAATAGTGATATTAAGCTTACTGAGGAGGCCAGCTTCTAAATTTTTGAGGCAACAGATTGAAAGATGTTTAGTTTGCTGACTGTTCAGTAAAGCATCTACTGCATGGGGAACAGATACAGTCAACTTAGAATCCAATACCACATCAGCAACAGAATTAAACAAATCAACCAGTACATAAGCCTCATGAGAGTGCTTCTGGCCATAGTATGAAGAGTCTTCTTATAATATCCAAAGGGGCAGAAATTGTTCCCATGTTTCTGGGTCAGGAAGCCACATGCATTCCATCCTTTGCATATACTTGGGGGGAATGACCTTTAAGAATTGAGACATGGGAGAGCAGAGCCAAGGTAGTGGATGAAAGACAGTGACTTGCCTGACCTCTCCCCAAGACCCCTCCAAATACCTTCATATAATGCCATAAGACAATTCCTAGAGCAGCAGAACCCACAAAAGGACAGGGTGAAATCATTTTCCAGCCAAAGACAAATTAGCAGGTTGGCAGGAAAGATCCATTGTACTGGGGTGAGAGTGTAGCCCACAGGCCATGTGAGTGCAGATCCAACCCCAGCACAGACCCTGCCTCGTCACAGCAAACCAGGAGTAAACCTTGGGAGCCTCTGAATCAACTGTGGCAGCAACTGCTTTTGGAACTCAGCTCACAGACAATCACAGTCTTGGGTGGCATTCCCAGGCAGGGGAGGAGCACAAGCACACAAGAGCTTGTAGCCACAGTGGAGAAGGACTTCTGTTCATAGTTCCACAACAGAAAAGGAGGCATTTGGTTGTTTGCAGACCACTGCACCGGCCAGGAGAGTGGTAAACATACCTCTCCTTAAATCATACAACCTTGGAAGAACTAAAAACTTACAAATTCCTAGAAGTATCCATGAAAACAACTTCATAAATCCCCTGAAGCCTGGGACAGTACACCCTCCACCCTGGAAGCAGTGCTCCACTTTAAAAGTCAATAAATAGGCTGGGGAAATGAGCAAACAGAAAAAATGCTGACCTTAGAAAGTTTCTATGATGACAAGGAAGATCAAAATACACCTTCAGAAGAAGACAATAAAGTAGAAGCTCCTACATCAAAAGAATCCAAGAAAAATATGAATTGGTCCCAGGCCATAGAAACACTCAAAAAGGACTTTGAAAAGAAAGTAAGAGAGGTAGAGGATAAAGCACCAGTCCTGGATTCAGGAGGACCTGAGTTCAAATCCAGCCTCAGAAACTTGACATTTATTAGGTGTGTGACACTGGGCAAGTCACTTAACCCCAATTGCCTCACCAAAAAAAATTTTTTTAAAGAGAGGTAGAGAAAAAAATGGAAAGAGAAATGAGAGTGATGCAAGACAATCATGAAAAAAGTCAACACATTTGGTAAAAGAGACACAAAAAAATAGTGAAGAAAATAATGCCTTAAAAAACAGACTGGGCCAAATGGTAAAAGAAGTACAAAAAAGCAATAAGGAAAAGAATGCTTTGAAAATTCAAATTTGCTAAATTGAAAAAGAGGTACAAAAGCTCTCTGAAGAAAATAATTCCTTGAACATTAGGACTGAGTAAGTGGAAGATAATGACTTTATGAGAAATCAAGAAAAAATAAAGCAAAATCAAAATAATTTCAAAAAGAAGGCAATGTGTAATATCACATTGGAAAAACAACTAACTTGGATAATAGATCCAGGAGAGATAATTTGAAAATTATTGGACTACCTGAAAGCCATGATCAAAAAAAGAGCCTAAACATCATCTTCCAAGAAATTATCAGGGAAAATTGTCCTTATATTTTGGAACCAGAAGGTAAAATAGAAATTGAAAGACTCCACTGATTACCTCCTGAAAGAGATCCCAAAGTGAAAACTTCCAGGAAGATAATAACTAAACTCCAGAGCTCTCAGGTCAAGGAGAAAATATTGCAAGCATCCAGAAAGAAACAATTGAAATATTGTGGAGTCATAGTCAGGATAACACAAAATGTCACAGTTTCTCCATTAAAAGATTGGAGGGCTTTTAATATCATATTCCAGAGGGCAAAGGAACTGAGATTACAACCAAGAATCACCTACCCAGCAAATGGAATTCAATGAAATTCAATGAAAAAGAGGACTTTCAGGCATTCTTTTTTTTTTAACTTTTTAGTGAGGCAATTGGGGTTAAGTGACTTGCCCAGGGTCACACAGCTAGTAAGTGTTAAGTGTCTGAGGCCGGATTTGAACTCAGGTACTCCTAACTCCAGGGCCCGTGCTCTATCCACTGCGCCACCTAGCTGCCCCTCAGGCATTCTTGATGAAAAGACCTGAGCTGAATACAAAATTTGACTTTCAAATACAATACACTAGAGAAGCATAAAAAGGAAACAAGAAAAAGAAGTCATGAGGAATATTAAAATATTAAACTGTTTATATTCCTACATGGGAAGATGATATTTGTACCTCAAAAGAACTTTCTCATTATTAGGGCAGCTGGGTGGAGTATATTTAGACAGAAAGCATAGGTGTGAGTTGAAGATGAAGGGATGGTATCTTTATTTATTTATTTATTTTGGTGAGGCAATTGGGGTTAAGTGACTTGTCCAGGGTCACAAAGCTAGTAAGTATTAAGTGTCTGAGGTCAGATTTGAACTCAGGTACTCCTGAATCCAGGGCCGGTGCTTTATCCACTGCACCACCTAGCTGCCCCTGAAGGGATGATATCTTAAAAAAATTAAAAGATGAGTGGAATGAAATGGGAGAAAGTGAAAGGGAGAGATGGAATGGGGTAAAGTATCTCACATAAAAGAAGAAAGAAAAAGCTGATACAGTGGAGGAGATGGGGGAGGTATGGGGGAGCAAATGAGTTTTAACTCTCATCAGAATTGTCTCAAAGAGGGAATAATATACATACTCAATTGGGCATAGTAATCTATCTTACCCTAAAGGAAAGGAGGAGGGGAAGGGGATAAGTGGGATGGATGGGAAAGAAGGAGGGAGGGCAGATTGGAGGAGGAGGCAGTCAGAAGCAAAACACTTTTGAGGAAGGACAGGGTGAAAGAAGATAAAAAATAGTGTAAATGTCATGGGTAGGGAATAGGATGGAGGGAAACACAGCAATAGTAACTGAAAAAAAAACTTGAAGTAAGTTTGTCTGACAGGCTTAATTTCTCAAACACATAGAGAACTGAGTCAAATTTGTTAAAATAAGCCATTCTCCAATTGATCAATGATCAAAAGATATTAAGTTTTCAGATGAAATAATCAAAGCTACCTATAGCCATATGAAAAATATTGCTCTAACTCACTATTGATTGGAGAGATGCAGTTCAAAACAATTCTGGGGTACTACCTGATACCTATTGGATTGGACACTAAGACAGCAGAGGAAAATGACAAATGTTGTGGGGGATATGGGGAAAATGAGACATTAATACATTCTTTGTGAAGTTGTAAACTGATTCAAACCTTCTGTAAAGCAATTTGGAACTATGGCCAAAGGACTATAAAACCATGCATCCTCTTTGACCTAGTAATACCACTACTGGGGCAATATCCAAAAAAAGATAAAAAAGCTGAACTTGAATTTGAAATTGAGGAGATACCCATCAATTGGTGAATGGCTGAACAAAGTGTGGGATGAGATTATAATGGAACTCTATTGAGGAGGATGCTATCAGATAAACTTGGAAAGACTTACATGAGCTGATATAAAAGGAAATGTACTGTATACAAAATGAAATCAATATTATAAGATGATCAGCTGTGAATGACAGCTATTTTCAGCAATACAATGATCCAAGACAACTCTGAAGGATTTGTGAAAAATGCAATCCATCTCCAGAGAAAGAACTGATAGTATCTGAATACAGATTGATGCATAATTTTTAGTTCCTTTTTCTTAAGTATTTTTTGTCTTTTTTTCTTTCACAACCTGACTAATGTGGAAACATTTTGCATAACTACACATGTATAACTGATATTGAATTGCTTGAGTTCTTAAGGGGGTGGGGAGCGAGGGTGGAAGAGAATTTGGAACACAATGTTTTAAAAATAGATATTAAAAATTGTTTTTACGTGTAATTTGGGGAAAATGAAATTCTAAATAAATGGAAAAACCCTAAAAAGAAAAAAAAAGAATTGAGACAGTCCTTTCAGAATAACAATGTGTAAAAGTTCCCTTAGCTTTGTTTGATTCTAGGTATGAGCATCTGACAGACAAACATGTACTCACAAGGTGTTAAAAGTAAGGCTCAAGATTAACCAGGTGGGGAATTTCCTTTTCAAAAAGGAAATAGCACAATGGAGAAATAAAGTCAAGAGGATACTAACTTAGGCCGTGCAAATTTAGGTCATCCCCAAAACTTTTCCCAGACACAGACAACCACTTTTTACAGTTTCCAGAATGTAGCACATGCCATTTTCTATTACTAGCTTCGTAACAATTCAGGCAATTATTCCTATAACCAAAGCTAAAAACAATATTAAATTATACTCCACAAAATTTTTACCTTAGAACAATTTCACTAGCCACTATTTAGGGCTCAGATAACTTTCCTGATGTTTCCCTAACAATTAACATATCATATATATCTCATCTCTCTCTCTCTCTTTCATTATCATTATTGTTAATTACTATTACTATTACTATTACTATTATTATCTGTTTTACATCAAAATATACCTAAATAAATATTTAACAGTTTTGAAATATCTATTTTACCACATCCTTTTAAAGGCTTAATTCATCAAGATTAAAAAAGTCGTTTTGTCCAACAGAATTTCTACTATAATGGTCCTTCAAATTTCACAATATTAGAGAATTTAGAAATATAATAATAACAATCAATATTTAAAATGAAACAAATCTTCAGATGACATAAGTTCATGAATCTTATTTTCTTTGGCATATTAACCACTTTAGAGTTATCAGGCATGGAACAATTACATTCAATTAAACAAATAATAATGTAGTGTTTAGCATATGCCAGTTACTATGCTAAATACTTTATAATTACTATATTATTTTGATCCTCACAGCAACCCTGGGAGGAGGGTGCCATTATTATTTTTCTCTTTACAGATCAGAAAACTGGAGCAAAAAGAAATAAGATAACTTGTTTAAGATTACACAGCTAAAATCCACTGTTAGGGTTGTGAACTGATCCAACCATTCTAGAAAGAAATTTGGAACTATGTCCAAAGGGCTACAAAACTGTACATACTCTTTTATCCACCAATACCACTGCTAGGTCTATGTCCCAAAGACATCTCCAAAAGAGAAAAAGACCCATTTGTACAAAACATTTATAACATCTCTTTTTGTGGTAGCTAAGAATTGGAAATCAAATGGATGCCCCTAAATTGGGGAATTGTTAAACAAGGTGTGATATGATTGCAATGGAATATTATTGTGCTATAAGAAATAACAAGAAGGATGATTTCAGAAAGGCCTGGAAAGACTTATATGAAGTGATGTATAGTGAAGTGAGCAGAACCAGGAGAATGTTGTACACAGTGATAATAATATTGTGATCAAGAACAGTGAATGACAACTATTTTCAGCAATACAATAGTCCAAAACAATCCCAAAGGACTAATGATGAAGCATACTATCCATTTCCAATGAAAGAACTGATATTGGGGGGGCAGCTAGGTGACACAGTGGATAAAGCACTGACCCTGCATTCAGGAGGACCTGAGTTCAAATCCAGCCTCAGACACTTGATACCTAACTGTGTGACCCTGTGCAAGTCACTGAACCCTCATTTCCCCCCAAAAAAAGAAAGAATTGATATTGATTCAACATAAACTAAAGCATGCTATTTTTCACTTTTTTCTTATATTCAAGTTTTCTTATACAAAATGACTAATGAGGTAATGTTTTACATAATTGCACATGTATAACCTATGTCTGATTGCTTACTGCCTCAGGGAGGGTGGAGGGGAAGAAGGGAAGGAAGGATAGAATTGGGAATTAAAAACTTTATATAAAATAAAAAATACATAGCTAATATATTTATGCAACTGGAACATAATTAATTTTTCTCTACATTTTCCCCACATTTTTTTCTAATACCTTTATTTGGGAACCTGATCTGAGATTACAGTGGTTAACAGGATCAGAGGGAGAGGTTCTCTGATCAAAGAAATGTTACCTAGAGGTGGCTATAAGGTAGAAATCTAACAATATGTTAGCCCCTCCCCTTAGAAGTGATGGACAATTGTGAGAAAATTCCTTGCATCAATCCTTGGATCTGTGTTTCTCATCAGCATAATGCAGGTCCTTGGTTAAAGATCTCTAAACAGAATATAGAGATGGTCCAGTTTCCCAGTCATGCAGGTCTAGCTTCAAATAATGCAATAAGATTTTTCCACAAATTTATCATCATAATTCCATTGTCAGGTCACATTAATGTCAGGTTATAGATCAAACTACTTAGGGGCTTACAATGGACTAGTTTTGAGAAGAGAGATTTATGTGTCACCAAAATAACCAAGAAAACTTAAACATAAACATCTTGAAACAAAAGAACAAAGCAATACAATAGTTGTCAAGAATATTAACCAACATCCTTTCCTTGTGTTCTAGTAACCTATTCTCAATGTCCATTTAACCAGCACATTTTGAGTCATAAATACCTCACATAATTATCTGGACCCTAGGTGTCCTTTATTATCAGAACACTTCTGAAGGGCATTCTGCTTCACTACTTCCAAATCTAGAGGCTCTTAGATAATTCTGCTTAATCACTTAAATTTGGTTCTACAAATTTGAAATTTCAGAGAATTTCTGTTTATATACCATTTGTTGTTTCTATCCTTACCTAATCCTGTTCCTGATAGAAGAATCTTTAATAATGAGGGTCTAACTGTAAAATAAACTTTTCTGCCCTTTAATATTATGTCACTTTAAAATAATTTCACTTTCTTTACCATTATCAATATATTCCATGTGTAAAGTTGTTAATCCAAATTTCAGAACCTATACTAAAATGTATTCAAAGCCTGAATTTCCATGGTAGACAAATTTGGAAGTCAATCATATACATATGTATATAATTCTTAAAGATAACAGTCTAATCCTGTTGCCTTTCTCAAAATTTACTATTCCATTTAATTAGAAAACTTTTACATTACATTTTTTTCTTATCATTTTGTCTAATTTCCCTCTGATTTGTCTAATCATGAGATTGATTTTTCTAACTATTTTGGTTATAAGAAGCAAACAATACCTGGGTTTTTTCTTCACTTTGAAGGGAAAAAAGTTTTACTTCACTGTCCTAGAACAATGAAGCTATCCATCTTCAGAACTTTTAAAGAGTTTAATTCTTATTTTTCCTTAAATTCTATAGAGTGCTTTACTAAAACTCACTAAGATATTTCAGATGAAAGTGAGTTCCAAGAATTACCCCAAATCCTAGGTGTTCTCCCCTCCAATCTTAGAAATTGTGTCTACAGAGGCAGCTAGGTGGCACAGTGGCTAAAGCACTGACTCTGGATTCAGGAGGAACTGAGTTCAAATTGTGCCTCAGACACTTGACACTTACTAGCTGTGTGACCCTGGGCAAGTCATTTAACCCTCATTGCCCCAGGGGAAAAAAATAAATGATGTCTTCAAACTCCTTAATAATTAATCTCCAAGCCTCCAAAATCTACCAAGATATTTTTTATCAATTTTACAAACTTTGATTATATGACTTTATTTCTGGAACACAACAAAAATTGAAATGACAGGGGGGAAAAAAAAAACGTCTTGCAGGGTTGTTTTTTTTCTTTTTCTCTTTTCTTATTACCTAATCTGCAGAAAACCTAAAGTGGGAGTTAGTACTGTTTACTGGGACAATTTCTTCAGGTATGAAAGTTTATTAATTATTCCCAGTGTTTTAAACTCTTTTGCTACAGCCCTTAGAGTTTTTTAGCTGACTGTATTTTAAATCTTTCAAGGTAACAGAATCTACAAACAACACAAACAATGTAAAACAAAGATTTTCCTACAATTTACAAAAGACACAGACAAAATGATACATACACAGAATTCTATCTAAGCCTTTCTTTTTTTTTTTTTTTTTAGTGAGGCAATGGGGATTAAGTGACTTGCCCAGGGTCACACAGCTAGTTAGTGTTAAGTGTCTGAGGCCGGATTTGAACTCAGTTACTCCTGACTCCAGGGCCAGTGCTCTATCCACTGCGCCACCTAGCTGCCCCTATCTAAGCCTTTCTTAAGGGAATCTGAGTTACAAAAAGCTTCTTGCTTGGGGATTTCAAGTAATCATTTATTAATTTTATTGCCAACTTCATCAAGACATTTCTCAATCAAAAGAACCCTAGGTTGGCTAATAGTGGTGGGAGTCATCTTGGGTCAATTTCTGCCAATTAGTTAAATACCTATATGTTTTGGGCTCATTATGTAGACTTACAAATATATGGACCAAAATGCTGAATTATGCAGTGGGTTGCCATATATACAGGGGAACAATTATTAACTGTGCAGTGGATGGCTCCTAAAGCTGTAGAACTCCAACAGGTGACTTTTTCTTTTCGGGGTAATGAGGGTTAAGTGACTTGCCCAGGGTCACACAGCTAGTGCCAAGTATCTGAGGCCAGATTTGAACTCATGTCCCCCTGAATCCAGGGCCAGCACTTTATCCACTGTGCCACCTAGCTGCCCCGTAATAAGTGACTTCTAAAGCTATAGAACCACAATGGACAGCTTTTAGCCAGAAACAGTAGCTCTTAACTATAGATTCCCTCCAGCGAACCACCTCCAGAGGCCTTTATCAAATCATTACTCAATAAAGGCAGATTCAACTGAAAGAGACAGGAGTCCAGTTTTGGAGTTGGAGTAGGGGACTTACCACACAACCATCCAGAGGGGACATTACACAAAGGGTTCCTGCTGGCCAAGCTTAGTTTCTGAGGTGATCGTGAACAATCATCCTGAACCCACAATGCAATCCCATTTCTGATTTGCATTTTAATGAATGGAGGTAGAGTGTCTGCCTGAACAAAGGGAACAAAAGCACAGTTCAAGTGCAAAACCTGGAAGTATTTACTGGGTCAGTATAGCACAGGAAAATGTGGAGAATAGCAGAACCTAGTATACTATTCTAAAGATTGGGGGTTTATAACTAAGGGAGGCAGGAGAATAGAACTAGTATTGATTGAATACGAAATGAAGCAAGCAATTTTTCACTATCTATCATTTGTTTCTTTTTATTTGAGTCTTCTTGAACTGAATGACTCTTATGGAAATCTTTTACATAATTTCATATGCATAACCTATATCTGATTGCTTACCATATCAGGGAAGGTGTAAGTGAGGGAGAGAAGGATAGAATTTGGAACTAAAATCTTTACATTAAAATGTTTAAAAATTTTAAAAAGGGGGAAAGTATGTTAAAATAAATAAAATAATCTGAAAAAAAAAGATTCTTAAATGACCCCTACCCAACCTGTTTCTATGTCAGTTGTTTTTGAGAGTAAATAATTTACATGTTCTTTTTATTTCATTTTAATATTTCTTTTTATCTCATGGAATCTTTGAGTTCTTTTGTACCATCCTATTTTTAAGGGGGTATATTACTTGTGTGGTAAAAATTATTTGTGGTATAGGAAGCTTTTGAAGGACTTCCTCTTTTGGGGGAGAAAAGATTGAATGCTCCCTGAAGGGAAGTTAGAGGGCACTTCTGGAATGCTAGCTCTGCAGTTACTTCCGGAATGCTAGTTCACTCTCTGTGTGGCAACTGCTGTCCTGGGGGCGCATGCTGGTTCTCGGTCTGGTGGGCTGTTCAGGTGTTTGGTGAGTTAATGACAGAAAACTCTAAATTCCTTTGAACTAGCTTAATGGGAAAACGGTCTGGCGATTGCATAGGCTAAATTTAGAGTTAATAATATTTATCTGTATTTTTATTTTCCTATTTCCTTATCTTTGATTTTTTATTAGTTTCACCTTTGTTGTTTAATTAATTCCTAAATAATAAAATCTGATTCTTTTGTGAACTAAAGCTTAGAGGCTCCTTTCTTATTGGCCTGGGAGAAATATCTAAAACGGCAATTCAGAGTGGAGGGAGAACCTAAAAAGTCCCTCATATTTCCGGGACCCCAATATTAAGGCGAGTCACCCAAATAATGCTCCATATATCAAATTTTGGCCCTCAAACTTGGTTAAAATTCTGTATCTTCTTTTCTAAGCTATTTTGTCTCCTTCCATTTTTTCTAATTTCTAATTTCAATAACAATACCACTTTTTATCTCTTGCTTTATTTCTTCTCCTATTCCTAAAGTCCTTATGATCAAGTCATTCTTTTCTCAAATGCTCTACTTTGATTTATGTTCTTCTTTATTCTCCTCATGATATTTTCACTAATTATTTCTTCATTGTGTTCACCTTTTTAAAAAAATAATATGGTTAGCTGTAGTTTGTGGATTGACACTTTGTGTCATATTCCACTTCTTTCTTGGATTAGTTAAGCATTCTTTTCTGGGTCCTGTTTTCCCTGTACTCTGAACTTCACAGCCACTAGAGCTCAGGATTAGATGAGTAGGATTAAGCTCTAGATTTTGCCAGCATCCTTGGTTTATGAGTCTGTTTCTTAGTGGCCCCACATGGCATCAGCCTTGGTTAGTCTTCTTCTTGCACAAACCCAAACCAGGAGTCAGCTTCATGTTAAGCCATGAACCAGCTAAATGTTGTTGCTTGGTCATAGGCTCCCTCCAAGGCAGAAGCTGCATGGTTCCACTAATGACCTTATCTTATACAGTGGCTCTGATATATACTGATTTCAGACCATCTGTAGGGTCATTGAGTGCTGGGGATATCCAGTTGACACTGTCTCCTCTTGTGGCTCTGCATAGTACAATAAAAAAACCAAAGAAATAAAATTGTAAAGAAATAGATGAGTTAATGCATGGATGTTCATAATATTTTAAGTTTTCAAAGTACTTTACATATATTATCTCATTAGATAATCCTCACAACAACCCATGGATATAGTTGCTCTCATTTTTATTCTGATTTTATATATAAGGGAACTGAGCAGATAGCAGGAAGTGATTTGTCCAGACACAGCAGTCAGATCCATCAGTCCTGTTTTCCCCCTCGGTAACATGTCCTGCTTTGTTTTTTAGAGTTAAATTTCAAGAAAATAGATAATCAAAATACTTTTAAATATATTATTTTCCTGCTCTATACATCCTTCAGTTCAAATCTCTTTCCATTGTACCACATAGTTAACTTCTGTCCCTGATTTAGCTTGAATGGAGACAGCCTGCGCATTGTGGCCATGACTTCTACTTTGACTCAAATGGAAGCTTCCAGGGCACTAGTTGGCATCAAGCTTCTTAGTATACCTCAGGCAATCATGCATTTCCCAGCTTTGTCTCTGTGCAGTAAGCTATGGGGGGGGGGAGTTGACTGTACCTATTCTTATAGCCTCTTATGACTTTCCTTTTTTCTAGATTGTATTTGAACATATTTCTTGATAGCTATAGCACTGCGAACCTTAGAAAACTAAGAGAAAGGATGTGTGTATATATATATATATATATATATATATATATATATTTAAAGGCAGTAAGGAAAGGAAGACATGGATAACTCATAAATTTTATAGGCAAAGTTGGACAAGAGGAAACCAAGATGGAAGGAGTAAAGGCAATGGTAAGAGGAAGGACAAGAAAATAGGGACATAGGGACTTAGTCCACGTAAAGAAAATGTCCAACACTGGCTAAACATTTTCTGTGGCCCCACAGATTTTCTCATAAGTCCTCAACTTACACTCACCTAGAAATACTGGGGAAATGCATGGAATCTTAAGAAACTATCTACGATAATAGGGGATTATTTTTCACCTTGAAGGATGTTGGAAAAGTCTGTTTTGTAGCAGCAAATTTTATAGGTAAAAATGACTTGTACATTTTCCAAGCACAGTTCATTTCTGTTTCTCCCCTTGGGAAAATGCTCTGCTATGCTTCTTAGAGATCTATTTCAAGAGAAAGGACATACAGCGCCCAAAATAATTGAAAGCATCTTTTTTTTTTTTTTTGCCTTTGACTTTCTTTGAGGTATATTTACATTTGAATGATTAACTCAATCTTTAGCTTCTGGAGTTTCGAAATATTATCTATCACTGATCTTTCAGAGCAACTACAGAGGAAAATTGGCACCTCTGATTTAGTTTCCCCTTACACCGTCACATATTATCCCTTAGTTTTAAATTAGAAGATACTATCTATCAGTAAGAATTTCCTCTTCCTCCATGCTCCTGTGGAGCTTCTTTTAGTGTGAAGGAAATGATGTTAGGAATAGGATGTAAAGGAAATTTAGGTACATATGACTTATTTTTAACTTGCTTTAAATCATTCTCAGAGGGGAAAGTGGATAAATAATGCAGAAAATCCATCAGTAAAGGGAACAATTTAAAAAGTTTATCTTCCTCTCCAACCCCTCCTCTTTAACACACACAAACACATAAAACATTTATACACTTATCTTAGGTTCCTCATCACAGGAAATATTGAAAGAAGTAAATATTTTTAAATATTTGAAGATCAAACAATTTGGAGAAAAGAATATTATGTTTTATTCACCCATTTCTCAAGCTATGTAAACTGTGCTTTATTAAACTGAGTGTCAAAGAAAGAAGGAAGGAAGGACTTTATTAAGTACTTTCTAGGTTCCAGGCACTGTGCTAAGTACTCTACAAATATCCTTACTACCACCTTGAAGATAGATGTTATTATTATGCCAATTTTATAGTTGAAGAAACTGAGGCAGATAGCAGTTAAATGACTTGCTGAGGGTAACAGAGCTAGTAAATTTATGAGGCCAGATTTGTATTCAAGTATTCCTTCCTCCAGGTACAGGGCACTATCCATTGTGCAACCTAGCTGTCTATGTATGTGTGCTGTGCTCCTAACCATATTTCACCCTCAGTGTTCACAGACTTCTATCTCTCTCTTCCTATGTGGAATCAGGCTGGACAAATGACTCACTGTGATTTGATTCTGGATTTTCCCTAAAAGGTTTGGTCCAGTTCATTTTCTAGATCTGTTTGGAGTTTGGAGTGGGGAGCTTGCTGCAATACTTCTTACCAGTTCACCATCATAACTTCATATTTCTTTTAAAAATACAGGTTTCTAAATCCTCTGATGAGAACACTTTCTATGATAAGGGAGGAGGAGAGGATTTTCTGTAGGTCTTAAATAGTTTCCTGTAGAAATAAGTGCACTTAAACAGACTTCAAAAATTATTCTGTCATTTTCATTTCAACAACATACTTTACATGTTAGTTAGAAGTGCAGCAGATCTCCCCATCTATGGCTGCAATAAGAATGACAGCATGGACTCAGGTTTGCAAAAAGTCACTTAAACAGTCACCCTGGATAAATAATCTTGAGTTATTAGTGAAGGCTAATTAATTGTCACCACATTTACTTTATGCCTTGGAGATCTGAAAGATTTACAGATGGATGCAGTTTTCATACTTGTTCTCGAAGGCTGGGTTAAATAACTTCTATAAAGCAACTTAGCATGTGAGTGGTGAATCTATAAAAATAATGTATTCTGCCCCTTTTCCACAGGAAACCAAGGTAGCAAGAGTGAATTGTATAAAATGATGTTCTGTAGCTTTTTTTAAAAAAAAAATGGTCAAACTGACCTAGATAGATCAGTTCTTCTTGCAAACTGTCTTAAGTGAAGCCAAGGGCTTTTTACCCCTCAGTAATACTTACTAATGATGGAGTAAGGATTCTCATAAATGTTGACGAGAACTTTTTTCAAAAGTAGGTAGGCAGTAGACATGGATGAACAAATGGAATGAAACAAGATGCAAATCAGTGGCACTATAATAGAGGTTTATGATTTACAAAGCTTGTAGTCTATCAATAAGCACGTATTCAACATGTACCGAGTGCCAGTCACTGTGCTAAGTACTAGACATAGAAAGAATGACAATTAACATTCCCTTTCTTCAAGGAGCTCATTCTAATAGTATAGACAGCATGTAAATAACTAGGAACATAGGAAACCCTTATGAACTAGATAGAAAGTAATAAGAGAAAGGAAGGCAGTAGAGTCAGAAGCACTAGGAAAGTGCCCCATAACAAGATTTTCAATGACTCTTGAAGGAATCTGGGGAAACTGAGTCAGAGGTAAGAAGGGAGACTATCCTAGGTATGGGGTTTGATCAGTGAAAACACAAGAAGAGGGTAGATGAAGTATTACCTTCAAGGTATGACAAATAACTTCGTATGGCTAGAAATTAAAATGTTTGCTGGGGAATAAAGTACAAGACTGGGAAATATAGAAATAGGCCAGGTAAAGTATTAAATACCAAGTAAAGGGCATTATATCTGATCTTAAGATAAAGAGGTATTAGAATTTATTAACTGGGAGGAGTAAAGGAGTAACATGGTCATACCTACACTTTTGAAAAATTGCCTTGGCTGTGAAGTGGAAGATGGATTGGAATGGATAGAGGCTTAAGGCAGGGAGAACATTTAGATGAACATTGAAATAATTCAGACAAAAAGTGCTCAAGCCCTTAACTAGGATAGTAACCATTTGAATAGAGAGAAGAGTTTGTGAGAGATGTTGTGAAGGTGGAAGTGACAAGATTTAGCCATGGATTTTTTAAGGGGTGGTAAGACTAAAGAGTCAAAGATCACAACAATGATCCCACTTTACCAGCAAGGGAACTGAGGTTCAGGGAGATTTTATGATCTTTTAATTGCCATATTTGAGAGCCTTGTCTCCACATTCAACTTTTTCATTGGTACTACATACTTCACAGGTTTATCTTGAAAATCAAATGAAATAATGTTTGGATTAAATTCCTAAAGAGTAGAATCTATGGCATACTTATCTTTATGTATGCATCTTTATATATGTTAATGCTGTATGTGTTTAACCTGTTTATTTGTTTAAATCATAGGGCATAGAATGAATGTAAGTTATTGCTGTTATTATTACTCTTGAACTCTAATCAAAATTACATTTAAAAAGGAATTCAGTTACATTTATGTAATTGTGATTTTCATTAACCAAAAGAATATCTAACATTTACATATTTAGGTTTCAAAAAGAGCTTCATATATTATATTTCATTTCATCCTCGTGAAAACCTCGTGAGGTAGGTGCTATTACCTCCATTTTACAGATGGTGAAACTGAAGTTGAGAGTGTTTAAATGCAGGGTCCTGCAACTGAAGTGTTTGAGGTAGTATAAGATTTGAACTCAGGTCTTCTTGATTTCATAGCACTCTGTCCAATTATGCCATATAACTTTTTACATATGAGAAACGAATCATATGACTCCTACATAATCTAAAATCTTTTTAAAAAGCATTAGAAGTCTTTTTACAATTTTATTTATTTATTTAAGTTTTCAATCTTTGTTTAGATAAGATTTCCAATTTCAATTTTTTCTCCCTCCCTCTTCTCCCTCCCCCCTCCCCTAGACAGCAGGTAATCTGATATATAACATTAAACATATTTCTGCATTAGTCATGTTATACAAGAAGAATATGAGCAAGAAGGAAAAGCCTCAAAAAAGAAAAACAACAGCACCAAAAACAAAAGAAATAGTATGGTCCAATCAGCGTCCATATTCCATAGTTCCTTTTTTTCCCTGGATTTGGAGAGCCTTTTCCATCATGAGTCCTTTGGAACTTTCTTGTACCATTGGATTAGTGAGAAGAATCTAGTTTATCACAGTTGATCAACACACAATGTTGATGATACTGTGCACAATGTTTTCCTGGTTCTGCTCATCTCACTCATCATCAGCCCACACAAGACCCTCTAGGTTTCTCTGACCTCCTCCTGCTCATCGTTTCTTACAGCACAATAGTATTCCATTACATTCATATACCACAACTTGTCCAGCCATTCCCCAATTGATGGGCATCCCCATAACTTCCAATTCCTTGCCACAGCAAAAAGAGCAGCTATAAATATTTTTGTACATGTGGGTCCTTTTCCCTTTTCCATGATCTCTTTGGGGAAAAAACCCAAAAGTGGTATTGCTGAGTCAAAGGGTATTCACAGCTTTATAGCCCTTTGGGCATAATTCCAACTTGCTCTCCAGAATGGGTGGATCGGTTCACAGCTCCACCAACAATGCATTAGTGTTCCAATTTTTCTACAGCTTCTCCAACATTTATTATTTTCCTTTTGTGGTAAAAAGTTTTTAACCATCGGTTAGTGAATGTGGTAAAAAGATGCCAGTTTTTAAAGGACCACCCTTTCGAGGAGGAGACCGATGGCCGTGCATGGGCTACGCACGTCAGTCCGGCTGCTAAGCACTCCACGACCAGAAGCTTCTTCCATTTACTAGTCTGGGAGATAAATTAAGGGAAAGGTTAAAGAGGGGAGATTAATGCTCTAGTATCCAATTTTAAATCTTACACCTTTTTGTCATTTTAGCCAATCTGACAGGTGTCAAGCAGTATCTCAGAGTTGTTTTAATTTGTATCTCTCCAATAGTGATTTAGAGCATTTTTTCATATGGGAACCAATTGAGAAATGGTCAAAGGATATGAACAGGCAGTTTTCTGATGAAGAAGTCTTTTTTAAAAGCCACATCTTTCATGGAAAAGGCAGAGTTGATGAGAGTTGGAATCACATAATTTGGGTTAAAGTCCTGGTTATGCCTAGTTTTGCTAGTCATACTAGCTGTGTGATCTTTGACAAATCACTACATATATCTGTGATTCAGATGTTTCCTACGGTCCCTTATAGTTATGACATTCTAGGATCAAATCATAACATCATAGTTTACTGAAAAAAAATTGGGACCATTTAAAAAGAGCTGCCCTTTCTCCTCTCCTCATCCCCTCCCATTCCTAAGACATTTTCCCTTACTATATTCTTTACTTTGGTCTCAGAAGATGGAAGAATCCTTGTTAAGGCCATTTTCTCTCCATGTTTCCCAGATCCTATTCCATTATATCTTCTCCACTTTATTGCCCCTCTCCTCTCCTCTCTAATCTTCACTGTCTTATTTATTGACTCCATCTCTGTGACCCATAAACACAACTATATCTTCCTCATTTTTTTAAACATTCCCTTAATACATTTGCTATTTTTCTATATTTTTCCTCCCCATTTAGGCTGAACTCCAGGAGAAATCCACCTATACTAGGCACCTCCATTTCTTCTCTTACTCTCTTCTAAACTGTGTGCAATTTGACTTTGAACATTGTCATTCAACTGAAACTTTCTCCTCCAAAATTACTAGTGATCTCTTAATCATTCAGTACAATGGCTTTTTCTTAACTCTATTCATTTTCACTTCTCCAGCATTTGATTGTCATCTGGATAATCTTTCCTCTCTAGGTTTTCATGAAATGACTTTTTTCCTGTTGTCCTTCTACCAGTCCGACTGCTTCCGAGCTGCCCTTGCTGTTTCTTCATATAATCACACTTAGTAACTGGATTTCCCAAGTTTCTCTCTTGAACTATCTTTTCTTTTTGTTATATGTTGTTGATGTACCTAGTAAATCTTTCAGCTCCAAAGGGATGATTTTTTTCAAATAGTTTATATAGTATTAGAATTAATTATTCCTTAAATATTTGGTTGAATTCACTTGTAAACTCATCTGGTTTTGAGAATTTCTTTTTCCTTAGGGAGCTCATCTATGGCTTGTTCAATTTTCTTTTTCAATATCCTATTTCCTCTTCTGTTAACCTGGGAACATAATATAATATAACTTGCACATTTTTCAACCTCACTGTAACAGTTAACAATACATTGTTACATCCTGTCCATTCCAAGCTTTCAAGGTCACTTACATATATCACCTTCTCTCTACTTATAAGGCCCTAGTCCTACTCTTTACCTCTATTATTGAAATATTCTACAAAATAGTTTCCCAGCCTGAAGGTTCTCCGCTTTCCACCTTTTTCAGCTGCTAAAGTGATTTTCCTTAAACACTGACCTATTTCCCTATTGAAACTCCCTATACCTTTAGGATAAAATATCAACTTTTGTTTTTAGCTTTTAAAGCCCTTTATAACCTGGATTCCCAAACTTAATATAAATTATTCATTTCCTGAACTTAACAACCCAGAAAAATTGGCAACCTTGCAATTCATTGCATACAACACTCTGTCTCTGTGTCCCATATCCAAGCCTTTGCATGTCTCTCATATCAGTAATATGTTCCTTTATCACTCTCATCTCTTAAAATCTCTGCTGTTCAAAACTCTGACTAAGCACTACCTTTCATATCAAGTTTTTCTTAATCCCCCATTTGCTAATTGCCTCCAAATTAAAAAATATATTTTTCAAATATATTTTATGAGACATTATGATAGGCCTAGAGATACAAAGACCTGTATTAAAACAAAATTGCAGGAGTACTTCTCGGGGTAGAGCCAAGATTGTTATAGTTGTTGTTGTTATTTGTCCTTCATTCTCAAAGAGGACCATGACAGATGTCATGACTTATAATGAATTGTATTTAAGTGAAGGAAGGTTTTGCAAGGTCACCAACCTCACTTTCTCCTATAGAGCCATGTGGGTACAGTGGCAAGATATACATCAGGATGACTAGAGATGGCCCCACATGTTTTAAGGCAATTGGGGTTAAGTGCCCAGGGTCACACAGCTAATAAGTGTCTGAGGTCATATTTGAACTCAGGTCCTCCTGACTGCAGAGCCAGTGCTTTATCCACTGTGCAACATAGAAACAAAGTATCAGAGTAGATAAAGTACTCAGTTGAGCTCTTCCAACATTCCCCCCAAACAACTTTAAAATAATCCCTCAAATAGAACTGAAGAGATGCAGAGCCAACAAAAGATCATAATGACTCCATCCCAGGGCAACTTAGGCTGGTGAAAAAAAGAGATTGGTGACACAGAAGTGGAGGCTGGCCAAGAACCCACATGGGTACAACATTAGTTGTGGGACTAAGTGTTGGTGACAGAAGCAGCAGTAGTTTTAAGAGCTCTAGAGCTCCTAGAAGGTAAGGGGATGTAGCAACTGGTCAGAAAGAGATTACAAAGAACACCTTTGTTAGCACTGGACTCAGGACCAGAAACTGTTTGAAATATACATTTCCTATACCCACTTCTGGGTCATAGTTCAAGGGCAAAGAGGAGTACATTAGGTTAAGAGGGAGGGAGAACCCTAAGAAGTAGTATCATTTTATGTCATAAGGTATCAGGGACCCTGAGTAATAGTATAATTTCTGGTCCTGAGGGAGCAAGGGCCATGAAGAACAGTATTGATTGCAATCCCAAGGAATCAGGGGACATTTCTGGGAAACACGGACCAGGAGAGCAGTGATCATACCTCTAATTAGATGGTACCACTTTAGAAGCACTGAAAACTTCCAAACCCCCAGAAGTAGCTCTGAAAATAGCAGTACAAAAAACCTTGAAGCTTGAGACAGTGCCCCTCCCTCTCCCATGCTGGCAACAGAGCCCAGCTTTAACATATATTTCAAAATCAAGACATAGCATGGAAAATTAACAAACAACAAAAAAGAACCTAACCACAAAAATGTACTAGGGTGAAAGGGAAGATTTAGAACAAACTCAGAAAGCAAATAAGTTAAAGCAGCTACAAACAAAGTCTCAAAGAAAAATTTGAAGTGAACAGAAATACAACAAGAATTCTTGAAAGAAAAATCAAAATCAAATAAGAGTGGTAGAGAAAAAAATTAAGAAATGAGAGAAAAGGAAAAAGAATGTGAAAATACAATCTCTTGGTAAAAGAAGCATAAAAAGTAGAAAAAAGGCAGGCCTTAAAAAGTGAATTAGCCAAATAGAAAAAGAGGTATAAAAATTCACTGATGAAGAAGATTTCTTATGAATTAGAAATGGACCAAGTGGAAGCCAATGAGACTCCAGGAAACATCCAGAAAAAAAATAAAAGTGAAACTGAGGATAATCCTTCAAGGGAATAAATAGATATTTAATAAAAGACAACATTTTCAAACTTTCCTGATAATAAGATGAGCTGAATAGAAAATTTGACTGCCAAATACAAGACTTAAGAGAAGCATAAAAAGTAAACATGAATGAGAAATCATGAAGAACTCAATAAGGTTTCACTATTTATCTTTCTTATTGAAAGATGATACATGTAAATTCTAAGAACTTTATCATTATAAGGGCAGATAGAAGCAATCAACACAGAAAGACTTATTTGATTATGTTGGGATGATGTTTATAAAAATGAATAGGCAAGAAAGAGGGATACCCTAGGTGAAAGAGGAATGGAGAGGAAGAATAGGGTAATAATACTATATAAAAGAGGCAAAACTATCAGTCTTTGCAGATGACGTAATGGTAGAACTAAAGAACCCTTGAGAATAAGGGACAAAAGTTGAAACAATGAAAAATTTTAGCACAATTGCAGGATATAAAATTTCATCATTATTTAATGGTTTCCAACTCTTTGTGATCTCATTTTGGGGTTTTCTTGGCAAAGAATATTAGAGTGGTTTGTCATTTAGTTCTCCAGTTCATTTTACAGATGAGGAATTAAGGTAAACAAGGTTAAGTGACTTGTGTCATCCACACAGCTAGTAATTGTCTGAGGCCAAATTTGAATTAATGAAAGTGAGTCTTCCTGATTACAAACCCAGTACTTTATCCACTGTGCCACTTAGCTGCCCCTAATAATAAAAAAATATACCTACATAAATCATCAGCATTTCTATGTAGTGCCAACATAACCCGGCAGGAAAAGATAGAAAGGAAAATTCCATTTAAAATAACTGCAGATGATATAAAAGACATAGTATTCTTCCTTCAAAGACAATTGACACAATTATCAAACAATTTTCACAAGAATAAAGATCTAAATCATTGGAGAAATTGCTCATTGGTAGGCTGAGCCAATATAATAAATGAAAATTCTATCTAAGTTAATTTATTTATCCATTGTTATAGCAATCAAACTACCAAAGAATTATTTAACAAGCTAGAAAAAACCATAAAATTCATCTGGAAAAAACAAAAGATCAAAATATCAAGGGAATCAAACGGGAAAAAAGTGAAGGAAGGGCCTGGCAATTCTATATTTTAAGCAGTATTACAAAGAGACAACCATGGTAATAATCTAGCACTGGCTAAGAAATAGAGTGGTAGATCAGTGGAATAGATTAAGTATAAAATACACAGATGTAAATGATCATAGTAATCTGATTTTTGACAACCCCTCCCCCAAATCCAAGTTTGCGGGGTAACAACTCACCATCTGACAAAAATTGCTGGAAAAACTGGAATGCAGTTTGGCAGAAACTAGGCATAGGCCAACATTCATACCATTATACCAAGATAAGGTCAAAATAGATAAATGATTTAGACATAAAAGGGGATATCATAAGTAAATTAGGGGAGCATGGGAAAATGCACCTGACAGATTTATGGATAAGGGAAAAGTTTGTTACCAAACATGAGGTAGAGAAGATCATAGAAAGTAAAATAGATAATTTTTATTACATGGAATTAAAAAAAAACCTTTCCACAAACAAAACTAATGTATTCAAAATTAGAAAGAAAACAGGAAGCTATGGGGAAAAAAATTACACCAAATTTCTCTGATAAAAGCCTCATTTCCCAAATATATGGGAATCTGAGACAAATTTATAAAAATTAGAAACATTCCCCAATTGATAAATGGTCAGAGGTTGTGAATAGGCAATCTTCAGAAAAAGAAATCAAAGCTATCAATAGTCACATAAACATGTACTAAATCGCTGGAAATGCAAATGAAAACAACTGTGACTTACCACCACACACTTATTAGGTTGACTAATATGACAAAGAAAATGACAAATGCTGGAGAATATGTGGAAAAGTTGGGACACTAGAGCACTGTTGGTGTAGTTGTGAATTAGTACAGCCATTCTGGAGAACAATTTGAAACTATGCCCAAAGAGCTATAAAACTATGCATACCCTTTGACTAAACTCAATATCACTACTAGGTCTGTATCGCAAAGAGATCAAAGAAAAGGGAAAAATTACCTATGTATGCAAAAATATTTCTAGCAGCTCTTTTTTGAGGTGGCAAAGAATTGGAAATTAGGGAGATGCCAATCAATTAGGTAATGGCTGAAAAAGTTGTGGTATATAATTATGTTGGAATTTTATTGTGATATAAGAAATGATAATCAGGCTGGTTTATAGAAAAACCTGGGAAGATTTATATGGAGTCATTCAAAGTGAAGTAAACTCTGAATTCAGGCTGACACACTTTTTTAAACTTTAAAAAAAATTTTGTTTTAATTACTTTTGTTTAGTTTTATTTTTGTCTCTATTTTCTTTTGTAACTTGTCTAATAGACAAATGTTTTGCATGACTTCATAGGCTATCTAATTGCTTGTCTTGTCAAGCGTGGCGGAGAGTGAGAGTGAGGGATAGAATATGGAACTCAAAGTTTTAAGAAATGAATGTTTTTGAAAATTATATCTAATTGAGTAATATTTAACAAAATAAATAAAAATATTTTAAAATGATATTTCTGGTTCTTATTGGCTCTGTGACCTGGACACATTGCTTATTTTTTGAGAATCCTAGGCTGGAAGGTGTAGGTCTGAGTCAAGGTTAAAATGCACTTACATGTATTCATTGTATATCATAGTTATCCTTCTTGGACAAAGGTGATTTCACAGGCAATGATTTTTCCTCCTGAAGATCAAAATCTCAATAATCAACATTTATTAAATATCTACTATGTCCAGGCACTATATTAAGCATGGGGAATAGAAAAAGAGGCATAAGGCAATCTTGTCTTCAAGGAGTTTATAATCTAGCGAGGGAGACAACATTCGAGGACGTATATACAAAGTGCACTGTATACAGGATAAATATAACATAATAAAAAAAAGGAAGGCACTGGAATTAAGAGAGGTTGAGAAAGGCTTCCCTTAGAAGGAGGAATTTTAACTGGAGCTTAAAGGAGGCCAGGAAGTCAGTAGTCAGCACTCCAGGCAAAGATGACAGCCAAATAAAATGCCAAGAGCTGAAGGATGGAGTATCTTGTTTGTGGAACAGCCAGGAAGGAGGTCAGTGAAAAATAAATGGATTAAGGCATAAGACTAGAAAGGCAGGAGGGGGCTAGCTTGTAAAGCATTTTGAATGCTAAACAACATTTTATATTTGATCCAGGAAGGATTAGGAACTCTGGAGTTTATTGAATAGAGGCATTGGGTGTGACATGATTGGAACTGTTCTTTAGGAACTTTAGTGACTAACTGGAGACTGGATTGGAATGAAGGGAAACTTGAGTCAGGCAGACTCACCAACAGGCTATTATAGTAATCTAGATATGATGAGGACTCGGACTAGAGTGTGGTCAAAGGAGAAATGGGGGCATATTTATGAGATTCTGCAAAAGTGAAATTGACAGGCCTTGACAACATCTTAAATATGTGAGTGTGGGGGTCGGGGGTCTGCTAAGAGGTAATCAAAAATCCAGGATGACTCCTAGGTTGTGAGTCTGAGAGCCTAGTAGGGTAGAGGGTGTATGTAGAAAGATAATGAATTCTGTTTTGGACATGAGTTTAAGACATCTACTGGGAATTCAGTTTTTCAAACATTTGTGTGAAAGGCAATTGGAGATGAGAGATTGGAAGCCGTCAGGGAAGTTAGATAAGGATAGGTAAATTTGAGAATAATCCACATGGAGATAGTAATTAAATCTATGAGATCACCAAGGACAGTAGTACAAAGGGAAAAGAGAAAAAAGATCCAGAAAAGAACCCTGAAAGATATCTACAGTTAGAGGCATGTTCTGAAGGAGGATCTAGTATTGGAGACAGAGAAGGGGCAGTCAGCTAGGTAAGATGAGAAGCAGGGGAGACTAATGTCCCAAATAGTGTAAAGATATGGGAGTATCAAGGAGAAGAGAGTGATAAACAGTGTCAAAGGCTGCAAAGAGATCAAGGAGAATTAAAAAAAAATAAATGGCATATTGTTATTTAAATATTCACTTAGCCACAGAATATGAGTGCCCAAAGAGATGAACTGACTTACCCAAGACCACACTGCTATTAAGTGGGAAAACTGGAACTTGAATGAAAGTCTCCTGAATTAGTGCAGTGCTCTTCCTCCTATATCATACTGCTTCTCTTTAGGTCTAAGTAGTAATATAGATTTTCATTAGAAATTATACCATATTATAATAACTTTCTAATGAAAATCTATATTAGAAAGTGATTATAATATGGGAGAATGTAAAGAAAGGGAGTTTAGTGGGCAGCTAAATGGCATAGTGGATAAAGCACTGGCCCTGGATTTGGGAGGACCTGAGTTCAAATCCAGCCTCAGACACTTGACACTTACTAGCTGTGCAACCCTGAGCAAGTTACTTAACCCTCATTGATTCCCCCCACCCCCAGAAAAAAGAAAGAAAAAAAAAAGAAAAGGAGTTCCTAATCATTCAGGGTAGGAAAAATAAAATAAAACAAAATAAATATTTAAAGTTTTTTATTTGAATTTTCATTATATCATTTTCTCCATAATACATCTTCATTTATATCTTGTTTATTTTGCAATTCTAAAGTTCAAATATTTGTACAATCTGATTTAAAAATTATTCACATTGGCTTGTTATAATTGGAGAAAATTATAATAAGGAAATCTATAGTATATATACTCTGCAATAAATGTATATTGGCGTTTTGGGGAGTGGGGAGAGACAGAAAGAGAAAGACAGAGAGGGGGGAAGGAAGAAAGAGGGAGGAGTCTATTGCAGGCAGTGTGCTAAGCACTGAGAATACAAAGAAAGGCAAGAGACAGATCCTGCTCTCAAGGAGCCTAGAGTCTAATAGGGGAGACAATATGGAAACATGTACACACAAATACTTTATGTACAGCATAAACTGAACATGGTCAAGAGAGGAAATGGAATCGATTTAATGGGAATTAGGAAAAGCTTCCTGTAATAGGTAGGATTTTAATTGGAAGTTTATGTTCTATTGGGATAAAACATCCTGTATCTGGGAAGCCTAAGGGGTTGGAGTTAGGGCAAGGTGGTTAGTGAGGGGGAAGTGGGGGAGAGCCTGGAGAGTCCACTTATAAGTGAAATGAGACTTGGAATGACTAGGGCCTCTTCTATAATAATGATCCAAGTAGGCAGTCACCAATGAGGGAAATGGGCACTCAGAGAAGAGCTATCCCAGAGCTCCTTCTTAATCTCATTTGCTAGATAATTGACCATGCCCTGCTTCCTATCAGCAGACATTAAGGCTCTCTCTTGGGCCTTCTTTTATCTTTCTATACCTTCTCTCTAGCTAGTTTAATGACTCTCTTTCCCATTGATTGCCATATATCTATATCTACACCCGGTCTCTTTTCTGAGTTCTAGTCCTTATATATCACCAACTGCCTGTTACATATCTTCAACTAGATGTCCCACAAACATCTCAAATTCAAGACATTCAAAATAGAATACCCCCAGTGACCCAAACTTGTGGCTCCTTCAATTTTCCCTCTTTCTGTTGAGGATGTCATCAACCTCCTAACCTCCCAGGTGTGTACCTTCTTCATCTTTTCCCTTTCTTCCACCCCATAGGCAATAAGCTACCAAGTCTTAACAGTTTTATATCCAGGACATCACTCACATTCATGTCATTTGCTCTACTTCCAAAGCCACCACCATATTTCAGGCCTTCATCACACTACAACCATCTCTTAACTGGACTCTTGACATTCAGGCTTTTTCCTTCTTTCTTTCTTTTTTTGCAGGGCAATGAGGGTTAAGTGACTTGCCCAGGGTCACACAGCTAGTAAGTGTCAAGTGTCTGAGGCCAGATTTGAACTCAGGTCCTCCTGAATCCACAGCCAGTGCTTTATCCTTTGCGCCACCTAGCTGCCCCAGCTTTTTCTTTTCTAATTCATCCTCAACTCAGCTGCCAAAATAATCTTCCTAAAACATAAGTTCAATCAGGACTCTTCTCTTCTCAAGAACCTTCAGTGGTTCCCTAGTGACTCTAGAACAAGATACAAAATCCTAAGGTTGTCATTTAGAGTGATTCACTAGTCTCAGTCTCTTTCCATGCTTATTTGACCTTACTCCCCTTCATATATTTGGTTGTTGTTGTTTTAGCCAAATTGTCCCATTTGCTATCTTCCAACTCAGCATTTTACTTCCTATATCTTTGTCTTTATTAAAGCTGTCTCCCATGCCTGGAATTCACTCCCTCCATATCTCCACTCTTAAAAATCCTCAGCTTTCTCAGTTAACGTGCTGCTTCCTACATAAAGACTTTCCTAGTTTCCATGCTCTCTCCCTCTTCCAATTATCATGTTTGATATATTATTACTTTATTTTATTACTTTTCACATTGTATATCAGTCTATTGCATTCCTCTTCCCCTAATATGTCGCTTGTTTTGTCCTGATATCCTTAATGCCTTACATATATAATTTATATATAATAGATATAGATATATACATACAAACATATATACATTAATATATACTTGTGTGTATATTATATACATGTATATATTTTTATATACACACATGCACATATGATTTATACAGTGGATGTTTGTTAGCTTGGTTTGGATATGGCATGAACTTCAGGGCCCTTTATCATCCTAGATGTCCTTCTCTATATGTCCTTCCTAAATTATAGTGTTGTTCTTGATTTTTATATTTAGTTATTTCAGGTGTGTCTGACTCTTTGTGACCCCATTTGGGATTTTTTTGGTAAAGATACTAGAGTGGTTTGTCATTTCTTTCTCCAGATCATTTTACAGATAAGGAAACTGAGGCAAACAGTGACTTGCCTGAGGTCACACAACTAATATGTGTCTGAGTCCAGATTTGAACTCAGATCTTCCTGACTCCAGGCCCAGCATTCTATCTGCTGTGCCACCACAGTATTTTATAATACTCAGAACTACAGCATTGTAGCCATGGTCTGATTAGGGCTATGAATAGTATACATACTGAATGATAGTAGGAACCTGTGTGTTGATATTTTACATTTGGTTGTGGGAAGCTTCAAGTTATAATTTCTTTTATTTGTTTGTTTAAATGAGGCAATTGGGGTTAAGTGACTTGCCCAGGGTCACACAGCTAGTAAGTGTTAACTGTCTGAGGCCGGATTTGAACTCAGGTACTCCTGACTCCAGGGCCGGTGCTCTATCCATCGTGCCACCTAGCTGCCCCTCAAGTTATAATTTCTAACAACAACAACAAATTCTTATGGCAAAAAACATGCTATGAACTCCTTTTCATAAGGCATCATCTTAATTAAATAAAACTGTGGAATTCTGATGGACAGAAACACCCCTAGAGAGGAAATCTACCTCCTGCTACTATTCTTAATGCTCATGTAAAGTTCCTTTTCACTGAGATTAAATTAGGTCCGAGAAAGTGAAATTGTAGGCCCAATTAAGGGCCAAAATAGGTGATAGATGAATATAGAGAAGAGAACAGGGCATCCTGATCTTTAATCAGAAGATGTTTTTGGCATGTTCATTCTAACATTTTATCAAGGGGAAAAACTACCTCATAAGCAATGAAATAAGTAATAAAAGAATCAGCTCTGTGAAGAATTTTCTTGTGGAGTAAAGAGTCTTTTATGATGCTAAAAGAGAAAAGAAATTCCATGTCTGGAAATGTGAATGAATTCAGTCATCAATACTCAATTTCTAGTAATAAGGTTAAGTAGTTTTATTGTACCCACAAAATATCCATTTTTTGTGCAAACCTCAGCAAGTATCATAGGTCTAAAATTAATGGTTATTGGAATTATGCCATATTCTTATATAGCAATGGCACATATCAAGGATAGTTCATTTGTCCTTTAAACTGTCATCTCTGAGGTAAGTGCTTCTTATTAAACTATAAAGCCTTCAGTAGTGTAAGGATAATACATTGTAAACTATTTTCATTAATCTATAGAGGCATGGCTTTGTGGTGCAGTGAATAGAGTGTTGGGCCTATAGTCAGGAAGACCTGAGTTTAAATCCAGCCTCAGATACTAGCTGTGTGGCCTTGGGCAAGTGACTTAAATCTCTCTTTGTCTCAGTTTCCTCAACTGTAAAGTGGAGTTAATAATGCACCTACCTAACAGGGTTGTTGTGAGGATCAATTATAAAGCAATTAGTTCAGTGCCTAGCATATATAAATGCTAGCTGGTGGTGGTGGTGGTGGTTAGATGGCTCATTGGGTTATAAAGTGAGGCTCCTGGTTGATATGATTAACTGAGGCAAGAAGGACAGAATGTTTTTATAGTTGATCATAATATTTAGTTTTTTAAATAAAAAAACTCTTTTAAAGCCAAGCATAAACATGTATTATCTGCTAATTGTTATATTTTAAAATATGATCTCTGTCAAATGTCAATGATTCACCATGAAGGTGTCACTGAATGCTTGAAGGCTATTGCAACAGAGTGGAAGCTTGTGAAGGTATTACTGAAATATATATATATATATATTTAAAACAAGGATTTCATGTACTTTACATAACAATCAACACAACTTAGTTCAAAGAGGCTCGTCACTAGAATGTGGAACATCAGAAGATTATTAAACACTTATACAGAGTAATTCTCTCCAAATTAAGTGCCTTAAAAATGCTTGTAGATTGAATGAATAAATCATAGAGGCATGTTAATCTTTGATGATGGAGAGAATACCAAAACAGAATATTTTTTGTGGATGTTATTGTAATAATAAGTTTAAGCAAGATTTAAAGGAATACAAAATTCTAGATACAATTAAGTAGTTTTCTCACTCACTTTCTCCCTGAGAGTTGTATCATTCATTCTGACATTCAACCTTCTTGAGAGTCATAGCTTGTCCATACCTCTGGATTTCTAACCAGTCATATCAAAACCTCTTGCAGGAAGCTTTGCTTCAGCCTACCTGGATAAAAAGTGAATTAAAATGAAACTTTGAAAAGTGAATTTATTTGAACTTGATCTCCAACATACAAACACCTTTTACTTTTTCCCGAGAAAAAGACATACTCCACCACTGACTTATACACCATGACGGCAAAAAAAAACCTATTTTGACTTCTGAGTCTTACACTTACAGATCTTACTTCTTCTGTGGCTGAAAGAGAGAGAGGGGGGGGGTAGGTTTACAATATAATGAAAAGCCATTTAAACACTTACATTTGTATGTTTTCTATAATTTCCTTACTAACTAGCTTCAAAATCTCTCCAAACTTTCCCTCCTGTCATATAACTAGTTGCAGGAATTTTATTAATCAATTTGAATCAAATGACTCCTGAAGCCTGGATCAAATATTTCTATTCTATTATGCAAACTGTTTCTGATATTGCATTTAAGGATCTTTAAGTTATAAATGCAAGCTGTAACAGTTCTACAAAAAAGAGACATTTGATAAAGAAAATTTTCTAAAATGTAGGTGTTCCTACTCCAAGGTATTCCCTTGGTGATGAATAATCTCCACAGATCATCAAAAATCCTCATCTTTATGATTTCTAGATGAGTCTTCCTGGCTCCAAGCCCCAGTGCTCTATTCACTGTGCCACCTAGATGTCCCTAAAATATAAAATAAACCCACATAAATCATCAGTAATTATGACCTTTTTTCAACAACTCAGAACTTATATTGTGTAAATTGTGTATTATAATTATATGGGCCACTTTCCAATCCTCCCATTTGACTGTGAACTTTCTGAAAGAAAGTGTCTGTAAATTTTGCTTCTTTCCCAGCACAGCTATTTGCACAAAACAAGAATTTAACAATTTATCAATTTGTGTTTTTGATGTTGTTTAGCAATAGAAAGAAAAGGGCTATTTTAATAAGGAAGTATTTTATAAGATGTGAAAATCATACCACTTCCAGTCCTATATATTCCATTTATTACAAATGTTGAAGCAAACATATTCTGAAATAAGTATTTATTAATGCTATGGTGCAATTGAGTTTGGGGAGAGCTGAGTTATTTATAAAATGGGTAGCTCAAAATATTGAAATCCATGTATCATATAAACTAAGAGTCACAAGTAACATTTCATAGATTATGTATATATTGTAGCAAATTATTCACCCTATCATGCAAATAATGCAAGAAATAATTAAGACATTCAGGTAAGCAGCAGAGTAACTTCTTACTATAGTGCTTTCTGCGCTATTGAGTTATATGCATAATGCTTCCCAGGTTGTTCTCTCCAACTTGTGTTTGCTATTAGGATTCCCCAGGGGATGATTACCCCAGATCAAAATTTCTCAATTCACAAGCCCTGTATATATTAACTCAAAGCTATGGTGTTTAACAAAGTGGAAGAGCATGAACAACAGTAACAATTATAGTAGTAACTAAGGATAGTTTTGCAAAACAAATTGAAATGTTGACATTGCCTGACAGTGTATCCTTCAGTCCATGCTTGTAGTTCACTACCTCTCTACTAAGGAGAGGAAGATTATGTTTCATCATTAGTTTTCTGTAGTCAGAACTGATCACTGCACTGATATGAACTTTGATGCCTTTTAGGGTTGTTTCCTTTACAATATCATCATCATTTTATATATTTTTATCTTGGTTCTACTTATTTCATTATGTAGAGGTTCTTATAAATCTTCATGTTTCTCTGAATTTCTCCTCTAACATCTAAATAGTAACCCATTACATTGATGTTCCCCAAATTTTTTGGTCATTCTACAATCAATGTTCACTTACTTTTCTTACATTTCTGTGATGCTGCAACAATTTGGCTATGAAAAATTAGGTATATATGGAACTTTCCACTTTTTCAATGACCTCTTTCATATATGTATGTATGCATGCATGCATGTATAAGGCTTTGCACTGTAGACGTGTGTATGTGTATGTATATATGCATGTATATATGCATGTATATATGTATGTATGTATATGTATATGTGTGTAGATATATATATATATGTATATATATATATATGTCCTAGAGTGCGAACACCAGATATGAATGGCATAATCACTTTGCTAACATATTTCCAAATTGCCCAGGGCAATTCATAACTCCAGAGACAGTACAGTAATGTGTCTGTCTATCCACAGCAACTCTAATATTATTTTTGCCTTTTATCACCTTTGATAAGTTGATGGATGTGAGGTGCAATCTGAAGGTTTTTTTTTCAATCTTCATTACTATTAGCAGTTTAGAACATTTTCCATATGGTTGTTGGCAATATGAATTTCTTTTGTTTGAAAACTTCATATCCTTTGAATACACATATTAGAACTTATTAGAAATAGTTAATGATGATTGATTATAATGGCAAAACATATAGTACCTACTTTGCTGGGCTTTTATGAAGAAAATTCTCTGTCAATCTTAAGGTACTATATACAGGTTATGATGAGCAGAATACTATCAGAAAAACCTGGAAAGACCTATATGAACTGAAGCAGAGTGAAATGCACTGTATACAAAATAACAGCAAGAGTGGGGGATGATCCGCTGGGAAGCATGTGGTTATTTTCAGCAAGGCAATGATCCAATATAACCCTGAAGCACTTAAGAAGATTGCAGCCCATCTGCAGAGAAAGAACTGATAGTATCTGAAAACAGATGAAAACACATTTTAAAAAAAATTTTTTTTCTTTTCCTCTTTGACAATTCTTTAATCTGAAGTTTGGGGGTTTTTTGACTGTTTTCTCTCACAACTAGCTAATATGGGAATTTTTCCATGACTGCTCATGTATAACATATTTTGAATTGCTTGAGTTCTTGTGGGTGGGGGTGGGAATGGAGGGAGGAAGAGAAGTTGGAACACAAAGTTTTTTTAAAAAATACAAATATTAGAGAATGACTTTTAGATGTACACTAGTATCAGTTGCTTGCACATCTTAGATATTAGGCTTCTGTCTGAAATATTTGATAGGGACTATTTAGTTCACCATATGACTTGGAAGGTTTAATGTAAAACATAATCTGGAAAGGATTTATTAAAATGCAAAAAATATTTACACTTAAGTAAATGGCCCTATTAGTCCAAAACCAGACTTTGGTTTCTACATTTCTGTGAGCAATACCTTTATGTTGTTCCTGAAAAAGAAATTCTGGGACCCAAACTATCTCCTAACCCTAAGCTTTAGAGTCCAGGTCATACCTAAATAAAATGATCACTAATAGTCTCAGTCACTGTAAGCCAAAAGCCTGAAGATTGTTCAGAGCTCCTCCTTTTTTTCTTCAGTCTACATTAATATACATATCCATGATGAACTTGCTAAGGATGCTTCTCAATGATTCTCAAGAAATTGGTGATAGAAGTTAATAACCAAACTCATTAGGCACTTCTTCAGATATGCTGTATTTTGCTGGTATTTATGAGCCTGATCAGTTTCATAGATCTTTATTGATGATTTCATCTTCAACATTTATGAGCTTTTCTAAAATTTCAAAATATGATCTATTCAAAAAAGAACATTAGTAACATATTTATACCTTGTGGTTGAACAAGGGGAGGGAGTCTTAGGGATTCAAAGTTGAGGGATTTTCTTCAAATACTTTATCTAACTTCAGGGAATCTCTATTTATTGTTGACCATCTAGAGAAGCAACTCCAATAATTATCTATCCAAGAAGTTTGATTCAATTCAACACACATACATTAAGTAACTACTTTCACAAAATACCTTATTAGGAAATAAGACTCTATAGACAAAAATAAGCTTACATTCTGGAGATACACAATATTTACACAGATCAAAAATACAGAGTAGTTTGAGAAAGATAAGCACTAGAAACATAGAGAAGATTGGGAAAGTTTTTGTATAGATGACACCTGTGCTGAACCTTGAAAACAGTTAACAATGCTGAGAGACAGAAGGCTGGAGGTGTATTACAAGAATGGGATACAACCTGCAAAACAACACTTAAATAGAATCACAGCTTTAGGATAACCCCTTAAAGGTCATCCAATCCCAATACTTTGTTTTTTTCAGATGAGGAAAATGAGTGCCACAGAGTGTTAAATGACTTACCCCAAACCACACAGGTTAGTAGTCTATGTATGGAGGCTTCCGTGTGTGTGTGTGTGTGTGTGTGTGTGTGTGTGTGTGTGTGTGTGTGTGTGTGCGCGTGCGCACATCCAACAGCTAGTAGGCTAATTGGACAAGAGTGTCTTCTAGCTTCACTGGCTATAAGAGCAAAAAATCAGTTACTAGTCACATAGAATTCTATTTCTATGCAATTATTTTTTTAAAAACTTCTAGTAGAAAAAATGATATTTTCCATTTCCCAGAAAATCATAGAAATCAACCTGAATTGACCTTCTAGTATACTTCTACTGATATTTATAGGCATGATTCAGTGAGTAGAAACAATTTTTTTTCATGAAGATAGTAACCATTAAATAGTATTCCTAAAGATTCACATATAGTGAACAAATGGGTATGACAACTCTCTATTGTGTGAGTGAGTGAGTGAGTGAGTGAGTGAGTGAGTGAGTGAGTGAGTGAGTGAGTGTGTGAGTGAGCAAAGGAAAGTTGAGGCAGAATGTCATGCAAAAGGTACATTTTAACACAGAAACCCTGTATGTTTTGTTTTTGATAACTCTCTCAGAATATACTTCCCTACACATAACACACACAAATGCACACTGTGGCACATACATGGATATGTAAATGCACATGGACATACACACTCAAAAATTATTCAAGAAATGTATTCAGATATAACATTCATCTGATTGGTTGAGCACCATGATCCTCTTTTAGCTAGACCCAGGTTTATGAAATGGTGGAGTCACTCTGACTCCTTGATAGATGATATTCTCTGAAATGTTCCATTTTTAACACTTTTCCATCAAGAAAGTAACTTTTAGTCCTAAAAAAATCAAAGTTGTTTTAGCTTTGATTTGCACTTTGCAAATACAAGATGATTCCAGCTCCTTGATAAGCAGGATTGCTCCATTCTTTGTATTTATATCCCCCATCATTAAGCATAGTGCCTGGCACAGAGTAGACACTTAAAATGACTACTGATTGAAGAATTTTTTCTCTTTTTTCAATCTTAATAGTATTTTATTTTGTCCATTTACATGTGAAGATAGCTTTCAACATATGTTTTTATAACATTTTGAGTTCCAAATTTTTCTCCTGCCCTCTCCTCCTCAAGACAGAAAGAAATATGCTATAGATTATATGTATAAAAATACATTAAACATATTTCCACATTAGTCATGTTCTGAAAGAATAATCAGAACAAAAGGGAAAAGCCACAAGAAGTAGAAATAGTATCGTTCAATCTGTATTCAGATTCCACAGTTATTTTTCTGGATGTGGAGAGGATTTTCCATCATGAGTCTTTTGGAATTGCCTTGGATCATTGTATTGCTGAGAAGAGCTAAGTCTATCAAAGTTGATCATTACACAGTGTTGCTGTTATTGTGTACAATGTTCCCTTGGTTCTGCTCACTTCACTCAGCATCAATCCACTTAAGTCTTTCCATGTCTTTCTGAAATCTCTCTACTCATCATTTCTTATAACACAATAGTGTTCCATTATATTAATATGCCACAACTCATGCAGCAATCCTCAATTGATAGGCATACCCTCAATTTCCAATGATTGAAGATAATTTTTTAAAATATTAGTCATGTACTAGAAAGAGAACTAGTCTTAGAGCCACAAGATATTAATTTTAATCCTGGTTTATTCACTATGAGACTTTGAAAAGGTCACTTATGTAAGGGCAACTAGGTGGTGCAGTTCATAGAGTGTTGGGCCTGAAGTCAGGAAGACTCATATTTCTGAGTTCAAATCTGGCCTCCAAAACTTATTAGCTCTGTGGTCTGGGGCAAGTAACTTAACTCTGTCTGCCTCAGTTTCTTAGTCTGTAAAATTAGGTGAAGGACATGTCAAATCTCTTCAATATCTATGCCAAGAAAACCCCAAATGGTGTCATAAAGAGTCAAACACAACTGAAAAATGATTGAACAACATGCACTAGGAGAAGCATTAAGTTCCTCTTCTGTCTCTTTGACAAGATCTGATTTCTCTCAATAAAGTATAAAGTCCACATTGCCCCACCAATGAGACATTTGTTCTCTCACTGACTAGATGTAACTTCACATACCTGAGCCATGAACTTGAGCTAAGCCTTTGTTTGTTTATCGCTTGTTCATTTATTCATTTGTTCTTGGCATTTATTCATTTGTTTGTCATTCATTCACCAATTCATTCATTCATTTATCTGTTTGTTTGAAAGCTGGGTATCCCAACTTGCTGGAGGTCCAGTGGCTACTCAAGGGAAAAATCTCACTGCTGAAAGGTACAAGAGCTTTGACCTGCTCTGTTTCTGACCTTGACTACTTCACTTCTTCTTTGGCAACCCAGGTCCCTCAAGAGTAAGGATTTGCCCTATTGCTTCCAGACTTTGGCTTAGCACATTAGACTATAGGACTCCAGAGATCAAATAATGTACTAGTAATAGTCTTCCCAGGAGCAGGGATTTAAGGTATGTGCTTAGTCTTTGAATCGGAGCTCTAAAATTTCATAAAATTCCTTGATTTGTCAAGGAAATTGGTAAAATGAAGAGGCGTGTGGGGTCATGTAAAAATACAGTCTCAATTCTCTTGCAGGAATAATCTATGGAAATTCCATGAGACCACACAGCCCTGAGACCCAGGAAAAGCTGAAACTATGCCAGAAGGAGAAATAGAGTGATGGAGAAAACACTTCAAGCAGATTATTTTTTGGACAAAGTAGAATACTTCTTGTACCAAATTCAGAGTCTGGTCCAAGCCAGCTACCACAAGAGCCAAAACTAGGGAACAATGAGGCATGGAGCAGAAGAAGAATGAAAAAAATGAAACTGTCTTCTATTTGCACTGTGAGTTGTATGGACAATGCAAGTCTCAGAGAATGAGCTCTACTCTTCCGTGTCCCCTAGTTCTTCCCATGTTTCCTAGTTCCCAGTTCTTTAAACTCAGGATAGATAGATAAATCTAGTTCCAATGTATAAGCCCCTGGGGAAAAATCAATCCATTGGAAAGCTATTGTTGCCTAACTGACTAGCAATCTCCATGTCCTCCCATCCTAGTGGCAGGCTTTATCTGACTATAAGTTATTGTGACTGATTAGGTCCTTAGAGGAAGTACAGATCCCCCAGGGTTTCTTGACTCTCTAGTAACTCCAAATCCTTTCACCCTTGGATAGTAGGGAAGGATATTACTTTGATTCTGGAGAAATGTGCAATTACCTGTCAAAAGAAGAGACTCACCAAAGAGGGGAAGGACATCAACTTGGCTATTTATGTGGTCAGGTGCATGTTCTTTATATTGTCAGATTAAATAAAACTTGTCCTATATTGAGTACCTTGTGAAACTGAATGTACCAATGAATGTTGGTAGATAGGAGATGTTATTCCTTTATTATAGAAACCTAGAACTTCCTTTTTAACCCTAGCTTTTAGCATAATTCCTGGTACATAGCAAAGGGGGGCTTAATAAATGCTGGAGGAGGAGGAGGAAGAACAAACCAAATTCTGTTTTTCTCAGGAGAAATACTGGGTAGAGGCATTAGACAAAGACAGTTACCTAGTAAGAAGCCTTGAAAATTGTATTCATTTCATGTAAAATCAGCTAAATATATCAAATATTAAAATATCAACATATTCAATATAACAAAGGAGCCATGATCTCAGTGATGTTGATATTCCATTCAAAATTCAAGATTAAAACCAATTCCTGCCTTTTCATCCTGTAGGATTCTTATCAATGTATTTCTCTGTAGACAAGCTAAACTACATTGAGGGTAACTGACAGATCTCAGACCAATTGGTGAGTTAGGTGGTTGTCTACCCCAAACACGTGAAGATATCTCCTAAGGGAATAACATGAGAACAATCTGTTCCCGCAGCCATGAAGGCCACTGAAGCGGGCACTGTGGAGTGCTCAGAGCATGGTCAGACATTACAGACACCAAGCTTTCTGACATGGAAGACCAAGTAATCAAAATGTCTGGAGCTGGGAGATGCTTTGTTTTGTGCAAACAACAGCAATGAGGCCACTGTTACTGGATTGCAGAGCACATGGAGGGTATAGTATAAAGAATAGAAAGACTAAGATGGGGCTCTAGGTTATAAAGGGCTTTGAATTCCAGAGTATTTTATATTTAACCCAGTAGAAAATAAGGACACACTGTAGTGTACAGAGTGGAAAGGGGATCACATGGTCAAATCTGTGCTTTAGGAAGCTTACTTTTTGGCTCAGTAGAGGATTACATTTTAGTGGCTGTGTGGAAAGACTTGATGCAAGGAAACCAATTAGAAAACTATAGCAATAGTCTGGGCATGAGGTGCTGAGGACCTACAGCAGTATGGTGGCTGTGACTGAGGATAAAATAGCAGCACTCAAAAGCTCCAGCATTTTTAGTGCCAGAAAACTGGCCCAATATCACCTACTTACCCTTGAGGTACATGCAGCTACAACTACATAAAGGGGTAATAGCAACCTCCTTATTTCAAGAAATCTGTGACATGTGCTGTTACTAGGCATAGTCCTATCATCTTGTTGGCCCTGGATGGGGCCCATAGAGTAAAGTAAGGAAGGGGAAAGGAACAAGCGTTTATTAAATGCCTACTATGTGCCAGGTACTATATGAAGTCCTTTACAAATATCTCCTTTGATGCTCATGACAACTCGGCAAAGTAAATACTATTATTATCCCCATTATAAAGTTGAGGAAACTGAGATAAACAGAGAAGCTAAATGACTTGCCCAGGATCACACAGCTAGTAAACATCTGAAACCAGCTTTAAACTCAGGTCTTCTTGAATCCAGGCCCAGTGTGTTATCTACTATACCATCTAGCTTCCTCATGTAAGGATGCATAAATTAATTAATGTAGTGGTAGAAGATTGTGGTTGTTTTTGAACTGTACTGGAGTCCACAATGCATGCCCCAGAAACAGGTGTGGTAGTTAGACTCTCTGGACTGCATAGAACAATTTGATGTGATCCCTTTTAGTTGTAAGAGGGAAGGAGGTATATATACAATGTAGGAAGAATATAGGGTGAAAATGGGTGTAAGAGTGAGGAGAAGGAACCTTAAAGAATTTCTCTTATCTTTTCATTCTTCCATGATAATGGGTCTTGACCCAGCTGGCTCAAGGTCATATAACTAGTGAAGTGTCTGAGGCCAGATTTTAAATTACATACTCCTGACTTCAAACACAGTGTTCTATCCACTTCACCACCTACCTAAGGACTAGATCAGTTAAAAAACTTGTCTAAAGCCACACAGGTTTAATAATAAGTTATATTTACAGTTTTTAGACTTGCTAGATTACTTTTTAATGTACTTAATAAGGTTTCATTCATTCCTTTAAAAAACCCTGTGACATAGGATTTTCAATCTTTTGCTGGTATAAGATTTATTACATTTAAGCAACTCTGGGTTAAGAAATTCCTTTTTATGGGGGCGGCTAGGTGGCACAGTGGATAGAGCACTGGCCCTGGATTCAGGAGGACCTGAGTTCAAATTTGGCCTCAGACACTTACTTACTAACTGTGTGACCCTGGGCAAGTCATTTAACCCTCATTGCCCTAAAAAAACAAAACAAAACAACAACAAAAAAAGAAATTCCCTTTTACTAATGTGGATGGATGACTGATAGTTTTAAAGTGCTTCCAGAATCACTGAGAGGTTAAGTTGCTTGTTCATAGCCACAGAAATAGTATATGTAAGAGGAGATACTGGAATCCAGAACTTTTTCACTCCAAAACCAGGTCTCTATCCACTAGTCTACACTCTCTGTTGGAGGAAGACATTAGGGAACCTATTATCCCCATATTGTATATGAGGAAATTTAGGCTCAAAGTTTATATAACATTAAATTGCAAATGTGGTAAGCAGGATTCAGTTAGCTCTCTCCCAAACTGAAGTTGCAAAATGTTTCACTAGACCAGACTTTAAGTGGCAGAACAAGTTTTTTTTTTTTTTGCTTTTTAGATGTGCGATTACTGCTTTTTTTCTTTTTGTATCCTTGTAAGTCTTAATAAAATTAAAATTTTTCAATCAAATAACATTTTTTCTCCCTGCCACCTCCCCACTGGAGGATAAAAATAATGGAGAACAAATTCCTTGTAATAACTGGGTTTAGTCAAGCAAAGCAAGTTCTATTAGCCATGTTCAAAAACACATGGCTCATCTCCATATTTAGTCACTGACCTCTTTCATAGTATTTGTGCACCATTCTACATTATCAGTATTCTTGGATCAGGTTGATCAGAGTTTTTAAATCTTTCAAAGCTGTGTGAAAAGCAGGCATATCAAAGCACTATTGGTAGAGCTATGAATTGGTATAACCATTCTGTAAAGTAATTTGGAAGTATACACCTAAAGCTACTAAACTGTGTATATCCTTTGACTCAGTAATGCCATTATTAGACATATATCCCAAAGAGATACAAGAAAAAAGAAAAGGTCTTATATATGCAAAAATATTTATAATTTTTTTGGGGAGTCAAATAATTGTATTCTAAGGATTTGCCCTTCAACTGGAGAGTGGCTGAACAAAATATGACACATGTATATAATGAACTACTATTGTGCCATAAGAAACAATGATGGTGTTCACTTTAAGAGAAAACTTAGAATAATTGTATGAACTGATGAAAAACTGGACTTTAAACTAATGTGACTTCCATTCCTAGCATTCTTGCCAGTACACCAAACAAGATTACCTCCAAAAAGATTCTCAAGGCCCCAGTCATATTTGAATTTGCAAACTCTGGTTTAAAGACAAGGTCTGTCATTTAGCCCTCTAAAATATAAAATATGAACTTATATATTCATCAAAATAATTATTGCATGTAGAAATATTTGCTATGAAAATAGATTTCATTTCCCCTATTTTGCTATAAAATATCCTTGACTTTTTAAAAATCTCAGAAGAAGAGCATATCCCTGACCTGCAGGGCAGAATTTATAGGTTCCATCAAGATATTTCAACCCTCAAAGTATGTAATGAACAAATTGATCTGGGAAATACTGCTGAAGGCAATTAGTTCAGCTAACACCAGTGTATCATCTGGAATCCTCCACAAAATGGTCATGACATATCCCCCAATGTATCACCCAAATCAGTATTTTAATTAGTTTCATTAGTTTAATATAGTTTCTCCTACATTAGACCTTATTTAACATCCACAGCTGTTGCTTCTCCCTCCTTCCTCAATTGCTTTGTATAGATTTGTATTATGTCGTATGTTGTATTATATGTTGTATTATGTTGTATGTTGTATTATATGTCATGTTTCTGTAATGAGATAAGTTCCCTGAGAGTAGTTACTCCTATTTTTGCCTTTGTATCCCAGTGCCTAGAATAGAGCCTGGCACATAGTAGGTACTTAATAAATGTTTATTTTATTTATTTTTTTTTTTGGCGAGGCAATTGGGGTTAAGGGACTTGCCCAGGGTCACACAGCTAGTAAGTATCAAGTGTCTGAGGCCAGATTCGAACTCAGGTACTCCTGAATCCAGGGCCAGTGCTTTATCTACTGTGCCACCTAGCTGCCCCCTTACTAAATGCTTATTGATTGATATGCATGTATAGGCACATAAAGCATTATAATATTGGTGAGCTATACAATCTAGAGTGTTGAAATGAAACCACAAAAGGACTGTGAAAATGTAGAAAATATACATGAAATCACAGAGATTTTACTGTACTCACTATACCAAGACCAAAACAATGAAAGGAAATACAATTTTATTGAATGTGAATAAGTTAAATATGCCCTTCTTTTGACTTGAGGTCAACTGCTTTACCCAAAAATCTTAAAAAAAATAATCAGAGGTAACATTTACTTTGGCAATGTGCCAAACACAGTTGACAACAAATAGCTTTCCTATTTGTTTATAGAGGTAGCTGTCAGAAAGAAACTAAGCTACTATTTACTGATTATAAATATGTGCTAAATATTATTCAATAGTGCTTCAGATATCTAATATGTTAAATTTGATAAGTAATTCTAAATGTTACCTTTTTGTTCTTTCCTTCAACAATGTTTTCAACCCACAATTCTCCTCTATTAATTTCTTATTACTGTCAAAGATACCACCAGATTCTCATTCTTGGGGTTACCGTTGGTTCCTCATTCACACTCATGCCACATATCCAACCTCTTTTCAAAAAAAACCTCTCATATAAATTCATCTCTGCAGAAATAGCACAGCCCTAGTTCAAGCCCTCATCACCTCTTGGGTGGACTATTGAAATGTTTGCGACTCATATCCTTCCTTCAGGTCTCCCCAATTCAGTATATCCTTCACTTAGCTGCCAATATGTATTGGGTTTTTTTTCTAAAGTACTGTGTGACCGTGTCACGTCCTTGTCACTGATAATGAACTTATTAGTTCAAGGATCAAATATAAATTTTTTCTTGTTCTTATCTTCCTAACTTAATCCCTTCCTACAATTCCCAGACTTTTTTTTTTTTTGCAGGGCAATGGGGGTTAAGTGACTTGCCCAGGGTCACACAGCTAGTAAGTGTCAAGTGTCTGAGGCCGGATTCAAACTCAGGTACTCCTGAATCCAGGGCTGGTGCTTTATCCACTGCGCCACCTAGCCGCCCCCTCCCAGACTTCTTACATCTTACTCTTCTTCAAATTCTCTAAGATCCACTCATATTTGGCTTTCTAATACCTCCCTGAACATGAGACTTGATTTCAGTGCTTTTACTCTAATGACAATCATAGAATTCACCACATACCTGGAATTCATGGCCCAACTCATATCTTTATTTCCCTGCTTTTCTTTAAGACTCAGTTCAAATCTCAACTTATGCTGGAGAATTTTCCTAGTAACCGCACCTAATAATGACTTCCTCTTTCATATTACTTTCATCTACTGCATATATATCTTCTTTGTACTTGTTGTCTATTTTCTATCCCAATAAAACATAGTCCATTTGAGGGTTAACTCTTTTTCATTGTTTTTTTTCCCTTTATTTGTCCCTTAGGACTTAGTGTAGCATTTTGTACATAATAATCACTTAACAAATTCTTTATGACTGACTGTTATTGACTAAGAATAAGTAAATCATATAGGGATGGCAAAGTGTATAGAAACCATAAAGAAGGCTAGCCATTGACCCAGAGTGACTTACGTGAAATAAAACCTCTCCAGCAATATGACTGCCTGTTACCATGGCAGACAAGTACCTGAAGTCATGAGTCAATATTATGATATTGTCACTGGTATAAGTCCTTATGTATTTTTGGACTGTAGAACATAATAATGTCTCTGAAAGGTCACTGATGCTGCAGAAAGACATGAAAATGGGTAGCTTGAAAAAATCATGCTTACCTATGTGACAGAGGAGATGGAGCTAAGTGTTGAAGCAGATTTGTAAGGCCTTTTGTTCTCTGGGGTAGTCTTCCTTAACTTGAAATGTATTTTACATATCAGTAGGTTTATGAAGATTACACTATTTTAAATAAATTACAGATGAAAAAAGAACACTAGTGAAAAGATAAGGGTAAAAAGTACTAAAAGGCATTCTAGGATAAGAAAATTCTATGAAAACCCAAAGTGGCTGCAGCGACACTGATCTGAGTGATTCATTTCCCTGTGTATAAGTCTGAAAATTTACTTATAAAAATAAATCAATATATATTTTCTATACTTGTTTTGTTATTTGATTTTATAATAATATCCCTTAAATGAACACATTTTCCACCAAATATCTATAAATATCTCTGAGGAAAATTTTAAGGGGAAGAACTATCAAAAGGCAAATTATATGACATAACTAAAAGAAATAATTTTTTTGTGGGGCAATGAGGATTAAGTGATTTGCCCAGGGTCACACAGCTAGTAAGTGTCAAGTGTCTGAGGCCAAATTTGAATTCAAGCCCTCCTGAGTCCAGGACCGGTGCTTTATCCACTATGCCACCTAGCTGCCTCCAATAATACCTTTTCTTCACGTATTATCTACACTGTTCCTTTGAAAGCACTTGGTTTCATTTCATACACTGGTAGATGTGGTTCTTCAGTTTCCTTGATCAACATGAGCCTTTTGATTTCAACCTTTAGATATTTGGGATTCAACCTAATTAAAGTCATCATGGGAGCACAATTTAAAACAGAAAGAAAAAATGTTGATCATGGAAAGGAGAAAGCCAAGTATATCTTTCCAAATCAGTCAGAGGAAGGAATGATCATGTTGCAAAGATGATGATGAAATTTGGGCAGTATTATCACATACTCCAGTTACTGCTTAGTTCATCTGAACAATGAAACATTTATTCCAGTTTTTTTTTTTCAGAGATTACGGGGATGGTTTAAAGGCCTCAAGGTTTTATAATAAAGTTGAAATACATCATTGATTAAAAAGTACTACAGAGAATTAACACCGATTTAAAGATAAAACAAATCTTATGACAGTTTGTCAATGTGGTATGAGTTGGATTATTAGTTCATATTCTGTTTGTATATCAGTGAATTTTGATGCTGCATAATTTAAGGGTAAAGGAGGGGAGCAAGCACAGGCTCATGTTGCCAATTGGAAACACATAGAGAAAACTATAGGGAGAGCCAATTTCTTTACATTTATTATTATTATTAGTAGTAGTAGTAGTAGTAGTAGTAGTAGTATTTTGCAGGGCAATGAAGGTTAAGTGACTTGCCCAGGGTCACACACTAGTAAGTATCAAGTGTCTGAGGCTGGATTTGAACTCAGGTCCTCCTGAATCCAGGGCTGGTGCTTTATCCATTGTGCCACCTAGTTGCCCCTACATTTATTTTTTTTAAAGTTTACCTTTTTCTCCTGTTTTACCCCAAGTAGATTCATAACATTAATAGACTCCCATCCTCCAATTAAAGTAATTAAAAGTCTATACTTTTGTCTAACAATTGTTCTTATGCCTTTGAATTTCTTTATCCCTGTTCTGAAGCAATCTATCAGAGTTAGGAGGTAATTTATTTCTTACTCTGGTCTTCTCAAAAGCTCAAAATTTTGTGTGTATTTCCAAAGGTTTTATCAACATAATGGTTTAAACTAACTTAGAAATGTGTGACAGTTTCCATTTAAGGGCAGTTTTGGAAATTGAGGCAAAAATCTCTATGAAATACATACTTCCATTTAATTTCTTATAGTCTGAAGACCTGTATCACCTATCTCTATTTTAAGAACATTTATTTAAATGTCAAAAGAAAAAATTAATCTAAGTAAAACTAAATCATAGCTGGGATTCAACTCTCTCTCTCTCTCTCTCTCTCTCTCTCTCTCTCTCTCTCTCTCTCTCCAATAATATATAATAAAGCACTTTTTTGGAACTTGCAAGTTACTTTTCCCCTTCTTGGAGACAGGGGAAACAACGATCCTCATTTAACAACTATTCATCAATACAAACTCTGCCAAATTCCCCTTTATAAGGCATAGAAATGCATATGCCAAGAGGCAGCTAGGTGGCACAATGGATCCCACAACAGCCCTGGAGTCAGGAGGACCTGAGTTCAAATCTGACCTCAGACACTTGACACTTACTAGCTATGTGACCTGAGCAAGTTACTTAACCCCCATTGCCCCACAAAACCCCAAAAAAACCCAAATGCATATATATGCCTTTTCTTGTGAGTAGACAGTCCATATTCACATATACTTCTTATCCTCTTTTCTTTTTAGATGTTTCCTATGCCCTAGTCATGCAGTTCATCTCTCCCTTTTCTGACTACCAGTGAAAAAGAAGAAAAACTGAGGCTAAGGTCTTTGACTAACCCCAGAACCAAAAACAAAGAAAATAGGGGTCAATTAGAAAAGCAACACCTCTATTAATGATGGCAAAAATAAACTGTTGATGCGATTCCCTATTCTCTAAAATATAGTTCTTTTTTTTTTTTTTGGTGGGGCAATGGGAGTTAAGTGACTTGCCCAGGGTCACACAGCTAGTAAGTGTCAAGTGTCTGAGGCTGCATAAAATATAGCTCTTAAAGTATATTACCCAATCCCCACAACCCAGCAGGAAGTTATTTTATTTGTACTCTGAGCCTAACAGATAGGAAGAGAAGGAAGGTGAAAGAGCCAGAGGAGGGAGGAGGAGGAGGAGAAGGAGGAAGAGAATCACATCTTTAAGAAAAGGGATTGTCTGTTATTCTGTGAGACCAATTCAGCTATAATGACTGATATTTACACATAGGAAGGTAGGTGGCTTAGTGCATAGATCCCTAGACTTGGAGTCAGAAAGAAATGAATTTTGTGTGTGTGGGCGGGGCGGACAATGAGGGTTAAGTGACTAGCCAGGGTTACACAGCTAGGGTCAAGTGTCTGAGGCAGGATTTTAACTCAGGTCCTCCTGAATCCAGAGCCAGTGCTTTATCCACTTCACCACCTAGCTGCCCTCTCAATGATTTCTTTTTTTGTTTTGTTTTGTTTTGTTTTTGGGATTTTTGGTGAGGTAATTTGGGTTAAGTGACTTGCCCAGGGTCACACAGCTAATAAATGTTTAAGTGTCTGAGGCCGGATTTGAACTCAGTTCCTCCTGACTCCAGGGTTAGTGCTTTATCCACTGTGCCACCTAGCTGCCCTGCCCTCAATGACTTCTTATGTCAATTATCTCTCAAGAAAGATCACTAGGTATGAGACTGTTTGAAATTATTTGTTCCTCTTGCATATCAAAAATATGATTAATTGTCATATTTATAAATGTTTTATACCTATATCTGTTAAAATTCTAAGTAAATATTATAATTATTCATTGAGGAATTAGTTTCTACCTTGAGATTCAGAAGAAAATAGAATAAATGATTAGTTTAGTTCTAGCTTTCCTCATAAAAACAAATTTTATTTTCATTTTAAGAAAGAAATTAACAAAACAAGAATTATATGTTTTCAGTAATTTGGAGATTTGGAATGACAAAGTTAAACGCTTAAATTTCCCCCAAGCATTATTAAAAGATAAGGCCTAGAGCAAGCTGTCAAAGAAACTGATTTTTTACCTGTTTATATTAGAAAGCATGTACAAATTTAGAGTTAATAGAATCAATTACTTTGAATAATGTTTTTTCTTCTTCATTGATATGAAAGAAATTATCAACCATTATTTGCTGAAAAAGTGAAAGAAATGTGATAGAAGACCTTTGTTCTCCTTGTGAAAGGTAAGATGCTGTGATAGGCATAGGTGAAATTCAATGTCACGCTGTTAGTAAGCTATATCTAATGGTTGGAGAGGATAAGTACACTGAAATACAAGCTTCTCAGCAACTGGACTTGAATTGACTTGTAGGCAGATAATTCATTCTTTGGAGAAGGCCCTCAGGTTTTATATGGAATTAGCTAGTATGGGCCTAACTATCTATAATGGAAATAGCATTGACCTGGGAGTCAGGAAACATGACTCATATTTCTATTTACTGTGTGACCTTGGACAAATAATCTAATTTCTCTGATCCTTTTTTCATTCAGTTATAAAATTAAGTAGTTGTTTTAGATCAGTGCTTCCCAACCCAAGGACCATGGACTTCTGAAAGACTACAGAATTATTACAAAGTATACAGGAATTTGTATTTTTATACATAAGAATAGATAAAATATTTATTGAATGCCTACTATGTAAGAGGCCCTGGAAATATACATATAATTAATGAAACAATCCTTATTCGCATGGAGCTTATATTTCAGTAGGGGAGACAAGTGCAGACATTTTATATGTATATGCCTGTATGTATGCATACACAGAGAACATGATTGTAAAGTAAATAAATGCAAGATACTTTAGAGTGAAGGGTCCTTGGATGATCAAGAAAGGCTACTGTAGAACATAGTACAAGAGACCATGATAAGGCCAAGATAAGGAGGAAACGCATTCCAGGTAATGTGGAATGGCCAATGCAAAGGCCTTGAGATGAGAAATTGAATATCATATGTCAAGAAAAGCATGAAGTGTAATTTGGGGGAATCTAAGCGCACAGGAAGAGAATTAGTGTCCAATAAGGGTGGAAGGGCAGAGTGAGGCTAGTTTGTAAAGGACTATAATAGCTAAACTGAAAAATGTTTATTTCATCCTAGAAGCAACAGGAAGTCACTGGAGATGATTGAATAGAGGAGTCATATGATTAGATCTATGGTTTCAGGGAAATTATTTTGACAGTGTGTAAGATATAGACTGGGGAAGTAGGAAACTTAAAACAAGGATAGCAATTAGGAGGCCCCTGCAATACCCTAGGAGAGACTTGATGAGGTCTTGAATTAAAGTAGTAGCTATGTGAGCAGAGACAGAATCAGTTGCATCAGATATTGTGAAGATAGATATGACAAGATTTGGAAACTGACTAGATACATGGGGTGAAAGAGAATGAAGAGTTGAGGATACTGATGAGGTTATGAACCTGGGAGACTGAAAACATAGTGGTTCCAGCATCAAAAGAAGGGAAGTTTGGAAGAAGGGAGAGTTTGAGAGGAAAGAAAATGAATTGTTTTAGAATGCCGATTTTAAGATATCTCTGGGATATATACCTCATGTAGACTCAGTAAATAATGTCTTAACCTAAGCATATTACTACTTTTCAACTACCTGTGGACCTTACTGTGTTAGAGTTATAATTAATAACATGGAATTTTGGAGGCCTGTTTCTGACCATTTATGGCTAAGAAACTGCTGTTATATAATGACAAAAGGTCTTCTAATTGGCTGTGAAGCCAAAAATAACTTAACACACAAGTTGCTAAGCTGTAATTTAATGTGCAAACAAAACTGGTGCCCTGTCCACCTCTGATGCTCTTTCCTTTACAACTTCACATGAAGAAGGCTACTTTGAACTGGCAGGTAGGAGAATTGAAGCAGGCCAAACTGTCCCACATGACCACCATGTGTCTATGATCACAAGGCCCCTTTTGTTTTTTGTTTTTCTTTTCTAATACTAGACAAATAAGTTACCTGAGGTCTACAGGTCCAGGTAGTGACTTTGTGAGTTCAGGAGATCTAGAGGCCCCAATATAGGTCCACTGGTGACCGAAAATAGCAACAAGGTGCCCCAGCATCAATAACAGTACCACAGAAGTCAGGAAGTGACTGCCTAAGCAGCAGTCTTTATATGGATGGGCCCAGGCAGTGACCTTGTAAGTATCTCAAGGTCTGAAAGAGTTCCAGGGCAAATAACTGAAAAGTCAAGTCCAGCAGCAGCAGCAGCAGCAGCAGCAACAGCTACAGCAACAACAAAGCCCAGTGAGATGCCAGCATAGCAGAAGAGCAGATTGAGATGCCATATACTATAAGCAGTGAAACCAGTTGAGTAAAAGGTCATGACCACCCCACCTTCCTTCAATCACAAACTCTCCACCAATAGCACAAACATTGAAGATTTCACAGGGAAAAAAGAACCTCCAGAGCCAAGAATCTAGATGTACTCCTTTGCTGCATGAGTTCCCTACATGTGGGCCTCATTGCCATTGTACTGCAAGATTAAATCCACTCTCAGGGGTAGCTAGGTGGCACAGTGAATAAAGCACCAGCCCTGGAATCAGGAGGACCTGAGTTCAAAGCTTGCCTCAGACACTTGACACTAACTGTGTGACCCTGGGTAAGTCACAACTCTCATTGCCCCGCAAAAAAACCAACCAACCAATCAAACAAACAAACAAACAAAAAACACTCTCCCTGGGATAGTATGGGTTTAGCTTGGGATGTAGTTTATATTGGAAATATACCATCGTGGTTTAGGGCTCATCATAGCCACTATTAACCTTGTTAACTTTGTAGCCCGCTTTCCATAACTCCAAACTTTGTGTCTTCTACTCTCAATAGTATTCATTTCCTTCTGTCTGGTTGCTTGGCTCTCAGGTCCTACATACAAGTCTCTTTCCTGAAGTCAAAATCAGTAACAATTTGAGTAACCTGCCTCCAGGTCAAGTCCATAACCTGCTCAGAGCTTAGAGAATGTTTTTTTTTTAATATTTTAAAATTTTAATTTATTAATTATTTTTTTTAATTTTTTGGTTGGGCAATGAGGGTTAAATGACTTGCCCAAGGTCACACAGCTAGTAAGTGTCAAATGTCTGAGGCCAGATTTGAACTCAGATCCTCCTGACTCCAGGGCTGGTTCTCTATCCACTGCACCACCTAGCTGCCCCAAGAGAATGTTAAAGAAAAAAAGCTTTTCCAATAGAATGTCCCCAAATCCTCTTTGTCCCATGGCACAACTTTTGATGGAGCACAAAAGATAGTTTACATACAGGGCATATGAAAGACAATGTAGATAGAAGGTGTATTGTGCCTAGAATTGAACAGTAAAGAGAAAGAAAAAAGGCTGGATCACATTTAGGAAAGCCATTACAATTCATAGTGATTCTTAACTAATATCTGCCAACAAAGTCATTTTTTTCATCAGTATTCTCTTTTCTACTACGGTACTATCAAACATGGAATGCCACAATCTCAGGGGAATCAAATTTACAAGTGATACAATAGAAAATTGAAAGATATGAGTAGGAGTAAATCAGCTGTAGCAAATTGGCTATTAAAATTTGTACTCATGAAATGAACAAGGAAAATAAAAGAGATTGGTCAATCATAGAATGAGAGTAAGAGATAATATATGAGAAGACTGACTTCTGATCTGGTGGTCATAAAATATTAAAAGACTCAGAGGAAGTTTCCAGCATGATAGATTGATCCTCTGTGAACAATTATTACAGAGCATCAAACTGTAGATGTGTTGCAATCTATAGTAGGTTAGGGAGTACACCCATTAATGAAATCACAGTACCATCAAAGTATAATTTTAAATTCTCACACTTGGGTTCAGAAAATGAACTTAACAGGCACAAATTAGCCTAGAAAATAGCTGCTGTGGAAAATACAGGGACTTTAGTTGACTGCAAACTCAATATCAATGAAAACAGAATGACATGATAACCAAAAGATCAATTGTGGGTTTAGGTTGCATTAATGGAAATATCATATATAGAAAAAAGGTAGTGATTGTCCCAATGTGCTATTTTTTGTTTAGACCACAGCTAGAGCATCATTTTAATTTTGACCATAATTTAAAGCAGAGAGATTGATTAATATTCCTATTATTTTAGATGACAGGACCAAACGCATCTTGTAAAGATTTAAAATGTGTGATTTTAAATCACAAGAATTGTTTACTGATATTTAGCAAATGGGGTCCTTCAGAATTATTACCATAAACACTTTGATCTTTGTCTATCTTTCAAGCTTTCACACAAATTATCTCAGTTGAGCCTCATAATAGGTAGGACAGGTATTAACATACTACTTTTACAGAGAAAGAAAATGAGATTTAAAGAGGTTTAATGACTTTTGCCAGTTACCCAACTGCTAAGTGGCAAAAGGAGGATAAGAAATAAATTCTTACCATAAATCCAGTTATTTCCACTAATCCACATGGTTTCTTGTTTAAAAAATGATTTTCCTCCATTTATGGATGTCTAGTGTCAATACTATGCAAAGCCAATGTCTTAAGAATTAAATAAAGAAACATTAGGAATATGTTAAACACCATATAGAGTCTGAAGTTATAGAAGCCATTGACATAGACATGGTTAGCCAGTTTCCTTAACACTTCTATGGTCAGATAAGCAAATCAATTGAAAATCAGTTGACATTATCTTGAGATGAATTAACTGTTTTGTAGATTATCACCAGATATTTCTGAAATTGCTCCTCCCTGCAATGCCACTAATACATCCCATCGAGCCCAATTATCTATCTTTTCTTTTTCTCCCTGCACTTAATGTTCTACTGTTAAAGGAAGGTTCCCAACATATTGAATAGAGGGCAATAATGATGTGCTACATAAAGCGTGAAGGGCAGCATGACCTATTGTATAGAGGGCCTAGTGTCTGCCTTGGAGACAGAAATGCCTAGGTTCAAGATCAGATTCTGACATATAACTATATGAATCTGAGCAAGTCACTTGACCCAATACCCTCGGCTACAATTCTAACTCTAGAGGTTCCAGTCACTTTGCTGATCTGTATCAGTGAGGGAATTTTCTTCCACCAAAAGAAAGGGAGGTGAAAAAGGAGGGAAGTAAAAGAGAAAGAAAGAAAGAAAGAAAGAAAGAAAGAAAGAAAGAAAGAAAGAAAGAAAGAAAGAAAGAAAGAAAGAAAGAAAGAAAGAAAGAAAGAAAGAAAGAAAGAAAGAAAGAAAGAAAGAAAAAAAAGGAGGTAGGAAAAGGGAGGGAAGGAGGGAGGAAGGAATGGAAGGGGAAGGAAGGCAGCTGGAAGAAAGGAAAAAAAGATGAAGGGAAGGAAGGAAGGAAAGAGAAAAAGGAAGGTAGGGAGAAAAGAAGGAAGGAAGGAAGGAAGGAAGGAAGGAAGGAAGGAAGGAAGGAAGGAAGGAAGGAAGGAAGGAAGGAAGGAAGGAAGGAAGGAAGGAAGGAAGGGAGTCCTGGTTCTCCAGTTCTTCTGGATTTAGGAATGCCTCTTCTTAGCTTATCTTCTCCTGCAAAAATGCACAATTCATGGGCTTTTAAAACTAAAATGGACTTTATAAATGAAGTAGTCCAACTCCCTAATATTACTGATAAGGGCACCAAAGCCTGAGAACCAAGATGCAATGCAATGGGCAATATTACATACTGAGAAAACAATTGGGTTGTGATTCAGATGTGGTCCCTCTAACTCTAAATCTTGCTCTCTTCCTACTGTGGCACATGTGTTCTATTTGTGTGCTAAATAACTCACTTGTAACTAATTCTATTTCTTTAAACTTTTCTTTTCATTTCACAAGCATTTATTTTCTCTCCTTCCCATCTCTCCTCAATTGAAAAAAAAAGGAATAAAGTAAAAACAAAACCCTTGTAACAATATTTATAGTCATGCAAAACAAATTCTTACAATGTCAATGACCAGAAATGCACATCTCATTCTGAAATTTGTTTATCATCCCTTTGAATAAGCAGTTGAGTGAATCACAAATTCTCTTTATTTGATTTTATTTTTGATATTTTAATTTATTCTGCTGAAAATATGATTTCTAATTTTTATTCTAGATTCCATCCAGCTAGGGAACTTTAATGTTGCCATTTATAATTTACTTTCAGAAAAACAACAGGTAAAACAACAAAGTGGGGGCAGCTAGGTGGCGCAGTGGATAGAGTACCAGCCCTGGAGTCAGTAGTACCTGAGTTCAAATCCGGCCTCAGACACTTAACACTTACTAGCTGTGTGACCCTGGGCAAGTCACTTAACCCCAATTGCCTCACTTAAAAAAAAATGAAAAAAACAACAACAACAAAGTGACCGATGGGTAGATACTATGTACAAGTGAGAGAAAAATAAATAGAATTTCCCTTAAATATTTTTTTCCTTCAGTAATCTTTTCCCTTGTCACTTTTAGCAAATTGTAAAGATCATAGTTGGGCTGAAGGTTCACAATGTTGAAGGGAATGAATCCTTACTCTTTTGGGTGGTTTTATTTTGGTTCATTGGTGTATATATACTTTGTTTTGAATGGGAACTTATTTATACTTGCAAGCAAAAGAAATGGAAACCTCCCAAGACATTATCTGATATTGATTTTCAATTAAAGTTTAGTACTATAAAGATTTCATCCAATGTCTGGAAACCCTCCAGTCAGTCACTGAGGGTTATGATGGGAGGTGGTGTTTTAGAGCAGCATCCCTAGGGATTTCTCTAAGGAAGTTAAGAATTTAGTTGTGGGGATGGGAAGAAAGAGAAGGAAAGACTGATATAAAGAACCTCCCATTGAATTGTTGTCAAATGATTCTTGCTGCTGGATGTCATTAGGGAAAATCTAGAAATCATGGAGCTGACAGGAACAATCAAACACAAGCTGGCAGGAAAGTAAAAGTGTGCAGAGCATGTCACACTTCACCACAGACATCAATGAAAAGTGACATTTGAACAAAATGAGGAATTGGAAAACAGTAAATCACTCTTCTATAGCAACTGTGATATTTTGGATAACAGATGGGAATCACTCTAGAAAACTGGGCTTCTTTTAATCCATGCACTTCTTGTACACTGTATATTTAAAAATTTTACAAATGTATGAATTTGTACCCCATATGGCAATCAACAACTACAACAGCCTGTCACTATAGAAACTACCTCTCCAGACTCTGAAGTGTTGAAAAAGGCTGTTATATGTGTATGTAAAATCATCTTTAAAAATTTAGAAAAGTGGAATAGGCTTTTTTGAAAGATTTGTCTGCTGTAATATCAGCCCTTTCTATTTTTTCACCTTGATTCCACATTTGACCCAGAAGAAATAATTTTTAAAATTGTTTTTAACAAAATTAAGCAAATGTTTTTCTCCTTGTTATTTCTTGCCATCATAGCTATAAAAGAAGCAGTGTATTCATAAACACAAGTAAAAACCAAAGCCACTCCACCTAAAAAAAGCACAATGAAAACTTAACATCACAGTGTTAGACTTGAGTCAGGAAGATGTGATTTTGAATACTCCTCTAACCGGTACAAGTTGAATGAACTTGGGCAAGTCACTTAACTGTTCTTAGCCTGTTTCATCATCTGTACAAAAACAAAAAGGATGATAATAATTGCATCACTTCAAAAGGGTACTTGGGATAATCAGAAGAGATAACACATGCAAAGTGTTTTGCAAACCTTAAATTACTATAAAGATACCAACCTTGTTACTATAGGAGAAAAACATTGGGACAAAAGGCTTAAAAAAACAGATGATAGGGAGGGATTATGGTGAATTGAAAAAAGCTAAGGATTTTTTTTTCACATTATATTTAGAATTTTATTTTTCCCCAATTACAGGGGAAAATAATTTTAACATTCATTTTAAAAACTTCATGTTTCAAATTCTCTTCCTTTCTCTCTCCCCACCCCAACCCCATTAAGAAAGCAAGAAATTCAATATAAGTTATATGTATGTACTCATGCAAAACATTTCCACATTAGTCAGGTTGTGAAATGAAACAAACAAAAAAACTGAAGAAAAATAAAGTAAAATAATTATGCTTCAATCTGTATTCAGACATCATCAGTCCTTTTTCTGGGGATGGATAACATTTTTCATAAGTCCTTCAGAGTTGTCTAGGATCATTGCATTGCTGAGAATAGCCAAGTTATTCACAGCTGATTGTCTTACAATATTGCTGTTACTTTGTATGCAATACTTTCACTTTGCATCAGCTCATGTAAATCTTCCCTGATTTTTCTAAGAGCATCCCAGCCATTATTTCTTATAGCACAATAGTATTCCACCATAATCATATACCACACTTTGTTCAGCCATTCCCCAATTGATGGACATCTCTTCAATTTCCATTTTTTTGCCACCAAAAGAAGCTGCTATAAATATTTTTGTTCATATAAGTCCCTTTCCTTTTCCTTTTTTGTTTTCTTTTATTCTTTTTGGATACTGACCTAGTAGTGGTATTGCTAGGTCAAAGAGAATGCATGGTTTTAGAGTCCTTTGGCCGTAGTTCTGAATTGCTCCACAGAATGGTTGAATCAGTTTACATCTCCACTAACAGTACATTAATGTCTCATTTTCCCCATGCCCCCTACAACATTTGTCATTTTCCTCTGCTGTCCTATTATACAATCCTATAGGTATGGAGGCAGTAGCCCAGAAATTTTTATTTTCATCTATCGAATCAATAGTAAATTAAAGCATTTTCCATATGGCTATGGATAGCTTTATTTCATCTAAAAACTGTTCATGTTTTTTGATCATTTATCAATTGGGGAATGGCTCTTATTTTTAATAAATTTGATTCCATTCTCTTTATATTTGAGAAATGAAGGCCTTATCAGACAAACTTGCTGCAAATATTTTTTTCACAATTACTATTACTAACTATATTTCCCTCCTTCCTATTCCCTCCCCAGGAAATTTACAGTTATTCTCTATATCCTTTCACCCTGTCCCTCCTCAAAAGTGTTTTGCTTCTGAAAGCCCCCTCCCCAAAATGCCCTCCCTTCTATCACATACATACTCTTATTCCCTTCCCCTCCTACTTTCCTGCAGGTTAAGATATAGTTCTATATGCAATTTATTTTGTATGTTATTCCCACTTTGACCTAGTTCTGATGAGAGTAAGGTTCACTCACTCCCCACCACATCCCCCATCTTCCCCTCCACTATATAAGCTTTTTCTTGCTTCTTTTTTTTGGTGAGGCAATTGGGGTTAAATGACTTGCCTAGGGTCACACAGCTAGTAAGTGATAAGTGTCTGAGGCCGGATTTGAACTCAGGTCCTCCTGAATCCAGGGCTGGTGCTCTATCCACTGCGCCACCTAGCTGCCCCGTTGCTTCTTTTTTTGTGAGATTATTTACCCCATTCCACCTTTCCCTTTCCCTTTCTCCTAGTGCATTACTTTCTCATCCCTTAATTTTATTTTTTAAAAAGATATCATCCCTTCATTTTTTTGGTGAGGTAATTGAGGTTAAGTGACTTGCCCAGAGTCACATATTTAGTAAGTGTCAAGTGTCTGAGGCTGGATTTGAACTCAGATCTTCCTGAATTCAGGGCCAGAACTTTATCCACTGTGCCACCTAGCTGTCCCCATCCTTTTATTTTTTGTTTGTTTGTTTTTTTGCAGGCAATGGGGGTTAGGTGACTTGCCCAGGGTCACACAGCTAGTAAGTGTCAAGTGTCAGAGGCTGGATTTGAACTCAGGTACTCCTGAATCCAGGGCCGGTGCTTTAACCACTGTGCCATCTAGCTTTCCCCCCCCATCCTTTTATTTTTAACTCAAACCTGTGCCTTCTGCCTAATTTATACTCTGTTCAACTGCCCTAATAATAAGAAAGCTCGTTATGAGTTATAAGTATCATTTTCCCATGTAATCCTGTAAACAGTTTAATCTTTTAATATGCCTTATGATTTCCTTTTCCTTTTGAACCTTTTATGCTTCTTTTGAGTCTTGTATTTGAAAGTCAAATTTTCTATTCAGCTAAGGTCTTTCATCAAGAATACCTGAAAGTCCCTTCTTTCACTGAATGGACATTTTTGCCCTGAAGGATTCTTCTCAGTTTTGCTGGGTAGGTGATTCTTGGTTGTAATCTCAGTTTCTTTGCCCTCTGGAATATCATATTCCAAGCCCTCCAGTTCGTTAATGTGAAAACAGCTAAATCTTGTGTTATCCTGACTGTGGTTCCACAATACTTAAATTATTTCCTTCTGGCTGCTTGAAATATTTTCTCCTCAACCTGAGAACTCTGGAATTTGGCTATAATATTCCTAGGAATTTTCATTTTGGGATATCTTTCAGGAGGTGATTGGTGGGTTGTTTCAATTTCTATTTTGCCCTCTGGTTCTAGAATAACAGGGCAGTTTTCCTTAACTATTTCTTGGAAGATGATGTCTAGGCCTTTTTTTAAATCATGGTTTTCAGGTATTCCAATAATTTTCAAATTATCTCTCCTGGATCTATTTTCCAGGTCAGTTATTTTCTGCAATGAGATATTTCACATTGTCTTCTATTTTTTCATTCTTTGGTTTTGCTTTATTGTTTCTTGATTTCTTATAAAGTCATTAGCTTCCATTTGCTAATTTTAAGGAGTTATTTTCTTCAGTGAGCTTTTGTATCTCCTTTTCTATTTGGCCAATTCAGCTTTTCAAGCATTCATTTCCTCATTAGCTTTTTGTACCTCTTTTCCCATTTGGGCTGGTCTGTTTTTAAAGTGTTTGTTTTTTCAGTATTTTTTGTGTCTACTTTACCAAACTGTTAACTTTTTTTTCTCATGATTTTCTTGCATTACTTTCATTTTTCTTCCCATTTTTTCCCTCTCCCTCTCTTATTTTATTTTCAAAGTCCTTTTGGGGCCCTTCTATGTCTTGAAACTATTTCATATTTTTCTTGGAAGCTTTGGATGCAGGAGCTTTTACTTTTTTATCTTCTTCTAAGGGTGTATTCTAATGTTCCTTGTCACCATATTAACTATCCATGGTCAGAATTTCTTTTCTGTTTGCTCATTTTCCCAGTCTGTTTCTTGACTTTGAACTCTTTGTTAAAGTAGGGCACTGCTTCCAGGGTAGAGAGTGGACTGTCCCAAGCTTCAGGGGTTTTGTGGAGCTGGTTTTGGATATACTTATATGGATGTGTTAGTTTCAGTTTTTCCAAGGTGGTATGATTTAAAATGAGAAATATGTTTACTACTCTCATGGCTTGTACTCTGGTCTGCAAGAAACCACAAGCCTGCTTTTCTGCCCTGTAACTGGGAGGAGGGTCCCTGCTCCACTATGACCACAAAGTCTGGTGTGCTAGTGTTCATCCCTGACCTGGGACCATTACTCAAGACTGTGACCTGTATGGACAAAACAATAGAGTTTTGCCTCAGTGCTGGCAAAAGACCCCTCTATTCACTTTCTGTCCAATTTTTCAACCCCCTTAAAAATCTATGGGCTCCCAAGGCCTGTTTCTGGTTTTCTGGAACTGGGTCTATGCTGGCGCAGCTTGTAGTAGACTTGGCTCCCCTCTCACCCAAAGGCAACAGATTTTTCCTGTTTTTTGTTTTGTTTTGTTTTTGCGGGGCAATGAGGGTTAAATGACTTGCCCTGGGCCACACACCTAGTAAATTAGTGTCATATGTCTGAGGTTAGATTTGAACTCAGGTCCTCCTGAATCCAGGGCTTGTGTTTTATCCACTATGCCACCTAGCTGCCTCCCCACCCCAGCTGACCTTCTAAGTTGCCTTTGGATGGAACATTATTTCATCCTATCCTTTTGTGGGTTCTTCTTCTCTAGGAAATTGTCTTATGGAATTATTTGTAAGTATTTTGAGAGTTCTTGGGGAGAGCTCAGGTGAATCACTGCCTTTCCTTTTCCATCTTGACTTTGTTATTCTTCCTCCTACCCCCAGAGCCCAGATTTTATACTCAAAGGACTCAGAGCCAAATCCTAGCTCAACATTTAAATGCATGTCTTTGGAACTTAGTTTCCTCATATTTAAGCTGAGGGTGCCAAACCATACTCTTTCAATGATACCTCCAAATAAATCCATGATCTTCTGGCCTATGATATAAAGGACTGAATCAGTAATAGCAGCCAAGAATGGACAGAAATCTTGCAAAATAAACCTTTGATAGTTTGAGAATTTTGGGTAGGGGCTTGAAATATTTCCTGTTTTATAGGAAGTGCTCATAATTTTACCAAAGTCTCCTAAGTACATGAGAGGAAGGAGGAAAGGAATACAGATGTCAGAGCGACCTAAGAATCCCTTTGAAACACAATGAGGAACACTGGAAGAAGGAAATAGCTTGAATATAAACTAGGTAGGCTTGGGAATCTGCCAGATTGTAAGATACTATATGGAAATACCTCATCTTGAAATTGTTAAAAAAAAGTTAGCCATTCTTGGTTGAGGTCCTTAACTGCTATTGGGGTAATAAGCAATGAGTTCAAAGTACTTTAGAATTGAATTTCTGTGACTCTAAGTGTTGTATGTCCTGCTACCCTACCACCTAAGTATCTCAATGGATTAACTGACACCGTACATAAAATTCTTTTAACTCATTGGAGAAAAGAGCTATACAATTCAGTAACCTTAAAGCCATGAGTTCAAGGATTTTCTAGCCTTTCCAGGAGCTCTCTCTGTGAAGAAAGTGAACCAGAACTCCCTGAGAGGAAAGCTATTTGAATTTCATCCTTTACGAGAGAAAGCTGCAGGATCAGGTAAAGTGATTCAGGAAGCCGATGACTAGATATAGAAAAGAGGAAAAAACTTCTTTAAGATTTACTTTAAGCCTCAAGCTACAGATTTTTAAGGTGAACAGTGTCTGTAAGGAGCAGACAAGTAAATGGAGAATCATTCCACATAGTAAACCAGATGTCAACAGAGAAAGAGCACCCTTCACTGGAGAAGCAATAAATTCTATATCAGCCAAACTCTATGGTTATTTCAAAGGATTCCATGAAATATTTTTATTGTATTTTTTTTGTTCTTGTTCTTGTTTTTGTTTATTTGGTTTTTGGTGAGGCAAATGGGGTTAAGTGACTTGCCCAGGGTTACACAGATAGTAAGTGTTAAGTGTCTGAGGCCGGATTTGAACTCAGGTCCTCCTGAATCCAGGGCCAGTGCTCTATCCACTATGCCACCTAGCTGCCCCCTATTTTTTATTGTTTTAAAGAGGAATAGAATGATTTTAGTGAAGTTATATGTTTTTAATTTTATCTTATAAAATGATCTTTTTCTTTTCAACTGTAATCATAAAGCCCTTGGGAAAACTATTGTGATCATTTTTATATCCCAAAATACAAAGTCTACATTACAGAGTAATCCCAAATGGTACAATTATTTTTTAAGCTATAGGACAGGTTCATTAATAAACCAAATGTTACATGCAGAATATTGTGGAGTTTTAAGAGAAAGTACCATAATTTAATTAAAGAAAATACAACAAAATCTTAAACAAACTTAACGAGTTTTATCTCTTCTAAGAATTGTTTTTAAAGTATGTTTCCTCCTTAATGGTCATACGAATTGACTTATACTTAGGGCATAAGTCATAGGAGGTTTCTTTGGATTTTTGAGTTGATAAATTCTAGGGAAGGGAACTGAGAGATCTGTACTGAAGTGTCAGTCAGGGAGGGGGAACATCATTATTTCCTCTCTCAACTACCCACTATCAAAACTTTATGTATATTCCCTAAATTATGTCCTTTTCAATTTAATCAATGAAAAGATAAAACTGGAATTATTGTTATGTGATGGCACAAACATGGTAAGATATTTTTGGTTTCAGTTATCAGCATAAAATATTTGTTTGTTTGTGGGGCAATAAGGGTTAAGTGACTTGTCCAGGGTTACACAGCTAGTAAGTGTCAAGTGTTTGAGGCTGGATTTAAACTCAGGTCCTCCTGAATCCAGGGCTGGTACTTTACCCATTGTGCCACATACCTGTCCCCTCAGAATAAAACCTTAAATGCACAACATTAAATTATACATTAGAGACAGCATGACCTAGTAGATAGAGAACCTAGTGTGGTGTCAAGAGGGCCTGGCTTCAACTCTCATAGCTGACACATAGCACACTGTCCATATAACCATGCACAAGTCACATAAATTCTTAGTACCCCTGGACAGCTTTTAAAAAGTATAGCTTATACAAGACTAATAAATCTTCAAAGGTGGAAGAAGTTTCCATGCTTGAAGGTCCTCATGTTGATCAATTTTTTAAAAAAAATCACAGGTCTCTGCCAAAATCAAATAAATAAACCTTTCTCTTTTGTTTTGTAGGGGTTGGATGATTTTCTGTAACAATGATACTCTGGGCAATTAGAGAAACCAATACAGTATTAACATCTCATAATTATTGACCAAAAGATCCAAGGGAATTTTGGAAAACTCCCTCTGTACCTCATTTAGGACATGACTTTGTGATATGATTTTAAAACAGGCTTCTTGCTATGTTTTTGTATATGGATTTGTTTGTGAAAAAATGACAAGTGAGAAAACAACAAAAATGTGGACTCGCCCCTGCCAAAATGTGGTCTCTATAGGCATATTCTTCTTTCAATCAAAATCCAATTTATTCTGGAATAATACACAGCTAAGACACATTTTGCCAAGAGGTAATTCCATTAGATATAGTCACTTTCCTCAAACATAAATATTAAATATAAACATAAAATACATCTATAACATTTAAATTAATTTTTGCACTAAAAAGGTTTTGGCTGAATATGTCCTGGGCAAAGGGAAGACAGAAGTTACAATGCTGTATTTTAATCATGGGCTCCTTTCTCTTATTTTATAATGGATCTATTTATCAGCCTAACCCAAGATAAAAATGAGAAAATTATATCCAAGCTACAAGACTTGTATTTGTCCAGAGTGAAAATTGAGTGAAGATTTTTTTCTTCTAATGACCTGAACATTTATATTTCTAAAGCCACATATGAAATGTTAATTCTTTGGAAATAAACATTTCCAACAAAATAATGCCATGCCATACTTTGTAAGCATGCAGTTTCATTTTCTAATATAAACTGAATGCCTGTTAAGACTAGGACAGTCTGAAGCAATCTCAGAACACTTAATTAGGGAAACTCAAAACTGAAAGAAAAAAAGGAGTAGCTCATTACTTCACATCTTTGATTACTGAAAAGGTCCATTGGTTGCCAAAGTTTAAATCATCAGGAGACTGAGCAGGACCAATAATAAAACCAAAACATAAACTTAATGGAATTATTTGAATAAATGAATTAGAGACTAAAAGGTGTTTCTCATACATTTGTATGAGTGTAAATGAAGTTAACTGAATCAGATAATCAGGCCAGCCAGCAAAATAGTCTTGCTGTGAAGGAACCAAGACTTTGCCTTCACTAATACTGTGAGTTATATGGACTGTGCTCATCTGAAAAAGGGGTTGGATCTTCAATATCAAGTAAAAACACATTTCTCTTAGGTGAAAAGTGGGGTCTGTCTAACATAGTAATGTAAACCAGGAGGCAAAGAATGTGGAGTTCACCCCAGCAGTAGATGACATAACTCTAGAAGAATACTGAGTGTTTGCAATTGCCAGGAGGCTGGGGGTAGAGAGATAGTAATAATCACAATTTACTGAGAACTGACTGATCTCCACTTATTCCCCAAACCTACAAAATGCAGGTCCCTCTAGGTCTTTATGATCATATCCTGCTCATCATTGTTTAAATAGTAAACTACATTTATACATTACTTTAAAGAGAGGTTTCCTTACAATAAACCCCTAAGGTTGATTATTGAAACAACAGTAATAGATAATTTTTACATAATACCTTAAACTTGACAAAGAATTTTCTTCACAATAGCCCAGCAAAGTAGATACCATATGTTTTGCCATCATCATCATCAATCAATCATCAATCAATCATAATCCATCAATCCTCATCATCTTCAGTCAATCCTCATCAATCAAACCTAATCTTCCTCCACTCACCATCAATCCATCAATCGAATCCATCATCATCATCATCTTACATTACTTTTGCCTCTGCTTCAAAAATTTTTTATAATTACTATTGTTAACTGTTTGCCTCCATCCTATTCCCTTCCCATGATATTTACTCTATTTTCTAACTTCTTTTACCCTATCCCTCCTCAAAAGTGCTTTGCTTTGGACTGTCCCCTGCCCCAACCTGCCCTCCCTTCTTTCACCCTTCTCTCCTTATCCCCTTCCCATCCTCCTTTCCTACAGGGTTAGATAGATTACTCAGACACAACTGAGTTGTACGTTTTCCCTGATTGAGCCAACTCTGATGATATTAAGGTCTTTGAGCTAATTCTTGATGAGTGTAAGGCTCATTCACTTCCCCACTCCTCCCCCATCTCTCCCCTTACTCCATAAGCCCTTTCCTGCTTCTTTCATATGAAATTTCACCCTATTCTACCTCTCCCCTTTCCCCACCCCCAGTGCATTCCTCTCACCTCTCAATTTTGCCATAAGATGTCATCATGGAGAAGCTAGGTAACACAGTGGACAAAGGACCCACCCTGGACCCAGGAGCACCTGAGCAAAAATCTGGCCTCATACAAAAGACACTCACCAACCACTATTGCCCCCCCCCCAAAAAAGATAAACAAAAAATAAATGCTTTACAGATATCATCACTTCATAATAAATTCCTACCTGTGCCCTCTATAATTATTCCTATCATATGCCCTAATACTCAGAAAGTTCTTATGATTTAGACATATGATCTTCCCATGTAGGAATGTAAATGATTTAACCTTTTAACATCCCTCATGATTCCTCTTTCCTCTTTACCTTTTTTTTTTGCAGGGGGGGGGGGGGGGGGGGGGGGGGGGGGGGGGGAGGGGGGATCAGGGCAACGAGGATTAAGTGACTTGCCCAGGGTCACACAGCTAGTAAGTGTCAAGTATCTGAGGCCGTATTTGAACTCAGGTCCTCCTGAATCCAGGGTTAGTGCTTTATCCACTGAACCACCTAGCTGCTGCCTGTTCACCTTTTTATGTTTCTCTATGGTCTGGCATTTGAAAGTCAAATTTTCTATTCAGTTCAGGTCTTTTCATTACAAATATGTGAACATTCTCTTTGTCATTGAAGTTCCATGTTTTCCCCTGAAAGATCATACTCAGTTTTTTCTGGGTAAGTGATTTTTAGTGGTAATCCTACTTTCTTTGCCCTCTGTAATATCATACCCCATGCCCTCAAGTCCTTTAATAGAGATGCTGCTAGATCCTGTGCTATCCTGACGATGGCTCTACAATAGTTGAATTGTTTCTTTCTGGATGCTTGCAATATTTTCTCCCTGACCTGGGAGCTATGGAATTTGGCTACAATATTCCTGGAAGTTTTCATTTTGGGATCTCTTTCAGGAGGTGATAGGTGGATTCTTTCAATTTCTATTTTACCTTCTGCTTCTAGAATATCAGGGCAATTTTCCCTGACAATACCTTGGAAGATGATGTCTAAGCTCTTTTTTTGATCATGGCTTTCAGGTAGTCCAATGATTTTTAAATTATCTCTCCTGGATCTACTTTCCAAGTCAGCTGTTTTTTCCAAGGAGATATTTCATATTGCCCTCTATTTTTTCTGTCATTTGGATGTGCTTTGTTGTGTCTTGGTTTTTCATAAAGTCACTAGCTTCCATTTGTTCAATCCCAATTCTTAGTCAATCATTTTCTGCAGAGAACTTCTATATCTCCTTTTGCATTTGGCTTTTCAAGCTGTTGACTTCTTTCTCATGACTTTCCTGCATCACTCTCATTTCTCTTTCCATTTTTCCTTTACATCTCTTACTTTATCTTCAAAGTCCTTTTTAAGCACTTATATGGCTTGATACCAATTCATATTTTTCTTGGAAACTTTGGATGTAGGAGCCCTGACATTGCTATACTCTTCTGAGGGTGTACCTTGATTTTCTTTGTGACTAAAGAAACTTCTCTGCCTACTCATCTTGCTCATCTTTTATTTGACTTTTAACTCCTTCTTAAAGTAGGACCCTGCTTCCAGGGTACACTGTCCCAGGCTTTAGGGGGTCCCAGGTGGTACAATTTAAGGAGGGGCAGATTTTTCACTCACCTGGCCTATGCTCTGGTTTGTAAATTACCCCAGGACAACTTGCTAATTAACCAAGAAATAGACTTTTATTTGCTGTGTTTGTTAGCTCCTATGAGCCTGTGATCCTCCCCTACCTGGGCAGCTGCCACTCAAGACTTCTTTCTGGTTCCCTGCTAGGGCGATGAAAAAGGACACCAAAAACAGGGAAAGAAAAAAAATGGAAAGGGAGAAAGTGAAGAAGAAAGGTGTTTGGAACTTTGATGAGAGAAGTTAATGGAGATAGATACCTAGCATCATTCAGGTCTAAAGAGACATTATAGCTTGCAACATCTGTACAACCAACAGAAAGGAAAGGATAAGCAGAATAAGAACACATAGGCATGAAGGAGCAAACTAGATATATTCCTTTTCTGACAAGATGAGTCATATGGACAAGTATAGTTCCAGAAAAAGTTAGGATCATGAAAGGAAAAGGTAGCTCAGTGCTCCTCAGAAAAGGGAGAATTTTTCTGACTCATCGACATTTTTCTTGAGTAAGTCTAAATAAAATCTGCACTATAGCCAATTTCTTCTTACCTTGAATACTTGCGGGGGAACTAAGAGCCCTTGAAAGATGAACAATGCAAATACTGATTTTTTCATTTGAGATTTTGGGTGTGGGCAAAGTAAACCATTGAGATTATCATAGAGAGAGGCTCCTACTATGAACTTGCTCTGTCATTTTAATGTTGAGACCCAATTGATATACAGATCACAAAAAAATATAAAAGATAAATTAAGAATTTGAAGGGCTCTTAGAGGCCATCCATTCCAAGCCCTAATTTTATATATAAGGAAACTGAGTCCCAGAAAGGTAAAATGTCATTCCCAACTTCATATAGCTAGTAGGTGACAAAACTGAGTTTCAAACCCAAACCCATCAGCTACAATTCTCCTTTCCTCTCCTTTATAACAACACATTGTTTCTCAAGTGAAAGAAGATGCCCTAAAATGTTTGGGGAAAATACCAGGGAATTGTTATTCTCCTTTACCAATTTAGAAGAATAATGAAAGGAAGACCCCCAAAGAAGGGTCTATAAGAAAGCCAATATATCAATCACTTGTTACTCTCATTCCAAAGTTTGATTTTCTACAGTTTCCTGATGCTCACCTTGCTCTGGTGTTTCTTTCTATACTTTTTAGATCTTTGCTTTCACTTCCAGGCACTCAATTTACCTGGTTCTCTCTCTCCTCCATGTCCACTGGGCTGTATGCTTCCCCTTGATTCTTGGGCTTGTATACCAACCATGGCTCTGATCCCTTGTTAATTGACCTAGGGGAAAGATGCACAGCAAAATTCATTATTTTATTACACCCCCCCAAAAAATGAAAATTGGATAGGATAATATTTGCCTTCTGTGCTTTAGCCTGATCATCTGAATGGTTCTTAAAAGAAAGAAAAAAAAATTTAACCCAACACCAAAAATAATTGGATTGAAAATATTCCAGATCTATACTATTGAAAGAACAATAGCCTATTAAATATTTTGTGAGAAAATAATTATTAATAATGGATTTCTTGGGGGATCCAAGAACCCATGTTTCATTGGGAATTTCTCCCTGCTGCCACTTCAGAGGGTTCAATTCTCAGGAGGAAGTTTTAATCTTTTTCATGGTGAACAAGAATAATGGAAAATAGACTGACTAGCTCAGTGAACTGATGGGATTAAGCCACAGCTATCTGGACTTCAATTTTGCACCTCAATGGGTCTCTCCCATTAGGCCTTGATGTCAGCCATAGAATTGATTTTAATATGGACTGCCCTCAAGTTATTTCAACCAATGGAATTGAATGATGCTAGCCAATTCGCTTTGATCAGTGTGCAGTGCCCCATCTCTATCAAAGGAAGATAAAACCTGAGATCACAAGGCTGTTGCCTTCTTAGGCTTGCACTCTTGACTTGGAGTCTTGCTGTCTCATAATGTTTGCTCTCCTCTTAGGCCAGAGTAGGTAATACAGGGCTTCTGAACTCTGCTTGAGACCATGTGATCTCTTAGAGACAATACAGCACTAGGGCTTTTTGGCTTGGGTTAAATGCCATGTGATCAATACTTTAATCATATGTACTGTTAATTAATAATAAAAACTTACTGCCAAAAGTGGTACAATAGCCATTATTATATAAATAGCAATTAATGTAGTAGTAGCAATACTTTAGAAAACCCAGCCTATTCCCCCAATAATTTAAATAACATAATTTGGCAACCACAAAATGTAAGTTTATAAGCAAAAAAGGTAGGTATATAAACTAGTACACATTAAGTTTTTATTAGTTTTTTTCTGTTCAAAAAGTTGAAACATAATTAAGAGATATTATTTTCACCCTATTTCTATTTTATCTCAACCTTTACTTTTTATCCTATATAGAGCCCTAAAATGTCTGAGGTTGGGAATATCATGTAGAATTTTAAAATAAATTTAGAATTGGTTTTGAAAGGTTTCCCATTTAAACATCTACTTTAAAAATATTTTGGTGGCCTTTTAAAAGACTATTAGGAACCACCTAACAGGTAATCTACCATAGCAATTCTATGGATTTCTTTCTCTTAAGGTTTTTAGAGGGAATGGATTTTTTAAAAGATTTCCAGATGATATTTCTTAATTAAATATGCATTGCTTAATTGCTCTTCTATGTTCACATATACTAAAGCCACATTTTAATTAAAACTTGTTATAAAAGGTACTAAAATTATTCTGTAAAGGCAAGTCCCCACCCCCAAAAATGCTATAAGGATAGTTTGGGAAGCATACCTCATAAACAGCAATATTGAGACAAGGACCCCTTCAGAGGATTATCACAGAATGAAGGGCTAGCAAAAAAGCTTGATACAATTAATGTCTTTAGAAAACTCTATACCCAGCCAAAGATTGTCACAATTAATGCCAAATTTAAAAGTTACATTTTTTTTTGGCTGCTTGAGTATCACATTGTCAAATGATTTCCTAAAAGGCAGAGAAATAGCACTCAAAATGACTAATGAGCCATGGCTGTGGGCAGCTGGCAAACAGAGACTGGATTCAATGCTTTATCTAGAGACTGACAGAGACACAAGTGTATATAAAAAAAAAATGAGGGGAAGTAGCACTAACAGCTGGGTGGGAGAAGAGGCCAATCAACAAAGGCTTATGTAGACCAGCACCTATTTTAATGGGACATTTAATTAGCAGAGAGGGGAGAGAGCTAGTTGTAGGAATGGCAAAAAGGGCACTGAAAGAACAAAAAGGGGCATCCTTTGTTGAAACAATTTTGTATTTCAGTTGAAAAACCCTAGTACACTGGTTTACAGTGACTTATGAGTTGTTGACTAAAAAAAGTCAAGTATAAGCTAATTTTTTTTAACTCCAAGGCAGTCTATATTAGAAAACTGTATCTAAAAGAATTTTTAAAAGGGGAATTATTGAAATAAAAACTTAGTTTACACTTGACTGCTTAAATATTTATCATCAGGTAGAGAAGACTATTAGGGTGACCTATTAACAAAACTGAGAATCTTAAAAGGGAGGCCAATGATGATAGATTTTATGTTATATATAATATTCTACTCTTCCTGCTTCAGGGAAGCTAAGAACACTGAAGGAAGAGCAAGATAATTAAGCCTTGTGTGAATGTGACAAAGGGAAACAGTTGGCAGATGAGAAAAGCTGCTCACAAGGGTTTTTTGATGCCAAGATGCCTTGTGGCTCTTGTAAACCAGGTGTTGGAATGAATTGCAAAGGACCATTCCCCTCAGATCTTGAGAGGGGAAACATTTCTATCGAGCAATGATTTTGTTCCAAAATCTTCTTAATTTTTATTGACTGATTTTGCTTTCATATTACCTTCATTTCCAAATCTTTCCCTATCTCCTTTCTCCCTTACCCAGAGAGCTATCCTTTATAAAAAAAAATTAAAGAAAGAGAAAAACCAGAAATCTTTATCAAAACTAATACATCAAGGAAGTTTGATTTCATATGTAACATTCCATAGCCATAGTCCTCCAATTCTACAACCAAGGAAAGGAGGTAAATTTTTTGATCTCCAAAACTAAGCTTGGTCATTATAATTGAACAGCCTTCAATGTCATTTGGTTGTTGATGATTTTTCCCATTTACATTGCTTTAGTCATTGAGTATATGGTTTTCCTGATTTTACTTATTTCAGTCTAACTTCCTATGAGCATTCTCATGTTTCTCTGAATTCTTTGTATAATAATAGCTGAGATCTATGTAGCACCTTCAGGTTTGTAAAACACCTAACATATATTATTTTCACTGATATTCACAACATTGTGAGTAAGGTACTATTATTTACCTTATTTTATAGATCAAGAAACTAAGGCCAAGAGAGGCTAAGTGGCCTATCCAAGGTCACATAACTACTAAGTGTCTGAGGCAAGACTCAAACCCTGATTTTCCTGACTCCAAGTCCACTTTTGTGTCCACTTTATCTGCCTCACTTCTTTATTCATGCCACCACTGACACCAGTTTCCAAATACCAGCCACTACTAGGCATGTAGGCCCAAGAGCCCTGTGAGTAACAATACCTCTTAAACCAGCAGGCATACTCCCAGGTACATCTTCTACAAGAGCCATCTTTAAGAGGAGCCACTAATATAGAGAGGAGGCCAGTCCTCCCCACAAAGTGCTGACAATTGATGCTGACTGGGAAAGCAAGCCAGCTTAGTTGAAGTAGAAGGTAGCCTAAGGGAGAGACAGAAAAGTAGCATGTACCAGATAAGTCAAATAACTGCCACCACCTCAATCAGCAATCTAATTCAAAGCCCAGTGGAGATGATCTTGGGCACAGGGCCTCAAGACTAGCTGGGCTCCCTAGCTTATTACCTGCCCTGCTTCCAACCAAACTCAGGAAGCCAACATCCAGAGATATAGGCCTTATGGAGATATTTTGATTTAGGTGCTTCTGTTCAGTCAGATTAATTTAGGAGCCATTTGTGACTATAGAAGGTAAACAGCATGGCCATATGGTAACAAAAGACCAGTTTTCTTAATCCCAGAAACCCATCATAACCTATTTCACAAGGTGGTGGTAAAGAAGGTTCATGCATATAGTAAAGTGTCCTGAGAAAGAGATCAGGCAGTTGACATATCTTCTCAACTCCTTTTATTTAAAGAGAATTAATTTAATCATTTCCTTTTCCCTTTAACTAAATAAGCACAAATATATCACTATAATTTGGGGTGTACAGACATGGAAATAAGTAAAAGACTTTTCTACACAACCAAGCTGCTTCCTGAGGGTCTCTTAACCTTGAACACAGTTTTCACACCATGTTGAGTTGTTTCAGTAGTGCTCAACTCTCTGTGACCCCATTTGGGGAAAGATACTGGCATGGTTTGCCATTTCCTTCTCCAGCTCATTTTATCAATAAGGAAGGGTGGCTAGGTATTGTTAGTGGATAGAGCATCGGCCCTGGATCCAGCAGGACTTCAGTTAAAATCCAGCCTCAAACACTTGACACTAGCTATGTGACCCTGGACAAATTGCTTAACCCCAAGTCCCTCAAACATCCAGGACCATCTCAGTCTTGCCACTGGACCCAGATGGCTGTAGAGGAGAGAGTGAGGCTGCACAGCCCTGCCTCCCTTAAAGCCAATTCAGTGCAAGTTATGACATCACCTCCAAATGTCATGCTCCTCTTTGAAAACAAAGGACAAATAACAACAAAAATAGATTAAATGAGTCAAACAGGATTAAGTGATTTGCCTAGGGTCACACAGGTGGAAAGTGTCCAAGGCCAGATTTGAACTAAAGTTCTCCTAAGTTCAGGGCTGGCGCTCTATCTACTGAAGCCACCTAACTGCCCTGGATGGTATATGTCATACCATACAGACTAGGTAAAGGCCCTTAAATTACTTCAGTGATTCTGCCCTGTTTATAGACACTGTAATTAAATTCTGATGGAATCACTAGTTTGAATACTTAATATTATTTCTGTGACAGTTCAGCATAGTCTGGAGATTTGAAAGGAGACCTCTCATATAGATACTGGAAAGAATTGAAGATGACAGGGGAGCAGTGAAGCTCCTCCCCTCAGAGAATGGAATAGAGGCTGTACTAGAAATACAGTAAAGTTCAACCTGTACAGCTTCTGATGACCAAGGTCTCCTAAATGGACTCTCTAAATGTCTTTTCTCTAACTCTAACCTTGGAAAATGGTCACCGTGGTCTCCCATAGTGATGACAGAAAATTTTACTGTAACATTGCGCACCCCATTTATAAAACTTATGACACTATTTCTCTGAAACATTTCCCCATATAATAGGATTTCACCTATTATTATGGTTTGTGTGTATGTGAAACAATTAAACTTGGGTCAGTGTATACCTATGTCATCCTTCTAATCCAGAGATCACTGTTACATGACCACATCATCAAAACAGGGGATGGGGGGACAAGGGCTTCTTACATCATGTCTTCCACTTTTCTTTTTTCCTTTTATAACTCTGACTCAAATATCTTCAAAAATAAATAAATAAACAAACTAAATAAATAGAAAAATAGATAGACAGATAAATAAATAAATAATAAAAAATGAATGAGGGGGCAGCTAGGTGGCGCAGTGGATAAAGCATTTGGCCCTGGATTCAGGAGTACCTGAGTTCAAATCTGGCCTCAGACACTTGATACTTACTAGCTGTGTGACTCTGGGCAAGTCACTTAACCCCCATTGCCCCGCAAAAAAAAAAAAAAAAAAAAAAAAAAAAGCATGAATGAATAAGTAAATAAATAAATAATGCCAGTCAGCTGTCTACACAGCTATTTTGAAGCTTAACTAGCCACAAACCTGATATAGAAATCCTAAGTGAGACTTTTCTATTATATTTTTGATATTATGTGAAATAAAATCTGTGAAATTTTCAACCCCTCAGCTAGTTTCCATTTGATACAAGGCCCATGATTTCTTTGACTCAATAATAAAGTTAAGAGGTAAATCAATAGCAATCCAAATTGTGATGAAAAGTGTGGTTTCAGAATAACTTGGCCACTGGGATGGAATCAAGATCTAAATCAAAGCTGTAGGCTTTATTGGCATTAAAAATGAGAAGCAAAGAGCAAGGCTTAATTCTGTTGTATTGATTAGCAGTGCATGTGTGACACAATATTCTAGTTGGAGAGAGGAGTTTTAAAAAGTGCCCAATTAAAAACTCTTAATTTTCATAAACTACATATACATCATATGGAGTATGTTGGGGGTAGCTAGGTAGTGCACTGGATAAACATAGGTTTGGAATCAAGAAGATTCATCTCCAAATCCAACCTCAGACACTTTCTAGCTGTGTGACCCTGGGCAAGTCATTTTATCCTGTTTGCCTCAGTTTCCTCATTTGTAAAATAAGCTGGAGAAGGAATGGCAAACCACTCCAGTTTCTTTGCCAAGAAAACTCCATAAGGGGTGACAAAGAGTCAGACATGACAGAACAACTTATTTATTTTACTTAAAGCTATATACACATTATGTGAGGTAACTGCACCCTATCAGAAAAAGATATTATGGAATTAAACTGTATGTAGTTATGATTTTATTTAAATGAATGTATTCATTTTTTCTCAAACCATTTGGTTTAAGGCTACAATAGCAAAGGGGGAAAGGACTGGATTTGTGACTTCATTGGTCTGGAGAACTGCCAAGTTAACAAAGTTCCTCTACTGAGGACTCATATTATTTTTGCTTACACAAAGATAACACCTTTTTAGAGGACTTTTTCAATAGAACTCTGCTCTACCAAATTAAATTACATTTTGTGATCCACAAGCAATAAACAAAGTAGGATTTTGTACTCATTACACCTCTCAGTAAATCTTAATATAATTTTATAAGTATAAAAAATACCTTATGAAAATTGTTTGTATTTTACAGATTGCAAGTAGTCAATTTAAGATGCAGGAAGCTGAGTTTTGGGAGCTATAAACATAGAATCAGGAGATCCTCAGGCATAAGAGAAAATAAGATAGTCTGGAGAAAACTTAGCAGCTAGTGGTAAGATTCCTTTAATGACATTGCTTCCTTAAACTTTGTTTCCCTGAAACAAAGGATCATCTTTTTTTATATCACCATTCTTCTTCATTTGTATGACTGTGAATCACAGAATATTTCAGTCTCTGAAAACTCAAAGCTGAGGATCATCCAAAAAACTAATAAGCTAGCTATTTTAAACACAAAGAATGATGTTGGAGAATATAGTACATTTGTAGGGACCAAATTTAATATGAGGAGAGTTAATTGGGTGGCTTGCAATAATATTGGGAATCAGAAAATAATGAGGGACCTCTAGGTCCAAAGTTTCCTCCTTCCAAACAGGCCAATAAGAAAGGAGATTAACAGCCTCTTTTCCACAAACAAATCAGGCTTTATTAATGGGAATAAAATATATAACAAAGGTGAAGTTACTAAAGCCAGTGACAAGGGTATATGGGAAGAGAAAAATGGATAAGCTCCCTGGCTCTAGCAAAGACTGACTCAATCCCCAAACTTGCTTCCAGCTCAGCTAATTCAAAAAGCTGGCCTCGTTTCTATTAACTCACCACCTAAGGTCTGTAGTTTCAGCTGTGCAGCCCCTCTCCAGTCCACTCTAAGAAGCTCACCAACAGGAAAGCAAGCTCCCCTCAGTTAGCATTCCCCTTTTCTATTTTTTCTCTCTTTCCCCCAAAAGGGAGGTCCTTCAAGTTGCATGGCTGAGAGTGGTAGGTCCCCCTGATGATGTCAGCAGTATACATCAGTCAGAGCAGGCCAGGTGTGGCCTATATCTAATCATCCCAAGTAGGTACTTGGTTTCTCAAACAATACTAAATCAATCAGGTGGGACCCCCGGGGTTTCTGCCAAATTCCATTATTTTATCATACATTTCAACTATTTTATTATAGCAGTATAAAAAATAATGAATACGAAGGCTACAGAGAAGCTTGAAAAGATTTAAATGAATTGATCCAAAGTAAAGTGATCAGGACCAGGAAAATAATATACACAATGTGTGCAACAATGTAAATGCAAAGAATTATAATGATAATGATAATAATAATGAAACTAAAAAAATTATAATAATAATGATTAAGCTTGACCCTGAAGAGAGTAGAAAATGAATCCCCTTCCCTTATTGGTTGAAGTGGAGAGCTATACATGTGAAACATTGATTATACTGTCAGACTCAGTTAATATATTTCTTAGCTTTTCTTACTTCTTTTCCCCCCTCTCTATTTCTGTCTTTTTATCCTTTGTTACAAACAAGAGTACTCTGGTGGGAGAAGAGGGGAAAGCAAAGACCTATTTGAAAATGAATGTAATTTAAAAAGTTTAAAAAATAAGTAAAAATAAAAGAGAAATAGGAATCATACTAAAATCAACTCTTCTCAATGTCAGAAGAGATAAACCAGGAAAGTATTATACTTAAAAGTATTAAAAACAGTAAATCATTATCTCCTAACATATATTTATCAAATAACACAAAATCCGAAGGAATAAATAAAAAATTAACTAAATTACCAAACAATACAGATAATGTCATAAGTAAAATAAAAGAGAAATAGATCAAATGGAAATGAAAAGAATATAAAATTTGTAAACAAAAGACCAGTCTTCTAAAAAGAATTTAAATTGATCATTTTTTTCTGGTACAAAATGACAAATATGGTAATACTTTGCATAATCATACTTGGATAACCCATATATGATTGCTTGTTGTCTCAGGGAGGAGTGAAGGAAAAGAAGGAAAGAGGAATAAAAATTGGAACCACAAATTATAAATAAATTTTTTATATTAAAAAATAAATAAAGTAATAACATTTAATCTAACCTGAATGGGAAAAAAAGAAATAAAATAATCTGAATCTAAAACACACAATTCTATACTATCAAAATTGTGAATTTAAAGGAAATGGATTATTGAGTACTGGTTCTAGAATCAGAGGACCTGAGTTCAAATCCTACCTCTGCCACTTTCTGTGAGAATGTATTTAAGTCACTTCATCTCAAAGTGTCTCAATTACATCATTATTTTATTTTATTTTATTTTAAATTCATGGAACAAAACAAACATTTCCATAACATAGTGCAATTAAAAATGACTGGACATGAAACTGGAAATCTACAATGCACAACTAGTTATTTCTTTTAAACATACAACAAAAATATATTTTTTTCTTATTTTTTTCTTCTTTCCTTCCTTCCCTAAAGGGCTACTATTAGCAACAAATAGGGGTGTGTGTGTATGTCTGTGTGTATGTGTGTAAAATTATTCTATGCACACTTCTATTTATCACTATCTTCTCTATATGCAGATAGCTTCTTTGCTATATGTCCTTTATAGTTAATTTGGGTATTTATAATAGGCAAAATAACTTATTTGCTCAAAGTTGTTCTTAAAACAATACTGCCATTTTTGTATACAGTGTTCTCTTGGTTCTGCTCATTTCATTCCTCCTTATTTCATGCAAGTCTTTCCATGTTTTACTAAAATCATTCAACTAATAATTTTTTATAGCACAGTAGTTTCCCATCACAATCATATACCAGAACTTGTTCAGCCATCCCCCAATTGGTGGGCATCCTCTCATTTGTAAAATGATGATATTATGCCAAAATCCTCTGTATTTCCATCTAGCTTTAGATGTGTGGGTCTTTTAACCTACAAAAATTTTAAAAACTTAAATTAACATGAAACAAAATAGAGAATGTGAACAACATAATGTCAGAAAGAGGAATGGCAAAAACTACAAATGAACTATCAAACAAATAACCCCAGATCCAGACATAATTAGAAAGAAATCATATCAAACTTTTAAAGATAAATTAATACCTATACTACACTACTTATTCACATATAAAACACTACCTTCCTCCTTTTATGAGACATGTTCTTATATTTAAACAAAAAAGGGTAAAGCAAATAAAAAGAAAAAACCTGATACTAAAATAAATACTGGTGTAAAAATTAAATAAAATCCTAGCAAAAGTATTATAGCTATATATATTTTAAATTATTTTGAAGTTGAATTTATATACAGTGATTCAAGGATAGTTCAAAATCGATTAACAATTGACCTAATCAATCAAATTAAAAACAAAAAGACCTCAAACCACAGAATTATATTAAAAGATAAAGTTTGTTGACAAAGTACAATGCTCATCTATGCTTTTAAAAATCCCCATAAGGCATAGCCATAGAATAAAAACATATTGACATGGTAAAAAAAATTTATGTCTAAAACAAAAACTATCATTATTTACAATAAGACAAAGCTTAATGCTTTCTCAGAAAATTCAGGGATGTGAAAACAGCAATGTGCCATTTCCTCACTTATTATTTGACACAGATTCTAGAAATGTTAGCAATAGCAATAAAACAAGACAAAGAAATAAAGGGTATAAAAATTCCTATTTTAAAAAAAAAAAGGTAGATTATTTACAAAACTTCCAGAAATCAGTTTTTCAAAAAACCTAATTGATACAATTAATAGTTTTAGTAAAGTAACATGATATGCATAAATCCACATACCTATATAGCAGTAATAAAATACAGGAAGACTCCATTGCACAGTGAAAAATCAATGGATTTGGAATCCAAGGGCCAGGGTTCAAATAAATCCCACCTCTGACATTGGGCAAGTCATTTAGCTTCTTTGGACCTCAGTTTCTTTGTAAAATAAGGGAGTTGGAGAAAATGGCTTCAAGGATCCATTCAATCCTTAAATCTATGATCCTATAATGTAAGATACCATTTCTACTGGGAAATAACAAAAAGAGAATTCCCTTCTCAGTAACTATAAAATGTCTAAAATAATGGCATACTGAAAACACATAAATACCTTTATATATCACTCAATAAAAGAAATAAAATGACTACACTATACTACAATGGCCAGGAGGAATTTCACAAATAAATAGAAGAATGTGTTATTCATGCTTTTATTGTGCCACTATATCTAAAAGAAATTAAATAATCTAAAAGTATTTACATGCTATCCCAAACTTCCAAAGTATTATTTTAGGTACTAGACAAATTGCGAAGAAAGTTCATTTGAAAAAATTATTTAAAATCTTGAGGGAAATAGTGAAAAAAGTTGTAATATATAGAGAGTAATACTTTCAGAACTCAGTAGAACAATCAAACTCAAGAACCTACATTTGAGAAACCCAAGAAGTTAAATTAATTGGGAAAAGCCTACCTTTTAACAAGAACATCTGGGGAAACTAAAAAGTATTTTTTTTAATCTAAGATTTAGGCAAGTAATTTACACCAAATACTAAAATTACTTCCAAATGGATGCTAAAATTAAACATAAAATGACAAATCAAAAAATAGCAGAAAATGGTTGTAAGTTTCTTTCACTACAATGGCTGGGAGGAATTTCACAAATAAACAAGGAATGAGGAGATAAAATTTAAAATATGTAATTTTGATTACATAAAATTAAAAAAAATAATTATGAACAGAGTCCATGGAACTAGGATAAAAAGGTGCACCCAATTGGAGAAAAGTTTTCTGTTCTTATCTCTAATTAGGGTCTCTCTAATAAGGGTATCTAATATTCAAAATATATAAAGTAATTAACATAAGTATATAAAGACAGTTCTCCAATAGATAGGTGGTCAAAAGATATGAACAAATAATTCTCAAAAAGTTTCTTGAAAAAGTAATTCTCGAAATACATTATTTTAAAATTCTCAGCTATAAACTCAACATTCACATGAAAGACTGTTCCAAATTACTAATAATAAGAATAAAATGTAAAGCAAAGCAAATCTGTAATTTATACAACAACTTGGCAATGTTGACAAAAAATGGAAATGGAAGACCTACATAAAGCTAAGTATGCTAATATGCTAGAGGAGGGGGGTATTAGGTTGAAGAGGTAAGTCTTGCCCTCCGAATCATTTTAGAAAGCAATTTAGAATTTTAGCTAACAATGGAACTGGAATGCCCATACTCTTTGTCTCACTTTGCTCCCACAGCAGGTATATCACCCTCTGAGATCAAAGATAGAAGGAAAGTTCTCATATATAAGAAAACATTTATAGCAGCATTTTTGTAGTAGCATAGGTCTGGAAATAAAGTATATGATAATCAACTGGAGAATAGCTCAAGAAATTATGATACATACATGTAATGTATACTATTTTTGGTGAGAAACAACAAATATGAAGTACTCGGAGAAACATGGGAAATTTTAATTATCAGGAAGTGAAGAACCAGGAAATTAATATATACCATGACTATGACATTGTAAAAAAGAAAGAATAATAAAAATGAAACTAATGGATAATAAAAAATAAACTATTGTGGTAGCGAGGTGGTACAGTAGACACAGTACTGGATTTCAAAAACCTGAGTTCAAAACCTGTCTCAGAGGGGCAGCTAGATGGCTCAGTGGATAGAGCACCGGCTCTGGAGTCAGGAGGACCTGAGTTCATACATGACCTCAGACACTTAACACTTACTAGCTGTGTGACCCTGGGCAATTCACTTAACCCCAATTGCCTCACCAAAAAAATTTAAAAAAAAATTTTTTAAAGCCTGTCTCAGACATGCTCTGGATGTATGACCCTGAAAAAGGTAATTAACCTTTCTCATCCTCAATTATCTTAGGAATAATTATAGCTCTTAACTCACAGGGTTGTTAAGAAGATTAAATGTTAAGACATAATGTAAAATTCATTGCAAATTTTAAAGCATTATGTAAATGCTATATCATCATCATCATCATAGCCAATGTGCTGAGAAAATTCACCTACCTACCTTTGTTTCAAAGGTGGGTAACTATGGATATTCAATATTGAATATATTCTCAGACAAAGTTTTTCAGCTTCTTCAGTTAGAACCAAATATGGAGGGCAGCTAGGTGGCACAATGGATAAAGCACTGGCCCTGGATTCAGGAGGACCTGAGTTCAAATCTAGACTCAGACACTTGACACGTACTAACTGTGTGACCTTGGGCAAGTCAGTTAACCCTCATTGCCCTGCAAAAACAAAAACAAAAACAAGCAAACAAACTAACCAACAAAAGAACCAAACATGGAACAACTGATTGGTTTAAGATTGGGAAATGAACACAAACCTGTATATTGTCACCTTATCTATTCAACTTAGATGCAGAATACATAATGCAAAATTCCTGACTGGATGAATCAAAAGCCAGAATTAAGGTTGCCAGGAGAAATATCAATGATCTCAGATATGCGGGCAATGCCACTCTGATGGAAGAAAGTGAAGAAGAATTAAGACACCTCTTGATGAGGGTCTAATATCATGGCAACTGGTCCCATCACTTCCTGGCAAATAGAGGGAGAAGAAATGGAATCAGAGTCTGATTTAACATTCTTGGGCTCAAAGATCACTGCATATGAAAACTGCAGCCATGAAATTAAAAGATGCTTGCTACTTGAAAATAAAGCTATGAGGGCAGCTAGTTGGCACAGTGGATAAAGTCCCAGCCCTGGATTCAGGAGGACCTGAGTTCAAAGCCAGCCTCAGACACTTGACACTAGCTGTGTGACTGTGGGCAAGTCACTTAACCCTCACTGCCCTGCAAAAAAAAAAAAAGAAAGAAAAGAAAAGAAAAGAAAGCTATGGGATAGAGCACCAGCCCTGGAATCAGGAGGACCTGAGTTCAAATCTAGCCTCAGACCCTTGATACTTACTAGCTGTGTGACCCTGGGCAAGTCACTTAACCCCAATTGCCTCACTAAAAAAAAAAAAAAAAAAAAAAAAAAAAAGAAAGCTATGGCAAATCTAGACAGCACACCAAAAAGCAGACATATCACCTTGCCAACAAAGGTCTGTATAGTCAAAGCTATATTTTTTTCCAGAAGTAATGTATGGCTGTGAGAGTTGTATTATAAAATAAGCTGAGTGCTTCAAAATCAACTCTTTCAAGTTGTGGTGCTGGAGAAGACTTTTTTAGAGTTCCTTAGAAAGCAAGGAGATGAAATTGGGCAATACTTAAAGAAATTAGACTACTCTTTGGAAAGACAAATATCAAAGCTGATACTTAAGTACTTTGACTACATAATGAGAAAACAAGATTCATTGGAAAAAACCTTGATGTTGAGAAAGATTGAAGGCCAAAGGAGAAGGGAATGACAAAGGATGAGATGCATAAATAGTATCATGAAATCAATGTATGTGAACTTAGGCTTCAGCAGATAGTGGAAAATAGAATGCTCTGGTGTGCTATGGTCCATGGAGTCACAAGGAGTTGGACATGATTAAATGACAGAATAACAACGATCACCTCACCACTAACACAAAGACATTATAGTCAGTCCCACATGTCTCATTTCCCCCTTATCCTATTACTTAGGCAGAAACTAACAATTACAGGCCTAAATCAGGAATGGTATCATTCACTTAATCATGAATACACTGGAAAACAAGTTTCCAACAGAAGAGTATCTCAGGCTTCAGAATGAATAAAAATATCTATAATGCTGTATGGAGATGAGCCCAACACCAAAGTGCCTGACCATGTTTCTCTATCTTAGTCATTCTCCAACATTTTCCCCCACATACCTTATTTCTCTTTATTTTCCCACACTAAGTGTTATGAATAACTCTCCGCACTTAACAGTACTGGTGTATTCCTGAAAAAAAAAAAAAAACAGTGCAGGATACTTCTGCTAAGACTGGGCATCTCTCATTCAGGTATATACCATTTTGCATAACATAATTTTAAACTTCAGATAAACACATCTGCCTTTTATGGGGATGGGATCTCTTACTCAGGAAAATTCCATTTCTCATAATTAATCCTAAATGATAAATACATGTACCTGCCTTTTTTCCCAAGGCACATGACACTTAGGTGCCACCAATCATGTTGTAAGCCATTTGGAAAGTCAACGATCTTGTCACAAGTACAGCAAAACCTGAAATGTTATGGACAAATAAATATCATGTATGAAATACTGGAACCCAATTATACCGACAAAGGTCATGTTCTACCATCCCTTTTTTCATATTTACCATTTCTGCTCTCCCTGACACTATGTAAGTGAGGAATGATGAAGAGGGAAAGCTAATTATCTCAATGACATGTTATATTTCATATTAAGGACTTACATTTCTGATTAGCAGTTCCAAGACAAATTCACCACTGAGATATGTCTAATGTCTCAAGAATAAAAGGTAATCCCAGACAGAAAATATCACTGACACTCAGACTCCTGTGGTTTCAACACAAGCAACATGAAATAATTTCTCCAAGAATGACACAGCTTTGTCTACAAGACAAGAATATTAAAATACAATCTTTTTTGTATCTATGACTCCTACCCCTATGAGTAAATTCTTCTTTCTCTGCATCTCAATACTAAGAATAATACTTCAGTTCAGGGGGGTTGAAAATGCACAGAGAAGACAATAGAGAAGTTGAAAGAGATATGAAAGGTACACAATGAAAAGAAGAGAGATGAAAATCTCATTACTCTGGAAAGATTTTTTAAAAGGGGTTCAGGTGAATTAAAATTCATTCCATTAATGAAAAGGGATTAAAAATAGAAGATAAAAAGTCAGCTCTGCTAAATTAAAAAAGAGACAAATTAACAAAACTATATAGGAAGAGATTCTAGATATTTTTTTCTCAAAAACACACAATAAATCAAGCTTTTGCATATGACTATTTAAACATGGTCCTATTAAGATATATAACTTCCCTGAAGATGAGTGAGAACTCAGATATGTTGGTAATTTGGAAATTACTCAAGTCTGTCAGAACAAAATGAAGCCCTTTTTAGTGCCTAAAATCCAGGGATTAGTCTTTGATTGTTTGTTTGTTAATTATGTGTGCATTTAGAAATGTCATCCTACATATACAAAGCACCATGCTGGGTACAGTAGAAGATATAAAAGTGACTAAGACAAAGGCCCTGCCCTCAAGTAGCCATTTTCACCTACCATGGGGTAAGTATTTAATCCTGTGTGGCTGGAGAGCTGGAAAGATGGTAGTGCTCTCAGTGAAAACAGGGAGGTATGGGAAAGAGTAAATGGGGTGGGGGTGGGGAGGATAAAATAATGAGTTTAATTTTGGACAAATTAATTTTGAGATAACAATGAACATCTAATTTGAAATATTCAATAGGCAATTGGAAGTATTTGACAGGCCCTCAGGAAAGAGATAATTAAACCTCTGGTAGTTAATAGGAAAACTGAGAGAATAGAGAGGGAAGAAAGGCCTCAAAATTGTTTTGCATTATATTCAAAGCTAGTGGAGATGATATGGATATAAAACTAGTAAAGAAAACTAAGAGACATCAAGGTTGGCTCAAAGAGGGAATAATATACAGATTCAGTTGGATATAGAAATCTGTCTTACCCAATAAGGAAGTGAAAAAGGGACTGGGATATAAAAGGGGGAGGAGGGATTGATAGGGGAGGGTGGTGATCAGAAGTAAAACATTTGTGAGGAGGAAAAGGGTTGGGGGTAAGAGTGCGGGAGGATAAACAGGCAAAAATAGCATGAAGGGAAATTAAAACTTATTATAACTATAAATGTGAAATGGATGAACTCACCCAATAAATTGAAGCAGATAGCAGAATTGATTAAAAATCAAAATCCTACAATATATTGTTTAGAAAAAACACATTTGAAGCAGACAGATAAACATAGGGTAAAAGTGAAGAAATGGAAAAGAATCTATTACACTCCAGCTAAAGCAAAGAAAGCTGGAGCAAAGAAAACATGATCTCAGACAAAGCAAAAACAAAAATAGATTTAATTAAAAGAATAAAGAAGGAAACTATATCTTGCTGAAAGGTACCATAAACAGTGAAATCATATCAATACTTAACATATATGCACCAAATGGCATAGCATCTAACTTTTTGAAGAATTTGAATGAGTTAGAGGAGGAAATGGATAATAAAACTATACTAGTGGAGGATCTTAACTTTCCACTCTCAGAACTGGATAAATCTAACCAAAAAATAAACAGGAAAAAAGTTAAAGATGTGAATAAAATTCTGGAAAAGTTAGATATGATAGATCTCTGGAGAAAATTGAATGGGAATAGAAATGAATATACCTTCTTCTCAGCAGTACATGGGACCCATAAGAAAGGACAGAAAAACCTCATAACCAGATTCAGAAAAGCAGAAAAAGTAAACACGTCCTTTTCACATAATAATAAAATAAAATTACATTCAATTATGGACAATTGAAAGAGATTAAAATAGATTGGAAATTAAATAATCTTATCCTAAAAAACAAGTGACAATGATGAGACAACTTATCAAAATTAATGGGATGCAGCCAAAGTGATTCTTAGGGGAAAATTTATATCCCTAACTACTTACATAAATAAAATACAGAAAAAGCAAATCAATAATTTGGGCATGCAATTGAAAAAAACTAGAAAATGAACAATTAGAAATCCCTAATTAAACACCAAATTGGAAATCCTAAAAATCAAAGGGGAGATTAATAAAATTGAAATAAGACTGAGAGAGACCAGTGAGATCATCAGGAATAGAACCAAAAGAGAATAGAATATTTTAAATCTGGAGAGAATATAGAATGGGGTGGGAGAAAGAGGGAGAAAAGTCATCAATAATTTCAAATGCTACAGAGATATCAAGAAGGATAAATATTCAATAAAGAGAATTAGCTATGGCAATTAAGTTATCACTGATAACTTGAGAAGTGATGTCAAGCTCACTTACCTGTACTTGGGACAAAATTAACTTCCTATTCCTCTTCTTTTAGATCAACACTTTTACTTCTACAATCCTATGGCACCTCTCCTGTTCTAATTGATTTCTACAAACAAACATGGGGATAACTTAGTGGTGAAGGAATTCAAAACCATGCCAAACAAAGATCACTTGAAGAAACAGGTTATGTTTAATATAGAGGGGAAAAGAGACCTAAAAGAAAGCCATTTTTTTCCAATTATAACTGTCATGTAGAAGAGGAAGGAAATGTGTTTTATGTGACTATAAAGGGAAATTTTGTCCCAAATATGTAGCAATTACAAAGAAACAGATTTTACATAGGGATAATCAGCTAATCAGTCAATATTTATTAAGCTTCTACTATGTGCCAGGTATTATGCTAAGTACTGGGGATATAAAAACAAGCAAAAGATAGTCCCTTCCCTCAAGGAGCTTACAATATGACTTTACACATTTAAAGCTATCTAAAGTAAAATGGACTCTTCAGGAATTAGGAAGTTTCTGCTTGTTAAACATCTGCAATGAGAAGCTTTATGAACTGTTGTTGAGGTTTTCAAAATTTCATGATGCTGAGGAGATTCCTATATAATGGATTATGTATTTTGTTATGGATTAGATCATTTCTGAGGTAACATTCAGCTTTGTCATTCTATAGTTCTATGGTTTTTCTCCAAACTTCATAAAATATACTGTTGTAAAATTTAGGGGATATGTCAAAGACTTTGTGTTCTTTTCTTTCCTATATATTGTGAACTTTAAAATGACATCCTCACTGCCCCCTGAAAAATATTTCACTTCCATTTTCCCAACAAATTAAAATCAATAAGCAAGTCAACAAACACTTATTGAGCCTCATATTTTGTGCCAGGTCCCATGCTGAATGCTGGAGATACAAAGGTGGGGGTGAGGAGTCCTTGCTTTCAAGGAACCTAGTAGGGAAGATGACAGCCAAACAATAATTTACAAGTAATATATAAACAGGGTTAATTGGAAATAATCTCAGAGGGATGGTATTAGCAATAAGGGGGACTGGATTACCTTTTTTATTCATCAAAATCAGGTCAATAATAATAAATCATGAGTGAGCTCTCAAACTCATGACACAATCATTCCAAAAAACATCCAAATAATACCATAAGACAATTCCTGGAGCAGCAAAATCCAAAGAATAATGTGATGAAAGCATTTTCCAACCAAGTACAGCTTGTGAGGTTGGAAGGAGGGATCTTCTGTGCTGAGACAGGAGTGGAGTCCAACTTCACAGTCACCCTGACACAGATCCCATCTCAGGAAGGCCCCACCAGAGAAATAGACCCCCAGAGCCTCTGAATCAGCTGAAGCACCAGTGTTGTTTGGACCTAAGCTCAGTCTGGTGAGAGGGCTGAACCCTTGGCAAGAGGGAGATTACAGGGGTCTCTGCTGGTGGTGAGGCAGAACTTGGGTTTTTCACCCCTGCTGGGAACCAGGAGGTATGTTTGAGTAGCAGTGGCATAGGTGGAGAAGGGGCACGGGCTCATCAGAGCTGACAACCACAACACACAAAGCTGGTTGATTAGCAATTTGGTCTGGGGTCATCCACGGATCAGGGAACAAGTCAGGAAAGTGAAGAACCTGCTCCTTCTTAAATCATATCACCTGGGACCTCCTGAAGTTTGAGATAGTGCAGCCTGGAAACAGCACCCCACTTTAAGGAGCTAAAATTCAAGAAAGGTAAGATGAACAGACAGAGAAAGTTGAGGACCATAGAAAGTTTCTTTAGTGACAAGGAATATCAAGGTATACCCTCAGAGGAAGATGTCAACATCAGGGCCCCTATATCTAAAGCTTCTAAAAAAATACAAATTGGTCTCAGGCCATAGAGGCACTCAAAAAGGATTTTGAAGATAAAGTTAGAGAGGTAGAGGAAAAAATGGAAATAGAAATGAGGGTAATTCAGGAAAGACATGAGAAAAAAAGTCAGCAGCTTAAAAAAACAAATTGGCCAAATAGAAAAGGAGGTTCAAAAGCTCTCTGATGAAAATAATTGCCTAATAATTAGGATTGAACAAATGGATGCTAGTGACTTTATGTGAAACCAAGACACGATAAAGCAAATCCAAATGAACAAAAAAAAGAGGGCAATGTGAAATATCTTCTTGGAAAAACTGCTGACCTGGAAAATAGATCCAGGAGAGATAATGTGAAAATTATTGGACTACCTGAAAACCATGGTAAAAATACGAGCTTAGACATCATCTTCCAAGAGATCGTCAAGTAAAATTGCCCTGATATTCTAGAAGCAGGAGGCAAAATAGAAATTGAAAAAATCCACCAATCAACTCCTGAAAGAGATCCCAAAATGAAAACTTCCACGAATATTATTGCCAAATTCCAGAGCTCCCAGATCAAGAAGAAAATATTGCAAGCTGCCAAAAAGAAAGAATTCAAGTACTGGAATACGATATTCCAGAAGGCAAAGGATTTTGGATTACATCCAAGAATCACCTACCCAACCAAACTGAGTATAATCTTTCAGAGGAAAATGGGACTTCAATGAAAAAGAGGACTTTCAGGTATTTGTGATGAAAAGACCCAAACTGAATGGCAAATTTGACTTTCAAATATAAGACTCCAGATAACCATAAAAAAATGGAGTTGGGGGACATACTTGGGGTCATGCAGTAGGTGACTGTCTTGTGTCTGAGGCCAGATTTTGGCTGGGATCCTCCTGGGTCCAGGGTGGAAGCTTTGTCCACTGTGTCACCTAGCTGCCCCATGGGGACATCCTTAGGGCAAAATTGAGGGGAGAGGGGAATGCACTGGGGGAGCGGGAAGGGCAGAGGTAGCATGGGGTGAAATCCTACATGAAAGAAACAGGAAAGGGCTTGTGGAGTGAGGGAAGAGATGGGAGAGGAGCAGGGCAGTAAATAAATTTTACACTCATCAGAATAGGCTCAAAGACCTTAATCTCATCAGATTTGCCTCAAGGAGGGATTAACACACACACACCCAATTGGGTGGAGTCATCTATTTAATCTGGGCTTTAAATGAGCCTAACACTCATTAGAATTGGCTCAAAGACCTCAATCTCATCAGAATTGGCTCAAGGAGGGAATAAAATACACACTCAATTGGGTGGAATAATCTATCTAACCCTGCAGGAAAATAGGAGGGGAAGGGGATAAAGAGAAGGAGGCAAAAGAAGGGAGGGAAGATTGGGGGAGGGAACAGATAGAAGCAAATCCCTTATGAAGAGGAATAGGGTGAAAGAAGATAGATAATAGAGTAAATATCATGGGGAAAGGAATAGGATGGAAGGGAAACAATTAACAATAGTAATCATGAAAAAGAGAAAAGGGGGGAAAATTGTCCAAAAAATATTTATAGCAACTCTTTGTGGTGGCTAAGAATTGGGAATCAAGGGAATGTCCATTAATTGAGGAATGACTGAAGAAGTTGTGGTATATGATTGTAGTGGAATGGTATTGTTCTATAGGAAATAAAAAACAGGAAGATTCCAGAAAAACCTGTAAAGACACATATGAATTGATGTATAGTGAAGTGAGCAGAACTGGGAAGACATTGAGCATAGTGACAGCAGTGTTGTTTGATGAGCAATTGTGAATAATTTAACTACTCTCAGCAATACAATGATCCAAGACAATCCCAAGGGACTAATGATGAAGCATACTATCTACCACCATAGAAAGAACTGAAAAAAAAAAGAGCACTGTGGATTGTACATATATAACCTATATCAAATTGGTTGATGTCTTGTGGAGGGGGGAGGAAAGGGAGGGATGGAGAAAAATGTGGAACTTTAAATCTTATGAAAATGAATGTTGAAAACTACCCTTACATGTAACTGGGAAAATAAAATAAATGTTTCTTGCACTGAAAAAAAAAAATAAATCCAGTGAGACAAGGTCAAAACATAAAAAATAAGAATAATAAATCATTTTATCATTTATTTCACTGTCTGAAACAAAATTATCTGCATGAGGAGTCAGATATTTTCATCTTCAATGCTTTAAATAGTAAGAAAACTTCAACAGATGTATATCTAGTCCAAGATTCTCAGATAGAGAATAAAGCTTTACATAAAGTCTCTATGCATTCATCATCTCATTGCTCCATTGGCCATCTCTACAATTTATTCTTCCTTAAGTTTTTGAACTCTAGGCAGGAATATTATCTTCTCAGGGTCACTCAGTAATGACCTTTTGTCTAATTTGTTGAGCCGGACATAAGATTCAACTTACTGATTAAAATGTTTCATCGCTTTTCACTATATCTTAGTTATATCTATAGTGTATGTACTGAATTTTAAAATCATTACTGCAGCTTTCTTAATACCCATAACATGAGTTTTGGCACATAGAAAGCGGAGGCCATGGTTGATCTCATCCTTGGAACATGACAGCCATTTTTACTGCTCTTCCTGGTTATTTTCTCCCACAATTTCTGGCCCCTCGCACTATCATTCTTTTTTCCTACATTATACATGTTTTGCTCTTTCCATTTCCCCCCCTTCTTTACTTTAATGAACTTTAAATTAGAATAGAAAGTCATCAAGAAATTGCTTTATTCCAAGCCTCCACTAACTTTCCTGGACAAAAACCCATCATTACAGTCTATTCAACCTTGGCTAAAAAAGTCAAGTCTCACAATCTGACACCGTCTTCTTATCTATCTTTTGACTTCCCACATCTTCCTTTCTCTTAGAAAAGTTCTGCCTTCAATTGACAACAGTGAAGAAAATAATTCCTGTGGCTGTCTAAGCCATCAGTCTCTTGCCCAGAATTTCATCTATGATTTCAAGCATTCTAATCTACAAGGCTCAAAAAATCATACTGTCACTAATGAGAACAGGAAAATTGGAAATGGAAGCCAGATAGGAAAGGGAGGGAAGATGACAAGTCATTTCAAATATATTAATGTTGAGATGAAGACAAGAATCCTATTAGAATATCTAAATGTAGACACTTAGTTGTTTCAAGCATTCAAGAAAAATTTGAGATGAATTTCCACCTATGAATATTTCAGCATATTTAACCTTTCTGTTTCTGTCATCTCTGTTATTCAAAGACATTATTCTAATTCTTTATTATGTCAAGAAGGATACTGTTGGTTCTACTCTTCACTTAAACTCAATAAAGAATTTATTAATAGTCCAATATGTTCAAGGCACAAATACAATAAATTATAACAAAAATTCTTACCCTCAAAGATCTACCTACAGGGACAGAATATGCACACATACAAGAAATACAAAGTATATAATAAGACATATATACAAAATAATGTCAAAGAGAGAGCACCAGTGATCTTAGGTCTAGGTCTGAGATTCTATGCTACTACCTTTCCAATCTTGTTTTCTACTACTTTTCTGACACCCTATGTTCCAATCAAACTAGAATGCTAACTGTTTGTTGATCTCCTCCTGCCCTCTTCCACCTCTAAGCATCCAGGTAAGTTATTATCTATACTTGTAATGAATTCTCTCCAAATTTTTCCATGTTGAAATCCTTCTCTTCTTACTATACCCACTTTATTTGCAAAAACTTCCCTATTTCACCAAAGGGAAAATTTTCTCTAAATTATAAAACTTTCTTAGAATACTTTGTCTAGATTTCTTAATTGTTCTTACCACCTTTTACATTATTATCATACTAATTTGTATCATGCTCCCCTATTCCATCTCCACCATCATTTATTGGGTTGTAAGATCCTTGAGCCCAAGAATAATGTAGTTTCCCTAGTAACTGACAAGATGCCTTGTATAGAGTTTATTAAATAGTTGTTGAATTAAATTCAATTGGCTTGGGAAAATTAATATATCACCAACACCATCAAAATCATGATGATCTTTGTTCTTAACATTATCATCAACATCGTCATCAAAAAATTTAGAAGTTTGGAGTTCCGCTAGATTCTATAAAATCAAAGTCCCTCCTACTCTAAACTCTGTGAAGCTTATGCAAACAAGAAAAAATCAAAGGTTCAGCCCCTAAACTCCAGCAGTTTAGATTTTGCTTCTAGCAAAGAGTTCTATATGTCCAAACAGTAGCTACTAACCTACCATTATTGGAGCACATTTTGATGGTTTGGTTTTGTTAACTACAAGGATGGTACATTGTGCCAAATAATCCTCATTTCCCCCCACTAATCTCTATTTTAAGTAATGTTATTTTATGTTATATTTGGAAGACAGCTGGCCAATTGTATAGCAGGAAAAAAAAAGATGTGTTCTGTTTTGCTTTCTTCCAACCCTCCACTAACTTTCCTAGACAAAAACCCATCATTACAGCATGTTCAATCTAACTGGTCCATTTAAAAAAAATATATAGTAAACCACAGATTTAATTGGTTTAGGGAGCACTCCATAAGAAGTGACTTTGACAATGCAGATGAGTGTCTTCTCTGCCACTCAGAGTCTGAGTTACCTGGAGCACTGAGAAGTGAAATGCTTTGCCAGGATCACACAGGTAATATGTCACGAGAACTTGAACCAAGATTTTCATGCAATCTTCCTGCTGAACAGTCCAGTATTGCTGCTCCTGACAGTACACCCTCCCACTGGACATTCAGTTCCCACCCTGGGGCTGAGTAGGCAAGGGAGAGCTCAAAATATCAAGCTGGCCTAAGCTGTTCTACTGTGCCATCTTCTAGTCATGCTACAATACTTCCTCCATCCAATGTTTCCTTTGGTAACAATAAAGACAAATGAAACATTATTTTAGAAAAATGATGTAAATAATTTGATTACTAAATAGGGCTACTCATCTTCTCTATGACTTTGTCCTTCCCTGGAGACAACTTCGCTACTAGAAAGTAATGTCTCCTCCACTAAAATGTAAACTACTTAATGACAGGGACTGTATTTTGAATTTAAATGCACAGCATTTGACACACTGCCTATCACATAGTGAAACCTTAAAAAATGCTTTTACATTAATAGATGATTGTACATTCATTCATACATTCTTGTCTGCAAGGTGATCCAAACTGTCTTTCATCCAGTTCCCCATGAGGATTATTAAAGCTGGACTTCATTTTTACTGAGCTCTACCAATTTAGTTAATAATTCAGGGGAACACAACTGAAACAGTAGGGGTACAGAGTCAAATTGTATTGTTTAAGAACTGTTATAAAAAAACCACTATGAACATAGGAGAGTTGCTTAAAGCAAAGCTTTGTTACCAAAAAAAAAGTTATTGAATATCTTTCTAATTAATCAAATTACATTGTTGACTATGGTTTGATTATGGAAATATATCCACCTAATACTTATGATCAAATTATACATCAAAATGAATTGGACTGTTGCCTAAAGGGGCTTGGTGCTTAAAAAATACTGCTAATTAATCTTTTTAATTCAAAACTTATTGAATCCTTAGAAATAAATTAAAAATAAATTCTAATTTACTTTTCATCAAAGCAACTTTTGTTCATTGATCAAGAACACATTAGTGTCCCACAATAATACACATATAAAACTGCTACTTGTTTATGTCCTTTTGTATATAAAATATTTAGTTCAGGAAAGCAAAATATCACCTTAAAGTTTCTTCTACTTCAATATTTCTTACATGCATATGCCAAAAATTAAAAAAAGATTCTTTGAAATATAAAATAGGGTTAATATTCTTTGAAAATCTTCTGACTATTAATGTATATAAGGCATTAAAAAAAGGAGAAATAAATTCATCAATTATATTTTAACTATCATTAAAGATATTCAGTGCAGAGTCAAAACTAAAGAAAGATTCCCTAGAAATGGTGTGGTCCTCAAGCCAATGTTGTTTAGATTCGGCATTATGTCTATTGACTCAAGTCCAAAATATTCCAGGTCATTCTAAGCCGTAGCTATTGTTCAATAAAGGCTTTCTCAAAAGAGATTTATGTAACTTCACGCAGAAATAAATGAATGAAAAGGCAGTTATTAGGTACTTCCTATCTACAAATCACGGTAGCTGTACTTGGAATATAAACAGAAAAACAAGATAGTCTTTTTTTCAAGGAGTTCACATTCTAATGAGATACACACCCCAGGATTCTTAGGGCACAGCAACAAAGTATGTAGTAATCCATCTCTGTTCAAGATCTTTCCATTCATAAAACTATCTACATATTTGATGTTAAAACCATTTGGCAAGGGCCAAGGACTTTGGTGGCAAGAACTTTCTTTTCTTGGTTTTCAGTAACTGTCACAGCTAAGGACACAGGGGCAATAGCATTTGCAGAAGCAGTTGCCAGGTAGCACTTCACAAGAGTGGGTTCCCTGGATAATGGCTATGAGATAGAATTAGGGCTCGTGTTCTGAGGAAAACTGCTATTCCCAGTGCTTTAAGATTGAGGCTTCCGGGGGGCGGCTAGGTGGCGCAGAGGATAAAGCACCGGCCCTGAATTCTGGAGTACCTGAGTTCAAATCCGGCCTCAGACACTTGACACTTACTAGCTGTGTGACCCTGGGCAAGTCACTTAACCCCCATTGCCCTGCAAAAAAAAAAAAAAAAAAGATTGAGGCTTCTGGGATTTTTACATCCAGTTTTAAGGGGAGGTGGTTGTTGATTTGGTAGCACTCATTTGATTGACCTAGCATACCCTGTCTCTTGTCTTTCCCTCAGAGCACCAAGTTGCTTCAGCTAAGCTGGCTTGCTTTTGCTATGAGCAGAAGTTTGTCAGCTGCTGGTGGAGATAGATGGCCCCTTCTCCACAGGAGTACCTATCCTGGATAATGACTGCAAATACTGGGCTAGAAATAGAGCCAATGTTGGTGGGAGGGGAAAGAGAAGTGCTTCCATTCCCAGGGTTTTTCTTCCCATCACTGGCTAAGTGTTGGTGGAAACAAGAGTGGTGAGTCTAGTGTTTGTTCTCCTTGATAATGTCATTAGGGGCCAGACGAGAAAGTTCCAATAACCTGGGGGTGGTGGAGGAACTACTCTTCCTTGCCCAACTTAACCTCACAAGTTTCCTTCCATTTCCTTTCCTCTTGGTTAGAATCAGATTCATCCACACAGCCAAAATCCCATAACATTTATCCATTGTGTGGGGGGGGGGGGGCACGCAGGCCCAGAATTGGACAGAGGCAAGAATGTGGATGATAATCAAACCAACCCTAAGGTTTTACCTCACAGCAAACATATTAACAAATGTGACAATAGGTTTTAAAAGGTGACAATAAATGTTAAAAATAGATGTTAAAAGGTGATAATAGGTGATCCAAGATGATGGAGTAGCAGAAGCAACACAGTAAAATTTTTGCAACGTTCTCCTCTAAAATATTTCAAAATAAAACACCACATCAAATTCTGGAATGTCATAGATAGTCAATAAAAAGTCAGAGTAAGAATTTTCCCAGCCCAAGACAATTTAAGAAGTCAGCAGGAGAAGTTGATGGCACTACATTAGGTGATAATGCTGAGTTCCCATGGGGATAATGTCATCAGAGGGCCTTGGAAGCAGCTGTGACAACTTTGGGAGCTCTCAGACCATAAATGGCAAGAAAATTTGACAACTGGTCAGATTGAGATTGCACAGTACCCTAAGTTTACATTGAGCTCAGGACAGGTCACTGTTTGGCAACTTCTTTGCCCATATGTAGATCTGGATCACAGTTTCAGGAAAAAGAGGAGTGCCAGTGTTTAGTAACAATGGTGAATGGGCCCTTTTCACAGTGCCAGGGCCAGAGGAAGACTAAGGCTTGCAGCTGAAGGGAAACAGGAGTCCTTCCTGAGTAAAAACCAGAGAGTAAGCCAGGAGATCAGTGACCATGAATCTCCTAGGATAAAACCACTGGGGAAACACTGAAAACTTGCAGACATAATAGCACAAAAAAGTATGAAGCTTGGGCCAGTGTCATCCCCACCCTAAGGTGAGCAGAGCCCAACTTTACTATAAAGTACCCAGTCAAGAAATAGGCAGGAAAATGAACAAACAACAACAGCAACAAAATAGTAGAACCATAAAAAGCCATTATGTTGGCTGGGAAGGTAAAGACAGAAACTCAGAAAAAGACAACATGAAAACAGGTTCAAACAAAGCTTGAAAGAAAAATGTAAATTGGATACAAACCTAGAACTCCTAGAATTCCTGGAAAGGATAAAGAAAGAGATAAGAGTGGTAGAGGAAGATGGGAAAAGAAATGAAGCAATGCAAGAAACTTATGAAAAGAGAATTAACAGTTTGGTAAGAGAAAAGGGGGAAGGCAAAAATACTGAAGAAAATAACACTAAAATACAGAATTGACCTAAAACAGAAGAGACACAAAATTCACTGAAGAACTCTTTAAAAAAGCAGAATTGACAAAATGGACAAAAAGAAACAAAAGCTCTTTGAAAAAAGAATTTATTAAAACTTTATATTGGTTAAGTCAAAGATAATGACTCCATGAGACATCAAGAAACAACCAAAGTCAAAAGAATGAAAAATATAGAAGAAAATGTGAAATATCTCATCAGGAAAACAAATGACATAGAAAATAGACCAAGGAGAGATACTATAAGAATTCTTGGACTACCCAAAGCGATGATAAAAAAAAAATGTTTGGGCAACATCTTTTAGGAAATTATTAAAGAGGTCCAAAAAAAAAGAAAGAAATTATCAAAGAAAACTGAACAGATTTATTGGAACCAGAGGGCAAAATGGAAATTGAAAGAATTCACTGATCACTCCCTGAGAGAGATCCCAAAATGAAAACTGCCAGGAACATCACAATCAAATTCCAGAGCTTACAGACCAAATTTTTTCCATTATCATGGAACTAGTCAGGAACAGACAGGATTTGTCAGCTTCCACATTAAAAACTAGAGGACTTGGAATATGATATGCCAGAAGGCAAAGGAGTTAGGATTACAACCAAGAATCATTTACTCAGAAAAATTGAACATAATCTTTTGGGTGAGGGGGTTGGGGAATGGATATTTAATTAAATAGAGGACTTTCAAGCATCCCTAATTAAAAGAACAGAGCTGAATAAAAATGTTGACCTCCAAAGAGAAGACACAAGAGAAACAAAAAGGTAAAAAATAAATAAGAAAGAGAAAACATAAGAAATTCAATAAGGTTAAGTGGTTTATATTTTCTATATGACAAGATAATATTTATAACTTAAGAATTTTATTACTATAAAAGTAATTAGGAGTATATATGGAAACAAGAAATGATATAATGTGACTTTGATGGGATGATACCCTCCAAAAAATAAAAGGGTAAGAAAGAAAATTGCACTGGAAGAAGGGGGATATTGAATGGAGTAAATTATCCCATATAAAATAGGCATGAAAGAGCTATTATAGTTATAAAGAGCTATTATAATTGAGTTATTATAAGATGTGGGGAAGGCAGGCAAAGTTTAAACCTTACTCTCATCAAAATTGTTTCAAAGAGAGAATAACATATGCACTCAGTCAGATATAGAAATCTATCTTTGCCTTATAAGGAAGCAAAAAGGGATGGGGATAATAGAAGGGGGAGGAGGGACTAATAAAAGGATCAAAGAACAAATCACAGAACAAATTCATAATTTCATTAAATAAAATGACAACAATGAAACAACAAACCAATATATATGGAATGCAGCCAAAATGGCACTTAGGGGAAAAACTATCTCTCTGGTTGCTTAAATAGTGAAAAAGTATATCATGGATTTTATATGCAATTTTAAAAACTAGAAAAATAACAAATTAGAAATCTCTAAAAAAGGAAATAAAAAACCAGCATTATATGGCACTCACACAAAAATTGACCATGTATTAGGACATTAAAACCTCACAGCCAAATGTAGAAAAGCAGAAATAATAAATGCATCATTTTCAAATAATAATACAATAAAATTACATTCAATAATGGACAATGGAAAGAGATATTAAAATTAATTGGAAATTAAATAATCTAATGCTAAGAACAATTGGATCAAAGGAGGTTAAAAAAGAAAAAAGGGTTAAGAATCTTTAATAAAAGAGATGGGGTTGTAGCTCTCTCATTCTCCAGGAGCCAAATTCCATAATCCTAAAGTGACCCTATTCCACAGTTCCCACACTGGTCACTTGCTCATGGGCCAGTTTTGTGATTTTATATAGTAAAGATGGCCCTTTTTTGCCTTTTCTTGGATTTCCAATCACTGCTCAGTCTGGGCTCACCTGAGATTTGTTTTGGAGTAGTTGTTGGTGGAGTTAAGTTTCACTGCTACCTCTTATTTCCATATCTTAGGCTGGTCTCGGAAGTTTACTTTTCTTTAATTTCTTTTTTTTTCTTTTTTTCTTTTTTTGATGAGGCAATTGGGGTTAAGTGACTTGCCCAGGGTCACATAGCTAGTGTCAAGTGTCTGAGGCTGAATTTGAACTCAGGTCCTCCTGAATCTAGGGCCAGTACTCTATCCACTGCATCAGCTAGCTACCCGTCTTTCCTTTAATTTCTAGCCATTGATCCCCAGCACTCCTCTGTGTGGTCAGGTAGAATTGGCCTAATTTCTTGTTTCTATGCTGAACTCTATCTCATTAACATAATTAGTTAAAGTATTGAATTTTAAAATGAAAAGATATATTTTATAATAGTAGCTAAAAATGTACTACATGATCATGTATTGTATTTACCAAATGGCACCTTTTAAAAAAATAAAGTATTTTATCATTTTCCAGTTACTTGTAAAGATAGTTTTCAACATCTGTTTTCATAATCATTTTAGTTCCAAATTTTCCCTTATTCCCTTCCCTCCCCCCTCCCAAGACAGAAAGCAATCTGATATAGGTTATATATGTACAATCACATTAAACATAATTCTGCATTAGTTATATTGTAGAAAAAGAATCAGAACAAAAGGGGAAAACCTCAAAAAATTAAAAAAAAATAAAAGTAGAAACAGTGGTTCAATCCGCATTCAGAATCCACAGTTCTTTTTTTTTTTTTTTTTTTTTGGATATGGAGAACATTTTCTATCATGAGTTCTTTGGAACTGTCTTGGGTCATTGAACTGCTGAGAAAAGCCAAGTCTTTCACAGTTGGTCATCACACAATGTTGCTATCACTGTGTACAATGTTCTCCTGGTTCTACTCACTTCACTCAGTATCAGTCCACTGAAGTCTTTCCAGGTTTTTCTGAAATCTGCCTGCTCATCATTTCTTATAGCACAATAGTATTCCATTACATTCAAATACCACAACTTGTTCAGCCTTCCCCAATTGATGGGCATTCCCTTGATTTCCAGTTCCTTGCCACCACAAAGAGAGCTGGTATAAATATTTCGTACATGTGGGTCCTTTTCCTTTTTTATGATCTCTTTGGGATACAAACCTAGTAGTGGTATTACTGGGTCAAAGGGTATGCATAGTCCCATAGCCCTTCTGCCATAGGTTCAACAAATGGAAAAATTTAATCTGAGGAATGAATTGGGAGAGATTATAAAGTACTCTCTGTGTGCCAAATGCTATATTAAGCCCTGGGATTGCAAAAAGAAAAAGTAAGTTAATCTCTACTATCAAGTTCCTCACACTCTCATTGGGGGAAAGAACATATCAAAGCAAATTCAGTTGCAGAAAGAATAGAAAAGCACAGAGATCCTGAAGTAAAATGCATTGTAGGATTCAGTACTTAGCTTATGTTTTTGCCTGACTGTGATTCTATCTCTAATTTAGATGGATACAAACATCATGGCATCAGAATTATAATATTTTTCCTCCCATCTAATTTTAACTTCTTTTATTAGTGTGAAAATCACTATTTGTTATTTTTCACCCTTAAATTTTTTGAAGAAATTAATCTGCAGTGAAGAGAAGTACTTGAATGGTGGTAAAAATGAAATCAATTTGAACAGAATTGGTAATTTTCTTTTTCTGAGTATGAATCATATGAAATTATAGATGTGAAAATTTCACAAAATTACCAATTTTGAGAATTAGAAGTGACTTCCATGGTCACCTAGTTCAAACCATGCTTGATAGCAATTCAGAATTTTTTTTTTAAATCATAATTCTATTTGCCCTCAGCCTAAAAATTCAGTATCTGATTTAATATCCTTTTCAAATAAGTTTTATTCATTCCCCAACCCATCATCAATTTAACTAACCTATTCTTCATAATTAGTATACACCCAAAATCATAATATTCTACTAGGTAAAAAGCCTTTGACAGCTAATCAGGAAAGTTGGGTTTCCTAACCACACACTGTGTGACCTTTTGTACGTCCCTTACTGTGTTTGACCCTGATCTCTAAGGTTCTTGCAGGCTTTGAAATTCTATTCTCTCGTTTTTTTGTTTTTTTTTTGGTGGGACAATGAGGGTTAAGTGACTTGCCCAGGGTCACACAGCTAGTATGTGTCAAGTGTCTAAGGCTGGATTTGAACTCAGGTCTGCCTGAAATCCAGGGCTGGTGCTTTATCCACTGCGCCACCTAGCTGCCCCCTGAAATTCTATTCTTTAGTGTACTTCAGGGAGAGTTGTAAAAAAAAACCCTCAGGAACCAATTAATCCAACCCGTACCTAAATAGGAATCCCTAATAAAATATCCCTAAGAAAGGGAAAAATGGTTACTAATAATAATTAATAATAATAATAATAATAATAACTTTCATATTGTACCTACTATGTGCCAAGAACCTGCTAAGTGTTTTATGATTCTTATTTCATCCTTACAACAATCCAGTGAGGTTGCTGTTATCATTTTATCCCTATTTTACAAATGATGTAACAGGCTAAGGGACTCGCCGAGGGTCACACAGCTAGTAATTGTCTGAGGCTGGATTTGAATTCAGTTCTTCCTGATTCTACTTGAGGAAGTCAAATGTTGATGAAAGGATCATATATTTAAAGTTATAAAAGACCTTAATTGTTTTTTTTAATCCTACACTTTCATTTTAGATAGAAGGTAAAGGAGAATAAGTGAGGTAAAGGGCCTTGCTCAAAGTTCCACAAAGGATCTCAGTCCTGAGACTGACTATTTCACATTGGAATGGAAACCTTTTTTTGTATCAAACTAAAAGCTGCCTCTCTCCAGGGTCCATGAACATGAATTGCTCCTAGTTCAGCCAAGCAGAAAAGGGTCAATCCCTGATATACATGACAGTCCTTCAATTTTTTTTTCCTGTGGGGCAATGGGGGTTAAGTGACTTGTCTAGGGTCACACAGCTAATGTCAAGTGTCTGAGGCCAGATTTGAACTCAGTTCCTCCTGAAGCCAGGGCTGGTTCTTTATCCACTGTGACACCTAGCTGTCCCAGTCCTTCAAATTTTTAAAGACATCTATCCTCTCCCTCCAAGTTTTGTCTTCTGCTTTATCCATTCAATCTACCTAGGACTTGGTTTCTGGCATTCTCACAATTGTATTCAGCCTCCTCTGGACATATTTGAGGGGTTTTTACAATTCAAACTATTGAAAGGCTAATTAATTTATGAATTATGAAATGGGGCAGGCATACCCAATTCTTTGGGCACTCACCAGGAAAGACCATGATGGCAGTGAGGGGTGAGGCTTTGGTCACACTTTAATAAGACCCAGAGTGTACAGAGGTAAACAGCCATAGAAAGTACAGAGACAAGAGAAAAGGTAGAGGTAGTTTACAGAGGCAGACAGTATAAAGATGGAAATGGGATGATGGAGTAAGGCAGGCAAGGGTGAGGAAGAGGACATGAAAAGTGAAAGGCACAGAAAGTATAACATATAACCATGGATGAGAGATAGGAGTTATCAGCATCATGGACACAGATGGAGTTTGACATCTCAAATTTGTAGAATGGTGTGCATGTGTGCATGTGTGTGTGTGGGGGGGGAGGGACAGACTAATTCTTATACATGCTACCTTTGGGTCAATTGATTAACATACCGAAATCATCTCAAAGTTGTCACTAAAACATTGAAATTAACATGTCTACATCATCTCAAAATCATTAGCTTCCTTCAGTGTTCTGTTGGTTTAAACTTCCCTGAGATTTATATATCATAGGACCCAGAGGTTCTGATAGAAAGTCCTATGTGACCTCTCTTGATTTAGCACATTTTCTCAGACTGTGATTTTAGTTTAATATATGACAAAGTTTACAAATTATATCCCTTTGATATTTTGGATGGTCTGTACATGATATCTAGGTTCACCTTTGGGATCTTACTTCCTGATATTTATTTCTTTTTATGGGGTACATGTAAACTTACTATGATGACTAGAAGGGGGCCTGGTCAAGGGGATCAGAACAAGATACAATTTTTAAACAAGTATCTAGCATTTGTTTACTATGTGCCAGGGACTATGCTACATACTAGAAATACAAAGACAACAAAAGAAATAATAGTTAAAAATGAAAAATCTACTGTCCTAAAATAGCTTGCTTTCTATTGAGAGTGGGGAGCAATAGGCACACAAAAACTTATAAAACATGAGTTTTGTAATGGAAAAACAATTGGCAGTGGGGAGAAATTATGAACTTGTTTGGCAGAGCAACTAACACAGGAATTTTTAACCCAAGAACCATGAACTCATTTAAAAATTATTTTGATACGCTTTTTAAATAAACCTATAAATTTTCTTTTCCCGTTACATGGAATAGTGGATAAAGTGCTGGGCCTGGAGTCAGGAAGATTCACCTTCCTGAGTTCAAATCTGGCCTCAGAAACTTACTAGCTGTGTGACCCTGGGGAAGTCACTTAACCCCAACTGCCTTAAATATACAGGGCCATCTCAAGTCATCCTGATGTATATCTTGCCACTGAACACAGATGGCACTGGAGGAGACAGTGAGATTGGTGACCCTGCACAGCCCTCCCTCACTTAAATCGAATTCAGTGCAAGTCATGACATTATCCTGATGTTATGATCGTGTTCAAGAATGAAGGACAAACAACAAATAACTTCTATAAAATGAGTTGAAGAAGGAAATGACAAACCATTCCAGTATCTTTGCCAAAAAACAAACAAAAAACCCAAATGGGCTCACAAAGTTAGATACAACTAAACAACAACAAATACATTTTATTTTATTCATTTAAAAACATTAGTCTGAGGTTTCCCTAGGTTTTTCCAAACTGCCAAAAGGATCTATCATCCAAAAAATAATGTTAAGAATTCTTGTGAGGGGGCAGTCAAGATGGCAGAGGAAAGACATTAAACGCACAGAGCTCCTGATACGATCACTCCAAAAACAGCAACGAAAGAACCCCTGGAGCAGAAAAACACACAAAAATACGGGCTGAGATTATTCTCTAGCTATAGATAGATTTTAGGGGGCCGTGCCACAAGTAAAGTCTAACCCCGCAATTGAGCTGACAGACACACCAGACATGCAGCTGGAGGAATTTACCCCAGAGCCTCTGAATCAGCAGCTACAGTGCTGGCATCTTCTGGAGCTGAGTCTGCGGTCAGTGACATGGCTGATCAGCTGGACGGGGGACAGGCAGAAACTGAAGGGGTATCAGTGAGATGGGGGAAGAATTCGGCTGTCCCACCCCAGCAGGAAAACAGGAAGAAATCCTGAGCAGCGGAGGCTCAGGTTGGGGAGGTGCACAGGCTCTTCGAAGCCAAGAACCACACCATAGAAATCTTTGCTGGTTGGTTGTTTTAATAAGTAGTCTTGAATTTATCTCCAGACCACAGAACAGGCCAGGTGAGAGCAAAACAGGCCCTCCCTCAAACCAAAACACCTGGAACCCTCTGAAGCTCAGAACAGGAGTGGAGCCAAGAAGCAGGTTCTCCCCTCCCCACCACCCCTCCCCCAGTGGAGAGTTTAAAATCAATTAAAAGATGAGCAAACAAAGAAAGGTTCAAAACTATAGAAAGCTTTTTCAGTGACAAGGAAGATCAAGGTGTAGCCTCAGATGAGGAAATCAACCTCAGGGCCCCTACATCCAAAGCTTCCGAGAAAAATATGAACTGGTTTCAAGCCATGAAAACTCTCAAAAGGGACTTTGAAGAGGGTAGAGCAGGGAAGGGGGCAGTCAGTGGCAAAACACTTATGAGGAGGATTAGGGCAAAATAAGGTAGACAATGGAATAAATATCAATGGAAGGGAATGGAATGGAGGGAAATAGTTACGTTGATCAGTCGACTACAATGTGAAAATATATGGTACCTACTCTGCTGGGCTGTTGTGAAGAAAATTCTGTCAGATTCAAGGTACTCTATAGAAATTGTGATGAATAGGATGCTATCAGAAAAACCTGTAAAGACACACATGAACTGAAGGAAAGAAATGTACTGTATACAAAATAACAGCATTAGTGTAAGATGATCTGCTGGGAAGCACATGGTTATTTTCAGCAAGGCAATGATCCAATATAACTCTGAAGAACCTAGGAAAAGTACAGTACATCTACAGAGAGAGAACTGATGGTATCTGAAAACAGACTGGAACACATTTTTTTTTTTGACAATTCCTTAATCTGAAGTTTTGTTTTTATCTGTTTCCACTCACAACCTAGATAAGGTAGAATTCTTTGCCATGACTACTCACGTATAATTTATGTTGAATTGTTTGAGTTCTTGGGGTGGGCATGGGAGGGGAGGGAGAAAGAGAAGTTGGAACACAAAGTTTTTTTTTTAAAATTGATGTCAAAATTTGCTTTTACATGTAATTTGAAAAATAAAAGTCTAAAATAATAATAATAAAAAAAGAATCCTTGTGAGAGTATGGGCACACTTCAGATGACCTTTGAAGGGAGCTAGGTATATTGAAGGATAAAGGTAAGGTGGAAGGACATTCCAGGCATGTGGCACAGCCTATGAGAAGCAACAAATAGGAGAAATGTACTGTCAAGCACGGTACACAGCAAATAAGCCAGTTTAGCTGTAATGCGGAATATGTGAAGGAGACTAATATACAATAATCCTGGAAAGCTATACTGAACCAAGAATGCAAAAGGCTTTAAAAGCCAAACCAAGGAGGTCTTTTCATTTTTCAATTTAACCCTAAAGGTAAGAGGCAGCCAATGAAACTCGTGAACTAAGGAATGGCATGGTCAGACCTCTGCATTAGCGGTATGAATTTTGTAGTTGAGGGAAGGATGACTTGGAGCAGTATAGAACTTTAAATGGGTTGCTAGGTTGTACAGTGGATAGAGCACTGTACCCAGAGTCTGGAAGATCTGAGTTCAAATCAAGCCTCAGGCAATTATGGTTATGTGATCATGGGCAAGTCACTTAACCCTGTTTGCCTCAGTTTATTCATCTGTAAAATGAGATGAAGAAGGAAATGACAAACCACTCTAGTATCTTTTTTTTTTGGTAATTATTTTTATTTATTTCAAACAAATACAAAATGAGAAAAGGAAAAAAGTTTCCATCTATACAACAGAATATAAGAGGAGATTCAATATAAAACAATAAATGTCTATTTCAAGAAAATCTATATAATAAATACTACACATTGTTTTTTGAAGCTGCCCAGCTTTTCTTTGCTTCTTTGTTGGTTTTCTTTTGTTCTCTGCTGTGTACTTTTTACTTTGTTTTCCCTTCCTTCCCCCATCCTAAAGAATGCTACAATAATGCATGCATATATGCATGTATCTGTGTGTATGTATGTGCAGTCCACATGAAGTCTCTCACCACACCAAAGTCCTTGATGAAAAGGGGGACCCTCTTTTTCTCCATCTGCCACCACCAAGACAATTCCAGATGAAAATAGGAAGATCCAGCAAGCCAGCCTCCACTTCCTACTTCCTCTTTCCCTCCCTGAAATGGGAGGTCCTTCGAGCTGATTCGTTGAGGGTGGTCTCCTGTTGATGTAGGAGTCCACAGCCTCTGAGAACAGCACCCTACTCAGGGTCAGCCAGGTGTGGTCTCGATTTAATCATTCTTAAGTAGGTTCTCAGTCAGTTTCTCAGTCTCACCCAATTCAATCAATTCTAAATCAGTCTTCAAGTAGGGCCCCTGGACATCTGCCAAGTCCCATTATTTTATCACATCACCTAATAAAGCCATCTTTGGCTGGATAATAGTCTCACTCTGTTCTTTTGTGGGTTATGCTGCTCCAGAAGTTCTCTCATGGCATTATTTTTGGAGTATGTGGACAGGTTTGTCTGGAGCATGGGAGAGTCACAGCCTTTTCTCCATCATCTTGGCTTTGCCCCCTCAGATAGCATCTTTCTTCATAAGTCCAATCTTTCCAAGTTTTTTTTTCTGAATCAACCAGTTCATCACTTCCTAAACCACCACAATATTCCAAGCCAATCACATTCTATCTGATACATAATGTATTTTCTCTATTTTTTCTTTTTTGATTAAATCTATTTTAACTTTAACTTTATCTGAGATCATGATTACAACCCCTGCTGGGATTTTTTACATAATAAGTTCTACTCCTGCCCTTTATTTTATCTTTGTGTGTATCTTTCATTTTTATAATGTTTCCTGAAATCTAAATATTGTCAAATTCATTTTTTCTGCTATTCTTTTTCATTTTATTTATAAATTCATACCAACCACATTCTAATCTACATTTTTGTATTCCTTCTTCCTATTTTTCCTCACTATCTTTCTCATTCTATTTACCATATCATCCTCATTTATCTGCTTTTCTTCTACCTGCTACCTTGTCCTCCTATTCTTTAACTTACTCACACCTCTAAAAGTCCTTCCCTTATCTTCTCCCTCACCCTATCCCCTTGTCCTCTTGTTTCTTTCTGAACTTAGGAGAACTTTATACCCTTCTAGATATTTTGTTGTTTTTCCTTCTTTAACCCATTCCTGATGAGAGTAAGGTTCCAGGACTACCTGCCTTCCTCCATACTAACTTCTACATCATTTTCCTTTTATGCCTCCTTTGTAAGAGATAATTACTCCTTTTTATCTTTCCCTACCCAGTTTTATTTTTTTAGAATCACCCCATCCTATTTATCTCAGCCCAAGCCTTTTTTCTAACCTCCCAAATAGTAATGACAGTCCTAAGAGTACTACTAATATTTTTTCATATAAGTAAACATTTGTCCTTATTGAGTCCCTTATAATTGGCCTTCAATGTTTACCATATATTTCTCCTGGATTTATATGTCAATTTTTTCCTTAAGTACTGGAAGTTTTTGATTACAAAAACCTGAAAGTCTTTCATTTTGTTAATGCCCTTTTTTCATTCAGTATTATACTTAACTTTTCTGGGTAAGTTACCCTTGGCCGTAATCCCAGCTCTTCTGCTCTACAGAATATAGTATTCCAAAACCTACAGTCCTTCAACATAGTAGATACTAGGTCTTGTGTAATGTTTATTGTAGCTCCATGATATTTAAATTGTTTTTTCTTATTGTTTCCAATATTTTCTCCTTAATCTAGGAACTTTGAAACTTCACTATGATATTCCTGTAAGTTTTCCTCCTGAGATCTCTTTCAGGTGGTGATCAGCGGATATTTTGTATTTTTTCTTTACCTTCTTATTGATAATTTCTTGTAATAGTGGATCATGATTCCTTTTTTGATCATAATTTTCAGGTAGTTCAAATAGTCTTTTATTGTTTCTCCTGGATTTCTTCTCTATAACAGTTGTTTTCCTGATGAGATGTTTCACTTTCTCTTCTATTTTTTCATTCTTTTGGTTTTGTTTTGTGATTTCTTTGTGTATTAGAGCATCATTTGCCCATTTCTAGTTTTTGAGGAATTGTTTTCTTAAGGTTTTGATTCTCTATTTCAAGGCGGTGAACTTTCTTTTCGTAATTTTCTTGATTTTCTTGGATTACTCTTATTTTTTTCTATTTTCCCTCAATCTCACTTATTTTATTTTAAAAACCTTTTTTAAAGTACTTCTAAGGACTCTTTTTGGGCTTGGGACCATTTGATGTTTCTCACTGAAAAAGGAGTGGCTTTTTTAGCTCTACAATCTTCCTCTGAATATGAACCCAGATCTTCACTCTGCTCTATGATTGGATTCTTTCTCCTTTGCTTATTCATTTTTATTTATTTATTTGTTTGTTTGTTTTATTTTGTTTTTAGGAGTTATTTTCTGAGGTCTATCTCCAGGCCCAATCTTGGGCTCTCCACTCCACTCCTAAACTACAGCTAGGCCCCTTGCCACACTGTCACATGAATGAATTTGCTCCCTGAGGTCCCTCTAGTGGCTATAAACTACAACTCTTCTCTCTGCCCTGAAACTGAAACCAGGGACTCTATTCTGCTTTAGGTGCTCCCAATCCATAGGGTACCCATTTCTCACTGCTGTACTTGTGATGTGTGTGCTAGCTCCTTCTCTGCATAGCCACAGCCAGGAATGCATCTAGTCAGCACATTAAACAGTGGAAAGTCTTTCCATCTTCTCCTTCTCAGCCTTAAGACCCTCCACAGTGCCTGTGAGATGAAAGTTTCTAAGGCTGAGGCTTCCTCTCAACCCAGCTGCTCTCAGGGCTTGTTGTTTATTGATTCTGCAGTCAGCTATATGGGCTGTTTAAAGTTCACTAGGTGGGGCAGCTAAGTGGCGCAGTGGATAGAGCACCGGCCCTGGATTCAGGAGGACCTGAGTTCAAATCCGGCCTCAGACACTTAACACTTACTAGCTGTGTGACCCTGGGCAAGTCGCTTAACCCCAATTGCCTCACTAAAAAAACAAAAAACAAAAAACAAACAAACAAAAAAAAGTTCACTAGGGCTGAACCTCTACCCCTGGAGGTTGGGTCTTTCCTGGCATCTTTTCAAATTGTCTTGAGGAGGAAAACCGCTTCACCCTGTGTTTATCTCTACGGCTTTGAGGTGATGTTCTGTCTTTTTTTGTGGAAGGAATTTGGAGAGCTGAAAGTTTTCTGACCTACTCTGCCATCTTCCCAGAATCCTCTCTCTATTCTATTATCTTTATAAAAAAAAAAAAACAAGAACAAAAGCACCCAAACAAATCCAAATGATGACGTGAAGAATTGAACACAATTTAAATGATTCAACAACAACAAGAACTTGTGGCCGGTACATTAATTAAGAGGCTATTACAAAAATCCAAAAGAGAGGCAATGAGAATCTCAGTGTAGGTGGTAGTCAGCCATATGAGTGCAGAAGGAAAAAGATAATGATTGTGTAGTTTAAATGACAAGATATGGCATGTGATTAGTTATAAAATGAAGTTGTAAACTTGAGTGACTGAGAGAATGGAAGTGACTTCCACAGAAATAAGGCAGTTAGAAAAATAAAGGCTTTAGGAGATAAGTTAAAGAGCTCTGGAGGCATAGCAACACTAGATCTCAAATTCTATAAGGCAGTAATTGTCAAAACTCTTTGGTGTATGCCAAAAAAGAAAAAAGCATAGAAAAATCAAATCAGTGGAACAGAATAGATACACAACATACAACAGAAAATGGACAAATAAACAGTGTTTGGTAACATAAAACCTTCAACTATTGGGTTTAGAGCATTACTAGACAGAACCTGCTAGGGAAAGTGAAAAGCACTCTAGTAGAAGTTTAGGCCAAGAAGAGAAGATTATGACTAGCAGAAGAGTTCATAACCAGGCAAGGGATAGAAATGTATGATGATAGAAGAAAAAGTATGCACTTTTGATTACATAAAATTGAAAGGGTCTGTGTTCCTTTTTTATTTTTGACTTGTTTTTGTTTTGCAAAACTTGAATCTGTGGAGGTAAAATGAAAAGGGATATTAGTTAACTGGTGGAAGAAGAGATTTTGCAACAAGTTTTTCTGATAAAGGTCTCGTATCTAAGATAAATAGAAATCAATTCAAATATATTAGAATAATATTCATTCCATATCAAGATACATAAACAGGCAATTTTCAAAAGAAGAAATCTAAGATACCTGTAGATACCACCATTCTCTAGATCTCGTGTTCATAGCATTAATGCTATCTTTAACTCTTTCCTTTCCACTTACACCCACAAAATCTCTCCTGTCCTCTCCACTCTTCTCCTTTCCTTTCTTTTTGTTGTTGCAACCATCAATTGTAGGCTACTGATATCATGTGTTATTATACTGTGGGATTTAGAGTTCATAGAGAATTTAGATAAAATTTCATAAAACATTCCATTTTACAGATAAAGAAACTATGGCTTAAAGAGATGGTTCTGAATAATTGCAATAACACTCTAACAGATCTTTCATGCTTCAAAGTCCTCTCTCCACTCAACCTGTCATTTATGTTCTTCTCATATTAAAGTCAGTTTGATGGCTCAGTTGATAAAGTATTAGACTTGAAGTTAAAAAGACCTTACTTCAAATCCTGACAGACACTTACTAACTGTGAGACCTTGATCAAGTCATTTAACCATTCTCAATCTCAGTTTCCTATGAGCACTGACATCATAGAGTTGTTGTGAGGATCCAATGAGTTAATGTTCCTCAAGTGTTTTTGAAACTTTAAAGCTCTATGTAAATGCTAGCTATTAGCAGACAAATTGATATTATTCATTCCAAACATTCTCTTTTTTGTCTTCAGAGTAAAGTTCTAATTCCTTGGTCTGGCATTCAAGCTCTGCAACAATCTAACATCATCCCGCCTCTCTCACCTTATCTCACACTTGTCTCCATGATATACTCTACTCTTCAGCCAAACCAAACTGCAATCTATTACCCCCAACACAGTCTGCCTTTCCCTGATACTAGGCCTTTGCTTATTTTCTTTCTACTTTCCTCCCTTTGTTTATTTGTTTGTTGAACTCCTAATTATCTAAAATAGAAGCTTTTCTTTAAAGGTCCTTTGGCCACTCCAGGCAATATGACCATTTCTCTCTTGATTTTGTATTTCTCTGATACACTTGGCATACTTATTATAACTATCTCCCTACTAGATTGTATGTTTCATGAGGGGATGGATCTTGTCTTATCTGGACTCGTTACCTCTCATTTCCTTAGGAATGTACTGTTTATATAATAGGTGTTTAATAAATGTTTGTTGGATTGAAGTAAAGTGATTTGAATGAATTTTTTCCTATTAGAATGCCAAGGCCAGAATCATAGACACAGTAGATTGCTAATTTTTTTTTTATGTCTGTCTTCACAGAGAAAAAAAAAAACAGATCAGAGAAATTATTTTCATAATGTCCCCTATAGGAAAAAACCAACCAGGAAAATTATTTTCCTAATGTCTCCTACAGAAAAAAACAGATCAGAGGCAGACATAGTACCAGTTAATTTTATTTACTCCAAGAACAAGCAGGCATGAATCATGTGGGGACCCCTTCCAAAGAAGGAGCTCTCAAAGTTCCCCTTTTTTGTGATAGTATATAAACCTTTTTTCTTTCACTAGTTACTTGGTGACACCAGTTTCATTAGCATGATAGGAATCAACCTAAATCAAATACTCTAACAGGCAATTTAAAGAAACTGGAAGGGTTTATCAAAGACAAGGATGCCTAGATATTTGATAAGGAGAACAATAAGATCTATTTACTCTCTTGAAGAAAGAAATCAGTGAATAGAGACTCATCTGATAACTATCTGGGTTCAGTTTGAAGCTTAGTCAAAGGGCATTGTGCTCCTTTTAATCCAGGGTTTCATAAAATGTGTTTCTATAATAAAACAGCCCCATCAAATCCAGGTGGTCCATACATTCATCAGAACAAAATCTACCCCCAAAGCTATGCTTGCAACAATTTCCTCAGTACTAATAACAGCCCAGTTACAACCTCTTTGCTGCCATTATTTGTTCATTTATACTAAATCCCAAATTCAAAGTGACTCAAACAGGGTATTTACATGCAAACATTATTAAACATTAATTGGAAATTTGTTTCATTTCTCCTTCCATTTGAAGATAGGAAATTCACATTTCAAAATATAGAACTATTTATGAATAAAATTCAAGGAAGCAAATATTATTAATTATATGTTCAGACAGAAAATGGAAATATGCTAAGAATTACAGGTGAGTCACAGCCTCAAGAGGAGCCCTGATTTTAATGTGCTGAATTTAGTTCAGTTTCTGATGCATCAAAAATTTTTTGCATTAATAAAGTTGCAAAAAAGGCACTTCCCATACTAAATCTCAAGGTATTCATTAGTGTGTCATGCTTATTCTTTGGGTGCAGAAATTGTCCTTTTGGTTTGTATTTAAAGTTAAAGAATGAATTTTGGAACTAAAAATTTAGGGTCAAAGATTTCAATTTTTCACTAATGTATCTTACAGTGACATACAGCACTCAATAGATAAACATTTATTAAGCACCTGCTACTGGGCATTGTGCTAAATGCTGAGGATATAAAGACAAAAATATTAAATTGACGCTCCCCTCAAGGAGCTTGTATTCTTTTAAGGGAGACAACATGTATATAAGTATACATACAATATTGACAGGGTAGATACAATGTAAAATTTTAGTTAAAAGTTTAGTTGGAATGGCAAGAGCCCCTAGAGATTCAGAAATAGCTTCATTAATCTAAGTTTCCAATGAAACAATGGATTCTAACAGTCATAGGGAGAAAGATGTACATTCCAGGTATAGGGGTGAAATAAGTGATGCAGAAGCATGAGACTGACTATGATATGTCATATGTGAGGAACAGCCAGGACACTCTGGCTGTACACTGAAGCACTAGAAGGAGAGTGATGGGTAATAAGGTTGGAAAACGATTTTTCTTCTTTGCAACTTATCATTTTGGATAATTGCCTGAGTAACTAAAAAGTTAAGTGACTTATACACTGTCACACAGTTGATATGTATAACAAGTAGGCCTTGAATCTATTTATTCCTGATTCAGAGATTTGTTCTCCATCTATTACATCAGGAAGTCTCTCAAATGCCTACTCATAGAGCCGAGAGTTATTATGCACTCCTCTCTTCTCCTTTGAAACTTAGCTGTCACGTGTTCTGACCTACTCTAGGTGGCAGGCTCTCTCTGCTTTCCAACATGGCAATTAACAAACATAATCATATTTGTAAAGAAGAGAACCTGAGTTCCTTGCTTCCTTGCTTCTCCCCATGAAATTTTTCAAGGTAGATAGATGCAGGGGGACATACATTGACAAAACCGTGGAATGGTTATTTCTGTCTAAGTAGTTTGTTTTAGCACCTCTGAATAACCTTCCATCTACACTATGTGTGTGTATATATGGGTGTGTTTGTGGATGTGTGTGTGTAATATGTACTTACTTTTTTTTCATGTTTCCCCTTTTCCATGCCCCATTAGACATGAGATCTTTGAGAGCAAGGATTTTATTTGCCCTTCTTTATTTACCCAGCACAGGTATGGTACCTGATACATAGTAAGTTCTTTACAAATGGTTATTGGTTGACATCTGTAGATGACTATGGGTATTGCCAACAGTAATGGAAGATTAATTATTGTTACTATTACTACTACTACTACTAGTATATATAGTGTTTTAAGGTTTGTTAAGTTCTTTACAAATATCTCATTTTAACCTTACAACAACTCTGGGAAGTAAGTGCTATTTTAAATAATAAATAAGTCAGTCCCATTTTAAATATGGGGAAACTGAGACTGAAAAAGGCCAAGTGACTTGCCAGAGTCACACAGCCAGGGGACATCTGAGGCCAAATATCCTAAAGCATATGAAGACCAAGAGGCTAAAGGAACTCAAAGAGAGCAACTTAGAGGTCGTAGTGATGAGTATTAGAGATAGTGGTCTTTGGAACATGAAACCCTGCTTCCACTACTAAAAGATCTGGAAATATTCAGTAAGAGATTGTATAAAAGATATTCTGTTGAAATAAACTAAAAATGGATCTCATGGAGGTTTTGTGTTCCTTTAGTATTGAATGAGTTAAATATGTATGGCACTTTGGAAACTTTAAATCATATACCTGCTAAGTATAATTATCATCATCATTGTGAATACCATCAGCACATGCATGGCCTTCTCCAGAGACCCAACCTGACTCTCATTAACCCTACTCACTCCTTCAGAGTACCTGACTTTACAACCTTGCTGAGCTCTGGAAGTTGGAAGTTATGAAACTATTTTTATGTGGCTGAGTAGAAAAAAAAAGAAATATAATTTCCCTTCTCTGTAAAATGAGAAAGGTGAGCAAAATGGACTCTGATTTTTCTTCCACCTCTCTATCTCTGATATGACGACCCTATTTAGGATCTTCTATAAAATCAACACTGTGCCTGGATTGTGTGCAATACAAAAGTGTAAGATGTTTAAAATCTACTCTGGAGTTGGGATAGGGAGTTTAGGTTATGTAGCCTCAAGATATTTGAATATAAGTGTTGTAGAGAAGAAGAAGAACATATTTAAAACAAATAACCCTAAAGCTCTGACTCATTGGCAGAACTCCACTACTCAAGGAACACAAGTGGCTAGTACGTCAAGAACCAAACACAAACTTCTTTGTTTCACATTTAAAGCTCATCACAATCTGGTTCCAGTATATATTTCTGGACACATTACATATCACTGGCCTTCAAGCAACTAGCAGCTAGTGAGATCAGGAAATGTTCAAGTAGGAAGTAGTGCTTGAGGTAAGTTTTGAAGGAATCCAGGGATTCTCAGAGGTCGAGATGAGGATGATATGCATGCAATTTCTTTCTTAGATTTTATATGCCATGGGACCCTTCTAAAGGGGGTAAGATGCTCTCAAAAGAAAAGAACAATAAATGCAATTATGTAATCAGGAGGACAATAAAATTAAGCATTCATGTTCGTATACACTTGGACATTAGCTATCTTTTTGCATCATCCTTAGGTACTTCATGAAATTGTTTGCTTCAGGAAATATTTTTCCTTCATAACTCAGTTTAAGGGATCTGTCTTGGACAATGTTAAACAAACTGTTCAGCTTAGCCCAGTTAGAGACATGTAAACACTGAGGAATGTGTATCCATGAATCAATACCTGAGAGGCACAGTAGATAGAGAGACAGACCTAGAGTCAGGAGGACCCAAGTTCAGATCCAGCCTCATCCACTTATTAGCTGTTCTACCCTGGGCAAGTCATTTAACCCTGTTTGCCTCAGTTTTCTCATCTGTAAAATGAGGTGGAAATGAAAATGGTAAACTAGTCCAGTATCTTTGCCAAGAAAACCCCTGTTGGGATCACAAAGAGTTGGACATAGTTGAATAACAACAATTGCTTCTAGCCTTTTTCTACAACAGATTGTCAAAAGTGTTTCTTTCAGTAGAGCCACTTGCCAAGTTCCAAGCCCCTTGCAGTTATTTCCTATGTAATATTTCTCAAACCTGCCAGAGATAAGAATTAGTGTAAGTTAGTGAGGCCTGACAAAACCTAATCACATTGACTTTCCAGTAATTTTTTTTCATGGTAAAAACATGTATAAACCCTTTGATGTTAACATTATAATCATCAAGCCTATAAGAAGAAAAGCAGGTGAGGATATGTACAACTAATCTGAACATTTTGAGAGTTTCAATTTTAACAAACCACTTATTCTTTCTACTTTGCCCAAGGCCTGTGGATGATATGGATAATATAATTTGTAGGTTAGAGAAAGGACCTAAAAAAGGATCCTTGATGACCTGACCTCAAAAATGAATCTGCCTCTCACTTGATATTATCAGAAAGAGATTTCAAAAAGGAAAAAAACAAGTATTGAAAAGTTTCTTCATAGCTATTAAAAAAGTAGTTCTACTTGAGAAAGCCTCAATTCACCTAAAGAATTTAACAGATAATTATTAAAATATTGAAAACTCTTGGATATAGACATTTTCATAAAATCCATTTGTGGTCTTTGGTCACTGTTTTCACTGGCTCTGCAGAGTGAAAATTCTAAGTCTTCTGATACAATTGCAACTATCATTAGTCCTTTAAGTATATTCTATAACCATTGGGAAAAATTTGGAAGCCAACCACATATATCCCAGATCCTAAGGGAAATCATCTGATCTGACTCTCTTTTTGAAAGTAAGGCTTACTACTCAATTAAGAATTACACCTAGGACCCAATTAGTATGATAAATCCCCTGAAGTGGTTTCATGTATTCAAATTCACAGTATTGGAAGTTATAATTATGTAAAATATGGTAATTGGTTCCAACCTAATGGAACTCTGCATTATGAATTCAAATAATGCTACCACTTCAAGGGATTCATTTTTCATACTGATCAGGACCTTGCTGAGCTTTTTTTTTTTTTTGCCTTTTTCATTCCCCTTTTTTCAAAAAAAATATATATTTTATTCTCAAATCATAGCTTCAAAACATGGAAGGAAGAAGGTTTGTTTGGATAGAATGAATAAGAAACTATACAGGCACAATGCTATATATGAATACATAACTATTAAAATAATGAACAAAGCTATATTACTTCTTTTTTTTTTTGGTGAGGCAATTGGGGTTAAGTGACTTGCCCAAGGTCACACAGCTAGTATCAAGTTTCCAAGGCCAGATTTGAACTCAGGTCCTCCTGACTCCAGGGCAGGTGCTCTATCCACTGTACCACCTAACTGCCCCCAAAGATATATTAATTCTAAAACTGCCTAGGTCCTCACTGTCAAGGTCAGGAATTTGAAACAAGTAATGGCCACAAATTCACAACAGTTAAAATACAATCAATAGAATCCTTTAACCCTGCATCCTTACAACAGTAGGCTCAAGGATGGGAGATAATTGTAGCAGTAAATTTCATTATAAAACATTTGCAGTTCTGCCATGGTCAGGAAAATTTCCTATGAAAAGACAAGGATCAACATAGTAGTGACGTTATCAAGACTGTTCTATCAGGCCTGAGTCTAAAGTCACAGACTAGCCTACCCTAGATAGCTTCCTCAGATATATTCAACTTTAGATAGAAATCAATAATACCTTTTGGAAGTCAGTCATGCAACAAGGTTCCAAATGATTAAAAGGATCTCAGGCTGACTCATGATCAAATAAGTGGGAAACTTTCTTACTCATAAAGGCACAGTAGGGAAACTGAGTCAAGAGGCTCCTGCTATTCCTTTCAGAAGGCTGTCCTTTCAACTTTCCCAAGAAGTCCATATCTACTTGCATGACTATAGCATTTGGAGATACAAAGATTGAACTCTCAGTGAGAAACTCTTACCATTTTCCTTTGAATGGTACAGTACTGGCTTAACAATAGATCAAAGAGTTATACTTGGACTCTATACTTAGAACAAAGCAAATTACAGCCTCAAGAGATTCCTCCTCAATAATAAGTTCTACTTCTTGCTGGTTAAATGGTGGTACAGTTGTTTTTCAAGTTAACAGTAATATGATAAAGCTCAAAATAAATAACAATTAGTGAAAAATATATTGCCTTAATGCTTATTAAGCATTTTAAAAAGTATTATCAAGAGGTTGCACTTGTTTTTCCCCTACATTAGCACATTCTAAAGGGGAAGGGAATTGATCATTAGAAATTAAGAAAGCCATCACATTTGAGGATTTTAAATATAAATCAAATGCATGACAATTCACTCAAAACCAGAAGAGGAATGGTTACAGTTAGCTTGGACAGCTTAATGCAATGCTTATTAACCCCTACAAAGAAAAAGAAAAGTCTTAAATTGATTTTGTTGATCCAAATTTGACTCAAATATGTAACTCTAACATATGCCAATTGAGGTACAATTGATCCAGTGAGTTTCCATGGCTTTCATAATTAATAGTCAGACAATTGACCATATAAATCATTTCTGTTTTTATATAAGCAAACTTTTAAGTCACCTCTCCATTTGTGTGTGGGGGGGGTGCATGCAAGTGTATATTTTTGTGTATTTACTCATCTGTGTGTGCATGCCAAGATGGTCTTAGTTCCTCTGTAATTATACAGATCTCAGAGTTTTCCAGCTTCTTATTATTTACACATACACACTTTCTCATACCTTCTTCCACAGAGTTGATAAGGTTATATGATTTTATCAAGGCAAAAAAATTGAGAGTCTGGCAAATTCATACCAAATATCATGATTCATGAAACATCCCAAGCACTTTTGCACTTTTTCAAAACATCAAATTACTTTTATATACCAAATGATACTCATTTGAATGCTTAATAGAATCTTTAACCAGAAGTATACTTTGTCTTCCACACAAAAGTTCCTATTAAGTAATAGGGCAAATTCACAAATTCACAGCATTCAGAACCAAAGAGGATTTAACCTGATAATGATACAAATGCATCAGATTACAGATGTCATTCTACAAATCAGTAGCACTTTTGTACCAGGTATTCCCCAAATCACAATGCAAGAAATTATGACAATAGCACTAATACAAATACTATCATGGACTTTAAATATGAAATCTGAAACTAAACTTCTTTCTAGTCATATTGAATGAATCTCATTGAAAGCATGTCATTCCATTCATTTATCCTTTTCTGAATTTTTTGTTATGTATTTATTTTTTTGAATTATGGAATAAAACAAGCATTTTCATAACAGTATAATAAAAAGATGATTGCACATGAAACAGCAACTGTATTATGTACAAGTTGTTATTCCTTTTAGTTTCTATTTCTTTCTCTTTTTTGTGAGGCATTTGGGGTTAAGTGCCTTGCCCAGGGTCACACAGCTAGTAAGTGTCAAGTGTCTGAGGCCTGATTTAAACTCAGGTCCTCCTGAATCCAAGGCTGGTGCTTTATCCACTGTGCCACCTAGCTGCCCCCCATGTTATTCCTTTTAAAGGTATAATAAAGTTGTCATGTAAATTTCTTTTTTTCTTCTCTGTCCTCCCCTTTGCTCTAGAGGTGGCTACCATTAGAAGTAAACTGTTCATATAAATATGCTTGCATGCGTGTGTGTATATTTATATGTGTATGTATGTATTTATGTATGTGTATGTATATACACATGTAAAATCATCCTTTATATACTTCTATTTGTCAGTTCTTTCTCTGGATGCAAATAGTGTCTTCCTTCATGTGTCCTTTATAACCTGGATATCCATAATGGTCAAAATTACTTCATTCACATCTGTTCTCTAATCAATAATATTTTAGAGCATTTTATCATATGACCACAAACTGTTTTGATTTTTTCATTGGAAAACTGACTGTTTATATCCTATGACCATTTATCAATTGGGGCATGACTCATATTCTTATAGATTTAACAAAGTTCTTTATATATTTGAGATATTAGAACTTTTTGTGAGAATATATCTATAAAAAGTTTTCCCAATGTTTTGCTTTCCTTCTAATCTGGGCTACATTTGTCTTATTTGTACAAAACCTGTTTAATTTAATGTAATCTAAATTATCTATTTTATGCCTCACTCTGTTCTCTATCTCTTGTTTATTCATAAATTGTTCATTTATCTATAAATCTGATAAGTAATATGTTCCATGTTTTTTTCTAATTTTCTTGTAATATTTCTATATATAGGTCATGTATCCATTTTAACTTTATCTTGGTAAATGGTGTATGATATTGGTCTATGCCCAGTTTCTGCCATGGTATTTTCCAGTTTTCCCCAAAATTTTTACCAAATAATGAATTATTATCCCCAAATCTTAAGTATTTATACTTGTCAAATACAAGGTCATATATATATATATATATATATATATAGTAGGCTTCCACCAGTCACAGACAACCATGGATCAGTGCCTTGAAGAGCCACAGACCACAGCGTGGCTGTGCAGTCTGACACTGGAGCCGCAGCTCCTGCCACAACGAGGACATCAGAAAACTGCGCTCTCTGTTTCCCGTCAGTTTCTGCATCTCGTTCGTTTTTCTTCCTCCCAAGCTTGAAGGCCCATCTCAGCTGGGAGCAAGCTGCTCCTGAGTACTGAAGTCCATCGGGCGCTGTCCTTGGCCATCTCCTCCCAGCTGCCAATGTCTATTCCCAGAGCCCTCAAGTATCCCTTGTATACATCTATGTAGTGAGGCTAGGGGCATCCAGCAGGTCTTTGGCCTGAGGCTAACTTGCCATAGAGTAGGTCTTTAGGAATGAGCCCATCTTGCATGCTGTGCACATGACCAAGCCAGTGCTGCCGTCTTTGTTTCAGTAGCTTGTAGATACTTGGAAGTTGCCCACGTTGGAGCACTTCTGTGTTGGTGATCCTATCTGACCAAGATATACCAAGGATATGCCAAAGGCAGCACATGTGGAAGATATTAAGCTTCTTCTCTTGTCTAGTGTATGTAGTCCATGTTTCGCTGCCATACAGTAAGGTACTCAGGATGCATGCTCTACAGACGGCAAATTCGGTTCATCTTGTCAGTTTACTGTTTGCCCAGACACACTTGGCAAGCTTAGACATGTTTGAAGTAGTTTTCCTAATCCTCTGATTGATCTCAGAATCAAGTGACAAATTGTCACTAACAATAGAGCCAAGATACGAGAATTGGCGTTCGCCATGGAACTGGTAGCTACCGATGTGTATCAATGGAGGTGACATAGCACTCTGACACATGACTTTCGTCTTTTTAAGATTAATGGTTAGGCCAAAGTCCATGCAAGCTTGGAAGAAGTGATCCATCAAGGTCTGCAACTCAAGCTCTGAGTGACAGTCAAGTGTGGCATCATCGGTGAAAAGCAGGTCTCTAAGGGTGCTACCTCTCACTCTGGTTTCGGATCTCAGACGTGAAACGTTGAACAGGCCTCTGTCCAACCAGGAATGCAGATAGGTGCCATGAGTTGACGAACCAAAAGCATGACTTAACAGCATGGAGAAGAAAATTCCAAACAGCATGGGAGCAAGCATGCATCCTTGCTTGACTCTGCTGTTTATGCTGAATGCTTCAGAGGTGTTGCCTTCAAACTGTATGACACCCTGCATGTTGCAATGAAAGGAGTGAATCAGGCTATGGAGTTCAGGGTGCAGCCAATTCTTGAGAGAATTTCGAAAAGACCTTCTCTGTTAACCGTATCAAACACTTTGGTCAGGTCTATGAAGGCAATGGAGAGGGATTTTCTTTGTTCTCTGCACTTTTCTTGCAGTTGGCAAAGAGAGAAAATCTTATCAATAGTTGACCTCCCTGCTGGAAAGCTACATTGTGATTCGGGGTAAATACGGCCTGCAAGTTTACTAAGCAAATTTACCTTGGCAAACATCTTCCCAACAATGCTGAGAAATGAAATTCCTCTGTAGCTGTTACAGTCACTCCTGTCTCAACTGTTCCTATAAAGAGTAACTATACAGGCATAACGCATATCCTGTGGCACTTCACCTTCTTTCCAACACAGGCACAACAATTCATGCAGGGGTTTTAAGAGAATGTTTTTAGAGAATTTCATCAATTCAGCTGTGATACCATCTGCATCAGGAGCTTTTCCACATCTCAGGGAGCTAATTGCATTCTCAAGTTCCTCAAGTGTGGGTACATTGTCCAACTCCTGTAGTACAGGGAAGGACTCCATGATGTTTAAAGCTGATTCTGTGATAGAATTTCTGATGGTGTACAACTCAGAAAAGTGCTCTACACATCTTTCCATTTGCTTGACTCTGTCTGTAATGTACTCTCCAGTGCTGGACTTGAGGGGAGCTGTCTTGCTCTGAGTGGGTCCGCAAGCTTTCTTTCTTTTTTTTTTTTTTAACTTTTTCTTTTCTAAGAAAAGGCACTGAATTCACACTCCCCTTTCCCAAGCAAATGAATTGCCTGGGGCTAATGATTTTTGTTAATCCCAGACTCTACTAGGACCCAAAGGCCTCCCTCACCTTTCCCAAGCAAACCCTTTTGTTTTTCTAGAAGTTCCCTGGGGCAAATCAAAAGAACCCCCTCCTCACAAAACCAAACCAAAGGACAGACACTCCGAGTAACTCCAGGACCACCACCCTTCACTCCAGTCTCCTCCACCCCCAGGGAAGACAAGATTAGGTGTGGCTGCTTTCTGTTGGTGTGAGGGGGAGAGTGAGATGACCTGAGGGATCTGGAGCTGCAAATTCCCTCAGCCACCACCAGTGGGGGATGGCTCTCCCCCAACAAGATACCTCTACAGTCAGATGATGACCCCATTGGACAGAGCCACACCTCCGCACCATGCTCTCTTCTCACGAGATGAAATTCAGGGACCTCTCTCCTGGCTTTCCCGCCCAAAGAAAACATTATATTAAAGCCCAATAACATTTTGCTCTATCCTCACAATCTTGGGAGGTAAGCTTTCATTCATAAATTTACCCAATACCCCTGCAAAAGACATATAGCAAGTGACTCCCTAACATGAGCCTAACAAACCAGAGCGCTGGCTTTTCCTTCCTCTCCACAGCAATCCCTGTTTTGATAAATTCTTACCCCCTTGGTGAGCCTGCTCCACCCTGCGTTTGTGACTTCTCTGCTGAGTTCCTTGAACTCATGAGTTGGGGGTGGTCCCCTCCGGGCTCCGGCTCTGACCATCCCTGGTGAAGGGCGCTGGGAGTGCTGGAACCCGGAGGGCCCCGCTGCTCCTTACATCTCAGTGGAACCTCCAATTGTGAGGGAAAAATCCATCCTCTTCTCAATAATTCTCAGGAACTCAGCAGCGAGGTGACAAAGGCTTTATTTTCTTCTCATGAGAAGGAGGCACCCTAGTGTGCAGCTAGTGGGTGCCCCTCGCAAAGCTTTCTTGATGCCTTCGTACATTCCTCTGATGTTTCCCGCATCAGCAGCAACCTGTATTCCCTCACTGTATATGTATATACAGTGTATATGTATATATTTGCTGCTGTAAACTGGATGTCTACTCTGTTCCATTGATCTACCATTCTATTTCTTAGCCAGTACCAGATAGTTTTGATAATTACTGCTTCATAATGTCATGGGGTGCAGAGCACCCCAGAATTTCTCTGGGGCACACCGAGGAATCTTCTCCTTGAGAAACTAAACCAGAGAACAGATAACGCCTAGAGAGATAAGCTGAACCAAACTGGACTGAGCTAGCTTCGGATTCCTACCCTTCATTCTGGTCTCCCTTACTCTGGAGAGATAAGTTTGGGTGTGGCTTCGGCCTTTGTGTTCTGAAGAGGGATCCGTAGCCACCCCTCACCCAATTCCTTTAGTCACTACCAGTGGGGGATGGTCCTCCACTGCTCACCCAATTCCCCCAGCTACCACCAGTGGGGGATGGTCCTCTCTCACTAAAGGAACTTTTCATGGGCAGATGGTCCACCCCCATCAGTCCTCTATAAAAGTACCTTCCGGTCTCCTGTTCAAGGAGATTTGGTACCTCTGAGCCATGTGCTTTATGCCAAATCTCCCCATGAAAAGTCTAAGGATTTCTTTCATGGTTTCCCTCCCCCCACCCTTCCCTTCCCTTGCTCCTCAATAAACTATCACCTTGTTCTAACTAAGTTTTGTGTGCAAGAGGGTGTAATTCTTTAAAGAGGAATTCCCAAGAACCCCAACCCCACCCCGTACCCCATTTTCCCACTATATCAATAATATAGTTTGAGATCTGGTACTGCTAAGCCTCATTCCTTTATATTTTTTCATTAGTTCCTTTGATATTCTTGACAGTTTGTTTTTCCAAATAAATTGTGTTATTTTTTTCTAATTAAGTAAAATAAAATTTTGGTCATTTAATTTTGATGACATTAAATATATAAATTAGCTTAGGTTAAATTATCCTTTTTATTAAATTGGGCCTGCCTATCCATGAACAATTAATATTTCTCCAATTATTTAAATCTTATTTGATTTGTATAAGGGATTTTTTAAAAAATAATTTTATTTATATCCTGCATCTGTTTTGGCAGGTGTATTCCCTGGTATTTTATACTATCAAGAGTTATTTTAAATGGGGTATCTTTTACAATCTCTTCTTGAAGCATTTTGTTTCTGATATATAGGAATGATGATGATTTATGTGGATTTAATTTATATCCTGCTACTTTGCTAAAATTATTATTTCAACTAATTTTAATTGAGTCTTTGAGATTTTCCAAGCATATCATCATATCATTTGCAAAAAAAGATAGCTTTATTACTTAATTCCCTATTTTGATTCCTTCTATTTATTTTTCTCCTCATTGCTATTGCTAGGATTTATTATTATTATTATTTTGGTGAGGCAATTGGGGTTAAGGTAAGTGTCAAGTGTCTGAGGTCGGATTTAAATTCAGGTCCTCCTGAATCCAGGGACAGTGCTTTATCCACTGCACCACCTAGCTGTCCCCTAGGATTTCTAATACAATATTGAATAATATTGGTGACGGTGGCCATCTTTGTTTCATACCCGATATTACTGGGAAAGCTTCTAGCTTACATTGATTACAGATAAGGCTTATTAATGATTTTAGATAAGTGCATTTTATCAATTTAAGAAATTCATTTATACCTTTGTAATATATTGTTGTAATCTTTTAGCTAATATTTTACATAGGATTTTTGCATCAATATTCATTAATAAAATTAGTCTATACTTTTCTTTCTCTATTTTTATTCTTCCTGCTTTAGGTATCTGTAATATATTTGTTTCATAAATGGTGTTTGGTAGGTTCCCTTTTCCTATTATTCCAAGTAATTTATTTAATATTGGAATTAGTTAATCATTAAGTGTGTGACAGAATTCACTTGTAGATCTGTTTGGTCCTGCTTAGGAAGGTAATTTCCTAATTACTTGCTTAGGTAAATTAATTTAAGACCCATTCAATTTGTTTCTCTTAAATATTATTTTTCCTCTTCTGCTGATCTAGGCAATTTATATTTTTGTAAGCATTCTTCCACTTCACTTAAATTTGTAAATTTATCTGTATGTAATTGGGCAAAATAACTCTTTATAATTGCTTAAATTTTATCTTTATTAGTGGTATATTGACCCTTTTTAATTTTTAATATTAGTGATTTGGTTTTCTTTTCTCCTTTTGTAATCAAATCATTCAATGGTTTATCTATTTTATTGTTTTTCTTATAAAAATAATTCTTAGTTTTATTTATTAATTCAAAGGGTTTTTACCCTCAAATTTACTATTCTCATCTTTAGTTTTTAGGATTTCCAATTTAGTGTTTAATTGAGGATTTTGGATTTGTTCTATTTTTTTAATTGCCTACCCAATTCACTGTTCTGCACTTTATTTTATTTATGTAAGCATTTAAAAATATAAATTTTCTTCTGATTACTGCTTTTACTGTATCCATAGGTTTTGATATGTTGACTATTGTCATTCTCTTTAATGAAATTATTATTTCTATGATTTGTTCTTTAACCCATTCATTCATTAAGATTAGGTTCTTTAATCTCCAATTAGGTTTATTTTTTTTTGGTTTGTTTTGGGTTTTTTTTTTGGGGGGGGGGCAATGAGAGTTAAGTGACTTGCCCAGGGTCACACAGCTAGTAAGTGTCAAGTGTCTGAGGCCATATTTGAACTCAGGTCATCCTGCATCCAGGGTCAGTGCTTTATCCACTTTGCCACCTAGCTTTCCCCTCCATTAGTTTTTTTTTCTTTTTCTTTTTCTTTCTTTCTTTCTTTTTTTTTTGTGTGTGTGTGTGTGTGAAGAAATTGGGGTTAAATGACTTGCCCAGGGGTCAAACAGCTAGTAAGTGTTAAGTGTCAGAGGCCAGGTCTTCCTGACTCAAGGGCGGTGCTCTATCCACTGCGCCACCTAGCTGTCACCCCAATTAGTTTTTAATCTATGTTTCTGCCATCCCTTATTAAATATAATTTTATTGTGTTGTGATCTGGAAATGATACTTTTAATATTTTTGCTTTTCTGCCTTTAACTATAAAATTTTTATCCTCTAATATATGGTTCAATCTTTGTAATGGTATCATGAACCACCATCAAAAAGGTATATTTCTTTCTATTCTCATTCCATTCTCTCCCAGTATCTATCATATCTAGCTTATCTAAAATTCTATTCATTTCCTTGACTTCTTTCTTATTAATTTTTTGTTAGATTAATCTAGTTCTGAGAGGGTAAGATTAAACTATCCCAATATTGTAGTACAACTACCTACCCATTTTAGCATTTAATACTAGTCAGTCAATAAGCATTTATTGCTTACTATGTTTCAGGAGCTTTGCAAAGTATTGGGGATATAAAAAGAGGCAAATGACAGTCCTTGCACTGAAGGAGCCCACAATTTAATGGGTTAGACAGCAAGCAAATGAATGTGTACAGTGTGGACAAACAAATGTGTATATTATGCATACATTCACACATACATACACACATACAATACCTGGGAATTAAGAGAAGGAATATACTAGAATTCAGAATGGTTGGGAAAGGTACCCTGTAGAAAATGAGATTTTAGGGGCAGCTAGATGGCGCAATGGATAGAGCATTGGCCCTGGATTCAGGAGGACCTGAGTTCAAATCTGGCCTCAGACACTTAACACTTACTAGCTGTGTGACCCTGGGCAAGTCACTTCACCCCAATTGCCTCACCAAAAAACAAACAAACAAACAAAAAAGAAAATGAGATTTTAGTTGGGATATAAAAGAAGTCAGAGAGGCCAATAGGCAAAGATGAAAAGGCAGAGCATTCCAGGCAAAGGGGTCAGCCAAAGAAAATGTCCTGAGCCAAGAGATGAAGTGATTTCTTCATGGAACATCAGGGTCCAATGTTACTTGAATGAAAAGTATGCGTCAGGGAGTAAGGTGTAATAAGACTCAAAACATAGGAAAGAGCCAAGTTATAAAGGGTTTTGAATGTCAATTAGAACATTTTGTATTTGATTCTAGAGGCAATATGGAACTGCTAAAGTTTACTGAGTACAGAGGTACCATAATCAAACCTATGCTTCAGGGAAATCACTTTGGTGGCTGAATGGAGAATGAGTTGGAGTGGGGAGAGACTTGAAGAAGGCCAATCCACCAGCAGACAATTGCAATGGTCCAGGGGTGAGGTGATGAGACCCTGTTTCAGAGTGGTGGCAGTGACAGAGCAGAGAAAGGAAACTATTCGAGAGATGTTGCTATGGTAAAACCATCAAACCTGGGAAACAGATTGGGTATGGTTGTGCAAGTGAAAGACAATAAAGAGTCAAAGATAATAACTAATTGTGATATTCTGGGACAGGAGTGTGCCCTCTATGATAAATAAGGAAGGTGGTAGGGTGAGAGGGCTGAGAGGGAAAGATAATGAGTCCCACTTTGGATGTGTTGTATTTAAGATGTCTACTGGACATCTAGTTTGATATCTGAAAAGTGGTTGGTGATATGAAATTGGTGGTCAGCAGAGAGGTTAGGACAGACTAAGTAGATTTGAGAATCATTGGAATTGAGATAATTAAATTAATTAAATCCATGGGGGATGATGAGATCACCAAGTGTATTATAGAGGGAAAAAAGAAAGAGGCACAGGACAGAAAACACTTCGTGACACCTATGGTTAAAAGGTTTCTCTGAAGGAGAAACCAGCAAGAAGAGTGAAGAGTTGCATTTTGAAACCAGTAAAGGGTCGTTATCAAGCTAGTTCTTAAAACAGTTATCATTTTGCTAAGTGAAGTGAGCAGAACCAGGACATTGTACAAAATAACAGCAACATTGTGTGATGATCAACTGCAAAGGATTTGGGTCTTCTCAGCAATGCAATGATCTAGGGAATTCTAAAAGATTTATGGAAAATGCTCTCCACATCTGGGGAAAAAAACTATGGAGTCTGAATACAGATCAAAGTATACTATTTTCATGTTATTTGTTGTTATGTTTTCTTTCTTGTGGTTTTTCTCTTTTGTTCTAATTCTTTTACAATATGACTAATATAGAAATATGTATAACATGAATGTATATGTCTATGTATATGTATATATATATATATGTATATATATACACATTGTCTATGTATGATTGCTTGCTGTCTTGAGGAAGGGGGAGAAGAGGGAGGCAGAAAAATTTGGAACTCAAAATCTTACAAAAATGAATGTTGAAAACAATTTTTATGTGTAATTGGAAAATAAAATTTAAAAATAAAATAACGATTATTATTCATAGCATAGATCAGCTCTGCTCTGAATAATAATTTCCCAAATTAATTTATCAATCATAATTTAAATTAAAATTCTCAATTTCTCAATTGTAAAGTTTTGTTTTCATGATTCTACATATATTTCCACATTCACAAAGCTACCAAAATCCATGAAAACATGTTCAGAAAACATGAAAAATCTCAAAACTAACTGCAACTTCTGGAGGAAGAAATAAGCATGTTTTCAAATATAGTCATCACAGCTTTACAGGTATAACAATCTTCCTTTTCTCCTCTTATTTCAATAAGTCTTAAAACATCTTAAAACTTCCTATAGATCTTTCCTAAATCCTGGGCTTTTCTTTTGGTGCATGCTTAGAGAGTCAGATAGATGGCAATGATGAGGACTTTGGATTGTTCCTCTAGGTGAAGAATCACTAATATCACCATTAATAGAAACACTAATTTTCCTGCTATTGGTGAATCAAAATTGAGTTACATGTTAAAATATTTCTATTTTTAAGATCGCCTTTTTATAATTCTCATTTAGAGTTTCCAGTCTGCACTGTATCAGTGCAGATTATCTGTCTTTTGATGCTCACTCTCTCTCTCTCTCTCTCTCTCTCTCTCTCTCTCTCTCAATCTCTTACTCTTTCTCTGACTGATTAAACCAGCTTAAGCCTTAGAAATCATGGAACAGTCATTCTCTTAACATATTGATTCACTATTTCACTCTCTTTGAAACTCTTTTTTTTTAACCTCAAACTTCTCTGCTTCCAAATCAAGTTTCAAAGTCTTCAGAACTTCTAGTCTTTTACTCTATTGAATCTCCCTTTCAGAAATTAGCACAATTTCACATTTCTATGAATCTCAAATGCTGTACAGAATTATGTTTTTTCCTGATCAGAGTTGGAACTCCACAATTTACAGATTAATTTCTCATTTTGCCAATTAAAGGACTTCTGACTTGATATGCTTAAAAACTTGCAAATTCAAAAAAAAACTTTGCAAATTCCTGTTCTAATTCCTTGTAGGTGTCTTAGCTTCTAATGTATGTAAGCAGTTAAATTCTGCTAAATTATTCAGAGAAAACAACAGCATTCAGATAAACCACCCTTAAGATGGAATTTTCCCAAATTATTTACTTTCTTTTAAAAAGCCTCTTTCTTTCCAAGGTGGAGAGGAGTTAAAACAAAACAAAACAAAAAAACCCCACCTAAACTAGGCAGTCCATAAGCTTCCAGATTAGTCTTCAAAACTTAAACTGCAAAATGTCCTTTTTTTCTCCCTCAGTCTTTAGTCACTGGACATAAATATTTTAACTGATTTCTGTTCTGTTTAAAGACTGAACATTTTTTAGTGAATGAAATCACTCTTCCCCAAAGGCTAAGACAGTAAAATCTTTCATTCTCCAGGAAGGAAAAGAGTAAGTCTCCTTATCATAGTCTTTCTCAGCTTTTGTGTCTTTCTTCTATCCATTTTTTGGGAGGAAGCAATGAGGGTTAAGTGACTTGACCAGGGTCACACAGCTGATAAGTGTCAAGTGTCTGAGACTGGCTTTGAACTCAGGTCCTCCTGAATCCAGGCCCAGTGCTTTATCCACTGTGCCACATTAGCTGCCCCTTCTATCCATCTTTGTGTCTCTTTCTGTGTCTCTGTGACCCCTTCTGTCTCTGTCTCTCTGCATATCTCTTTCTGTGTCTGTCTCTATCTCTCTATCTGTCTGTCTTTGTCTCTTTATCTCTGTCTCTCTATCTGTTTTTGTCCATCTGTCTCTGTCTGTCTCTGTGTCTCTGTCTCTTTCTCTCTCTCTGTTTCTTGCTTTCACTCTTGGTCTCGTTCTCTTCCCCTCTCCACCCCACCAACAATTAGGCTAGATTTTAAAACAAGATGACACTAGAAAGTTTGGGCTGAAAGGTTCTCACTCTCTTCACCCATTTTCCTTTTTATGATCAGAACACACATGCATGTGGAAACAGAGAGAGAAAGAGAGAGAGACAGAAAGACAGAGAGAGAAACAGAGAGACAGAGAGACAGACAGAGACAGAGACAGAGACAGAGAGAGGAGAGCTGGATCTACCAGAACACAGAATACAAACAGACAATGCTGGCAGTGTATCCTTTAGAATCTAGAGACTAGAGAAGATAAAACAAACTTACACAAAACAAGGTTCGCTCAGACTCAAAGCAGAAAATCTTTTACTCTGGTTTCAATCCTCCTTTCAGGTAGCACTACCCAACTTGCTGCGCTCTTTTGGAACTCTTTGAATATCTCCATCATGTCCCTAGGTAATTTCTTCAAAGAAATCTGCCAAAATCTAGGCTTAAACTGACATGCCATATTTCACAATAAATTTGAAAGGATAGATCATTTTAATAACATTGAAACATAAACATATTATAGAAACAAAAGATTAGAGAAGAAAGAGATAATGGGTCTATTATAGCTATGGGTAGGGGATAACCAAAAAAAAATTAGAGGCAATTACAAAAGAGATAGTATATACTTTTCATTCAAAGAACTATAAATCTTTTGAACAAACAAAATCAACACCTTTGAAATAAGTAGGGTAGTGGTCAACTCAGAAACTATTTGCGTCAGATATCTCTGACAAATATTTGATGAAACAGAAATATATGACCAGAGAACATTCCTGAAGTGATCAAAGACTGGAAACAATCAGTTCTTAAAATAATTGCAAAGTAATAACAACAATAGGAGAAAAATGTTCCAAATTCCTAAAAAAGAAATGCACATTAAAACAACCCTGAAGTTTTACATCACTTTCAGCAAGCAAATTAGCAAAGCTGCTACTCCTATTGCAAAAACAAAACAAAACAAAATAAAACAAAACAAAACAAAATAAAACAAAACAAAACAAAATGATGGGAATAATCAATATTAGAAATGCTGTAGAAAAACAGGCATATTGATGGTGTTCACCCATGCTGGCATATGACTTGAGAAATTCATTGACAAAAAAGAGACTTTATATATCAAAATATTTATGGCAGCACTTTTTGTGGTAGGAAAAAATTGGCAACACAGAAGATTCCCATCAGTTGGAGAAGATAAAAAAATGTGGCACATGAATGTGACAGAAAGTTACTATGCTATAAAAAACAATTAATATGATGGATACAGAGAAACACAAAGAAATAAATGGGTGCAAAGTAATGTAGTAGCAGCCTGGTAGGCCTGGGTCCAGTTAGGGATGCTCTGATCCTGAGGGGAACACTATGACCATGGAGAAATATGGTTGATCAGCTTGCTGGGATCAGTTAGAGATGACTCTTTCCCTGGAGAAGCAAAGTAGTTGATTAACCAAGTAGTCGTTGGTCAAAAAGATCATAAAGCAGTCATGTCAGGGACACCGAGAAAGTTGGGCTCCTTGAATTACACCATGAGCTTAGTTGGGAGCCAGTCGTGTTTGCTATGTGATTAGGACCAGGTTGTGACAATAATCTCAAGTTAGAAATGTGGAATTTTTATTATTCATATATGCAAATAATCATTTTCAAACTGCTGCAACTTTTCAGTCTTAGGTCTCTCCCCCCACCTCCTTCTTGCCTCTATAAAATTGTCACCTTTTCTTTAGTTTGAGGAGTTGAAATGATACTTTTCCCAGCCATACCTCCATGGCTGTCTAAAACTCTCCGGGAGTTAAAGTTAAACTTCTTCTCCCAGCCATACCTGTATGTGCTGCCTGATTAAGGAACATGCCATAAACCTGTACCGCCCTGAGAGTTGAAGTCTAGACTTCTTCTCCGGCCATACCTCTGTGTGCTAAATAATGAAAACTTTTACTTAAATTTTGATTGGATTGTGTGGGCAAGTAATTCTTTGAAAGAGGAATTTTTTCAAAAACTAATCTAGCGGTAACAGTAAGGTAAGCATTGTAGTGATAGATGAACCAGGAGAACATTGTACACAGTAACAGCAACACTGTGTGATGATCAACTGTGATAGACTTGGCTCCTCTCAGCAGTGCAACGATCCAAGACAATTCCAAAGAACTCATGATGGAAAATGTTCTACACGTCCAGAAAAAGGAACTGTGGATCTATGGATTCTGAATGTGTATTGAACCATACTGCTTCTACTTTTTGGTTGGTTGTTTGTTTGTTTGTTTCTTTTTTTGAGGTTTTTCCCCTTGTGTTCTGATTCTTTCACAACATGACTAATGCAGAAACATATTTAATGTGATTATATACATAACATATCAAATTGCTTTCTGTCTTGGGCAGGGGAGAGGGAAGGAGGAAGGGAGAAAAATTTAGAATTAAGAATCTTATGAAAACAAATGTTGAAAACAATCTTTACATGTAACTGAAAATTAATAAAATACTTTTAGGCTTTAAAATAAAGATTCACTGCAACACTCTAACATTTTTAAACTCTATGAGAAGGAATTACCTTCAAGTCAAGGCCACTGACATTGGGGTTGGGTAGGGTAAGCAGTGTATTGTTGGCATCCTCTAAATATTTTATTCTGAGGAAAAACTATAACTGCCCAGCCTAGTTACAAAACAGCAGACTACTATTTTACAGAGAATTGTAATTGCTGCAATGATTTGGAAACCTCCAGAACCTTTGCCCACCATCCCAGAAACATGGATATGTGCACGTGGCAATTGTCAGTTTAGTTCAGAATTTCTTTTCCTTAATTCCCTTTTTTCCTCACTTCTTCAACTTGAACTTGGCATGAGAAATGAGCAATGATGATATCATATCTACTATTTATCTCAAAAGTTGGAAAAGAACAAGAGATAGCACCAATGAGAACTCTGTAGGAGAGGTTCTACTGATCTGCCCAATTTTTATCCCTAAGCAATCATCCTAAGAGGAATGACTGCATGATTTCCTTCATCTCTTTTGCTGCTGTGCTCAGTAGTCATTCATTCTCTCTCTCTCTCTCTCTCTCTCTGAAGGGATACACCAGGTATATGACTTCTACTCTCATAACTTCAACTGTCATTCAAACTTTGGATTTGATGTCCAATACATATTTTAAACTCCATATTTCCAAAATGGAACTTATCTTGTTCTCCAAACCTTCCCTTCATCCTATCTTTCCTGTTACTTAAGAAGGACAGCTAGGTGGTACAGTGGATAGGGCACTGGCCCTAGAATTGGGAGGACCTGAGTTCAAATCTGGCCTCAAACACATAATAGCTGTGTGACCCTGGACAAGTCACTCAACTCTGATTGCCTCAAACACCCAGGGCCATCTGTAAATTGTCCTGATATGTATCTTGCCACTGGACTCAGATGACTCTGGAGGAGAGAGTGAGGCTGGTGACTCTAAACAGTCTTTCCTCACCCAAATTGAATTCACTGCAAGTCATGACATCATTTCCCAATGTCATGGTCCTCTTCCAGAATAAAGGACAAACAACAACAATATTACCTAAGAGGGCAACATCATCTTCCCAGTCCCTCAGATTGAAAAATCATTAGAGGTCATCACAGACTCCTCCTTATCTCTAATATCTATCTAATATGTTGCCAAGGCCTGTTGATCTCACCTTTGCAACATCTTCCAAATACCTCACCTCTTTTTCCTCCTTTGACACTGCCACCATTTTGGTGTAGACCATCATCAACTATCATCTAGGTTATCACAGTAGCCTAGATGTTTGGTTGCCTCAAATTTCTCCTCATCCTAATCCATCCTCCATTTAAGCACTAATATGATTTTCCTAAAAGATAGGTCCAATTATGTCACTGCACCACCACTACATAATAAACTCCAGTGGCTACCTATTGCCTCTAGGATCAAATACAGAATCTTTTGTTGGTATTCAAAGCCCTTCATAACCTGGCCTCCTCTTACTTTTCCAGTCTTTTTACAACTTATTGTCTGCCATGAATTCTTTGATCCAACGACATTGGCTTCCTGACTATTTCACAAAGAAAATACTACATGTCTTAGCTCTAGGCATTTTCTCTGACTGTCCTATGCCTATAATATTCTCCTACTACTCTGATGATTGACCTTCCAGCAATCCTTTAATCCCAAGTAAAATCTTCTCTTTCACAGGAACCATTCCTCAACCTCTCTTACTTCTAGTTCCTTCTCTTTGTTAATTATTTTCTATTTATCCTATATATAGCTTGCTTTATATGAGTTGATTTGTATGTTGTCTCCCCCATTAGACTGTAAGCTCCTTGAGTGAAGAGGCTATCTTTGGGCTCTTTTTATATTTCCAGTGCTTAGCACAGTGACTGGAACACTGTTTGTTTAATGACTTCATTACAGGGCTAAAACCCTAAGGAAATCATTGATCAGAAGAAACATTTACTCCTTTCTTTTTTTTTCTTTTTTCAAATGGGGCAATGAGGGTTAAGTAACTTGGCCAGGGTCACACAGCTAGTAAGTGTCAAGTGTCTGAGGCCAGATTTGAACTCAGGTGCTCCTGAATCCAAGGCCTGTACTTTATCCACTGTGCCACCTAGCTGCCCTAGAACCATTTACTCCTAAATATTTGTAGCAATGCTTTTTATGAAAGTTAAGAATTGGAAACAAACTAGATATTCATCAGTTGGGAAATGGCCAAACAAATTTTTATATTATTATTAATTGTTATATTAACATAATGGATTATTACTATACTATAATAAATTATTTGTGTGATGAATACAGAGAAGTTTAGAAAGATCTATATGAAATGATACAGAGTGAAGCAAGCAGAACCATATGTGTGTGTGTTTGCATGTATGTATGTGTGTATATATATATATGCATATATGCATACATATATTTACAGTTATAGTTACTGATATATATATAACTACATATATACACATATAACATATATTGTATAACTACAACAATATAAATGGACAGAATGACCACACAACACCCCTTCGTGTAAGTGAACAGTTCACTGTTACACACTGTGTAATGTTGATCCATTGTGCAGATTTTTTCCCTATCTTAAAAACTGTTATTTGGGATGACTCCCTGGAAGGGGAAGGAGGAAGAACATTTGGGATAACTGTGATGACGTAAGAAACAGAAAACATCAATAAAAATTTATTTTTTAAATATAACCAGTGATTTATAAGAGCTGAGGAAGTCTGCTGATCCTTTTCCCTTAAGAAATCATCTATGATCAGGCTACCTCAATAACAACAGTTTTATCTTTGACAAATCAGATATAAATTTCAGCAATTTTATGAATGATGATATGATTTTTGAAATTTCTTCACATTTTCAGTTCTCTCCATGGACTCCATCCCTTTGTTATCTGTAATGAAATGTTTATGTGCACACATTACACCATTCTAAGACATTTCTTTCCAGTATGTCATGTCAGGGCAGCTTGTTTTGAAGGCTGAGTCATCATGTGAATTTAGTGTCTCTCTCTCTCTCTCTCTCTCTCTCTCTCTCTCTCTCTCTCTCTCTCTCTCTCTCTCTCTCTCCCTCTTTCTCCCCTTCCCCTTCACTTTTTTCCTGACATCTGACATCCCTCAGAACTTTCCACAGATATATTATAGCCCAGTGTAACCTTTTCAGCCGAACTTTGTCTCATTTCAAAAGAAACCTAACATTTGTAATATGTCTCTGCCATTGCTCCCAAAAAAAGTCTTTTTAAAAGGCCAAAATACTGCTAACCTCCAAGGAATAAGAGTCCTTCTAAAAATGGCAATAGCCCAATCAGTTTGCTGTTCTGATCAGCCTTCATAGGAAAACAAGGCACATGTGCAGATGAACTCTCCAAATTCAGAAAACTTTAGTCTTTTTCCAGTGAAATTTTTATAATGTTTCACTTTAAGCTTCCTTCTACAGCTTCCATATCATTTGGCTCTCCCTGAGAAAACAACTTTATGGGCAAGGTGAAGATTCAGGCTCATTGAATCAATTAGGAAATAAGATATCCTTGCTGTGATTGCGATTGCTACTGAAAGCAGCTAAGCCAAATAGCTATTACACTGAAGTGGAACTTAAATCAGCTCCTTTAAACTGGAGAAATCAGCCAATAATTCTCTTAGGAATTCTGAGGAGACATCAAATGGACACATGGTATCCTTTCAAAGACACCCAGTATTTCCATGCATTTAAAAAGAAAAGCCTGGTGATTTTCAATTTTTGTCACTGGGAAACTGAAGGAAAGCAGTGGGATTTAAGGAGGATAGAAAGATGGAAGAAGATAAATTGTGATGCAGTTCTAGTACTGCCTAGCCCCATCTTTAGGAAATCATTTCCCAAGATAGAATAATAGAATAAGGGGTTTGAGTCAACTGTACTCTAAATGTACATTTTCTAATAATCCTCCTTCTCCTTTCTTTCATTTCTCCTGTGTGGAGAAATGACCTGAGGTAATATCCCTACCTATAACAAAAGAAGTTTCATATAAAACTTGTAAAAATAGAAGTCCCTCTCAGTTCTACATGAACTTTCTCTATGCACCTGACCTACCCTGCTCATTAAGAGATACTCCACCCCAGCCCCACAAGAGTCCAATCATCTGCTCTTCAGTGCTCACTGAACAAGTTGTGAACTAAGCACTTCACGTTAGGCACTGAGGACAGAAAGGTAAAAGCAAAACAGTTTGTGATTTCAAAGAGCTTCCATTGTGTTAGGGGGGAGCATTCAGTATACACTTAAAAGCCCAGATAAGTACACAGCAAATACAAAGAAATTGGAGGTCAGGGTAGAGTACTAGCAAGTAGGAATGACTTGGGAGGTTGTAGAAGGAAATCTGTGTGGGACTAAACAGAAGGGAGGGAGGACAGATTAGGATTTTAATTCAGTGCTACCTTTTCCTCCTCCTTGGTCTTGTTCTTGTTTTTCTTTTTGTTTTTGTTCTTATTGTTCTTGTTCTTTTTGTTGTTGTTATTGCTGTTATTGTTCTTCTTCCCCTTCCCCTTCCTCCTCTTCTTCTTCTTCTTCTTCCTCTTCTTCCTCTTCCTCCTCTTCCTCCTCCTCCTCTTCTTCTTCTTCTTCTTCTTCTTCTTCTTCTTCTTCTTCTTCCTTTCTTCTTCTTCTTCTTCATACTTCATTATGTTCATGGCCTACAATTTGTCTAGCCATTCCCCAATTGAGGGTTATAATGTTCAAGCATTTGACTTTCACAACTTTAAGTATTTGCATTGTAGTAACTATACAAGTATAAGTTACCTCATTTTCACTTTCCCACTGACACAGTGGAAGTAAAGATTTAAGGTTAAAACATTTCATTTTAAGAATTTTATTTGCTGTACAGTATTTGTGGTACTATAGATTTCATGTGTTAAGAAAAGTGATTATTGTCTGAAACCAATTTTTTTATTGAGATGATAGCAAAAAAAAAAACCTAGAATTTTAGGGAATTATTAGTGGAGAAATTGTTTTGCATGTTACCAACTTATTATATTTACTGCCTTTTATTCATTATTTCATGGTTACTATGTTAGGAAAATGCATGTTATCAGAATTCATGTTTTGTCATAAATTATTATATGCAGAAAAATGTATTTTCAGCAATCTCTAGCAAAAGATTACAGTTCTTGGTGGTCACAACAACCTAACCCTCTATTTCTGATAGTTCAATTTATCTACATTTGCATCTTTTCTAGAATGTTAACCCTGTGAAAGTTGAGGATTGATTCTATTTTTTCCAATTTTTAGCTTTCACAAAAACTGATGCAAAAATATTTTGGATTATATGGGGATTTTTTTTATTATAAATGGCTTCTTTGGGGTATAAGATTAGTAATGTAATCTCTGGTTAAAAAGGTTTGGATCTTTTAATCAATTTATTTGCCTAAATCCAATTAGCTTTCCAAAATGATTGTACCATTTCACAGTTCCACTAATGATGTATGTGTCCCAATCTTTCTATAATCTTGCCAACATTTATTGCTGTGATTTTTATCATTTTTGCAAATTGGCAGGGTGTGAGGTAAAATCACAAATTTGGTTTGATTTCCATTTATCTTAGTATCAGTGATATGGAGCACCCCCCCACACACACACACACACACACACTGTGGTTGTGAATACTTTGCATTTCTTATAAGAACTGTTTGTTTATATCCTTTGACCATTTATCTATAAAGGGATGGTTATCTGATATAGAGAAATATATGTACATTTACACACATGTATATGTATATATACATATATGGGTGTTATATATGAATTATTTATACTTCTTAGTTGCCAAACCCTTATCAGAGAAATATGATACAAAGATTTTTTCCGCATTTGACCATTTCCCTTGTTGTTTGGGGTGTTTGAGAACAAAATAATCTCTATAGTTCTGGTTTTCTTTCTTATATGTTTCAAATTCTTTTTTTTTATTTTTATTGAACATCCACCTTCTACCCTGTATGATTAAATTCAGATTTGCAGAATGGGTCACCCTGGGCTGCATCCTGCATGCCATTGCTCTTCAGAACACATAATTCTGTTCCCTCCTTCTTTTTCTAATGGGTGTAGAATAGCTTGCATTGTTTGAATGTCCTTTACCTTGTAATTGAAGGTCTTTATCGGGAAGGATTGCAGACCTTGTAGTTTCTGAATTGAATTACTAAATTTAAGCACTATGTGTCTCAGAGTTTGCAGTCTTAGGTTGTTGTTTCTTTTAAATGGAGGTTTTCTATGAATTCTTTGAACTGGAATTTCATTTTCTATGTTTAGAATTCTAGGCAGTTCTATTATTTCCTTCATTGTGGTGCTAAAGCTTTCTGTCCTATGGTGTTCTTCTGGGAGATGTAAGATTCTTAGATTATGCATCCTGTCTTTAAGGTCAATGTGTTTTATTTCTATAGTGAGCATTTTTAATGGTTGTTTTTTTTTTTTTGCTTATCTTCTTCTAGTTTATCCTTCACATCTGTGTACTTACATTATCATTCTTTTGTTTCTTTGGTGAGGTTTGCCATGCAGATTCAAATTTTTCTATTCTGTTAATTATTTATGTTGGGCAGGACATAATTTCATGTCTCATAATCCTGAATTCACTTTCCAACCATTCAGGAATAATTTATTGTGATTCTATGTTCTCCTCAAATCCTATTTTGCAGTATATATTAATAGATTCTTGGATTTCTTCAATAGATCTGAAGGCCATATTTCCTTCTGTTGATACCTTCCAATTTTTCCTATTAATCTGATTATGTTCAAGATCTTTGAGTTTTCTTCTTCCTGAAATCTTTGGTTCTTATTTTTCAGTCATTTTCAGCCATGTCTAACTCTTTATGACCTGTTTATAGTTTCTTCACAAAGATACTAGAGTGGTTTTCTATTTCCTTCTGCAGCTCATTTTACATATGATGAAACTGAGGCAAACAGGGCTAAGTGACTGGCCCAGGGTCGCAAAGATAGTAAGTATCTGAGGGCAGATTTGAACTCAGAAAGATGAGTCTTCCTGACTCCAGGTCTGGCACTGTATCCACTGCACCACTTAGCTGTCCCTTAAAATTTTGGTGATTTCAGTTTTCTCCTCTTTATTTTCCTTTTCCCTCACTTCCTGACTCCCTTCCTTCTGTTTGTGGTTTCTTTGAGGTCAGTATCCCAAAACACCCCAGGCTTTTCCCAAACTGGGCAATTCAAGGTTCACCAACCTACATCAATACCGTCTGTTAATTTGGGGGTGTTCAAATCTGTTCCCAGCTAGATGCTGTGCCGTGCTGTCTCTCAGGCTTTGTTAAGGGCTTCATAATCTTTACTTGTACAGGGGACCTGTACCACTCCATTCCTCAGTTCTCTGGCCTGGCCTAAGCAGTTCAGAGATTTGTAGTACTGGTGATTCTAGACTGCCTGCTCCCCCAGCCTCTCCCAGGCTTCTGCTCCTCATGGGCCATGCTCAAGCTGGGAGTCAAGGCCCAAGTAAAAGTTTGTAGCTTGGAACTGTGGTCTCCTGGAAAGAGAGAGAGGAGATCAGAGTAAAGGGGTGAATTTTGATGTAAGTCTGTGTTTTGTCCTTGGATCTGCTAATGAGGCATCACTTCCAATAGCACAAGAGGTGGGAGAGGGGTACTGAATGAATTGGGGTTCAAAAAGTATTAGTTCCTGAATTTGGGGCTTTGTTTAGTTTTTACCTTCTTTAGGAACCTGGGTGTCCTAGACCATGGGGATATATAAACTAGTTTTATCTTTGGCACATAATTTATATTTTCAAGAGGTTTGGGAGGTCATGGTAGATCCACGAAAATATTTAGTCAGCTACCTTGTTGATCATCAAATTTATAAATTTTTAATATGAATAAAACTACACCAAGACATTGTACTAAAGGGAAAATGTGGATCCATTCAGTAATATTGTAAGATTACTAAATGTCACTAGATTTGTGACACTGAATTTGGAATATATGACATTATATTTTAATGTGGAGGGAAATAAAACATTCTTATAGTCATTGGGCACAGGACCTTAAAAATAATTTACTTCAACTCATTCATTTAACAGATCAAAAATGAAGGGGGAAAAAGGTGGAAAAAAAGTTCAGAGCTAGGACCCCAAATTTCTGATTCCACTTGTGGAATCTTTATATTACAGCAAATTCCTCTAAGTATTTTGGGGAGTTTTCAATATAGAAACATTAGTCAGCTAAGAGGGAACATAATGACCAAGATATCTCATTTATGAAAATATACCTTGCAAAACACTGTTTTTTCCCTATAAAATTGTCTCAATTCAAGTAAAACAGCAGGAATCTAAATTCCTGATATATATATAATTCTGTGAATCTTGGATGGTAAATGTACTAGGATTTCAGCCAGAGAATTTTTCTCATGTGAATACTGGATAAATAAAATTGCATATCAAGTCTCTGTTCCACTCTGTTAAAATTCATCACTAACCACTCAGATCTTTTTCTAATTTTTTTTTTCTGAATGTCAGGGGGAAAAAATTCTTGTTCTCCAATCAAAGGAGACCTTGGCAAATTATTTATCTAGTCAGATGGTCATACATAAAAAAGGATTAAAGAGGATGTTTCAATGACATCTACTCTTACATCAAAGCGGTCTTCAAAAGAAAGAGATCTTATTAGTACAATATTCCCATTCTTGAAAATGAAAACTTTTTAAAGCTATGCTAGTTGAAATTTATTTGAGAAAATTAAAAATGAAACTTCCAAGCAAAATCTACCCCAGGATTTATGAGAGTATGTGATATGGAGTTTATTCAGTGAAGATGGCATCATTAGCAATTAAAAACTTATAAATAGCTTTAAAATATGCAAAGTTCCTTTAGCCAACATGAGGTAGATGTTGCAAGTTTTATCTTTACTTCAGAAGTCAGGAAACTGAGAAGAAGTCAAATGGCTTCCTCCTACTTAAAAAGCTAGTAAGTATTCAGGCCAATATTTAAACCTAAGTCACCTAACTCTGGTGATAATACGTTTTCCTCTAAACTATTGTTCAGTCATTTGTGGTTTTCGTGGAGGGGTTTGCCTTTTTCTAGATCATTTCACAGATGAGGAAGCTGAGACAAGCTGAGTTAAGTCACTTCCTTAGGGTCACACAGCTAGTAACTATCTGAGCCTAGACTGGAACTCAGGAAGATGATTCTTCTTGACTTCAGGCCCTGAACTCTATCCACTGTGCCACCTAGCTGCCCTTCTTCTACCCAAGGCTGCTTTTTGTTAAAAAAAAAAAAAAGATCAACATCCACATTTTATTGCTTTTTATTTTAAAAGTTATCTGATAAAATGCCCCCTGCCAATGCCCAAGTTAGGATGACACAGAAGTGACAATATTAGCAAATAATTGGATAAATATGCAATTAGTCAAATCAACAGGCAGTTTAACTTTTTTCCAATAGAACTTCTTCTATTAGTATTCTATTTGCATGTCTGTGCCTTTTTGTCAGCACCACAGAAGAAGAATCAGTCAGTAGTCTGGAAAGATTTTTCAAAAGAAGAGGAAGAGACTGGAGACTAAATAACCCATAGTATGGAAAGCAGTCTGAAAGGTAAGGCAGCAGGAATAGGAGAAGGAATACAAGAAGCAGAGAAGAAAGTAAAGAAGAACAAGAACAAGAAAAGAAGGAGAAAAGGAAGAACAAGAGGAAGAAGAAGAAGGAAAGGAGGAGGAGGAGGAGAAGAAGAAGGAGGAGGAGGAGGAGGAGGAGAAGAAGAACAAGGAGAACAAGGAGAACAAGAACAAGAACAAGAAGAAAAAGAAGACACTACAAGAGAGGCAGCTACTTTCATCTAAGGTAGCACAATGGAAAGGGTGATATTCTCCACTTTGAGTTAGCCCCTAATAAGCAGGATTTATATTCCCTCAACACATGAAAACACCTTGAAAGGAAAACCACTGCAGCCCAGAAGCAGCAACAGCAATCTAACCATGTCATTGATCTTTATTGTTACCCATTAGGAGCCAAACTACTTTTTTTAAAAATTTAATATAATTTTTCATTTTTTAGGAGCCAAAGAACTTAAAGCAATCTGAGAACCAGGCCTGATGCTAGTGAACTTTGTTAGCCACCATTGTTCTGGGAAAACTGGAGTTGTTACTTAATGCCTTAGTAATGGGTACTGGAATGAAATTACTGATCTGTCATTTCTTAAATTAATCTCCTTTAAAATTCCATTCTTTTCAATACATTGATCCAAAACAATTCCAAATGACTCATGATGAAAAATTCTGTCCACCTCCAGAAAAAAGAACTGGTGGTGCCTGTAGATCAAAGATACCTTTTCCTTGCATAATTTTGGGGTGGAGGGTATTTTGTCTGCATTTTCTTTCACAGAATGACTTGCATGGAAATGTACTTTTCATGACTACACGTACATAACCTATGTCAAATCACTTGACTCCTCAATGAAGAAGGGAGGGGAAGGAGGAGAAAAAATTGGAAATCAAAATTTGAAACAAAGAATGTTACAATTGCTTTTACATGTAATAGGAGGAAAATAAAATATTAAATTATTGGGGGGATTCCATTCTTTTCTCTTTTGGTATGAATATAATTTTCTTAGATTTCCTTCCATGAGGTTCTAAGTCCAGGTAGTTTTTTTTTTTTTTATGTAATCCTGTAGAGGGGAAAAGATCATCCTTTGAGTATTAACCTGTTTTATTTCATCCATCCCTGAAATGTAAGAGAATACCAGTGTGAGTCGCTATTTTCAGGTCTCAGAAGGAACCAACCTACAATGTGCAAATGCCCTAGTCTTTGATCTCTAGAACATGCCTCAAAGTTTCAATCTAAGATTTTCTGCTGTTGTTATAAAAAGAAATATTAAGTTATAGCGGCATTTCTTTATCATCATTTCCCTACAAGAACCTTTTAAGAAGATAATGGGGTTGGAAGGGCTCAGGAGGAGAAATAATAGCTGTCCTCCAGTATTTGATGGGCTATTTTGTGAAAGAGATGTGTTTAGCTTCAGACAACAGTAATGAAGGGAAATTGGAAAGAGATAAATTAGGTGTTTTTTTGTTTGTTTGTTTTGTGGGACAATGAGGGTTAAGTGACTTGCCCAGGGTCACATAGCTAGTAAGTGTCAAGTGTCTGAGGTTGGATTTGAACTCAGGTACTCCTGAATCCAGGGCCAATGCTTTATCCACTGCACCATCTAGCTGCCCCCCAGTTAGGTTTTAAGGGGAAAAAAGCCCACTTCTTAATAATTATAGCTATCCATAAGTGTATACAGTGGGTTTCCCTCACTTTGGAGGTCTTCTTCCTAGATGATACATTGTCAGGGATATCTGAGTGGGGATTCTTATTCAGTTACAGATTGGAATACATGGCCTCTGAGGGCTCTTCCAGTCTTTGAGATTTTCTGTTTCTGTGATTCTACTTCAATCTACTTACTTTCTGAAAATATGGCATATTCTTTTCTACTTCCATGGCTTTTTTCAGGACAAAATGGTCTCTCTTTTCCATTTCTCTAAGTCTGATCTTTTACTTCATGGCCCAGTTCAAGTCCTCCCACCTCCTGCCTTCTCTGAATACCCTAACCCTCAGTGATTGTACCATTCTCTGAGTGCCTGAAACACATTTTCTATGCCTCTCTTTTAGCACTTTTTACATATAACCATAATGAAAGTAACCTCCTTGAGGACAGGAATTTTTATCTTTGTATCACTAGGGCTTAGCCTACTAGCTTACAATTTTAGTAAAGATGGGGGAAGAGGGAGATTGAACTTGTGATTTTATCATGTAAGTAGTTCCTGGTGATGTATTTACTCTTCAGATGACCAACAACTCCTGTTCTCAAATGTAGTCTTAAGGGATTACCTATGGCCCTGTGAGATTCAGTGACTTGCTCAAGATTCCACAGCCAACATGTATCAGAAGCAGTGCTTTCTGAAACTCAAGTCAACTCTATTATCTACTGCATCAAATTTATACTTTACATGTTGTAGACATTTAATAAATGTTTATTGAATTGAATTGTTGGATTTATATTTTATGCATATGTCCTTTCCATCTCAGCCAAATTTTAAGCCTTTTGTTGTCAAGGACACATTTTTATATCTTTGTTTTCTGAGGGATAGCTCAGTATTATATAAATTATGTCCCACAGAACATATAGTACATACAGTGAGCACTTAATGATGATTCTGTCTTAAGACTGAAATAGTTATTTTAAATAGGTATCAAACTATATCAGCTGTATAGTGATTCAACCAATAGCCCAAATTGGCTTTTGAAGTGCACACAGACTCAATTGAGAAACAATCAATTGTTATCTGGCCAAATTCATACAAAGTTTCAATGCTTTTTCTTAATATTGTAGTCACTTCTCAGTATTTCCACCTATGAAAAGGGAATAATAATGCAAATGATGCCTGTGCCACAAGGTTGTTGTTAAGCTAAAATGAGATAATGTACATGATGTATTTTGTAAACTTTAAAATGCTATATAAATGTGATCTAATTTCATTATTACATATACAAATATTGCATAATATTTGGAATCTTACACAAAGTCTAATCAGTGGTTCTTATTCAAGGTAGTACACAGTGCAGTATTTTTTTGGTTTTCCCTAATATTAATTTTTCAGGGTAATGTTTTTGGGATTTCTTTCAGATGAATGTGAATTTAATGAGTTTATATTTTAAAAATATATTTCAAAGGTTAAACTTTACCTACCTATGTCATTAATTTAAACCTTCCCAACTGCTTTCCCCCATGGGTTTAAAATAATGTTAGGGAAAGATCACTTCTACAATAACTCAGGGAAAATGATGAATTTTCACAAGGTAAGTAATAAAGATTTTATTCAATTCATTCTTTATGTATCTTTTAGGGACCAGGATAAGCTGGTAAAATTAATAAGCTGATAAAATTTTATTACTTTCTTGTAAGATTTAATTAAATGTGTTCATATGACTGATTTCCTACATGGTGATGACAATCCAGTTTCATCTAATTTCTCAAACCTTAATTTCACCATTCTTTCTAGAAGGAATCTATTGTTTATTTAAAATCTTTCATTTTCTTTTTTTTCTCCTTTCATGGTATTTAAAAATGCATAAAGTCTTTCATTGGTGGGTGCTATAATGAAAATATGAGTATAAATAAGCCTTATTTCAATAAGATATAATTAGATAATCACTTCACACAGTAATAAACCAAATGTAAAGAAAACTTTTGTTCACTTACTAAATTGCCCAGAGAGAAATTATTGGTACAATTGGTTGAGTTCTTCCTAAATTCTTCCAATAATAAGGATGATTAGACAAAATACTATGTGTTAACTCACTAAATATGAGTCAGGAGTGACCTCAGTCCAATGTGTACCTGAATCCCCTCTATATAGTCTCTCACAAGGGGTTCTCAAGATTTTGCTTAAAGATCCTCAAAGATTTGGCACTCATAACATTTCAAGACAGTCAATTCTACTTGTGGATAGCTCTGGTTGTTAGGAAGTTTCCCCCTACAATTTCTGCCAATTGCTCCTAGTTCTGTCCTTTGGGGACAACCAAGTAGGACAAGTCTAACCCCCCTTTCATGTGACAACCTGTCACAACTGTTATACTTCCACCAAACCTTGTTTTGTTTTTGCCATCATGAGGATTATTTTTTAAAATTGTAGCCAGATCTCAAACTGTATTATAAAGGAGTAATTACCAAAACAATCTGGTACTGGCTAAGAAACAGACAGTTAGATCAGTGGACAAGAATAGGTACAAATTACATTATGGTAAATGACTATAGTAATCTAGTATATGATAAACGCAAAGATCCAAGTTTTTTGGGGGGGAGGGAGCTCATTATTTGGCAAAACTTCTGTGAAAACTAGAAAATAGTATGGCAGAAACTTGGTATAGATCAACATCTCACACTATTTACCAAAATAAGTTCCAAATAGGTTCATGATTTACACAATAAAGGGTGATACCATAAGCAAATTAAAAGATCATGGAATAGTTTCTCTGACATATTTATGGACAGAGGAAGAATTTATCACTAAAGAAGATATAGAGAGCATTACAAAATATAAAATAGATAATTATGATTATATAAAATTTAAAAGTTTCTCCACAAACAAAACCAATACAACCAAGATTATAAGGAAAGCAGAAAATGGAAAGAATTTTTGTAACAACTATCTCTGATAAAGGCCTCATTTCTCAAATATATAGAGAACCAAGTCAAATTTATAAGGACACAGTCATTTATAAATTTATAAATAGTGAAAGGATATGAACAGGCAGTTTTCAGGCAAAGAAATCAAAGCTATCTATAGTTATAAAAATGCTCTATATCAATATTGATCAGAGAAATGCAAGTTAAAACAATTCTGAAGCATTACCTCACCTATCAGAGTGGCAAACATAACAAAGAAGGAAAATATTGCATTTTAGAAGGGATGTGGGAAAACTGGGACACTAGCTAATCCACTGTTGGTGGAGTTTCAAACTGATTCAACAACTTATTCAACTGATTGTGTAGGGCAATTTGAAACTATCCCCAAAGGGCTATAAAACCATGCATACCCTTTGATGCATCAATATCACTGCTAGTTTTATATCCCAAAGACAAAAAAGAGATAAGGACCTATTTGCACAGAAATATTTATAACAGCTCTTTTTATAAATCGAAGGAATACCTATCAATTGGGGAATGATTAACAGGCTGTGGTATATGATTGTAATGGATTATTGTGCTATAAGAAATGACAAGAAGAATGATTTAAGAAAAACCTGGAAAAACTTACATGAACTGATATGTTGTGAAGTGAACAAAACCAGGAGAATATTGTATATAGTAACAGCAATGTTGTTCAATGAAGAAGTGTGAATGACTTAGCTATGTTCAGGAATACAGTGATCCAAGATAATCCCAAAAGACTAATTAATCATGAAGCATATTGTCTCCAGAGGAAAAACTGATGTTGATTGAAAACAGACTGAAGCATGCTGTTTTTCATTTTTTTTCTTTTCCTTTTATTCAAGTCTTATACAAAATGACAAATATAGAAATATTTTACATAATTGTATATGTATAACCTATATATAGTTGTTTACCACATCAGGGAGGGGGGAGGTGAGAGAGGGAATGAGGGAGGGATAGAATTTGGAACTCAAAACTTTAGATAAAATGTTTTTAAAACCCACAACTACTTGTGGATTAGAATATCATAAAATGTTTCAAGGAGGGGGTAGCTACTGAGTTAAGCCATAAATACAAGAATTATGAGAAATGTAGATAAGAAGAAAGCACATTCCAGTCTTGAAGAATGACATATAAATGAATGGAGACAGAAAATAGAATATCACATCCACAGAATGGCTAGCTTATGCAGTCTGACTGTTATGTAGAGTCTGTGAAGGGAGTAGTATGAAATAAAGTTGGAAAGGAGGTAGGAATCTGAACATGGAGAACCTTAAATCCCTGGCTAAAGAGTTTGTCTTTTATGCCAAAAGCAGTGGAGATCTACTAAAGTTTTTGAGTAGAGAATTTACATGTTCAGCTGTGTGCCTTAGGAAAGGTGATTTGGGTAATTGTCTGGGGAATGAATCAGAAAGGGGAAAGGCTAGAGCAAGAGAGATCAGTTAGGAAGATGCTATAGTAACCCAGATGAGAGGGATGATGGTCTTGATTATGACAGTGATAGCCTTTCCAATTATTGGAAAGGTTGAAGGTGTGGCAAGTTTAAGGGAAAAAATAATAAGTTCTATTTTGGACATATTGAGTTTGAGATACCAACAAGAAATTTCAAGGAAAGTACATAGCATATGTTTTATTATTAATCACTGGAATTCATGAGAAACATAAGCTAGATATGTAATTCCTTTTTTTTTTTTTTTTAGTGAGGCAATTGGGGTTAAGTGACTTGCCCAGGGTCACACAGCTAGTAAGTGTTAAGTGTCTGAGACCGGATTTGAACTCAGGTACTCCTGACTCCAGGGCCGGTGCTCTATCCACTGCACCACCTAGCTGCCCTAGATATGTAATTTTTAAGTAATATGAATAAAGGTATTCAAACCGATGGAAGCTAATGAGATCACTAAGTGAATGATTACAGAAAGAGAAGAGATCCCAGCAAAAGGCACCAGGTAAAACCCACACTAAAGAGGCAGGAGATGAATGATTTTCCACTAAAGGAGTCTGAAATTGAATCATAGAAGTAAGAGGAAGACTGGAGAAAATAATTTTACAGAAGCCAAAGGAGGAAAGAATATGTCTAGAAAGAGGGACTGATCAAACATACGAAAAAGTGCAGAGAAATCAGCATGAAAAATGAGGAAAGACCATTGAATTTAGCACTTTAGAGATTATTGCTCAGCAGTTTCAATTGCATGTTAAAATCTGACCTGAAAAAGCAAGGAATAGAAAAATGAGTAGTTGCTGGAAAAATGGAGGAGGAAAACATAGACAATCCTTGTTTAGATTTTAGTAGTAAACATGAGGAGAGACATCAGATTGATATGGGGGGGAAACCGATAGGAGAAAGCACGTGGGTCCTTAGGATTCCTCTGTAAAGAATTACACTCTCGCACAAGACCTAATTAGGAATAAGAGAACAGGTTTATTGGGGTACAAGAGAAACCAGCCGGGAGGAAGGTTTTGCCAGAACAAAACGCTTTCCTCCCCGGCTAACTTGTGGGGTGCCATTTTATAGGGTTTAGATGGGGGTGGGTAAGAGTCTCTTATTGCGTGAGGGGCTGGTTGTCTTCCCGAGTTGCGCTGGGGTAGGAAGAATCCCTCCTGAGAGATCTGGTGGTGGGTGTCAACTTTGTCCTGATGGGTCTAAGCAGTATGCTGATGGGCGGTTCCAGTTGGTCTTCTCCTGGATTACCTCATCCAGATGCTTAAGATGACTGGAATGTAGGGTGATGGTCCTGGAGCATGCTCAGTTTGATCTGTGCCGCTTATCTCCGTTAGGTGCGAGTGTGTGTCCTTGATTGTGTTCAAGGAGAGCCCTACTTGATTTCAAGGGAAAACCCCTGAGGTTTCAAGGAAAAAGTTCCTTGAACCCCCCCAGAGAATTGTGGTGACCAGGGCCCATAATCCTCCCATGACATTCTCCCCTTCTTATATCTAGGGAAAAAGGGCGGTGGTCTCTTCTTCTGTAACTGCTTCCTGCTGGTTATGGATGTAGAGATGTCCCTGAATCATTGGGGGTACAGTAGAAGTCATTATGGGCCTGGTCCAGGGAGTGAAGAGGCATGTAGGCCGGAGTAGTGGCTGCCATAAGGTTGAAAGCCTTGAGTCTGCTTGAGACAAATTTAACAAAAAGATTAAAGAGACAAGGGCCAAAGATTAAAAGAACAACGACTAATATCACTATCGCAATGAAGGGAGTGAACCAAAAAAGGAACCAAGAACTCCAGGAATCTGCATGAGGAGAGAAAAGCTGCTCATGTGTGTCCCTCATCCAGTGAGAGATATCATGGAGATGTTGTACTCGGGTCTCAACTTTCCTTGAATTGTTAATATACACACAACAAGATGTATTCTGAACCATACACACACCACCTTCTGCTGCTAGGAGATAGTCTAGGGCTATTCTGTTATCTAACACTACATTGGGCAGAGTATCAAAGGACTCTTTTAAATCTTCTAGCCCAGCTGCCGTTTCATTCGAGAGTCTTTACTATAGCTAGGGATCCATCACTATCCTGGGGATGTCTCTTACACACCCAGCAATCTGATGGTCCAGCCCTGGCGACTGCATCACCTAGTTGGATGATTGCATTATCCTGCCAGGTGCCAGGGTTTATGACTGAGGAGGGGAAGTAGGGCAAGGAAGCAAAGAGCACAAGTAAGAGGAGTAACATAATAGAGTGATAGTGAGGGGAAGGTACACCAATAATGGTACCAGACCAGTCGCAGGCTGTCTCAGGATCAGCTCTTTCTTTTAAATAGGTACTTCAGGTCCTCGACTGGTTCGCATGAATATTCAGCTGTGTCTTCTGTATCAGGTGCTATAGGGACGAAAGGTTTAATCCGAGAAAGATGAGTCCATGAGTGCTGCCCCTCCAGTTTTACTGCTGTAGTAAAAAAAACTGGTAATAGCATGAGTGTCTGGGTCGAGGAGGGGATCCATTACAAGGAATGGTCTACCATACATGAGTTCCAAAGGGCTCAGGCCCAGCTTAGCCCTAGGGGCCATCCGTACTCTAGTCAGAGCAATGGGGAGTGCCTGGACCCAATCTATTTTTGCCTCTGTACAGATCTTAGTAAGGGTTGTTTTTAGAGTTTGGTTCATGCGTTCTACCTTCCCTGAGGACTGAGGATGCCAGGCAGAGTGAAAGTGGTAAGTAATGCCTAATGCCTTTGTTATGAGTCGAGTAACAGAGAGGTAAAGGCAGTGCCATTATCACTCTGGAGAGATTTGGGTAGACCAAATCGGGGAATAATCTCATTTAAGAGAGCTTTGGCTACCTCAGAGGCTTTCTCTGATCTGCTAGGGAAAGCCTCCACCCAACCAGTGAATGTATCAACAAAGACCAGGAGAACTCTATATCTCTGGCATGTGGGCAGATGAGTGAAGTCAATCTGCCAGTCCTCTCCTGGGAGCTCCCCGCTGTGCTGGACGGGCTTCAAAAGGGAGGGAGTTTAAGACTCCACCTGTATTAGTCTGGGCACATAGGGAACATCTGTGGCAGACTTCCTCCACAGCTTTGGTAATGCCCTTCCCGGGGAACAAAGTTTTAATCAGGGTAGTTAAGGACTTCTTTACCAAATGGGTGGTCTGGTGCAGCCCTGAAGCTAACTTCCAGACCATGTTGCCTGGAAGGAGAAGCTGACCTGCGGGAGTCTTGTACCACCCTGTGGCTTCTGGGATAAAGCCCTGGTTATAAGCAAAGCTGATTTCCTCTTGAGTATAAGAGGGAGAAATCCCTGGGGGAAGGGAAGGGTGGAGGGGAGCTAAGGCAAGGGCATGGTGGCCCTTTCTGACTGCAGCCCTTTCAGCTTGGTCTGCTCTCCTGTTTCCCTGAAAAATTGAGGAATCTCCCTTTTGGTGCCCCAGACAATGCATCACGGCCACCTCCCAAGGTAGGGTTACTGCCTCAAGAAGGTGCATTATTTCTGGACCATGTTTTACAGGGGAGTTCTTAGAGGTCAATAATCCCCGTTCTTTCCATATGGCCCCATGAGCATGGAGAACATGGAAAACATACTTGGAGTCAGTATAGATATTAATTGACCTGCCCTTAGCCAACTCTAAGGCCCTCGTGAGAGCAATCAATTCTGCCTTTTGAGCAGAGGTCCCCGGAGGGAGGTTCTTTGCTTCTATAGTGTCCGTAAGGGAGACCACAGAGTATCCTGCCCTTCTCTCTCCACTGTCAACAAAGGAGGAGCCATCGCTAAACCAGATTAGGTTGGGGTTGGATAAGGGGGTGTCCCACGGGTCTGGGCGGCTAGAGAAAGTGTGGTCAATTAAGTCTATGCAGTCATGATCAGTACTGGCACTACCTTCAGGGTGTGGGAGAAGGGTAGCAGGATTTAGGGTTCTGCATACTTGTAAAGTGAGCCCTGGGGTGTCTAGCAAAAGAGCCTGGTATTTAGTCATACTCCCAGTGGTAAGCCATCGGTGTCCCCTATCCTCCAGGATGCTGAAGACCTGATGGGGAGTAAGGACCTCCAGAGGCTGGCCTAGAGTTAGCTTTGAGGCTTCCTCAATCATTAGAGCAGTGGCCGCTATGACTTTTAAGCATGCTGGCCAGCCCTTAGCTACATTGTCCAACTGCTTGGAGAAATAAGACAGGGCAAAGATTAGATCCTAAGGGTTGGGTGAGCACGCCTAAGGCAAACTGTCTCTTTTCATCTACAAAGAGGGTGAATGGCTTCTCAAGGTCTGGAATGCCAAGAGCAGGGGCTGAGATAAGTTCGGAAGGGAGGGGTAAAGAGGAGGGGGTGGGGAGCAAGGAGTAAAGGGAAAACCAGGAGGAGAAGGGGGTGGTGTGGCCTGAGGGGAGGGAGTAATAGGGGAGGAAGGCGTATCAGATGAGTCAACCTGTTCCTTAGACTTGTAAGGATTCCCCATTAATAGGGCATTATCTAAGATCTCATCTGATACCTGAACCCCCTGTGAGGAAGAAGGCCTTTTACGGTTATCCTGAGCCTTCTGAGATTCAATTGGCCTTGCTGGGGAAGACAAATTCAAATGAGGGTTTCTCAAGGTTGGGTAGATCTATACAAATTTGTGAGCAGAGAGGAAAGAGCCAGAAGATTTAAAATGATAAAGAGATACAGAATTATAAATAAGCCAAGTCTAATAGAACAAAGGAGAAGATGAGATGAAGGACATAAGTAGACAGGTAAGCCTTGGAAAGGTGAAAGCCCAATTGTTCTACCAATGCAAGAGTAAAAGAGAAGACAGGTTAATATTTAATAAAGAGAGGAAAGATTGGGGAATGAGGTAAAGAAAAAGAAGCAAACCATTGTAGATGGCTTCTTTTTTCTCATGAAGGTAAGAATCAAGGACATCCACTGGTGGGTGTTGGGAAAGATACTAGGAGATATTAAGAATAAAATAGACACTGGAGGGAGTGGAATAGAGATTCAACAAGGGAGAATAAAAAAATATTGTCAGGCCTAAGAAAGGGACCAGTTGAAACTAGGTTACCTGAATATGTTTTGGACCCAACCTACATGGTGGTTTGACTTGCTCCAGGAGAATTTAAGAGCTTGGGAATATTTGCAATAAAGGTAGATCATGGGGCTGATCAAGAGTTGAAATCTGACAGGTCATAAAGGGTAGTAGGAAACTGGGCCAAGGATGGAGGACTACTGGGCTAAGACTGTAAAGAGCAAAAAGTATGGGCAGAGCAGGGTAATATACTGGGAGGAAGAAAGTAATGGAGTGACTATATAGCGAATAGGAATAATAGTTTAGAAATTAGGCAGAGGGAGATATGGAGTACTAGGACACTGTCACATAAAAAAGGAATTTCTGAGTTCGAAATCATGGAGGTAACAGATGATGGTGAGATATGGTCATTCCTGTGGGTGGTTAATATAGAACAAAGATATATATTATAAAAGTTGATACAATTGGTGACCTGGGCATTTAAATATGTATGAGTAATTCAGCCATTATGACAACAGAGGTTAGGTTTCAGAGAAAGACTGTGAGTGAGGTACCATATTGCAAAAGAAAGAAAGCAAAGGAACCTCTGGATAGTTTATCACAGCAACAGATTACTTGATAAAGTGAAACTTAAAGGAGAAAAGGTTGCTGAGTATTAATGTCAGAGGAAGAATCTGGAAATGGAAGCAGGTATCAGGGAATATCACAGAATCACAGAATTTGAGTTCCAAGGGGCATCTATTCCAATCCATATATGAAAAGAATCTTCACTACAAAATACTCAGTCATTGTCCAGCCTCTGTCTGAAGACATCCAAGGAGGGGAAACCCATCACCTCTCAATATAAAACATTCTGCTTTAGGATGGTTAAAATTGTTAGGAAATTTCTTTTTATGATATTAAGTCTAAAGCTGCCTCTTTACAATGCCTACTGATTCCTCCTCATTCTGCTTTCCAGGGCCAATCAAAACAAATATCATCTCATTTCCACATGACAGCTCTTCAGGTACTTGAAGGAAACTAAGTGACAGGAGTCAGAAAAAAAAAAAACTGAGCTCAAATCCAGCTTCAGATGTTTACTAGCTGTATGGCCCTGGGCAAGTCACTTAATTTCTGTCTGCCTCAGTTTTCTCAACTGCAAATTGGGATAATAACAGTACCTAACTCACAGAGTTGTTGTGAGGATCAAATGGGACATTATTTATAATACCCTTAGCACTGTTCCTGGAACATACATAGTAGATGCTTAATAAATGCTTATTCCCTTCTGTTCCCCTCATCATTCCTGAACTTTCTCTTCTTCATGCAGACCACATCCAGTTATTCATGAGCCCTCTCTTCTCCATGCAGATCATATCCAGTTCTTTCAACCGATCCACATATGATGTGGACTCAATCAACATCGATTGTGTGGCACTGTTTGCCAGACAAGGTACTAGGTTTTGGGGATGCAGATAATCTCTACTTTCAAGGAACTCATATTCCAACAGTGGATACAACATGTATGTATTAATGTAGAAATAGCCAGACTGGATCTATGTTTTCACTGGTATAGGCTACTCTCAGCAAGCAAAGTCTTTTTAGCAATAAAGGTTACCACCTTCTCTGTCCTATATAGTTGTCTAGAACACTAAGAAGTTAAATGGCTTGGACAGGGTGATACATCCAATATGTCAGAAGCAGAACTTGAAACCAGGTCTTTCTAGCTTTGACACCAAAACCATCCACTATTCTATGCTGCCTCATAGAATAAATATAAAGAACATAAATGCAAATACACTGAAAGTAATTAAAGTGAAGGTAATTTGTGGGAGGCAGTGAGGCACTAGTAGTTTAGTAGTACAGAAAGGGCTTAATGAAGGTGAGGCATGACTTGCATATTAACAGAGGAGAGGAGTTCAATGAAGTGGAGATTAAAAGGCAGTGTATTATAGTTCTGGGAAAAGATAATACAAAGGAACATAGATGGTAGATAGATTATTAAATATGAGGGAAATTGAGGTGAATTCAGCTCTAACACAAAGGGCAGGAGAGGAGTGATATACAAGAATGCTGGATAGATAGGTTGGAGTAACTTTATAAAGGGTTTCATATGCCAAGCAGAAAATATTTTAGCTAAATCTAAAGGCTGTAAGGAGCTATAAGAATTTACTAAGTATGGGAGTTGTGTGGTTAGGTTTGTGCTTAAAATAATTCATTTTGGCAGTACTATTAAAGATGAGATGGAAGGAACAGTGGGGAGAGACTTGAGGTAGAGAGAACAATCAGTAGGCCATGATATTAATCTAGGCAAGAGGTAATAATAATTTGTATGTCCTAGCAGTGTGAGTAGAAAGAATGGGTGAAGGCCCTTCACTATTCTGGGTGCCCATCACTCTGTACATTACTCCAGATGAGTTCTTGAAAGGATATAGTACATTGGGACTACCACTTCCTAAATCTAAGATATTTCTTAATGTAACCCAATATCCCATTGACTTTTTTGGCTTCCACATCATACTGCTGACTTACATTAAGTTTGCAGTTCACTGAAATTCTCAGATATTTTTAAATACAACTGCTAGCAAACCATGCCTTCTCCATATTGTATCCATAAAGCTGATTATTTTTTGTACTCAAGTACAGAACTTTTGTCCCCAATTGAAGTTCATCTTCTGAGATTTACCCCAGTGCTCTGATCTGGCAAGAGCATTTTGGATTTGACTCTATCATCCAGTGGGTTCACCACCTTCCCTCCTCCCCCCCAATCCCCACCATAACTTGTCTCATTGGCAAATTTGATGAGCATGCCATCTAGTACTTTATCCAAATTTTGTTTTTTGTGAGGCAATTGGGGTTAAGTGACTTGCCCAGGGTCACACAGTTAGTGTCAAATGTTTGAGGCCGGATTTTAACTCAGGTCCTCCTGACTCCAGGGCTGGTGTTCTATCCACTGTGCCACCTAGCTGCCCCTTTATCCAAGTTTTTGATGAATATGTTTAAAAATACATGGCTGAGGTTATATCTTTTTTTGTTTGTTTGTTTGTGTTTTTTTTTTTGTTGTTGTTTTTTTGCAGGGCAATGGGGGTTAAGTGACTTCCCCAAGGTCACACAGCTAGTAAGTGTCAACTGAGGCCGGATTTGAACTCGGGTACTCCTGAATCCAGGGCCGGTGCTTTATCCACTGCGCCACCTAGCCGCCCCCTGAGGGTATATCTTTTAAACACTCTACTAGAGACCACTTGTCATAATAACCTTGAACAATTAGCAAGAACTCTTTGAGTCTATACATTCAACTAGTTCTAAATCTACCTATTTATATTATCATCTAATCTGTATTTCTTCATCTTCTCCATAAGAATAATATGACATACTTTATTTTTTTTAGTTGCTAGAATCTAGTTAAACTATGTCCTCAACATTCCTCTCATATGCCAACTATTTCTTTTCACCCCAGTATATCATGATATATGAGAAATAACCAACACTAGAGAGGGTATACAGTAATAAAGTATCTTCTTGAAAGAGCCAGGTTTTCATCACAAAAGGTAAAATGTATCACCCCCAATACAATATCTACTGTTGATTCAAAGCCCTTCATAACCTAGTCCCCTCCTACTTTCTAGGCTTCTTATATCTTTTTCCCTCTCATTGACTATTCTATCCAGTGACACTGGCCTCCTAGCTATTCCATGAACTCCCTCTCTGGGATCCAGCCTTTATTTTCAGGGCCATGAGGATTAAGTGACTTGCCCAAGGTCACCCAGCCAGTAAGTGTCAAATGTCTGAGGTCGGATTTGAACTCAGGTCCTCCTGAATCCAGGGCCAGTGCATTATCCATTGTGCCACCTATCTGCCCCTGGGGATCCACCCATTTTCTCTGGCTGTTCCCCATGCCTGAAAAGCTCTCCTTCTGCATCTCTGCCTAATGGTTTCTCTGGTTTCCTTTAAATACCAACTAAATGCCCACTTCTACAGGAAGCCTTTCTGAACCCCTCTTAATCATAACATAAGGGTGTCATTGTATGGTTCAAAGGGAGGCAGAATAGACATCTATAGCATCTCTCCTCCCTTCTCCAAGAGAGACTTTAATTCCTGCCATAAAGGGAAGTAGGAGATTGGGGCTGGAAGCAATTCTACTCTCAGAGAGAGGAGATACCAAAATAGAATTATATCTGTCTACTCCTTTGAATACTTTTAGTCTAGGAGATGTGATTTTCTGTTTCAAGCTAATTTCTTATTGATGTCCATTATTTGGGGGAAGAAAAACCCAAGCTTTATATATCAGGCTTAATACTTTTCCCACCAACTACCAGTTCAACAATAAACATACATAGGACTTTACAAAGGAATCTATTTATCCAAGTCAATGGCAAAAATAGAAATCAGAAATAGAAAAACGTACCAAAAAGGTGAAGTGAGTAATACAAGAAAAGGAATAACCTCTATTGTATCTTCATTACAAAGTTTCACATTCATTGAGTTTGAAAAGAAGTATGCAGTTAAAACATATGTCTAAATGTGGCATTTAATTCCCTGCTTCATTTAATTATTTTGTTCAGTACCATTTATTCATGCAACAAATAAATATTGAATGAATGCTATGTGACAGGCACTGTGGGAGATACAGAGAAGCACCCTATAAAAGAGAAGCTCTTTATAAATGCTAACCATTTAATAGAGAAGACAAAAAACAAATAAAAATAATCAAAGGCAAAAGTAGATAAGAGCTATAAAAAGTTAACCCAATCCAGAAGCATTTATTATGTAACTATTATTTTTAAGGCATTGTGTTAGACAAAGGACATACCAAAAAGAATCCCTTGCATTTAAGTGAATTACATTCTCCTTGTGTGATGTATTTGACACTTGATATAATTTGTGATATTTGTAAAGTGCCACTCTCCATTTCTTACCCTTATCCCCTCCCCTACTCACTTAGTTTAACATGGCTTGAGTACTGCTTTTGTTAAGTCTATAGAAAAAAAACCCAAAACATTATTGTATTGATGTCAATAAGGGAGTCCAATATATAAATGGCCCACTAGGTGGGTCCTATGATGCACATATTATTGTGGGTAACATAGCAAATATTTATGAAGAGCAAAAACATTGTTTGTAAGAGAATTCCTATTGTGTTTTGTAAGACAACCCCTTCTGTGTTTTTGCAGTTTCATCTCCTTCCTTCTATTGGTACATGAAGCTCTAATTGCTTTCTGAATCATCAAATAGTAGTAGGCTTCCACCAGTCGTGGATGACCATGGATCAGCGCCTTGAAGAGCCATAGGCCACAGTGTGGCTGTGTGTGTTGTATCTACCCCATGAGGAGTAGCTGGAGTGTCCCCTCCAGGGCGCTGGCCTGGGCGGATCAATATGGAGAACAAGCTGTTGCCCATGCAGCAGGTTTTCCCTCTCCGCGACATCAAATATGCATACATATATACAAATAATCACACACACACACATACATACATACATATGTATGCATGTATATATAAGCAAAATGTAGGGAGACCTGTGACTTCATTGCTTCTAGGAAGTCATGAAAAAGTACCAATTCTACTTAGTCCCTTTTAGTCTTAAGTGCAGCTCCTGGCATATTCACATGGAGCAGAATGAGAGGCAAAAAAATTTTGCTCCACTGACTCAAAGAATAGATTGTAACCAAAAAGTATCACCCGAGTTAGAAAAAGCCCAATTAAACAGGTTCAGTGCCCAAGAACTTAGATGACTGGCTGCCTGACTGGCTGTGGCTGTAAATCTGAGTCACAGAGTTGAGAGCTTCTATCTGTGTGTGTTTGTGTATGTATGTGTGTGTGTGGGGGGGGGAGATAAAGGGATAGCAGCCGCAATTAAATAAAGCACCAGAAACTTTCACCAAGAAAAAACAGCTCAATAGAAACACTGAAAAATGGTGGCACAGCAAAGGGATCAGAGCAACAGAGGAACTCCAGCAGTTAGCAACAGCATAGAATGTAGATTACAAAATGATCCTTTCACCATATCATCATTGGCTTTGTAGAGAAAACAAATAGCAACAGAGACAGAGAGGGTTCCCAGAAAGATCAGGGACACAACTCTAAAAGTGTGAATAGCTAGGGTTCTACATGTCCTAGAGTTGTGGATTTTCATTTAGTAAGCAACAATAACTCAACACCTTCCACTGGTAATTAAAGGCTAAAATTCTATTGATTTTTTAATTCTTTTCTGAAGGATAAAGTTCTGGTCATGGGTCAGAATGCCACTGATGTCAAACAGACAAATCAACACTGTCTTAATTTGTTATTTTTCATGCACACTCCCTCATCCCTTGAGAACTTTTGTGTTTTTTACTGTAATCTCTGATGCTTTCTGAGTCGTACTAGAAATGCCATATTTCATAAAAAGCTATTTACTTGAAAAAATAAAACATTTTATCCAGCTTTCTTTGGACAATCAAAACAAATGTCATCTTGGCTATTTCTTTTTATCATTCAAAATCTCTACAGTAACTTTCCTATGTTCTAGCTTTTTTTCAGAACAAATCACTTTCCATCAAAATGTAATACCTTTGAGGGCAGCTAGGTGGCGCAGTGGATAGAGCACTGGCCTTGGAGTCAGGAGTACCTGAGTTCAAATCTGGCCTCAGTCACTTAACACTTACTAGCTGTGTGACCGTGGGCAAGTCACTTAACCCCAATTGCCTCACTAAAAAAAAAAATGTAATACCTTTGTTATCCTTGTCAGAGGCACCCATTTGAATCAGTCAATAGTCAACAAACATATTAAGTGTTTGCTATCTAGTGGTTACTATGCTAAGTGCTAAGGATACTAATAAGAAAAAGAAAAACAACCACTGTCCTCAAGGAACTTACAATATAATGGCATGAGGTGGGGAGGGGTGAAGTTTGTGGAGTGAGGACAAAGCAGAGTAGCTGATCGAAAATGGATAGGTGGGAACTTCTGTAAGGCTTCTGTCTTCCAGTCCTCTAATCAGAAGGGAGAGGGGAAAATTTTTTGAAAGAATCAAATCTCCAACCTAAAAGTGACACTTTAACACATGTCTTGGAGGATTGCAAGATTTTCCTTGAAGACCCAGAGAAATTCTTTACATTCTTTCATTTTTTAAAGTCAGTAAAGACAAATAAAAATATTTAAAAATTTTAAAAATGAAATACATTTGTTTATTTTATCATTTTTTCTTTTAAAAATTTTAGTTCAAAATTCTTTCCCCCCAATTACTTCCCCACCCCCTGAGAAGGCAAGCAAAATGATATCAATTAATTATACATGTGAAATCACGAAAAACACATTTCCATATTAGCCAAATCACAAGTAAATAAATAATAAATAGGTAGGTAAACAAGCAAACAAAGTAATTAAATAATTAAATGAAAAGACAGGCAGATAAATAAATGATCAAATGAATGATAAATGAATGAATAAATAAATAGATGAATGAGTGAATGAGCAAATAAATAAATAAAGTGAGCTATGACATTATACTTCAATTTGGACTCAGAGTTAATCAGTTTTCTCCTTCTGGAAAAGGAAAATATTTTTTTTCATCAAGAATCATTTGGAATTAACTTGGATCATTATATTGATTAGCATAGCCAAGTTTTTCAGTTGATCATACAAAATTTCTGTTATTGTGCACAATGATCTCCTGAGTCTTTTAACTTCATTCTGCATCAAATCATATAGATCTTGCCATGATTTTTTCTTCTGAAAGGATCATCAACCTAATTTCTTATGACACAATATTACTCCATCAAGATCATAAGTCACAACTTGTTCAGACATTCCCCAACTGATGAGTATCCCCTCAATTTCCAATCCTTTACCACCACAAAAAAGCTGCTAAAAATATAGGTCCTTTTGCTTTTTCTTTGATCTCTTTGGGGTACAAATTTAGTAGTGGTATTGTTGAGTCTAAGGGTATACACAGTTTTATAGCCCTTTGGGCATAGTTCCAGAGAAACATGCTATAAAATAATTTTATATTAGCTCATTATCTATGGTACCTTTTATAAAAATATAGTTTGGGTTTTTTTCTGATTATCTCTTTTAATTAAGTCCAAATTTGCTTTTGTTTGTCTGAGATCATGACTGCCACCCTGCCTTTTTTACATCAGGTGAAGCATAATGGATTCTCTTTATTTTAACTCTCTGTGTGTCTTTCCATTTCAAGTGTTCCTCTTTTAAACATTGATGAGTTCTGGTTTCTAATCTATTCTGTTCTCTGCTTCTGTTTTGTGGCTGAACCCATCCATACTATTTTGTTCCATTTATCCTTTTTTCTCACTCTTTTTTCCTGTCCCACTTCAAAAGTTTGTTTTGCTTCTGACCACTGTCTCTCTTAATCCAGCTGCCTTTTTAATATCTCCCCCACATTTCTTATTCCCTTCCCCATTTATTTCCCTATTGAGTAAGATAGATTTGTATATCTCTCCTCAATCTATTTTTCTAGGTCAGTTGTTTTCCTGATGAGATAGTTCACATTTCTCCTATTTGTTTTTTTTTCATTCTTTTGACTTTCATTGTCTTTGACATGTCAAGGAGTCATTATTTCCCACTTGTCCAATTCTAATTTTTAAGGATTTTTTTCAGCAAGCTTTTGTACCTCCTTTTCCATTTGGCCTATTTTTCTTTCTTTTTTTTTTTTAGTGAGGCAATGAGGGTTAAGTGACTTGCCCAGGGTCACACAGCTAGTAAGTGTTAAGTGTCTGAGGCTGGATTTGAACTCAGGTACTCCTGACTCCAGGGCTGGTGCTCTATCCACTGCACCACCTAGCTACCCCCTATTTTTCTTTTTAAGAAATTCTTTTCTTAAATGGAGTGTTGTGCCTCTTTTACTATTAGGTTACTTCTGGGTTTTAAGGTGTTATTTTCTTCAGTATTTGCTATTCTTCCTTTACCAAGTTTTTAATTCTCTTTTCATATTTTTCTTGCATCACTCTCATTTCTTTTCCCAATTTTTCTCTAACCATAATTCCTTTAATTCTTCCAGAAATTCTTATTTGTCTTAGGTACAGTTAGCATTTTTCTTTAAGGTTTTGTAGCTGATTTCACATTTTTGTCTTATTCTGAGTTTATATCTTGGTCTTCCCTGCCACTGTAATAGCATTTCATAGTCATGTTCTTTTTTTTTTTTTCTGCTCATTTTTCCAGGCTATTTCTTGACTTTGGATTTTATGTTAAAGTTAAACCCTGGAGATAGTTCCAGGGGTGGAGCCAAGATGGCAGAAAAAAGCTAGGAACTTGCCTGACCTTTTCCCTATTTCCCTCAAAAACAACATTAAATCAAGCCTCTAAACAGATTCTGGAACTATAGAACCTACAAAAAGAGAGACTCAATCCTGCTACTTGAGATAATTTAGAAGACTTCAGGAAAGGTAAGTCTCACCTGGGTGAAAGGGTAGGGTGGCTTAGCACTACTCGTCTCAGCTGGCAGTGCAGCTCAGCAAAGCTCAACTCAGTGGGTAGCTCACTCATCACAGGTAGGCTCAGTGGGCAGCTTGACACTGCTGCAACTCGACACAGCTGAGAGTGGGGCATCTGAGAGCAGTAAGAAGCTTGCAACAGTAAATCCTGTGCCCCAGGAGCAGACTTCAACTTTATAAGTTTAAAAATAGGCTAAAATATGAGCAAGAAACAAAAAAGGACCCTTACCATTGACAACTTCTATGGTGAAAGGGAAGACCAAAACTCAAACTCAGATGAGTTGGTCAAAATGCATACAAGTGAAGACTGAAGTGGGAAGATGGGCTTGTCTTAAGACCAAAAAGCCTTCTTTGAAGAACTCAAAAAAGCTTTTAAAACCAAATAAAAGAGGTAAGAGAGGTAGAAGAAAAAATAGAAAAAGAAATAAGAGAAATGAGAGTTATACTGAAAAATGAAGCACAAAAATTGACTGAGGAAAACAATTCCTTAAAACATACAATTGGTCAAATGAGAGAAAAAAAATGGCCAAATGGGAGAAAAAATTGGCAAAATGGAAAAAAGAAGTTCAAAAGCTTACTGAGGAAAATAAGGCCTTAAAAATTAAAATTGAGCAGGTGGAAGCTGATAACTCCATGAGACACTGAGTATCTGCCAAGTAGAATCAAAAGACTGAAAAAATAGAAGAAAATCTGAAATGCTTCATTTGAAAAACAACTGACTTGGAAAATAGATACAGGAGAGATAATCTGAGAATTATTGGACTACCTGAAAGCCATGATCAAGAAAAGAGTCAAGACACCATATTCCAGGAAATTATCAAGGAGAACTGCCCTAAAATTGTAGAATCAGAGGATAAAATCATCTTTGAAAGAATACACCAATCACCTTCTGAAAGAGACCCCATAAGGAACAGTTCAAGTAATAATGTAGCCAAACTCCAGAATTATCAGGTAAAGGAGAAAATACTCCAAACAGCCAGAAAGAAACCATTTAAATATTAGGGAGTCACAGTCAGGATTTCACAGGACCTGGCAGCTTCAACATTAAAGGATCACAGGGCTTGGAATATGATATTCAGGAAAGCAAAGGAGCTTGGATTACAACCCATGATCAACTACCCAGAAAAACTGAGCATTCTCTTTCAGAAGAAAATATGGACATTCAATGAATTAGGGGACTTCCAAGGCTTCCTGAGAAAAAGACCAGAACTGAACAGAAAATTGGATCTCTAAATACAACACTCCAGAGAAATATAAAGAGGTAAACAGGGCGGGGGGGGGGGGGGTGAGATTGTTCAATAATATTAAACTGCTTGTGTCCCTAAGAGGGAGGAAATACTTTTAACTCTTGGGATCCGTATCTCTGTTAAGGTATTGTTATTAAGTCAACTTTGATGTGATCATATAAAGAAACTTAAGGGGCAGAATAAAAGAAGACTAGGAGGAGGAGAGGAAGGGGGAGGTGGAATGGAGTTAATTGCATCATATGAAGAAGCACAAAAAGAACCCATTACAATAGAGGGAAAGAAGGGAGGGGTGAGCATTGTTGCAACCTTACTCTCATCAGATTTGGTTCAGGGAGGGAATAAAATACATTCCCATTTGTATAAAGAAACTTAGCTTACTCTTTAAGGAAACAAAAGGGGAAGGAGGAAAGGGTGGTATTGATAGAAGGGAGGACACAAGTGGGGGGGAAGGGGCAAGCAAAAGAAGGGCAACTGATAAAAGGGAAAACATATTGAGGGAGACAGTGGGCAGAAGCAAAACACTGGTCAAGTGGAATAGGGTGAAAGAAGGGAAAAACGATTACAAACCAAGGGGAAAAGAAGATGGAGGGAAATAAATAGTCAATAACTTTAACTGTGATGATATGATGGTATACTTAAAGAATCCTAGAGAATCAACTAAAAAACTGCTTGAAACAAGAGCTTTAGAAAAGTTGCAGGATATAAAATAAACCCACATAAATCATCAGCATTTCTATACTTGACCAACAAAGCTCAGCAGCAAAAGATAGAAAGAGAAATTCCATTTAAAGTAATGGTAGACAATATAAAATACTTGGGAGTCTACTTGCTAAGACAAACCCAGGAACTCTATGAACACAATTATAGAACACTTTTCACACTAATAAAATCAGATCTATGTAATTGGAAAAATATAAATTGTTCATGGATAGGCCAAGCTAATATAATAAAAATGATAATTCTACCTAAATTAATTTACCTATTCAGTGCCATACCAATCAGACTACCAAAAATTATTTTATAGAGCTAGAAAAAATAATTTTAAAACTTATCTGGGAAAACAAAAAGTCAAGAATATTAAGGGAATTAATGAAAAAAAATGCACAGGAAGGTGGGCTAGCTGTACTAAATTTGAAGCTATACTATAAAGCAGCAGTCATCAAAACTATGTGGTACTGGCTAAGAAATAGAGTGGTGGATCAATGGAATAGGGTAGGCACAGGAACACAATTGTAAATTACTATAGTAATCTACTGTTTGATAAACCCAAAGACTCCTGCTTCTAGGATAGGAACTCAGTACTTGAAAAAAATTGGTGGGAAAACTGGAAGATAGTATGGCAGAAACTAGGAATAGACCAACGTATTATACCTTATACAAAAATAAGGTAAAAATGGGTTTAAGATTTAGACATAAAGGGTGATACCATAGATAAATTAGGAAAAGGAAGGAATAGTTGACCTCTCAGATATATGGAGAGGAAAAGAATTTATGTCCAAAGAACAGATAGAGAATATTATAAAATGCAAGATGGATGACTTTGATTACATTAAATTAATTTTTTTGTACAAAAAGAAGCAATGCAGCCAAAATTAGAAGGGAGTCAGAAAACTGGGAAACAATTTTTACAGCCAGCATTTCTGATAAAGTCATCATTTCTAAATTATATTGGGAACTATATCAAATTCATAAGAATCCAAGTCATTCCCCAATTGAGAAATAGTCAAAGGACATGAACAGGCAGTTTTCTGATGAAGTCAAAGCTATCTATTGCCATGTGAAAAAATACTCTAAGTCACTATTGATCAGAGAAATGCAAATTAAAACAACTTTGAGGTACCACCTCACACCCATCTGATTGGCTAATATGACAAAAAAGGGAAATAATAAATGTTGGAGAAGCTGTGGAAAAATTGGAACACTAATGCATTGTTGGTCGAGTTGTGAACTGATCCAACCATTCTGGAGAGCAATTTGGAACTATGCCCAAAGGGCTATGGGATTGCTCATACTCTTTGGTCTGTATCCTAAAGAGACCATAGAAAACAGAAAATGACCTACATGTACAAAAATATTTATAACAGCTCTCTTTGTGGTGGCAAAGAATTGGAAATCGAGAGAATGCCTATCAATAGGGGAATGGCTAAACAAGTTGTGGTATATGAATGTCATGGAATCCTATTGTGCTGTAAGTAGTGATGATCAGGAGGAGTTCAGAGAAACCTGGAAGGACTTACATAAACTGATGCTGACTGAGAGAAGCAGAACCAGGAGAACATTGTACATAATAACAGCAACATTGTGTGATGAACATTGGGGATAGACTTGGCTCTTCTCAGCAATGCAACAATCCAAAACAGTTTCAAAGAACTCATGATAGAAAATGTCCTCAACATCCAGAAAAAAGAACTGTGAATTATGAATGCAGATTGAATCATACTGTTTTTACTTTTGGACTGTTTTTTTTCCCTTCTTGTTTGAGGTTTTTCCTTTGTGCTCTGATTCTTCTTTCACAAGATGACTAATGTAGATATGTATTTGATGTGATCATACATATACAACCTAGATCAGACTGCTTTCTTTCTTGGGGAGGTGGGAGGGAAGGGGGGGAGAAAAGAAAAATTTGGAACTAAAAATCCAGTGGAAAAAATGTTGAAAACTATACTTATATGTAATATGTAACTGGAAAATAACACAATTTTTTTTAAAAAGTTAAACTCTGCTCACCTTATGGTGGGAAGATACTCTCTGAAGTTTCAGATGATGAACCTTCAAGAAGTCTGCAAGTTTTCAGTAATTCCAAGGTGGTATGATCTGGGGAGAAATGTGGTCACTGCTCTCCTGGTCTGCTCTCTGGTCTTTACCCAGGAAAGGCACTGTTCCTCTTCACATGCAAGCACTAACCCTCCTTTTGGCCCTGGAACTGTGAACAGGACCTCTGCTCTCCAACAGCCACAAATGCTAGTACTCCTCCCTGCCTTGGAACTGAAACCAGGGAAGAAGAAGAGAGAACACTTCTCTCCACCCTCAATTTGTGACCCAGAACTGTGTATGGGCAATATAGTCACCAATCAGTGCCAGCTGCTCCCATTGCTAACAAAGGATCCCCTGTAATCTCTGCCCAGTTGTGCAACCTCCTTACTATCTCTGGGCTGAAAGCCCGCAAAGCTGTTGCTGCTATTATGGCTGCCTCTAAAAGTCCACTGCTGATGCTGATGCTGATGCTGATGCTGATGCTGATGCTGATGCTGATGCTGATGCTGATGCTGATGCTGATGCTGATGCTGATGCTGATGCTGATGCTGATGCTGATGCTGCACTCTATCCTGGCCCCCACCCTACTATCATAGACTCACCTCCCAACCTCCTAAGTTGTCTTAGGCTAGAAAAATGTTTAACTGACCTTTTGTTGGCTCTGCTGCTCTAAAATTTTATTTGAGGAGTTATATTAAAGTTATTTGGATGGGAATGTTTGGAGAGTTCACCTAGGTTCCTGGAACCTATAATCTTGACATTAATTCCTCCCCATGAGATTTTTAAAAACATGACAAGTGTTTCACGTGCAGATGTGTTGAATATTACCAAAAATTCTAGATTAATTCTTTGCTTTGTATGATGGTCACTCATTTTTATATGGACACGCAAACCCATGGACTCACCACAGCTGTGAGCAGAAGGTAAATTGGCTGACTTTCAAGGCACTGCTAATGAGCCTCTGCTAATGAACCACTAGCACAACAGGTGCCTGATATAACTTCTTTCCTTCTTTGGGAAAATTATTTGCATTTCTTTAGAGTCCTACTTCACTTGATTATTCATTCACTTATTCATGCATCAGGTATTTACAAATCATCTAATATATACATATGTATGTATATACACACACACACACACACAAATACTGTAGAAATCACTGGGAAGATTTTTGAAAAGTTAAATAATGTTCCCTGCCCTCAAGGAATTTACACTGTAGCAGAAGTGATAACACATATACATTAATAAATGCAATTTAAATATAATGTGTTTTATAAGGTACAAATCAAGCCTTATGAGTTAAGATAAGGGAAAAAGTATCACTACTGACTAAAATAACAACTCATCTTTTGCTCTTACTGATAGTTGCATCATAAACAAAGAAAATTTAGTAACTTAAATGTTCTTACTAATGCATAGATTTTTCATCATGAGATTCTGACTATAAGATCCTCAAGGATAAGAACCTCCTATTCTATTTGTGTTCACCCTTTACTTTCTTTCTCCTTCTTGGGACAGCAAAGTCTCCAGACAGTGAATGAGCAAGAGTCTATTTGCTTGATGTACTTCTGCTTTAACTTCTCATTGCCCTTATTGTCTATACTATCACTCTTCTTGCTCCTCCAAAATCTGTGTTTTATTTAAAAGGCATTGATCTGTGGTTTGATAGTTCTAGAGCATTCCCAAATTTTTAATTTTTTAAGTTTTATTAATATCATTAATATCTTCACAGTTATATATCTCTCCTTCCCTCTCATATATTTCCAAATTATTCTTTTGCAATCTCTTCATTGTCCATAATCTTTGACTTATTGTGGATAGGATAGACAGACAAAAAGACAGGCAAATGGATAAATAGATATATAATATATAAAATTTATATGGACTAACAGATGTTTCCATCAATTCCCTATATATCTTCAGTATCTGACTTTTACATATAATACATACAATATTACTTTTACATATAATACATGCTCTGAAAAGGCTCCACTCACACCAGTTAAGTGGTTTTTATAGTTTCACTATACTTCCTCCAAGTTACAACTTAACTAGTTCCCCTCAGGGCTCCAGGAGTGTCACTGAGGCATTGACAGTATCTTTCATAACCTCACCATCATGATTACCAGCATGCTTTCCCCAAAGATTATCCATTAAAAATAATTTTGTCAGCGATCCTGAAGTAGCATTTAGAAAGGAGCTTTTACTAAGATGAAACAATAAAAAACAGCTGGGTTTGTTGTTTTTTTTTTTTTAATCACCTGAAAGTCTATGACACTATTCCCCCAGTACTTATAGAATCTTGTGGAAAATGAACTCAAGTTTAGAGAGTACATGCTACAGAGAGATAACTCACAGTTTTTGTATGCTCCAAGTCAACTCTGCCTTTCATGGGTTGTTCATGAAGTTCTCCCCCTTAGGAATGTTTCAGTTTCATTTCTGGGCTTTTTGTAGAGCTGTGAATCTGTGTTGTCTGTCCTTGGATCCCAATTCAGATACTTCCACTAGCTGCTGCAGATTCAAAGGAAATACTAAAACACTGATAGAAAGTATAAAGCCCCTGGGACCCTTCCAAGCTGTCCTCCTCCAATCAAAGAGTTGGGGGGGGATGAGAGAAGAAGCCAAAGTGCTCTCCCCCTTCCCCAAGTGACTCCTTCTTGGCAGAGGGAGAGGTTGTGGGTATCTGGAATTCAACTTTCCAAATTTTTTGCATATTATAATACAAATCCCTCAAATAATTGTGGTTCTGAATTCCCTTGAGAGTTTATAGACAACCTTTGGTATGTGACCAAGTTTTATCAGCCTATGCAAACATTCTTCCTGTGCAACATCACTCAATATCATCAAACAGTTCAGCAAGACCTTCTCATATTTCTTGGAATGTCTATCTGCATTGATCCATTTTAGAATGAGTTCAATAAGATACCATGGCTTAGCATTTTTGACTTCTTTAGGTGGGTTTGAGTCATTTGATTGACTCAACTGACACAACTTTTACATGAATTTTTCTTTTTTTTTTAATTGTGGCTTAACCAGTATAAATCTATCATTAAAAGGAAACCAAAGGGGGGGCAGCTAGGTGGCACAGTGGATAGAGCACCAGCCCTGGAGTCAGGAGTACCTGAGTTCAAATCCGGCCTCAGACACTTGACACTTACTAGCTGTGTGACCCTGGGCAAGTCACTTAACCCCCAATTGCCTCACTAAAAAAAAAAAAAAAAAAGGAAACCAAAGGAACCTGCAAAGGACATTAGTCAACAAAGATTTGACTCACTCAACAAGAAAAATGAGGGCCAAGGTAACACTAGTTTAAAATATAAAGTTGTTAATAAAATCTTGCAAAAGCTCTTTTGCTCTCTTCTTGCCCTCTCTTGCCTCTCTCTCTTTTGGCTTCCTAAACCCACTGCTTTGGCTCAGAATGTCATTTCTAAGAGAAGCCACACAAGAGGAGAGGCTGTGACTCCTGCAAGGTCCCAATAAACCTGTCAACTCACCCAAAAATAATGCCATAAAACAGTCACCAGAAAATCCTAGGTCACATAAGAATAGAATGAGACTATTTTGCAGCTAAAGACAACAATTGGAATCACCTGCTATGTGGGCTGAGAGAAGAGCTCAGTGCCAGGAACAGACCACATCATCAGTGCCTCAGAGTCTTTAGCATCAGTGGCTTCTTCTGAGGCTTGGCTTGTGGACCAGTGAAGGGGTTTGGCAGTTGGCTGGGGTAAAGTGGCTGCAACCTCTGCTGCAGTTGGGGCAAAACACCCTGGTTCTGAAAAAATGGGCCAAATAGAGGGGTGGCAGCCCAGTGGGGGAGGGGCACAGGCATGCCAAGCTTCCGACCATAGAGAGTCAGATTTCTACCAGACATCTCCTTCCTGGTTGAGATGAGTAAGCAGAGAAAGCAGCAGACAATAGAAAGCTTTTTTTTGGGGGGGGGGAAGTAGACCAGAATACGCCCTCAGAAGAAGATAATAACAAAGTCAAAGCTCCAATATCCAAAGCTTTCAAGAGAAATATGAATTGGTCTCATGCCATGGAAGTGCTCAAAAGGAACTTTGAAGAGAAAGTAGGAGATAGAAAGAAGATATATAGAGGTGGAGGAAAGAACAGAAAGAAAAATGAGAGCAGTGCAAATCATAAGAAAACAGTCAACAACTTGGAAAGTCAAATGGAAAAAGAGATATAAAAGCATTCAGAAGGAACCAATTACCTAAGAATTAGGATTGGGGCAGCTAGGTGGTGCAGTGGATAGAGTACCAGCCCTGGATTCAGGAGGACCTGAGTTCAAATCTGGCCTCAGACACTTAACACTTACTAGCTGTGTGACCCTGGGCAAGTCACTTAACCCCAATTGCCCATCCCCACCACCCCCCAAAAAAGAATTAGGATTGAAAAAATTTAATCTAGTGACTTTATGAGAAACCAAGACACAGTAAATACATATTGATCTCAAGTGATAGAAGCACTGAAAAAGGACTTTGAAGATAAGGTAAGAGAGGTAGAGGAAAAAATGGAAAGAGAAATGAGAGTGATGCAGGGAAAGTCATGAGAAAAAAGTCAACAGCTTGAAAAGCCAAATGGAAAAGGAAATACAAAAGCTCTCAGAAGAAAATAATTGCCTAAGAATTAGGATGAACAGGGGCAGCTAGGCGGTACAGTGGATAGAGCACCAGGCCTGGATTCAGGAGGTCCTGAGTTCAAATCTGGATTCAGAAACTTGGCATCTACAAACTGTGTGACTCTAGGCAAGTCACTTAACCCCAATTGCCTCACCAAAAAAAAGTTTAAAAAAAAAGAATTAGGATTGAACAAATGGAAGCTAGTGTCTTTATAAGAAACTAAGACACTGTAAAGCAAATCCAATTGAATAAATAAAATAGAGGACAATATGAAATATCTCCTTGGAAAAACAGCTGACCTGGAAAATAGATCCAGGAGAGATAATTTGAAAATCATTGGACTACCTGAAAACTATGACCAAAATAAGAGTCCAAGAAATTGTCAGGGAAAATTGCCCTGATATTCTAGAAGCAAAAGGTAAAATAGACATTGAAAGAGTCCACTGATCACCTTCTGAAAGAGATCTCAAAAGGAAAACTTCCAGTAATATTATAGCCAAATTCCAGAGATCCCAGGTCAGGGAGAAAATATTGCAAGCAGCTAGAAAAAAAAAAGGAATTCAAATACTGTGGAGCTACAGTAAAGATAATACAAGATCTAGTAGGATATACATTAAAGGACCAAAGGGCATGGAATATGATATTCCCTAGGGTAAAGGAACTGGGACTATAGCCAAAAAACACCTAGCCATAAAATCTGAGTATAATCTTTCAGGGGAAAAAATGGGACATTAATGAAAAAGAGGACTTTCAGGCATTTGTGATGAAAAGACCTGAACTGAATAGAAAATATGACTTTCAGATACAAGAACCTAGAGAACCATAAAAAGGTAAACAGGAAAAAGAAATCATGAGGGATATTAAAAGATTAAACTGTTTACCTTCCTACATGGGAAGATAATACTTCTAACTCATAAGGTCTTTATCAGTATTATGGCACTTGAAAGGAATACACTTAGACAGAGGACACAGGTCTGAACTGAATATGAAGGGATGATATCTGTAAAGCATTTATTTTTTGGTTATCCTTGTTTTTTTGTGGGGGAAGCAGGGTGGGGTGGCCTGTGTCTGAGGCCGGATATGGGCTTGGTGCCTCCTTGACCCAGGGCTGCTGCTTTGTCCACTGTGTCACCTAGCTGACCCATGATGAGATCTTCAAAATAAAGTTAAAGGGTAGGAGGAATGCACTGGACAAAAGGTAAAAGGAGAGGTAGAAAAGTAGTTCACATAAAAGAAACAAGAAAAGCTTCTGGAGGGGACAGGAAGATAAGGAAGGAGTTGGGGAGTGAGTGAAATTTATTCTCATCAGAATTGGATCAAAGAGGGAATAACATACACACTCAAGTGGGTATAGTAATATATTGTGCCCTGAGGGAAAGTGGGAGGGGAAGTAGTTTCAGGGGTGGGGGAGAAGCAGAGGAAGGAAGGGTAGATTTGGGGAGGGGGAAGTAAAAAGCAAAACCCTTTTGAGTAGGGATAGGATGAAGGAAGATAGAAAACAGAGTAAACATCAAGGGGAGGGAATAAGATAGAGGGTAATACAGTTAGCAATAGTAACTATGAAAAATGATGAGCAGGATGCTATCAGAAGGATATATGAAAAATGCAAACCATCAACAGAGGAAGAACTGATGGTATCTGAATATAGATTGAAGTATAATTTTATTTGTTAGCTCCTCTTTCTAAAGGTATTTTTTCCATTTTCTTTCACAGCCAGACTAATGAGATGATGTTTTGCATAACTGCACATATATGACTCATATTGAATTTCTGGATTACATAGGGAGGGATGAGGAGGAAGGGAGGAAGAAAATTTAGAACACATGGTTTTTAAAAATCAATCTGAAAAGTAATGATGAGCAGGAGGAGTTCAGAGAAACCTGGAAGGATTTAGATGGACTGATGCTGACTAATAACAGCAGAACCAGGAAAACATTGTACACAAGTAACAGCAACATTGCATGAGGAACAATGGTGATAGACTTAGCTCTTTTTTAGCAATGCAATGGTCCGAAACAATTTCAGAGAACTTCATGATAGAAAATGTTTTCAACATCCAGAAAAAAGAACTGTCATTTATGAATGCAAATTGAACCATACCATTTCTACTTTTGGGATGATTTTTTCCTTCTTTTTTGAGTTTTCTCCCTTGTGCTCTGATTCTTCTTTCACAATATGACTAATGCAGAAATATGTTTAACATGATTGTATGTATATAACCTATATTAGATTGCTTTCTGTCTTGGGGAGGAGGGAGGGAAGGGAGGGTAGGAGAAATATTTGGAACTCAAAATCCTATGAAAACAAATGTTGAAAACTATCCTTATATGTAACTGGAAAATAATAAAATACTAAATAATTTTTTTTAAATGTTGGAAAGAATGAGAGACATTTGTGGGCATTATTTTCTCTTAAAGAGAGAGGAACACTGAAATTATTTTTTTACTAGAAAGATCTCCAAGAGACTCATGTAAGCAAAATAATCTCAAAGCAATTACAGATGAAAATGGAAAGAGAATACAAAAAAAGAAAAAAAATGGAAAAGACTTGGAATGATCACTATAATAAACTTTTTTCACCATCAAGGATAATGGATTCACTAAGATAACAATTTTATATATGCTTATGGGAAAGTACAAACGGAACTAAAGAGAAAAATATGGGAATAGCAAACAAATTAGACTACATACATATATATATATGTATATGTATATATGTGTGTATGTATATGTATATATGTGTGTATATATGTATATATGTGTGTGCATATATATGTGTGTATGTGTGTGTGTGTGTGTGTGTATATATATATATGGGACATGTGTGGGAGGTAACACAATTGCAGATGCTAGGGGGCAAATATGTGAGGTATCTGAGGGAGAGGGAAATGCCAAAGGTATGGAAAACTTCTTGGCCTTTATTAATACCCCAAAATACTAACTAAAAAAACACTAACTACACCTAAACAGAAATATTTTGCCCACATCCATAACTAACTTAAGAGCTATTTCAGTGATGCTATTAATAGGGCACAAACAGGCCCTCAGAGGCCTTTACTAATAGTCAATTGACTGAAATATGTAAAGAATATAATATCCTATTGTACCAATTGTATATTGTTTATGAAAATTTATTTGAATAGTAAATTGAAAATCAAAATACTACCTTAAAGTTTCTTTATATTTGATCTTGGAGGTAATGGAGAGAGACTAGAGTTTATTAGTGGGGGTAGGTGAAAGGGAACACAGTTAGACCTGTACTTTAGGAAAATCACTTTAATGGATTAATGGAGAATGGAATGGAGTTTGGAGAGACATGTGGCAGGCAAACCCACTAGCAAGCTATTGGAATAATGCAAGCATGAGGTGATGAGGTCCTGCACCAGAATGGTAGCAATTTTGGAGAGAAGAGAGTGTATTCATGAGATGTTACAAAAGTGAAATCATTAGGTCTTGGCAACAGATCAAATATGAGAAATAAGATTATTATACTACATTTGATATAAGATACATGGAAAGATAAAAGATAACTATCTAGCCCCTGTCTTTCCCCTGAACTTCAGTCCTGCATGAGCAATTCTCTATTAGACAATTCCCATTGTATGACCCATAGGCATTTTAAACTCAACATTTCTAAAACCGAACTCTTTATATTTCCTCCCAAACTCATTCCCCTCCAAATTTAACTATTTCTGTCTGAAAGCACCACTATTCTTCAAGTCTTCCAAGTTTGCACCTCAGCATTATCCTTCATTCCCTTATCTTACTCACCCCACATATCCTGTTAATTTTGAGAAAATTAAATTGAGAAAAATAAAATTAATCCTATTTTGTTATTGATTTCATTCTGTATCACTACTGACATTTTTATAACTTCCTAAGTCATGTTTCATTTGTCTCAAAAATAAGTTTGGAAATTTAGCTTTTCTATAAATAAATCATTGTCTCTGAGTTAAGTTTAGAAGTTCAGTTCTGAGGCAGCTAGGTGACACAGTGGATAAAGCACCAGCCCTGGATTCAGGAGTACCTGAGTTCAAATCCAGCCTCAGACACTTGACACTTACTAGCTGTGTTACCCTGGGCAAGTCACTTAACTCCCATAGCCCCGCAAAAATAAATAAATAAATAAATAAAAGAAGTTCAGTTCTACTAATCACTGTTCTACTCTTGCCTCAAGTAAATCTGTTATCTGTGAAGGATATAGGTTGTGTGTAATTTAAGATTCCAAATGTGGATTCTAATCTGTTCCCCCAGTTTTGGGGGAAACTGACTAAAATCACTGATAAAATGAGTTTAGGTTTTTAAGGGTTTATTGAAAAATAGAAAGAAAAAGATTGAGAACAGAATTCCAACAGCCTGGCATTCCTATCTTTCCTCAAATTTCCTGTGAAGTCCTCTGCCACCACCACCACCATCAAGTCAGGAACCCAAAAGAGAGAGAGCACTCCTCACAGGCCTTCTTTCCTCCTTCCTGTCTCCTCCCAGAAAATAGGAGGTTCCTCAAGTTGGTAGCCTTGATAGACAGCACCCATGAGCAAACGTCACTTCCTGACGCCAAGGAAAAGCCACATGGCCTTGCCCTCTGAGGCATTTTCCTCATGGTGGAGCTTTCCTATAGTAAGTCTCCAGTAGGTGGCATCATTCCAATCATTACAGTTGACACCAGGGAATCTGCTCAGTCATTCAATGTAGTCTGGTATCCAGTAACATGGAAGCAAGCACATATCCTTGCTTCACTCCATTGATGACTGGGAAAGTCTGAGAACATTGCCCATTATCCAGAACCTGGGCAAACATGCCATCATGAAATTGATGTATAATGATGATAAACTTCTCTGGGCAACCAAATTTTGACATTTTCCATAAGCCTTCATTACTGCCAGTATCAAAACCCTTGGGAAGATCAACAAATGCATGCAGACCTCTGTTCTGCTCTTGGAATTGTCAGGCAGCAAACAGATTAACTGTTCCTTGCCCCTTTCTGAAGCCACACTGGCTATCATGTAGATGGCCATCTTCTATGTGAAAGATCAGCCTATTAAAGAGGACTCTGGCAATAATCTTGCCATCAATGACTAAAACAGAGAGACACCTCCTCCCCATCCCCCATGATTGCCACAGGACAATATATTTCCTTTACCTTTATACAGAAAGACAATGGAGGTTCCATGAACTTCTGGTGGATAACTTCCTCCTGCCATATAACCAAGAAAATTTCTATCAACTTTTGTATGAGCAATGGACCCACCCATCTTATAAATCTCAGCTGGAATAGAATCAGTACCAGGTACTTTGCCATAGGAGAGGAGATTAATGGAATTCAAAACCTCTTCTGTGGTTGGAAATTTGGCTAGAGAAGGATTGACTTCAACCTGAGATAGTCAGTGACTTTGGCATTGATTGATGATGGTCTGTTGAGAATACTATGGAAGTGTCCAGCCCATCTCTTTAGGATCAAGTCCTTATCACTAATCAATGTGTTGCCATCAGAACTGAGTAGCTGAGATGCAACATATGCCTTTGGACTATAAATAACCTTCAGGGAATCAAAAAAGTTCTTTGGATTAATATCAGTATAAAACTGAATTTCATCTCCTTTCTTACTGAGACAAGAATCCTTCATCTCTCTAAGTTTTGCTTGTACTTTACTTTTGATGGATTAAAATGCTGCCTTTTTAGAGATGAATGAACTATCTAGTTGGTAAAACCTATGTAGTTCTTGATTTTTATTTAGCAGCTTCTGAATTTCCCCAACATTTTTGTCAAACCAATCTTGATATTTGCAAGAGTTCTGGCCCAGATGAATAAATGCAGTGCTGTACCCCAAATCTCTGAAAGCTGCCCACTCCTTTTCTGTTCCACTCTTATGTTGGCTCAGTTTTCACTCCAAGTCAGCAATAAACTGCTCACACATAGAGGAGCACATTAATCCTCTGACTTTAAGTCTTCTGATAGCTTTCTTGCCTTGGGGCCACTGCTTTTGTTGAATGCAAACATGTTTAGCTTAGAGAGGATAAATCTATGATCCACCCAGCACTCTTTATACCACACATCGCCTTTGTCACTCTCACATCCTGTATGTCTCTTCTCCTTACAATGACATAGCCTATTAAATGCCAGTGTTTGATACACCCTTGTTCACTAAATAATTTTTGAAAGCAAAACCTACATCAGTTTCACAGGAATCCCTATCACTACAGTCACTGCAGGAAAACATGTACCCAGTGGCAAACTTTAGTAAGCTGGCTTGCATGTGCTAGCCTTGTTTCACTCAGGAGCATTATTTGGATGCAATACCTGCTGAGTTCTCTTATAACTAAAACTAGTCTTTCAGGTCTACTTGTTGTCTATAAATGTATGTATATCCCATGTACATATGGTGAATGGAATCATCTTCACAAAAGATTTTGTACAATTTGTGTGTGTGTGTGTGTGTGTGTGTGTGTGTGTGTGTTTTGACTACAAGATAAGATCCTTGCCTGATGTGGAAAGCAGACCAGGGTTGTTTGAAGCAGACAATTTTTAGGGCACCTTTTCTAGCTCCTTCTTTGCACCAGTAGGTGAGCACCGTGGTCCTTAAAAAGGTTGTTCAGTCACTGAGGGGCCTGACGAGTCCCACTGCTGCTTCTGTCTAGTGAGAAAGCAACCCTATCACCTGATCCACCTGTGTGCAGGGTTGTGACTACAGCTCCCAGTGTAGCCATACTTGCTGCTTTGTCACTTGTATGTCACCATGGGACTTTGAGGTAGGTAAAGATGGTAAAAATGGTATGGGAGATGTCTTTTTATTCATGCATAAATTGGATGTAAGGGAAGCAGAACCGTGCGAAGTTATCAGCCTCACTCTCTCTTCAGCGTCATCAGGGTCCAGTGGCAAGACAAAAGTCAAGATGACTGGTGATGACCTTGGCATCTTCAATGTCTAACCAAGCTCTAAGCATTTCAGAGCACCTGCTTTAGCCACCTTCATGACCATTGGAACAAATTGTTCTAATCTGCCCATTCCACCAGGGGAAGTCTTTATGTGTTTGGGATAAATAACTCACGAATGGGTTTCTGATCCCTCAACCACTCTCAATATGGTTTATCCCATCTGCCAAAAAAGGTTTACTGGGGTGTAGCTACTACACATGCTATAGCTTCTTGGAGCCACAGGTGAGAGTTGGGTGAATCAGGTGGATACCTAAGGTAGAAAGCAACCCTGGAAGGGGCTTTTCAGCCCTCATGACAGAGGTACTAGCCTTCACTGAACACAGCACACCTCCTGACTGATGTATACAGGGATTGTAAATCATAGTGAGGGGGCAACTAGGTGGTACAATGGATAAAATGCTGGCCCTGGATTCAGGAGGACTTGAGCTCAGATCTGGCCTCAGATGCCCGACACTTAATAGCTGTGTGACCCTGGGCAAGTCACTTAGCCTTCACTGTCCTGCAAAAAAAATTTTAAAAATAATAATAATAAAGTAAATCATAGTGAGGATTAAGATCTGAATGAGGGCTAATAAGGCAGTGGGAAAATTGGATAATAAAATATTACAATCAATTAAAGGAATTTCAGAGGTCTTGAACATGGAAGTGAAAAACCTGAGGGTGATGATAAGATCAAACATATGACCAGTATCTGAGGTAAAATTGATGAGTAAGCATTAGGAGCTGACTATATTAGGCATCTGAGAATTTAGAGTATTTGAGGAAATATCAACACATATGTTGAAGTCTCTTCACTATAAGGGCAGGCAGGAACTGGTCGGGAGGGAAGTTTTAGCATCTCTCTGTTCCCCATACTCTAGGTATCAGTTAATGGTTCATTTAAAGACCAAGATCTTTTTTTCATAACAACTAGCTGTGATTTTTAAAATCTAATATGTGTCCTTACCTGTCCCCCCCCCAAGTTTGGGGGGGACTAGCTAAGATTTACTGATAAATTCAGCAATAGTTTAGGTTTTTAAGCATTTATTAAAGTATATTAGGGGTTAGCAAAGAGAGAGAAAGAGAGAAAGCCACCTACACCTAGCTATCCAAGAGGGAACACATGAAGTTCTGCAACTTAGGAAACCTGTCTTCTCTCCTGCTTCTTCTGCCACCACAAGCTTGTTCCAGAACCAAAGAGAGTGAGTCGTAGCTGGCAGAAGCCCCCTGTGGAACCGAAAGCAGGGCAGTCCCCACACACACCTTCAAGCTAATTGGCTGGTCCATTGATTGACATAACTTACAAGTGTTCTATGAATAGAGGCAATTTCTGGATGCTGGGATGACCTTAGGAAGGTCATCTCATATCTTTCTTGGCAGGGGGTGGCACCCTGGTTCTCACATATCTAACCATGCTTCCGTACCTTACACTTATTTAGAATTCTATTTTCCAAATTAAATGTAAAAACAAATTATGACAACATTTTTTTTTAGTAAGGCTACTGGAGTTAAATGACTTGCCTAGGGTCACACAGCTAGTAAGTGTTAAGTGTCTGAGGCCAGATTTGAACTCAGGTTCTCCTGTCTCCAGGTCCAGTGCTCTATCCACTGCGCCACTGAGCTGCCCCCATGGCGTAATTTTTAAAACTTTGTGTTCCAACTTCTCTTCCTCCCTCCCTTCCCACCCCCCACTCCTAAGAACTCAAGCAATTCAATATAAGTTATACATGAGGAGTCATGTAAAACATCTCTACCATTTGGCTAGGTTGTGAGAGAAAATGGATAAAAACAACACTTCATATTAAGGAACCGTCAAAAAATTATGCTTCAACTGTTTTCAGATACCATCAGTTCTTTCTCTGTAGATGGATTGCAATTTTCATAAGTCCTCCAGAGTTATATTGGATCACTGCATTGCTGAAAATAACCATGTCCTTCCCATCAGATAGATCATCTTACACTATTGTTGTTCTTTTGTATATAATGCATTTCATTCTGCTTCAGTTCATGTAGGTCTTTCAAGGTTTTTCTGATACCATCCTGTTCATCATAACCTTTATATAGTACCTTATACTTGACAAAGAATTTTCTTCACAATAGCCCAGCAAAGTAGATACCATATGTTTTGCTATTATAATCAATCATCATAACTATTTCCCTCCATCCTATTCCTTTCCCATGATATTTACATTATTTTCTTTCTTCTTTTACCCTATTTCTCCTCAAAAGTGTTTTGCTTCTAACTGTCCCCTCCCCCACTCTGCCCTCCCTTCTTTCACCATTGCCTCTTTATCCTCTTTCACCTCCTACTTTCCTATAGGGTTAGATAGATTACTCCTCCCAATTGGGTGTGTATGTTATAACCTCCTGAGCCAACTCTGATGAGATTAAGATCTTTGAGCTAATTTTGTTTTCTACATTTTCTTCCTCCCTCCCTCTTCAACCACCCCTATGAAATCAAGCAATTCAATATAAGTCATACATGTGCAGTTATGCAGAACATCTTCACCTTCCTCAAAGGGTTTTGCTTTTTACTGCTCCCTCCCCTAATCTTCCCTTCCTTCCTTCTCCTCTTCTCCACCCCCCCCCCACATCTCCTTCCCTTCCCACTTTCCTCAGGGCAAAATATATTACTATACCCACTTGAATATGTATGTTATTCCCTCTTTGATCCAATTCTGATGATACTAAGGTTCACTCACTCCCCTCTTCCTTTCCCTTCTTCCCCTCCCCTCCATAAGCTTTTTTTTTTTGGTTCTTTTATGTGACCTACTTTTCCCCAGTCTACCTCTCCCTTTCCTTTTCTTCCAGTGCATTACTCTTACCCCTTAACTTTATTTTAAAGATGTCATCATGGGTTAGCTAGGTGGAACAGTGGACAAAGAACCAGCCCTGGACCGAAGAGTCCCTGAGCCCAAATCTGGCCCCAGACATAAGCCACCATACCCTGCCAGCCCCACAAAAAACAAGGATAACCAAAAAATAAGTGCTTTACAGATATCATCCCTTTATATTCAGTTCAGACCTGTGTTCTCTGAGTTTATTCCTTTCAGCTGCCCTAATACTGAGAAAGATCTCATGAGTTAGAAGTTATCTTCCCATGTAGGAATGTAAACAGTTTAATCTTTTAATATCCCTCATGATTTCTTTTTCCTGTTTTCTTTGGTTACATAGACAGGCCTGTATTTTCTATCCCCTCTCTCCCCGCCCTCCTGCCCTGGACAGCAATTCAGCCCTCTCACCTGACCATAAGCTCAGTTCCAGAAGATGCTGGTATTGCAGCTGATTTGGAGACTGTGGGTTAGTTTCTCTGGTGCAGCCTTCCTGGGGACTGTGTCAGCATGATCACAGGGTTGGACTCTTCTTACAGCCCAGTATGGCCCTCTCTAATCTGTCTTTGTCTGGAAAATAATCTCAGCCCATCTTTTTGTGGATTTTGCTGCTCCAGGGGTTGTTTTATTGCTGTTTTGGGGGTAACTGTGTCAGGAGCTCTGTGCGTTTAATGTCTTTCCTCCACCATTTTGGCTTAGCCCCTGGAAATCCTTACCTTATACTTATGAAGGGAATTCTTGGTGTCAAGTATAAGACTTCACATTTCTCTGTACTAAATTGTGCTTTGAAAACAGGAACCATTCCTCTTATTCTGACCACTCGATTTTGATTCCTATCATATTGCAGGAACTTAAAACAATTTTCTTGGTTAATTTTGATTTCTTGATTTACCCCATTTGACCTTTACAATAATTTTTGAGCCATATGCTATAATTATTATGATCCCCTTTGCTCAGATAAGAAAAATGAAGATCAGATTCGCTCTTGTGCACACCAGTTACTAAGTAGCAGATGATAGATTTTAATTCATAAACTCTTTCTAATCCCATGTTCTATCCATTATGCTGTATCAAGGTAAGTCAATTAGCATTTATTAAGTGCTTATTTCAAACCAAGCACCGAGTCTTTTCTAAAATCAAGGATATCTGTTATCCTTAGTCATTTTTTTGTGGGGCAATTAAGGTTAAGTGACTTTCCCAGGGTCACACAGCTATTAAGTGTCAAGTGTCTGAGGCTGGATTTGAACTCAGATACTCCTGAATCCAGGGCCAATGCTTTATCCACTGCACCACCTTCCTGCTCCTTTTAGTCAGTTTTCTATTAAATTAGGCTTCATGTTTGGTTTACTTATCCATTCAATAATTACATACATGGCTGAGTCATTGATTTCTATCCAGATTTGGTCTGGTGTCTCCTCATAGTGTCATAAATGTCACAAAGGATTCATTACGAATATTGCAGAAAGGTTTAAGCTCTGACATGTATTATAAAAAACCTTTGTAGGAAAGCCTAATGATTCATTGTACATTTATTATTTAAGGAGAAGTCTACCTTGTTCCTGTTGTTCAATAATTCAATCATGTCCAACTCTTCATGAGCCCATGGACCATAGCATGCCAGGCCCTTCTTTCCCCTACCACCTCTTGAAGCCTGTCCAAGTTCATATTCATTGTTTCCATGATATTATCTATCCATTTCATCCTTTGCCTTTTCCTTTTCCTTTTGCCTTGAATCTTTCCAAACATCATAGTCTTTTCCAATGATCCCCATTTTTTCATTATGTGGCCAAAGTATTTAAGCTTCAAATTCAGTATTTGACCTTCCAGCTAACAGTTTGAAATATTTTTTAAAGTATTGACTGATTTGACTTCCTTACTGTTGAAGGGACTCTAAAACATCTTCTTCAGGAAAAACAATTCAAAAGTGTCAATTCTGTGGTGCTCAGCTTTCCTTATAGACCAGTTCTCACAGCCATACATTGCTACTGGATAAAACATAGTTTTGACTATTTGGACCTTTGTCAGCAAGGTGACATCTGTGCTTTTTAGTATGCTGTACAGATTTGCCATAGCTTTCCTTCCAAGGTGCAAATGTCTTTTAATTTGATGGCTGTAGTCACCATCTGCAGTGATCTTTGTTTGTTTTTGTTTTGTTTTTTTGGTAAGGCAATTGGGTTAAGCGACTTGCCCAGGGTCACACAACTAGTGTCAAGTGTCTGAGGCAGGATTTGAACTTAGGTACTCCTGAATCCAGGGCTGGTGCTTTGTCCACTGCACCACTTAGCTGCCCCTGCAGTGGTCTTTGAACCCAAGAATATAAAATCTGACACTTCTTCCATTTCCACTCCCTCTATTTTCCAAGAATAGGTGGGACCAACTGCCAAGATCTTAGAGATTTTTTGATGTTAAACTTCAAACCAGCTTTTATACTTTCTTCTTTCACCCTCATCAAGGGACTTCTTAATTCCTCTTCACTTTCTGCCATCAGAATGGTTTCATCTGTATATCTGAGATTGTTGATATTTCTCCCTTCAACCTTAATTCAAGGTTTTGGTTTATCCAGTCTGGTATTATGCATGATCTACTTTAAATATATGTTAAATAAATAAGATAACAAAAGATAGGCTTGTCCCATTCCTTTTAGAGTCTTAGCCAATCAACTGTTCTATGTTCACTTCTAGCTGTTGTTCCTTGGCCCATGTACAGGTTTATAAGGATCCAAGTAAGATGATCTGGTATTCCCTTCTCTTTTAGGACTTGCTACATTATGTTTTGAGCCACAGAGTTAAAGGATTTAGAGTAGTTAATGAAACAGAAGGTAATGTTTTTCTGGAACTCCCAAGCTTTCTCTGTAATCCATTAAATGCTGGCAATTTGATCTCTAGTTCCTCTGTCTCCATAAAAACCATCCTGCAGTTCTGGTACTTCATAGTTAACATATTGTTGAAATATAATTTGCAAAAAATTTTAAGAGGAACGACCAAGAAAATATCTTTAATATTTATGGATCAGGGAATATTTTATGACCAAACAAGAGACTGGAAGATTCAGGAACAGGTCCCTCAGGCATCTGCACAAAACACACACACAAACAGTGAAGCTTTGGTAAAATGGATCAATGCTGTATACTTTCACAGTGTCCATTTTAATTCTATGGCAAGTAAACTTTTGTTAACTCTTAAATAAACAGTCTATACGTGTCTTTCATTCCATTCCAACTCTGGATCTGAATCATCAGACTAACCTGGATCAGGCCATTCTATAACAACCTACCAACTTTTAAAATACTTGAAGATGGCAGCTATCATGACTCTGTAAATCTCTTATCCAGATTTAATATGGCCAGTTCCTTCAACCACTACTCATATAGTATGGATTCAAATCTACCATCATATTTTTTGCCTCCTCTGTACTCTCCCCACTCTATCAGTGTCTTTCTTCATCTTTAGCACTCAGACTTGAACAGAATAGATAGTTTTCACTTTATGTAAGTAGACCATTGCACAGACTTCTATGTAAATTTGCAAAACCTTGAGCATACCTTTTTGGCATGTAAAATGAGCACAGTTGTTCAGCAATTTGAACATTTCTTGGTATTTCCTTTCTTTAGGATTACATAAGCTTATTGTTTTCAATCCCTTGACTACTGTTGAGTTTTTCAAATTTGCTGATATTGAATGTAACACTTTTAACAGCATCAACTTTCAGTGTTTTAAATAACTCAGCTAGAATTTCATCACCTCCACTAGCCTTATTGTTAGCAGTGTCTCCTAAGGCCCACTTGACTTGATTCGTCAGGTTGTCTGTCTATAGATCACTAACCACACCATCATAGTTATCAGTGATATTAAGTTCTTTCTTGTTTAGTTCTTTTGTGTATTTTTGCTATCTCTTCTTAATCTCTTATGTTAAATTCCTACCATATTTGTCTTTTATTGTGCTTATTTTTACATGAAAGTTTCCTTGATATTTCTAATTTCCTTGAAAAGTTCTCATATCCTTGCCATTCCGTTGTTTTCTTCTATTTCTTTGCATTGCTCATTTAAGAAAATCTTATCTCTTCTTTGCTATTCCCTGGAATTCTACATTCAGCCATACTTATCTTTTCCTTTCTCCTATACCTTTCACTTTTCTTCTTTTCTCAGTTATTTGTAAAGCCTAATCATATAGCCATTTTACCTCTTTGATCTTCTTTTTCTCTGGAATGTTCTTTTGTTTTTGCTGCTGCCTCTTGTACAATGTTGTAAACCTCTGTATGTAATTCTTCGGGCACTCTATGTACCAGATCTAATCTCTTAAACTTATTTATAATCTCCACTTCATATTCATAAGGGAGTTTATTTGGGTTATACAAATGTGATCTGATGGCTTTCCCTACTATCTTCAATTTCAGTCTGAATTTTGCAATAAAAAGTTCATGATCTGATCCACAAACAATGCCAGGTCTTGTTTTAACTGATGTAAATGCTTTATCCTTATTGAGTTCCTTATAATTAGTCTTTAATGTTAATTTCATGTTTCTCCTGGATGTTTTATGTTGAATTTTTCCTTAAGTTCTAGGGGTTTTATTACAAAAACTTGATCTTCTTTCAATTTACTAAAGATCTATTTTTTTCATTCAGGATTATACTTAGCTTTGCTGGGTCAGTTACCTTTTGTTCTAATTCCAGCTGTTTTGCTCTATTGAACATAGTATTCCAAGACCTACTGTCATTAAACATAATAGCTGCTAGGTCTTGTATAATCCTTATTTTAGCTCCATGATACTTATTTTTCTTGTTGCTTCTAATATTTTCTCCTTAACCTGGGAGCTTTGAAATTTGGATATGATATTCCTGTAGGTTTTTCTACTGCAATCTCTTTCAAGTAGTGATCAGTTGTTGTTGTTGTTGTTGTTGTTGAAGATGATGATGATGTTGTTGTTGTTTCCATTTCTGCCTTGCCTTCTTCTATAACTTCAGGGCAAATGATTTCCTTGATAATTTCTTGTAATATTATATCAAGATCCCTTTTTTATCAAAATTGTTGGGTAGTCTAATTATTCTTAAGTCATTTCTCCTAGATCAGTTGTTTTTCTGATGAGATGTTTTACTTTCTCTTCTATTTTTCGTTCTTTTAGTTTTGTTTTATTATTTCTTATGTTAAAACATCATTATTTTCCCCTTTCTGAATTCTAGTTTTCAAGGAATTATTTTCATCCTTAAGTTTTTGGTTCTCTATTTCAAGTTGATTGAACTTCTTTTCATAATTTTCTTGATGTTCATGGATTGCCCTTATTATTATTTTTTTTGTAATTTTCCTCAGTCTCTCTTATTTGTTTTTTAAACTCCTTCTTAAGTTCTTCCAAGAACGCTTTTTGTACTTGGGACCATTTGATGCTTCTCATTGAAAAAGGAGTGTTTTTTTTAGCTCCATTATCTTCCTCTTAATATGAACCCAGGTCTTCTCTATCCCCATAGTAACTGTTTATGGTTGGGTTTGTTCTTCTTTGTCTGCTCATTTTTTATTGTCTGTTTTTATTTTGTATTTAGCAGTTATTTTTTAAGGTCTGTCACAGGGCCCAACAACAGACTTCTTTTCTCTCCTAAGCCATGGCTAGGCCCCAGCACACCCATAAATGATACCATAAATGATCTTGCTCCCTGTGGTCTGTCTGGTGGTTGCAAACGACAGTTGTCCTCCCTGCTCTGAAACTGAAACTAGGGACTCTGCTTTCGAGTACATGACAACATTCCAAAGGGTCCCTGGCACTCACTACTGGCACTCACTTGTTATGCTAGCACCTCCCTGCAGGCACAGCCTTGGATGTGTCTGGTCAGCACAGTCAACAGTGGAAGCCTTTCAATTTTGTCCTACTCAGTCATGATGGAGCAGCTAGATGGTATAGTGGGTAGAGCACTGGCTCTGGAGTCAGGAGGACATGAGTTCAAATCCAGCCTCAGACACTTGACATTTACTAGCTTTGTGACCTTGGGTAAGTCACCTTACCCTGATTGCCTTAAAACATCCAGGTCCATCTCCAGTTGTTCTGATGTATATTTTGCAACTGGACCCAGATGACTCTGAAGGAGAAAGTGAGTCTGGTAACTTTGTACAGCCCTCCCTCACTTAAATCCAATTCACTCCAAGGCATGACATCACTTCCTGATGTCATGATCTTCTTCAAAAACAACGGACAAACAACAACTTAGCCATGAGACTCCTACACTCTCTGTGAAATTAAAGTTTCTAAGGCTGAAGCTATCTCTCAAACCAGCTGTCCGCAGACTTTGTTTTTTATTGATTCTGCAGAGTCATCCTGGAGGTATTTGCACTTTACTCAGGCCAAACCTCTGCCCCTAGAGGCCAGGTCTCTCCTGGGATCTTCTCAAATTGTCTTAGGAGGACATGCTTATTGCTGCTGCTCTGAGGCAATGTTTTGTCTATTTTGAGGAGAAAATTTGGAGAGCCAAAAGTTTTCTGACCTACTCTGCCATCTTCCAGAATCCTCTCTGCAATATTGATCTTTACTGCATCAGACCTTCCTTTTATCAGCAGAGACATCCACGGCTGACCCAAGTCTCCTTTTTGTGCAGTAAAATTGGGAAGGGAGAAGAGAGGATACTAATATTTTTGGCAACTTTTTAGAAAAATTTTAGAAACCATAAGAATGTCGAGTTCATTTTTTCCCAGTTTCTTCCCTTTAAGAAATAAAAGTCCTAGGGCAGCTAGGTGGCACAGTGGATAAAGTACTGGTCCTGGATTCAGGAGGACCTGAGTTCAAATCCAGCCTCAGACACTTGGCACTTACTAGCTGTGTGACCCTAGGCCAGTCACTTAACCCTCATTGCCCCACAAAAAACAAACAAACAAAAAAAAGAAATAAAAGTCCTAACCACTCAGGACAGAGTACCTATAAGCTTTTTTCTTGATGATGTTAAGGGCTAAAATTCTAGCTAAACTGTCTAAAATATCTAATGAGTGGTTGCCAATAAATTATAAGCTCTAGCAAAAGTTAGACTTTTAAGCATTTATTAAGGAGATTAAGAATTTGGTAAAGAGAGAAGAAAAAGGCCTAGATTCCTACCTATTAAAGGGAGAGCACATTTCTAGCTCCGCTCTCCACCAGCGTCCTCAGGAAAAGAGCGAGACAGAGCGCCCAGCTCCCCCTTCCTCCTCCCACAAGCAAACGTCACTTCCTGACGCCAAAGAAAAGACCCATTGTCTTGCCCTCAGAGATGTTCGCCTCATGGCACAGCTTTTCTACAGTAAATCTCCAGCAGGTGGCGTCATTCCAATCATTACAATGGCCTCCAAGGTATAAAGACCTCCTCACACCTAATAGAATGGCTAATGGAAAAAGAAAATGATAAATGCTAGAATAAATGCATGGAAAAATACAGACACTAATATGCTGTTGGTAGAGTTATGCCCAACCATTCTGAAGAACAATTTGGAATTAAGCCCAAAGGGCTATAAAACTATGCCCAGAAATATCACTACTTTTGCCCAGCAATACAACTGCTATGTCTGTATTTCAAAGAGATCAAATAAAAGGGAAAAGGACCTATATATATATATATAATATTTCTAGCAGCTCTTTTTGTGGTGGCAAAGAATTTGAAATTGAGGGGATGCCCATCAACTGGGGGATAGTTTAACAAGTTGCTATATATGATTGTGATGGAATACTGTTGTACTATAAGAAATGACAAGCAGAATGTTTTCTGAAAAACCTGGGAAGACTTATGTGAACTGATGTAAAATGAAATGAACAGAACTAGAACAACATTATACACAGTAATAGCAATGTTGTAACAGTAATTAATTGGAAATGACTTAAGTACTCTAATCAATACCATCAATGATACAAAATAATTTCAAAGGAATCATGATGAAAAATATTATCCACCTCCAGAGAGAAAACTGATGAGCTTTGAATACAGAGCTAAACATTTTTTTCCACTTTATTTTTCTTCCTATTCTTTATAACATGGCTAATACAGAAATATGTTTGCATTATTTAATATGTATAAGGGGCATTATATTTCTTGCCATATCAATGGAAGGGGAGGGATTGCATGGAGGTGGAAAATTAGGAGCTGAAAGCAAAAAACTTTTAATAAAAAAAAATTCATTAAATCTGAGGTTTCAATTACATGGGTAGTCCCTGAAATGATGTTGACCGCAACCTAACCACAACTCATTTTGTGGTACTCTCTTCCATTTCCTCCCCAAAAGCCTCCATGGGGGAATGGGATGTTTAGCAAAAATACTAAGTGTTTTCTTTAACACTTGACATTTTGTGGATATATATATATATATATATATATATATATATATAAAACTCATATCCTATCCATCTATTGTCAATTGATCTTACTGTGTAATCAGCTTATATTCTTTTCTGGTCATACATTTCTATGATGATTATTTGTTTTGCAGGGCAATGAGAGTTAAGTGACTTGCCTAGGGTCACAGAGCTAGTAAGTATCAAGTGTCTGAGGCCAGATTTGAACTCAGGTCCTCCTGAATCCAGAGCCGATGCTTTATCCACTACGCCACCTGGCTGCCCCTTATGTTGATAATTTTTTTTGCCATTTAATTATTCTTTGGTTAGATATTGTGGCATTTTCACACTCACCATACATCTCTCCATGACCTTTTGCATGACCTATAACTTTAAGTTTTCAGGGACAAAGGTATTACATTACTTTCAAGGACATAGAATCACCAAAAATAGTGTTACAGATTTGGTTTGTGATTTCTTTAGTATATGGAACCCTGTAGTTGAGAAAACTACCTCTACCAATAATGGTTGGCAACTTCTCCAAAACTTATGGTTATAGAGCATGAACTAAAGCACTGGAAAGTTCAATGACTTGTTCAATACCATATATCCAAGCAGAGAAAGGTCTTGAAGGCAGATCTTCCTGGCTTCTTATTATAATAGCCTAAAGTAGTGGTGTCGAAAAGATGGCCCTCTATTTCAAAAAGAATCATAAGGTGATGAAAAAGTTGATGAAATTTCCAAGAGCAGTCTCCACTATTCTCAATCCCTTTTCATCAATTCTGATCCCATCTATAGTGTCTATCGAAAATAAAGGTACTGAAGGACCAACTCAAAAATCTATCCATTCAATTGCATACGGTAAACTGAAAAACATGTGTTCTTCCTCTTGGTCTTTTCTTTGTGAAATGTTAGACTGAACTTTTATGAATCAGTATTTATCCACTTTAATAAGCACTATAATACATCATGGCTTGATGCAATCAGCAAAATGCTATCCTCTAAAAGGAGCATCAAGAAGATCCCATGATCAAAGGTAATACTCTTCCATTCAGAAGTTGCATTAGACATCCTTTATGCCAAAACCAAACACTCAGGGCAGCCATGTGGCACAATAGATAAAGCAAAGGCTCTGGATTCAGGCGGAACTGAGTTCAAATACAGCCTCAGACACTTGACACTTACTAGCTGTGTGACCCTGGGCAAGTCACTTAACCCTCATCTCCCCACCAAATAAATAAATAAATAAATAAATAAATAAAAAAGCAAACACTCAGTGAATGGGTTTTTCCCTGATTGTGTCTCTTTTGATATTATTACAGGCATATTGAATGAAGTTGTATTAGCTATCAAATTCTAAAAGAAATCTCCTATGATTTTATTATACGTTAAGAAGTCATTTCATTATAGGCTGGGCTTTAAGCCAAGATTTTATTCTACTAAAACAAAAACGACTTAGTCAGCAAACAAGGACAGCGGCACCTCTTCTTTTCTTCACCTTTAAGTCAATTTTATGACTGAAAAGACCTGACCTGCTATAGAATATAATTTTTGAAGCCTGATTGTTCCCTTTTCATTTGTTAAATAGAAAGCTTAATAAATGTTCTGACTAGGGCCTAACTTTCATTTTGTCATTTTTCTGTAGATTTTGTCATCTAGACCAAAATGTTCCCCTGAATAACCAAGAGCTTCCTGTACCAAGAAATGTGTCAAAGTGTTTTTCTTCATTAGTATTTAGCCCACACCATATTTCTTTTTGGTCTTTATGACTCTTATGCTTTCTGTGCCTAAAATGAAAATAATGGCTTCAGATAAAGATTAAGAGGCATCTCAGTACCAGGTTTTGATTGAAGCCCTCACTTTAATGATAGTCTTTAAAGTTATATATCAAACAACCCTTTTAAATATAGTACATGAGCCCAATTTATTGCTTGAGTTGGGCTTAAGCACATTTTAGAAGAAAGAGTGATAAATTGAGCCTGTAGAAAGAAACGGGAAAAAAACATACAACTTAAATCCTTGAATCCAATAGTTGATATTTAACTTTATTGAGGTAGTGCAGTGGATAGGCTACTAGACTTGAATTAAGGAAGACCTTGGTTCATATCTGGCCTCAGACAGGTACTAGCTATGGCAAGTCACCATTAATCTATGCATGCCTCAATTTCCTCATCTATAAAAGAAGGATAATAAATAGAATCTACCTACTCTGGTTGTTGTGAAGATAAAAAATGATACTATTTATAAAGTGTTTTACAAAATTTAAAGCACTATATGAATGCTAGTTACCATTCATTTAACAAGCACTTATTAAAGGCCTATTATGTGAAAAGGACCTTTGCTAGGAACTAGGAATAGAAAGATAAAAATTAAACAGCACTTATTTCAAGGAACATGCAATCTACTGTTGGAGGGCATAGTGAAGATTGTAATAACATGTACATAAATTAGTAAAAAGAAAAGGTAAGCAGAGTAAAAGACAAAATAACTTGGAGATGGCAGAAGGGAAGGCACTAATTGGGGATGATCAGGAAAGGCCACATGGATGAGTTGATATTGGAGCTTAATCTTGAAAGAACTTAGAGATTCCAAGAGCTGGGGGTGAAAAAGGAATATATTTCCATTGTGGGGCAAAAGGCTGTGCAAAGTCACAACGGCAGGAAATGAAAGGTCATATACAATAATGAACTTAGTAAGCCATTTTGACTGGAACATAGAAAGTATGAATAGGGGTAAAGTGAGATCATTCTGGGAAAAGAGAACCAAACCAGATTGTGAAGAGTTTAAATGTCAAACATAGAAGTTTGCATTTGATCCTAGAAGCTAGAGAGCTATGTAAGTTTCTTGAGCAGGTGAGTGTCACTGTTTGTCCTGTATATTAGTAGTAACCCTTGGTAGCTATATGGAGGATGGACAAAGGAGTTAAGGCTTAAATCAGGAAGACCAAGTAGGAAAGTATTCCAGCAAGTGTGGGTGAGAGGTGATAAGGGCCTGAATCAAGGAAGTGGAGGAAAGGGACAAAAATGTGATTTTCCCAAGCAGTGCTGTCAAAATCAGAAGGAAGAAGAAGAAGAAGAAGAACAACAACAACAACAAATGGGAACCACTAAACTGTACATAAAGATCTCTGCAAGTGGTATATTGACTTAGAAAGTCACATATTTAAATTATCTATGTTCTACTTTATTTTTAAATTTATTTTGTTAAAAATATTTCCTAATTACATTTTAATCTGGCTCTGGTCACACAAGAATGTTGCCACTGATTGACAGTTTGACACCTTTGTTTTAGAGGTAAAACTTGAAGCCTAAATTGGGACACGAAGATATGTAGTGAAAAATTGGGAGATCCAGTACTTCTCTAGGGCTTTTGTATTAGTACAAAAGATCTGCAGTCTCATCATGGGATTAATTCTTTCTACCAATAAAGATTCCAACTAACCCATGCCTTCTCATATTGTGAAATACTTGCCCATGTTCTTTCATAGATCTTCCCCAGAGGATTCTCCCAATAAACTTGGAGTTTCCTGTGCAGTACCTTATAGTTTGAGTTAGTAATCCTTTGTACACAGTTGCCCCTCTTTTTCTAAGCACACTTTTTCTCAATCATTTCCTTCATGTCAATTTGTTGTTTTGTTTTGTAATTTATTTTATTTTTAATTTATAGAATAAAACAAGCATTTCGATAACAGAATTGTTTTTGTTTGTCATTCATTCTCAAAGAGGACCATGACATCAGGGTGATATCATGATTTTCAGGGAATTAATTAGATTTAAGTGGGGGGGGGGCTATGTAAGGTCACCAATCTTACTCTCTCCTCCACAGTCATCTGGGTCCAGTGGCAAGATATACCTCATTATGACTGGAGATGGCCCCAGATGTTTAAGGCAATTGGGGTTAAGTGACTAGCCCAGGATTATACCTCTAGTAAGTGTCTGATGTGAGATTTGAACTCAGGTCTTCTCAACTTCAAGGTCAGTGTTCTATCCACTGTGCTCCCTACCTGCCCTATTCCATAGTATAACAAAAAGATGAATGCACATGAAACTGCAACTCTGCTATTTATAAATTATTATACCTTTTAAATATACAACAAAGTTATCATCACACCACTTTCTTTTTTCCAATTGTTACAAATAGGATGATTTATTATTTTATTGTCTAGACTTTAAAAAGTGTGAATAATGAACGTTAAACTTAAAACATTTTATTTTTCCTGAGAATTTTTCCTGAGAATTCCATTGTTAAACATCTGCCAGAATGCTCCTGAATTCTATAAACATTGCCTGAATTAAGTCTGTGACGTATAAAATTAAATGTGGTTGCCTCATTCCTGTCCCATGTGTAGGGAAAATTAGCTAATTATACATTAGAAGCTTTAGCACCAGTTTGGGGGCATTAAGCATTTACTAAAGCATACCAAGTATTAGTAAAAAGAGGACACTTGGCTCAGAAAGTTAAGAAAAGGCCTATATAGCTGAGAGTTCCAGCCTGGCCTGGTTCTTCATCAAGTTCTCCACCATGAGCACCTCAGAGAACCTGACTAAGAGTAACTGCATGTGGAAGCTTTTTATGTGTCAGGAGGAGAGGCAGTCCTTCCACACTGCTTCAAGCTCATTGGGTAGCATCAGCCAAATCCATTGCTTCACTGGACTTGAGGGTGGTCCCTTGCTGATGTCAGAGTTCACACCCTCTGGGAACACACCCTCTTGAGGGCCACACCTTCAGGTAGGTTGGTTTTAATTGAATTAACTTTAAGTGAGTTAATCAGTGAGGTCAGTCAATCCAATCAATCTTTTTATTTTTTTAAATTTTTCAACTTTTTTAATCTAATCACTCTTAATCCAATCATTCCCCTGGGTTTGGGGAAGTGGGGGGGGGGGACTTTGGGCATTCCCAAAACCCTATTATTTTCTCACAAGGCAATAATCCCAAAGAAGGCCTAGGAAATGAAGTCAACAAAAGACTGAAGACCCATTGACTACAGACTGTTGCTTCTGCTGCTGCTGATAACAAGAATAACAAGAACAGGAGGCATTTATATAGCATCATGTCACTTTCAAAACAGTTTATTACTGAAATATGCAAGTTGAATTATGCAGACTATTTCTTTCCACCATGTGCCATTCCATTGAATTTCGTTCAAGTTACTTAGGAAACTGTACTGTTTCAAGACCTGTAGCCATAAAGCAAAACTTCTTAAACTGTGGGTCATGACCCCACATGGGGCCACATAACTGAATGTGTGGAGTCATGAAAATTTTAGCAATTGTAAAAACTTATGTATACCTATTTCATATATCTATATACCTGGAGTCACATAAAGATTTCTCAGGCAAAAAGGGATCATGAATGTAAAAATTTTAAGAAACCGTGCCATAGAGCAACATGGATGAAAAATGCTTATCATCCAGTATTGAAATTTGTTTCCATGGCTAGTCCATTAAGTTAGTATATCAGCACTTAAACTTGGAGTCTTCATTTTTGGAAACATCACACTGACTCTCTTTTAATTTTTAAAATGTTCTTTGTTTCTTCAGAGAGCAAAAAATGAGATGCGCATTAAAAAGAGAATTAGTTAATATCAATTGATTAATAGCCTTAATTCAGAATTTCTCTTGCTTGCCTACTTAATGTATGGTGATATTAATAACACAGAAGTCTAAAGAACAGAAAACAGATGGACCCTATCTATATATTTACTTGGACAAGTGGTATTCTTCTTAATTAAAGTAGTTTCTTGTTTCCAAGGTAACATTTCTAAGAGAGAAAAGGAAGGCAGAAGGCAGAAGCCTAACAAGCTGATAGATTGTATTTTTCCCCACAATCTATTAGCTTCCAAAACCAAGCATTTTTCCAAACCTCTGTTATGTATAGCAATATACAGCTCTCATTACTTGCATAGCTGCCTCATTTCTTCCCATTACTAGACACATTCACTGAGCAAGTGTTCCTCTAAAAGTTATCAGATTAGCTAAAAACCTCCTTTCTGATTTACTAGAAAACATCAACATGCAGGGGACTACAAAAGGACCAGAGCACATGTTCAGTCAAGACCCTTGCCTTTCAAGTGTCACCTTAGAATTTTCAAAGTCAACTTTGGCCTCTAAAGTACCATCATGCTCAGTTGTTCCATGCTCCAGACTTCGGTTCCTTTGCTCCAGTCCTCCCTATGCTTGATATTGTTGTGTTAAGTGGAAATAACCTTTCTGTGCCTTCTTGACCTTAGGACTCACTTTCTCTATTTTACTATCTTTTCATCTCTCCTTCTTCATCCTCACATCCTTTTACCCTATTTTCTTTTTCTTCTCCTTTAAGTTTAACCTCACATCCAGTTTATAATCTTTGTTATCAAACATCCAAAAAGGAGAAAAAAAGTTTGTTAATTGAAAAAAATATGAAATCTTGTTTTAAGAAGACAGGGAGATAATCGTGTGTGTGTGTGTGTGTGTGTGTGTGTGTGTGTGTGTGTGTGTGTGTGTGTGTGTGTGTATTACAGTATCTATATTGGGAGTCCTTGAGCAAAGCATCAGGAGAATACCTCCTCCTAATTTTATGCAACCACCCGATCCCACCCCCAATATAAAGTATTGATTAAGGCAAAATGCCTGGGAACTCAGAAGAAAAGGCAGAGGTAGGCAAAACTCCCAATCAACTTTACACAATTAAATATGAACATAATTAAAGGTGAGAAGTTGCATGGCATGGTAGAGTTGGCCTCCTGGTCAAGAAGACCTGAGTTCAAATTATTCCTCTGACGTATAATACCTGGGTGACCCTGGGCAAGTCACTTAAAGTCTCAGTGCCCCTAGGTAAATCTCTAACACTATAAGTTGAAGATGATAGTATTGGTAGAAGGAGGTCCATACTGGTAATATCAGTGAAAGGACAGGTCCAGGAAATAATGATAATAATAATGAGAGTATTTATAGATTGGAATATTTGGCTTCTTTTAAATTATCAAAAGATGAGTATGTACTAAGGACAGCTAGGTTGTGAAGTGGATAGAAGGCTGGTTCTGGAGTCAGGAACACTCATCTTCATGAATTCAAATCTGTACTGACACCAACTGTATGACCCTGAGCATGTTAACCCTGTTTGCCTGTTTCCTCATCAGTAAAATGAGTTGGTGAAGGAAATAGCAAATCACTCTAACATCTTTGCAAAAAAAAAAAGAGAGAGAGAGAGAATCCCAAGTGGGATAACGAAGAGTCAGACATGACTGTACAACAACAAAGCATGTAGTTGTTTGCTACCCTGACAAGAATCCAAAACCTTAATCATATCACAGAGTGTTGAAACCAAAGATCATATCTATGTAAACTTTTTGCTGTCTGTTGTTAAGTTAAGTCTTAGGGTCAGAAGTAGTAAGAAAATATGTACCCCTATAGAAAGAACTGATAAAAATAACACTTGTGGATTGTACATATATAACCTGGTTGTTATCTTGTGGAGGGGGTAGGAAAGGGAGGGAGAAAAATTTGGAACTCTAAATCTTATGAAAATGAATGTTGAAAACTACATTACATGTAACTGGAAAATAAAATAAAGGTTTGTTGCTAGAAAAAAAAGAATAAAAAAGAAGAAGTAGTAAGAAAGGAAGAGTCTGATTTAGGGGAAGTACTGATACATTTGGATTTTCACCAAACATTTTTTCCCCTACCCCTCTCTTCACCTAGAAGTTACAAAAAGGGCTAAAAGAGTTTGTAAAGCTTATAGACTTTCATTTTCTGGTTTTAGGGGGCACCTAGATGGCACAGTGGATAGAGCACCAGCCCTGGAGTCAGGAGTACCTGAGTTCAAATCCGGCCTCAGACACTTAACACTTACTAGCTGTGTGACCCTGGCAAGTCACTTAACCCCAATTGCCTCACTAAAAAAACAAAAAAAAAACAAAAAGAAAACATTTTCTGGTTTTAGAAAACTTGGGTGGGAGAAGGGAGAGAGGCAAGAAAGGACAAAACACTAGACTCACCTTGTGGGTGTACAGAAGAAACTGGGATGCCTCTCTGGGCAAAGAAACCAATTTTTATTAAAAGAAACAAAGGTGTGGTCTACAATCTAGCCAGTAGGGTCTGAGACCCTGAGATATAGAATTCACAGTTATTTATAGATCTCTTTATTCATGTATGTTGCAACAATGTCCTCTAGAAGCTGATTCATTAAAGATTGCATTTTACAAGTCACTATGTCCTAACTTTGTGGTGTCCTAACTTTGTACTTTCCATGATGTCTCAATCAGCCCTTCACAGACTTTCTTACTTTATCATTTTAATGTAAAGTTTAATATATAGGTATAATTATTATGGTCACATATTTAAGATAACCACTTTATAATGATTTAGTTATACTTCTAAGGTTATCTAACACAGGAATTTCCCTGGGACCACGTCATAGTTTGGTCCCACACAAGTTTGTTTGTTTTTTGTTTTTTTAACCTGGCACTATGCTCTTACTATAAATCACAGTTACCTCTTATCCTAATAATTATAGCGGATAAAAGATTACCAACCCATGAAGGTATTGATTACTGATTTTTTTTTCCTTTCTTTGGATCTGACTTCTTGTTTCTATACTGACCCTCATGACTGAGGTGCTACAGAGCTTCCTCTGACATATAATACCTTCTCACAAATCAGGTGTGCAAATACCGACTCTTTCCTCAGGTCTGGCTTCAGACTTCTCCATTTAGTTAACTAAATAACAACAAAATTTCTCAGATCAGAACCCTAACTTCACCTGACCTCTATTATTGACATTTAATATCTTTTTCTCCTTCAGGAGAAAACCTTCAATCTTTTTATGCTATTTTGAAAGACCACCTTAATGAACATGATTTTTTATTTAATATAATAAATCCTTTATAATTAAGATATATTCTTGAATTTTCTTCTAGAGTCATGCATAAAACGAGTGTTTCAAATCACTACTGGTAACATAGATGGCCAACTGTCAAAAAGCAACTGTTTTGAACAGTAATTCACTAATTATATAACATAATTAATTAGAATTTATCTTGGCAGAAATCACAATATAAAACAAATATTACTGGCTTCTGGCATGAGGTAATTTAAGGAGAAAATGAAATGAAGTACTACTAGGAAAAAGCTAGGAAGGCCTTTGTTCTTTCCTTTTTATTCAGTATCAGAAAATAATTGAGGAAGAATCTGTCAAGATTACTGAACTTCTCTGAATGGGTAGAAAAAAATACTAATGAGTCAATCAATCAATTATTACTATGTTGCCAGATACCGGATTAAGTGCTGTGGATAAAAAGACAAAAGTGAAAGAGTCCCCTCCCCTCAAAAAGCTTACATTCACAATGAATGTGTGGAATTCCATAATAATGAATTCTTGCAATATAGAGACATCATAAAATGTTTCAAAAAGTGAAACCTTTCTGAAGAACAAGTTGGAACTATGGCTATAAAACCATGCATATCTTTTGACCCAGCAATACCACTACTAAGTCTATATTCCAAAGAGATCAAGAAAAGGAAAAGGGCTTATATATGCAAAAAATATTTCTAGCACCTTTTTTTCATGATGGCAAATAATTGGAAATTGAGGGGATGTTCATCAATTGGGGAATGGTTAAACAAGTTTTGATATATGATTATGATGGAATACTATTGTGCTATAAGAAATAATGAGGAGGATGTTTTCCAAAAAAGCTAAGAACTGTATGAATTGATGCAAAGTGAAGTGAACAGAACCAGATGATCCTTGTACACAGTAGCGGCAATATAGTAATGATGATCAACTGTGAAAGATTTAGCTAGTCTGATCAATACAGTAATCCACGACTACTCCAAAGGACTTATGATGAAACATGCTATCCACTTTAAGAGAAAGAATTAATGACCTCAGAGTGAGGATTGAGGAATACTTTTTTCATTTTATTTTTCTTGATTTTTTTTTTGCAACATAGATAATTTGGAAATATGGTTTGCATGACTTCATGTGTAAAATTGTTATCATTTTGCTTGCCTTCCTAAGGAGATGGTAGGGGAGGAAGAAAGAGAATTTGGAATTCAAAATTTTTAGATAAATGTCAAAAATAAATAGATAACTAGATAATGAATGAATAAATAAAAGATATGCATCAACAAATGAAAAGACAATTTCAAAAGGAACATGATGTTCCTCAACACTGCTCTGTGGGCTCAGCATCAGTCCAACAAGAGCTTATTCCTACCTTTTTAACCTCTTTGTTACGAATCCTGCCTGGGGATAGGTAATTTATGATATGGGCCTCTCCAAGTCCTTCCTGGATTGTATAGACTCCCAAAGTACCAAACATCTCTTCTTCCTCCTCCTCCTCTTCTTTTCCTCCTTCTCCTTCTCCTTCTCCTTCTCCTTCTTCTTCTCCTTCTCCTTCTCCTTCTCCTTCTCCTTCTCCTTCTCCTTCTCCTTCTCCTTCTCCTTCTCCTTCTCCTTCTCCTTCTCCTTCTCCTTCTCCTTCTCCTTCTCCTTCCTCTTCCTCTTCCCCCTTAGAGGCAGCCACAATAGAAAAATATCAACTCTGGGATCAGAGGACCCAGATTCAAATCCCACCTATCACATCTATAACCTGTGTGACCTCGATTATCAGTCATAGCCTCCACAGACCAAAATTTCCTCATCTATAAAAGGGAGTTTAAGAGAAAGTTGAACTAGATGGCCATTACGATCTCTTTCAGATCAATATCTGTGTTTCTATGTGATCTTTCTATTTAGTTTATATCCCAGGCCATCCAACAATGCTCATAAATTATTGTCAATCAAGTGTCTTCTGTAAGCAAAAGGCTGTACTCACTATGGTGTGGAATACTGAGAATACCATTAGATACCTGAACAAGCTTTCCCATAGACATGGTTAAGTCTCTCTGATTGTACTCAGAGAAAAAAGGCCTGGTAACCACTGATCATTTCTACCTTTCTCCCTTTGGCTTAGAGGGATAAAGTAAAACAGGAACAAAAAAAAAAAAGTAGGTCAGGAGTATAAGGTTTTGGTGTGAACACTTTGAAACCTGCTTAGACAGTTCACACATTTAGTCTTGCCACATTAAAAAAATTTCCCTGACTCTATGTAAAATGTAACTCCCATGACTTCTTCTTTGCTTCTTACTCACTGAATGCTCTTAGTCTTACATTGAAGTATATAAAAATATGTATCTCATTTTATTTATGTTGATTCATTAAGATTAGTCCATTAATCTTTGAGACTTTGAAACCTTGATCTGTCAAAATAGTAATGTCTATTTTCTAACTTGGCTTGTTCCTCTTAACTATAAATAGCCTAACCAGACATCTGGCTGCACAATAATACCTGACTCTCAGATATTTCTAGATTTGTGTACTTTTTTAAAATTTGGGTTTTTGTTTTATTTTTTTTTCTGATTAACATTATTGTTGTTATTTGTACTCTGTTCTTGAAGAAGACCATGACATCAGGGTGATGTCATGACATGCAGTGAGTTAAACTTAAGTGAGGGAAAGCTGTGCCAAGTCACCAACCTCACATTTCTCCTCCAGTTATCTAGATCCAGTGGTAAGATATATAATTGGAGATAGCCCTGGATGTTTTAAGATAATAGGAGTCAAGTGACTTGCCCAAAGTCATACAGCTAGTAAGTGTCTGAGGTAAGATTTGAACTCAGGTCCTCCCAACTTCAGGTCCAGTGCTCTATCCACTGAGTTACCCTCTGGTAAACATAATGACAGAGGAAAAGAAAGGAACAGAGACACAAAGAGAAAGTGGGGATATCAATTTTACTGTTTTAAGCTGCATCTTCCAAAAGTAGTCAAGAGAGAAGAGGTAGTAATATGTGGGTGTAAGGTCTTTCACGTCAGGAATCCATTATTCAATTCAATATCCCAGCAATTTTTCATTCACTCTTTCCCTATTCTTCCCAGGGTGTCTCCATATATCCTAGTTATGAACATGCAAACTAATGATAAGAAGCAGCATGGCTAGTGTGTCAATCTGGGACTCAGGAAGACCTTACGTCACATCCTTTCCTTGTCAAGAGGATCCATGCCTCTATTTTTTTCTTCCATAAATAGAATTCTATCCTTAGCAGATGTTAAATGAATCATAGTACCAAAAATTCTTTAATTCTATGGATGAAACCATAGAAATTATCTAATACAATTTCTCTATTTTACAAATAAAGAAACTGAGACCTTAGGCAGTGAAATAACTTCATCAGTATCATGGAGTTAACAAACCAACAGAGAAATTTTGATATCCAAAATGTGTCTAAATGAGCACTTAAAACCAAAAGTCCCAACACCATTTTTATGGTTGATTTCAGGCATGCAAATATGTTTTACTAAAACCCACCATCTGTCTATCTGTGTCTCCAGGAACATGTGGTTCCCCAAAAGATTCAAGTCAGTATTTATCCTCCATAGGACCTAAGACTTCCCTTTTCCTCCTGCCCACTCACTCTAACAGCATTTGTTTGTTCTTTGTTCCCAAAGAGGGCCATTACATTGGGGTGATGTCTTGACTTGCACTGAATTGGATTTAAGTGAGGGAGGACCATGCAAGGGTACTAACCTCACTCTTTCCTCCAGAGTAATCTGTGTTCAGTGGCAAGATATATTATCAGGATTACTGGAGCTGGCCCTGGAAGTTTAAAGCAATTGGGGCTAAGTGACTTGCCCAGGGTCACACAACTAGTAAGTGTGTGAGGTGAGATTTGAACTCACCTTCTCCCAACTTCAGGGCCAGTGCACAATCCATTGCCCCATCTAGCTGCCCCTAAGAACACTAGCCACAAAGAGTCAGGAGATCTTAATTCCTAATAAGATGGTCTGTGACTTTAGGCAAGTCAACGAATCCCTCCAGGTGTATTTTACTTGTCTTTAAAAGTTGTCAGGTAATAGAACAATATTTTTCTTCAATATTAATAGCATTTTTTCCAGTTACACGTAAAGATAGTTTTCAACATTTGTTTTCATAAGATTTTTTTGCAGGGCAGTGGGGGTTAAGTGACTTGCCCAGGGTCACACAGCTAGTAAGTGTCAAGTGTCTGAGGTCGGATTTGAACTCAGGTAATCCTGAATCCAGGGCTGGTGCTTTATCTACTGCTGCCCCCTCATGAGATTTTTAGTTCCAAATTTTTCTCCTTCCCTCCCTCCCTCCCCTCCCCCCTCCCCAAGACAGAAAGCTATCTGATATAGGTCATATATGTACAATAACATTAGATATATTTCTGCATTAGTCATGTTGTAAAAGAAAAATCAGAACAAAATGGAGAAAAACTCAAAAAAGAAAAAAATCCCAAAAAGTAGAAATAGTATGGTTTGATCTGCATTCAGATTCCACAGTTCTTTTTTCTGGTTATGGAGAGCATTTTCCATCATGAGTCCTTTGGAACTGCCTTGGATCATTCTATTGCTGAGAGGAGCTAAGTCTATCAGCATTGATCATTGCACAATATTGTTGTTACAGTGTATACTGTTCCTTTTTTTCTGCTCACTTCACTCAGTATCAGTCCACTTAAGTCTTTCCAGATTTTTCTGAAATCTGCCTGCTCATCATTTCTTATAGAACAATAGTATTTCATTACAGTCATATACCACATCTTGTTCAGCCATTACCTAATTGATGGGCATCTATTTGATTTCCAATTCTTTGCCACCACAAAGAGAACTGCTATAAATATTTTTGTACATGTGGGTCCTTTTCCCTTTTTTATGATCTCTTTGGGATACAGACCTAGTAATGGTATTACTGGATCAAAGAGTATGCACAGTCCCATTGTCCTATGAGCATAGTACCATATAACTCTCCAGAATGGCTGGATCAGTAGAACAATATTTTAAAGATACTTTTTAGCTCCATGATTATAACGTTTCCATGGCCAAAGAAGAAGAGTACCTCCAAGCTAGGATTCAGAATTCTGGCTGTTGCACCTGTTGTCCTGTGTCCACGCCCTTGTGAGTTGCATGTATCTGTTATTAATCCCCTGAACATTTTACTTATTAATGGCACTAAAGACATAGGTGGCATGTGGCTGGGGATCCTCAGGATATTACTGTAAACAATATAAAAGAAGTTACACAGGATGATAGGGAAGGGGGAAGGAAGGACTTTTTGGGGGGTGAGGAGAGGCTGGCCAATGAGGGCTAAGTGACTTGCCCAGGCTCATGCAGCTAGCAAGTGTCAAGTGTCTGAGGCCGGATTTGAACTCAAGTCCGCCTGAATCTAGGGCTGGTGTTCTATCCACTGCACCACCTAGCTGTTCCACCCCCCCAGCGAAGGATGGACTTTAAACCAAAAAGCAGAGATGAGGTTTTGTTTTATCTTTTTTTTTTTTTTAACCTAGTAGCATGTTCTCTCCATAAGTGAAGTCACATTCAAACTTTTAGAACTTCAATCTGGCAAGATGTCCTCAGAGTACAATCCTGCTTGTGACCTGATGGAAAGGCAAAAATGAGGCAACCCACCTGTGAAAACATCAAATAGTGGGTAGCTTCAGGCACACCTCACTAAGACCAGGGGGACTGGAAACTGTTGGGATACTTGTGAGGAAGTAAAAAATATTACCCATGTTCTTGGGACAGCTGGCTGAGGGATTTGAAGGCAGACTCATATAATAGATGGCTAGGACTTGAGAGCAGTTATTAGGAGAATCATAAGTAGAGAGTGTTTTTTGCCTGGCACACTAGCCAAGAGAGGAGAGGGTTAAGTGACTTGCCCAGGGTCATGCAGCTAGCAAGTGTCAAGTGTCTGAGGCTAGATTTGAACTCATGTCCTCCTGAATCCAGGGCCAGTGCTTTATCCACTGCACCACCTAGCTGCCCTGAAAATTCTCAGTGTTAAGATATTCCAACACAGACCTGAGATGAAGTGAAAAAGAATAACAACTTATATATTTGGAGAAAGTTTCAAATTTGTTCCTTTTCATTTTTCAGTATGTAAAAACACTCATTCTCTCTCTCTATCTCTCTCTCTCTCTCTCTCTCTCTCTCTCTCTCTCTCTCTCTCTCTCTCTCTCTCTCTCTCTTCTCCCAACCCCTTTCTGTCTCACAAATACACACACACACACACACACACACACGTGCCTTTTGGCTGATTTTTCTTTTTCTCCAAGGTAGCCAGTGTATACACTGAGGTCCACTCTATCCTTCCTTTTACTTTTTTTGGTGAATTCAATCCCCAAGAAAATACATGGTATTATGATACTGTGTGGGATGAGAAACAAATAGAGGTAATACCTTCAGTGTTCTACACCTGTGATAGAGGTTTTGTTTAGACTCCATCTTTATTCTGATATGAGGCCTCATATGGATGGGGAAGGGAGGTGATGAGGTGAGTCAGATAATCATCATTGCTCTATTTTATTTTGCTTCAAGCCTTAATTCAAGCATTAAAATTGGAAAGTGACCTGAATCCATCAGAAGCTATTCTAACTAAAGGGCACCATTGCTTCCTATATACTAAAACTGGAAGATTCCATAACATCTTTATCCATTGTTTCAGGAAAGCTACTGACTGTCCCCAAGGTGTTTTCAAATGTTTAATATTATAATACTGTGATACTTTTCTTCAAGCATCATAATTTCATCCACGTGACTCCCCTCCAACTTATATAATACCCCTTAATACATGTACTCATGGCTTACTGTAACTATAAAAAATCACAGTCTAGTGTCCACCACTCCAGAAGTTAGGTTCTTTTTTTTGGTTTGGTTTGGTTTTTATTTGTTTGGTTGTTTTTTGGTTGTTCTTGGAGTTTTTTGCAGGGCAATGAGGGTTAGGTGACTTGTCCAGGGTCACACAGCTAGGAAGTGTCAATAGTCTAAGGCCGGATTTGAACTCAGGTCCTCCTGAATCCAGGGCCAATGCTTTACCCGCTGCACCACTTAGCTGCCCCCCAGAAATTAGGTTCTTACCCCTTAGCCATGATGGTCCTCTGACAGAAGCATTTTTTCAAGGAACAGAAAATCTCATTTAATCAAGTGCCAAGTAAAGCAGAACCACAAAAGATTCCCATTTGGTTCAATATTCACAAAAGTTAATATTCCCATTTCTACTTTTTATGATACTCAATAGTGTATAACAAACTGGGTAAAATCCAGGCACCCATATTTGCTTTGAGTAAAGGAGCATGTGAGTCTAAAAGTAGGAATGAGAGAATGGGGACCCCATATGTATACTGAGGCCCACCTGTGGCCATGGGATTGTCCTTGTGTGGTTTGAAGGGAGATAAAAGTGACATCTCTAGCCCCTTTAGCTTCCACCCATCTCCAAAGGAGACTGGGGCCAGAGGCTCTCCCTGCTTTCCTCATAGAGAGGGGGTACCAGAACAGAAGTAAATTTATCTGCTCCCTTAAATATTGTTTGTCTAGGGGATATTATTGGGTTCCATCTAACTTTAAATTGCTTTGTCATTTCTGGGGAAGGGTGACCCTAAGTTCTATATCCAAGGTTTGACCCCTTTTCCACCTAATATTAGTTCCACAATGAATATGCATTGTGAATAGCAAAGAAGCCCATTTACCTAAATCATAGCAAAACAAGAAACAGAGAAGGCACACATACATAAGAGAATGTATGCTAGACAATAAAGAATAAAGGAGCTTGTGAGATAACTCAGCTCAAACAAGAGATCCTGGATCTTATCCAAAGAGAAACTTCCCAAAGTCTCTAGCGTAGCAAACTGGGAATAAAGACATGATAGAAACTGATGCCTCCTCTCATCTTCTCTCTTTCTCTCTTTTTTTTTGCAGGACAATGAGGTTTAAGTTATTTGCCCAAGGTCACACAGCTAGTAAATGTCAAGTGTCTGAAGTCAGATTTGAACTCAGGTCCTCCTGAATCCAGGGCTGGTGCTCTATCCACTGCACCTAGCTGCCCTCATCTTCTCTCTCAAAGCTAGAAGCCAACTGGACACTGTACAAAGAAGAATCTTGCTAGGAGAGTCCCAAAAAGGGGAAAGGATGAGAACTGAAGGTCTATCCCCTTATGCAGGATATTGCCTTCATCTCTAACAATGAGTCCCACACCAATGAGCTTTGGGACAGAGGATTACATGAGTATATCAAATCAACTCTCACAAACCCTTGCTGTATTGTGGAAGCAGACCTGGATTGTCAAAGACCATGAAAGGAGAGCACAAACACCAGAATATCCTACCAAGGTTGAAAGGCTTTGTGTATAGGCCCAACAATTATCTCTGTCATGTGTGGAGCAGCTTAAATCTGGAAAGACACATCATTAGAGGACTAACCACTAGCACTGACAAAATATTTTTGACAAGATTCTCACAAAGACTTAGTAAAGTAGGATTGGCATACATTCACTTTTAGAGTTCTTTCTTTACAGATATTGCCACTGTGGTAAAAAATATGAAAGTTTTTTAACAGTCGGTTAGGATAACTGAAAGACGCCAGTTTTTCTTTAAGGACCACCCTTTCGGGGAGGAGACCAATGGCATGAGCTATGCATGCGAGTGCGCCTGCTGTGCATGTCAGACTGCCTGCTATGCACTCGACTTCCGGGGTGCGAGCTGAAAAGGCAAGGAGAGAACGGAAGTGGGGCTTTTTTCCTGCTCTGCTAGTCTCCTGACTGCGCTGCACAGACAGTCTCTCTCTCTCCAAAGGTGGCCTTCTCTTTTGGTGAGTTTTTATAAGGAATATAGACTAAGCTTAGACTTAAGACGATTTGTATTGTGTTTCTACTTTCCTATCCTTCTAATCAACATCACCTTGTGACTACCATAACAATAAAAGGTTTATCTAGAAAACCAAAAGCTTCTTCCATTTACTAGTCTGGGAGATAAATTAAGGGAAAGGTTAAGTAGGGGAGATTTATGATCTAATATCCAATTTTAAATCTCACACCACAGGAGTCTTAATATTCAGCTCTGGAATGCCTACACTGGGATCCACGTTGTCTCAACTGGTAAACCATGTGATCTGCTAAATCTGGCCATTCTCAACCATGTTTCCCAATCCACCACAGCCATTTTCTGGCCAGATGATATGATGCCACAATTAAAATCTCTTCTTCCTGCCTCCCCCACCCTCTTTCTAGATATGGAATTATTACTAAATCTGTACTACTATTACATGGGAAAGGGCATGCCAATAAGCTCCTCTATGGCTCTTCTCACCACTGATATGACTCTCCAAATCAAAACCTTTATGTCACTGGACATCACTCCTCTTAACCATATTGTCACCTCCTATTAAAATGTAAGCTGATGTCAGGGGCTTTCTCAATTTTATATTTGTATACCTAATGTATTCATTCAAGTGAAACTTAAAAGAGGCAGTATTAAGATGTCTAGAGACCATGAAATGGCTTTTTTATTCCTTTAAAAGTCACAAATAAACTGATCCAGCCATTTCTGGAGGGCAATTTAGAACTATGCCAAAAGGGCTATGGGGCTCAGTAATACTAGTACTAGGCCTGTTTCCCAAAAGGAAAAAAGGACCAACATGTACTAAAATATTTATAGCAGCTCTTTTTGTGGTGGCAAAGAACTGGAAATCAAGGGGATGTCCATCAATTAGGGAAAGGCTAAACAAGCTATGATATATGAATGTAATGAAATATTATTGTGCTATGAGAAATGATGAGCAGGCAGAGTTCAGAAAAATCTGGAAAGACTAAAGTGGACTGATGCAGAGTGAAATAAGTAAGCAGAACCAAAAGAACATTGTACACAGTAACAGCAACACTGTGTGATGATCAACTTTGATAGACTTAGCTCCTCTCAGCAATACAATGATGCAAAACAATTCCAAAGGACTCATGATGGAAAATGCTCTCCACATCCAGAAAAAAGAGCTATGGAATCTGAATGCAGATTGAACCATACTATTTCTACTGTTTTGTTTTGTTTTGTTTTTTCCTTATTTGTGGTTTTTCCCTTTTGTTCTGATTCTTCTTTCATAACATGACTAATGCAGGAATATGTTTGATGTGATTGTACATATATAACCTATAGCAGATTGATTTCTGTCTTGGGGAGGGGTATGGAAGCTAGGGAGGGAGAAAAATTTGGAATTCAAAATCTTTTAAAAACAAATGTTGAGGGGTGGAGCCGGGATAGTGGAAGAGAGACTGGTGACTCCCATAAGTTCCCAATAAACCCATCCAATCACCCCCAAATAATGCCATAAAACAACCCCCAGAGCAACCTAACTCACCTAAGAACAGAGTGAAACTATTTTCCAGTCAAAGACAGCAACTGAGATCACTGGCTATATGGACTGATAGAGGAGCTCATCTTGTGGTCAGGACCCAGCCAGGAGCAGACTGCACCTCCAGCATTTCAGAGTCTTTGGTCCCAGCGGCTTCTTCTGAGGCTTGGCTCATGCACCAGTGAGGGTGTTTACTTGCCTGGGATTACATGGCTGTGATTTCTTCTGGAGTTGGGGAAAAGCACCCTGGTACTGAACCAGTGGGCCAAATCAAATGGTAGCAGCCCAGTGAGGGAGTGCCACAGCCACTCCAAGCTTCTGACCATAGAGAATCAGATTTCAGTCAGGCATCTGCTTCTGGGTTGAGATGAGTAAGCAGAGAAAGCAGCAGACAATAGAAAGCTTCTTTTTTGGGGGGGGGTGGGGAGGAGTAGACCAGAATACATCCTCAGAAGAAGATAATAACAGAGTCAAAGCTCCAATATCCAAAGCTATCTAGAGAAATATGAATTGTTCTCATGCCATGGAAGTGCTCAAAAGGGACTTTGAAGAGAAAGTAGGAGAGATAGAAGGAAGATATAGAGAGGTGGAGGAAAGAACAGAAAGAAAAATGAGACCAGTGCAAGTCATGAGAAAAAAAGTCAACAACTTGAAAAGTCAAATGGAAAAAGAGATATAATAGCTCTCAGAAGGAAACAATTGCCTAAGAATTGGGATTGGGGCAGTAAATAGAGCACCGGCCCTGGATTCAGGAGGACCTGAGTTCAAATCTGGCTTCAGACACTTAACACTTACTAGCTGTGTGACCCTGGGCAAGTCACTTAACCCCAATTGCCCAGCCCCCTCCCCCCCCAAAAAAGAATCAGGATTGAACAAATGGAAACTAGTGACTTTATAAGAAACCAAAACACAGTAAAGCATAGCCAATTGAATAAATAAAATAGAGGGCAATATGAAATATCTCCTTGGAAAATAGATCCAGGAGAGGTAATTTGAAAAACAATGGACTACCTGAAAACCATGACCAAAATAAGAGTCCAAGAAATTGTCAGGGAAATTTGCCCTGATATTCTAGAAGCAGAATGTAAAATAGAAAGTGAAAGAATCCACTGATCACCTCCTGAAAGAGACCCCAAAAGGAAAACTTCCAGCAATATTACAGCCAAATTCCAGAGATCCCAGGTCAAGGAGGAAATATTGTAAGCAGCTAGAAAAAAATGGAATTCGAATACCATGAAGCTACAGTAAGGATGACAAGATGTAGCAGGTTCTACATTAAAGTACTGAAGGCCATGGAATATGATATTCTGGAGGGCAAAAGAACTAGGACTACAGCCAAAAATCACCTACCCAGCAAAACTGAGTATAATCTTTCATGGGAAAAATGGACTTCAATGAAAAAGAGGAATTTCAGGCATTTGTGATAAAAAGACCTGAACTGAATAGAAAATTTGACTTTCAAATACAATACCCTAGAGAATCATAAAAAGGTAAACAGGAAAAAGAAATCATGAGGGATTTTAAAAGAATACTTCTAACTCATAAGATCTTTCTCAGTATTAGAGAAGCTGAAAATAATATACTTAGACAGAGGGCACAGGTGTGAATTGAATATGAATGGATGATATCAGTAAAGCATTTATTTTTTTTGTTTATCCTTGTTTTTTGTGGGGAAGGCAGGGTGGGGTGTCATGTCTGGAGCTAGATTTGGGTTTGGGGCCTCCTGGGTCAGGGTTGGTACTTTGTGCACTGTGTCACCTAGCTGACCCATGATGACATCTTCAAAATAAAGTTAAGGGGTAAGAGGAATGCACTGGAAAAAAGGTAAAAGGGGAGGTAGAAAAGTAGTTCACATAAAAGAAATAAGAAAAAGCTTATGGAGGGGACAGGAAGATAGGGAAGGAGCTGGGGAGTGAGGGAAACTTACTCTCATCAGAATTGGCTCAAAGAGGGAATAACATACACACTCAAGTGGGTATAGTAATATATTTTGCCCTGAGGGAAAGTGGGAGAGGAAGGAGATGGGGGGGGAGTAGGGGAAGGAAGTGCAGATTGGGGGAGGAGCAGTAAAAAACAAAATACTTTAGAGGAGGGATAGGGTGAAGGAAGACAGAATATAGAGTAAATATCAAGGAGAGGGAAGAAAATGGAGGGTAATACTGTTAGCAATAGTAACTGTGAAAGAAATAATGAGCAGGATGCTATAAGAAGGATTATGAAAAATGCAAACCATCAAAAAGGAAGAACTAATGGTTTCTGAATATAGACTGAAGTATAATTTTATTTGTTAGCTCCTCTTTCTAAAGTTATTTTGTCTATTTTCCTTCACAACCTGACTAATAAGAAAGTGTTTTGCATAACTGCACATGTATGACTCATATTGAATTGCTGGATTTCATAGGGAGGAATGAGGAGGGAGAGACAAAGAAAATTTAAAACACAATTTAAAAAAATCAATGTTGGGGCAGCTAGGTGGTACAGTGGATAGAGCACCGGCCCTGGATTCAGGAGGACCTGAGTTCAAATCTGACCTCAGACCCTTAACAGTTACTAGCTGTGTGACCCTGGGCAAGTCACTTAACCCCAATTGCCTCACCAAAAATAAATTTTAAAAAAATCAATGTGAAAAGTAATGATGAGCAGGAGGAGTTCAGAGAAACCTGGAAGGATTTAGATGGACTGGTGCTGACTGAGAGAAGCAGAAGCAGGAGAACATTGTACACAATAACAGCAACATTGTGCGATGAACAATGGTGATAGACTTTACTCTTTTTAACAATGCAACATTCCAAAACAGTTTCAGAGAACTTCGTGATAGAAAATGTTCTCAACATCCAGAAAAAAGAACTGTGGTTTATGAATGCAGATTGAATCATACTGTTTCTACTTTTGGGCTGTTTTTTCCCTTCCTTTTGGAGATTTTTCCCTTGTTCTCTGATTCTTCTTTCATAATACGACTAGTGCAGAAATATGTTTAATGTGATTGCACATATATAGCCTATATTAGATTGCTTTCTATCTTGGAGAAGAAGGAGTGAAGGGAGGGTGGGAGAAAAATTTGGAACTAAAAATCCTATGAAAAGAAATGTTGAAAACTATCCTTATATGTAACTGCAAAATAATAAAATATTGAAATATTTTAAAATGTTGAAAACTATCTACATGGAACTGGAAAATAATATTAAGACTGAACAAAATAAAAGTCACAGACACCATTTCAGGCTAGGACTAACCTGAATTCTTACCATTCCAGGTAAGTATTCTTTCTATTCTTGTTCTTATTATCAGAGATGAAGGATTAGATTTAAATCCATATTTATATATTTTTTTCTCCAGTAGTAGATAAGCTTCTTCATGTCTAGGGCTACTTACTTTTTCTCTTGTACTCCCAGCATCTAGCACAGTGTTTTGCACAAAGGAGAAAATAAATAAATGCTTGTTAAATTCAATTGAATCAAATGGAACCAAATCTCTTAATCATTACCAGAAAGAGAGATGCAAGTTATTGCTTTAAATCAACTGGAAAACTTATAGGCCTAGGCTCTATTTACTTGCTTATTTATTTATTTGTCTCTTTGCTTACTTATTCACTTATTCATTCATTCATTCATTCATTCACTCACTCATTTCTTTACTTGTTTATTTATGTATTCCTTTGTTTGTTAACCTACTTACTTAGGTCCAGATTTCTATTTTGTAACCCCTAGTATCTCCTAGCGATTAAATTCCATCTACCAGTCCATAGGCAATTGTTCTGCAACTAAAGTCTTAAAAGATTATAAGCATTGGGAGATTGTGATTTTTGTAGGATCACGCAGCTATTATGAGTTAGAGGTAGAATTGAAACCCAGGCTTTTCTTAGTTTAACAGTTAGATTCTCTATCCACTATGTCACCTCTCTTTTATTTATTTAGTTTAATCAAATGAGAATTCCTATTTCTGGGGGAAAAAACCAGTGGACACAAAGTGGCTCTTCTAAACAATCTAACAATGGACAAAGAACCCAATGCCATTGCATTCTGAGTCTGGACCAAATGCTGAACATACTCATCTCAGTATTACCATTCCTTGTGTTAAGGTCTGAGTTAGCAAACACTTTGCAATCCAAGGAAAAATCTTTCAGAGCCAGATTGAGTTTATAACAAAGAGGGGAAGCTACACTAAAGCTGGGCTTTAGAGGAGAAGATTAATTGGCAAGAACAAGGACCCACAAGTGACATCATTACAGTTAGGATTATTAGATTAGATTAGATCAGGACCTGATCACAAAATCTAGGATTCCTAAACCATCTCTGTAAAAGGTAAAATTTCAACCGCTCAAATACAAAATGAGTCATGAACATGCCAAGATAGAATAGGTAATGGAAGGTATTTAATGAATGACAACTAAAGGCTCCCAAAACACTCAGGTTCAAGCATTTGTTTTACAGTTATCATCTACTCTCTTGTAATGTTTGGTTATTAACAAAGCAGTGTAAGACAATGGAAGGAGTCCAGGATTTGGAATCAGAAGACCTGGTTTTCAGTGTCAGCTTTGCTACTATCGGCCAATACTAGATATTGGCCAAGTCACTTAACTCTTTGGAGTCTTTCTTTCTCATTTATAAAATAACCATAGGGAAAATCATTTGATCTAGCTTGCCAGGCTGTTGAGAGGATCAAATCAGTTAAATTTTCTAGTTTGTGTTGTAAATCATACATAAATGACAACTACAGCTTTTATTATTTCCTCAACTCCAATATAGGAGAAGTTCTTAGTCTTTAGCACAGGGCTATACATTTATCAAGTGCTCCATAGGCATTCATTGATTAACTAATAATTGATCTTCAAGCATTGCATCTACTCTACCTTGGCCAAGAAAAACAAGGAACTCACATCTTACTCTTACTTTGTTGTCACTGTAGAATTCTTACAGATGCTAGTTTCTTTTAGGAAAGATGAGAGCAACATTACCTATGTTTTTGGTGTGTTTTTTAAAAATAATTCACTCCATCTCCCTGGGTCTGTTTCTCCATATACAAAATCAGAAAATCAGACACTCTAAGGACATTTCTAAATCAAAGCAACTAGATGGACAGTGGACAGAACATTGGGTATATAGTAAAGACTCGAGTACAAATTTAGCCTCAGATATTTGCTAGATATGTGATCCTAAGCAATTCAGTTATTCTCTGTCTACCTTAGTTTCCTTGATTATAAAATAGAGATAATTTTAGTAACTTCCTCACAGAGTTGTTGTAAGGATCAAATGAAAATGTTTAAAGTGTGATATAATGCTAACTCTTATTCTCCTATGACTCTTGAGTTCTAGTGGGTGTGGGGTGGGAATGGAGGAGGAAGAGAAGTTGGAACAATTTTTTTTAAAAATTGATGTTAAAATTTGTTTTTACATATATTTTGGAAAATAAAATTCTATTCAGAACTAAAAAAAAGATAACTTGAAAATCTTTCTTAATAAACTTCACAACCTGTGCAACCTTCAAAATATTTAAAAAAAAAAAGGAAATAATATAAGAAAATCCCTATTCAATTCCAGCAATTAGGTTGCTGGGCAGGTAGGTGACCCAGTGGATAGGGTGCAAAACTTGGAATCAGGAAGACTCATCTGCATCAGTTCAAATTCAGCCTCAGACATTTACTTAAAGTCAATGTTTATTTTGTGAACACAAAAATCAAGTGAGTTAGGACCCATTTGAAATTTAGGAGTTCATGGGGGCAGCTAGGTGGCACAGTAGATAAAGCACCAGCCCTGGATTCAGGAGGACCTGAGTTCAAATTTGGCCTCAGATTTGGCCTCAGATACTTGACACCTATTAGCTGTGTGACACTGGGCAAATCACTTAACCCTCATTGCCCTGCAAAAAAAAATAGGAGTTTGTTTCTCTTCTCATTTAATAGTTCATCACATTTTTTAATAAAAGATGAAAGAAAATGGGATTAAAGGATTTGAAATAGGTCTTTAAATGATTTACTTGATAATTAGGATTTTTTAAGCATTAGAAAGTATTATTGATAATCTACCACAAGTATTTTAGGTGGGGCCCTACCTGCCCATAATTTTATTATATTTTTCCAGCTCCCATCTTGTATCAACTCCATAATTAAATTGTCTGTGGCTTTGTCCTGCAAAGGTTTATTATTTGATTCTTTCCCCATCCTCTTTTTATCCCCTGCTTGCTTCCAACATTTCCATAATCTCCAGTTTAGTTGAATCAAACACAAATTCATTGATACCTTGCAGGTAGTATAGTGTTGATAACATCTCCAACTATGGTTTTCTTCTAATTAAAAAGAAGTTTGCCAGAGATAAATAATATTGCTCAGTTTTTGAGTTGGCAATGGTTAAAAAATAACCTTTCAGGCAGTTTCACAGTTAGTTACATTATTATCTGCTGATTAAACATTGGCATTCCTAAAATATTGATGTTTATGGTCAGGGGAGCTTTGTAACTATGTAGAATATAAATCATCTAAATAAAACATTGTTTCTGAGCTAGGATTTCTGTTGTTAAAGCAATTTTGACTATTACCACATAGGTCTAGGCTTCCCCAAATGCAACTGCTGCATTGATTGGAACTCAACCTGATGGAAACTAGTCCAAAAGCCACTCAAACCCAATATCTTGGCACTCAGTTTCCAAACCATATATTTCATTGCAGTGATTTGTTTCAACTCATTAGCTCTTAAGTTCACTTTGAGTTGTTTTTTAATGCTTTGTACAATGCCACAGCACATCTCAAGTCATTTCTTTTAGTACATAGATTTTTCATCCAGACTTCACTCAGACTTTTCTAAAAGCTATATTGACTGACCAAAATGTCAAAATGTACCAACAGAACTGCCTAGGAGCAGTTAGGTGATGTGGTGGAGTCAGGAAGCCTAGTCTGAAAGACTCCCCTTGCTGAGTTGAAATCTAGCCTCAATTATTAACTATATGACTCCTGGGCAAGTCACTTAACTGTTTGCCTCATCTGTTTTCTCATCTGTAAAATGAGGTGGAGAAGGAAATGGAAAACCACTCCAGTATCTTTGCCAAGAAAACCCTAAATGAGGTCACAAAGAGTCAGAAGTGACTGATAATGATTGAATGCACACTAACAGAGGACACACAAAGATGTAAAGTTATAAAGAAATAAGGGACTTTAGGATTCATCTATTCCAACCAGAGATGTTCTGGTAAAAAGTTTAACTGTCAGCTCTCAAAAAAATTTACACCAAACACAATTTTAAATTTAATCTTCCGTATTAATATTTTCTCCATCACTTTCTGAAATCTAAACATTTAACAACATCAAGAAGTTAAATCCTGATTTGTAGTTTTCTGAATTTCTGAGGTATAGATGCTCACACTAAAAATTAAGCAATTAGCTCTCAGAAAGTATTGGCTAGCTCTAGCTCTGGTTCCAACCTTCTTGTTTTACAGAGGAATAAACTTGGGCCCAGAAAAGGGAAGTAGCAGGCCAAAGATTACAAAATCATTAGTAGCAGAGCCTAGATTAGAACTCAGTTCTCTTGTTTTACATCCCAGGGTGCTTCTGTATTATATGGATTTGTCCATGACTTACTTACTTGTTGCAATCATAGAGGATGAATGGAATTTTAATCAATCAATTAATAAACATTTATCAGGTGCCTGCTACGTGCTAGGCACTATGCTAAGAACTGGAAATAAAAAATATGCAAGAGATAGTCCTTGCCAAAAAAGCTTACAATCTAATGGGGAAGACAGCATACAAACAAATATTTACAAAACAAGCCATAAAAAGGATAAATAGGAAATAATTAACAGAGGGAATGCACTGAAATTTAGAGGGTTTAGGGAAGGTTTCCTGTAGAAGGTAGGATTTTAGTTGAAACTTAAATGAAATCAGGGAGGCCAATAAGTGTAGCAGAGGAAGGAGATCATTTCAGGCATGGTGGAGAGGCAGGGAAAATACCCAGAGTTAAGAGATGCAGTGTTGTCTTAATGGAATAGACAAGAGGACAGTGTCACTGAATGAAAGAACATGTGCTGGGAAAGAAGGTGTAAGAAGATTGGAAAGGCAGGAGGGAGCTAGCCTATGAAGGATTTTGAATGCCAAACATAGCACTTTGTATCTGCTCCTAGAATTAATAGGAAACCACTACGGTTTATTGAAAAGGGTGGTGTCTTGATAGGATCTGCATTTTAGGAAAATCACTTTAGAGGCTGAATGGAGGATGGATTGGAGTGGGGAGAGACTTGAGGCAGGCAGATCCACTAGCGGACTGTTAAGTAATCAAGGCATGCGGTCATGAGGGCCTGGCCTAGAGTGGTGGCAGTGTTAGAGGAGAGAAGGGGGAAGAATTAAGAGATGGTGCAAAGGTGAAATTGAAATGCCTTGGCAACAGGTTGAATATGGGTTGGATTTTCACAGGTGACATTTATATTATACATAAAATCATAAATGCATGTGTTAACTACCCTAACGATATAAGTTCCTTGTGGTAAAAACAGTTTCCTTCTTATCTTTATACCCCATTAAGTGGCAGATTGGTTAGCACATTATTGTTTAGTTGTTTACCCCTCTTCATAACTCCATTATGGTGTTTTTTGGCAAAGACACTAAAGTGGTTAACCATTACTTTCTCCAAGGCAAACAGAGCTTAAGTAACTTTCATAAGGTCACACAGCCAGGAAGTTTCTGAGGCCAGATTTGAACTCAGGCCTTCATGACTCTAGGCCTAGCACTCTATTCGCTAAGACATCTAGGTGCTTCAAGCACATAGTCAGTGTTTAATTTAATGCTAATTATTATCAATTTTTGATTCTCCCAAGGCACTTAGGTCATAGGCACACACCTATACTTTCTGAAAAATTTTTTACCAGGAAGTCCTTTGATTAAATATTTATCATACCATAAAATATTCAATTCCATGATTTTTTTCTTTTCTTCCCTTTTAATCTTTTGTTTTTCAGTAATGTCCAACCCCATTAGAGATTTTCTTGGCAAAGATACTAGGGTAGTTTGCTACTTCCTTCTCCAGCTCATTTTACAGGTGAGAAACTGAGGCAAGCAGTCCTCCATCCTATTTAGTAAATAGACCTAGTTTTCACAATACCAAAAGGAATGTCAGATAGAAAAGGAACTAAGAGACAAGGAGAGAAGATCCGAAATCTTTGTCAATTAAATGATGATGCCTGGGTCAAAATAGAGGAAAATCAACTTGTATGAAACAAAGGATTTAGTCAATGTAACAGCACTAAAACTCTTTTGCAGGTACAGCTTCCCCATCCAAGATGAATTAAAACAGGAGCCCTCAGAAAATACATCAGAATATGCTAACAAAACACATAGCCTGACCTGAGATGGAAGGTGGTTGATATATCACTACTATCCCTTACTCTTTATGCATCAACACACACATACAAACTCTCTGTCTCTGTCTCTCCCGTCTCTCCTGTCTCTCTGTATCTGTATCTCTCTCCTGTCTCTGTCTCTGTGTCTCTGTCTGTCTCTATCTCTGTCTGTGTGTGTGTGTGTCTCTAAGACTGATAAGAAAGGAAAGTAACACCTCTTTTCCATAAACAAATCAGATTTTATTAATGGGAAAAAATCAACAACACAAGTGAAGTTAATAGAGCCAGGGACAATGAGAACAGGGATAGAGAAAGGGAAAGATACTACCCACTTCCCAGATTCCCAGATGATTAGAATCTAAATCTCTAGGGCAAAAAGGCCCCAGGCACCTGAACAAGCTCTGCTTCCCCAGCCAGCCAGAACAGCCCAACTCAAATAAAACCCGACTCAAACCCCAAACCTGCCTCCAGCCCAGCTAGCCCAAAGAGCCAGCCTCACTTCAACAACACAAATTCAACACCACCTGGAATCTGTAGTTCCAAGGAGAATCAGCTGTGCAGTGTCTCCCGGTTTGGTCCAAAGGTCAACCAGCTCCTCCATCTCCCTCATCTCCCTCTTCTCCCCCACCGGAAGGGAGGTTCTTAGCCAGCCTGAGTCTCCAATTGGTTCAAATACCCCCTGGGCTGTCTCCATTATAATTTGGCTAGGCCCATGTGGGTATGGGGGAACTCCTACATGGGGCTTTTTCAAGGTTACATCTTTTGAGTCTGACCAGAATGAAGCAAAAATGGGGTCATGGGAACCCCAAATCACAATTAATTCCTTACAGAATTAAAGTCAGAAGTCCTAGATTCAAATCCTGGACTTGCAAATCTTTCCCTCCCCAATCTAAATCTTGCCTCTGTTTCTTTTTTTTTATTTCATTTTATTTATTTTGTTACATTTTAAATTCTGAACTGTCTTACTCCCTCCCCTACAATAGAGAAGACCACCATTTGATACAGGTGTGTGTATATTTGTGTGTGTGTGTGTGTGTGTGTGTGTGTGTATGTAGAGCCATACTAAGTATATTTCTATTTATTAGTTCTTTTGGGGTTTTTTGTTTTGTTTTTATTTTGTTTTGTTTTGTGGGGGCAATGAGGGTTAAGTGACTTGCCCAAGGTCACACAGCCAGTAAGTGTCAAGTGTCTGAGGCCAGATTTGAACTCAGGCCCTCCTGAATCTAGGGCTGGTGCTTTATCCATTGAGCCACCTAGCTGCCCCCAGATAATCTAATTCTGACCCAACCCTTATCAGTTCTTTTTTCTATAGGCAGATAGTATCTTACTTCATAGTCTTTTGTAGTTGATTTTAGTATTTACAATACTTAGAATAACTTGGTCATTCACAATTATCCTTCAAACAATATGACTGTTATTGTGTGCAACATTCATTTGGTTCTGCTCACAAGATAGGATGTGAATCCAATCTCCTCATTAAGAGGAAATGGTTTGCATATGTTAACTGTTTCATATGTAAGGGAGTGGTTCTTGAAAACCCAGACCTAATCCCAGGAAATAGATAACAAGGTGTTAAAGTAACCATTAAAGGTAAGGCCAGCCATATGTTCTGTGATGAGGTATAAATTAGCACCTTGAATGAACCAGGGAAGAAATAGCATAGAATGAAGAGTGGTAGACCACATGTTAAAGTCATCTTTAGGAGTCAGTTTTTAGTTAAGAAAATAGCTCAAAAATGAACCTGCTGTTGATGGGATGAACAAAAGTAGCATGAAGCTGGAAAAAGGGAAGCTGAGACCAGCAAAAGCAATCACCACAAAGAAAGGGACCAAGGCCCTGGGATGAAACTAAAACTACCCTCCCCAAATTTTCCATGTTCTCTTCATTGTTGTTATCTAATAATCTTTTCTCAATTCTGATCCTTCTTAACTTTTTTACAGTCTGTGATACTATTGAATGCCTTCTTTTGGGGAAGAATACACACATACATGCATACTACACACATGTGCATATTTACTTATGCATATATACATATAAGTAAATATATGTGTGTAGTAGGTATGTATTCTTTCTCATTATCTTTCCCACCCCCACTGCCCTAAATGAATTTTGTGTGTGTGTGTGTGTGTGTGTGTGTGTGTGTGTGTGTGTGTGTGAGCCCACGTTTGTGGGGTTTTTTTGATGAGGCAATTGGGGTTAACTGACTTGCCCAGGGTCACATAGCTAGTAAATGTTAAGTGTCTGAGGCCAATGGCTTCCTGTTTACAGTTTTGTTCTCATTCATTAGTAATATATAACACCTTCCAGAAATTTGGAATAATTTTGGCAAGTATTTATAACCCTTATAATCCTTAAGTTTTTTCCCTCTCAACCAATACCTTTCCTCAAAAAATAAATGTGGCCGTTCTGAGTTCTATAACAAGGGCAAGCATATCTTGGGGAAAGTTGACGTTTATATATAAATGTTATATAAATATAAACATGATAAAAAGTATGAAATCACCATTGAGATAACAAGCTGCCAAAATGGGGCAGGAAAGGAGATTAAGCTGACCTCCAATTTGAAAATACTGGCATTGTCATTCATAATAATCTCACGAGCTTTGCTGCTCAACCTAAAAATAGCAAAAAGCTCATAGCCAATACTCTTGCAAATAGTACTTTAAATATTTCAACCAAGAGATTAAAATATTAATGGGAGTACCTCAGCATAAGAAGGTATTAGTAGGTATTCCTGGCCATAAAGGAGTACTGGGAAATGCATGATGTGGTTGTATCTTTCTTTTTTGTTTTGTTTTGTTTTGTTTTTTTAGTGAGGCAATTGGGGTTAAGTGACTTGCCCAGGGTCACACAGCTAGTAAGTGTTAAGTGTCTGAGGCTGGATTTGAACTCAGGTACTCCTGACTCCAGGGCCGGTGCTCTATCCACTGTGCCACCTAGCTGCCCCCTGTATCTTTCTTTACAGAACAGATAACAACTCTGAAAAATTAACTGTAAATTATTGAAAATTGAATCAGCTATCAAAATGGATGTTACCATATACAATGGCTTAGCTTTAGTATACAATAGATAATATTCTACTATTTAAACTTAGGAGTTGATCTACATGAAAGAAGAAATATGATCTATGGACTGTGTGACAGTATAAACAATGATTTTTTTCAATGTAGTCTATAGCTTACAGTCTATCCCTATTATTAATTCCTTCTTACAAATCCAATATTATAAATTTTTAAAAATCTACTTCCCAGTTTCCTTTGGTTATTTTTACATTTTTATTCTTAAAAGGTTTATTTTATATCTTTAACTTTTTAATAAAGTGTTTCTGCTTTGGTTACGACTATGAACATCATGAGGTATTTGGTCTACTGATTTACTTCCTTAGGTTACCTAACAATTTTAATGGGAAAAAAAATGAGATTCCTTCCGTCTACATTAATTTTATAACTTAAATTGGCAAGTCACACAGTGCCATATAAGGCATCATTTTAAAAACATTCTCAATAACTTGTTGCTTTCATATCTATGGAATTCAATACCTGGAATTTCCTTTAGGCAGATAACTTTTTAAATGATTTTTTTCTCTTCTCTATTCAACTGAACATTGTAAGGGTCAAATCTAATATACAGAAAGTTAATTGGGTAACTCCAAAATATTGGGGTCCCAGAAATAATGATGGACCTCTAGGTTCAAACCTCCCCCAACCTTCCCTCACTGCCTTCCCTCATTTAACTAAACTCTCTTGCTTTAAATGCCAGTCCACTTTAAAGGGCAACATGTTTGAATATTTTTTCTTCCTCATGCTTTTCCTCATTGGAGCATTTTGGGACTACTTAACGTCCAGATTCAATCAGATGGCCTACTCAGTCTTTTCTCATTGTCTTACGAGGTTTTCCCTCATCTATGTAGGACAAAACCTTTGGCATAATGGAGTGGGAGAGTCTGTTCCCCTCACCAAGTATATGTTTAATGTTACTGACAGTATTATAGCCAAATTTGAATTTTACCATGTGTGATGTGGTATTTTTTCATATTAATGTGGAAAGAAAAAAAGGATGTGACCATATTAGACCATATGGACTGGTAGGAAAGCCAGGATTTCCATGTTATAAGAAATCTTTTCTCAATCTTTCTCTTTCTTTACTATCTTATATCTTTTAATAAACCCTTAGAAAACCTAAACTCATTTATCAGTGATTTTAGCCAGTTTTCCCCCAAAACTGGGGGGGGACCGATTAGAACCTACATTTAAAATTTTAAAATATACAACGTGTACTCTTAAAAGGCAGGTATTGCTAACAAATATATAGGATCAAAATCAAAAGCATTCTGAAAAATGACTTTGTACTTGCTTTCATATTGAGTGACTTCTTGATGATGCTTAAGTGACCCCGTTAATTTTACACTGCCACATTCATACACTTGTAGAAAATGATGCTTTAAAAGATCTTCAAATTTTTCAAAGTTCTAAATTAGAACAGGAACCAGAAATTTGCAATTTCATTTCAGTTCCTAGTTTTTAAATAAGAAATTGGAAGATGTTTTCTTTAAATAATATCCATCTATGGACACATCAATAAAGGCAAGATATATGTTTACCAAAGGTGTTAGCTAGTCTCATAGAACATAGCCTGTGCTATGTCCCAAAAAAAAAAAAAAGATTCTCTCTTAATGCTAGTTTCTTCAGTGTTCCTGTCCCCAGATGACATTGCACTCATTGTATTAAGCTCCAGAATGTTTTGAATGCTATGTAGTGAAATTCTACAGTAATGTGAAAAAGATTAGTCTAAATACAATGGAAAAACAAAATATATGAAAACATGTATTGCCCTGACTGTGACATGTAGCACATCAGAGTCTATCTTGAATAGTTGCCTTAGATGGACAGCTAACTTTATCCAGAAATGTGTGATAGAAGAAGATTGAACTGGAGCATATGAAGAAATTCGTGCAGTACATTTGATGATTCCATACTACTTATTAGCAAAGCTCATTCCTATAATGCAGATTTTGACATTTAACAATTCAGTGCAATGACAGCAGAAGAATTAAGATGATAAACAACAGTCATTGGAAAGATGGAAACAAGGTAGGACTTAGCCTATAGCACGTTGATGTTAACAGTATGTTTAAAAGAGTTATTATTGAGAAAATGTTATGAATATAAAAGAAGGTAATCTAGATGTGTTATAATAGAAATCTAGCAAATAGACATCTTCAGTGGCAGAGCAGTAGTATCCAAAGATAACAAAATAATGAGAGAAAGCTCACTAGTAAGTTGGGTAGTTTCTATGTAGGCAATTCATGGGAGAATTGAACAAAAATGGCACAAAATACAGGGTTGTGGTCCACTTTGGTTGAGAGAGTACCCACATCAAAAAAATGACAAATTGACAGAAAATACCAAAGATTAAAAGAGGTTTGTAAAGAATTGTAAACAATCCCCCTCAGTTAAGCTGAAGAACAGTATTATACAGAATGGCAGGTTGTCAGGAACAGGCCTCAGAGGTCATCTAGTCCAAACCCAGCCTAAGCAAAAATTTGCTCTACAACACAACTCACAAGCAGTCATCCAAAAGTTGCTTGAAGACCTCTAGTGAGCTATAATCAACAATTTGCCAGAACGATTCATTCCCCTCTTGGAAAGATCTAATTATTGGTTTATTTTTCTTTATATTGAGCATAATTTTGTATCTTTTCAATTTCCAGTCATCGCTTATAGCCTTGCCCTCTGAAACCAAGAAAAATAAAAGGTTATTCCATTTCCCATGTTTCAGTACTAAGAGCACCAGTTTTATTCCTTTGTTCTAGGGAAAATGACATTTTGGAATTATTGTACCTCCGAGTGTCACTCACTAGCAAGTGCCAGGAGGATTGATCTTACAGAAAATACCCACTTCCCTGCTCAGCATCACTCCCTCCCCCCCCCGCATCCCCCCCCACCTCCACTTTGCCCAGTGTCTTCATGGAAACCCAATATTGTAAAATAATGTAAAAATTTTTCAGGGAAATTGGTCAGAGAAATGTTTTTAACAGAAAAGTTCTTTCCTAGTGACTTGAAGTCATATTGCATAGACAACCTCCTCTTTACTCTCTATATAAGATTCTCTCTCCATTAACTCTAGGGAGGCAAAAAGGGAATCAATGACATGTTGAGGAGTCAGCTTTCTCCATATACGTCCAACTTCCTCTATACCTGCCACTAGGAAATTAGATGGTGTAGTGGATAGAGTCTGGAGTCTGTTAAATCTGAGTTCAAATCCAATCCCAGGTGCTTACTAACTGTGACCTTGGCAGAATCACTTGAAAACTATTTGCCTCAGTTTCCTCAACTATAAAATGGGAATAATAATAGCACCCACTTACCATAATTGTTTTAAGGATCAAATGACATAATATTTGTGATGCGCTTGCCATAGTACACTGGCACATAGTAAGTGCGACATAAATGCTAGCTGATAATTCTATTGCAGGTAGGCAGTGCAATGGATAGAGTGCTGAGCCTGGAGTCAAAAGGACTCATTTTCCTGAGTTCAAATCTGACTTCAGACACTTACCTGCTATGTGACCCTGGGAAAATTACTTAACTCTATTTGTCTTAGTTTCCTCTTCTGTAATGGGAGCTGGTGTAGGAAATGGCAAACCATTCCAATATCTTTGCCAAGAAAACCCCAAATGGAATCATGAAGAGTTGGGCACAAGTGAACAACAACATTTTTATTACTGCTATTATTATTATCAATATCACATGTTTTCAGTTTCCATAGTCTTTTCTGCTCCATTCCCTGAAATGTCCTTGATCCATGTTTCTCAGTGGATGAAGCACCAGCCCTAGATTCCGGAGGACCTGAGTTCAAATCTGGACTCAGACACTTGACACTTACTAGCTGTGTGACCCTGGGCAAATCACTTAACCCTCATTGCCCCACCCCCAAAAAAAAGAAAAGAAAAAAAGAATCTCTATAACCACATTTGTGTTTCTCTCAAGAAGCTCTGGAACCACATATATTTTGTTTTCTCCCTAGAGGCTCTAGAACCATATGTAGCTTTCTTCCAAGAAGCTCTGGCCCCAGTTCAAAGTCCTTTGAAGTATACAACAGCAGTTCAGCATTCTGTCCATTCAGAATCATACGTCCTACATATACAACCATAGGCAAAATGTCCCCTGGGATACAGGTTTTACTTGTTTGCTAAGCATAAAGGTATCATTCCTCTACAAAAGTCATCTCCTCCAGTATTTTATTTTGGTATGAAGATGTCCTGGGTAATCAAAGGCTCCAGTGCTGGGTGTAAATTGTAACAGATCCTACTGAGCTAGAAACATTTGCAGTTTGGGCCCCAGTGATAAACTTTGTCTCTAATGTCGAATATAAAGTATAAGTCTGGAATTTTTCATTGCCAGATTAGCTAAAGGGGGATGAATTTTTTGGCCACAGAAATTCTAATACAGTCATATAATAAAACTTACATTTTTATAGCACTTCAGAGTTTTCAAGATTGTAGTATCCTATAAGTCTCTAAGATGCTAATTAACTTGCCTATGACTACAAAACATGCCAGTGTCTGAGTCAAAATTTGAACCCAGGTTTCTTGAAGCTAAGCTACTTGTATCTGATACACTAGACAGCCGGTGATTTGTACCCATTAAAGAGGCACACATAATAATGAAAGTATAGATCCATGAAGTATTGACATGCAGATATTCGTTGTTAACTACTTAACCAGGTGGCTCAGAGTTTTAAGCTAAAAATGGATCCACAAATACAAAATACACACAACATGGAATATTGTAATATTGCTTTGAGTTCATGGCTACATTCCAGAAATGAGGAAGAGCATTTGCAAAGCTTCATCCATAGAAATTTTCACTCTCTTTTTCTCAAAGAGATTATTAATGCAGAATGGACCAGATATTCACACCAACAGATACAAGAAGATAAAGGAGGCCAAAATGTTTCTCGAATTTATGCCAATTGCCTAAATAAAGCCATGAATTCTCCCAACAAGTCACTGTGCAAACTACATTAGAAGTACATTACTGGGGCAGCTAGGTGGCACAGTGGATAAAGCACTGGCTTTGGATTCAGGAGGACCTGAGTTCAAATCCAGCCTCAGACACTTAACACTTACTAGCTGTGTGACCCTGGGCAAGTCACTTAACCCTCATTGCCCCGAAAAAACAAACAAAAGTACATTACTGCCTGAATTCTGTTACTAGGCTCCCCAATCTTTTTGAGAGGAGGGGCATTGCATTTGCAATGCTTTTTATTTCCTTGGAACTGTGATCATAAGAACATTGATTTAGAGTTGGATTGATTTAGAGTCTGTCAACAAACATTTATTAAGCACCTGCTATGTGCCAGGGACTGTATTAAGTGCTAGTGAAACAAAGCAAAGCAAAAGACAATCAATCCCTCTTCTCAGGGATCTCAGTCTAGTGGGGGAACAACAACCAAACTATGCTATGTAAAAACAAACTCTGTACAGGAGAAATTGGAGATAATAAATAGAAGGCACTGGAATTGAGGGGGATCTAGAAAGCCTTCCTTTAGTAAGTGGGATTTTAGCTGGGACTTGAAGGAAGCCTGGGCAGTTAGAAGGCAGAGATAAAAAGAGAGAGCCTTCCAAGCATGGGGGCAGCCAGTGAAAATGCCCCAAATTAGCACATAGCACGTCTTCTGCAAGCGACTGCAAGGACACCATTGCTACTAGAAGGAAAAATACATGAGGAAGTGTAAGGTGGAAGAAGATCTGGGACACCAATTTAAAAGTGAGGGCGGGAACGAAAGTTTGCTCTCTCTGGCTGTTAACTTAGCCATGGTAGTGCCCAAGCGAGAGGAGTTTGGAAGCATGTGGTTGGTGTTAGGTCTTGGGTGTGCTGGTTCGAGGCCTGGCGGGTAGTTTGGAATTTGGAGAGTTTTATAAAGGAAAATCCTAAATTCCTTTAAACCAGCTTAATCTCTGGGATCCAATAGACTAGTCTTAGATCTAAGACTATTCATCTGTATTTCTACTTCCTTATTTCCCTAATTGGTTTCACCTTTGTGGTCTAATTAATTCCCAAGCAATTAAAAACTAATCCCTCACAGATTAAAGCTCAGACCTCCTTTTCTTATTGGTCTGGGAGATATATATATAAAAGGGAAAGTTTAAAGCCAGAGATTAATCCAATTTTGAATTTCACAACTGAACAGGGGACAGAGGTGGGGAGGGCCCATGTTATGAAGGACTTTAAATTATAGACAGAGGATTATATATTTGATCCTAGAGGTGAGCCACTGGAAGTTAGTAAGCAGGTCATGTAGTAAGGAGGGGAAAATCATGTCTGTTTAGACCTTTAGATCCAAACAATTTCCTGAGGCCAGAGTTACCAGTGTATTTAATTTCTATTTGTCAGGCTTTTATTTGTCCCCTTAACATTCTTCCACAGGGCAAACCAGTCAGTAGATGGAGCCTCTTGTTTAAGGAAGAGAAAAGAGGCCAGTGTCACTGGATCACAGAGTATATAAAGTATAAGAAGACTGGAAATGGGGTCAGGTTATGAACAGGGTTGAATGCCAAAAATGGGATTTTATATTTGATCCTGGAAATCATTTAATCCAATAACATCATTTTATAGATGAGGAAACAGACCCAGCAAGGTTAAGTGAGTTCTCTAAGATCTCACAGCAAGTCATTAGCTGAATCTGAAAACTCAGCACCTTCTCCATTATTCTCTTGTTTTCACTTGAGAGAAATGATTATTAACTAATTATGAGGGAGTCAGGCTTTTTCCTAGTCCAATTTCCTTGTTTCAAAACCCAGCCTGGAAAGGACATTACTGACCTTTGCCAAATATTTACGCCACAAAGACCATCTTATCTAACGTTAATTCCTGCCCATTATGTTCCAATCAAGCAAGTATGGGTGGAGACAGATCCTTTAGATTTCCCAAGGCTGGGGGTGGTCTGGGTTTAGAGATAGTCTATCCCAGAGTGACATGATGCCACTCTCTCAGTCCTTCATTGGGTGAACCCATTTCTCATAATAATATTCATTTTCTTATTAATTGTTAACCAATTAGAGTTGGTTGCCACCTTCAGGAACACTCACTTTTCCAAGGACATATAAGTGTGGAGTGGGTTCCATAAAGGATCTTTAGTATTTGAGAGTGTCACTGACCCTTTTATTAATAAAATGCTAGCATTATTAATAAAATGATTAATTACCCAGACATTATGTCTCTAGTACCTTTTGAACATCACACACTATGCCTATTGACAGTAAAGTTGCCTGTGATAAGGGAAATGAAGGAGGTGCCACTTTGGGTTTAATTTTATTCCCTGTTAAGAATACTGAAAAATTATGGCAATTAGTTACAATTGCAATAAATAATCTATTGCTTTTCTTCAAAGGGTTTCAAAACCCACCCCCCAGGAGACCTTGATTTATAGTCTGAAATCTCCCTTCCTACCAATTCAAATGGAAGCTTCACAGTTTAGAGCAGAAAATAGATATCCTGAGTAGCCTTACTTCAACACTTCAAGAGATCCATGAAATCACTGATGTCCATAGAGACTCTACCAATGTAGCCAATGCCATTGTGAGGGTGCAGCACACCTTAAATTTTCTATAATCTTCGTGAATTATTATGATTTCACCTCCTGCTCACCAACCTCTAACTCAAGAGGATTTCCTTCCTTCAGTAAATTGGCTCTGTAATGGGATGAGCCTTTCAAGGGTTCATATTCAAAATCCTTCCAATGTGATAGGAACGATCAAAACAGTCCCCTCCGGCATGACCCTTGAGAACAAAAAGGCATTGATATCAAACTTCAGTATAGAATCAGAAACCTCAATGCAAACAAAAAAGTCACCTTGATTCCAAATACTGGTAGCAATAATATTTCCAGTCTGTGCTCATAACACCTCCCTAGAAATCCCAAATTTCTCTTTTGACCTAGATTTGAAGCCAATTCCAGCTCTCCTCTCCTGGTTTTAGCTTTACATGAAACATTCTCTTGCAAGATGAAAGTCAATCTGCAGTAAAAGATTCCTTAAGAAGAATCACATGCTCCAGATTTCTTCATATAGGATACCAGGAGCAAATGTTCCTAGGCAAGAACAAGAAGTACTGATAGAGTCACAGTAATCTTCTCTATGTCTTGTAACAAATCATTTCCACTGATCAATCATTCTATTTTTTTAACCAGTGACAAATAGTCTTAAAAATTGCTACTTTGTAATACAGTTTGACATTTGATACTTCCAGGATTCTTTCATTGCCCTGTGTGGTTTTTTTCCCATTATTTACCTTGCTAAATAATGACCTTTTGTGCCTCTATATGAATTTTGTTATTATTTTTTTCTGAGTCTCAAAAATAATCCTTTGATGGTTTGGTATAGCACTGAATAAGTAAATTAATTTAGAATTGTCATTATTGATAAACTGGCTCAACATACTTATAGACAATTAATTTTTCTCTAATATTTAAGTCTGTTTTGCGGGAAAGTTTTTATATAACTCTTGTGTGTATCTTCGCAGATACAGTCCCCAGTCAATTTTCTAAGCCATAAAAAGCTTAGAATTATTTCATAGAACTCTTTACTATTGCTTAGAGCAATATAATTGCTAGAGTAATATGTGTTTGACAGTGTTTGATCCTTATTGTTGAAAACAATCAAGTAAGCAGCTAACAGGGCCCCTTAATAATTAAATACAGATAAGGAAACTGGGAAACTGAAACTGGGAGAGATTACCTTACATAGCTATGTTCAGATAACTATTAAATATCAATGCTATAAATCTAATAAGGGAACTGAACCTCAGAGATGCTCTATGCTTTGGCTATGGCCACATGGCTAGTAAGTATCAAAGTTGTGGTTCAATGAAGAATTGAGGTTCACATGGTTACATGGCTATTAAGTATGAACATGATTCAGATTAAATATTAAGTGATTAAAATCCAGGTCTCTTGCTTGAGTCTAAATCCAACAATTAAAGTATAGGACTCCTTCCATAATATGCTATATTTCCATCTTAAGGGCATTATCCCCCAAAATTTCCAACAGCTACACCAGGGACAAAGAGTAGACCCTAAGGAGACCCTTCAACCCCAAAGTGACATGACAACCAAGTAGCTAATGCTTACCAATCCAACTAACATTACTTGAAGATCTGTCTTCCACGTGGGGGATTGCCTGAATTCTATCATAACACATAACACTTCTTTCATACTATGCCTGATCTTCACAGCCATGCTAGTTTTGCAGGGAGTATATGGTCTCTCCAAGCAGAATGGAAATACCACTCACTTAAAGAGTTATCTATGATCAAACCAACACTTTTTATTTGTTGCATAGAGCATGAATATGAAATGCAGTTATTGGCCTTAGTATTGAAGTCAATGCTATCAATATGCCTCTCTTTTTCCCTGCCATATGTCACATATCTCTAAAAGTCCTACAAAGAGAGGTGGAAAAACACTTCAAGCCATATCATATATATGAACTCAGGAGATTAATCTTTGTGTCATTTTATGAAAGGCTTCCAGAACAAAGTAACTGTTGAATTATCCACTAGTTTTCTGTAAGAATTCATATTTTTAAAAAATTACTGCTAAATGATATTCTAGAGACCAAAGAAGTATTCACCATGAGGTTTACCTACTTTTTTTTCTCACTTCTTTAGGTTTTCTCGGTAAGAAATGAAGTTTGAATACAATTGTTCCTATAGCAATAGCAATGATACAACTCAGATACCAATAACAGTGATAACATTTCTTTGCTGCTTTAAGATTTACCTGTTTTTATTTTTTTTAATTACAAACTTAACAATACACAAACATGCAAATATAAATAATGACTAAAAGGGTATAATATACATAAATCTGTGAACTTCTGTAAAGTATATCTTATTTTTTAAGTATATTTTAAATTGAATAAGATAGTTATATATATATATACATATATATACGCATATACACACATCTTGCTTCTTTGTGTTCTCTGCTATTTTTTCTTTTCTTTTTGTAACAAAATTCTTTCCTTACCACCAGTCATATCACATGGTACATAATGATGACTGTGACTCACCAAGAAAAGGTTAAATCATGTTTAATTTTCTCTATTAAAGAGACAGAAAATATGTATTGGAGTTTAGAAATACTTCTTTCCCTCAAAACTGGTTAGAACTTTAAAAAAAAAGGTTGGGTACCTAATGGAACAAGTATTCCCCTAGATTGTGTATATATAGAAACATATGTATATGCATGTGTATATGTACATATATACATACATATATACACCTATACATTAATAAATATATACACACGTACATATTTACACATAGAGATATTGTTGTTTGTCCTTCATTCATGAAGAGGACCATGACATCAGGGTCATGACTTGCAATGAATTGGATTTAAGTGAGGGAGAGCTGTGCAAGGTCACCAACCTCACTCTCTGCTCCAGAGCCATCTGAGTCCAGTGACAAGATATACATCAGGATGATTGAAAATGACCCCCAGGGAGCAGCTAGGTGGCGGCACAGTGGATAAAGCACCGGCCCTGGATTCAGGAGAACCTGAGTTCAAATCCAGCCTCAGACACTTGACACTTACTAGCTGTGTGACCCTGGACAAGTCACTTAACATGCATTGCCCTGCAAAAACAAAACAAAACAAAGTAAATTAGTGATGGAGCTGGCTCTTGTCCCTTGTCACACCTGCTAATCTGTTCCATTTGACTCCTCATTTGATCCCATTTGAACCCTCATTGCCCTGCAAAAGAAAGAGAGAAGGAAATGACCTCAGATGTTTAAGCCAATTGGAGTTAAGTGACTTGCCCAGGGTCATACAGCTAGTAAGTATGTGAGGTGAGATTTGAACTCAGGTCCACCCAAGTTCAGGGCCAGTGCTCTATACACTCCATCATCTAGTTGGCCCCAAACACAGATATATACTCACACATTTATATACATACATATGCACACAAATATACATACATACATGCATATATATGTGTATATATGTAAGCTTTAAGCTATGCTAAGACTCTTGGAGTGGAATATTGAATGTGTCAGGTTTAGTGGTGGAGAGTAAGGGAGCAAGAAGATAGGGCATGGATAATAGGGTTTGTGTAATGATATGTAGACATTCAGATCATTGGAAGAGGGAGAGTATGATGGGGTGGGAATATGCTAAGCATTGGGAAAAGAAACCAGGCACTTTCCAGTGACTGGAAAGAAGTCTACTGAAGGAAGGAGGGAGGTCATTAAACTATTCAAGGCATCCATTGATGTCCAACATGGCAGCAAATGGTGAAGTTAAGTCCTCTGAGTCCCATGAGGCTCACTTCACAACAGGAAGGAAAAAGTTGTGGTATAGTCCAAGGAATACCACAGTGACAGCAGAAGCTGGCATTTAGATGTTGATCTAGTCTAGGAAATGTCTCTAGAGAACTGGAGGAGGCCCTGAGGTGAAGAAAAAAGCCAGAAACATAGATGGGAGCTCATATAGGGCACCCTGAGAAGACTCCAGATTGAGGAAGCTATACACACAGGCAGAGTAGATAGAAATGATGCAAAGGCACAAACAAGTAGGCTGAATTCCTTTAAATATTGGAAGACAGTTATAAGATTTCCCTTAAATCTTTCCTCCAAGCTAAATACCCCTTGTTCCTTCAGTTGGTTCTTAGTTGGCATGATTTCTGTTTCTCTCATCTTCTTAAAGATCCATTTATTGCTGTACCCCAGCAGCTGTACTAGCAGAGAAGTAGCAATCCTCTGTGAATATTTCTACTTAGATGGAAGATTTTGTTTGGCTAATTTGTCCCTAAAAATTCTAATTCATGGAATTTTGTTCCATATTAATCTTCCCCTTAAGAGCTTTTTCTGAATTTTCACTTTTTGTTTGGAAATAATTGTACCATGAAAACTAAGCTATTTACACTTAGAATCTCATGCATTGTTGCAATGTAATGCTTTAAAAGCTTCAGGATATAATTATATTGTTATTCAGTCATTTCAATCATGTCTGATTTTGTGACTCCATTTGGGATTTTTTTGGGGCAAAGATATTGGAGTAGTTGTCATTTCATCTCCAATTCATTTTACAGATGAGGAAATTGAGGCAACAGGGCTAAATGATTTGCCACATGTTACACAGCTAGTAAGTGTCTGAGCCTGGATTGAACTCAGGTTTTCTTGACTCCAGGCCTGGCACTCTATGCACTACACCATCTAGCTGCCTGCTTGTATTAGTATGATATTAATAAGATTATTATATAGATATTCATTTTCACTGAGAATGGAACCCCAAAGTAATATAAATCTATGTGAATACATTCCAATATCCTTCTATCTCTAGTTTTTTGTGACTTTCTGGTGCTGGTTCAAGGAAAGAAATAGGCCAGTTGTCCCCAGTACCCCAAATAGCCTTGTACATTAGAGAATTATCCCTACAAAGCAGACACTGAACTTTTTAATTACCCTGACAGGAAGTCCCCAAAAAGGACAAACTCTGAAGAGAGTTGGTCGTAGGCTACAGAGTATGTACTTGAGGCAGTAAGAGACTGTGGAAAGAGCACTGAGTCAGAGTCAGAAAACCTATTTCAAAGTCTAACTCTGATGCTTATTTCCTGTATAACTTTGGGCAAATGACTCAACCTCTTCAGTTTTCTCATCTGTAAAATGAAGGATGGCTATGCCCCTGAAGTCCCTTTCAGATCTATAGCTCTGGTCCTGTGGTCCAATGGTATGGAACCAGATTGTGAAATCCTTGAGGGCAGAGACTGCCTGTTGCCTTTCTTTGTATACTCAGTGTTTAGCCCAGAGCCTTGAACATAGTAGGCACTTAATAAGTGCTTATTGTCCGACTAGCTAGAGAATCGTATGGCAATAAAGAATGTTACACACCTTTAAAGTGCATGGTTTAGCCCTTCTTACTATGCAATAGGCACATGGCTGAGTCCTGAAGATGTTGATGTTGATGTTTCTGAGCAATTCTCTGATCTAGAATTAACTTGGCTTATTGAAAGGCAGGAGAAAAGGGGCAAAGGAATGTTTTATTCCTGATGCATTCTGAAAAATATGCCTTCATAATCACAGCATGATTCCCTGCATGCTTTCTGAATCTACTATTTCCCTTCTCTCATTCTTTCATTTTAGAAACTATAATATACAGGAAAGAGCAACCAGTAGAGTCACTCAAATAGTGCAATTTAAACCATATAATCTGAAGATCAGGTAAAGGAACCTGGAATTTGGGGCTATAAAAGAGAAACTTTAGAGAGGTCATATTGATAGTTGACTTGAAAGATTATAATACCTTCCGCATTAAAACTGATTCTGATTAGCCTCAGAGGCCAGAACTAGGACCAATGGATGTGTGAGGGCCAAAATTTGATATACAGAGCATTATTTGGGTGACTCACCTTAATATTGAGGTCCTGGAAATATGAGGGACTCTTTTAGGTTTAACCTCCCCTCTGAACTGCCCTTTTTAGATATTTCTCCCAGGCAAATAAGAAAGGAGCCTCTAAGCTTTAGTTCACAAAAGGATCAGATTTTATTACTTGGGAATTAATTAAACAACAAAGGGGAAACTAATAAAAATCAAAGATAAGGAAATAGGAAAATAGAAATACAGAGAAATGCTCTTAACTCTAAACTTAGCTTAAGCTGGTTCAAAGGAATTTAGGGTTTTCAGTAAGTAACTCACCAACCTGAACAGCCTGCCAGTCTAAGGTTGCTTGTGCCACCAGGACCTCAGTCACCAGCCAGAGAGTTGGCATTCTGGAAGTGCCCTTTAACCTCCCTTCAGGGAATTTTGAATTTGAAACATATATGGGATATGCAGTTTGAGATGTCAAGATGGTAGCTGATGATATAAAATTAGAATTCTGAAGAAAGATTAGGGCTAGATGTGAGAATCATCTGTATAAAAATGATAACCAAATACATGAAGGTTGATGAAATCACCAAGTGAGTTAGTATAGTTGGATAAAAAAGGAGGGATGGGAAAACACACTTAGGAGATACTAGTAAGAATGTGTGTAGATGAAGATCCAACAAAAGAAACTAAGAAAGAGTCCTAAAATTATAAGTGAAAAACCAGTAGAGACCAGTCTCATAAAAACCTCAAGAGAACAGCATATCTTCGATATGGTGATCAACAGGGTCAAAAGTTATAGAGAGATAAAGAAGAATGAAGACCAAGGAAAAGACATTCAATTTGGCAATGAAGAGAGAAGGTAACTCTGGGGAGAGCTGTTTCAACTGAATGATAAGGTCAAGTCAAATTTCATCTGAAAGTGAGAGGAGTATGGAGGCACCTAGTATATATGGCTTTCTCAAAAGAAAGGGGTGGGGGGCAGATATAACACAGTAGTTATCTGGAATGGTAGTATCAAGTGAAGACTTTTTTTAAGGATGAAGGAAACAAGAATGTCTAGGTCCAGGGCAGGAGTCCACTTGTACCCTGATATAGGTATCAGGTGATTTAAGTTAGGAGCCAGTGGATGGAGAAAATTTGAAAATTAAGAGAGAATGGGAATAACAGAGGGGCAATCTGCTGGAGAAAATGTGAAGGAGTGGGATCAAGGGTACATGTTTAGGGTTTTGCCATAACAGAAAGAAGGACCAAGGGGCAGATAGGTGGTGTAGTGGATAGAGCACCGGCCCTGCAGTCAGCAGGACCCAAGTTCAAATCCAGCCTCAGAAACTTGACAAATTACTAGCTGTGTGACCCTGGGCAAGTCACTTAACCACAATTGCCTAACCAAAAAACAACAACAACAACAACAAAAAGGACCACATCTTCATATGAACAAGACTGAAGAAGATAGTAATGGGAAAAGAAGAGGAAATTCATGATCTTTTCTTGATAAAGCCATGCTACCTACTCTTTGTAATTACCATTTCACTTTCAAACCAGCTACTTTTGTAATCCATTCTAAAACTTTCCCAGGAATCAAAAACAAGCTCACTAGCCTATAGTTTTCAAAGTCTGCTCTCTTCCCTTTTCTAAAAGTTAGGACAGCATCTGACCTCCAATTTTATGGTACCTCTCTCATTTTCCACAATTTTTCAAATATCATTGAGAATAGCTCAGCAATTACATGCTAATTTTTTCAGGACCCAAGAATATAATTTTTATGGGTCAGGTGATATGAATACATCAAAAGCAGCTAGGTGCTTTCTTATTATCACCTCACTTATCTTAAGTATCAGCATTAGTCATTTTTGCTCTGTCATTCCCACTTCAAAGAAAGCAGAGGAAAAACAGTCTTCTGGTAGAAAAAAAATAGAAGCAAAATATAAATTGAGCAATTTTGCCCTCTCTCTATTATCAGTTATCATTGTCTGCTAAGTAAACATCCTATTCCTTCTTTCATCTTCCTTTTTTGCTGGATAACATTTTTAAAACACCCATTTTGTTGCTCTTAGCTTCCCTTCCCAGCCTCAGCTTATTCTAAACTTTAGCATTACAGACACAATTTTCATAAGACCACATCACATATATTCATCCACTATTACTGGACCCTCTACGTTTCTTTTTAAAATCCAAGTTGGTTAGTGAGTTCTTTGTGAAACTACTTTGGTATCTTCAGACAAATCCTATTTTTCCTTCTCGTTGAAATTGTTTCCCTGTAGTTTGAGATTGCATGATAGTTGGATATTTCAATAACAACATTCATACATTCATCGGCTTATTACTGTTAGTTCAGTGGCTGTCATCCAGACTCCTTTCTCCATTCCTGAATCACTGACACTTACAGCAGGCTATAATTGGAATTCTGCCCTGGACCTAGGCCCCACCAACCAATCAATGTGATATTTGAGAGACTGTTGGTAACTAATCAGAGTTTGAATTAAAAATCAGGAAATGGATTTACAACTTAAGTATCAGAGAATTATAAAGGAAACATGGAAGCTAAAATAGGGACTTCTGAGACCCCTGTTTTGGTCTGGTTCTGTCATTTTAATGAGGTCAATTTGACACTTTAAGAGCAACTTCACTATGATTTTAGCACTTTTATAACTAGAATTAGCAATCAAGTCAAACTGATCTTAGGGTGTTTTTTTTTAATTCATATTAAGGAAAAAGGAAGGAATTTTGACTTGTACTTGTAAAATAACAGTTACCAAATTCAAGAGACATGAGATATGTACTTAAATACATTTACACATGGGGAAATCGAGGAAGACTTCCCAGAAGAGGTTGCATTTAAGTTAGACTTAAAAAAATAAATAGGAATTTGGAATTTTGTAGGGAGATGAAAGAGACATGTACAAGAGAAGGAAGACATTTCACTTTCCCCTCTTATGGTATTTCTCTTGGGCATCTCATGAGGTTCCATGGGTTCACTTATGATCTCTATACGATTGACTCCCACATCTGTACATCCAGGCTCAATCTCTTGCATGTTCTTCAACCCTACCATGCATCTTGGACATCTCAGAACTAGATGTCCTCTAGCCATTTCAAAGTCAGCATATCTAAAACTAAACTCAGGTGGTGCAGGCCTCAAATAAATTGGTGGCTATGTGACTAGAGACAAGGGGGTCAGGTGAAGTAATGTTGAATTAAAAATGATAGGATTTGACAATTGATTGGGTATGTGGATTGTGAAAAAATAATTATGGACTTCTTGGAGGGACACAGGGACCCAGTCTTAGTCAGCTGTCTCTTCACCCCTACTTCTAGAAACTTTAGATAATCTCTTTTGAGACCAGCAAGGAGTTCATGGCGGGGATTGATAGAAATAGAGGGTGATTAGATGAGATTAGCCACACCTGGACTTCATCTTCCTTGTCCTTCAGAGATGATCTCTTTGCACAGTTCCCCATTAGTTCATTACATCATCAGGTCATAGGTAAAGATCATTTTAATATGGACCACCCTCAGGTCACTTCAACCAATGGAATTGAATGATTCTAGCCAATTAGCTTTGAGTCACCTCTACTGGAAGAGGAAAAAGACTGAGATCACAAGGTGAATGCCATTCTGGGTGTCACAATAGGTGAGAAAGGCTGCCTGGTAGCTCACTCTTTAGGTAATATAGGACTTCTGAACTCTGCCTGGAGCCATGTGCTCTTTCAGAAACAGTGTGGTGCTGGAGGTTTTTCAGCTTGTGTTAAATGTGGTCAGTGCTCTCTCTCTTGCATCGGAGATGCTTTTGAACTAGCTATGCACCCTCTCCTCTCTTTTTCTGGGATTCTTCATGCTGGGTATGTAACTTTTCAGGCCTGTAAAGCCTGTACCTAGTGGGGAAGTCAGTCAGACACATGGTCAATACTGTAGTAATATATGATCTTAATTAATAATAAATTCTTACTGCCAAAACGGGTGCAATAGCCATTAATTTATAAGTAGCAATATTTTAGAAAACTCCAGCCTAGGTCTCCATAATTTAGACAGAAACAGGTTAGTTCCCCCAATATTTTAAATGGCACAGTTACTAAGGAGATTGAAGAATCAAGGATAATGATGAGGTTGCAAATGATGAAGTTGGAAGACTAGAAAAATGGTGGTACCCTTAAGAGAAATAGAGAAGTTCAGAAGATGTGCAGCCTCCATAGTCTTCTCATCCTGGAATATGCCTCCTCTCTTGCAGTCCCTTCTTCTGATCAATTCTCTGGAAACTCCATTTTAAAAGTACACCCAGGCCCACCATATTTACTCCTTTATCACTATCTGGCTCCACTCCTAAATCTCCCCATAACTTTCTCCACCATTCTCCCAGGTAGGAGCCCTTCCCCCTTTCAGCTTCATTTTATATATAATTTTCTCCTATCATTCAACTTCCTTGAAGGAACAGTCTTTCTTTTTGCTTCTACGTGCATCCCCAACTTAGCATATTTCCTAGTATGTAGTAAATGCTTAATAAATATTTGTTGACTTGACTGGTTAACTGACTGACTCAAAGCACCATTTTGTTTATTATGTTTAGGAGCCACACATCATTTTGAAAGCCTCAGAGTTGAAAGCTCTCTGGCACTCAGAAACTATGTTTGGCTTTTTTCTTGGATTATATTTTTCACTGAATGATGAACTGTCAGGCACATTTTCAAATACATTTTTTATGGCTTTTATAAACTAAAAGCTTTTTTATTAACTCCCGGCCACTAAAGTAAAATGTCAGCAAGCTACCATTTTGGTCTTTAAAACGTTATATTTGATTGCATCTGGTTAGCCAAGGTAATACAGTATAATCTTAACATTTAAAAACATTTTTGTGATGCTCAGAATTCAGTTATATTAACTTATCTGTGTTTGTTGGTGTAGGAGGGAAAGAAGGAAACAATTCACTGATAATTCATAAATGCTCTAAAAGTAAGAATTGGAACATTTTGAGTCATTGTTAACACTGAAATGGGAAGGGGGGCAGTAATGACTTGCTTTCCATATCAGCATTGTATCCAGCTTTGGCTCATCAAAAATATTTAAAAGATCAGTAGCTTTTATCTAGTCTGCCTTGAAAGGGTCAACACCTAGGCAAGTTCTTTTATTTGTAAGCAAAATTTCAGCTATGACCTCAATGTCATCTTCAACTCCTTATTCTCCTTCACTCCACATATCCATTAAGTTGCTATACACCTTCTTCAGAGGCCTTTTCTGTCCCTTTACCCTTAGCCATAGCAAACTTTTTGGAGATTATCTGCACCAATTTTGGATGTGTTTTGTATGTATGTGCATATTGTCTCACCAATTAGCATTTTAATTCCTTGAGGGAGAGACTTTTATGCTGTTATCTGTGAGTATTTCCCACACAGATAGAATATGATGAGTACAATAGAAAGTATGTAACTATACTAGTGTATAACCAACACAGTGACTGGCACATAGTAGATACTTAATAAATTCTTGGTGATTGATTGCTAACACCAATGGCCTTTTTGCACTGTTAATCCTTTTTGATCTCTGAAGCTTTTGATCCTAATGATCACCTCCTCCTAGATACCATCTTCTCTCTCAGCATTCTTGTTGTTGTTCCTTCCTGGTTCTCCTCTAACCTATCTGAACAGTCGGCCTCCCTTTCCTTTGTTGGATAATCATCTTTTCTACCCACAGATGTAGGTGTCTCAGGTCAGAAAGGTGTATATCCATCATAATGTCACAATGTCAGTAGTAGCCAAACGGAGTCAGAGTGAAATTCTTTCAAACTATGCAAGAATGAATTATCCCTATATAATGGGGTATTAGAGTGTGAATAGATCACCAAAGATGGAGAAACCAGCTTCTGAGAGATGTTCTTCATTTTCCTATCATGGAAGTAGGAGTAGCTTCTCTTTTGAAAATTTGTAGCAAGTAATATGACAAAACTAAAAAATGATAAATATTGGAGAATATGTGAGAAAATTGGAATACTAACACATTGTTGGCGGAGTTGTGAACTGATCCAACCATTCTGAAGAACAATTTAGAACTATGCCCAATGGACTATAAAACTTTGCATACCCTTTGACCCAACAATACCACTACTAGGTCTATATTCCAAAGAGATTATGAAAAGGGAGGAAAGACCCACATATACAAAAAAATTTCCAGCAGCTCTTTTTTGTGTTGGCAAAGAATTGGAAATTTAGGGAATGTCTATCAATTGGGAAATGGTTAAATAAGTTGTGGTATATGAATGTAATGAAATACTATTCCTAAAAGAAATAATGAGCAAAGGGTCAGCTAGGTGGTGCAGTGGATAAAGCACCACCCCTGGATTCGGTAGGACCTGAGTTCAAATCTGGCCTCAGACACTTGATACTTACTAGCTGTGTGACCCTGGGCAAGTCATTTAACCCTCATTGCCCTGCAAAAAAAAGAAACAAAAAGAAAAAAAAAAAGAAAAAAACAAAAATAATAATGAGCAGGCTGATTTCAGAAAAACCTGGAAAGAATTAAGTGGACTGATGCTGAGTGAAGTGAGCAGAAACAGGAGAACATTGTACACAGTAACAGAAACATTATATGATGATCGTCTGTAATATAATAAGTTCTCCTCAACAATACAATGATCCAAGATAATTCCAAAAGACTAATGAGGGAATTCCACACCCAGAGAAAGAACTATGGAGTCTGAATGAAGAACAAAGCATATTTTTTCACTGTTGGTGTTTTTGTTTGTTTCTTCTTTCTTGTGATTTTCCCCTTTTTGTTCTGATTCCTCTCTCACAATATGACTAATGTGGAAATATGTTTAACAGGATTGTACTGTATAACCTACATCAGATTACTTGCTTTCTTGGGGAGGGAGGAGGGAAGGGAGAGAGGGAGAAAAATTTAGAACTCAAAATGAATGTTGAAAACTATATTTACATGTCATTGGAAAAAAAATACCATTAAGAAAAAGAAAGTTGACAGCCAGAACAGGTGGCATCTTTAAAAAAATGCCAGATAGGACAGTAGTTCTTATTGCCTTGGCATCCAAAAAGGTTGAAATTCTCAGTTGACCACAGTTCAAGAACTATGAACTGAACTGGTGTGAAGGGAAGGGTTACCTTCTCCTGCCTACCCCTCTTACCCAGTAACCTTGAGAAACAGGCTTAAAGTTGGAGTTTTGTTTTATTTCATTTTTCCTTCTTAGTTCTAGGTGTGGGGGGCATGGGTGTGGGAGGATGAAATCCCCACTGAACTTGAAATCAAGTCATGGTGACCTTAGAGCCATGATTCCAGGCCGAATATTATACCCAATAAGCCCAACAGGGAAACTGAAAAGCCAGAGTGCCTGAAACTAGAACTCTATGAGGATTTTGCATTTGTTGTCTGGGATTGTGGTATAAAGGAAGTGAGCTAAACTGTAAACTTAATCCTCTTTCCATTCCCATAATATGAGACTGGGAGGGAGAAGTTATGCACCCAAGTGTGGGGAAGATATTTTCATGTTTTCTTGCTATACCTTTGAAGTAAATATTCCTTTGTAAAAGCTGGTCTAGGGGCAGCTAGGTGGTGCAGTGGATAGAGCACCAGCCCTGGAGTCAGGAGTACCTGAGTTCAAATCCAGCCTCAGACACTTAACACTTACTAGCTGTGTGGCCCTGGGCAAGTCACTTAACCCCAATTGCCTCACTTAAAAAAAAATTAAAAAAAAAAAAAGCTGGTCAAATTACTAAGTGGTTAAATGGAACTGGGCTACAGGAGACCACCTAAAATTAGGGAAATATTATCAGTGGAAGCTGGAGTCCATGGTAGAAGTTTCCCAAATCACCAAATCTCCTTAAACTTACTGAAGAACCTTAGGTAAAGGATGAAAAGTGTCACACCAGACCTGCAGGTAGTGGGAGCCAGGGTAATCACTGTTCCAGAACTATATTGCAAAACACCTTTATAAACACAAAGATAGAAATTACTCAATGTCATTTATGAGGCAAATATGGTACTGATTTTTAAACCAGGTGAAGATAATAGTTTAAAAACGATCTATTTTCCTCAGTGGCAAATGAAACATTAGCCAATCAAATACAATAATAAATATTTTTAAATATTTATAATGAATAGACTATGCTGGTTAAATAGTAAAAAAAAAATCAATAGCACAATGTAATTCATCAACCAAGAAACTAAAAAAGAGAATATATTAATAGGTGCATAAAAATCCTTGAAAAAATCTAATATTCACTTGTTGGTAAAAACAAAAATGAGGTATAAACGATTTTTTTCTCAACACAATAAAATATCTACCTGAAGGAAAAAGAAACAATAATATAATATAATGGAGGGGACAGCTAGGTGGTGCAGTGGATAAGGCACCAGCCTTAGATTCAGGAGGACCTGAGTTCAAACCCAGCCTCAGACACTTACTAGCTGCGTGACCCTGGGCAAGTCACTTAACACCCATTGCCCTGAAAAAAAAAAAGAAAAGAAAAAAATATAATATAATGGAAAGGCATTAGAAGCATTCCCTCTAAAAATGAGTACAAAGCAAGAATTCCATTCTCACTATTTATTTCATACCCTATTATAAATTCTAGCAATTGCATACATATAATAAGGCAGTAATTTTTTTCCAAGGACTAGATTGAAACTTAATATGTTACCAAATTATTATTTGCAGATGATACAGGGTGGGCCAAAAGTCACGAAGTAGTTTTAGTATTTAATAACTCCTTTTTTGTTTTGAATTTGCCATACCATAGCATCATATACAGTATATATATATGTATGTATATGTATATGTATGAAATGAATTTACACTATGTGTGAAAAATCAAATGTAAATGAAAAAAATAAAGAAAAATATTTTTCAAGAAGTTATTAAAATATAATGACTTTTGGCCCACCATTTATTCATCTCTAGAAAATCCAACTATCTCAATGAAGAAGGAAGGAAGGAAAGAAGGAAGGAAGGCAGGAAGGAAGGAAGGAAATAAATGAATAAATTTAGCAGTCTCAGGATACAAGATTAAATCAAAGAAATAAATTGCATTCTCATTATTGAATAGTAATAAAATAAGTAAAACATTATAAAAGAAAGACCATTTATAATAACAACAAAAATCTTCAAATAGGTCATCTGTCAACTTAGGAATATGCAGGACCTACAGGTCCCATTATAAATTTATAATGCCTAAAATAATAGAGGCCTTAAATCATTGGAGGAACATTCAATGCCCATAGAAAATCTAGACTAATATAATAAAAGTGTCGATACTCTCTAGGCTAGTTTGCACAGCTAATGCAATGCCAATTAAAATGCAAAGAATTTTATTTATAGTACTAGACAAAATTATAATGAATTTTACATGGAAAAACCAATGCATAAGAATTCAAGGTATATGAATGGGTTGTTGATAAAGGTGGTTTTGAATTCCTAAGCTTTAAAACATTTTAAAAGTACTCATTTTCAAAAGCTATCAAGCTTTCAAACTTTTAGAAAATAATAATTGGGAGAAAGATCCATTATTTTATAAATATACTTGGGAGAATTGGTTGACAATTTGGCAGAAAATAAATTTAAAGCCATATCTTATATCATACAAGGGTATCAACAAAAACAAAGATTTTAATAACTCAATTGTAAAGAGGAGATGATTTTTTTTCTATTCAACAAATATTTATTTTGGATGGTTCTCATAAAGCAGATAGCCTGGGACCATATTCTAAGTCTTTCCAGCAGGGCAGAATGTGCTAGAGCTTTGGCTCCACTAGCATAGTCTTCAAGAACTCAGAGTCATTTCCATGAAAAGATGAAATATGAGAGTAGGACTTTATGGAGATAACCCTGAGTTAAAGTTTTTAATCTGTCATGTATATTAAAAATATGTACAAGGCATTGTGCTAAGCACTTTAAATTTTTATCTCATTTGAGTCTCACTACAACTCTGGGAGATAGGTACTACTATTACTCCTACTTTAGAGTTGAGGAAACTGAGTCAAACAGAAGTTAAGTAACTCGCACCGAGTCACAAAAGTAATAAATGTCTGAGGTTGGATTTGAACTCAGGTATTCCTGACTCCAGACTGCATTCAACCTATTATATCACCTATCTACCTGCAATGAAAGCTATATCAGGGGGCAGCTAGGTGGCGCAGTGGATAAAGCACTGGCCCTGGATTCAGAAGTACCTGAGTTCAAATCCAGCCTCAGACACTTGACACATACTAGTTGTGTGACCCTGGGCAAGTCACTTAACCACCTTTGCCCCACAAACAAACAAACAAATAAATAAATAAAAGCTACATCAAAAATATCATATTCTTTGATCCTGTGATTCCCTTGTTGGCAATATGCACTGAAAGTATTACCAAAAAAGAAAAACTATTAAAGATATCTTTATAATTTTCATAGCTACATTGTATGTAATTGCAAAAAGCTGGGAGCAAACTAAAATGTCCAACAATTCAAGATTAGCTAAATAAATTATGATAAATTGATGTAATGGAAATTTATAATGCAATTAAGGCTCACACGCATGAGAAACTCAAATCTGGATCTGATCTTTATAAGGTGATACCAAATGAAAAAAGCAGAACCAGAAGTAAACACCACCTAGTACCACAAAGGAAGAAACATATATGAAAACAAATGAAACAAAGAGTGTGATGAGGACTTAGAAGGGATGACTGAGAAGTTAATTTGATATTTTATAGTGTGAAATTAACTAGATATAAACAGTCATTAACCAAGTTTACTGAAATGTTTGATATTAAATTTTTCATAAAACATTTAATATTTTTCAAACTCTCCACTCAAATTAAATGGATGAGAAGCAGAATAGAAAAATTAATTGACTCAGAACAAATGAGATAATATTCGTAAAGTGCTTAGAACAGTACCCGTTATAGCATGTGCTATATATCCTTTCCCTTTCTGCCTTTCTCCCCCTTAAGACCAGTCAGGTGGCTCAAATTTCTCATTTCCTAAATGAACTTTATTCACTGAAACAGAGAAATATCAAAGAGTAATTTGCTTAATATATCAATCATTATTTCAATTTTTTTAAATGGCAAACATTGACCACAACTATTGTTAATATTTAGTAATATCAATAGGAGCATTTGTTCTTTATTATTAGTAGTAATAACATAAATAGTGGAGAGGGAGAGGGAAAAACTCACATACTTCATAATTTCTTCTAGGGCAGCTCTCATTCCAGAAACTCTCCACCAGAAACCCTAAGAACATCACCTACATTCTGAATGAGTAACAACAAATAGGATTTAACTTCTCTTCTCATTTGGACCAGCACAAACTACTAGCTTGTGAGAAAGGCCTCTAAATCAATCTTACTCCTCTTCATCCATGTTGACTTTGGCTTTCCTTCCAAGTTTACCTTGGCCAAATGTAGCTCTGCAAGTTATAGATGTCAAGAATCAGAACACTAAACAGCTGCAATAAAACTACATGGTCATTTCACTTGCCCTAGGTAATACATGTCCTGGAAAATGTTCTGTTACATTTCCCAGGATCTGGAGCAATGTCCATAATAGGAAAACATAATATACATGCATTAGAATAGAATCCTAAAATTATTAGGGAAATATTATGGATGTATGAGCAATAGACAATTTGGGTGGCAAGTCCTAGATTTTACTTCCAAGAAAATGACAATAACTAGATGGATGAAGCTTTCCTTTGCAGAGTCAAAGAAAGGTGAGCTACCATTTGGAGCTTTTAAAAAGTGATATATTTCTTGACAAATTTCTAAAATTATGTTAATGTGTCCAAAAGCTCAGGAAAAATATAACAGAACATTTTATTTGCTTAAAGAATTGGGAAATTAGAATTGTCATTCATCTATTGGAAGTAAATCAACTTTCTAAGATTTAGGAAGATGTCTTTGATCCGACTCTTTCTTGCAAGTATAAAAATAGTTAAATAAGTTCTTAAGGGCATGAAAGGACATGTTGGACAATTTGTCACTTAATATGTTAGCAAGGAATAATTCATCTCCCCCCCACCAAAAAAAGGACTACATTACTGAGATCTTTGTGACAAGCACAACATCAGTAGTATAGTTAGATAACTTTGGAGTCATGTTTATAACCATTATTAATCCAAAAGGATATTTTTTAGGACATGGCAAATATGGAAATTAGTTTTGAATTAGCTGTGTAATGGATTTTTTTCTGATGTTCTCAATGGGAAGGAGAGGTTAGAGTGGGAGTATGAGAAGGGAGATTTTAGCTGATCAAAACAAAATATAAAAAATTTTAAAAAAACATGATCAAAGCAAAAGAAAAAAAGAAAAAGAAATCCTGGGAACTCTGATCAAAGTAATGACTAACCATAACCCCTGAAGACTCATGATAAAGCATGTTACCCACTACCTGACAGAAAGATAACAGAGAACAGAATAAGACACAATTATTTTTAGGTATGGCCAATGGGAAATTTTGTTTTGCCTGAATATACATTTTTATAACAAGAATTTAGTTTTTTCTTGCTTTCTCAATTTTTTTGTGAGGGAGGGAAACATGTTTTCTTTTATTTTATTTTTACACATGGCCAATGAGAAATGACTTTCAAGTCAGCCATTCTCTGTGTACCCTCTCCTCCTTCTTTGTAAGGATGTCGACTTGTATGCCCTCAGTATGATGGATAATTTTTCCTTACCTTCTTTTCCCTTCAACTCTCTTCTCTGCCAATTATTATTCTTCCCTCTTTCCATTATTTTTCTTAAGATTATCAAGAAATGGGGCAGCTAGATGGTGCAGTGGATAGAGCACCGGCTCTGGATTCAGGAGGACCTGAGTTCAAATATAGCCTCAGACACTTAACACTTACTAGCTGTGTGACCCTGGGCAAGTCACTTAACCCCAATTGCCTCACCAGAAAAGAAAAGAAAAAAAGAAGATCATCAAGAAATAACAGAACCACTCCCAGGCTTTGTTTAATTGCATACTCCTTATGAACCCTGATGTTAATAGGGATCAGGAGAGACACATTTATAATTTGCCCTATTTGAATGTAAGAAGTTTTTTGTTTGTTCCTTATAATGGTTTATTCATGTTTACATTTTTATGTTTCTCTTCACTCCTGTGTTTGTACTTTGAAGTTTCTCTACAGCTTTGATTACTTCATCAGGAATGTTTCAAAGTCCTATATCTCATTAAAGGTTGAATAGATAAATGAAGCAGAAACAGTGAATCTTTGAGTTACATCTGAATCCACTGAAGTTATGTGGGCATTTTAATTTAAATAGAACTTGTTGGAGATTTTCACCTATGTGGATATTGTTTTTTAACAATTTCCCACATCAATTCACTTTTATTTTCTATGTTTTGCCATTGTAGCTTTTTAGAGGAATTAAAGGTTAAAAAAAAATGAAATACATTTAGGCTTATCCAATCAGAACTTCTTTATATATGCATGGAAAAGCTGAAGGCATGCTTCTCAACTAATGAGAGAAGCAGAAACATTTGACAAGTTTTCTGGCTTAATGATACTGCAACACAAATTGGAATTTATATAGACTAATAAAGAAAAAATATGTAATATAGATCAGGGCACTATTAAGGTCTTTGAAATCTAAGTATATATATATATATATATATTTAGTGAGACAATTGGGGTTAAGTGACTTGCCCAGGGTCACACAGCTAGTAAGTGTTAAGTGTCTGAGGCTGGATTTGAACTCAGGTCCTCCTGAATCCAGGGCCGGTGCTCTATCCACTGTGCCACTTAGCTGTCCCTAAAATTTTTGATATATTTGTTAAACTATGCAAGGAACTGGGGGGGGGGGCATGCAAAGTTTCAAAGGTTTCACAGGGTTCTAAAGGGAAACTTCATTTGAACAAAAATGTCTTCTTTATATTTATATATGCACCTTTTTTCTTCCCAACTCCCCAAAATAATGTAACTCCCTCAACATTTTTGGCCCATGTAACTGATGCAAGCTCTGAAAATCCTCTTCCCCATTCATACTTGCACAGATATGTAGGGTCTCCAGAAATTGGTTACTTCTCACCCTCAGTGTTCCAGGAGTATGGAGTAATACTCTTAATACTATGGCTCAATCTCCCACCAATGTGTTTCCCTCCAAGATTACCAGTTGAGATCCATATAGTTAGTCTTTTTAGAAAGGGGTATTAACTAAGGTGTTACAAAAAGAACAGTTGGTACAAAACATTCTTCCAAATGTCTGAGATATACTTTCCAGGGGTGAATTCCAGGGGAAACTGGGCTTACACATACATAGCCGATGTATCAAAGGGATAACTTAAGGTTCCTGATTGCTAAAAGTCTTTTACTCCTATTTTGTCTCATAAACAGACACCTAGAAAAATTTGCACAGACTCCAATTGGATGACCAGATGTACTGAGGAAATCCTGGAAGAGTTTTCACCTAAGGTAGTTTCATTTCTCATTTGAGAGTAAGGAACTAAGATTTCCTTTTTGAATTAGGAAGCTTAATTTTCTTTTCCTTCTTAAGCTAATCTTGATAAAACTTGAGTCCAGAAAAGTACTCTATAAAATGATGTTTATTTAAGTTGTACCATCATATAGTTAGAAGTATAAAAAATGTGAATTGCTGGGTTTGATTATGAACGAAACATTTCCTGACACTCTTTAGTACAATGGGGAAGAGAACTAAGAGGGACATGGAGACTTTCCTCAAGTGACTAAAGAGATTTTCAGGATTTGACCTTTGCCAAATATACTCCAATATGTTTCCTGAGCAGGACAAATATTAAAAATGAGGGGAAAGTGTAAGCTTGTGCTTGAAACCACCCAATTCCCATTTTAGCCTCATGCTTTAATTAGGTAAGAACACATCTCTGTCAAAAACCCTTAGACTAAATATGAAAAGAGCACTTGATTAAATGAAATGATGCCAGTTCAGAAGGTCTGTTACAAATGGTTGTAGGATTTTATAATGCCATCTAGGTCCTATATAAAATATTTGAGTTGGCTAGAATGGAAGCATTTCCAGAGAGGAGTGTATGGCTTACTAATATAATCATGAGGAAGAAGGAGAGGCCTTGACTTCAGCCTTGGCCAGGTCTTCTTCCCTTCCTCCATTTGACTGAATACTACAGCTTTCTAGTATTAACCTAAAGAGCATTCTAGATGAACTGGCAGTGATGTTTACATAAGGAGACAAGGACAAACTAGACACATTCACCAAATTTAAGGAGAACTCCTTAAGCACTTCCAAATACGAGAAAAAAACTTTCGGGGGGGTGGAGCCAAGATGGCGGAGAGGAAGCAGCAAGCTGCCTGAGCTCTCCTTCTGTTCCCTCAAAATGAACATTAAATCAAGCCTCTGGACTGATTCTGAAACTACAGAACCTGCAAAGAGACAGAGAGACACAGTTCTCCAACCAGAGATAATTTAGAAGACTTCAGGAAAAGGTCGGTCTGACTCGGGCAAAAGGGAGGCCAGCGCAGGGCAGCAACCCAGCGCCGAGGGGGTCAGGGCAAGTCAGCAGGAGCTGCGGGCTACAGCCGAACAACTGAGGCTCCCGGAACCTGGTTCAAAAATCTGGTGGCCAAGAAGGACAGTGGAAAAACCTACCTGCACCAGCCGAAAGGGCCACGAACGGCGGGATCAGACGCCGGGGTCTGGCGCCTGGCTGGCCGAGCACAATCAGACAGGAAGTGCAGGGCGGGGGATCTCCACACACCATAAAGGCCTCAGAGTAAAAACCTGGTCACACAGCACCTATACCCCTGCACAAGAAGCCCAAAACAGGGAAACAGCCAGAAAGAAGCAATTTAAATATCATGGAGCCACAGTCAGGATTGCTCAGGACCTGGCAGCTTCAACATTAAAGGACCGCAAGGCTTGGAATATGATATTCCGGAAAGCAAAGGAGCTTGGATTGCAGCCAAGAATCTATTACCCAGCAAAAATGTGCATTTTCTTTCAGGGGAAAAGATGGACATTTAATGACATTGGGGACTTTCAATCTTTCCTGGTGAAAAGACCAGAACTGAATAGAAAATTTGATCTCAACATACAAGACTCAAGAGAAGTTTAAAAAGGTAAACAGAGGGGAAAAAAAAGTTACCCTATTAGGTTAAACTGTTTATATCTCTACACAGGAAGATAATAACTCTTAAGAACTGTAAAAGTATTTGGGCAGAGAGAAGATCTTTATATAGAGGGTATAAATGTAAATTTTCTTTGATGTGATGATACAAAAGAATTAAGGGGATAAAAAGGGAGTCTATGGGGAGGAGAGGAAAGGGGAGGTGGAATGGGATGAATTATATCATATGAAGAGGTGGAAAAAAACCTATTACAATAGAGGGAAAGAAAGGAGGGGGGGAACATGGTTTCAACCCTATTCTCATTAGATTTGACTCAAAGAGGGAATAACATATATGTTCATTGGGATAAAGAGACTTAACTCATTCTTTAGGGAAACAAAAGGGGAAGGGAAAGGGGGGGACTGATAGAAGGGAGGACAAAAGCAAGGGAGAAAAGGGTAAAGAAAAGAGAGGGGGGTGATAAAAAGGGAGGGCAGATCGGGGGAGGCAGGGGTAAGAAGTAAAACGTCAGTGAGGAGGAAGAGGGTGAAAGAAGGGGGGAAAAGTACAAAGGGGGTAAATAGAATGGAGGGGAATAGACAGTCAGTAATAATAACTGTGAATGTGAATGGGATGAACTCTGCTATAAAACGGAAGCGAATTGCAGAGTGGATTAAAAACCAGAACCCTACAATATGCTGTTTACAAGAAACACATTTGAAGCAGAGAGATACACACAGAGTAAAGGTAAAAGGCTGGAGCAGAATATATTATGCCTCAGCTAAAGTAAAAAAGGCAGGGGTAGCAATCCTTATCTCAGACAAAGTGCAGGCAAAAATAGATCTCATTAAAAGAGATAAGGAAGGAAATTACATCTTACTTAAAGGTACTATAGATAATGAAGTAATATCAATATTAAATATGTATGCGCCAAGTGGTATAGCATCCAAGTTCTTAGAGGAGAAGTTAAATGAGTTACAAGAGGAATTAGATAGTAATACTATACTAGTGGGGGATCTGAATCTCCCCCTCTCAGAATTAGATAAATCTAGCCAAAAAATAAATAAGAAAGAAGTGAAAGAGGTGAATAGATTACTAGAAAAGTTAGACATGATAGATGTCTGGAGAAAATTGAATGGGGATAGAAAGGAATATACCTTTTTCTCAGCAGTACATGGCACATTTTCAAAAATTGACCATGTATTAGGGCACAAAAACATCATAGTCAAATGTAGAAAGGCAGAAATAGTAAATGCATCCTTCTCAGATCATGATGCAATAAAAATTACATGTAAGAAAGAGCCAGGGAAAAGTAGAATGAAAATCAATTGGAAACTAAATAATTTCATTCTAAAGAATGAATGGGCCAAACAACAAATCATAGAAACAATCAATAACTTTATCCAAGAGAATGACAATAATGAGACAACATACCAAAATCTATGGGATGCAGCCAAAGCAGTGCTTAGGGAAAAATTTATAGCTCTAAATGCTTACATGAATAAAAAAGAGAAAGAGGAGATTAATGAATTGGGCATGCAACTTAAAAAGCTAGAAAAAGAACAAATTAGAAATCCCCAATTAGACACTAAATTAGAGATCCTGAAAATTAAAGGAGAAATTAATAAGATTGAAAGCAAAAAAACTATAGAATTAATCAATAAAACTAAGAGCTGGCTTTATGAAAAAACCAATAAAATAGATAAAACATTGGTTAATTTGATTAAAATAAAGAAAGAAGAAAACCAAATTACCAGTATCAAAAATGAAAAGGGTGATGTTACCACCAATGAAGTGGAAATTAAAGCAATAATTAGGAAATATTTTGCCCAACTGTATGCCAATAAATTTGACAATCTAAATGAAATGGATGAATATTTACAAAGATACAAACTGCCCAGGTTAACTGAAGAGGAAATAAAATCCTTAAATAAACCCATATTAGAAAAAGAAATTGAACAAGCTATTAAGGAACTCCCTAAGAAAAAATCCCCAGGGCCAGATGGGTTCACAGGTGAATTTTACCAAACATTTAAAGAACAATTAATTCCAATATTATACAAAGTATTTGGAAAAATAGGTGAAGAAGGAGTTCTACCAAATTAATTTTATGACACAAATATGGTGGTGATACCAAAACCAGGCAAAGCAAAAACAGAGAAAGAAAAGTATAGACCAATTTCCCTAATGAACATTGATGCTAAAATCTTAAATAAGATATTAGCAAGGAGATTACAGCAAGTGATCACCAGGATAATACACTATGACCAGGTGGGATTTATACCAGGAATGCAGGGCTGGTTCAACATTAGGAAAACTATTAACATAATCAACCACATCAATAAGACAACCAACCAAAATCATATGATTATCTCAATAGATGCAGAGAAAGCTTTTGACAAAGTACAGCACCCATTCCTAATAAAAACACTAGAGAGTTTACGAATAGGGGGAGCTTTCCTTAGAATAATAAACAGTATCTACCTAAAGCCATCAGCAAGTATTATATGCAATGGAGATAAATTAGAGGCCTTCCCAATAAGATCAGAGGTGAAACAGGGATGTCCATTATCACCCCTATTATTTAATATTGTTCTAGAAATGTTAGCTTTAGCAATCAGAGAAGAGAAGGGAATTAAAGGAATTAGAATAGGCAAGGAGGAAACAAAACTATCACTCTTTGCAGATGATATGATGGTATACTTAAGGAATCCTCGAGAATCAAGTCAAAAATTACTTGAAACAATTAACAACTTTAGCAAAGTAGCAGGATATAAAATAAATCCACATAAATCATCAGCATTTCTATACATGACCAACAAAGTCCAGCAGCAAGAGATAGAAAGAGAAATTCCATTTAAAGTAACGGTAGATAATATAAAATACTTGGGAGTCTACTTGCCAAGACAAATCCAGGAACTCTATGAACACAACTACCAAACACTCTTCACACAAATCAAATCAGATCTAAATAATTGGAAAGATATCAATTGCTCATGGATAGGCAGAGCTAATATAGTAAAAATGACAATACTGCCTAAATTAATTTACTTATTCAGTGCCATACCAATCAGACTACCTAAAAATTATTTTATAGAGCTAGAAAAAATAATAACAAAATTCATCTGGAAAAACAAAAAATCAAGAATATCCAGGGAAATAATGAAAAAAAAGTCACAGGAAGGTGGGTTAGTGGTACCAAACCTGGAGCTTTACTATAAAGCAGCAGTCATCAAAACTATCTGGTACTGGCTAAAAAATAGAGTGGTGGATCAATGGAATAGGCTAGGCTCAGGAAATGCAGTAGTAAATGACACTAGTAATGTAGTGTTTGATAAACCCAAAGACTCCAGCTTCTGGGATAGGAACTCAGTATTTGACAAAAACTGCTGGGAAAACTGGAAGATAGTATGGCAGAAATTAGGCATAGACCAACATCTTACACCTTATACTAAAATAAGGTCAAAATGGATACATGATTTAAACATAAGAGGTGATACAATAGGTAAATTAGGAGAGAAAGGAATAGTGTACCTATCAGATCTTTGGAAAGGAAAACAGTTTTTGACCAAACAAGAGATAGAGTATATTATAAAATGCAAAATGGATGATTTTGATTATATTAAATTAAAAAATTTTTGTACAAACAGAAGCAATATATCCAAAATTGGACGGGAGGCAGAAAGCTGGGAAACAATTTTTGAGGCCAGTGCTTCTGATAAAGGCCTCATCTCTAAAATATATAGGGAATTAAATCAAATTTATAAGAATCCAAGTCATTCCCCAATTGAGAAATGGTCACAGGATATGAACAGGCAGTCTTCTGATGAAGAAACCAAAGCTATCTATTCCCATATGAAAAAATGCTCTAAATCTCTAATGATTAGAGAGATGCAAATTAAAACAACTCTGAGGTACCACCTGACACCTATCAGATTGGCTAAAATGACAAAAAAGGAAGATAATAAATGTTGGAGAGGCTGTGGGAAAATTGGAACACTAATGCATTGTTGGTGGAGCTGTGAGCTGATCCAACCATTCTGGAGAGCAATTTGGAATTATGCCCAAAGGGCGATAAAGCTGTGCATACCCTTTGACCCAGCAATCCCACTTTTAGGTCTTTTGCCCAAAGAAATCATGGAAGGGGGAAAGGGACCCACATGTACAAAAATATTTATAGCTGCTCTTTACGTGGTAGCAAGGAATTGGAAGTTGAAGGGGGTGCCCATCAATTGGGGAATGGCTGGACAAGTTGTGGTATATGAATACAATGGAATACTATTGTGCTGTAAGAAATGATGAGCAGGAGGAGTTCAGAGAAACCTGGAGGGTCTTACGTGAGCTGATGATGAGTGAGTGAGATGAGCAGAACCAGAAGAACATTGTACACAGTATCATCAACATTGAGTGTTGACCTACTGTGATAGACTATATTCTTCTCACCAATGCAATGGTACAGAAGAGTTCCAGGGAACTCATGATAGAAGAGGATCTCCAAATCCAAGAAAAAAAAAAAGAAAGAAAGAACTGTGGAGTATAGATGCTGATTGAACCATATTATTTCTTTTGTTTTGGGTGCTGTTGTTTTTTTTTTCTTTCTATTTTGAGGTTTTGCATCAGTGCTCTGATTCTTTCTCTTATAACAGGATTAATGCAGAAATAGGATTAATGTTATTATGTGTATATATATGTGTGTGTGTATATATATATATATATATATGTATATGTATAGAGATATATAGATATAACCTAATCAGATTACCTGCTGTCTAGGGGAGGGGGGAGGGAGGGGTGGGAGGGAGAAAAATCTGAAATTGTAAAGCATGTATGAGCAGAATTTGAGAACTATCTTTACATGTAATGGAAAAAATAAAATACCTCATACATTAAAAAAAAAAAAAACTTTCAGGAGCTATGTTACCCTTTTGACAGGTGTGCTTTCTAGGTTTGAATTCACTTTCTTACGAACTCTATATAATGAGGGTAAAGTGTATCATAAACTGGGAGATGTTTTCTATCAACTGTTATTGAACCACTTTAGTAAACACCATTTTTTCTTAAAAATACTTAAAGACTGGCTAATTAAAATATTCTCAACTGATAATGGGGGGGGGAGTTGGGAAGGCTGCATACTCGTAGGGGTCAATGGCATTAGAAAAACATCCATTGGGCATGGAAAATATTATCTAAGAAGTAAAATGTAATCAAAATTATATGATATTTTAAAAAACTAATGCAGTCAAAATTAGAAGGAAAGCAGGAAATGGGGGGCTACATTGTTTCTCTGATAAGGGCTTCATTTCTCAAATAGGGAACTGAACCAAATTTATAAAAGTAAGAGTCATTCCCCAAATGATAAATGGTAAAATGTTATGAAAAGGAGGCAGCTAGGTGGCACAGTGGATAGAGCACTGGCCCTGGAGTCAGGAGGACCTGAGTTCAAATCCAGCCTCAAACACTTGACACTTACTAGCTGTGTGACCCTGGGCAAGTCACTTAACCCCAATTTACTCAACAACAAAAAATGTTATAAAAAGGAAATTTTCAGAAGAAAAAATAAAATCTATCAATAATAAAATAAAAAGTGTTCTAAATCACTATTGAGAAATGCATAGATATCATATCACACATATCAGATTGGCTAACATGACAGAAAAGGAAAAGAATGAATGCTAAAGGGAACATAAAAAAGAATATTAATGAACTATTGTTGGAGTTGTGAACTGTTCTAACTATTCAGTAGGACAATTTGGAGCTATACCCAAAGGGCTATAAAACTATACATACCCTTTTGCCCAGCAATACCACTAAAAGGCATATATTTCAAAGAGATCAAAGAAAAGGGAAATGGGCCTATTTGCACAAAGATATTCACAGCAGCTCTCTTTGTGGTGGCAAAGAATTAAAAATTTAGGGGATGCACATCAACTGGGGAATGACTAAAAAAGTTTTGGTACATGATTGTGAAAGAATACTATTGTGCTATAAGAAAGGATGAATAGGATGGTTTCAAAAAAAAAACCTGGTTAGTCTTATATGAACTGATGCACAGTGAAGGGATAAGAACAAGGAGAACATTGTATACATTAATAACAATATTGTAACTGCGATCAACTGTGAAAAAATTAGCTAGTCTGACCAAGACAATGATCCATGATGAAAAATGCTAATCACCTTCAGAGAAAGAACTGATTAACTCTGAATGCAAATTGAAGCATACTTTTTTCACTTTTTAAAATTTTTCTTCAGTTTTTGTATGTATTTTCTTTTCTGACATGGCTAATGCCTTTTTTCAAGGTTTCTCTAAACAGTACTGAGAGTTCTTATCTTTTCCTAGGTTATAAATATACCTCTGACTAAAATTCCAAATATTTAACCTTCTGACTGGCATTATTAAGACACTTCCTAAGATCATTCATTTATTTAATAAGTTCCCCAGGTTGGCCAATACTAGTGGGAATCATCTTTAGTTACTTTCTGCAAATTATATAAATGTCTGCAGGTTTCAGGACCATAAAGGAATAACATGTAACCCATGGTCATCCCCTTAGGAGGAATATTATCTTTGTAAATCTAATTGCCCTAAGACTGGGACTTCCTGGTACCTGCTTCACCAAATGAGAATCTGGAAGGACACTGCATGACTCAAATCTGAGTCCACCTCAACTAAGTTATAGAGTATCTTACCTGAGAGCCTGAGAGACCAAACCAGGGTCCTTCCTCCCCTTAGCCATGACTGAAATAAAAGAGCATTAAACCAGTGTCTCAAGACAGCAACTAAACCAGAGTCTCAAAAGAGAGACTAAACCAGACCCTTGAGAGAGACTATACCAGAGATACCACTTAGCTGATAGACACCTCATAAAGACAGTATCTGGACAAGCCCGACAGGTTCTCAGACAAGAAAGTCAAACAAGGACTCAACTACAGACATGAGTCTGGGGATGAGGGTATGGACTGTTACTCACCAACCAACAGATGGAGGTTTCAGGTCAATCTCCCAAAGTCAGTCCCAGATGCTGTCATTCCAATGTGGATTGTGGCAAGAGATCTTCAGCCTGTCCCACTTCTGAGAACAAAACTGTTAAAATAAAAATCCCTGTGAACTGTTAAAACAAAGGAAATGTGAGGGTCCAAAAGGAGGAGATGGAATAAACCAGAGTCCAATCACAGTTCACAAAAATTATAACTGCATTTATTGCCTGAGAAAAAGCTTGCAAGCTGGAGCAGTGAGACAATGTTCTCATCTCCTTAAAGAAGAGTGAAAAAGACTGAGGCATTTATACATATTTGAGGTGTTTCAGACTTTTTGAGGTATTTATATCTAAGTCAAAGTTAAGGGAGAAACACAATAAATTGAAGTTAGGTGTGAAGTGGGGATCTAGAGAGAAGATATTTGTAAATTCAATAAATCAGAAAACAGGATGTTTGCTGCTCCTTAGATAAGTCCGAATCTAAGATGTCTGCTTTTCTCTCTGATCTGATCAAGACTGGTTTCAGGCATCTCTGAGTTCAGCTAAAGTTTACTTTGCAAAGGATCACTGCTATGTAAAGGAGCCCTAGGCATGAGAAGTCCTCCTGATTAGGTAGTTGTGCTACTTTGTTATCTAGTTCCCTTGTGAAAAAGGGAAGCTTTAGCATATTTAATTGGTTAGCACAAGCACTACAGAGCCCATGTTCACACCAGGCTAATACAAATATTATATATTGATCAAAATGATCAAACTATGTATTCATGTACAAAAACATCATTTTATATGTGTGTGTGTGTGTGCGTGTGTGTGTGTGTGTGTGCATAGTAGCATAGTCAGATCAGAAATGTTTATAATTTAATGATACAGTTTGAGCTCCCCATTGACAGGCTGCCATGGTAAATATCTCCCAGGGTTATTGTGAAGATTAAACGATATGGTAAAGTGCTTAATAAATTCTTATTCTCTTATGTCCTTCCTTTTGGCTATCTCTACAATAGACTTAAGAACAGAGACTGAGAACACTTGATTAGGGTAGCTGAAAAGGTGCTTCCAAGAAGGTCTATTTATATGATTCCATTTCCTTTCAGGAAACAAGAATTAACTAAATACAGTTCACAGCTGTACTTACTCAAAATTCAAGTTTCAGACTGGCTAAAGAAAATTACAATCAAGTAAGAGCAAGAAATTGTTCAAAAACAAGTGATATATTACAAAATCACAGAATGTTATAAATGCAAGAGATGTTAGGATACCTGCCTCATTTCACAAGTAAGGGAAATTAGGGCCCAGAGGTGTTATGTTCTTTCTTAAAGTCACACAGCTAGTAAGTCATGGAGTCAAGATTCAGACTTGTCTTCTGACACCATGTTAATGTTGTTTCCACTTGGTGAATAATTTAATTAATGTAGGCCCCAAAGTTTGTTTTTAATATAGTTCCATTATGATCAGAGATGTAATTAAGATATACAAAGTTTTTCCCCTACACTGAAATTTAAAGGGTATTGGTAATGCATATACTTTTCCAGCAGCTAGAAACAAATGATCTTAGTTCCTAGCTGAAAAATATTCAAAAAAGAAAGCTACTAGATAATGTGCTGGACCTCTGCCCTCAGTAGCTCTACTTCAGGTGAGCTCCTTCCTGGCTCAGTCCTGTCTTCACCTGAAGTGGCCTGGAGGTGTCCCAAGGTTTCTATATCCTCTCCATAGACTGTTGTTACAGGGTATCACTACTTCTGCCAACTAAATTTGCCTTTTAAAGTTGATTTGAAGTAACATTTCATGTTTCTTGCTCTAGGTGTACTTTTGTGAAGCACACCTAAGTGATCAAATTTTTTAGTTATATTTCTAGTTACAAGAGTTTTCCTAACCAAAGAACTACTCTATAAGTGACACTTAGTATGATATACTTAATTCTAAATAATGGATGATTTTATTTTATCAGAGACTATAGTCTACAACAAAATAAAACATTTAATTCTGGATTGACTTCAACGTGGTAGTTATGTATACTCTATGAAGAAACAACAATGACCTATGTAAAAAAATGTAGTTAGAAATGTTCATAGACAAGTTCCTCATAATGTTGTTATAACCAAGTCTAATACTGTGAATATAGAGGATGTAGCTACTAAATTTGTGGGTTTGTAGGAAATGTTATCAAAGGTCCTTTCATGTTTTTACTTTCCTAATGGCCAAATGAAGAAATAGAGCTACATTTAAGATTACATGTCTAAAATTCATGAGAAGGGGACTCATATAATACTTGGAGAATAATTGTTAGCCTAATTCTCATGACATCTCATACCCCTCACTAACTGTTTCACTTTGATCAATTTGCTTCACTGTTGTGAGACTTAATTTCCTCATCGGAGTCCTATAATTATCAGGAAAGGTGCACAGTTTCTTGCTATAATGGTGTGTTGGTTGTATATCCATGTCCAATGCCATTTCAGTATGAGGAACACTTTATAGTCACTTAAGACTTTTAAACAGAAGACAGAAGATCACTCTATTCTGAAATAGAACCAAGCACTTACACCAATAGCACTTGAGGTTTGTTTTCCAAATAAAAGCCAAGTTATTATTGGACGTTATACACCAAAGCTCTAGACATACTACTTTCCACATCTCATAGAATCATAGATCATTAGAGGGAGAACAATTCCATTCAATTCAATAATAAACAATTAGATGGATGGGATTTTAGTGATCATGCCTGATCTGCCTCCCAGGAATATATAAGGATATAAGAAATATCAGTCAGAAATGATCAGGATTTCTCCTTGTTTAGGAGAAATCCAACAAAAACTGGCATATACTATTCCAAAAATAAAAGGAGTTGTATATTACTTATACACCCAAATAACATATCCTAAAAAGCTAAGTTTAATTATCAGCAAAATGGTTAACTTTTAGTAAAATAGAGGAATTCTGGTCACTCATTCAAAAGAGGAGTTAGCATTCTACTTCCTCAAACTAAAGAAACATAAGATAAATAGGAAGGAAGGGAGGGGGAGGTAGGGATGGAAGGAAGGAAGGAAGGAAGGAAGGAAGGAAGGAAGGAAGGAAGGAAGGAAGGAAGGAAGGAAGGAAGGAAGGAAGGAAGGAAGGAAGGAAGGATCAAAGAAAGGAAAAGGGAGGAAGGAAAGAAGGAAGGAAGAAGAAAAGGAAGGAAAGGTGAGAGAGGGAGGAAGGAAAGAGAGGGAGGGAGAAAAAGACAAAGGAAAGTAGGGAGAAAGGAAGGAAAGAAAGAAGGAAGGAAGAAAAAGAAAGAGAGAATTAAAGAAAGGAAACTGAGCAATGAAATAAATAATTTTCATGTTTATATGACTGGGCATGGTTGTTTTCAAATATTCTACAAAACAACTGTAATTATATGAGAGAAATTATTGATGTGTTCATACCCTTTGATTTGGCATTCCCAATACTGAGCATACACCCCAATGACAGAAAGAAAGGTCCCATACATAGCAAAATGTTCATAGTAAGTCTTTTTAATAGCAAAATAGTAGAAACAAAGTGACTGTCCATAGATTAGGAAATGGCTTTACAAATTGTGGAATGAGTAAATAATAGAAAAATATTGTACCATAAGGAGTCAAGGAAATTAGAAAATATGGGGAGATATTTAAAAACTGATACAGAGCAAAGAAAGGAGAGGCAAAGAACAGTATAAAAATGAGTACATTAAAATAGCACTAAAAGACATCAAAATTCAGATTAAATACAAAGTCTAATCTTGATTCCAGAGGTGCAATAGTGAAAGACACTTCCACCATCTCAAAAAAAGAAGTCAGAAAATATAAATGTGGAATGTTGCATATGCTGTCAGTCAGAATTGTTGTGACAACTGCATTTTTGTTTTTATTACTTAAGCAGGAAAATTTTGTTGAGGGACAGGACATTTGTGGAGTAAAAAACAAAAACCACCAATATTTTTCTAAAAAATGTCTTTAAAGTTCTGTAAACTACTTAAGGATCAATGTCATACATTCAACATGAAGCACAAGACCCTACATGTAGTCTTTAATAATTTTTTTTTCTTAAATGAGGGGAAGGGAAGAGGAGGAAGGGAGAAGGGCAAGGGGAGCCAGTAACATGTAGCACCAATTCAAAAATCAAGAATAGGACTTTACAGTATTTAAAAAGTAACCTTGATAGTTCTACTTTTTTTCTCAGTGAATACTCCCTTATTTAAAGTTTTGAGTTCCAAATTTTATCCCTCCTTCCCCTCACCCCTCCCTGAGGCACTGATCAATCAGATATAGATTAAATATGTACAATTATGTAAAACATGGCCACATTAGCAATTTTATAAAAGAAAACTTGAATAAAAGAAAAAAATGAAGGAATGAAAAATAGCATGCTTAAGTCTGTGTTATATCAGTTCTTTCTTTGGAGATGTATAGTATGTTCATGACACACATGTACATATATGTCTAGATACATGCCCAGATACATATACATACACATCTAGATTTGTGGTCTGTATGTATATGTCTGTCTAAATGTACATCTGGCCACATGTGAATATTCTTGGTATTGTATACTTGTACATGCAGGTGTGTATCTGGATTCATGATATATGTGTACAGAGACATCTAGAAATATTACTGTACATTTCTATGCATTCAAATATCTATTGACAATGGTCCAGTTATCATATATGCCAATCCTTTAAGACCTGAAGATATAATTCATCAAGATCATGTGATTTGACTTAAACAAGGTCAACTAAGTGCTCTCCTCTCTTACTGTCTTCTTACTTATCTTGAGTAAAAAAAAGCCCCATTAGTCATTTATGTACAGTCATTGCCAGTATATGTTTATTCTGTTTAAAAAATAGAAACAAAATAAGACTTGAATAGCTCTGCATTCTCTCAGTTGTTAGTTAATATCCCATCTACCTCAAGCAAAGTTCCTATCCATTCTTTGATCCTCCTTTTTCTTCCAATATAATAAAAAAGTTCTTGTTGCTTTTAACTCCCTTTACCAACCTCAGTTCATTCTGAGTATTAGCATTCCTGACACTGCTTTATAGGACTATATAACACTCATATTCAACTTCTATTATCTTTTATATTAAAATTTAAGTTGATTGGTGAGTTCACATTTCATCCATATTGTTCTCTTTAGAAAATTTCCATTTTCCCCCTTCATTGTAATTGCTCCCTTTTATGATTTCAGAATTTCATTCTTGAGAATCTCATATCCCTCCTGGGATAACTCCCCACCTCCCAAGTATTTTACTTCATGAGATCCTACCTGCCTTTCCTCTAAACCCATTGAAATCCATTTTCACAAAATCTAGAGTGCACATCAAATTATGCCCAGTTTTTTCTTCCTTCTCTATGATAAACTGATGGATTGGCCACTTCACCCAAAGTTCCTATAATTTCTTTCCAAGAAGCCAGATGCTCTCTGGTAGTGAGAATCAAAGACAAAATAGAATTTCCCCCTTGTTGCTTCCTCCACTTTTGAAGGATTAAATTATTACTAAGGTGAGTCAAGAAGTCACACTGCTTTGGGCAGAGAGCTCCAGCATATATATGGATAACTGAAATTCCTCATCACTGCTTTATTTTGTCTCTGTACCTGCTTATAAAGTGGTACTCTAACCCCCCATATACTTCTTTCTCCCCAAGTGACTTATAGCACAGTCCAATGACTAAATAACTTCTATTTCTCTCTCCTTTAATTTTAACTCGAATACTCTCCATCATGTATCCTCCCCCCAGCAGATTTTTGGATTCCCTTACCTGAGCATGTCTTGATAAATAATGTTATCCCATACCCTCTTTTACTTTTTTGTTTATTTTGAAAAAGTTCTACCCATGAAGAATCATCATCCATGCGTGGGTTTCATCCCTTCAGGTCTCAGTGATACCTATGAGGTCAAATTTGCCACATTGACTTTCAATGCTTCTTATTTGTTGCCTAAACTCTGGATATGTATGTATAAGCACATGAAGCTCCACATTTTAATACTGCCACTCATCTTGGGTTTTGTATCCTTGGAATTTTTTGCTTATCTCCTGTTATTCATCATCCTTCTTTGAGGCAATTGCATATGGTATCTAACTTTGGAGATAGATATAAGTTTTCTCTCACCTTTATCCTTTTTTAGTTCAAATCCCTTTGGATTATATTTGCAAGATACCTGGCAAATACAATGGTATTAAACTTTGTTAGGTCTACCCCATCTCTAACCAGAAATCTATAAACCCTATATTGTAAGCAGTGATCCAGAAATTCAAATATTCTTTTCAGAGACTACATTCTCAGCCAGCTATTCACAACCAAAATTAATTTTACTCTTCTATATCCCTTGCCTTCAATGGGAATCAACAAGGAAAACATAGCATGTGCCCCTATAGGCTTCGGTTTCTTGTTTAAGACTTTATAATCATTAGCAATACCTCTTCAGTTTTTCATAATAACGTCATTTGTGCCCACATGATTCACAAAAAGTGGGAAGTTGTCATACTTTTTATATGTCTTGGGAAGTTCTTTCTTATGTCTTAGATACATTAGATACATACCATAGGAAGACTACAAATCTCTCCATTATAGTTATTAGGTCAAGAATTAGTGTCTCAGTTCCTTTGAGCAAAGAACAACTACTAATCTCTTTTTCTCTGCCTTTCATAGACAACCTCTCACTTGATAGCTTTTGTGGCTTTATTATACCATTCTTGGAAGGATAAGCAATTTCTTCCTCCTGCATAGGTTTGGGGGAAGAGGGCACAGGGAAAGAGAGAGAGGGAGAGGGAGAGGGAGAGGGAGAGAAGGAGAGGGAGAGAGAGAGAGAGAGAGAGAGAGAGAGAGAGAGAGAGAGAGAGAGAGAGAGAGAGAGAGAGACCTTTGACTCCCAAGACAGTAAAATATGCTGAAGTGAAAAATGTACCCTACTCATAAGCAAGGGAAAAAAGAATCATTCATGACTAATTTACTTTAACTCAGAAATGGAAAAAGGAAACTTGATTAATCAGGGCTAAAAGAATGCATTTTCTTTATCACCTGAGGAGGTTGTTTGTCTACAGGATGGGTCTGTGGAAATAGTAAATGGACCGAAGAAGATATGGGCTTGGAGTCTTAGAAAAGCTGTAATACTGTCTATTGAGGTTCCATTATAACCCTTCTATTATTCTGCTTCTCAAGAAGTGAAACAACCTATTAGGAAGAATGCGCATACCCTGGAGAATATCTGCAAGAGAGTCAAGCAATGGTCACTGACCAAATGGCAGCACGATAGGGGTGAAAAATAGACTGGAATCAATACTGACCTTTATCCTCACTGAAATGCCACCCTGGATAGTGATGGATGGTGGTTGAAAGAGGAGGAGGAGTAATTAAGAATAAAAGTAATAATAATGTTAATGATGATAGTAGCTATATAACTTTTTTTAAAGTTTGCAAAGCATTTTACAAATATAATCTCATTTGAGGGCAATAATTTGAGTTGTGGGTATTATAAATATCTTGGGATGAAGATAGAGTAGAGCCTGGAGGACCCACCTGAAACAAACAAAAATGAGTTTAAAACAAAGGTTATTTAAAACTGTTAGTGGAGAGGGAAATCTTTTCTGCTTTGTTTTCTGTGCAGATAAAGCTTGCTCTCTGAACTATTACAGAGCCATACAATGACATTCTCAAGTATCATCTCTATGGAGGCAAATGAGTCAAATACTAAGCAAATCAGCCAGAGAGAAGTGAAGTCACTAATATGACTCAAACCTTTAATGTCAGAAGGGAGCCTCTTCCATTATTTTTTTCAGTCAACAATTTCTTTAAATAAATAAAGTTGGAACTATTGGAATTGCACTCAAAGTGTTCTTCATATCATTAGTTTGCATTCTATTGTAGCTTGCTCTAACTAGTCTGGCTATATATCTAATTTGGACATTGCTACCCATCAGCAACCACCCATTTCCTGTTCTTTAAGACAATAACAATAGGATTATACATTAATAGCTGGAAGTTACTTTACAGAGTATCTAATAGCCTAACTTTCTCATTTTACAAATGAGGGTGCTGAAACATGAGTTCACAGGAATATAAACTAAGATCTAGAAGGGACCTTAAAAGTCATCTATTCTAACCTCTTCACTTTTCATATCGGAAACTCAACATTGAAAGATTAAGTCATTTTTTTATGGTCACACGGGTAATAAGTGAAAGAAATAGTGTTCAAACCCAGGTCTTCTTACTACAAATCTAATAATTTCCCTGTACTAGGGGACTTCAACTCACTACACTAGCATTTTTCTTAACATCTTGCATCCTATTACAATCAGATGTATTGAACTAATTTTCTCTATATTGTCCAAACCAAAGATTTTGTCCTTGATAGAGACAAAAATAAGAAATATCATATGAGTCAACTAAGTCATGAAAAGGATAGACATCAAGGAGCTGGAGTCCAGAATATCTGAGTTCAAATCCAGTCTGTCTGTCTGCATCAGTCTGCATCAGAAGATAATAGTAACATCTATATCCCAAGGTTGTCCTGAATGTAAAATGAGATGTCTGTAAAGAGCTTTGCAAACATTAAAGCACTGTCACTATAAATGTGTGCTATTTTTATTTTTTCTTTGCTATTGTCATGTACATCCCCTCGTCTACCTTGAGCATTAATTGTACTCTTACATCCAGTATAGGAAAGAGAAGTGACATAACATAGAGGATAAAATAGTTAAACTAGGAATCAAGAAGACCTGGATTAAAATTCTCCCTCAGATACTTACTATATGTCTGGACAAATCATTAACCCTCTCTGATCCTCAATTAACTCATCTAGAAAATGGGCATGATAACAGAACCTTCCTTACAGGGTTGTTATAAGGATTAAATAAGAGAAGATAATAAATGTAAAGCACTTATAAGCATTAAAGAAATATATATATATATATGATATATACATGTCAGTTATTATTATTGTGCTTGGCATATAGCATCAACTTCAGCTCATTGTCTATATCAATATAAAATGTTTATATGTATAATATAAATTCATCATTGATTAGCTTATGCACCCACACTGGTCTCAAGACAGTTTATCCTTTTAAAAATTCAACATTAAACAAAAGCAAACCAAATTTTAAATGATTTTATAAAAAATGATAAATTCAAATTTATTCTAATTGGGTTATAATTTCATATTAATTTTAAATAGTCAGAATGGAAAATAGGATAAAGATCTTTCCTCCAAGTTAGAAAAACCTGGGTTTAAATTCTACCATAAACATGTACAGACTGTGTGATTCTGGGCAAGTCACTTATCTTCTTGATACTCCAGGGAACTCTTTAAGATTGTAAATTACAGAGATGATAATGCCCTACCTTAATAGAATTTATTCAATAAGAGTTCTCTATACCAATTAAATCATAGGTCTGATCAAATATATGTTTATATACATACACATCTATGAATACATGCATATATACACATGTGTGAATACGTACCCATGCATATAAATATGCATACACATTATAACATATATTCACAACAAAAATGTTATTTATTTGTCTCCTATTCTTTTTCTTCTATATATTTTTCTTTTTTAAATTCATGTTTCTGTCATTGTTATACAGCCATCAGCTTGAATATTCATAACACTTTCTGCATTATGTAGCATTTATGTTGCCATGTTCTTTGTATTACTCATATTTGCCAATTCTTAGTATATCCTATCATTCTATTATGTTTACATACCATATTCAAACATTATCCAATTTTTGCTTTTCCTGGTTTTTAAAATATTTTAGAAAAATATACCTTGTTGCCTTTTTTAAGATATCCTTAAGATCACGGTTTCAAAAATAATGATCAAGTCTTTGGCTCTGGCATTTTACCATATTGCTTTCAAAAAAGCTGAAGTAACTGAATCATGTAGACATTGTCATTCTCAGGATAAATGAAACTAGAAGGCCAAAGGAAGCTGTGGCTAACTGGAAGTACAGCTTCCTGGTTTTCCTTGGAGTGGTAAACAAAGAAATTGGTTTTATTATGCACCCAAAGGCAACATGAAACAACATTTCATAGAACATGTGGCTGTCTTCAATTGCAGTACTCATGTGTTCACAAAATAACCACAATGAAAATGATTGCAAATTATGTACCAACAGTAGTTGAGAAGGATGAAGAGTCAGGGAAATTCTATGAAAAACTCAAAAAAACCTTCAAAATGAAATCAACATATAACTTCATACTCAATGAATTCAATGAAAAATTGAAAATGAAAGGATGTCAAGAAATATGTGGGAAAAATATGCACCAGGAATAAGGAATTAGATGCAAAAGTTTTGCATACTACACAGAAGCTTCATGCTTATGTATTATGTATACTTTATTGGAGAAAAGAATTGAAAAGTTCAAGATATGAAAAGTTCGAAGATGGCAGAGAGGAAGCAGCAAGCTGCCTGAGCTCTCCTTCTGTTCCCTCAAAAAGAACATTAAATCAAGCCTCTGGATGGATTCTGAAACTACAGAACCTGCAAAGAGACAGAGAGACACAGTCCTCCAACCAGAGATAATTTAGAAGACTTCAGGAAAAGGTCGGTCTGACTCAGGCAAAAGGGAAGCCCAGCGCAGGGCAGCAACCCAGCGCCGAGGGGGTCGGGGCAAGTCAGCAGGAGGCGCAGGCCACAGCCGACCAACTGAGGCCCCTGGAACCTGGTTGAAAAATCTGGTGGCCAAGAAGGACAGTGGAAAAACCTACCTGCACCGGCCAAGAGGGTCACGAATGGGTCAGGCGGGATCAGACGCCGGGGTCTGGCGCCTGGCTGGCCGAGTACAATCAGACAGGAAGTGCAGGGCGGGGGATCTCCACACACCATAAAGGCCTCAGAGTAAAAACCTGGTCACACAGCACCTATACCCCTGCACAAGAAGCCCAAAACAGGGACCCTGGTGCCCCCAGAGCAGACCTCAACTTAAAGAATAAATAAATAAGCTGCAATAATGAGTAAGAAGCAAAAAAGAGCCCTCTCCATTGAGAGCTTCTGTATCAATAGGGAAGAAGCCAACACAAACTCAGATGAGGACAATACCCTCAAATTGTCTACATCTGAAGCCTCACGAGGGAAGGTGAATTGGTCGCAAGAACAAAAAGCCTTCATGGAAGAGCTCAAAAAGGATTTTAAAAATCAATTGCAAGAGGTAGAAGAAAAAATGGGGAGAGAAATGAAAGCAAAACAAGAAAACTATGAAAAAAGAATCAGCAGCTTGGAAAAGGAAGCACATAATTTCACTGAAGAAAACAAAGCCTTAAAATATTCATTTGGCCAAATGGAAAAAAAGGTGCATAATCTCACTGAAGAAAACAATACCTTAAAAATTTCACTTGGCCAAATGGAAAAAAAAGGTGCATAATCTCACTGAAGAAAACAATGCCTTAAAAATTAAAGTGGGGACAGTTGGAAGATAAGGAATCCATGAGACACCAGGAATCAGTCAAGCAGAATAAAAAAAATGAAAAAATAGAAGAAAATGTGAAATACCTCATTGGAAAGACAACTGATCTGGAAAACAGATCGAGGAGAGACAATTTGAGAATCATTGGACTGCCTGAAAGCCATGACCAGAAAAAGAATCTAGACACCATATTCCAGGAAATTATTAACATCTTACACCTTATACTAAAACAAGATATGAAACGTTCTATATAATATCACCTCAAGATGAAATTGATTTATTTTAACATGCAGAGAGTGACTCATTACTGCTTTGGGAGTTATTCCTATATCTTTATAGTCAAAATTCCAAGTTGTTAGTGTAAAGATCAATATCTGGCATATAAAAATGATAATGATACTATCAATAACATTTTACATTTATGTGATACTGCAAAGTTACCTTCCATCTTTTAAAATTTGTTTGGTTTCATCATCTTATTCAACCACTATCTGTAAATTCCCTTCTTCCAATCTGAATCCTTCCCCAGTCTGAGAAGATTAATCAAGAGGCATCATAAATAATGAAGGGCAACTAGGTGGTACAGTAGATGGAGTGAGTGATGGGCCTGAGGTCAGGAAAACTCATCTTCTTAAGATCAAATCTGCCCTCAGATACTAGTTGTGTGACTCTTAGCAAGTCATTTAACCCTGTTTGCCTCAGTTCCTCATTTGTAAAATGAGCTAGAGAAGAAAATGGCAAATCACTCCAGTATCTTTGCCAAGAAAATTCCAAACGGGGTCATAAAGAGTCAGACATGATTGAAATGACTGAACAACAACGGTACAGAAAAGTATACTAGACCCAGTGTTAGGGGACTTAGGTTTAAATCTTGTCTAAAGAAACTAGATGGTATAGTATATAGAGTTCTGAGCCTGAAGTCGGGAAGTCTCATCTTCTTGAGGTCAAATCTGACCTCAAAACTTAGTTGTATGAACCTGGGCAAGTCACTTAACCCTGTTTGCCTCAGTTCTCATCTGTAAAATGAGCTAGAGAAGGAAATGGCAAATCATTCCAGTATCTCTGCAAACGAAAACCCTGAATGGGGTTACAAAGAGTTGGGACAGGACTGAAATGATTGAACAAAATCATACTAATAATGCAAAAAAAAGTATTTAAAAGACAACTCAAGGGGAAAGATAGGTGGTGCAGTAGATAAAGCACTGGCCCTGGATACAGGAGGACCTGAGTTCAAATCCAACTTCAGACACTTGACACTTACTAGATAGCTGACCTTGGGCAAGTCACTTAACCCTCATTGACCTGCAAAAAGAAAACAAAAAACAAAACAAAAAGACAAAGATGAATAATAAGGAATCAAAATGAAGCAGTAAGCACTCACATTGCCATTGTTTTGAAATTACCTCATTTCTCCCGTTCGTCCTAGGAAAGTATAAGTCTCCCTTCTATTCTTATGGTTGCCAATAAAGGAATAGAGTATGATGACTTACCCAGGGGATGAAGTCAGCTATCTGCCAACCAGAGATAACATTGTCTTTTGACAATGGACAGGTTGAACTTCAGAATCCTTCATGGAAGACAACCCAATGTGTACAGAGTATTGCCACATCAATGTCCAGAAGTGTAGCACAGAGCAAACTGCAATTATTAGTATCAGAAACCAGACAAAGTTGAAACCTAGCCCTGGAATGATTGAAGTAAAACTTGATAGCCAAGGCAGAAGCTACATTCCTGGAGTCTAACACCAAATGGAAGAGAGAAAGCGTGAGTAGGATGTAATCTCAGTCAGGCTCTAGCACTTGACATCCATTTTCCCTCCTGCCCTCCCAACTTCTCTCTCTTCCTACTTGCTGCTTTCCCTCTTAGGAGACCATCACTGGCCTCTCACTAGGTGCATGGCAAATGTTCCCTAACAACCAGTCCACATTAGGGTAGTATCATCTCCTGTCGTACCTTGTACAGGCTTGTGGGACTGGATTCCCCACACCTGTATAATGTGTTATGGTTTGCAATGCCCTTTCCTCAAAACAACATTAACTGACAAGTAGTACAAGTGTTATACTCCCTACTTTATAGATGAGGAAACTCAAGATAAGAGACGTTAAGTAATTGGCCAATAGTTAGAGCTAAGAAATATCAGATTTAAACCCAGGTCCTCAGGCTTTATCAGTGTCTCTTTTATTTAAATAACAGTGACTAATATTTATATAGCAATTTCAGGTTGTTGAAGCACTCCATGTACATCATCCCAGTTGAGCCTCACAATAATTGTGAGGTAGGAAATAAAGGTATTATTATTATCTTCATTTTTACAGTTGAGGAAACCAAGGCCCAGAGCAAAGAATTTGTAAATGTCAGAGGAAGGATTTGAACTTTTCTTCCTGACTTTAAGTTCAATGCTATCCAGTATGCTTTTTCACCTCTTAAAACATATATATATATATATATACACACACATATATATATATATATATATACACACACACATATATATATATATACACACACACACATATATATATATATATATATACACACACATATATATATATATATACACACACATATATATATATATATATATAGTGGTAAAAATTATTAGAATGTGGTAAAAATTATTGGAGTTTTAGCTAACTCATTTGGGAGGGGCCACACCTGACCCACCCTGAAGTTATGTATGCTACTGAGGTCAGAAGGAGAACTCTCCATAGGCAGTTTTTGAAGGACCTCCCCTTTTGGGGGAGGAAGATTGAATGTTCCATGAGGGAAGGCAGAGGCTCTTCCAGAACTCAAGCTCTCTCTCTCTGTCTTCCGCCCTTCTGGTGGCACAAGCAACTGTGGACTTTCCAGGTTTTGGTGAGTGAACACAGAAAACCCTAAATTCCTTTTAATTAGCTTAATTGTAAGTGATCTGGGGATTGCATAGGCTAAGTTCACAGTTAAGAGTATTTATCTGTATTTCTTTTTCCTATTTACTTATCTTTGATTTTTTATTAGTTTCATCTTTGTTGTTTAATTCCCAAGTAATAAAATCTGATCCTTCTGTGAATTAAAGCTGTAAAGCTCCTTTCTTATTGACCTGGGAGAAATATCTAAAAGTGCAGTTCAGATGGGAGGGTGAACCTAAAGGTCCCTCATATTTCTGGGACCCCAATATTTTGACGAGTCAACCAATTAACTCTCCATATATCAAATTTTGGCCATCACTATATATATACATATACATACATACATATGTGTGTGTGTGTGTGTGTGTATATTCCTTTCAGAAAGATCTCATTTTAGAGGTTCATACTATATATGGACCATTATGGTGATTTCTGTAGACATACTATCATATGTTATATATGAGGTATATATTCCCCAGAACTGGAATAAATCCTTCTTTAGAATCCTCATAGAATAGGAAGTTGTTGTTGTGTTTTTGTTTTTATTGTTACTTGTAAAGATTCAAACAGTTTCCATTATCCACAGTGTATTTTCTTAAGGTCCTTTGGAAAGAGTTCTCGTCACCAGGGCAAATGATAAATTCTCAAGATTGTGCTATTTTCATATTTGCTAATTATTTCTGACTCCTACTTTCAATCATGAAAAATTAATGCATCATTGTTTGGTTCCTTAAGCTAACTCTGACAACTTAGAAAACAATTATCAGTCCCTTTATCCCTGTGCACAACTCTGTAATATTTCATGGGTGATTTAGCTTGGCTAAGAACTGAAGAAGGGGTTTTCCCCATCCCAGAGCCAGCATTTGGGCTACTCTCCAAATATACTTTCTTGCCTGTAGCAACTCTGCCAGAGCACTTTGTACAGACATTGAGTAAGAATTGTGAAACCTAATTCTTTATACTAGCTAGCAATTGGCTTCCTGTAGATAATCGTCTATATTCTTCAATAAGGATGATCCCTATTAATCATTCCCACACCTACATCATAATGCATAGTGCTTTGGGCAAAACTAGGTCTGAGGAGCTAGTTCCAACTGAGACTGTGTAAGGCAAGGGTAAAAAAGTCAGTGTACATACTGTCCAAGTCTATGTGACTTTCCACCCTATTCCTTCTCTGTCACTGACTTTCACTTTCACCCATTCTTACTTTTGCTCTAAGTAGAATCCTTTATATTTTGAAGGTTTGGGAAAATATAAATAACATCATGAGCAGAAAGTTACATTAACACCATAATATGAGACCAAAGGGTATATGAGGATATCATTCTTCTGGTGTTAATAAAAGGAAAATGTTAGGTAAATTTTTTTATGAAGAAAACCAAGAAAACCAAGTTTAGGTTAACTGTCCAAAAGGAAGCCTATAACACAGTGTGTGAGTTTGTGTGAATGTATCAATGTGTATTTATATGCACATATGAGTATGTACATATAAAAAGTATACACACATATTATATATACATGTGCATACATATACATATATACGTCCACACATATGTGTTTTGTGCATACATGTGTATTGTGTGCTTATATACACATACATGCGTGTGTTTAAACACATTCACATGTATGTGGTGTGTGCATATGCATATATATATGTGTGTGAATGAATAAAATGGAAGTGTTTTTTTAATTACCCCAAATATTACAAAAATGATACATAAAATAAGAGAAAGATTGTTTAAGTAAACTAATATTTACTAAGGATTTATCTATAAAAATGAGATGGGGAGGGCATAAATGTCTCACCTGGCCATTTCCATACCAAATTAGGGAGATGCACAAATGCATTTTAGTGTTTTAGATTGAATAATACTAGATTTCAGTTCAATTCAACAAGTATTTATTTAACATCTATCATGTTCAAGGCACTGTGGAAAACACTATATGGGATCTTTAAAGTAGAATAAGAATTGGTCCTTGCATTCATGCAGCATACAAAGTATCATAAAACAGAGTAGTATATGAAAGTGTTAAGTAAGAGAGAAACAAAGCTGTATTTCTCTACCTTAGTTCAAAGGAGGAAGAACATGCCTCCAGTTTAAATATAAGAAAAGATAAGTGATACGACAAAGCAGTACCAGATTGGTCAAGATTGTTAGTTTTATGGTGTTCAGAGAAGGTTGAGATAATTTCTCCTATTTCTATACATTTAAGAATTAAAAATCATTTTTCTACAACCACCCTAGGAGGTATGTAGTGCCTCCCATATTACAGATGAAGAAACTGAGATTGAAAGAAGTAAAAAAAAAATCTATGGTGATACGGCTAATAAATACCAGAGTTGAGATTCAAACTCCAGCCTTCGGATTGCAAATACAGTTTTTCCATTGTACTGCTTTAGAATGGGAGGGTCAAGGGAACATGTGACCAGAAGACAGGATTTGAGCAGGGTCTTTTATATGTGTTTTTTTTGAGTTGAGAAAATTGCTGTTTTCCATCTCTGCCTGCTGGTCATGCTCATGGCACTTGAATTCCAATCAATCAATTGCTCTCTCCCAACAGTGAATTGAACCACATCAAATTAAAGAATACCTTGAGCTGTACTTGCTCCTCATCAGGCTATCTTAAGAGATTGAGATTCATGACAAAGATTATGACATCTATGAACTTCAACTCTCTATGTCCACTTCATCCCATATTATCATGGATAAAGGATAATTGACTCTAATTTTAATATAGTTAGTTAATAATCTTAAATGGATTATGTTCTGTGAAACAGTAGCAGCAGCATTGCTATGTTATATTTGATCTTCATCTTTACGGAAGTGAAGCAAGTTCTATTATAGTCATCATTTTATAGGTGAGGAAAATGAAGTAGAATGACTTGTCCAGAGTCACACAATTATTCAGTGTCTGAGGCAGGATTTGAAGTAGCTCTCCTTTATTTCATGTCTAACACTCCATCTACTATGTTACCAAAATGCCATAACTATATGTTTTTGTTTAGTTAATTGGAGTACTTAAGACTTTCATAATTGGTTTTTTTTTTCTTAACAATATTAAGTATAAACTGTTCATGCTATTTTGCTTCAACACCTCAACCATGTATCATTTTTTGGCTTTTTGTTAATTATTTGGCTATGACGTGGGACCTCAGCTTTAATTTGTATTTCTCTAATTTTTAGTGATTTGGAAAATTTTACATGGTTATAGAAAGCCTGGGTTTATTAGTTAGATTATTTATTAATTGGGTAATGGTTTTCTCTTTATAAATTTCTAGCAGTTCCTCATATAACTTGAAAATGGGACCTTTCTCAGAGAAACATGTAAAGATTTTCCCAATTAACTGTTCCCTTTCTAATCATAATTGCACTAGATTGATTTATGCAAAACCTTTTTTTTTTTTTGCGGGGCAGTGGGGGTTAAGTGACTTGCCCAGGGTCACACAGCTAGTAAGTGTCAAGTGTCTGAGGCCGGATTTGAACTCAGGTACTCCTGAATCCAGGGCCAGTGCTTTATCCACTGCGCCCCCTAGCCACCCCCTATGCAAAACCTTTTTAATTTTATGTAAACAAAATTGCCCATTTTGTCTTTTGTGATCCCCTGAATCCCTCATTTGGCCAGAAACTCTTTCCATATCCATAGATATGATCAAACATATTTTAGAGAACTAATGAAGTACATAGTGAACTTTATTAACAGAAAGATGATGGACATATGCAGAATAAGAAATGTATTTTATTGGTAAAAAAATTATGGGGATTTGTTTTTCTTGACTGTACTTATATGATACAGGGATTCTATAATTCTTCTCTACTTTTTTTTCAATGGATGGAGATAGAAAGGAAGAAAAAGGGTTGTTGGTTAGGGGTTTTGGGGGGTTTTTGTACTTGCTCTTTTTCTTTTTCAATATTTGTAGCAAAGACCATTAATGATTGTGCATATCTGCAATCCCAGCTACCTGGGAGTCTAAGAGAGGCTGATTTCTTGATCTTAGGAGTTTTAAACTTCAAGTATTAAAGGAGATAAAGTGTGGTATTAATATTTTAAGTTGCCCAGGGTGGAATGGGTAGGGGTATCCCATCAGATTTTCTAAAAAAGAACAAACACACCAATATCAAAGCAAAGCAGGTCAAAGTCTTTATGTTAATCAATAGTGGGATCAGCACTTCCACACTAGAGGAAATAGGAAGATCCAGTCTCATTAAAAAATATTACAAAGGATAGTTTGCTGGGAAGGAAACGAGAAAGCAATATATCTTAAAGTGAATATGGTAGGTGCCTTAGAGGTAGAGACAGTGGTGGCAACAGTTTCAGGAGCTCTCCACATAGACATTAAGAGAGTTAAATAACTATTCAAGAAAGAGATTACAGGGGACCTTAAGCTGACAATGGGTGAAGAACCTGGTGCTGTTTGGCAACTTCATCATCCATAGACAGTTCTGGGTCACATTTCCAAGGAAGAGAGGAGCATTCATAATAGGTTACAAGGGAGGATGGGCCCAGGTCAAAGCCCCAGAGCTGAGAGAAGAGCTAGTGCCTGTAGCTGCAGGAAAGCAGGGCTCATTCCTGTGTAAAGGCCAGAGGGCAGAAAAGAGGGCAGTGACTACATCTCTCCATATATCATATCACCTTGGAAGCAACAAAAACTACAGACCTACAGAACTATCTCTGAAAACAGCAGAAGAAAAAAGCGTAAAGCATGGGACAATGGCACACCTTACCCAAATCAGCAGAGCCCAATATTAACACAAAGTTAAAAATAACAAATATGTTGGGAAAATGAATAAACAACAAAACAAGATACTGACCACAAAAAATTGCTATGGTGGAAGGGAAGATCAAAATGCAAACTCAAAAGACAACAATGTGAAAACAGCTACAAGCAAATCCTCAAAGGGAAAAATGCAAATTGTATACAAGTTCAACAAGAACTCCTAGAAAAGCAAAAAATAAAATAAAATAAAATAAGGATTTTAAAAATCAAAAAGGAATAATGAAGGGGAAATTTGGAAAAGAAATGAGAGTGATGCAAAAGAAAAGAATGAAAAGAGAATTAATAACTTGGCAAAAAAAAAAAGTCACCAAAAATATGGAGGAAAAATACTTTCCAAAACAGAATTGACCAAATGGTAAAAGAAGCACAAATATTCACTGAAGAAAAAAAAACTGAAGGAAAAAAAGAAAAGAACTCTTTAAAAGGCAAAATTGGTCAAATGGAAAAAGAGGTACAGAATCTCACTGAAGAAAATAATTCCCCCAAAATACACAATGGACAAGTAGAAGCTAATGATGCTATGAAACATTAAGAAACTATAAAAAAGAATGAAAAAAAATCAAAGAAAATGTAAGGGGAAGAGCCAAGATGGTGGAGAAAAGCCAGCAAGTTACCTGAGCTCTCCTGCAGTTCCCTCAAAAAAGAACATTAAATCTAGCCTCTAAATGGTTTCTGAAACTACAGAACCTACCAAAAGACAGAGAAACACAATCATCCAACTTGAGATAATTTAGATGACTTCAGGAAAAGTCAGTCTCACTCAGCAAAAGGGGAGTGAAGCACAGCTCAGCACAGCACAGTGCAGCATGGAGTGGGACTGGACAAGTCAGCAGGAAGCTCTTGGCCACAGTGGAGGAAATGAGATGCCTTGATCCTGACTCAGAAAGCTGGTGGCACAGCAGGCAAGTTGTGAAATCTGCCAGCACCAGCTGAGAGGGCAGGCTGCCAGCTGGAGGGCTACCCATGGGACAGGCACAAGTGGGCCAGGCCATCCCAGGACCTGGAGCAAGCTCAGGGATCAAGCCCAGGGTGGTGAGGAATCCACAAGCCACAGAGGCCCCAAAGTAGAAAGCCTCTATCCCCCAGCACAAGAAGCTTGAAAAAGTGACCCTTGAGCCTCAGGAACAGACCTCAACTTTTAAAAAAAATAAGCTACAATATGAGTGAGAAACAGAAAAGGTCTCTTACCATTGAGACCTTCTGTGTCTACAGGGAAGAGCCAAACACAAACTCACATGAGGACAATACTCTCAAATTGCCTACATGTAAAGCCTCAAGAGGGAAGACGAATGGTCTCAAGACCAAAAAGCCTTCTTGGAAGGGCTCAAAAAGGATTTTAAAAATCAATTGACAGTGGATAAAGCACCGGCCCTAGGTTCAGGAGTACCTGAGTTCAAATCCAGCCTCGGACACTTGACATTTACTAGCTGTGTGACCCTGGGCAAGTCACTTAACCCCCATTGCCCCGCAAAAAAAAAAAAAAATCAATTGAGAGAGGTAGAAGAAAAAATGGGGAGAGAAATGAAAGCAACACAAGAAAATTATGGGAAAAAAGAATCAACATCTTGGAAAAGGAAGCACAAAGATTGACTGAAGAAAACAATTCCTTAAAAAATTCATCTGGCCAAATGGAAAAAAAAGGCTCATAATCTCACTGAAGAAAACAATGCCTTAAAATTTTGAATTGGACAGTTGAAAGCTAATGACTCCTTGAAACACCAGGAATCAGTCAAACAGAATCAAAAGAATGAAAAAATGGAAGAAAATGTGAAATACCTCATTGGAAAGACAACTGACCTGGAAAATAGATCTAGGAGAGACAATTTGAGAATTATTGAACTGCCTGAAAGCCATGATCAGAAAAAGAGTTTAGATACCATATTCCAGGAAATTATCAAGGAGAACTGATATTGCAGAACTAGAGGATAAAGTCATCATTTAAAGAACAGACCAATCACCTCCTGAAAGAGACCCCCAAAGCAAAACTCAAGGAATATTGTAGCCAAATTCCAGAATTATCAGGCGAAGGAGAAAATACTCCAAGCAGCCAGAAAGAAGCAATTTAAATATCATGGAGCCACAGTCAGGATTGCATAGGACCTAGCAGCTTCAACATTAAAGGATCACAGGGCATGGAATATGATATTCTAGAAGGCAAAGAAGCTTGGATTGCAACCGAGATTCAACTACCCAGCAAAACTGATCAGTCTCGGGGCAGCTAGGTGGCGCAGTGGATAGAGCACCGGCCCTGGATTCAGGAGGACCTGAGTTCAGATCCAGCCTCAGACACTTAACACTTACTAGCTGTGTGACCCTGGGCAAGTCACTTAACCCCCATTACCCTGCAAAAAAAAAAAAAAAACTGATCAGTCTCTTTCAGGGGAAAAGATGGACATTCAATGAAATAGGGGACTTTCAAGGTTTCCTGATGAAAAGACCAGAACTGAATAGAAAATTTGATCTTAATATACAAAAGTCAAGAGAAATATAAAAATGTAAACAGGGGAAAAAGTTATTCTATAAGGTTAAACTATTTACATCCCTACACGGGAAGATAATACTTATAACTCTTGAGAACTGTGTTTCTACATGGGCAGACAGAAGGAGTATGCATAAAATATAAAAATATAAATTCGCTTTTATGTGATGATATAAAGAAAATTAAGGGGTGGAAAAAGGAGTATATGGAGAAAGGAGGAAAGGGGAGGTAGGATGGGGTTAATTACATTATATGAAGAAGCACAAAACCCTATTATGATAGATAGAAAGAAGGGAGGAATGAGCATTGTTTCAATGTTACTCTCATCAGATTTGGTTCAAATAGGGAATAACATATGCTCATTTGGATAAAGATATTTAGATTACTCATTAGGAAAGTAAAAGTGTAAAAGGGGGTACTGATAGACGGGAGGGCAGAAGTGGGAGAGAAAAGGGTAAAGAAAAGGGAGGGGGCTGATAAGAAGAAGGGCAGATTGGGGGAGGCAGGGGTCAGAAGCAAGATGTTGGTGAGCAGGAATAGGGTGAAAGAAGGGAGGAAGTACAAAGGGGGTAAATAGCATGGAGGGAAATAGACAGTAATAAGAACTGTGAATATGAATGGGATGAACTCTGCCATAAAACAGAAGCAAATAGCAGAGGGGATTAAAAACCAGAATCCTACAATATGTTGTTTACAAGAAAAAACATTTGAAGGAAAGAGATACACACAGAGTAAAGGTAAAAGGTTGAAGCAGAATATATTGTGCTTCAGCTGAAGTCAAAAAAGCAAGGGTAGCAATCCTTATCTCAGACAAAGCAAAGGCAAAAATAGATCTAATTAAAAGAGATAAAGAAAGATACATTTTGCTAAAAGGTATGATTGATAATGAAGTAATATCAAAACTAAACATGTATGCACCAAGTGGTATAGCACCCAAATTCTTACAAGAGGAAATAGATAGCAAAACTATGGTAGTAAGGGATCTGTATCTTCCCCTCTCCAAATTAGATGAATCTAGCCACAAAATAAATAAGAAAGAAGTTAAAGAGGTGAATAGAATGTTAGAAAAGTTAGATATGGTATATGTCTGTATAAAATTGAATGGGGATAGAAAAGAATATACCCTTTTCTCAGTAGTACATGGCACATATTGAAAAATTGACCACGGGGGGCGGAGCCAAGATGGCAGAGAGGAAGCAGCAAGTTGCCTGAGCTCTCCTTCTGTTCCCTCAAAAAGAACATTAAATCAAGCCTCTGGACGAATTCTGATACAACAGAAGACTTCAGAAAAAGGTCAGTCTGACTCAGGCAAAAGGGAAACCCAGTACAGGGCAGCAGCCCAGCACCACGGGGGTCAGGGAAAGTCAGCAGGAGCTGAGGGCCACAGTCAAACAACTGAGGCCCATGGAACCTGGCTCAAAAATAAGGTGGCCAAGAAGGACAGTGGAAAAAGCTACCTGCACCAGCTGAGAGAGCAAGATGCCAGCTGTAGGACCACAAACAGGACAGGCAGGATCAGGCACCTAACCGAACGCACTCAGACAGGAAGTGCAGGGGGTGAACTGCACACACTTCAGAGTAAAAAGCTGGTCACACAGCACCTATATCCATGCACAAGAAGCCCAAAACAGGGACCCTGGTGCCCCCAGAGCAGACCTCAACTTAAAAAATAAATAAACAAGCTGCAATAATGAGTAAGAAGCAAAAAAGAGCCCTCTCCATTGAGAGCTTCTGTATCAATAGGGAAGAAGCTAACACAAACTCAGATGAGGACAATACCCTCAAACTGCCTACATCTGAAGCCTCACAAGGGAAGCTGAATTGCTCTCAAGAACAAAAAGCCTTCCTGGAAGAGCTCAAAAAGGATTTTAAAAATCAATTGAGAGAGGTAGAAGAAAAAAATGGGGAGAGAAATGAAAGCAACACAAGAAAACTACGAAAAAAGAATCAGCAACTTGGAAAAGGAAGCACAAAGATTGACTGCAGAAAACAATTCCTTAAAAAATTAATTTGGCCAAATGGAAAAAAAAGGTGCATAATCTCACTGAAGAAAACAATGCCTTAAAAATTAAAGTGGGACAGTTGGAAGATAAGGAATCCATGAGACACCAGGAATCAGTCAAGCAGAATCAAAAGAATGAAAAAATAGAAGAAAATGTGAAATATGTCATTGGAAAGACAACTGATCTGGAAAACAGATCCAGGAGAGACAATTTGAGAATCATTGGACTGCCTGAAAGCCATGAACAGAAAAAGAATCTAGATACCATATTCCAGGAAATTATTAAGGAGAACTGCCCTGATATCATAGAATCAGAGGATAAAATCATCATTGAAAGAATCCACCGATCACCTCCTGAAAGAGACCCCAAAAGTAAAACTCCAAGGAATATTGTAGCCAAATTCCAGAATTATCAGGCGAAGGAGAAAATACTCCAAGCAGCCAGAAAAAGGAAATTTAAATATCATGGAGCCACAGTCAGGATTTCTCAGGACCTGGCAGCTTCAACATTAAAGGACCACAAGGCTTGGAATATGATATTCCAGAAGGCAAAGGAGCTTGGATTGCAGCCAAGAATCTATTACCCAGAAAAAATTTGCATTCTCTTTCAGGAGAAAAGATGGACATTTAATGACATTGGGGACTTTCAATCTTTCTTGATGAAAAGACCAGAACTGAATAGAAAATTTTATCTTAACATACAAGACTCAAGAGAAGTTTAAAAAGGTAAACAGAGGGGAAAAAAAAGGTTACTCAATTAGGTTAAACTGTTTATATCTCTACACAGGAAGATAATAACTCTTAAGAACTGTAAAAGTATTTGGGCAGAGAGAAGGACTTTACACAGAGGGTATAAATATAAATTGTCTTTGATGTGATGACACAAAAAAAATTAAGGGGTTAAAAATGGAGTCTATGGGGAGGAGAGGAAAGGGAAGGTGGAATGGGATGAATTATATCATATGAAGAGGTGAGAAAAAAAACCTATTACAATAGAAGGAAAGAAAGGAGGGGTGAACATTGTTTCAACCCTACTCTCATTAGATTTGATTCAAAGAGGGAATAACATATACGTTCATTGGGATAAAGAAACTTAGCTCATTCTTTAGGGAAGCAAAAGGGGAAGGGAAAGGGGGGACTGATAGAAGGGAGGACAAAAGCAAGGGAGAAAAGGGTAAAGAAAAGAGAGGGGGGTGATAAAAAGGGAGGGCAGATTGGGGGAGGCAGGGGTAAGAAGTAAAATCTTGATGAGGAGGAATAGGGTGAAAGAAGGGGGGAAAGTACAAAGGGGGTAAATAGAATGGAGGGGAATAGAAAGTCAGTAATAATAACTGTGAATGTGAATGGGATGAACTCTGTTATAAAATGGAAGTGAATTGCAGAGTGGACTAAAAACCAGAATCCTACAATATGCTGTTTAGAAGAAACACATTTGAAGCAGAGAGATACACACAGAGTAAAAGTAAAAGGCTGGAGCAGAATATATTATGCTTCAGCTAAAATTTAAAAATCAGGGGTAGCAATCCTTATCTCAGACAAAGTGCAGGCAAAAATAGATCTCATTAAAAGAGATAAGGAAGGAAATTACATCTTGATTAAAGGTACTATAGATAATGAAGTAATATCAATATTAAATATGTATGCGCCAAGTGGTATAGCATCCAAGTTCTTAGAGGAGAAGTTAAATGAGTTACAAGAAGAGTTAGACAGCAATACTATACTAGTGGGGGATCTGAATCTCGCCCTCTCAGAATTAGATACATCTAGCCAAAAAATAAATAAGAAAGAAGTGAAAGAGGTGAATAAATTACTAGAAAAGTTAGACATGATAGATGACTGGAGAAAATTGAATGGGGATAGAAAGGAATATACCTTTTTCTCAGCAGTACATGGCACACATTCAAAAATTGACCATGTATTAGGGCACAAAAACATCATAGTCAAATGTAGAAAGGCAGAAATAGTAAATGCATCCTTCTCAGATCATTATGCAATAAAAATTACATGTAAGAAAGAGCCAGGGAAAAGTAGAATGAAAATCAATTGGAAACTAAATAATTTCATTCTAAAGAATGAATGGGCCAAACAACAAATCATAGAAACAATCAATAACTATATCCAAGAGAATGACAATAATGAGACAACATACCAAAATCTATGAGATACAGCCAAAGCAGTGCTTAGGGGGAAATGTATAGCTCTGAATGCTTACATGAATAAAAAAGAGAAAGAGGAGATTAATGAATTGGGCATGCAACTTAAAAAGCTAGAAAAAGAACAAATTAGAAATCCCCAATTAGATACTAAACTAGAGATACTGAAAATTAAAGGAGAAATTAATAAGATTGAAAGCAAAACTCTATAGAATTAATCAATAAAACTAAGAGCTGGTTTTATGAAAAAACAATAAAATAGATTAAATATTGGTTAATTAGATTTAAAAAAAGAAAGAAGAAAACCAAATCACCAGTATCAAAAATGAAAAGGGTGATGTTACCACCAATGAAGTGGAAATTAAATCAATAATTAGGAATTATTTTGCCCAACTGTATGCCAATAAATTTGACAATCTAAATGAAATGGATGAATATTTACAAAAATACAAACTGCCCAGGTTAACTGAAGAGGAAATAACATCCTTAAGTAAACCCATATTAGAAAAAGAAATTGAACAAGCCATTAATGAACTCCCTAAGAAAAAATCCCCAGGGCCAGATGGGTTCACAGGTGAATTTTACCAAACATTTAAAGAACAATTAATTCCAATATTATACAAATTATTTATAAAAAAAGGTGAAGAAGGAGTTCTACCAAATTCATTTTATGACACAAATATGGTGGTGATACCAAAACCAGGAAAAGCAAAAACAGAGAAAGAAAATTATAGACCAATTTCCCAAAAGAATAATGATGTAAAAATCTTAAATAAGATATTAGCAAGGAGATTACAGCAAGTGATCACCAGGATAATACACTATGACCAGGTGGGATTTATACCAGGAAAGCAGGGCTGGTTCAACATTAGGAAAACTATTAACATAATCAACCACATCAATAAGAAAACCAACTAAAATCATATGATTATCTCAATAGATGCAGAGAAAGCTTTTGACAAAATACAACACCCATTCCTAATAAAAACACTAGAGAGTTTAGGAATAGGTGGAACTTTCCTTAAAATAATAAACAGTATCTACCTAAAACCATCAGCAAGCATTATATGCAATGGAGATCAATTAGAGGCCTTCCCAATGAGATCAGGGGTGAAACAGGGATGTCCATTATCACCCCTATTATTTAGTATTGTCCTAGAAATGTTAGCTTTAGCGATCAGAGGAGAGAAAGGAATTAAAGGAATTAGAATAGGCAAGGAGGAAACAAAACTATCACTGTTTGCAGATGATATGATGTTATACTTAAAGAATCCTAGAGAATCAACTCAAAAATTACTTGAAACAATTAACAACTTTAGCAAAGTAGCAGGATATAAAATAAATCCACATAAATCATCAGCATTATACATGACCAACAAAGTCCAGCAGCAAGAAATAGAAAAAGAAATACCATTTAAAGTAACAGTAGATAATATAAAATACTTGGGAGTCTACTTTCCAAGACAAACCCAGGAATTCTATGAACACAACTACCAGACACTCTTCACACAAATCAAATCAGATCTAAATAATTGGAAAGATATCACTTTTTCATGGATAGGCAGAGCTAATATAGTAAAAATGACAATACTGCCTAAATTAATTTACTTATTCAGTGCCATACCAATCAGACTACCTAAAAATTATTTTATAGAGCTAGAAAAAATAATAACAAAATTCATCTGGAAAAACAAAAAATCAAGAATATCCAGGAAAATAATGAAAAAAAATTCACAGGAAGGTGGGTTAGCAGTACCAAACATGGAGCTTTACTATAAAGCGGCAGTCATCAAAACTATCTGGTACTGGCTAAGAAATAGAGTGGTAGATCAATGGAATAGGCTAGGCACAGGAAACACAGTAGTAAATGACACTAGTAATGCAGTGTTTGGTAAACCCAAAGACTCCAGCTTCTGGGATTGGAACTCAGTATTTGACAAAAACTTCTGGGAAAACTGGAAGATAGTATGTCAGACATCAGGCATAGATCAACATCTTACACCTTATACTAAAATAAGGTCAAAATGGATACGCAATTTAGACATAAGAGGTGATACCATAGGTAAATTAGGAGAGAAAGGAATAGTCTACCTATCAGATCTTTGGAAAGGAAAACAGTTTATGACCAAACAAGAGAAAGAGTATATTATAAAATGCAAAATGGATGATTTTGATTACATTAAATTAAAAAAAATTTGTATAAACAGAAGCAATGCATCCAAAATTTGAAGGGAAGCAGAAAGCTGGGAAACAATTTTTATGGCCAGTACTTTTGATAAAGGCCTCCTTTCTAAAATACATAGGGAACTAAATCAAATTTATAAGAATCCAAGTCATTCCCCAATTGAGAAATGGTGAAAGGATATGAACAGGCAGCTTTCAGATAAAGAAGTCAAAGCTTTTATTGCCATGTGAAAAAATGTTCTAAATCACTATTGATCAGAGAAATGCAAATTAAAACAACTCTGAGTTACCACTTCACACATATCAGATTGGCTAATATGACAAAAAAAGAAAATAATAAATGTTGGAGAAGCTGTGGAAAAATTGGAACATTAATACATTGTTGGTAGAGCTATCAACTGATCCAACCATTCTGGAGAGCAATTTGGAACTATGCCCAAAGGTCTATAAAACTGTACATATCCTTTGACCCAGAAATACCACCATTAGGTCTTTTTCCCAAAGAGAATATAAGAAGGAAAAGGACCCACATGTACAAAAATATTTATAGCTGCTCTTTTTGTGGTGGCAAGGAATTGGAAATTGAGGGGATGCCCATCAACTGGTGAATGGCTGAACAAGTTGTGGCATGTAAATATAATGGAATACTATTGTGCTGTAAGAAATGATGTGCAGGCAGATTTCAGAGAAACCTGGAAGGATTTACATGAACTGAAGCTGAGTGAGATGTGTAGAACTGGGAGAACATTGTACACAGTATCAATAACATTTTGTGTTGATCAACTGTGATAGACTTGACCCTTTTCAGTAATACAATGGTCTGAGATAGTTCTAAAGGACTCATAATGGAAAATGCCCTCCAAATCCAGAAAAAAGGACTGAGGGATATAGATGCAGATTGAACCATACTATTTCTCCTTTTTGTGGTTTTTCCCTTTTGCTCTGATTCTTCTTTCACAGCATGACTAATCCAGAAATATGGTTTTTTAAGTATTTTATTATTTTCTAGTTACATATAAGGATAGTTTTCAACATTTGTTTTCATAGGATTCATAGTTCCAAATTTTTTTCTCCCACCCTCCCTTCCCTTCCTCCTTCCCAAGATGGAATCAGTCTGATATAGGTTGTATATGTACAATCACATTAAACACATTTCTACATTACTCATCTTGTGAAAGAAGAATCATAGTACAAGGGAAAAAACCTCAAAAAAGGTAGGGGGGACCCAGTCCAAAAGTAGAAACAGTATGGTTCAATCTACATTCATAATTCACAGTTATTTTTCTGGATGTGGAGAACATTTTCTATCGTGAGTTCTTTGAAACTCTTTTGGATCGTGGCACTGCTGAGAAGAGCCAAGTCTATCACCATTGTTCATCACACAATGTTGCTGTTATTATATGCAGTGTTCTCCTGGTTCTGCTCCTCTCAGTCAGCATCAATTCATGTAAGTTGTTCCAGGTTTCCCTGAACTCTTCCTGCTCATCATTATTTTTTTAATGTATTTTAGACTTTTATTTTCCAAACTACATGTAAAATCAATTTTTTTTGTAAAAGCAAATTTTGACGTCAATTTTTTTAAAAACTTTGTGTTCCTACTTCTCTTTCTCCCTCCCCTCCCACCCCCACCCCAAGAACTCAAACAATTCAAAATAAATTATACATGAGTAGTCATGGCAAACAATTCTACCTTATCTAGGTTGTGAGTGGAAACAGATAAAAACAAAACTTCAGATTAAGGAATTGTCAAAAAAAATGTGTTTCAGTCTGTTTCCAGATACCATCAGTTCTTTCTCTGTAGATGTACTGCAGTTTTCCTAGGTTCTTCAGAGTTATATTGGATCATTGCCTTGCTGAAAATAACCACGTGCTCTACTGAATTAGCTCAAAGGTCATAACCTCATCAGAGGAGGCTCAAGGAGAGAATAACACACACACACACACACACACACACACACATCCAATAGGGAAGAGTAATCTATTTAACCCTTCAGGAAAGTAGGAAGGGAAAAGGATAAAGAGGGAAGGGTGAATGAAGGGAGGGTAGAGTGGGGGAGGGGCAGTCAGTAGCAAAACACTTATGAGAAGGATTAGGGCAAAATAAGGTAGACAATGGAATAAATATCATTGGAAGGAAATGGAATGGATGGAAATAGTTACGTTGATTGACTACAATGTCAAAATGTATGGTACCTACTCTGCTGGGCTGTTGTGAAGAAAATTCTGTCAAGTTCAAGGTACTACACAAAAATCATGATGAACAGGATGCTATCAAAAAACCTGGAAAGACACACATTAACTGAAGCAGAGAGAAATGTACTGTATACAAAATAACAGCATTAGTGTAAGATGATCTGCAGAAATATGTTTGATATAATTGTACATATATAACCTATATCAGATTGCTTGCTGTCTTGGGGAAGGCTGAGGGAGCGGAAGGAGTGAGGGAGAATAATTTGAAACTAGAAAGCTTATAAAAACAAATGTTGAAAACTATCTCTACATCTAACTAGAAAATGATAAAATAATTTTAAGATTTAAAATAAAGAAAATGTGAAATATCTCATAAGAAAAACAACAGACCTGGAAAATAGATTTAGAATAGATAATTTAAGAATTATTGGACTATCTGAAAACTATGATCATTAAAAAGAACTTGGATATCATATTTAAAGACATTATAAAGAATAATTGCCCCAATATCTTAGATTCAGTGGGTAAAATAGAAATTGAAAGAATCTACAAATCACCTTCTCAAAGAGATTCCAAAATAGCAACTAACCAGGAATATTGTAGCTAAATTCCAGAGCTCCTGGTCTCACTGCAGGCAATGATAAAGACACTATTCAAATATTGTGGAACCACAGGCAGGATCACACAAAATTTAGCAGCTTCAACATTAAGAAAAGCAGAGGGCTTGGAATATGATATTCTGGAAAGCAAAGGAGATAGGGTTACAAACAGGAATAACCTCCTTCACAAAACTGAGTATAATATTTCATGGGAAAAGTTATATTTAGTGAAATAGAGGACTTCAAGCATTCCTGATTAAAAAAAAAGACCAGAGCTGAATAGAAAATTTGACATTCAAACATGAGACTCAAGTAAAGCATAAAAAGGTAAACATGGATGAGAAATCATAAAGGAGTCAATAAGGTTAAACTGTTTACCTTTCTATCTGGAAATATGATACATGTATCTTCCAAGAATGTTATCTTTATTAGAACAGTTTGAAAAATTCTACATAAAAAAGAGGGTACAGGAATGAGTCAATTATGTGGGGATGATCATAAAAAAATGAAGGGTTGAGGAAAGAGATGCCTTTGGAGAAGGGAGAGGAAGAATGGGAATAATTATCTCATATAGAACAGTCATACAAAGAACAGCTTTTACAGTGTAGGGGAAAGGGGGGGTGGCAGTCAACACTTAAACTTTACTCTCATTGGAATTGGTTCAAAGAAAGGAGAATACACACATATGTACACACACATACTCAGTTGAGTACAGAAATATATTTTACCCAATATAGAAATAAGAATGGAAAGGGAAAAGAGAAATTGGGGGGGGGGGTAAATTGTAAGGTGCATTAAGGGAGGCAGTGGTCAGAAGCAAAACAGATTTTTGAGGAGAAACAGGGTAAAAAGACATAGAAAGATAAAAAGAAGAAAATATGATAGAGGAAAATACACTGTTAGTAATCATTACCGTGAATGTGAATGGGTTGAACTCACCCATAAAATTTAAGGGAATAACAGAATGAAATAGAAACTAGAATCCAACAATATGTTGTTTATAAGAAACAAACTTAAAACAGAAAGACACACACAGGGCTAAAAAAAAAAAAGGTAGGGTAGGGCTATAGCAGAATCTATTATGCTTCAGCTGAGGTAAAAAAAAAAGGCAGAGGTAGCAATCATAAACTCAGACAAAGCAAAAGTAAAAATAAATCCAACTAAAAGAGAACTTCAGAGAAATTACATTTTGCTACCATAGATAATGAAGTAATGTCAAATTTTTAAAAATAATTTTCTCTGATATAGGGTTCATTTCTCAAATATAAAGAGAACTAAGACAAATTTAATCCATAATTTTAAAAGAACCATTACCCAATCAATAATAACAAATAGCATTTATATAGTACCTTCAGCTTGTAAAAAGCTTTACATATATTATCTCATTTTATCCTTACAGCAACCCAGGGATGTAGGTGCTATTATTATTCACACTTTACAGGTAAAGAAACTGAGGCAGAGGGTTAGGTGACTTGCCCAAGATTATACAATTAGTAAATGTTTGAGGTCAAATTTGAATCCAGGTCTTCTAAGATTCTGGGTATACTACTCTAACCCCTGTGCCACCTGGCTGCCTTTATATGGCCACCATATTCATAAGCAAAAATGCTTTGGCCTGTGAGGTAATCAGTGCCATCTTCTGAAATTAATGTCCTCATTCTTGTTTGTTTGTTTGCAGGGCAATAAGGGTTAAGTCACTTGCCCAGAGTCACACAGCTATTAAGTGTCGAGTATCTGAATCCAGATTTGAACTCAGGTCCTTCTGAATCCAGGGCTGGTGATTTATCCACTGCACCACCTAGTTGCCCATAATGTCCTCATTCTTAAAGAAAATTGACCCCTGTATGGATAAAGTTGCTATAGAATTGGTGGAAGTTGCCATAGTGAATGAAACTACAGGATCAGCAGAGTGCCACTGGAGTTCATGGCTTTCACAGTCCCTGCCAAATTAAGGCAGTATACTGCTGAATTCAGAAGATTCTCTTCAAGATTTCCTGTCCATTTATGATCTTAAATTATTTCTCTTTCCTTACAGAAACATAACTACCTGCCTTTCCTGAAATATACCCAAAGCTGAGGTTGAAGAAGATGGGGTATTTAGAAGCCTAAGCAAGAGAGTTGATTGTCACCATGTAGGAAGGTGCATCTTGTCCATAGATCAAATGGTAGTCCTGGAGTTAGGAAGACTTGAGTTTAAATCCAGCCTCCAACATTTACTACTATTTAACCTTGAGCAAATTCACTTAACCTCCATCTGTCTCAATTTCCTCACTGTAAAAGAGGGATAATGATAGCACCTATCTCACAGGGTTGTTGTGAAGATCAAATGAGATATTATTTGTAAAGTTATTAACCCAGTTCCTAACAAATAGCAGGTGCTTAATAAATATTTCCATAGCTTCCCTCCATGTTAATTTAAACCATACCACCAATCCTTCCTTGGTGGACTTCAGACTAGTTTGGGTCAATTTCAGTATTTTGTAGGAGAACATGAAAGTCCCTTGGGACAAATGGGCTGGGATGCCCCACAAGGGTCACTCCTTTTTGAAGTGATTTTCATTGAGACAGCAGTAATTTATATAATCCCAGTAAATGTGCCAACCAAACTAACTCACTGATAGTGAATGATATCTGTGATGAAATAATGGGATTTAGCAGATAATTTAGCAGATAATTTAGCAGATTAATCTCCAGACCCACCTGGAGATTAATCTAGACTGATTGAATCAAGTGAGAGTGATTGACTGCTGATTAGCCTACTTCAAATTGACTGAATTGTAATCACAACTGGCTAGCCCTTAAGAAAGTATTGTTCTCAGAAGCTAGACTGTGAACTCAACTTGAGAACACCTTCAAAACCAATGGATTTGGATGATGCCAACCTATCAGCTTGAAGCAGTGTGTAAGGACCGCCTCTGTTCCAGACCTATAAAGAGCTTCCACAATCAGCTTGCTGGAGAGTTTGTAATTGAAACAGGCTTGTGGCAGAGGACTTGAGGAAGAACAAGACCAGGCTGGAACTCTAGGCTAAATAGGCTTTTTTCTTAATTTTCTGAACTCCATGTGAATACCTGTATGCTTTAATAAATGTTTAATGCCCAAAGACTGGTGCTAAAGCTTTCTAATTTAAGGCGACCACAATCTAGATTTTAAACATCACATATCCTAGAGCCCTGAGGACATAGCTGCACTGGACCAAAAGGCTCACACTTGGGCACACAGCATTCATTCCAAACATAGTTCTTTCCCTGTTGACATTCCTTTTACTCCATATTCTACTCTAGTCTATTCCATATTCCTACTCTATTCCATAGACTACTTTAGTTGCCAAGACAGACAACTTTTGTTCCATTCCAGATGCCAAAACGAAGTTAAAACTACAATAAGTAGCCCACCCAATAAAAGTTACATGAAAATTGGGCCCTCTTCTACATGAGACTTTGGGACATCTGCCTAATACCTACTGTCAGAGAACTTTAAAAAATATATTATTAACCATTCCACAAAATCTGCCCTTCCATTAACAATTATGAATCTTGACAGGTGCCTGTCACCTACCCTCACTCAGAATTGCCTTGCCACCCAACCCTTGCCTCATCCCTTTATGTTTTTTATGGTTACAACATCTTTTTAGTATCCTAAACAAAAGAATGAAGCCTCCAATACAGGCTATTGCATGGAATTAAACTTCATGGTTCTGGGCTCTGAATAGCATTTTCTGTGTACGAAAGGTTTTTGTTTTCCCTTTAGAATATTTGCTAAATTAAGCTTTGGGAGCAGGTCATGGAAAAGGGAGAAAGCTACCTTGTAATTTCTAATCATTCCCAAGGCATATGGGAATAAAAATATGTTTATTTAAAATATAGAGATAATAGAACAATAAATGCCAAGTTGATTTTTAATCATGTTTCTATAAGAAGAATATCAGAAGCACTAAAGCCTAAAATAGGCTCAGGTACACAATGAATGCTAAAGACAATAGGTGTCTGTTAGCAATATTGGAGCAAAGAACAGACTGCTGTTTCTAAGTATTTAAATAGGTTGTTGTATGGAAGAGAGATTAGATTTATTTTTCCTGGTCCCAGCAAGTGAAAAAGGAATAAGGTGATAGGTACAGACACATCAATTTTAACTAGATATTAGGAAAACATTCTAACAATTTGAACCTTTGAAATAGGGAATGAATATTAGTGGGTTTCTATTTATTGGATATTTTTAAATAAAGGCTGAATGCTTGTCGTGAGAGAATGACAGAATTGCTCAGGTACAGGCTGGACTGGAAGACCACAGAAATCCATTCCAACTGGGAGTTACTGTGATAAGAAGGAACTTCCTAACAATTGGACCTGTACCCTAAGTGCAATGAGTTGCCTCAGAATAAGGTAAATTCAAATCAGGATTCTGTGAAGATGGTGCAGTAGGTCAGAAAATTCCAGGCTCTTCAAATTTCATCCTCAAATAGACATAACATTGCCACATAATGAACACAAAGCCACACAATTAAAGGAGTAACATTGTCATTCTAAGACAATTTGAAAGGACCTCAGGAAAGACATAACCTCCAGGAACTGAGGTTTGGCCTGAGTGAAATGTAAATACATCCAACCTGTCTCTGCTGAATTAATAAACAGCAGGTCCTGGGGGCAGGTGAAGTCAGGAAACAAAGTAGGCCTTGGGAACTTTCATCTCACAAACTTTTACCTCATAAACTTTCATCTAATGAACAGCTGGATGATGAGATGGTTGAGTGGGGGAATATTGAAAGAACCCTGCTGTTTGTGGATGTCAGACCTAGTGATGCTGATCAGACATGATCCCAGGCTGCAAGCTGAAGGCAAGGAGGAGAAAGCACATTATGGTGAGTGCAGTACCACAGAGATCAAGATTATTTTGGGGGCAGGAGGGCAGCTAGGTGGCTCAGTGGATAAAGCACCAGCCCTGGATTCAGAAGGACCTGAGTTCAAATCCGGCCTCAGACACTTGACACTTACTAGTTGTGTGACTCTGGGCAAGTCACTTAACCTTCATTGCCCTGCCAAAAAAAAAGAGTATTTTGGGGACAGTGTATCTGGATGCCCTAACTGTGGTTTAGGGGAGGAGAGGAGTGCCTGAGGTGAGGTCCTGTACGTGATTCAGAAAATAATAGAAAAGAGAACCTGAAGCCTGGGGCACCATTATCCACAATGTGGGAATAAAACTTCATTGCATTAATAAGCTACTAAAAGTAAAATAAAATAAAATAAAAATGAGTAAGGAAAGAAAAGAACCTAATCATAGAGAGCTATTGTGGTGTAAAAGAAGATCTGGGTTCATATTCAGAGGAAGGCAGTGAGGTAAAAAAAAAATGCCACTCCTATGTCAAAGAGTAATGTCAAATGGTCACAAGCCCCAAAAAAAGTTCTAGGAAAAATTAAAAAGGACTTGAAAAATTGAATGAGAGATTAAGGAAAAACAGAGGAAAAATAAAAGCAATACAAGAAAAGTAGAAAAATAAGGTTAAACAACTGAAAAAAGATGTCTAAAATCTTAAGGAAGAAAATGCCTCCTTGAAAACTAGAATTGGGTAAGGAAAATCAAATGATGTTGTAAAACACCAAGAAATAATAAACTAGAAAAAATAGAAGAGATCTGAAATATCTCATTAGAAAAAAAAACTGATCTGGAGAACAGATCAAGAAGAGACAATGTATGAATTGTTGGACTGTGTGACAATTATGATAAAAAATAAAATATTACAAAAAATATTAAGGAAAATGACCTGAAGTTTTAGATTAAGATAAAGGAGAAATAGAAAAAAAAATCTACCATTTACCACCTGAAAGAGGTCTCAGGAGGAAAATTTATAGGAATGTCATAGCCTAGTTTCAAAATTCCCAGGTTAAGGAGAAAATATTGCAGGCAACAAGAAAAAATATAAACACTACAGAGATAAAATCATGATTTCACAACAACTAGAAGCTCCTACACACATACAAAAAAAAATCCATAGGTCTTGAAACATTATATTTAAAAGAGCAAAAAAGGTGGGGTTCTGACCAACAATAAATTACCCAGTTATGTTAATAGTTCAGCTTATATTTAACCATCCCAGAACTCCTGGTATAAATACCACTTCATCATAATATATAATCATTGTAATATATTATTGTAATTTTAGCTAATATTTTATTTAGGATTTTTGTTTCTATATTCATTAACAAAATTTGTCTATAATTTTCATTTTCTGTTTTTATTCTTCCTAGTTTGGGTATCTGTATCAGATTTGTTTCATAAAGGGAATTTGGCAGGATACCTTCTAATAATAATAATAGGTAAAGAACTATTATTCCAAATAATTTATTTAATATTGGAATTAGTTAATCTTAAAATGTTTGATAATATTCACTTATAAATCCCTCTGGTCCTGGTGCCTTTTTCTTAGGAAGCTAATTTATGATCTGTTCAATTTCTTTTTCTAAGATAGGTCTATTTAAATATTCTATTTTTGCTTCTGCTAATCTAGGAAATTTTTATTTTTGTAAATATTCTTCCATTTCACTTAAATTGTTAGATTTATTGGCATATAATTAGGCAAAATAACTCCCTATAGTTGTTTTAATTTCTTCTTCATCACTGGTATATACACTCTTTTCATGTTTGATACTAGTGATTTGGTTTTCTTCTCCCTTTTATTAATAAAATTAACCAGTAGTTTATATATTTTATTTGCTTTCTGATGAAACCATCACTTAGTTTCATCTATTTATTCAATGGTGGGGTTTTTTACTCTTGATATTATTAATCTCACCTTTAATTTTTAGGATTTTCAATTTAGTGTTTAATTAGGGATTTTTAATCTGTTCTTTTTCTAGTTTTTTTTAAATTACATACCTAATTCATTAGTCTGCTATTTCTCTATTTTATTGTTTTAAACATTTAAAGATATAAAATTTCCTCTAATAAATGCTCTTGTATCCCATAGGCATTGATATGATGTCTCATTATTTTCACTCTCCCTGATGAAATTATTTATTGTTTCTATGATTAGTACTTTAACCCACTCATTCCTTAAGATTAGGTTTTTTAAAATTTCCAATTAGCGTTTAATCTATTTCCTTGTTCTCTTGTTAAATATAATTTATTGCATCGTGATCTAAAAAGGATACTTTTAATATTTCTGCTTCTCTACTTTTAACTATAATATTTTTGTACCAATATATAATCAGTCTTTGTTAAGGTATCATAAATTGCCGAAAAAAGGTGCATTCCTTTCTATTACCATTCATTACTCTCTAGATACTTATATATCAAGTTTATCTAAAATTCTATTCATTTCCTTAACTTCTTTCTTATTTATTTTTGGGCTAGATTTATTTAGTTCTGAGAAAGGAAGGTTAAAGTCCCCTACTATTACAGCACTACTATCTACCTCCACTTATAATTCATTTAACTTTTCTTTTAAAAATTTAGATGCTATAGTATTTGGTGCATGTAGGTTCATTATTGATATTGCTTCATTGTCTGTGGTACCTTTTATCAAAATATTTTAACAAGTTGGAGTGCCTAAATCATCTTGATTATCATAACTACCCAAATTAACTACAAAGGACCTATGAAGGAAGCTACTATCTATATCCAGAGAAAGAAGAGATTAAGTACATGTATAGAATGGTTTTACATATATAGACATATATGTGACTGATGGTAGCCATCTGTAGGATGGGAGGAGGGAGAAAAGGAAAAAAGGGGGAAAACATTGTTACATGATAACTTTATTGTATATTTAAAAGAAATAGCAATTTGTACAAAATAGATTTGCAGTTTTGTGTACAATCATCTTTTTATATCCTAATATATTATGGAAATACTTGTTTTATTTCTTAAGTTCCAAATTAAATAAATAAAATTTAAATATTTAAATTTAAAAGATGGTAAATTTCATGTTATTGTAAGATTTTAATGCAGAGGACACATGATCACTTTTAATCAATGTCACAGAGAGGATTCACATTCTGGTATGATTTGGACCCCTGAGGTCCCTTCCATATTTAAAATTCTGTGGTTATGTAAAACCATCAGTATATCAGTTTAATATATAATTGAATCACAGCATAAATGTTATCATTTTCCAAATCCCATTAGCAGTGGCAGGTTGATCCCCCAGAGTTTGTGTGGTTGATTAAATCTTCCCTCTGGATCCAGGAGTAACTTGGAGTTGAGGGAATGATGCATCTTATACTATACTTCCTGAGATCCTTTCTAGTGTTTTCTTGATATTAATCAACTAGTTGGCATCGATGAGATTTTACAAAAAGGATTTTTATTCAGTAGGTTTCATAAGGACAGAAGTTACAAAAAAAATCCCACCCCAAGTGGCACTCTCCCCTTACACATACAGGAACCCTGGAGAAATTGGGCTCAAATAAAGAAAACAAAGGTATTAAGCCAGTGAACACATGAGGATAAGCGAGTACTTTGTAATTCCTGGCTCTGGGATTTTTCCCCTTTGTGAAGACTGAATAAAACTTGTTTGTGGACACGACTTCAATGATAGATGAGTTAATTTCCCGATGAGCTAACCTGGATCCTCTCAGGGACTGGCATCTCCATTGCAGTCTGCCCTTTAGAATCTATCATTCCTTGTCATTTTGTCCTTGGAAATTTCTCTTCTCAATGTGCATGCTGTGAATTCTTCAGTTGCCATTCAACTCTGACCAGTTGTGACTTCTGCTGGGACTTAGGACCTTCCAAACTAATATGGTTTCCTAGGCACTCCCATCTCAGATACTCCTTCATCTAAAATCAGAAAAAAAAAAGGGGGGGGAATTCACCATGAGTTCACAGAAATGTGGCAGAATAAGGAAGAAAGTAGTTAAGTGATTCAATGGCTAGAGCACTAGAAATGGAGTCAGGAAGACCTGAGTTTAAATCAGATTCAGATACTTACTAGCTGTGTTAATCTGGGCAATTTATGTAACCTCTGCTTGCCTCAGTTTCCTCATCTGTAAAATGTAAATAATAGCCTCTACTTTCCAGGGTTGTTGTGAGGATCAAATAAGAGAAAATTTGTAAAGCACTTTACAAGCTTAAAGGACTATATAAATTCTAGCTATTATCTTCACTCCCTCACTTGGTGGCTCACCCCAATCCCTCCCACTTGAAAGCTGTCAATAAAGATTTTGTATTCAAATCTTTTGTATGTATAATCAAGTATAGATTAGCTTTTCCTGAGTCACTAGTCATTTTGGCTCTGAAGCCAATTGGAAAGCTTTTCATCAGTACATAGTACTAGCCAAAATAGGCTTCCAAAACTCCATGTGGGGGATTGTAGCAGACAGAGAATATCTGCACAGGAATTAAGGACAGTACCTAAATCTTTCCATTATGTGCATGTGTGTGTGTGTGTGTGTGTGTGTGTGTATAAAGACAAGGAAAATAAGTGAAAAACAGAAAATTTGGACAAGACTTCAAAGGACAAAAAAGAAACAGCAATGAAATCTAATAAAAGTTATCAAGTTAACATGGTTTTCCTAACATTTGTGGAGTTCCATATTATTTTATCATATAATCAGATAATATAATACTTATATTTGTGAAAGGTAATATTGACTTTTTGTTTGTTTGTTTGTTTTTGGGCAGGGCAATGGGGGTTAAGTGATTTGCCCAGTGTCATACAGCTAGTAAGTGTCATGTCTGAGACCAGATTTGAACTCAGGTACTCCTGAATCCAGGGCCGGTGCTTTATCCACTGTGCCACCTAGCCACCCCTAATATTGACTTTTAAATGGACATAAGTATCTGATATCATGATTCAAAGAGAAGACTTGAGCAACAAACTTCGCTATAAAAATTGAGATTATTCTGATGTGAAGAGAAATCCTGAGCAATTTACAAATAATTTGCTCTTAAAGAATCCAGAATCCCAGAGCCAGAAGGAACCTCAGAGGTTGTCTAATCTAAGCCTAGCCTGAAAAAGGATCCCTTCAATAGCATCCCCAATTATCGATGATCCAACATCATCTTGAAGACCTCTAGTGGGGGCCAACTCACTCTCACCCAAGAAAGCCCATTGGAAAATGATAATGAATACTTTTATGGAACTCTTAGAGGGAGTCTTATTAGGAATTACTAGTGATTATTTAGTTATATTCTAATATATCCAGGAAGAGTATAAGATTTTAAACATTTCTACCTATATATCTCACATCCCCTCCCATACATTACTGACACCTGAAGGAAAAGGCAAAAGGTTAATCACAGTGACTCATCCACTTTCCAGCTCTCTGGACACTTCTTCATCAGCAGCATCACATAATATCATTCTCCTCCCACCTGATCCCTTTACAGATGCTGCTGTAAAAGGAAATTAAATACACCAAGCTGAGTAAGGCTTGCCAGGAATACATCTATGTGAACATAGGGAAAAGGACATGGGTATACATCATCTAAATCTACCTGTTCCTTGGCGCTGAGTGTGCATACAAAAGATGTAGCTTGAATGATGCAGGTTGGCTAATCACATTGGTCAAGTCAATCATGTAATTACTAGATCTCTCATGTGTTTTGTGCTGTTGTAGCCAGGAACAAAGAACTGTACATGTGTCACAAATGATCTCAGTATCCTTGATCATCGTCTGTCATCAGTTCAGTTGAAGACACATACTGTAGGATATATATATATATATATATATATATATATATATATATATATATATATATACATATATATATATATATAGTCAGTAGAGTGATGAATTTATACATTATGAACACCAACAGCATTGCTTGATTTTACTTTTAAATAGAATGTGAAGCTGTTAGTTTTACAGTAATAAAACAGAACCCTTTCTTAGATTTTATGCCAATTCTATTTTTCTAAGATATTTAAATATTTTATTTCCTATTCCATTAATTTGGACAATGTATACTTTTTTAATATGCATCCATTTCACTTAAATTGTCATATAATTGGGAATATAATTGGGCAAAATAACTTCTAATAATAGTTTTATTTCATCCTCATTGGTGGTATAATTCATCCCTTTTATTTTTTATACTAGTAATTTGGTTTTCTTCCTTTTTTAACCAAATTAAGGAAGGGGTTATCTATTTTATTGATTTTTTTCATAAAACCTACTCCTGAGTTTATTTATAAGTTCATTGGGTTTTTTTTTAATTTTCAATTCTATTAATCTATCCTTTGATCTTTAGCATATCCATTTTGATGTTTAGTTGCAGAATTTCAATTTTCTAGTTTTTTTTAGTCACATGCCCAATTCATTGATCTGTTCTTTCATTGATTGATATGAGTATTTATAGTTATAAATTCTCCCCTAAGTACTGTTTTGGCTTCACTCATAAATTTTGGAATGTTGTGTCATTGTTGTCATTCTTTTTAATGAAATTATTGATTATTTCTCTGATTCATTTTTTGACACACTCATTCTTTAGGATTAGATTATTTAGTTTCAAGTTAATTTTTAATCTATGCTTCCAAAGTCCTTTATCAAATGTAATTTTACTGCATTATTATCTGAAAAAGGTGCATTTAATAATTCTATTTTCTACATTTAGTTGCGAGGTTTTAATGCTCTAAAACACAGTCAATTTTTGTGACATTACCATGTGGAGTCAAGAAAAGAAGTATATTCCTTAATATTCCCATTCAGTTTTCTCCAAGTCTATCATTATCTAACTTTTCTAAGATTCTATTCATCTCCTTGACTTCTTTCTTATTTATTTTATGCTTAGATTTACCTAGCTCTGAGAGCGTAAAGTTGAGGTACCCGACTAATATAGTTTTACTGTCTGTTTCTTCCTGTAACTTATTTATCTTTTCATTTAAGAATTTTGATGCTATGCTATTTGGGATATATATTTTCGTATTGCTATTACTTCATTGTCCATGATTCCTTTTAGCAAGATGTAGTTTCCCTTTTAATCCCCCTTTTAATTAGGTCTATTTTTTTCTTTTAAATATAATTTTATTTTCCAAAATATATGTAAAAACAAATTTTAACATCAATTTTTTAAAACTTTGTGTTCCAACTTCTCTTCCTCCTTCCCTTTCCACCCCCCACCCACAAGGACTCATGCAATTCAAAATAAGTTATACATAAGTAGTCATAGAAAACATTCCCACATTAGCTAGGTTGTGAGTGAAAACAGTCAAAAAAAAAAAAAACCTTCAGATTAAGGACTTGTCAAAGAGGAAAAAAAATAAAGCAAAATTTTTAAAATGTGTTTCCATCTGTTTTCAGATACTATCAGTTCTTTTTCTGTAGATGGGTTGCAATTTTCATAAGTAATTAGGTCTACTTTTTATTTTACTTTGCTGAGATCATGACAGCTACCCACGCCTTTTTCTACTTCAGCTTGTGGTAAAAAGTTTTAACAGTCGGTTAGATAATGGAGACGCCAGTTTTGGGGGTTTTTTAGGACCACCCTTTTGGGGAGGAGACCGACAGCATTGCCTGCTGAGCACTCGACTTCTGACTTCCGGGGTGCGAGCTTAAAAGGCAAGGAGAGAACGGAAGTGGGAGCTTTTTCCTGCTCTGCTGGTCTCCTGGCTGTGCTGCACAGACAGATGCGGACTGGAGTTTGACTCAGCCCGGCTCTCAGTTAACAGCACGTGCTTGACTTGGTCTCTCTCCCCAAAAGTGGCCTTGGGTTTTGGTGAGTTTTATACAGAATATAGACTAAGCCTAGACTTAAGACGATTTGTATTGTATTTCTACTTTCCTATCCTTCTAATCAACATCACCTTGTGACTACCATACAATAAAGGCTCTATCTAGAAAACCAGAAGCTTCTTCCATTTACTAGTCTGGGAGATAAATTAAGGGAAAGGTTAAGTAGGGGAGATTTATGATCTAATATCCAATTTTAATCTCACAAGCTGAAACATAATAGATTCTGTTCTAGTCCTTTATTTTAATTCTGTATGTGTCTCTCTATTTCAAGTATGCTTCTTAAAAACAACATATTGTTGGATTGCAGTTTCTAATCTGTTCTTCTATCCACTTCTGTTTTATAGGTGAATTCAACTCATTCACATTCACATTCATGATTATTAAATGTGCACTTCCCAACATTAAATTTTCTTCTGTTTATCCTTCTCTCTATTTTTATCCTGTTCCTCCTCTAAAATTTGCTTTACTTCTGACTACTGCCTTCTTTTATCTGCTCTCCCTTTTATCACCCTCCCTTTCTTTTATTCCCCTTTTCTCCTACTTCTCTGTTGGATAAGATAGATTTCTGTTAGCAATCAATGTATACATACACACACATATAAATAGAAGCATATGTGTGTATGTATAGTTCCCACTTTGACCGAATTTATATGTGAATGAGATTGAAGATTTTCCCACCTGACCTCCACCAATATCCCCTGCACTGCAAAAACTCTCCTTTGTGTAGCTCTTTGCTGTGAGTGATTTTTCCCATTCTTGCTCTTCCTTCCCTCTTATCCCAGGGCATTCATTTTTCTCACCTATTCATTTTCTTTTATATCATCCCAAGATAATCGACTCACTCCCATACCCTCTTTCTATATAGAATCCTTATAACTGTCCTAATAACAAAATCATCTTGCCTTATAGTAATGAAAACTGTTTAGCCTTATTGACCATCTTATGATTTCTCTTTCATGTTTACTTTTTTATACTTATCTTGAATTTTGTGTCTTAAAGTCAAATATTCTATTCAGCTCTGATATTTTCATCAGGAATGCTTCAAAGTATTTTATTTCATTATGTATCTGGTTTTTTCCCTGAAGTATTCTACTCATTTTTGTTATGTAGGTTATTCTTAGTTGTAATCCCAAAAGTTTTGCCTTCTGGAATATCATTTTCTAAGACCTTTGCTTCTTTAATGTGGTAGCTGCTAAATCTTGTAAGTTCTTGACTGTGGCTCCATGATACTTGAATGATTTCTTTCTGGATTATTGAAATATTTGCTCTTTGGCCTGGGAGCTCTGGAATTTAATTATAATATTTCTGAGTGTTTTCTTTATGGAATTTCTTTCATAAGCTCATCAGTGGATTCTTTTTTTAAAATGTTTTTTGGCAGGGCAATGAGGGTTAAGTGACTTGCCCAGGGTCACCCGGCCAGTTAAGTGTCAAGTGTCTGAGGCTTGATTTGAACTCAGGTCCTCCTGAATCCAAGGCCAGTGCTTTATCCACTGTGCCACCTAGCTGCCCCATCACCAGTGGATTCTTTAATTTCTATATTACCCTCTTGAACTATAATATCAGAGTAGTTTTCCTTGATAATTTCTTGAAATATGATGTCCAAGCTCTTTTTTAATATGACTTTCAGGTAGTTCAATTATTCTTAAATTACCTCTTTTCACTTTTTTTTCCCAGGTCAGTTGCGATAGTACTCCTCATTGTTTCCACTCTCTTTTGACCAAAAGTGCTCCTCTCTTCCCTTGAACTATGACCTAGAAGTAGGTACAGGCAATGGAGTTGCCAAATAGTTGTCTCTAATGGCTTCTATTCCTTCTTGACCAAAAGCGCTCCACTCTGCCTTTGAATTATGACCCAGAATTGGGTATAGACAATGGAGCTATTAAACAGTGTCCGGTCCTGCACCCAGTGCTAGAACAGGGGTCCAGTGCTAGCTAATATCTTTCAGTTACCAGCTGCTGCTGCTTCTATCACTATCACCTAGTCCCATCACTGGTGTTTTATCTAAATGGACTCTGGACTAGCCTCCACCCCCTTTACAGATCTCTCTAGCCACCTGTGTTGTCTTTGGCTGAAAGGATTTCTCACTCTAACTTTTTGTTGACTCTACCACTCCAGAATTCAAGCTGAGGCATTATTTTAAAGGAAGAATGTTGGGGATACTCAAGTGCTTTGTCTACTCCACCATCTTGGAACTGCTTCTAGGAGTCCCATAATGCCTGTTCTTTACCAAAACTCCATTAATCAATAGAACCTTGCTTCTAGAGTCACATTTAAGTAAGATTATCTCCTCACTAACATCTCTATAGCTTTACCCTAAAATTTCTGTCTATTCTATACCTATTCAAGTAGTCTCTAAATCTTTTCTGGATTCTCTATCCTCAGTCCACTGGTCTTACTCTCTACTCTTATCCTAATAAGAGACATACACCTCACAGTTCCTTTAGGATAATATATTTTTTTCTCCTCCTTTGCCCCAGTCTCAGAGGATACATCAACAAGTCCAACAACAAGCATTTATTAAGTGCTTACTGTGTGTCAGGCACTGACCATTCTCTTTCCTAAGGCTAACACATCTACTCATGCTCTTGATCCCATCCTCTCCCATCTTCATGAGGATATTGATCAATTGGTCCTCACTATAGTAAAGAAATCTTTTCATTCTCCCCAACTGATAATCTATCCCACTTATCACAACTATTCCAAACATTGTCTTCTCTTCTGAAGCCTTCCACATCACATTGCCCCCAAACCTTCTTAACCAAGAAAATCAAGGTCATTTAATGTGAACTCTTTATGCTCCTCTTATCTACTCTCAGAACCCCCTGACATAATTTCCCCTATTATCTCCTTTATTCCAGTCTCTTATGAAGAGGTAGCCTTTTAATCTTCTCTTCTCCACAAATTCCCCCTGTCATCATAACTCATTCTCTCTAGTCTTTAATCTCTCCCTAGCTACTGTTGCCTTACCTTCTACCTCCAAATGTGCTGAGATCCCTACCATTCTTTTTTTTGGGGGGGGGAGGCAATTGGGGTTAAGTGACTTGCCCAGGGTCACACAGCCAGTAAGTGTTATGTGTCTGAGGCTGGATTTGAACTCAGGTCCTCCTGACTCCAGGGTCGCTGCACCACCTCACTTCCCCCTGTCCCTACCATTCTTAAAATAATTTCATTATGTTTTCCAATCTCAATTATCTAAAAATCCACACCTCTGATATCTTTTTCAGCCAAATTCCTTTAAAAAGCTATGTGAATTGTTTCCAATGTTTCTCCTCTCACTATTTCTGAATCTTCTGCAATTTGGCTTCTTCCCTCTTCCCTCTTCCCTCTTCCCTTGTAGATGAAATTACATCTACAAAGTTATTTGATGATTTTTGATAGGCACATCTAATGAAATTTTCTCAATGTCATCTTTCTTTACCTATGTGTGGAATGCGACACTATTGACTACATTCTCTGTGTCTTAATATCTCTCTTTTCTCTTAGTTTTCCATGCAATACATTCTCAGTCTCCTTTTCTGGATCATCATCTATGCTATGTTTCCTAACAAAGTCCCAAAGCTTTTGTCCTAGACCTACTTTTCTTTTCTTTCTATACATTTTAACCAGTGATCTCATCATCTCCCATGGATTTAATTATAATCTCTAAAAAAATGATTCACACATATCAGACATCTATATATCAGGCTTGTACCTCTCTACATCTCTAATCACACAACTGCAACTGCCTGTTTAATATTACCTCCTGAATATACTATATGCATTTCAGGCTCAACACATCCAAATCACATCCATTATCTTCCCCACAAAAATCCATCATCCCTTCCAAACTTCTATTAGTATAAAGTGCTAGTCACCTAGTTTCATGACTTCAGTGTTATCCTTGACTCATTCCTGTCATTTACCTCACAAATACAATCCATTTCTAACTACCTCCCCTACATGAGGTCTTTCCCCTCAGCTGCTACTGTCTTCTCCTACTTTATACATTTTTGCATATATCTATAGATGTACATACTATTTCCCTCATTAGAATATAAGCTCCTTAAGGGCAGTTTCATTTTTTTTTAACTTTTGTCTTTATGTCCTCAATTTCTGACAAATAGTAGGTGATTAAAATAATGCTTGCTTAATTGATGATCACTTACACCTTCATCAATCTTTCCTTCTCATATGTAGTCTCTTCTAGTATATGAACATGCTAACTCCTCAAAAGATAATTGTTCCTCTCTCCTCCCCTTCCTTGCTGAAATTCTCAAAGAGTAGTCTACATTTACCAATTCTACTTCCTTAAACCACCCCCCATTCACCCTGTGACTCCCTGATGGCTGTATCCCTACCAATCTACTGAAGCTATTGTCTCCAAGATCACCAATGACCTACTTCTTATTGGACAAGTCCAATAGCCTTTAGCTGGCCCTTATCTTCCCTGGATCTTTTCAGAGCATTTAAAACTGTTGACTTTTTTCTACTCCCTGGCCCTCATATAACTACTCCTCAGCATTCTACACTAATTCACCTTTCTCTGTTCCTACATTTTGGCATTCCCAAAGTTCTGTTTTTGGACTTCTCTTTCTAAACTCTTTCTCATGATAACAATTTCATCTATGTTCATGGCTTTCACTCTCATCTTTATACAGATGATGCCCAAGTCCATGCAGCCACCAAAAAATCTCTTCTATAAGTTCTGGTATTGTGCTTCCAACTGCCAAATGGACGTTTCCACTAGATCTCCCACCAGCACCTCAAAATCAACATGTCTCAAAATGAAATCAACATCTTTCTTCCCTAAACTTTCCCCTCATCCCAATTTCCTTAATTCAGTTACCTGCACCACCTTGTTCCTAGTCATCCAGACTTAAAACAGATATGTCTTTGGATTTTTCCTCTTCCTCAGTACACCTCCAAATAAGCAATACATTGAATCTTAGATATTTTATCCATGATATCTCTCCAATCCATACACTCACACTGTCACTACCTTAGTTCAAGCTTTCATCAGCTCTCACATAGACTACCATAATAAACAACTGTTCTTACTGGTTCCAGTATCCACCTTCTCCAATTCACCTTTTACCTATCAAAATGATGTTCTTAATGTGCATATATGACCATATTATTTTTTGAAAATTTTCAGTAGCTACCTATTACCTATAAGGTAAAATATAAACTCCTTAGCCAGTCATATAAATCTTTCCATAATTTGGTTCCAATCTATCTTCGCTGTATTAGTTCATATAACTTTCCCATTATATGCATACTTCTCCAAATTAAAAGATTAGTTGCTTCATGATCTTACCCTGCAACCTCCTATTTCACATATTTGCAGCTTACTAGTACTGGAATGTATTCTTGTCATATCTTTATTAAAATTCTTATTTTTCTTTCTTCAAATCCTTCTCTTGCCTTGTCAGCTAAAAATAATGGTCTCATATAGTATACATATATATGGTGCCCTAAAACTATTAATCCCATTTCAATAACTTCAGAAGTATAAATTTTGTAAATTTACTAAAATAGCATTCCAATATTTAATTAGGGGGACAGAGCCAAGAGGGGGAGGAAAGGCAGTGACCTCTCCCCAAAATCCCTCCAAATACCTTCAAATAATGCCATAGAAGAATTGTTGGAGCAGCAGAATCAAAAAAAGGAGATACTGAAATAATTTTCTAGCCAAAGACAACTTAGAGGGTTGGAAGGAAAGGTCTATTGTACCAGGATGAGAGTGGAGCTCACTAAGTGGACCTAGCCCCAGCCCTAGCTGGGCTCTAAGCTGTCTTTGGCTAGAAAAACAGAAACCAAGACACAATAAAGCAAATCCAAATGAATGAAACAATAGAGGGTAATGTGAAATATCTCCTTGGAAAAGCAGCTGACCTAGAAAATAGACCCAGGAGACATAATTGGAAAATCATTGGACTACCTGAAAACCATGACAAAAATAAGAGTTTAGACATCATCTTCCAAGAAATTGTCAGGGAAAATTGCCCTGATATTCTAGAAGCAGAAGGTAAAATAGAAATTGAAGTAATCCACCAATCACCTCCTGAAAGAGATCCCAAAATGAAAACTTCCAGGAAAATTATAGGCAAATTACAGAGATCTCAGGTCAAGGGGGAAATATTGAAGCAGCTAGAAAAAAAGGAATTCAAATACTTTGGAGCTATAGTAAGGATAACACAAGATCTAGAAGCATCTACATTAAAGGACTGGATGGCATGGAAATATGATATTACAGAGGGCAAAGGAACTGGAACTATAGACAAAAATGAACTACCCAGCAAAACTGATTATAATCTTTTAGGGGAAAAAATGGGACTTCGAGGAAAAAGGGGACTTTAATGAAAAAGAAGATTTTCAGGCATTTTTGTTGAAAAGACCTGAACTGAATAGAAAATTTGACTTTCAAATACAAGACCCTAGAGAAGCATAAAAAGGTAAACAGGAAAAAGAAATCATGAGGGATATTAAAAGATTAAAATGTTTACATTCCTAAATGGGAAGATAATACTTCTAACTCATAAGAACTTTCTCAGCATTAGGGCAGCTGAAAGGAATATACTTAGACAGAGGGCAGAGGTGTGAATTGAATATGAAGGAATGATATTGGAATGATTGGAATGATGCCATCTGCTGGAGAGCTACTGTAGGAAAGCTCCACCATGAGGAAAAGGCATCTGAGGGCAAGCCATGTGGTCCCGTCCTTGGCTTCAGGAAGTGACGTTTGCTTGTGGGTACTGTCAATCAAAGCTATCAGCCAATTAGCTTGGAGCTGTGTGTGTGGGGACAGGACATTTCCAGTTTTCACAGGAGGCTTGTGGGATTGAGAGAGGTGTGGTTCGCACTCTTTCGTGAGGGAGGACTCTCATGGAGGGTGGAGCTAAAATGCACTCTCCCTTTAATAGATGAATCTAGGCCTTTTTCTCTCTCTTCACCAAATTCTTATTCTCCTTAATAAATGCTTAAAAGTCTAACTCTTGCTAAAGCTTATAATTTATTGGTGACCACTCATTAGAAATTTTAGACAGACTAGCTAGAATTTTAGCCACTTACAATGTCTGTAATGATATTGTTTATCCTTGTTTTTTTATGGGGCAGGCAGGGTGTGGTGGCTTGTGTCTGGGGCCAGATATGGGCTTGGGGCCTCCTGGGTCCATGGCTGGTGCTTTGTCCACTGTGTCATCTAGCTGACCCATCATGACATCTTTAAAATAAGGTTAATGGGGAAGAGGAATGCAGTGGATGAAAGGAAAAGGGAGAGGTGAACTGAGGAAAAGAAGCTCACGTAAAAGAAACAAGTAAAAGCTTATGTAGTGGAGGGAAGATGGGGAAGGAGTGGGGAAGTGAATGAACCTAACTCTCATCAGAAATGGCTCAAAGAGGGAATAACATACACACTTAAGTGGGTATAGTAATATATTTTGCCCTGTGGGAAAGTGGAAAGAGAAGAGGATAAGGGGTAGGGGTGAAGGAAGGCAGGGCAGATTGTGGAATGGAGCAGTAAAAAGCAAAAAAATTTGAGGAGGAATATGGTGTAGGAAGATAGAAAATAGAGTAAATATCAAGGGGAAGGAATAAGGTGGAGGGTAAGACAGTTATCAATAGTAACTGCGAAAGAAATGATGAGCAGGATGCTTTCAGAAGGATGTATGAAAAATGCAAACCATCAACAGAGGAAGAACTGATGGTATCTGAATACAGATTTAAGTATGGTTTTATTTGTTAGCTCATCTTTCTAAAGTTATTTTGTCTCTTTTCTTTCACAACCTGACTAATGTGAAGATATTTTGCATAACTGCACAGGTATGACTTATATTGAATTGCTTGATTTCATAGGGAGGGTTGAGGAGGGAGGGAGGAAAAAAAGTTAGAACACAAAGTTTTTTAAAAATCAATGTGAAACAAATTTGTTTTTGATGTTTTTTACATGTAACTTTGAAAAAATTCTAAATAAAATGAATTTTTTTAAAAAGAAATGATGAGCAGGATGCTATCAGAAAGACTTAGGAAAAATGCAGTCCATCTACAAAAAAAGAACTGATGGTATATAAATTCAAATTGAAGTATAATCTTTTGTTAGTACTAATGTGGAAATGTTTTGCATGACTGCACAAGTATAACTTATATTGAATTGCTTGAGTTCTTAAAGAGGGGTGGGGGGAAGGAGGGAGGAAGAGAATTTGGAACACATAGTTTTAAAAAATTAATGTGAAAAAATATGTTTTTTCATCTAACTTGGGGAAAATTCTAAATAAATAAAAATTTAATTCAAAACTTTTTTAAATTTTTTGTAAATGGGGCAAAAGGGGCAAAGAATCACACTATTTAAAATGCATATATATCCTTTCTAGAATCACAAAAAATAGGATTTTAGAGTTGGGGAAAAAAACTTAGATATCATATCCTCTAACCTCTTCAGTTTGCAAATTAGGAAACAGAGATCCAAGAACTTGCCCACGATCACACAGGTAGTAAATTTTTGTGAGAAGATTAAATGCAGAGTTTATTATTCCAAATCTAATAAGCTTCTACTACATGAAGCTACCTTTCTTTTCCCCTATAATGAGCTCCTTTATATCACACATATTTCTGTACATGACATATGTAACAATTATTCTGACAAGGTTTGACTGGTTGCCTTGTAAGTGGCCCCAACCCATTAAAGACCCTGGCAGTTGCATTGCTTCTCAACTTGGGAAGAAAGGAATCTCTTTCAGGATTAGAACTATAAGACAGATGAGACCTTGACATGATTTTACAGGCTAAGAAAATCATGCTGGAAGACAGAGGGGTCAGGTGATTTATTCTGATCATATATTGAGTATTTAGTAACTGGGGTCTACAGCTAGCATTGAAAGCCAGTTCTAACTCAGAATCAAGTGTCCCCCCATATATCCATATTTATATTGCCAGTAAGGGCTTGGAAGGGTGGTCATGCCAGATCTGTTTTAAGAAGACCTCTCAGCACTGAAATTGCAACTGGCAAAAAGAGATGAAGGGATTCTGTTCTTCAGTGGTTATGATTTTTTCTTCTGTTGTTCTTTTTAAAATACATCTGTGGGGGCAGCTAGATGGCACAGTGGATAAAGCACCGTCCCTGGATTAAGGAAGACCTGAGTTCAAATCCGGCCTCAGACACTGGACACTTACTAGCTGTGTGACCCTGGGCAAGTCACTTAACCTTCATTGCCCTGCCCAAAAAAAAATGTGATGGAGGAGGAAGAGGTAACCAGTAGGCATTCAAAAGATGTAATCATGTTAGGAAATGCAGGAATCAGTGGGAGTAAGAATAGTGGAGATTTGGAGAGTGGAGGGGTGGGGTAAAAATCAGTAGAATCAAAAGCAAAAGCAAAATTGTCATTACACAGAAGTATTCTACAGAGCACCAATATACAGAAAGATCAATTCACAAGTTTTGCAGAAAGGCAAGCTATAGAGACAAGTATATGACATCATGGATAGAATCTTGGATCTCTGAAATTGGGAAGTTATGGAATCGAGTTATTCACTAGAGCTCTTTTCTCTCTGCCAAAACTAGAACCTAGATTTTAAAGCACTTGACTTAATAATTCTTAATTAGAAGAATCTAAAAATAAAGTGAGCAGCCTTAGGAGGAAGCAACTTTCTTTTCATTGTTAGTCTTCAAGCAAAGGCCGGATGATCATTTGTCAGATAGGTTATAGGTCACTTCTTTCCAGGTGTAAGTGGGAACAGATAACCTTTGAGGTTCCCTCAATTCTGAAATATTCTAATTCTGTGATGCTAGAGCACTACCTACTCAAAGCTCACAAACAGGTTATTTGTTAGCTGGGCAGCTCCAACTGTTCTTTCCTTGACCTCTCTGCAGATTTTTATACTCTTAGTCAGTCTCTTCTCCCAACACTCTTTTCTGATGGCTCCTGGTTCTTTTTCTAACAGTATGACTGCTCTCTGTTATCTTTTGCCATATCTGCTTATTATGGCTATTCTCCAAGGTTCTGTCTTGTGCCCTCTTCACTTTCTGCTCTATTATCTTTCATTTGTTGATATCATCAGTTCCCACTGAGTCAATCATCTCTCAGATCTATTTATGTAATCATAACCTCTCTCCTGATTTCCTATCTAACAACTCCAACTTACCATTAGACATTTCAAACTGGATATACAGTAACGATCTTAATCTCAATGTCATTATCTTTCCCTCAAAGTCATTCCCTTTTACTAGGGCACCATCATCCTCCTAATCACATAGGCTTGAAATCTAAATTTCATCTTTGACTACTCACTCTCACCTGCCATATATAATCGGTTAAATCCTGCTAATTCCACATTCACAAAATCTCTCATATACAGCCCCTTTTCTCCTCTTAACGCTAGCTCTCTATTACCTCCAGAATCAAATATGAAATTTTCTATTTTATTTTTAAAGCCCTTAATAAGCTGACCCCTTCCTACCTTTCCAGTCTTTTTACCCTTTACTCTTCACCACCACCACTTACTCTATGATCCAGTGATATTGTCTTCCTTGCTATTCATCACACAAAACACTACCCCACCCCAGGAGAATTCTCCACCTTCTAGCTTTCCTGTCTTCTTTCAAATCTCAATTACGGTCCCACCTTCTGCATGAAGCATTTCCCAGATCCATTTAGTGCTAATGCTTTCCCTCTGAGATTCCTTTCAATTCATCCATTTATCTTGTATATATTTTCTTTATATATAATTGCTTGAATGTTGTCTCCCCGTTAGAATGCTGGTTCTTTGGGAGTAGAATTTGTTTTTGCATTCCCAGTGCTTAACACAGCACTTGGCACTGTGTTTCTTGCTTGTATTTGTATCACCTTAGCGCCTGGATGAAAAGCACAATTAGGCATAATAAGCATGCATTGAATAGTTTTTCATTCATTCAGCTATTCATTCACTAATCCATTTGTTCATGATTCTAGGATGTACCAGAGCCTAGGCCAACTGACAGTACTCAAAATAATCAATATCAGGAGTAGGAAACCCAGGGCTGGTTCCCTCTGGCCAAAAAAGAAAAAAAAAGGATGGAAGAATAGGACAAACAGGTTTTCTTTACTTACTGGAAGGCTCACTCATGCTGCTATATCTCTCCTTCCCTTAGTATACAGTGCCTAATTTAGAACAATGGGCTTGTAATAAGTGTTGGCGACTAACAGATACAAAAAAAAGCAACACCAGCTTCTCTTCAGGAGTAAGGTAAGGCCGACAAACAGCACTTTTTAAGCAAGTGTCCTTTCTGTGGTTGGTTACCAGGGAAACACTCTTTGTCTTCTTCTTTTCAATATTGATTAAAATTCATCCATCTTTCTGACCATTTTGCACATATCCCTCCTTTTCAAATGTTTAATTCTTTATCAGTGACTAACTACACCAAACAGTTTTTTACCTTTTCTTTTGATTTTTATTCTTTGTGAATTTTAACATACTGGACTAATGCTAATCTTCTATGATAGTTATCCAAGCTGAATATCTCTCTTCTTCCTTATATCTATGGGCTGATCAGGATTAAGGTGGGAAGACTTATGTCTTATTTAAATATCAAAGGGAAATACAGTTCAATTCAACAAGCATTCATTTAGTGTCTATTATGTGCCAGGCACTGAGCTAGGTGCCTCAACTTCTTAGGTCCCTTATACTTCTAAATCTATGCTTCCATGACCCAAAGTCCAGCTATAGATAGGGTTTATAGGATCCCTGCCACCTAAGTTGACAGCATATTACCTAGGTTTATGCTCTTATAGTATAATATAAACAGTTAGGGAATGGACTGGATAAAAAGCTGAAACTGGAGTCAAAAAGTCCTGAGTTCAAATCCAACTTTGGACAAATTACTTTACCTTTGTTTACCTCTGTTTCCTCAACCATAAAATGAGGATCATAATAGGACCAACCCCCCCCCCCGGGTTGTTGTGAAAATAAATGAAATAATATTTGCAAAACACTTCATGAATCTTAAAGTGCTATTTAGGTTAATGTTAACTATTATTACCATTGCTACATAAAGTGGCAAACCATGCTTTCACTTACTGTAGTGCACTTTAAAAGCTAATTTTAACATATGACATTGGTGAGAGCAAGTCTGATGGGGAAGCCTATAATGGAAATATCTCAAAAAGGAGCTCAGGACTTTACTGATGAATAGTGACCTGCAACAGAGCTAACCAAAAGCTTCCTGTGGTGCCCAAAGGTGCTGAACAATGTCACTTTCAGCTTTTATCAAGAACTCTCCTGAAAAGAAAAAAGAAGAAATTAGAAGAAATCAAACCAAGATTTCATAAGGGGGAGAAAAGCAAAATTACCTAAAATTATCCAAGATGCCATTAAGAAAGAATACCAAAAAATCCCCTTTATGCAAGGAAACCAATCACAATCTAAAGTAAAAAATAAAAATAAAATTTAATTTAATTTAATTTTTAAAAGCATTTAGCCTTAATGTCAATTTTTCCAGTATATTAAAAGTCCCTCAGGAGAAAATTCAATGAGTCAATTATTGATTGCAAATTTGGGGGCCAGTTTACTAACCCACCCAAAACAAAACAACACATGGTGCTTTTTCTTCTACTTAGTAGCTCCCAAATTGTACTTTCAAAATATTTTAGCCTGAGCTCTACCTGAAAGAAATGTATCATTGTCATTTTACTCCAAAAGCAATTACAGTGAAGCTATTATCAAATCCTCTTTTGAAAGTTCTAAAACAATTGGCATTTATTCACTGTGCAATGACAAGTAATTGCATAATAGTGCCCCAAGACATTAAAGGGGTTTCCAAAGCAGCAAAGAAATTTTTGGGATTCAACTTCAAATTCTTGAACTCAAGAATAAATCATATTTTAATTATTTACAGATTAGTAAATCATCCATGATACTTGGGATAACTTGCTCTTAACTATAAATTTTCTCTCATTCCTCAACTATGTCAATTAACTAAAATTTTAAGTGTTTCTCCAAGCACTCTCTTGTGACTAATAAGGGAAAGCACTAAAGAAACTCCCTGAAATGTCATTTACTTTTTGGCAAACTTTTTAAATGATTTATGTAGTCAGGGAGCTTGGAGGTCCAAAGGCAGCATTCTGATGTTCTCTTATCTTGACTACTAGGAGAAGGCAGGCATCAACAGAAGAGCAAAACAGAGTAGGCAACACTGACTAGCCTAAGCAAGTATCAAAATTTTTCTGAGCAAAGCTTCCATCTCATAGACATGACTTTTTTTTTCTGTCTTTCTTTTTGCATATCTAGCCAGCCCTAGGTCATTTTTCACAACTCATCCAGCTTTCCACTAAGGAATCAGGACCTACCCAGTCTTGCCGTCTGTCATGTCACCGTTGGAATACTTCAATTTTCTTTCTACCTCTTGTTCTTGGCTCTGGATTCAGTAATCAAATGAATATTCTCATTGGGAAATGTGTGGCAATCACCTCTTCTATTGCTCCACTCAGAATTTCTGTGACTGTCTACATCAAAACATTCTTCCCTGACCAGCACTTCACTATATGTGTATTATCATCCTAATAGAAGGTAAACTCCTTGAGGGTAGAGACTGTCTCACTTTTGTATCTGTGTCTTTAGCTCCTAGCATAGTTCCTGGTACAAAGCAAATGCTTAATATAATCTCAGTTATTCATTCATCTCTATGGCTATGAGTCCTAGAAGTATGGTAAAGTGCAGAGAATCCTCATCTCAGAGGCAGAAGCCTAGGTTCCAGTCTTAGCTATTATTAACTGGCCACTAGGCATGTTATTTCTCTGGAACTTGTTTTTAGCATCTACAAAATTGAAGATATTGGATTATGTCATCTCTAGTATCCCTTTCAGCTGAATAATTCTATGATTGTGAGACTTCCACAATCTCCTCCTTATAGCTCTTCATTTTGCCATGTCCTCCTGCATTTATAGCAAGAATAATAGGAAAGAAGTATATAGGGGCAGCTAGATGGCTCAGTGGTTAAAGTGTTGGCCCTGGATTCAGGAGTACCTGAGTTCAAATCCAGCCTCAGACACTTAACACTTACTAGCTGTGTGACCCTGGGCAAGTCACTTAACCCCCATTGCCCCGCAAAAAAAAAAAAAAAGAAGTATATAGCTGCTGCTTTTTAAGAATATATTTCAATGTATGAATACTGGCTACAAGGAAGAAGAGTTGGTAGTTATATTTAGTTATTAGAATGATGGTAAAATAAGGTGTTTTAGGGAGACCTATTCTGCCAAGAAGTTTTGGGTTAAATTGATTGTGTGTGTATGGGGGCGGGGAGGTCAGTTTCCTACAAGGGATACAAATCTCTGGAAATTATTTGTGTTAAAAGCATTTGAATTACCACTACAGTACCCCCTCTAGAGTAAGAAGAAAGGTGGAGTTGGAGTGAGGTGTTAATGAATGAGATTCTACTACACATCAGGTGTAGGTGTTTAGGGACTTAAGCTCCTTTTGACCAAAGAGAGAATATTATATCCCATGTGAAACTATATCTTTAAAGTTCATATATGGAGAGCTAATTTTGTTATTTCTACAAAATAATAATAAAAAGAAACTCCAAATATATAGATACATCTAAATGAGAATATCATTCAATGACAGGGCAATATGGGGCAATATATGTAAAGTGCTTCCCAAACTTCCCAAACCTTAAAGCACTAGATAAATGTGATCTATTAATATCAAAAATATCCTCACACATTCCAACATACTTCTCAAATCCCATCTTTCACTTCTATTAATGATAACGGTATGTTCTAGTCACTCAGTCATTAATCATTGATTAAATGTTTCCTATGGGTCAAACATTGTGCTAAACACTGGGGATAAAAAGAAAGGCAAAAATAGGGTCCTTCACTAATCTACTATTGGTGGAATTGTGAACTGATACAGACATTCTGGAAAGCAACTTGGAACTATGTCCAAAGGGCTGTATACCTGTGTATACACTTTGATCCAGCAATACCACTGTTAGGTTTATATCCCAAAGACATCAAAAAAGGGGGGAAAGGACCTATTTGTACACAAATATTTATAACAGCTCTTTTTGTGGTGGCTAAGATTTGAAAATTAAAACGATTGGCTAAATTCCAATTGGGGAATGGATAAACAAGCTGTGGTATATGATTGTAATGGAATATTGTTATGCTATAAGAAATGACAAGCAGGATGATTTCAGAAAAACCTAGAAAGACTTACATGAACTGATGTATATAGTGAAGTGAACAGGACAAAGAGAACACTGAACACATTAACAGCAATATTGTTTGATGAAGAATTGTGAATGACTTGGCTATTCTCAGCAATGCAATTATGCAAGGCAATCCTAAAGGACTAATGATGAAATATATTACCCATCTCCAGAGAAAGAACTGAGATTTATTGAATACAAACTGAAGCATACTATTTTTCTCTCTTTCATTTTTTTCTTTTATTCATTTCTTCTACAAATGACTCATATGGAAATGTTTTATATGTATAACCTATATCTGATGACCCCACCTCAGGATAGGGCAAGAGGAGAAAGGGAGGGAGGACTGAATTTGGAACTCAAAATTTTAAATAAAAAAAATGTTTATTTAAAACAACAGGGTCACCCAGGAAATGGAGATGTCAGCCCAGTCCCTTCCTACCTTAGCTGGTGGCCCAGCTAGAGCAGAGGATGGCCCCCTGTGGCCCCGGCATATGGACTAGGGTGCAGTGGCCATGAAAGCTGGCAACATGAGGATCTGAAACAAAGGTCATCACCCAGCAGGTGGTATCCAAATAAAAAATGAGAAAAATAGACCATCTTTGAAAACTGAAAAATGATAACAAATCAGAAAAAGTCTAAATATAAGCCACTCTGAGTGAAAGTATTTTATCTTGATTTGCCATCTGTTATGATCTCTGAAAGTTTGGAAAAGGACATAGGAACTAAGAGGGAGAGTTGAAGAATTTCTCAGTCAAGTTATGTTACCTCATTTCAAATAAAAAGGAAGCAAAATACGCTCAGAAATTGGGATGTATTTCTCCTGTCCCAAGTTCAGAATCAACAAATACAGGAGGATACACTTCACTGCATCTTAGCTGTGATGAAAGTTCATTCAAGACTCCCAATACAGTATGTATCAGCAGAGGAAAATTATTAGTTGAAAAAGCAATCAAGGTACATACATTAAATACTATCTTGAACAAAAGAAAAAATTATTGTATCAGATCAAGAAACCCAGCACATCACTAAGAGAGGCAGGGAAATGATTAGGTGTTCAGAAAACCCGAAAAAGGCTCAAAAAGACATTTGTAAGTGAAAGATTCAAGCCACCATTACAAACCATTTTACCTTCAGTTGACCAATATACCTCTTATAAACTATTCCTTTACTAATTTTGCAATTCTTTTGATTTGGATAAATCATCTAGTCTGTAGAAACAAACACAAGCTAAACAAAGGAACAGAACAGATTGTGAAGCAGATAAAGGAAGGGCAGAGCCAAGATGGTGAAGAGAAGCCTCCCATGTTTCCCTCAAAAACAACATTAAGGGGCAGCAGGTAGGTGGTGCACCAGCCCTGGAGTCAGGAGTACCTGAGTTCAAATCTGGCCTCAGACACTTAACACTTACTAGCTTTGTGACCCTGGGCAAGTCACAACCCCAATTGCCTCACTAAAAACACACACACACACAAAAAAACCACAAAAACATTAAATCAAGCTTCTAAACAGACTCTGGAACTATAGAACCTACAAAAAGACAGAGAGACACAGTCCTCATACTTGAGATAATTTAGAGGACTTCGGGAGAGGTCTGTCTCACCTGGTGCCTCAGCATGGCTGGGCTTGGCTCAGCTTGGCTGGGCTTGGCTCAGCTTGGCTTAGCTAGCCTTGGCTCAGTGCTAATCAGCTCGGCACTGCTTGGCTCAGTGGGCAGCTCAACACAGCTGAGAGTGGGGCTAGTCAGAACTGTAAGATGCTAGCAACACTGACCCCTATGCCCCAGAAACAGACCTCAACTTTATAAGTTTAAAAATAGACTACAATATGAATAAAAAACAAAAAAGGGCCCTTACCATTGATAGCTTCAATGGTGAAAAGGAAGACCAAAACTCAAACTCAGATGAGTTTGTCAAAATGCCAGCAAGTGAAGACTCAAGTGGGAAGAGGATCTTGTCTTAATACCAAAAATTCTTCTTTGAAGAGTTCAAAAAAGCTTTTACAAACCAAATGAGAGAGGTAGAAGAAAAAAATGGAAAAAGAAATGAGAGTTATGCTGGAAAAAGAAGCACAAAAATAGATTGAGGAAAACAATTTCTTAAAAAATACAATTGGCCAAATGAGAAAAAAAACTGGCCAAATTGTTGAAAAGAATGGCTGAAAGGGAGGAAAAAATGGCCAAATAATGCCTTAAAAATTAAAATTGGGCAGATGGAAGCTAATAAATAACTCCATGAGACACCAAGAATCTGTCAAGCAGAATCAAAAGACTGAAAAAATAGAAGAAAATCTGAAATGCCTCATTGGGAAAACAACTATAAAATTTTATATCTGAAAACTCCTGACTGCCTGGCTGGCTATCTGAAAGAACTATAGCTAGCTATCTGACTTTCTGTAGGCTATTAGCTGCCTAAGCCAGCCTGTAGGCTTTTATCTGCCTAGCCAATCTGTATGGGGGGCTTCTAAAGATGTCCCAGGTTTGTTAGGCCCATGTGAGCCAATCTGTAGGGCCAGCCCCCTTCGCAATTGCTTCTCCCAGACCAATAAGAAAAAGCCTCTTTCAATTTAACAACAAAAACAGGGTTTATTTATAAGAATAAACTTAGAGATAAGGATAAAGAAAGATATAAGACCGGAAACTTCAGCCGACCTCAGCCAACAAAGTCGGCTGCTTCCTATCCCCCTGAGCTTCCTCTTGCCTCTCCTTCTCCTCTCCATTTGCTGCATCTCCTCCATAGCATCCCCTCTTGCATCTCCTACAGACCATGCCCCTCTTCTTTGCTACTTCTCCCCTTTAGCTACCCCCTGCATCTCTTAAAAAACCTTCATCTCTGAGGAACCTCAGGCCTGCCAACACCCATGCCCCCCAAGCTAATTCGTTGGCAGCACCCAAGGCCAGCTGGGTCACAAAGCTCACCCCCCCCCAACCTGTGCTGGGCACACCCGCTGGATGGAGGGAACCAGGCAGGGCATGAGGTTTTCCATGCTTATCCACACTGGGAAGAAGAACTTGAGGTGTATCCCAGCTGAGCAGGGTGTGGTACAGGAGGCTTGCATGCCCTGGTGGGGGAAGCAGGGAGCCAGGCAGAGCCCACTCAAGGTGGGGGTCTCCAAATCAATTCTGACAGAAATAAACAGTTAATAATCTTAACTGTGAATGTGAATGGGATGAACTCTCCCATAAAATGGAAGCAAATAGCAGAGTGGATTAAAAATCAGAATCCTACAATATATTGCTTACCAGAAACACATTTGAAGCAGAGAGATGTACACAGAGTAATGGTAAAAGGTTGGAACAGAATATATTATGCTTCAGCTGAAGTCAAAAAAGCAGGGGTGAAGCAAATAAAGGGCACTGCCCTCTGTTGCAGCTCCCCCCTCAAAGAAAACAATAAGAAGGGATACCATGAGTACTGCTCCCAGAAATACAAGGTACTGCTCCCCAAAATAGGAGGCTCTCCAGGCCCATCTTCTCACTAAACAACACAGAAACTTTGCATCAAGTATTCAGTATCAAGTTGTTGATGATATCATATTCAAGTTGGTGTATGACTTTGTAGAACACAAAAGCAATATATCCAGAAGAGTAAAATGCAGTATTGGATCTTTTGCCCCCATGATTGGAAATACTTTTAAAAAGAATGAAACTGAAAAACAACTGGAATTGCATGTTTCCCTGAATGACCTGTAATGATTGGAATGATGCCACCTGCTGGAGACTTACTGTAGGAAAGCTCCACCATGAGTAGAAAGCCTCTGAGGGCAAGGCCATGTGGCTTTTCTTTGGTGTCAGGAAGTGACATTTGCTCACGGGTACTGTCTATCAAGGCTACCAGCCAATCAACTTGAGGAGCCTCCCATTTCTGGGAGGAACACACGAAGTAGGAAGCGAATGCTCGCAGAAGAGATTGCTCTCTTTTTGGTTCCTGACCTGGCCATGGTGGAGGCTAGACTCCAGAGGACTTCACAGGGGAGTTGAAGAAATGAGTGTAGAGCACTGAACTTCTCCTAAGGATGTTAGCATTTCAACTTTGCAGCTCACTCTCCACTTTCCATCTCCTACTCTGTTTGGTTTGAACTTCATGGAATAAGATGTCCATGTGCTGGGTACCCCCTATTGTCACCTTCTCTCCACCACTTTCTAGCTTCCTTTCATGTGTTGTCTTCCCCCATTAGATTGTAAGCTCCTTGAAAACAGTACTGTCCTTATTTGTGTCTCCAGCACCTAGCATAATGCCTGGCATGTAGTAATCACTTATTAAAAGCTTATTGAGGGGGGGCTAGGTGGCGCAGTGGATAGAGCACCAGCCCTGGATTCAGGAGTACCTGAGTTCAGATCCGGCCTCAGACACTTGACACTTACTAGCTGTGTGACCCTGGGCAAGTCACTTAACCCCCATTGCCCGCAAAAAAAAAAAAAAAGCTTATTGAATTGAATTGAAGATTTGTATGAACTAACGCAGAATGAAGAGAACCAGGAGAACCAATTAGGCTGTGACAATATCACTGTAAAAAATGTACAATGTTGAAAAAATCAATAACCCTCATAAATGCAATGATCATTCATGATTGTAGAGGTCCAAAGATGAAGAATGCTACTGACTTTCTGACAAGGTGGTGCTAGAATCAAGATATAGAATGAGATACATTTTTGGACATTGCCAAGATAGGAATTTGTTTTGCTTGACCAGGAATATAATTTATAAGGGTTTTCCTTTCCTTTTCTTTTTTTTCATGGAGGTTGGGAGGGAGAATTAAAAAAAAACTTAATTTTAAAATAAAATTTAATTTTAAAAATGTTTCATACACACTAAAATAGTTATAACAACAATTTTTATAGTAGTAAAAATTGGAAACAAAGTAGATGCCCACTAACTGAAGAACAACTAAACAAAGTATGATATATGAATGCATTAGAATACTGTTATGCTATGTGAGGGCCAAATTTAATATATGGAGAGTTAATTGAGTGGCTCACAGTAATATTGGGGTCCAGGAAATGATGAGGGACCTCTAGGTCCAAAGCTCCCTCCCCTGAACTGCCTTTTTAGATACTTCTCCCAGGCCAATAAGAAAGGTGCCTAACAGCCTCTTTTCCACAAATGAATCAGGTTTTATTAATGGGAAAGAAATAAACAGTAAAGGTGAAATTAATAAAATCAAAGACAAGGTAATAGGGAAAAAGAAATACAGATAATCCTCCTAACTCTAACCTAAGTCTATACAATCCCCAAACTCGCTTCCAGTTTAGCTAATTCAAAAGAGCAGAGCTCATATGTTAACTCACCACCTGGGGTCCGTAGCTTCAATTGAAAACTAGATTTGCAGCTAGGGCCTGCAGGATTCATCTGCTCCTGCTGCTTGTACCACTGGAAAAAAAGTCACTCCAGAAGAAACTCAGCCCCCCTCAGTGAGTGTTTACTCTTCCTCCTCCAAAAGGGGAGGTCCTTCAAAACTGCCTGTGGAGAGTGGTTTCTCCTGCTGACATCAGCAGCACATGTCACTCAGGGCAGGTCAGGTGTGTCTCATCCCAATCGGTCTGCCAAATTCCAATAATCTTACCACAGGTATAAAAATTATGAATATAGAACATTGTTCAGACACAGCAATATTGTTTGATGAAGAACTGTGAATGACTTAACTATTCTCAACAATACAGTGATCCAAGACAATTCCAAAGACTAATGATGAAGCATACTATTCACCTTCGAAGAAATAACTGGTATTGATGGAACACAGACTGAAGCATGCTATTTTTCACTTTCATTTTTTAATTTTATTCAAGTTTTCTTTTACAAAATGACTAATATGGTAATGTTTTACATAATTGCACATGGATAACTCATATCTGTTTGCTTATGGCCTCAGGAAAGGGGAAGGAGAAGGAAGGGAGGAGGAATGAAAATTGGAACTCAAAACTATAAATAAAAATGTTTATCATTTTTAAAAAGAAATTATAATAGGAGTTATAGGTTACTATAACATGTTTTGTGCATTTCTAGGTATACAAATGGGTCTTCTCTGTTTTTAGCAATTGTTTTATAATGGAGAAAATAAATAACTGATCTACTTTATACACTGAATACCTTTCTAGAAGAGACCTTCTATGGAAGACTAGACATGAGTCACACCTAACCTCTGTTTTAGAATTCTACTAGACAAGTGAATATGATGAGCCAGAGAATTTGAGAAAAGCCTCCCCATTTGAGATCCAATTCCCACAGAACTGATTCTAGTTCCCTTGAGTCCATAGCCTTGGACTGTTCATCTTTACATTGATATTCTATGACCATGAAGATAGGAAGAAGCTCTAATCAAGGTCTGGGTCAACCCTAAGCAAGTCACTTAGCCCAATTTGTCTCAGTTTCCTCATCTATAAAATTAACTGGAGAAGGAAATGACAAACCACTTCAGTATTTTGCCAAACAAACAAACAAAAAATTTGTTCTCAAAGAGTCAGATACAACTGAAAGAACCACACAAGAAGAAGTCATTGCAAATTAAGGGAAAAACAATAACAATAACCTGAAGATTTACAAATCACTTTCTTCCCAGACACCCTCTTAAGGTAGACAGTTCATGTCTTATTATCCCCACTAAACAAATTCCAAGTTTGCTGTTCTCCAAGTGCACTTCTACCCACACCTGAATCTCAGCCAGCTGATATCAATTTGCCTAGAGGTGTATATATGGCAATCAAAAGAGTTCTATCTAAAAAACTTCATTCAAAAGAACAAGAATAAATGTTTGGAAATGTGGCCTAGAAGCTAAAGTTAAAGGGGAAAGGTGGTAGGAGTGGGAGTTGAATCATAAGTTAAAACTTTGTTATCTGGGGCAGCTAGGTGGTGTAGTGGATTAGAGCACTGGCCCTGGAGTCAGGAGGACCTGAGTTCAAATCCAGTGTCAGACACTTAACACTAGCTGTGTGACCCTGGGCAAGTCACTTAACCCCAATTGCCTCACCAAAAAAACAAACAAACAAAAAAAAAAACTTTGTTATCACCAGCACTGGTCATATCTGCCCTGAGAAGGCTACGACCATGTTGCCCAATTCCACAACAGCCATGATTTCTTGAACCAGTTGATTTCCTGCCAAAATCTTTGTTGACTGAAGCCAGATTATTACTGACTATAGGATAACCAGAGCTTCTTTACTGAAAGTTTTGTTTGTTTTCAATAAAGATGACGGGGTTTTTTAAATCTTTTTTTTTCTACGTTTTATCTACACCTAATTGATATGACTAATCCATTCATTTTATTCATTTTGATAAACACATTATTGTTTCAGTCTTGAGTCAGTATGAATATTGAAAGTCATAAATTAATTCCTCTTGTGGCTTCACTTCTGACTTCCAGGACTTTGTCTATTTGTCATACCACAAAAACCTCTTTACCCTGGAAGTTCATTTTATCCCTGAACTTCATATATTGGAAGTACTCTCCACTCTCTCCCTCTAATTGGCTGGTTCCTCACAGAACCACCATGAGCTGCCTATTTCTTTATTTAATTTTATTTTTAATTCATGGAATAAAACAAGCATTTCCATAACATTGCATAATGGGAAAAGATCATTTCACATGAAACTGCAAAACTACTATGTACAACTTCCTGTTCCTTTCAAATATACAACAAAATTATCATGTACATTTTTTCTTCCCCCTAGAGATAGTTATCATTATACACAAATAGGTGTGTGTATATGTATGCACATATATGTATATATGCATATATCTGTAAAATTATTCTATACACTCCTATTTATCAATGCTTTCTCTGGATGCAGATAGCATCTTTCTTCACATATCCTATAAAGGATATATAACTATAAATGATATATAATTATAAAGTTAATTTGCATATTTATAATATTCAAAATAATTCATTTGCTCACAGTCATTCCTAAAACAATATTGCTGTTAGTGTATACAATGTTCTCTTGGTTCTGTCCATTTCACTCTTCATTATTTTGTGCAAGTCCTTCCATGTATTTTTTTAAATCATTGAGCTCATCATTTTCTACAGCACAGCAGTATTCCATCACAATGAGAACACAACTTGTTCAGCCATTCCCCAATTGATGGGCATCCCTGAAATTCCCAGTTCTTTGCCTACACAAAGATAGCTGCCATAAATATTCTAGAATATATAGGTTCTTTTCCCCTTTCCTTAATTGTCTTCAGAAATAGACCAAGCAGTGGTGTTGCTGGGTCAAAGGGCATAGGTATTTTAATAACTTTTTGGGCATAATTCCAGACTGTTCTCCAAAGTGTTTGGATCAGTTCACAGTTGACCAAAAATGAATTAGTTTCCCAGTTTTTCTACATCCCCTCCAACATTTGTCACTTTCCCCTTATATTATTTTAGCCAATCTGGTAGGTGTAAAATTATATCCAAAGTTGTTTTAACTTGTATTTCTCTAATCAATAGTAATTTAAAGTATTTTTATATGACTATAAATTGTTTTGACCTTTTCATTGGAAAACTGCCTATTTATATACTTTGATACAGCTAGTGAGTGTCAAGTGTCTGGAGCCATATTTGAACTCAGGTTCTCCTGAATCCAGGGCCGGTGCTTTAACCACTGTGCCACCTAGCTTCCCCCTTTATATATTTTAGATATGAGACCTTTATCTCATCAGCTATTTATAAATTTTCCCCCAATTTTCTGCTTTCCTTCTGATCTTGGCTACATTTGTTTTACTTCTATAAACATTTTTTATTTCATGTAATCAAAATTATCCATCTAAGACCTAACTTTGCTCTCTATCTCCTATTTATTCATAAATTGTTCACCTATTCATAAGTCTGATAAGTAATATGGTGTGTTCTAATTTTCTTTTAAAAAGTCTCTTTATATTATATGTTGGCTACTCTTTATAATATATATTGGCTAATACTCTGTGTTATGACCTATCTATTCCTAACTCTCAAAAACAGAGGCCCTCAGGTATTGTGGGTTCCAATTTCTCTGGAATCAGACCCTGCTATGAACTATATGGAAATGATTCTGGCTCAGAAAGAGTACCTATTCTAAATAAGACGTGTCAGGCACATGGCCCATGGGCTGCATGTAGCTTACAAAACTTCTGAGAGCAGCCTGAACCACATTAAAATGTAATTCCTACTTGATTTTAATGTGTTGATATAGTAATGAGAAAGAAATTTGTAAACATGCCTCTTTTTCTAATGCACTATGCAGTCCACAGGAATCCTTATGTAAGATTTAGTTATCCCTGTTTTCATTTGAGTTTAATACCACTGATCTAGATACATTATGTCACCCCTGTGGTAACTTGTACAATTGATAGGGACCCAATTTAGCCCAGCATAGTGACCTGAAGACAAAGTCCCATTCAGTCTAAGTGGAGAAATATGAGATAACCAGCCAAAATATAATGTTTCTACTTCTTCCAGTAGTAGTGAAGATTAGTAGGATGATGTTACATTACTCAAAATTAACGAAGTTAGGTGGTGCAGTGGATGCAGTGGGGCCTGAAATTAGAACAATCTGGGTTCAAATTTGGCCTCAGGCCCTTACTAACAGTTTAACCCTGAGCAAGTCACTTAACCCTCTTTGCCTCAGTTTCCTCATCTGTAAAAATGAGCTAGAGAAGGAAATGGCAAACCATTCAAGTATCTTTGCCAAGAAAACCTCAAAAGGTGCCATGGGGAGTCAAACACAACTGAAAACCAACTAGACATAAATACTATATAATTCAGCTGTAGTGGGTTTCTCTGTGTGTGTGTGTGTGTGTGTGTGTGTGTGTGTGTGTGTGTGGGTGTGGGTGTGGGTGTGGGTGTGTGTATGTAGTATAGTGTAGAATTTTATACTTATCTGGCATGGATGTGACTATAATCAAGACAGATTATGAAGAACAAGCTAGGAAACTGCTAGAATTAATGGAAAACTGAGACAAAAATTGAAGCACACTTCAAACAAAACAGAAGCTGGCTACAGTACCATCTGCTACCAACATTGTCAGATGTATTTCCTAGAAGAGCTGTATGCAGCATCTAGTGATTGTTTCCAGCTGCATACTGAAATAGAACTCCTTCACCCCAGTATCAAAACTATTTACATATGTTCAGTATAGTTGGATCAGAGAAGTTGTCCCCAATCCCCAAATATCTGACTATGAGATCAACCTATTTCTTGACATTATAATCATGACTATACAGATTTACTTGATGATCACATTAGAGATAAGAGGAGGCAGCCCTGTAAAACTTGGACCTAAGAGAAATAGTTCCCCTAACCCTCTATTTGCACAGGAGGCAGATATCTACTGCTCATTGTTAAAGACCAGGAAACAATTCTACACCACTTGCATGTACATTCTACCTCAGCTACCTACAGAATGGTCACACCTTAGACATCACCATCACCCTTTTATACCATTTATATGACCTTGAACTCTGAAATTCTTTTCTTTGATTATTATCTCCTATTCTTCCATCTCATCCTCTGCATCAGCACTCCTAAATCCATTCTTCATCCTCACTGTAACCTCTACTCCCTATCTCTCCCTGTTCTTCTATACCTTTAAACCTTGCTCTGCCTCACTCTCCTCCCCTCACAGTCTCCGCCTCAACCTGGGTTACACTCTGGATCATGCGTACCATCTACTCCTGGAGGTAGACATGATTCCCTGACAATTAGGCCCACTACAAATTCATGTTGTCTAATTTCAGCTGGGTCATCATTGCTATGGAGTAATTCTTTTATTCTTCTCTGATTGAGTCTCTCTCTCCACATTGGATTTCCATATTCGTTCCAAATATTCTATCTTTAAGTCATTAACACTACTCCACACTTTCCTCTCTCTCCAGTAATTTCACATTCTAACTGGAAAAATCAAGTTCTTAATCAAGAGTAGCAAAATTATCCCTGCTTTATATCTCAAAATCCTTCATCATATTTACTCAATCTCTACTTCTTTGTTCCCGTAACTCATGGTCTCTTCTCCTTTGACCTCCTCCCAGAACTTTCTGCCTTGACTATTATTGCATCCCTTTCTCTCTGTCTCAACTTCCTCTCTCCCAATTTATTGAGGTTAAATACAAATATAGGTCTTCACATAACCGTCACCTTCATATTACCCTGTCATTCCATCGAGGTATTTTGCTATATTTCTTACCTTTCCTTGTCAAATGTGGTCCCTAATAAAAAGAGTCATCTACATTGTCTGCCTCTTCTTGAGTACACATTCTCAAATACTTACTATATGGCTTCTGATATCACCATTCTACTACTCAAACTGTTCTTTCTAAAGTTTTCAATGATCTCCACTACAAAATGAGATGAACTTTTCAAAGACTGTGTTCTCCTTAACCTTCCTATAGTTGTTGACACTGTAACCACACCCTCCACTTGGAAATTCTTTCTTCTTTGAAACAGCTATATCTCCTCCTTTCTGGTTACTGTTCTAATCAATCATCTCCTGCCCATTTATCCTGGGAGTCCTTCATGGCAGATATTGGGCCTTCTCTCTTCAAACTTTCTCCTCGCATGTTCCCATATACCGTGAACCGATAAAAAATGATCTCCTTAAAGAGACTGGTTAGTCAGTCAGAGACTAATTTTGTTTGTTGTTGTTATTTAATTTTTGAAGTTCCAATATCTAATTCAGTTCATTTTACCAAGTAAGCATTTAATAAATATTTATTATGTTGAATTGGTTCTGTTATCATGACTATATCTATATAAAACTATATAATATATGATATGTAATTAACATATGCAATGTATAATTAATAATATATTAATTATTATTATTTAACAATAAATAATTAATGGTGACATATGATAATGTAATATGTGATTTATATAACATATGTATTATATATTTTTATGTGTGTGTGAATACACACACACAAAATTCCCAAATCAATATATCTAGTCCTAACTTCCCTCATGAGTTTTAGTCCCACATCTTCCTGGATATTACTACCTAAATGTCCTCTGCATCTCAAACTCAACATGTCCAAAGTGGAAATGCAATTCAACAAATAGTTATTAATTGCCTACTTTGTGCCAGGAACCATGCTAGACCCTCAAGATAAAAGCCCCATTATCATCACTCTTAAATTCTCCCCACTCTAAAACTCATTCATGTTGAAGAGCATCCCCATCCACCCAGTTTTTCAGGTAAGGGTCATCCTGATTCAGTTACCCAATTATCCAATCAATTGCCAAGTCTTGTCCATTTTAACTCCATACCTGGAGATTAATCTAAACTGATTGAATTAAGTGAGAGTGGTTGATTTTGCTGATTAGCCTAGGTCAGGTTAATTAAATTGTAACAACACCTGGCCGGCCCTTAAGAAGGTATTGTTCTCAGAAGCTAAGCACTTTGAATTCAGCATGAGACCACTTTCAAGTCCAGTGAACCAATGGATTTGGATGACACCTACCAATCAGCTTGAAGCAGTGTGTAAGGATTGCCTCTGCTCCAGACCTATAAAATGCTTCCACACTCAGTTGAAGGAGCAGGAGTTCATAGTTATAGCAGGCTTGTGGCAGAGAACTTGAGGAAGAACCCAACCAGGTTGGAACTCCAGGCTAGATAGGCCTTTTTTCTTAATTTTCTGAATTCCATGTGAATACCTGGTATGCTTTAATAAATGCTTAATGCTCAAAGACTAGTGCTAAAGCTTCTAATTTAAGGTGACCCCACATTTAGATTTTGAACATCACTGTAGGAGAGCCAGCCAGGAGTGGTTACAATCTAATTAACTTGAAGTAGACTAATCAGCAAAGTCAATCATTCTCACTTAATTTAATCAGTTTAGATTAATCTGAAGTTGAGCTTTTGAGTGTCTGACAAATCCCATTATTTTCTCACACCTAAAAGATTATTTATTGAAGAACTCACACAAAGCAAGTGTTCATATGGAAGTCATAAGAAGCAATGCAAGGCAAAAGAGAATTGCAGTAGCACAAAAGAAATGTGAGCCATGCAAATTTAGAGACATCTCCATTCCAAATGTTTATATGGGCTAAGTGAGCCTTCTAAACTCATATCAGTCTGATCAGCCAGTCAGACACACTGCACCTTGAACCCAACAAAGTGATGTCACCTTGGTCCTCTTCAAGAATGAAGGATAAGGGGGATGGGGTGGGGGGCAGAGCCAAGATGGCAGAGAGGAAGCAGCAAGCTGCCTGAGCTCTCCTTCTGTTCCCTCAAAAAGAACATTAAATCAAGCCTCTGGATGGATTCTGAAACTATAGAACTTGCAAAGAGACAGAGAGACACAGTCTTCCAACCAGAGATAATTTAGACTTCAGGAAAAGGTCAGTCTGACTCAGGCAAAAGGGAAGCCCAGCGCAGGGCAGCAGCCCAGCACCGAGGGGGTCGGGGGAAAGTCAGCAGGAGCTATAGGCCACAGCCAAACAACTGAGGCCCCTGGAACCTGGCTCAAAATTCTGGTGGCCAAGAAGAACAGTAAAAAAACCTCCTGGGCTGCAGTAGGGCCATGAACAGGAGAGGCGGGATCAGGCGTCTGGCCGAGTGCACTCAGACAGGAAGTGCAGGGGGGCGAACTGCACATACTATAAAGGCCTCAGAGTAAAAAGCCTGTCACACAGCACCTATACCCCTGCACAAGAAGCCCAAAACAGGGACCCTGGTGCCCCTAGAGCAGACCTCAACTTAAAAAATAAATAAACAAGCTGCAATAATGAGTAAGAAGCAAAAAAGAGCCCTCTCCATTGAGAGCTTCTGTATCAATAGGGAAGAAGCCAACACAAACTCAGATGAGGACAATACCCTCAAATTGCCTACATCTGAAGCCTCACAAGGGAAGCTGAATTGCTCTCAAGAACAAAAAGCCTTCCTGGAAGAGCTCAAAAAGGATTTTTAAAATCAATTGAGAGAGGTAGAAGAAAAAATGGGGAGAGAAATGAAAACAAAACAAGAAAACTACGAAAAAAGAATCAGCAGCTTGGAAAAGGAAGCACAAAGATTGACTGCAGAAAACAATTCCTTAAAAAATTCATCTGGCCAAATGGAAAAAAAGGTGCATAATCTCATTGAAGAAAACAATGCCTTAAAAATTAAAGTGGGACAGTTGGAAGATAAGGAATCCATGAGACACCAGGAATCAGTCAAGCAGAATCAAAAGAATGAAAAAATAGAAGAAAATGTGAAATATGTCATTGGAAAGACAACTGATCTGGAAAACAGATCCAGGAGAGACAATTTGAGAATCATTGGACTGCCTGAAAGCCATGAACAGAAAAAGAATATAGATACCATATTCCAGGAAATTATTAAGGAGAACTGCCCTGATATCATAGAATCAGAGGATAAAATCATCATTGAAAGAATCCACCGATCACCTCCTGAAAGAGACCCCAAAAGTAAAACTCCAAGGAATATTGTAGCCAAATTCCAGAATTATCAGGCGAAGGAGAAAATACTCCAAGCAGCCAGAAAAAGGAAATTTAAATATCATGGAGCCACAGTCAGGATTTCTCAGGACCTGGCAGCTTCAACATTAAAGGACCACAAGGCTTGGAATATGATATTCCAGAAGGCAAAGGAGCTTGGATTGCAGCCAAGAATCTATTACCCAGAAAAAATTTGCATTCTCTTTCAGGAGAAAAGATGGACATTTAATGACATTGGGGACTTTCAATCTTTCTTGATGAAAAGACCAGAACTGAATAGAAAATTTTATCTTAACATACAAGACTCAAGAGAAGTTTAAAAAGGTAAACAGAGGGGAAAAAAAAGGTTACTCAATTAGGTTAAACTGTTTATATCTCTACACAGGAAGATAATAACTCTTAAGAACTGTAAAAGTATTTGGGCAGAGAGAAGGACTTTACACAGAGGGTATAAATATAAATTGTCTTTGATGTGATGACACAAAAAAAATTAAGGGGTTAAAAATGGAGTCTATGGGGAGGAGAGGAAAGGGAAGGTGGAATGGGATGAATTATATCATATGAAGAGGTGAGAAAAAAAACCTATTACAATAGAAGGAAAGAAAGGAGGGGTGAACATTGTTTCAACCCTACTCTCATTAGATTTGATTCAAAGAGGGAATAACATATACGTTCATTGGGATAAAGAAACTTAGCTCATTCTTTAGGGAAGCAAAAGGGGAAGGGAAAGGGGGGACTGATAGAAGGGAGGACAAAAGCAAGGGAGAAAAGGGTAAAGAAAAGAGAGGGGGGTGATAAAAAGGGAGGGCAGATTGGGGGAGGCAGGGGTAAGAAGTAAAATCTTGATGAGGAGGAATAGGGTGAAAGAAGGGGGGAAAGTACAAAGGGGGTAAATAGAATGGAGGGGAATAGAAAGTCAGTAATAATAACTGTGAATGTGAATGGGATGAACTCTGTTATAAAATGGAAGTGAATTGCAGAGTGGACTAAAAACCAGAATCCTACAATATGCTGTTTAGAAGAAACACATTTGAAGCAGAGAGATACACACAGAGTAAAAGTAAAAGGCTGGAGCAGAATATATTATGCTTCAGCTAAAATTTAAAAATCAGGGGTAGCAATCCTTATCTCAGACAAAGTGCAGGCAAAAATAGATCTCATTAAAAGAGATAAGGAAGGAAATTACATCTTGATTAAAGGTATTATAGATAATGAAGTAATATCAATATTAAATATGTATGCGCCAAGTGGTATAGCATCCAAGTTCTTAGAGGAGAAGTTAAATGAGTTACAAGAAGAGTTAGACAGCAATACTATACTAGTGGGGGATCTGAATCTCGCCCTCTCAGAATTAGATACATCTAGCCAAAAAATAAATAAGAAAGAAGTGAAAGAGGTGAATAAATTACTAGAAAAGTTAGACATGATAGATGACTGGAGAAAATTGAATGGGGATAGAAAGGAATATACCTTTTTCTCAGCAGTACATGGCACACATTCAAAAATTGACCATGTATTAGGGCACAAAAACATCATAGTCAAATGTAGAAAGGCAGAAATAGTAAATGCATCCTTCTCAGATCATTATGCAATAAAAATTACATGTAAGAAAGAGCCAGGGAAAAGTAGAATGAAAATCAATTGGAAACTAAATAATTTCATTCTAAAGAATGAATGGGCCAAACAACAAATCATAGAAACAATCAATAACTATATCCAAGAGAATGACAATAATGAGACAACATACCAAAATCTATGAGATACAGCCAAAGCAGTGCTTAGGGGGAAATGTATAGCTCTGAATGCTTACATGAATAAAAAAGAGAAAGAGGAGATTAATGAATTGGGCATGCAACTTAAAAAGCTAGAAAAAGAACAAATTAGAAATCCCCAATTAGATACTAAACTAGAGATACTGAAAATTAAAGGAGAAATTAATAAGATTGAAAGCAAAACTCTATAGAATTAATCAATAAAACTAAGAGCTGGTTTTATGAAAAAACAATAAAATAGATTAAATATTGGTTAATTAGATTTAAAAAAAGAAAGAAGAAAACCAAATCACCAGTATCAAAAATGAAAAGGGTGATGTTACCACCAATGAAGTGGAAATTAAATCAATAATTAGGAATTATTTTGCCCAACTGTATGCCAATAAATTTGACAATCTAAATGAAATGGATGAATATTTACAAAAATACAAACTGCCCAGGTTAACTGAAGAGGAAATAACATCCTTAAGTAAACCCATATTAGAAAAAGAAATTGAACAAGCCATTAATGAACTCCCTAAGAAAAAATCCCCAGGGCCAGATGGGTTCACAGGTGAATTTTACCAAACATTTAAAGAACAATTAATTCCAATATTATACAAATTATTTGGAAAAATAGGTGAAGGAGTTCTACTAAATTTGTTTTATGACACAAATATGGTGGTGATACCAAAACCAGGAAAAGCAAAAACAGAGAAAGAAAATTATAGACCAATTTCCCTAATGAATATTGATACTAAAATCTTAAATAAGATATTAGCAAGGAGATTACAGCAAGTGATCACCAGGATAATACATTTGACCAGGTGGGATTTATACCAGGAAAGCAGGGCTGGTTCAACATTAGGAAAACTATTAACATAATCAACCACATCAATAAGAAAACCAACTAAAATCATATGATTATCTCAATAGATGCAGAGAAAGCTTTTGACAAAATACAACACCTATTCTTAATTAAAACACTAGAGAGTTTAGGAATAGGTGGCACTTTCCTTAAAATAATAAACAGTATCTGCCTAAAACCATCAGCAAGCATTATATGCAATGGAGATCAATTAGAGGCCTTCCCAATGAGATCAGGGGTGAAACAGGGATGTCCATTATCACCCCTATTATTTAATATTGTCCTAGAAATGTTAGCTTTAGCAATCAGAGAAGAGAAAGGAATTAAAGGAATTAGAATAGACAAGAAGGAAACAAAACTATCACTCTTTGCAGATGATATGATGGTATACTTAAAGAATCCTAGAGAATCAACTCAAAAATTACTTGAAACAATTAACAAGTTTAGCAAAGTAGCAGGATATAAAATAAATCCACATAAATCATTAGCATTTCTATACATGGCCAACAAAGTCCAGCAGCAAGAGATAGAAAGAGAAATTCCATTTAAAGTAACAGTAGATAATATAAAATACTTGGGAGTCTACTTGCCAAGACAAACCCAGGAATTCTATGAACACAACTACCAAACACTCTTCACACAAATCAAATCAGATCTAAATAATTGGAAAGATATCAATTGCTCATGGATAGGCAGAGCTAATATAGCAAAAATGACAATACTGCCTAAATTAATTTACTTATTCAGTGCCATACCAATCAGACTACCTAAAAATTATTTTATAGAGCTAGAAAAAAATAATAAAATTCATCTGGAAAAACAAAAAATCAAGAATATCCAGGGAATTAATGAAAAAAAATTCACAGGAAGGTGGGTTAGCAGTACCAAACCTGGAGCTTTACTATAAAGCAGCAGTCATCAAAACTATCTGGTACTAGCTAAAAAATAGAGTGGTAGATCAATGGAATAGGCTAGGCACAGGAAATGCAGTAGTAAATGACACACACTAGTAATGTAGTATTTGATAAACCCAAAGACTCCAGCTTCTGGGATAGGAACTCAGTATTTGACAAAAACTTCTGGGAAAACTGGAAGATAGTATGGCAGAAATTAGGCATAGACCAACATCTTACACCTTATACAAAAATAAGGTCAAAATGGATACACGATTTAGACATAAGAGGTGATACCATAGGTAAATGAGGAGAGAAAGGAATAGTCTACTTATCAGATCTTTGGAAAGGAAAACAGTTTATGACCAAACAAGAGAGAGAGTATATTATAAAATGCAAAATGAATGATTTTGATTACATCAAATTAAAAAAATTTTGTACAAACAGAAAAAATGCATCCAAAATTAGAAGGGAAGTAGAAAGCTGGGAAAAAAATTTTGTGGCCAGTACTTCTGATAAAGGCCTCATCTATAAAATATATAGGGAACTAAATCAAATTTATAAGAATCCAAGTCATTCCCCAATTGAGAAATGGTCAAAGGATCTGAAGAGGCAGTTATCTGATGAAAAAACCAAAGCTACCTATTCCCATATGAAAAAAATGCTCTAAATCACTATTGATTAGAGAGATGCAAATTAATACAACTCTGAAGTACCACCTGACACCTATCAGATTGGCTAAAATGACAAAAAAGGAAAATAATAAATGTTGGAGAAGCTGTGGAAAAATTGGAACGCTAATGCACTGCTGGTGGAGCTGTGAACTGATCCAACCATTCTGGAGAGCAATTTGGAATTATGCCCAAAGGATGATAAAGCTGTCCATACCCTTTGACCCAGCAATACCACTTTTGGGTCTTTTTCCCAAAGAAATCATGGAAAGTGGAAAGGGACCCACATGTACAAAAAATATTAATAGCTGCTCTTTATGTGGTGGGAAGGAATTGGAAGTTGAGGGGATGCCCATCATCTGGGGAATGGCTGGACAATTTGTGGTATATGAATACAATGGAATACTATTGTGCTGTAAGAAACAGTGACCAGGAGGAGTTCAGAGAAACCTGGAGGGTCTTGCGTGGGCTGATGATGAGTGAGATGAGCAGAACCAGAAGAACATTGTACACAGTATCATCAACATTGAGTGTTGATCTACTGTGATGGACTATATTCTTCTCACCAATGCAATGGTACAGAAGAGTTCCAGGGAACTCATGATAGAAGAGGATCTCCAAATCCAGGAAAAAAAGAAAAGAAAAAGAACTGTGGAGTACAGATGCTGAATGAACCATTGGTGTTTTTTCTATTTTGAGTTTTTTCATCATTGCCCTGATTTTTCTCTTATAACCTGACTAATGCAGAAATAGGATTAATGTTATTATGTGGATACACACCACACACACACACACACACACACACACACATATATATATAACCTATATCAGATTACCTGCTGTCTAGGGGAGGGGGAAGAGAAGGGAGGGAGAGAGAAAAATCTGAAATTAGAAAGCTTGTATAAACAAAAGTTGAGAACTATCTTTACATGTAATGGGAAAAAATAAAATACTTTATTAATTAAAAAAAAAAAGAATGAAGGACAAGGGGGGGCAACTAGGTGGTGCAGTAGATAAAGCACAGGCTCTGGTTTCAGGAGGACCTGAGTTCAAATCTGGCCTCAGACACTTGACACTTACTAGCGGTGTGACCCTGACCAAGTCACTTAACCCTCATTGCCCCACCCCCCCCCAAAAAAAGAATTAAGGACAACAACCAAGTTTAGCAAGGAAAGGTAAGAAATACAGGAAGATAACAATGGAATGGTAGGGTCAAGTGAAAGGACTTTTTTAAGGTTACTAGTCAATCTGGCTCCAACTTACTTTTCCAGACTTATTTCACATTACATCCTGTTACACCTTTTACCTTCTGGCCAAACTAGAGCATGAACTACTCCTGAAACTTAACATTTTATCTCCAATATCCATGTATTCACATAAGCCTCCCCTCATAACTAATCCTCCTAAATTCTTTTTCAGAATCTTTATCCTCCTTTACAGCTAAGCTTAGGTGTCACCTCCTTCATGAAGTTTTCCTTAATTTCCCCAAATTGTTAGGGCTTTACTCTTTCAATTACCTATAATTATACATATCCTTCTAATATTCTTCCAGTAGAATTCATGTTCCTTGATGGCAGGGATTGTTTCTTTTTTTTTTGCTTTTGTTTTGTTTTTATCCACAGGGGCTTCAACATTGTGGGTATTTGATAAATTTTTACTGAATTTATTTTCATCAACTACTATACGAATATTGGATTGTGCTATTTGGTTTGTAAAATACATCCACAAGTTTTAAGAGGTTCATGAATTTGGTATTTAGACTGACTGGATCAGTAGAAGGACAGAGGATAGACAGGGGAAGGAATAAATATATTTCAATAATATCTCCATTAATCCTAAAATACTGCCTAAGCATGTTGAATTAGTCCAAGTCATCTAGCACTCTGTGGCAGCATTAGCTATGCATCAAAGTGAAAGTGTGTCCATCTAAGAAAGCAAGCATAGTGCTCCTAGGGAACATGATAGATAGGAAGAATGTCATTATGGATCCATAAAAGGCACAGGCCATAGTACAGGGGATAACCATCCCCTCTCTTTTTTTTTTTTTAGTGAGGCAATTGGGGTTAAGTGACTTGCCCAGGGTCACACAGCTAGTAAGTGTTAAGTGTCTGAGGCCGGATTTGAACTCAGGTACTCCTGACTCCAGGGCCGGTGCTCTATCCACTGTGCCATCTAGCTGCCCACCATCCCCTCTCTTACAAAAAAGTTGCAACAATATCATAATTTCTCATTATGATAACAATGTGGTCACTTAAGTGACACATTCTCCATCTTAATGGGATTTCTCATTACTCTGTTGAAGACTTTCTAGTAGCAGAGAGGTTACAGGATCATAATTTAGATCTGGAAGAGACTTTAAAGGTTATCAAGTCCAACCTCTTAATTTTATAAATTATGGAAATGAGGCCCAGAAAGGTTAAATGCTTTTCCCAAGGTCATACAGGTAGCATGAAGCAAAGCCAGAACTTGAGCTAAAGCCTTCAAAATGACCCAATGAACCTGTTAACTTTTCTGGAGACATGCACAAAAAACATGCATTATGGAGATTAATGTCCCCAATACAAGATGTCCCAAGGACACATAGTAAGGGTCTGAAGCAGAATTCAAACTCAGCTCCTCCTGTCTCTAAGTCCAGCATTATATCCACTATACCACACTGCCTCCGTGAGCATAATGGCCATTTCCAAGAAAAGTTCCATGTTAGATGAACTCTGTCACTGCATTAACATTTGCATGTCCATCCTGGCATGGCCCTAAGTAGCAATCTGTCTTTACCCTGACAGTCTAGTGACAGGCTACAGAGACCTGTTTAAGATCTTGCCCATGGTCATCCATAACTTTGGAAGCTGCAACTGCATCTTAACCTCAACCATTATGTCAAATCATGTGAATTAATGTATTAGACTAGAGATCCAATGAGGTAGATATAGTGTTTTCCACATTCACTAACCCATAATTCTAGGTAATGGAAAAATTAAATTTCATCTCAAGCTTTGCCTCTTCCCAAGAGTAAAATTCTGTGACAGTTGTGACAACCTTTTAACCAAGATAATTCATTCTCTCCCCTGTGTTGGACCTCTCTCACTGCTGCCATTGTCAGCAACCTAATTCCTGAAAGGAAATTTCCAGCTCTCCAACCTTTCCCCTCCCAATACTTTCAATCAGGATTCCCAATTTGTCTCACATTTTGGAGCTACTTTATATAATACTCTGCAAGTAAAGATTAATCTTCTAGGATATATAACATTCAGACAGAGTACTAAGTCTTTTTACTCTTATTCTAAGAATACAGTCCATCTGTCCAACCAAAACATACCTTTCTAAAAAAAACTATTTTCCTTACTCCTTCTCCTTCACTTTTACTTAAACTATGAACGAGGCTGAAACAGGCACTGTGGAGTGCTTAGGGCTTGGTTAGACATTGAAGATGCCAAGGTCATTCACTCCATCCCAAGCCATTGCCAGTCATCTTGACTTTTGTCTTGCCACCACCACATCATCTGTACATGGAACCATCAGTTACAAAAAATGAGAAAATTTTGAATAATGTGGACAAGTTTACTTACCTAGGCATTATACTTTCCAGAGAAGTCCACATAGATGATGAGGTTAATTCATGTATTGCCAGAGCCAGTTCAGTGTTCGGAAGTTTCCAAAGGAAATTGTGGGAGAGGAGGTATAAGACAACCTACAAAACTAAATGTATACAGAGCCATTGTGCTAACCTCATTGTTGTATGCCTGAGAAACCCGAATAGCATAGCAGCATCATGCCAAGAAACTGAATCACTTCCATTTGTATTGTCTTAAAAAGATTCTGAAGATCATCTGGGAAGATATATTACCGGACACTGAGGTCCTTTCTTGATCTAAACCACCAAGCATTGAAACTCAAAGAGCATAACTCTGATGGGCTAGTTGCATTGTTCAAATGCCAAAAATACATTTGCCTAAAAGACTATTTTATGGAGAACTCACACAAGGCAAGAATTCACATGGAGTACAGAAGAACTCATACAAAGACACTCTCAAAGTATCTCTGAAGAACTTTGGGATCAATTGTGAGACATGGGAGACATAGGCACAGGACCACCCAGCATGTTATGCCCACATCAAAGAAGGCACCCTGCCCTTTGAACAAAACAGAATACAAGTAGAGACATATCCATTCCAAATTTTCACAAGGATTATTTATGCACAACCTGTGGTAGAGCCTTCTAACCTCATATTTGTCTGATCAACCACAATCAGACACACTGTACCTTGACCCCAAGATCGAGATGTCATTTTGGTCCTCTTTGAGCACAAAGGAACAACAACCAACCAATCTATCATCTATCTCTGTCTATCAATTTATCGTCTATCTACTACATATGGCAGGGCAGAGGGTTCCAAGAGGACAAACACCTTAGGGAGGACAAACACCTTTAGGGTGAGAGCTTATGGAGCCCTTTTCAGGGCTTCTCATCTACCTTTGGTGTCCACCTGATTTGCTCAACTCTCACCTGTGGTTCCAAGAAGCTATAGCATCTGTTGTGGTCACACCCAGGTAAACCATCGCTGCAGATGGGCTAAACCAGATTAAGGGGAATCAACAGGCCTCAAACCCACCAGTGAGTTAGGGGGATGTCTACTCTAAGCATGTGAAGACCTCCCCTGGAGGAATGGGCAGTTGTGAACAATTTATTCCATCGGCCATGAAGGCAAATAATAAAGCAGGCACTGTGGAACACTTAGAGCTTGGTTAGACATCAAATATACCATGGTCAGATCTACTCCATCCTGGACCATCACCACTCATCTTGATTTTTGTCCTGACACTAGAGTTTGATGACCACGGAAGAGAGTGAAGCTGACTCTGCTTCACTTAAATCCAATTCACCCACAAGTCAAGACATCACCCATGATTTCATTGGTCCTCTTCAAAAATGAAGGACAGGAGCAGCTAGGTGGCGCAGTGTATAGAGCACCGGCCCTGTAATCAGGAGTACCTGAGTTCAAATCCAGCCTCAGACACTTAATTCTTACTAGCTGTGTGACCCTGGGCAAGTCACTTAACCCCAATTGCCTCACTAAAAAAAAAAAAAAAATGGACAAAAACAACAATATAGAATGTAAGTTCCTTGAGGGTAGGACTATTTCACTTTTGTCTTTGTATTCCCCACACCTTGTACTGTGCCTGACATATAGTAAGCCTTTTCTCATGGTTCTTATCTTACCTATTTGACCACTCCTCTTTCTCCTTTGCTGAATCTTCTTCCAGAGGATTCCAGAATGCCCTCTAACCATAAGTATACCTCAGGGTTCAGTACTGGGCCCTTTTCTCTTCTCCCTGTATAGTACTTCACCTGATGACCTCATCAACTCCCATGGACTTAATTACTATTTGATGATTCTCAAATTTACCTATCCTTCCCCAAACTCTCTGCTGACTTCTGATCTTGCATATCCAACTGCCTTTAAAATCTCTCAAAGCAATGTCCAGTAGATATCTTAAACTCAGAACGTCCAAAACTGAACTTATCATGTGTCCTCCTAAACCCACCCACCTTCACCTTCCCTATTACTGTAGAGAGCAACACCATCCTCCCTATCTCTCTGGCTTTCAGCTTTCTAGTCACCCAGGACTCTTCACTGTCTTTCAGTCCCCATATTCAATATGTTGCTAAAGCCCACTGATTTTATCTTTGCAACATCTCTCAAAAATGCCTCCTTCTGTCTTCTGATCCTGACACCACTCTGGTGCAGGCCCTCATCACCATGCCTGGACTATTGGAATAGGCTGCTAGTAGGTCTGCCTTCCTCAAGTCTCTCCTTGCTCAGTTCCATCCTCTAGCCACTAAAGTACAGGTCCAATCATATCACTATCCTACTCAATGAACTCCAGTGGTTGCTTATGGCCTCCAGATCAAATACAAAATATTCTGTTTGGCATTCAAAGCCCTTCATAAACTAACCCTCTCCTAGTTGTCCAGTCTTCTTACACCTTATTCTCTGCCACTTACTTATATATACAGTGCTATTAAACTCCTTGATGTTCCACAAATAAGGCACTCTATCTCTGTAGTCCAGACATTTTCTCTGGCTTTTCCTCAAATCTGGACTACTTTCCTCCTCTGCTCTGACTACTGACCTCCCTGGCTTGCTTTATGTCCCAACTAAAATCCCTTCTTTTACTGGAAGCCTTCCTCAACTTTTCTTAATTCTAGTGCCTCCTGTATATAGTTTGCTTTGTATATATTTGTTTGTATATGGCACCCCACCCCACACCCCCACTCCAACCCCACCATTAGATTGTGAGCTCCTTGAGAGAAGAGACTGTCTTTTGTCTCTTTTTGTATCCTTAGTACTTAGCACAGTTCTTGGCATATAGTAGGTGCTTAACAAGTGTTTATTGATTGATTAAATGAATATTTGTTTTGTTTGTTTGTTTGATTAGAAGTCATGGTGAGGGGCAGCTAGGTGGTGCAGTGGATAGAGCACCGGCCCTGGAGTCAGGAGTACCTGAGTTCAAATCCGGCCTCAGACACTTAACACTTACTAGCTGTGTGACCCTGGGCAAGTCACTTAACCCCAATTGCCTCACTAAAAAAAAAAAGAAGAAGAAGAAGTCATGGTGATATATGAATTTATGGCATTACTGGCTCATGCATGAGTCACAATGGGGAACAATGGGGCCCAGCACAGGCCATATGAGCCACTTCTTTACTTTAGCAAAGAACACAGTTGGGAAAACCATAAAACCACCATAAATACTGAAGCTTTGGGCAAAAAATTTGAATCTGGGAGGACAAAAGTTTACTCCTTCTGATATATGCTTGTATATTCCATTAAGATCCAAGTCATTAGGGCAGCTAGGTGGCACAGTGGATAGAGCACTGGCCCTGGATTCAGGAGTACCTCAGTTCAAATTCGGCCTCAGACACTTAACACTTACTAGCTGTGTGACCCTGGGCAAGTCACTTAACCCCAATTGCCTCATTAAAAAAAAAAAAAAAAAGATCCAAGTCATTCTTTCCTTGAACCTCCCGCTCCTGAATTCAGTTTTCCCATTTATTTCAGGATTTTGGCACTCCAAAGAAACCCTGGATTCAACTTGGGGCAGGTAGGTAACACAGTGGATAGAACACTGGTCCTGAAGTTGGGAGGAATCTCATCTCAGACACTAACTATGTGATCCTGGGGAAGTCACTTAACCCCGATTACCATCTCCAGTCATCCTGATGTATATCTTGCCACTGGACCCAGATTGCTCTGGAGGACAGTGAGGTTGGTAACCTCACACAGCCCTCCATCACTTAAATACAATTATCTGCAAGTCATGTCATCACTCTGATATCATGGTCCTCTTCTAGAAAGAAGGACAAACAACACCAACAACAAAGAAAGAACTCAGTTCACTCACCTTCCAATTAAGACTCTGCCCTATGTCCATGGAAAGGGAAAATGTCTTTGCCCTTCCCCTGTGTTTCCCTAATCTCTAGCATGTGATAGACTTACCTCTGATAGGAAAGAACAGTCTACTCATGATATCTATGTTAGTCACCATGACTAGCAAATGAGGTATCTGGAAAATATTTTTTACTAATTTTTTATCCCCTTTAACTGTATATCTCCAGAGTCCAAAACCCATCATTGTCGTTACACGTGTTTCAAAATGATTCTCAGTATGATGTTCTCAATCTCTTTTCTTTCATTGAAAGATAATTATCTCACTCCTCTTAGATTTTTCCTTGAAAAAAATTTCAATGTCTCAAATTAGTATAATCAAATTATGTTAATCCATATACTTCTTAAACACATAGGAGCTCTGAAATCTATAAAAAGCCTTTGCTCAGCTCCCCATTAAAATATTCCATGGCAACACCCCTACCTAGAGTAACTGCTATTTCTTGAATATGAATTCTATTTACCTTGTTTAATCCCCATCTTAGTCAGAAGCTCATTCTATTCTTCATGTTTTTCTCTAAGTTCCTAGCAATTTTGAGTAATATTCTGAGAGGAGAAAAATCACTTCTTAAATATTTGGTTTGAAAATATAACAGCATGAAATCTGAAAAGCATTGTTTGCATAATAGCATTCTTTTATTTAAAAAATAATTTTCAATGATGGCCACCTCGGTTTATCCTGTTTCTTGTAATATGACTCCTCTCCTGGTGTGAGGTAGTCTGTGAAATAAAATACATTCTGAGGGTGGATGAGATGAATAATTTTCTCTGGAATAAATTTAATCATTTGGGGGCATAATAACATTGGTTATTTAAAAGCATGGTACCCACAAAAATTTTCTCTGTTTAAAATGTATTCCCTACTAAAAAAAAATAAGCATATCATGCATGACTTTAAAAGATCTTCCTTTTAAAGGACCTTTGGCCCTTTCATATTCATTCCAGGTTTTGGTGTGGTGTATATGTGTTTTTGTGTGGTTTTTGTGTGTGTGTGTGTGTTTAATTTTATATCATCTCTCCAAATAGTCACTTACCTAAGACAAATAGCAAAGAAGCCAGGTGACTAGAAAGTAATTGCAATAAGACTTATACATGTCCCATTAGAAAGTATGGGACATGGACAGAGAGCTAATCTTGGAGTCTGAAAGACCTGAGTTCCAGTCATATTATTTTCTCAAATAAGATTTTTCTCCTCAAAATTAATCTTAAAAGAACAGTTTGGGGGCAGCTAGGTGGCACAGTGGATAGAGCACTGGCCCAGGATTCAGGAGGACCTAAGTTCAAATCCAGCCTCAGACACTTAATACTTACTATCTGTGTGACCCTGGGCAAGTCACTTAACCCCAATTGCTTCACAAGAAAACAAACAAACAAAAAATAAGTCAATTAAAAAAGAACAGTTTTTAAAGTTCTATATGTCTTTTTCAAGTGTTGACATTCAATGTACACCTTATGTTAAAATTCCAAACATATCTCTGTTTAAACATCCAGATCCTGGCAGCACAAAGAGGGAACTGATAAAGTGTGCTAAGGGCAAAATATGCTATACAGAGGGCTAACCTGTTATATCTACTTCCCTCTCTGCTGAGCTTGAGAGGAATTCCACATATATTCATTTATCCCTGGCTAGAGACTTATATATGTGTGCTTGTGGTGCATGTGCACCCATAGCTTCCACTATTTCTTCTCCTCCTGTATTTGCTCTTTTTTCAATTGGAAGGTTTCCTCCAATATTTCTATTTGAAACCCATCTGTGCCTGCCTATCCAGGGGGATTTACCACTCTTGTTCAAGTCCTCCCATAAGTTCACCACAGGGTCTTCACCCAAAATGTCTGATTGATATCAGTGATACTTTTTCCCTCCAAGATTTTCTTTCCAAAGCTTTCAAACCATCCACAGATTATCCCAATAGAATAATTGACCTAATCATCATCCCTCTGTAAATATTGTTTCAACCAATCCCAATCACCTATGCAAGTGACCATCTATTATAATGGATCAGAATTATGGTGTAATACAGTGGAATCACAGAAACAGGCTTTGAATTCCAGTTCTGACATTTACTACCCATGTGACCTTGAGCAAGGCATTTTACCTCCTATAGGCACAGTTTTCTACTCAATAAGGAATTTGAAAAGATCAATCAACAAGTATTTACTAAGCATCTCCTATGTGCTGAATACTAGGGATACAAATACAATGAAGAGTCTGCACACAAGAAGTTTGTAGGACCTGTAAAGCCATTCTAAGGTTTGAAGTTTTCAATCCATGATCCTATGACAAATTAGAAAGTACAGATCTTGGACTTGGAAGGGACTACAAGAGTTTAGATCACCTGGTACATAATATGAAGGTCTCTGCAAATTCATCCTAAATAAACCCTTGAGAGATTTGTCTTACCAGCCTGAGATTCCTACCATTGATATTCTATTTTAGGTTTAAGTATTGTCTACACAATAAAATGTTAATATATTCCACCAAGGAATTAATACCTTAATGTATTAAGAGCCATGAATGCCTTATTAATGTGTCAAGAGGATGAATGAGTAGGTGGAAGCAGTCTCTCTAGCACTGCCTTCCTGCTATCACCCACCCCACCCCCAAAAGACCTTTCTAAGACCCTTCTCTTTGGCTCAATCACTTGACTTTCTGCTATTCTCTCCTTCCCAAAGACCCTTCTTAGGTCAATGTTCTATTTTAGGTTAAGGTATTGTCTAAACAGTCAAATGTTAATAAATTCCACAAGAGTAGCAACACATTACCATATTAATAGAAATGAATGCCCTATTAATGTGTCAGGAACATGAATGGGTAGGTGGGGGCTGCCCCTCTAGCACTGCCTTCATGCTACCACCCCCAAAGACCTTTCTGAGACCCTTCTTTTACACTTAGTCTCCATTAGCCTTCTGAATAGCCCCAAGCAAAGAACCCAGATTACTACCAATTCTATCATGTCATACCACAGTGAAAATGAGAAAATTTTACTTAAAATAGCAAGCACTGCTTTTTTTGTTTAAAAATAGATCATTTTCAAGTATTGCTAATACCTTTGGCAACCAAATCCCTTTGCCTCCTCTTTGTCCCTAAGGATGGATGGTTTTGAGCCTAAGCTGGCTCAAGGTACAAGGCTACTCTAGGGAAGCTACAAATAAAGGGAAAACAACTTGCCCATTTCCACAGGAACACTGCATCTTCAGGATATAAAAACCACTCCTGCTCACCACAGAAACTTGTACCAGGAGATGTGAAGGAGCATGAACCTCATTCAGTCTGAAAAGAGTGCTGAAATCTCTTGGTGTTACATTTCTTGCGGGGCAATGGGGGTTAAATGACTTGCACAGGGTCACCCAGCTAGTGAGTATATCCACTGTGCCACCTTGGTGCCCCCTTGGTGCTACATTAGTGATATAACATCAGATCTCAATAGAAAGGTAGAAGATATCTTAGAGTTGGCAAAAACCCCACATACACACACAATTCCTCTAGTTCTCTCTTCTCAGTAAACTTTTTGACATCATGGTATATCTCTGTCATGACTTGAGCTCATCCAACAGAGCTAAGAACTGTAGCATCAATTGCTATGTCCTGAAAGACTTAGGAATTCTGTTTAATGCAATAATCATTCATGATTATAACTCATTATGAGGAATGATATCTGCTCAGAAGTGTGCTGGTAAATGTTTAACAACCAGCTCTCTGAAAAAAAATGTGCATGTCCTACTTTTCATTTTGATTTGTATGTTTAACATTTTTCTCCATCATTTTCTTATGTTTAGACAACCAACAAAATAATAAATCAAGCCCCAATTTGTAGCATTTGTAAATTTCCAGTATATGAATGATTACTGTGAAAACATAATAGGGTTTTGGGAATGCCTTCCCCCCCCCCTCACTGATTGGATTAAGATTGATTAGGATCGACTGACTTCACTGATTAACTCACTTAAAGTTAATTCAATTAAAACCACACCTGCCTAAGGGGCAGCTAGGTGGCACAGTGGATAGAGCACCAGCCCTGGATTCCGGAGGACCTAAGTTCAAATCTGACATCAGACACTTAACACTTACTAGCTGTGTGACCCTGGGCAAGTCACTTAACCCCAAATGCCTCACCCCTCAAAAAAAAAAACACACACAGATGCCTGGTCCTCAAGAGGGTGTGTTCTCAGAGGGTGTGAACTCTGACCCCAGCACAGGACCACCCTCAAATCCAGTGAACCAATGTATTTGGTTGATGCTAGCCAATTAGCTTGAAACAGTGTGTAAAGACTGACTCTCCCCTGGACCCAGAAAAAGCTTCCACATGCAATTACTCTTGGTTAGACTCTCTTGGAGGCACTCTTGGTGGCAGAGGACTTGGAAGAAGAAGCAAGCTCTATTTTCCCTCTAGGGTAGAAGGCCAGGCTGAGCTCTATTCTCTCCTCTACACTAGATAGGCTTCTTAACTTTCTGAGCCAGGTGTTCTCTTTTTACTAATACTTGGTATGCTTTAATAAATGCTTAATGCCCCAAACTAGTGCTAAAACTTCCAACTTATAAGTAACAAATATATTAGAAACCCCAGCTAATTTTCTCCAAACTTGGGACAGAAATAAGATGACCACATATAGTTTTACTCAATGTATTACACTGAAATTTTAATAATAGGCTCTCATGGACCAACACAAACTGGCTCCATTATACCCTCTTTACAGAGAAGTGATAGATTAAATATGCAAAGTGATAAACATTTTTAGACATGATTAATGGAGGAATTCTATTGCTTGACCATGTATATTTGTTATAAGGGGTTGTTGTTTTTTTTTTTTTTAAGAGCTAGGGAGAAGATAAAAGAGATAGGGAGAATGAGAAAAAATGTCTGAAGGTAGATATAAACTCAGATCTTCCTAAATTCAGGCAGAATTTGTGTCCTGCACAGCAGAAATAATTGACAAAATTTTTAAAAGAATTTGAATCTATAGGGGCATTTAGGTACCTGGAAGACAATGTAGGTGATATGAAGGTCATGAGATATACAAGTCTTTAGTAGCAAGTGACCATTGCTGTTGTTGTTTCAGACTCCATTTCTACCAAGGACTCCCTGCCATGTCTGTTAATCTGTGTCTACTCTTACATGAAAGTCACCCAAAATTATAAACTTGTCCTCTTTTGGCACACTGATGATGAGGGTCTCCAAGTATTCATAAAATTTTTCTTTGACTTCATCAGGGTGCATCATGATGGAAGCATATGCACTGATTACGGTGGGGTGGCACTTTCTTATAAGTCACAATCACATCGTCATGAGCCTGTCATTTACTCCTTTTGTTAGAAACACAAGCCTGTTAACAAGAAGAGTTTTGATCACAAAACCTATACCAGTTTCTCTTTCACTGCAGACACTCCAAAAACATATGTATCCAGCTCTGATTTTGGTAAAGTGGCCTTCATTTGCCAGCCTTGTTTCAGTAAGGTCTGCTATTGCATGCAATACCTGCTGAGTTCTTTCACAAGAAAAGCTATTGATCTTTTAGGTCTACTGCATTTCATGTTGGCCATAAGTGCACATATCCCAGGGGGCTGCTGAGTCCCACTGCTGCTTCCGGTGAGAAGACAACACTATGGATTGGGCACCTTGTGAAGGATTGTGAGTAGTGTCACAACCATTGTATCCACACAGGCTGCTTTATCACTTCCTGTTACCACAGGACTTTGAGGTAGGTAAAAACGGTAAAAAAAAAAAAATGGTATTGGTGATGTTTTTTGATTAACACATTAATTAGATTTAAGTGAGGCAGAGTTGGGCAAAGTTATTGACCTTACTCTTTCTTCAAGAGTCATCAAGTTCCCGTAGTAGGACAAAATCAAGAGGACTGGTGATGGCTCAGGATCCAGTGGATGACCTTGGCATCTTTGTTGTCTAACCAATCCCTAAGCATCCTCCAGTGTCTGCTTCAGCCGCCTTCATGACCACTGGAACCAATTGTTTTCATCTAACTATTCCATCAGAGAAGTCTTCCACATGCTTGGGGCAGATGCCTCCCTACCTCACTGAAGGGATTGAGACCCTTTGATTACCTTCAACCTGGTTTAGCCTGTCTGCTAAAATGATTTACTAGGGTGTGGCCACTGTGCTTCTATGGCTTCCTGGAGCCACAGGTGAGTTAGGTGGATCACATAAATACCAAAAGTGGAAAGCAACCCTGAAAAGGCTTGGCCCTCACACCAAAGGTTCTAGTGCTCCCTGAACACACCCTACACACTCCCCCCCACACACACACACACACACACAAACACAAATAATAATGATCCTTCCACAGGACATTGTATACTTGAAAGGAAGGAAAGAAACATTTCTTGATTACCTACTATGCGGAAAACACTGCTTTAAGCACTTTACAAATATTATCTCATCTGTTCCTCACAACAACTCTGGAAAATAGCTATTATTATTGTCCCCACTTTACAGTTGAGGAAACTGAGGCAAACAGAGGTTAAGTGACTGTCCAGTGACACCCAGCTCTTAAGTGTTGGAGGTCAGATTTAAATTCAGTTCTTCCTGATTCCAAGCACTGTGTTCTATCCATTCTGTCGCATAGGTGCATCTCTCAAAAAAAGATAAACAAGGAGACTTCATCATGATAAAAGAAACCATAAATAATAAACCAATCTCGATATTAAATTTATATCCTCCAAATGCCTTGGCATCTAAATTCATAAAAAAATTAAATTATTAGAACATATACAGTAATTGCAGGAAACTGCAACATCCCTTTCTCTCTCCCCCTTTGGACACACCTAATAGAAAGATAAACTAAAGGGATATATAAATTTGAAAAAGCTATTAGAGAATCTATAGCTAAAACACAAGGTGTCTTCTGAAAAGGACTGCTAAGAATATACACATTTCTCAATACCATATGTAAACATTTAAAACACTTTATCAAGTACTATGGCACAGAGAGATTGCAAATAAAATTAAAAAGGAATAGCAGGCATATTTTATAAATAATTACACATTGACCAAGATTGACACTTAAAATGAAATCTTATATAACAAGTGGGTCAAAAAATAAATCATAGAAATTAACAATTATGTGAAAGAAGATAATAATGAAACAGTATATAAAAATTTATGGGGTGCAGCTAAAGCAGTTTTCAGAAAAAAAGCATATTCTTATAAAAAAGTTAATAAAATAAAAAGGAGGGGAATAATGAACTGAATTTGCCTATTTTTTAAATTAGATAATCAACAAATGAAAGCAAAAGAATCACAAAAGAAGAGGCATATAAATTTAAAGGAGAAATCAATAAACTGGAAATCAAAATGACTATACAAATTATCAACAAAACTAATATTTTTAAAAGACTAATAATCTCAAAGGATCTTTAGCCAATCTGAGAAAAAGAAGACAAAAAAATTAAATCGACAAAATATCAAATGTACAGAGTGAAATCACTTTATCAGAATAAATAAAAAGGACTGTCAGAATTTACTATGCACAGTTATATGCTAACAAAACACAGAACGCAAAAGAGAATAGATTATTTTTTAAAACCTTAACAATCCAATCTCACAAAAGAAAATAGAACTAATGGGAAAGGAACTATAAAAAGGGATTTAAAAAAAACAGAAGAATTCACGGATAATCCTATCAAACTTTGAAAGAATAATTAGTATCAACACTACACAAATTATTCTCAAAAGTTGAGAAATTAAACACTCTACCAGACTCCTTTTATTAGACAAATACAATCTTAAATCAGGGAAGGAAAAAATTTTAAAACAGAGCTATAGATCAATATCTTTAATGAATATTGATTCCAGAACTTTAAATAAAACCTTGTCAAACAAATTTATCCAAGAAATCATTAATCATCACTAAGTTACATTTATCCTAGGGATGTAAGGGTAATTCAACATTAAGAAAACAAACATTTAATCACATTTTTTAAAAATTCAAAACCACATGATTATCCCAATAGATGAAGAAAAAGTTGTTGAAAAAGTTCAAAATTCATTTATGTTTTTAAAATGTTTAAAAAAATATGGATGTAGAGGGACCTTTTAAAACAACATACAATCATCTGTCTAAAAAACAAAATGAAGCACTAACTACAATGAGGATACATTAGAAGTTTTCTCAATACAGAACTAAAGCAAGGACATGCACTCTCCCTGGGATTATGTGGTATAGTTCTAAAAATGCTAGCAAAAGCAATAAGCCAAAAAAGGGAATAATCAAGTTAAGGTTGCACCTAGCTTCTTCAAAGTAAAATAATTAGAAAGTTTATTAACATATATGCATGCCCAAAAAAGTCCCATAGAGGGTTAGAGATTTAAAATTCTTTTGGGCTTATTGATTACTGACTTTAAGAAAATATTTAATTCAGAGCAAAATTCAGCTGAATAGTTCTCCTAAGACAAGGTGTTATATCAAAATAATAGGACTAGGATGGAAGTCACTATGGAGAAAACAGAGCAAGCAAGGTATTCAGTTGAAAGTATTTTCACCTAAGGTGTTCATTGTCATGGAAGTTGTCCAACATAAAACCCTTTCACTCTATTCTTTTCTGGCTGCAACCTTAACTTGATTGATATGTCTAGTTAGTGGTTTGGTACTCTGAAAGGGATATATATATTGAAGGATCTTCAAGAGATCAATACAAATAATCAAAGGCATGAAATAAAAGGACCCATTATGGAATTATCATTAGGGAAGGGACTACCCAAAATCAGCAATACAGACTTTCATAATTGCCACTATCCTTGGCCTTGCCACAAAGATGACCCAAATTTACAATTAGTTCAGCTAAGGCTGGACAGTCAGTTTCTTTTTTTTAATTATAAAAGTATTTCATTATTTTCCAGTTACATATAGAGATAGTTTTCAACTTTTGTTTTTATAAGATTTCTAGTTTCAAATTTTTCTCCTTCCTCCCCCTCCCTCCCCCCTCCCCAAGACAGCAAGTAATCTGATATAAGTTATATACGCACAATAACATTAAGCATATTTCTGCATTAGTCATATTATAAGAGAAGAATCAGAGCTAAAAGGAAAAACCTCAAAAAAGAAAAACAACAGCTCCAAAAACAAAAGAAAAAGTATGGTTCAATCTGCATCCATATTCCACAGTTCTTTTTTTTTTTCTGTATTTGGAGAGTCTTTTCCATCATAAGTCCTTTGGAACTATCTTGTACCATTGTATTGCTGAGAAGAATCAAGTCTATCACAGTTGATCAACACACAATGTTGTTGATACTGTGTACAATGTTACCCTGGTTCTGCTCATCTCACTCATCATCAGTTCATGCAAGTCCTTCCAGGCTTCTCTGAAATCCGCCTACTCATCATTTCTTACAGGACAATAGAATTCCATTACATTCATATACCACAACTTGTTCAACCATTCCCCAATTGATGGGCAACCCCTCAATTTCCAATTTATTGTCACCACAAAAAGAGCAGCTATAAATATTTTTGTACATGTGGGTCCTTTTCACTTTTTTATGATCTCTTTGGGGAAAAGACCCAATAGTGGTATTGCTAGGTCAAGGGGTATGAACAGCTTTATAGCCCTTTGGGCATAGTTCCAAATTGCTCTGCAGAATGGTTGGATCAGTTTACAGCTCCACCAACAATGTATTAGTGTTCCAATTTCTCCACAGCTTTTCCAACATTTATTATTTTCCTTTTTTGTCATATTAGTCGATCTGATAGGTGTCAGGTGGTACCTCAGAGTTGTTTTAATTTGCATATCTCTAATCAATAGATATCTTTGATTTCTCCATCAGAAATGGATAGTCAGTTTCAAACAAAATAAAATAGCCAATATTTTTTCCTTGATATTTTCTCTTCCTCCTCACTGAACTCTACCTAGCCCACCCTTAAGGAAAAATTTTAGATTTCAGCTACTTGGTTATTCTAATATGTTTTAAACTAAAATTTTAATAACATGAGCACATTTTAAATTCATACTTTTTATCTCCACTTCCTAAATTTCTACAGGTCATGAATTCCTCACAATACTTAGCATAGTGTCTTGCACACAGTAGGCATCCAAAAACTAGTTCTTAAATGAAATCTGGAACACTTTCAGAAAATGGCCTGCGTTTTTCTTTTCTTTTTTTCCTTTTTTTCCCACAAAATGTCTAGCTACTTTAGCTCTGGAATTTATTCACAGGTTTAACATTTTAAATCAAAGTAACAAATAAGTCATGAGCTGGACATTGTAATAAACATGGAACAAAGACAAAACCTCTTCATGAAACCTCTTCTTTTACCCCAAGTTGCTCTATTTCTCTATTAATTCCTGGTCTCATTCAGTCTTCCTGTCTCAGCCCCTGTCTGTCTGTTTCTCTCTCTTTTTTCCTTCCTTTCTCTTGCTATTTCTCCTCCTCCTCCTCTTTCTCTCAACATTCGATCATTTTCATCTTTCAGTTAAACCAGGGCTTTTTTCCCTACAACCGAAAGTACTTCCATAAGTATTTAGGTGCATATGGGACCTTTCTTTCACTCTATCACTGACCAATAAGCATTAGAAAAAGCAGATCAAAAGGAATAGGAGGGGGCAGCTAGGTGGTGCAGTGGATAAAGCACTGGCCCTGGATTCAGGAGTTCCTGAGTTCAAATCTGGCCTCAGACACTTGACACTTACTAGCTGTGTGACCCTGGGCAAGTCACTTAACCCCCATTGCCCAGCAAAAAACAACAACAACAACCAAAAATAATAATAATAAATTTAAAAAAAAAGGAATGGGAAGTTTATACATAATTACATAATTCAAAATTGCTTTTCATTTTACAGTGCCAGAAATGGTTCATTAGTGTGTCCTTCTTTCTACAGCCCATCCACAATTGGGCAGTTCCATATTTTGTCATCTGTCAATTTGATGCCTATGAGTGGAAATGTCACAGCATTGTTTTGATTTACATGTCTTTTATTAGTGATTTGGAATGTCCTTTCATATAATTTTTAATAAACTGGAATTCTTCTTTTAAGAAAAATCCATCCAAATACTTTGACTACTGAACTATTGCAGGATTACTTTTGGTCTTATATATTTTGTTAGTTGCCTATCTCTCTTAAGTGTCAGCCATTTATCAGAGATATTTCATACAAAGAGGTTTGGGGTTTTTTTTCCAGTTTGAATATTTTTCTTCTGATTTTTGTGGCACTGTTTTTATTCAGCTGCATATGATCAAAATTATCTATTTTAGTTCTTGTAATCTTCCTCCCTTGTTTAGTTAAGAATTCACTGCATAGTCACAAATGAAAGGGAATATAGGAGACAGGTCTGGGAAGGGAATAAGCATTTATTGTTGTTGTTTTTGTTGTTGTTTTGTTTTGTTTTGAGGGCCAATGAGGGTTAAGTGACTTGCCCAGGGTCACGCAGTTAGTGAGTGCCAAGTGTCTGAATCGGATTTAAACTCAAGTCCTCCTGAATCCAGGGCTGGTACTTTATCCACTGCACCACCTAGCTGCCCCCAAGGGAATAAGCATTTATTAAGTGCCTTCTATGAACCAGGTACTGTGTTAAGCACTTTACAAACATTATCTCATTTGATCTTCACAACAAGCATATTAGATAGGTGCTATTATAATCTTGATTTTACACTTGAAGAAACTGATATAGAGAGAGGTTAAATTGTGTACCCAGAGTCACTCAGCTAGTAAGTGTCTGAGGCTGGATTTGGATTCAGGTCTTCCTGACTCCAGGCCAATGCTCTTTCCATAGCACCACCTCACGGTTATATGTGTACAAGGTACATGAGCTTATTTTCTTCTCACTTTTTATGGTATAATACTTGACTTTTGCTTCATGAATTCATTTTAAATATATTTGGTATATTGCAGAAGATATTGGCATAAACCTATTTTCTTCTAATTTTCCCTGTAATTCTTCAAGATAGTAAGTTCTTTCTTAGTTCTTTACTTATTTATAGGTTTATGGGAGGTTATTTAGTTCAATAGGTTTTTATTTGGCCTGATCTAGTCTGTTCTATTTATCTATTTTCCCATTTTTTAACCAATATCAAATAACTTTGATGCTTATTTATAATATAGATTGAGGTCTAGATGGACTATTCCCATTCAAGTTTCTTTTTTCATTATTTCTCTTGATATTCTAGATCATTTGTTCCTATAATCAAATTATAAAGTATGTACTTAGTTTAATTGATAAAGAAGGAGCAGCTAGGTAGCATAGGGGATAAAGCACTGGTCCTGGAATCAGGAGGACCTGAGTTCAAATCCGGCCTCAGACACTTGATACTTACTAGCTGTGTGACCCTGGGCAAGTCACTTAACATTCATTGCCCTGCCCCAGAAATTTGATAAAGAAATAAATGTGTAAGTTAATTTTGGTAATATTGTATTTATATTACCATGTTCTGGCCATGAACACTGGAATATACTTCCAGTCACTTAAGTAGATCTTAATTTCATTAAAGGACATTTTGTAATTAAATCTTTATAGGCATTGTGATTTGTAAATTGACTCTCAAGTCAATCACAATTATTTTCAATGGAATTTCAAGTCAATTTAATTCAGCATGCATTTATTAAGTACCTAAAATGTGCCAGTAACTGTGTTAAGTACTGGGATATTTTTAAAAGGCAAAAAAAAATTGTTCCTGTCCTCAAGAATTTCACAATGTAATGGCAAAAACAGAATGCAAATACCTAAGTATATTTAAACATAGGGAGTATAGAGATATATAAAATTGGACACAATCACAAAGAGAAGACACTGATATTAAAAGGGGCAAGGATTTTTTTTTGCTAAATGGAGATTTTAGCTAAGATGTAAAGGAATCTAGGGAAGTCAGGAGACAGAGACGAGGATAGATAGCATTCCAGTTATAGAATCCAATCAATGAAAATATATGGTGTCAAGAGATGTGTTATTTTGGTCTAGGCACAACTGGTGCTAATGTCACATAATTATAGATTATATAGAGAGTAGTACTGTAAAAGATACTAGAATGAAATGAACGGTTCAGATTATGAGGGACTTTAAAAAACAAATTATTTCCTTTTGATCCTGGATGTAATAAGAAGTTTCTGGAGTTTATTAAATGATCAGATCAGCATTTTAGAGAGATCAGTTTGACAGCTGAATTGAAGGGAGTGGATACAAATTTTAGTCAGGCAGACCAAATAGCAGGCTTTTTCAACAGTCCAGGCATGAGGTGATAAAAGAGATACTATAAAGGCAGAATCAACTTGACTTAGCAATGGATTAAATATGATGGGTAAGAAAGAGTGAAAAATCAAGGATGTTACGTAAGTTGAAAGCATGAGTGACTGGTAGGAAAGTAATGCCCTTGACAGTAACAGGGAAATTAGGAAGAAGGGAGGGCTTTGGGGGACGGGAGTAGAGAAGAATGAGGTCAGTTTTCCCTTTCCATAATTCCTTCTTGTGTTTTGTTATTGACATATAGAAATGTTGTTGATTTTGTACATTTATTCTGTAATTCACTATTTTTTTCTTTTTCTTTTTCTTTTTTATTTTTTAGTGAGGCAATGGGGGTTAAGTGACTTTCCCAGGGTCACATAGCTAGTAAGTGTTAAGTGTCTGAGGCCCAATTTGAACTCAGGTACTCCTGACTCCAGGGCCAGTGCTCTATCCACTGCGCCACCTAGCTGCCCCTGTAATTCACTATTTTGCTGAAGCTATTAATTGTCTCAACTAGTTTCTTTATGGAATCCCTAAGATTTTCAAAGTAAACTATCACATCAACAGCAAATATTTTATTTCCTTTTCACCCATCTTTTTTGCTTTTAATTAGTATTTATTTTTTATTAGTATTGCTAACACTTATAGAATTGTGTTAAATAACAATGGAGAAAAGGACACCCCTTTTATTTAATTTTTGTTTCTTTAAAGTCATCTTCTGAAAGCACAGGTCACAACCCCTCCCCCCCCCAGTAAACTCCAGTGACTCCCTATTGCCTCCAGGATCAAATAGAAAATATTCAACTTGGCATTTAAAGCCCTACATAACCTAGCCCCTCCTATATTTCCAGTCTTCTTACACCCTACTTCCCAACAAGTACTTTTCAGTGTAGTGGCCAGGATGTTCCATGAACAAGAAATTTCATCTCTATCAACTCTAGGAATTTTTAATGGCCATTTCCCATCCCTAGAATGTTCTTGCTATTTTGCCCATTGACCTCCCTGACTTCTTCTAAGTCCCAAATAAAATCCCTTCTTTTACTGGAAACTTTCACTCATCTCTCTTAACTCTAATGCCTTCTCTCAGTTAATTTCCTAATTATCCTGTATATAGTTTATCCTGTGTGTGTGTTGTGTGTGTGTATATACACACATATATGTGCATATACATATATACATACATATATATGTATGTGTATCCATATATCTATTTATTTGAATGTTATCTCTCACATTACATGATAAGCTCCTTGAGCTTATAACAATCAGGGACTTTTTATGTATCCACAGAGCTTAGCACAGTGCATGGTTCATAGTAAGTACTTAATAAATATTTGTTCATTGATTTATTGATTGATAGTTATTGATAAAGCTTTTAGTGTTACCTTCTGCAAATTATGCTTTCTTTTCATTTTATATAAATACATTTTATGATGTAAAAATGTCCTTCTATGTCTAAGGATTTTTATAAGCTTTTTAGCAAAAATTAGTATTAAACTTTGTCAAAAGTTTTTCTGTATCTATTACTATAATCATGTGTTTTTATGTTATTGTTTTTGTTATTATTATGGAGTTTCCTAACATTTAACCATCCCTATATCTTTAATATGAATCAAAATTAATTATAGTGAAAGAGTTTCTGGAAAAATTACTATATTTTTTTCAAGATTTTATTTTAAATATTTGAATCAATATTCATTAATGATATTGATCAAGGCATTTCTTTTTTTTTCTATAGCCTGCCCTGACTTTGCTGCCGTAAAAAATGTTTAGCATGTTTGTCCAATAAAAAGTGTTTGGCAGAGTACTTTATTTCTTAATTTTAAAGAATAATCTATGTAGTATGAGGGTTAATTTTTCTTTAAAGGTTTGGTTAGAATTCTTCTGTAAATCTACCTGGTCTAGGTTCATTCAACAACCCCCCCCCAGTAATTTTTTTATGACTAAATCAATTTTGTTTTCTTAATTTGGATTATTTAGGAATTCTAGTGTTCTTCCAATTTGGCCTTTTTCCTTCATCTTGTACCTCTTACATCTCCTCTTAAAATAGCATGATCAGTGTCTGACAACCTATTTGATATATAATGAAAGGTGGGATTGTATAGTGGATAGAATTCTAGACATGGAGTCAAAAGTCCTAATTCTTGAATCCCACCTCAGATACTTCCTAGTTATGTCATCCTGCAAGTCACTTAACCTTTCAGGGTCTCAGCTTCCTTGTCTATAATGTGGGAATCATAACACTTGCACTACCTACCTCATGGACTGCATGAAGTGACTAAAAGGAAAGTGAATTATTTTCTTTAAAGCCCTACATAAATGTAAATTATTATTATAAATTTCATCCCGAGAAAGGCTAAATAGAACTTCTTTGACACTCCAGTCTGTTGCCCATGAAAGGTTATTGGCCCATTTTTTCCAACTTACAAATAGGCATATCCAGACTATATTTGCTCTGGGTGTCTTTCTCCTTTCCCTAATTGGATTAGGAAGGAAAAGAGAAAGATATGGATGAGGTTATAGAGGAAGATTTAAAAGGATACTCATTAGACAGAAGTAATGAAGGTTAGATGAAAGAACCTTAGTGAAGAATTGTAGGGTTTGTATTTTTTTAAACCACATTCATATATTCTATGTGGGATTACTGCTATTTGACAACCTAAACATTCAATGTGATTCAGCCTCATGGATTCAGAGAACTGCTTCCAAATTACTATATTCTCTTTCTATTTGAATTTGCTATTTATCAACAATTCACTGTGAACAGAAAATATTCAATCACAGCCCTAGACTACTGAATTTCAGTGGGTATGTTGGAGCAACTTAAATGATTTCTGCATCATTCTGCATGTGTGACTAAGGGTATTGAGTACATATGTCATCACAGAAAATTGGCAGAACACCTAGGTGTTAATCATAATCTGTCCTATGATCTATTATGTGCCTTTGAGGACACAATTTCCTATTAATAATGACAAAATAATTACATATTTCTTTGTTTAGTCTTGTGAAATATGGGCAATTGACTTGTTCTATTCCTCAAAATTACTAATAAGCCAAATGCTTACAAACTATTTTGAAAAATGTGGTGGAAAGTTTAAAACAAAACCATTTCCAACCATTCCCATGGCATCTTATCTTCAGAGTCTCCATTTTTACAGTTTTTTTAAATTCTAAAATAAATTTCAATTCTGGAACCTTATTCAAAAAAGAGAAAAAGCAAAATTTCTGTGCTTGCATAGCAGGTAAATTCCACGAGAAGGATTTTCAGATCTTCTGTACTTTCCATTTTCTTGAGGCCTATCCTCTCAGAAACATGCAATTTAATTAATATGACCTTGATCCAAGGTCATGACAACAAAATAACTGTCTCTCTTTTTGATGCATATGTTCCAGGCACTCTCTGTTACAAGGTCTATGCTATTTGAATTTCTTTCAAAGTAAACTCACTACCCATGGTCTCAGCCAGAAAGCAATTTTCTTCAGAGCTGAAGGTAAGTTCATGCTTTTCTAGTTTCATAGTTTCTTAAATTTCTAGTATGATACTACCTAGAATAATTAACAAGACTAAAACAGGGGAAAAATAAGAATTATCCACCAGCTCACCTCCTTAAATATTTGCTTTTTTTGTTATGAAATGAAATTTTGTTTCATTTCTTTCTTCTTGTCTCTCTGTCTCTGTCTCTCTGTGTCTCTCTCTGTGTCTCTGTGTCTCTGTCTCTCTCTCTCTGTCTCTCTCTCTCCCTCTCCTTTCTCTCTTTCTCTCTCCCTCCATTCCTTCAGCTTTTATTTTGTTGCTTTTTATCTCTTTTCCTCCAGATCAGTTATCACCATCTACAACAAAAATGGAAGCTTTTGCCCCTGATTCACATTTCTTGCCCCTAACTTTTGAGAGTAAGAGGGGGAACTTTGTAGTCTTCTCACTCATGAGAAATATTGATTTCCAAAATTTTCCCCACCCAACTCTTCCAGCATATAAAATATGAATATTGCTATCATAATTATCAGGGATGTTGACTATTGGGGAGGCAGAGGTGGATATTATTCTTACAGAATAAGCATCTGAAAACCCTGAAAGTCAAAAGATATATTTCTATTTCTAAATCTCCTTACCAAAAATCTTCTGTTATACATCTGATCAGTTTGTCCTGGTTAAGCACTTATTGGATCGCTTGCAGTAACAGGGGATGCTGCATAAAGCTTAATAGAAGTCATTATGTATATTATTCCAGGTTGTTGACAACTATAAATTAAATGTGGATCTAAGAAGTTTATGGCTTTATAATAACCATGCTGTAAGACGAGAATGGGGAGGAAAGGGAAATGTCAGTAAGGAGGAGTAATGTTCACCTCTCTTGAGGCTTAGGAAACACACATTATGCAAATATGGATCCTCAGCTTTCTTTTTTAGGAGAAATATTTTTGTTCTTTTTTCATTCCTATAAAGCTTTAAGATGCCTGGGACAGGGCTGGCAGTACATTCTTTAAGCAGAATGGGAGAATAGATATCCTCTGCCCCCTCCGAACCTCTCTGGGAAACTTGGCAAACCTTAGAGGTTGGCAAAAAGAGGGGCAACAACAACTAGATCAGTATATATAAGAGGGGAAATCTTACCCTCGAACACAGACATGTAGGTTTGTTTTGTTTTGTTTTATTTTGGTTTTTTTTCATAAGCAAATTGTTTCATCAGCAATTTCAGGTTTATTTGGAAAAGACATGTAGTAATGCAGAGTTACATATACAGGTGTGTGGGTGTGTGCATGTGCAAATAACATTATAATAAATGTATATATTATTACTTATTTCCTTCATCCTTGTTCCAAAAAAAGGTTAATTCCTAAACCTGTCTTTGATAACATCCAGATCTTCCTTCTCCAGTAACTTTATTCAACAATTATTCTCTCTCCCTCCTGTGTCTTCAGTCTCACTTTCTCCACTGGTCCTTTCCCACCTACCTATGAACCCTAATTTTGACTCAGCTTCATTGATTCATAGAACTGTTTTCAGATTGCAATATTCCATATCTGCCTGAAGGTGCTATTTCTTTCCATTTTACAGTCAACAGAAATGTACACCATGGACCTTAAAACACAGAATTTCTGTTAGGCATGGTGGAATGACATACAATAATTTCTGTATCATTTTGAATATGTTACAGTGGGACTGGGGAGAAAGGGAAAGGTTTCGATAGCCTATTCAATGACAAAATCATGAGGACTTGTTGATTGACTGGTTATGAAGAAAGGAGTAAAAAATGGTCACAAGGATTCATGACTTGAAAAAAAACTCCAACTAGTAATAGATATTTCCAATTTTTTAGGGTATTTATATGAATGAAGTTGCTTATATGAACATAGATTGTATATTTTAATACTGGGAAACTAAGGAATTGTCCAGCTTCCTGGAGAAACTGTGCACTATACAGGAGGCTGATAATTTCCCTACTGTTGCTGTCTTTGACGCTAAATATATTGTATGTGAAAGCTGGAGGGAGTGTGGCAGGGGGTGAGGAACAGCATTTGTAATGATCAGCCCAATGTACCAAAGTTCTAACTCAGTTCTAACCCTGATTTCTTCCAAATGATGCAGTTCAATCAGCACCCTAGTCCATTTTTCCCTAATACTAAGTGCTTATGCCTGAACTACACCATAATTCTATTCCCATCCCCATAATAGCTTCCAATCATGCCAGTTTGGAAAGAACATTCAGCATTTTGTAACTTGCCAGGGTCAGCTCCCTTTATCTCATTTATCTGAAGAAATTACATAAAGGGGCAAATGACGTTGCCAAGGACCCAAGGACATATCCCCTTCTTCCCAAAAGTAACCTGCCTAACATCTCCAGAGACATGAATAATTTAAGTTTGGCACATGCTGCATATTTTATAGAAATCAGTGACATCGAATAGAAAAAGGAAAATAATTTCAAATGCACAAAAGAGGAAAGTCAAGGAAAGAAGAAAAGTCTAATAATTAAAGAAAGATCAAACATTTAGAACTGCAAAAGATCTCAAAGACCATCTTGTCTAATCCCCTCATTTCATAGATGAAGATACTGAGACCCAAGGTCACACTGGTAATGATAATGATATCATTGCTGTTCAGTCATTTTCAGTCATTTCTTCATGACCCCATTTGGGGTGTTCATGGCAAAGATACTAGAGTTAATTGGAGTTAAAACAATTCTATGGGCTAAGAGAGGTAAGTGGCTTATTTGGAGTCACATAGCCAATAAGTATCTTAGTAAGGATTTGAATTCAAGTCTTCCTAACTCGAAGTCTAGTGTTCCATCCACTGTCAACTACTTGCCTTTAAATATCAAAAGCAGAATTTGAACCAAGGTCATTTGATTCCAGAGCCATGCTCCTCAAAATATCATGCTGCTTCCAAAGTCAATAGGTCTTTAAGATGCTCATCAAAAGCATGATCAAAAAAAATTTTTCGCACATCTAGCATGATAGACAGATACATAGATATAGACATATATATGTATTTTAGATCTAGACCTATGATTTCATTCACATAGGGAACTCTGTGTGTGAAAAGTCCCTCAACCACTGAAAATGGGCAACTTATCTGTGATTTATAATTGTAGAAATGTCCTGAAACAATAATTGGTTGACACGTAAAGATTAAATGACTCATCCATAGTCACACACTAGCATGAATAAGACAGGACTTAAATCCAAGTCTTTTTGACTTTCACATTGAGATTCATTGAAGGAAAAGGAATAAGAGTAAGAATTCATTAAGTTCAGACTATGTGTCAGGTACCAAGCTAAGTCCTCCTTGCAAATATTATGTCATATAATGCTCACAGCTGCCCTGTGAGGTAGGTCCTATTAATATCCCCATTTTATAGTCAGAGAGACTGAGGTTAAGTTGACTTGCCTAGAGTCACACAGCTAATGTCTGAAACCAGATTTGAACTCAGGCTTTCATGACTCCAAGCCCAGAGCTCTATCCACTGTGCTATCCAGTTACTTAAAGAAACTGAAGATATTTATTTTGGAAAAGAAAAGATTCAGAGGGGTATTGATATCTATCTTAAAGTATTAGACAAAGTATCATATAATAATTATATCTAGCATTTATTTGGCACCTAAAGGTTTGCAAAGAACTTAATAAATATTATCTCATTTGATCCTTACAACAACTTTGGGAGATAAGTGCCATTCTGCCTCTCACCTTGCCCATAGTAGGAATCAAATTTGATAATATATCTAAAACATTGTGCAACTTTGAAGCACTATATAAAATGTTAGCTAGTATTTGGGGGTGGGGGCAATGAGGGTTAAGTGACTTGTCCAGGGTCACACAGCTAGTAAGTGTCAAGTGTCCGAGGCTGGATTTGAACTCAGATCCTCCTGAATTCAGGGTTGGTGCTTTATCCACTATGCCACCTAGTTGCTCCCAGCTCATATTTTTAAACACTTAAATGCTTAGTGAATGTTTACACACAGAAAGAATTTAATAAATATTTATTGAACTGAATTAACAAATTAATGCAAAAATTAATATTGGGCCAAATCCATAGGCAGGTTATTCCTAGTTCCCTGAATGGTTCAACTAAAACATAACAGTAGCCTAAGCTATCTAGATGATGAAATTTAAAGTTGAACATGTCATCTATAAAAATGGAAATAATTGGATTCCTGAGTGCTTCAGTAACACTTAGATACACTGGAGTAAATTCCCCCAAAGCTCGCTTGACAAAAAATATCAGGGCAATTCTGGACTAGCTAGTGCTAACTCAGACTATTTAGCATTTGCGGAATGTACCTCACATGTGCCATCCTGGATCTAGCTAGAGGATGGATAGGGAAAATCTAATCCGGTTCAGAGCCAACCAGGGGATTTGAGTTCCTAGCCTTGTTAGAGATCTGCTGAGACATTCTATAGCTCACTTTTAAATCTAATGCCTCTAGATGAGCCCCTAACAGAGTCACAGAATCTTGGGAGTAGAAAGAACCTTTGTTCACACAGACATCACCTTTTGTCTGGACAATTGCAACAACCCCTAATTAGTGTACTTTCCTCAGATCGCTCCTTCCTCCAAACTATCTGCTACAGGGGTAAGTAACTTAATCTTTGTCTTCCTCAGTCTCCTCAACTGTAAAATGAAATATAATAATAATTAATAATAATAAGATAATAGTAAAATGGGTGATAATAGCACTTGCCTCACAGTGTTGTTGTAAGGATTATAAGAAGTAATAGCTATAAAAAACACATCATGCCTTGCACAGAGTATACAGTTAATAAATGCTTATCCCTTTCTTTTCCCTTTAATAAGTCTTGCCCTTCAGCTTCAAGCAATAGTGCTAGTGAAATCTAGAATTAAGCTAAGACTGAAATGAAATATTACTTAAAACATTAAAATATAAAATCTGTATTCTGTACCAAGATCATAATCCTCATATCATCTGTTTGGGTTTTTCCCAATTCCTTAATACTCAGATATTTAATATACTAAGATCACATAGCTTATTCAATAAAGCACAAAGGAAAAAAATTGCTCAAATATCCTGTAAGGAGTTTTCTGTCTTTGTTGATCTCCTGAAACTCCTTCTACCTATTCTCCAGATCTTTAAGGGGTCCTGGGGAAATTTCCACATTGCCTATACCTACAGACTATAGAAAAGAATTGGGAAAGCCAATGTGTGCCCAGGATTTGTAATTCAATAAAAACTGCTAGAAAAACTAGAAAGCAGTCCAACAGAAATTAGGCATAGATAAACATCTCATATTTAACAAGATAAGCTGCAAACAGATATGTGACAAACATAAAAGGTCACTTCATAAATGAATTAGAGGAGAAAAAAGAAATTAGCTTTCAGATATCAAGATCTGAATATGGGAATGGTTCATGAGCATAGGATAAAGAGGATCACAGAATGTAACATGGACAATTTTAACTACATAAAATTTACAAATTTTGCATAAACAATATAGCTAAGATTAGAAGGTAACTAAACTGGGGGAAAATCTTGGCAACAAGATTCTCTGATAATGGGCTCATTTCTAAGACATATAAGAACTGATTAAAATCTCTAAGGCTAAAAGATAAATGTTCAATGGAGAGGGGAAGGTAGTTTTCTAAGGAAGAAATTCAGGCTATCAACAATCAAATAAAATGTACCAAGTCATTAAAATGATAGCAACAACAACATACATCAAGTGAACAAAGATAATAAAAAATGAAAATGAAAATTGTTAGAAAGACTGTGGGAAAACAAGCACAGTAATGCACTATTAGTAGAGCTGTGAATTGGTATAGATCTTCAGGAGTTCAATCTGGAAATATGCCATAGAAGTGCGGTATAAACATGGTACTAATGGGGGAAACCCCTAAAAAACATTGCTGAGCAAGGAGGTATAGATCCCCAGCCTAACAGGTTCTTCTGTCACTGTCACTGTCACTGTCACAGCACAGATGGTGAGGTTATTACAAGCATCCCATCTTTCTTATCTCAGAGTTTGCTTTATATATTGAACTAAAAAGATCACTTAAAGCTCTATCAATCAGTGAGTGACATTATCTCTGGTAGAAATGGAAAGCTAAGCTGATCAACATTCCCCTGACCACAATATTTTTAGATTTTTTTATGACTAGTTTATGATGTAGTTGAGATTCCCAGATAATCTAGCTCCAGAGTTTCTCACTTCATAGTTTCTCAAAGTCAGGATTGCTTATGCAATATTCACATACTCCCAAATCAAAAGCCTCCAATTCTCTTTCTACTGTAGTTACTGAGTATTCATTGAGGGTTCCTGCTTTGATTTCCACTCATCACTCTGCCCAGAGGAATCTTCTATTTCCAGAGTTCTCCTGATTGAGGAGAGTGGTAGCTTATGAAATTCTATCCACTTCCATGAATATGAGCTTTTTAAGCAAAATGGCTTTCATTTTTGTCTATGTACACCTAGCACCTACCTGTGTTGTTGAAGTCAATTTATTCTCTACTTTCTCCTTTTGTCTACACATTTAGTGTCTTCCAGAAGTAGGCTATGATAGTATATATGCAGCAGGTAGCTGCCAAAATCTAAAATACACTGTATTAGTACCTTTAATAATTTATAGAACAGTTCAAGCACACCACTGACCTATTTCCATCATGGCCTCTTGGGGCTAGATTCATTCAACCAGCAAGCATTTTATTACTCTGTTATGTGGGTATTATGTGCCTCGTGGGGCTACTAGGTGGTGCGGTGGATAGAGTGCCTGTCCTAGAGTCATGAAGACTCCTCTTCATGATCTGACCTCAGACATTTACTAGCTATGTGACCCTGGGAATGTTGCCTAACCCTGTTTCCTGCAGTTTCCTCAGCTGTAAAATGAGCTGGAGAAGGAAATGGCAATCACTCCAGTATTCTTGCCACAAAAATTCCAAATGGGGTCATGAAGTATCAAACACATCTGTCTAAGCACTGAGTTGTGTTGAAATTACAAAGACAAGGATTAGCTAGGTGGTACAGTGGAAAGATTACTGACCCTTAAGTCAGGAGGACCTGAGTTCAAATGCAGCTTCAGACTCTTAATAGCTTCTGGGACCCTGGACAAGTCACTTAACCCTGATTGCCTAAAAAGAGAAAGAAATTATTTTTTTAAAAAAGAAGAAGGTGGGGGAGGGATGTTCTGGGAAGGGTACAGGATGTATAAATGTATCTAAATACACATAAATATATAAGTTGTGCATATATGAGTTATTTAGGTCTTATTTATATAGTAATTATATTTAAATAAATTTGTCATATATTATTTATATAAATTGCTATGTATATATTATTTATTTATTTATTTATTTATTTATTTTTGCGGGGCAATGGGGGTTAAGTGACTTGCCCAGGGCCACACAGCTAGTAAGTGTTAAGTGTCTGAGGCTGGATTTGAACTCAGGTACTCCTGAATCCAGGGCCAGCGCTTTAACCACTGCGCCATCTAGCTGCCCCCTATATATTATTTATAAAACAGTTATTTACCTGTATAAAAAACCAGAAATTCCATTTTAGAAAGGAGTCCAGAACAGACATATCTCATTCTCAGAACATCACCACCATGCCTTGGCATGGGCACTTCTTATTTTTCTACCACCCTTTTCCGCTGCCCTTTTATGTGTTGTCTTCCCCAATGAGACTTTAAGCTCCCTAAATACAGGGACTAACTTTCTTTCTGCTTGCATTTGTAAATCTGTCTTCTCCCTCCTGGTAAACAGTGTCCAGCATACAGTAAATACCTAATAAATGCTTGTTGACTAAAAGCAGCCCCTGCCCTCAAGGAGTCTGCATTTTATTTGAAGAAAAAGGAGATATAAATGTAAGTGGATACAAAATATATACAAAGTAAACAAAATTTTACAGAGCTACTTAGCAACTGTAAACTGCCAAGGAGGTCTCAATTCATTTCAATAGAATTTCCTCATCAAGTGTTCTGTATTACACCAATAAAATCACAGGTTCTGTCCAACAAAAACAAAGCTAACTTTTGGAAGAAGGAAACAGATGCTAGAAGAATCAGTAAAGACCTCATTCTAAGAGAATTCTTTTAGAGCAATCTAATAGGGAAAAGTAAGGACAATACAAAAACACAAAGACAAGATGTGAAATGTCATGTTTGGGGATTAGCAAGTAGGCCAGCTTGGCTGGACTCTAACGTGTGAAGTAATGTGTAATAAATCTAGCAAGGGAAGCTGGAGTCAGAATGTAAAGGACTTTAAACACCAAGCAGAGGAATTTTTATCTGAATCAAGAAGCAATAAGGAACCACTAGAGCTTATCAAAGCAAGGAGTTGATATGATCAGATCTGTGTTTTAGAAACACCCCATTGACAGATATATCAAGTTGCACTGCAGACGAAAGAGTCTTGAGGCACAGAAACCAAATTAGAACACTATTGCAACAGTCAAGCTAAGAGGAATAAGGGCCTAATGGTGAGCTCGTGAATGGAGAGAAGGGGATGGATGAGAGAGAGGTTATGGAGAATCAACAACTTTGGGCACCTGATAGGATATGGAATGGTTACATGATGCAGCTCCCTAGCATTGGGATTTAGTGAAAAAGATAAGTGAAAAGGGCAACCTCAGAGAACTTCAGAAGAAAAGAGAAGCTCAGCCAAGACACAGCCTAAAAGGATGTGGTTGTACAATCAGTCACAAGTATATCTCTCACTTTGTCTCCAGATAGTAAACATGGGGTTTTTTTATTTTGTTTTGTTTTTGTTTTCCTCCTTCAGTTTTGATTTCTTTACACTGTCCTGGTTCAGGTGACATTTTCACAATGAAACAGTCTTACTTTAAGTGATCTGTTTTCTTTCCCCTTTCCATTTTCTCCTTTAGTAAAGCAGGTATATAATTTTACATGTTCTAGCAAACTGGGAGTCCAGAATACCCACTGGAAATGCAAAAAGGAGAAATGAGGTTGTAGAAGGAAGAAATTCTCCCACACCCATGTAAACTTTCCGAGTTCTCTTCCATTGGTTTGCAATATTTGAAACTTATGAGTTGAATAGTTTCATAAAATCTAGAGCTAGAAAGGAACTTTGAGATCACTTGGTCCAATCCTTTTCATTTTACAGAGAGGAAAACAGTCCCCAAAGGGGAAAATGACCTGTCCAATACTTAATATTGAGTGTCAGTTATTACACTCTAACAATAGAATAGAACATGCTCTCTAGGCAGAGTGAGCATCCTGAGGCAAGCTTCTCTAGGACAGGACTTGTTTTGTCATTGCATCCTCAATGACTATAATAAGGGCTGATCCACAATAGGCACTTCATCAGTGCTTCTTGAATTGAGTTTTGCATGGTGCTTTTGCTCTTAAAATCAGAATGTAGAAAAGAAAATTTGGTCCCCATTTACTATTAGCTGCTTGAACAAGACCTGTTTCGCTACCAGAATCCAAGAAATATTTTATTTTTTAAGCTCCACTTCTCAATATTGAGAAGCTACAGGGGAAAAAAATAAACACAAGGAGACAAGCCAAGAAATACAGATAAATGGAGGAATTATCCATGCTAGAAAGGTTAAGAAAGGTACAGGGAAGAAATGGGGCAATAAAGAAAGTAGGAAGGGTCATGAATACTAATCAAGTAATGGTTATTTCTCAATAGCAACGGCTATTCGTGATCAGACTTTAGAGATCCATTGGTGAAAATATGACCCATGCCCAAACTTGAAGATCTGGAGTCAAGTTAGATCCTGATATAAAAAAAAGTTATCTTTCCTGAAGTCTAAGATGTTCATTTCAGAAATTATTCAGCTAACATAATCTTTTCATGAAAAGATGTATATCAATCAGACTTCTATTTTTCCTCAAACAACTATGTGGCCTAGATATAACACATCGTCAGACCTTTAATTGTGCCATCACCCACAAGTATTCCACTCCTATGGTCATTTTTCCTGATTATAACCTTTTATCCTTGTATCTTTCCCTAAGCTTTACAACCTTAACCCTATCATTCAATCTCACTAGGACCTCCAATCCCTTCAGCCTCCCAGTTCTTTCCCAAATCATCTCCTCCTACATTGTCTAACCTCTCTTTTCTTCTCAATCTAGAGACCTATTCATGAATCAGTTCAACTCTCTACTTTAGTCTGTACTCAAATCCTTTGTTTCCCCGACCATTCCTTGGCAAACTACAACCTTATATTACTCCCACTATCTTCCCCATTAATTTCTATTTACATACGGTTCATCAGAACTGGAGAAAAATCACAAAACCATGCCAACTAGGTCCACTACAAATTCATTTTACATAATGTCAACTTGTCCTTCACTGCATCAAAGCAATGTTTGTCCATCTCCTTAATCAATTTGCCATCCCTATCACCAAAACAGCCATTCCAAACCTTTTCATTCCTCCACAAGCCCCAACTGATGACTTTGACATACACTTCGTGGTAAATAGTGAAGCCATTCATAGAGAGCTTCCTTTTCTCCCCTCACCTCAGATCAAACATCTTCTCATACTATCTACCTTTAACCTTTGTCTCTCACACAAGGATAGCTCATCTTGCCAAGGCAAAACCCTGTCCAACAGTTTGCAGAAGAGTTGCATCCAACAGAGTACAAAAAACCCTGTAATCTCCAATAGCTTAGAAAATACTCACCCAATCACCTCCATTCTTTTCCTACTCTACAATCACTCCCTATCCACTGGCTCCTTCTCTGTTGCCTAGAAGCACCTATGTATGTACAAACATCTGTCATTCCCAACCTGAAAATATAAAATAAAAAACCCTCACTTGATCCTATCACCACCACCAGCTATTTTCCTGTGTCTCTGCTCTCTTCTTGGCTACACTACTTGAGAAAACCATATGCACTAGGTGCCAGAGCCTTTTGTCTCACTTACTTCTAAGCCCAGTGTAATTTGGCTTTCTACCAATATTTCTCCTTCCAAAGTTACCAATGATCTTTTAATTACCAAATCTAATTGCTGATTCTCAGATTTCATCCTTCATGACTTTTCCACAGCCTTTGACACTGATAATCACTCTCTTCTCCTGGATACTCCTTCCTCCCTAAGTTTTGGTGACACTGTTCTCTGTTCTGGTTGTCCTCCAACTGACTGTTCCTTCTCAGTATCCTTTATTGGATATTCATCCAGATCACACTCATATTTCAATGAATGACCCCTACAGTCTGTCCCAGATCCTCTCATTTTTTCAACTGTACCTTATCTCTATCTATTGATGATTTCATCGGCTCACGTAGGTTCAATTATCATCTCTATGTAGAAGATCCCTAGATCTATATATCAATATCCCTAATCTCCCACCTGAGCTCCAATCCTGTATCACAAACTTCCTTTTGAACAATTTTTTTTTAATTTTTTATTCCTTTTATTTTTAATTTATGGAATAAAACAGGCATTTCCATAACATAGTATAATTAAAAAGATGATTGCACATGAAACTGCAAATCTATTATGTACATCTTGCTATTCCTTTTAAATATATAACAAAATTATGTAAATTTATTTTTCCCCTCTTCTCTTTCCTCCTCTAATGATAGTCTAGAAATGGCTATCATTAGACAGATATGTGTATTTATATACATGTGTGTAAAATATATGTGTATAAATACATGTATGTGTATATATAAAATGTATATAAAATAAAAAACCCTCACTTGATCCTATCACCACCAGCAGCTATTTTCCTGTGTCTCTGCTCTCTTCTTGGCTACACTACTTGAGAAAACCATATGCACTAGGTGCCAGAGCCTTTTGTCTCACTTACTTCTAAACCCAGTGTAATTTGGCTTTCTACCAATATTTCTCCTTCCTTTATAAATATGTGTATATGTAACGTGTATATATGTAAAATCATTCTATACCTACTTCTATTTATTAGTTCTTTCTCTGGAAGCAGACAGTGTCTTTCATATGCCCATTGTAGTTAATTTGGGTATTTATAATAGTCAAAATGACTTATTTGCCCAAAGTTATTCTTTTTTTCCCCCCAAGGCAATGGGGGTTAAGTGACTTGCCCAGGGTCACACAGTTAGTAAGTAGTTCAAGTATCTGAGGTCGGATTTGAACTCAGGTACTCCTGAATCCAGGGCCAGTGCTTTATCCACTGCACCACCTAGCTTCTCCACCACCCCCCACCCAAATCATTCTTAAAACAATATTCCGGGGCAGTTAAGTTGTGCAGTGGATAGAGCAGCAGCCCTGGAGTCAGGAGGACCTGAGTTCAAATCTAGCCTCAGACAATTGACACTTACTAGCTGTGTGACCCTGGGCAAGTCACATAACCCTCATGACCCCACCAAAAAAAAAAAACCCCACAATATTGCTTACTGTATACAATGTTCTCTTGGTTCTGCTCATTTTGTTCTTCATCATTTCAGACAAATCTATACGTTTTTCTAAGATCATCAAGCTCATTCTTTCTTATAGAACATCTTAAACAATGTCCCATATTCACTTCAAACTTCAAAATTTCCCAAACAGAACTCTTCTCTCTCCCCAAACCCTCCATTCTTCCCATCTTTTTTTTAATCAGAGGCATCTAGACAGCAAAGAAGCAGGAAAGTGATGAAGTGAAGAGAAGACTAAACCTGGACTCCAGAGGACCTGAGCTCAAATCTAGCCTCACAGACCAGCTAGCTATATGACCTTAAACAAATCACATAAGCTCTGTCTGCCCCACTTTCCCCTACTGTAAAATACAGATAATAATAGTACTTACCTTCCAGGGGCATTGTGAGGATCAAATGAGATAATATTTGAAAAGTGCTTAGAACAGTGCCTGCCATATATTTAGTTAATAAATGCTTCTTTCCTTCCTTCTTTCCTATTACAACAAGGATACCACCATTCTCCCAATCACCCAAGCTCTCAATCTCTGTCATTCTCCATTACTCAATCTCACTCATCCCATATAGCTAATTAATTGTCAGATCTTGTCACTTCCACATTTACAGTCTATCTTCTATATGTCTCCTCTCTGATCACACAGAGAAGACTAATTCTGGCCCTTAGTATCTCTTATCTGCACTATTTGAATAGCCTTCTCATTGTTCTGTCTGGTATAAGACTCTCCACAACTCCATTCTTCACTGAACTGCCACAGTGATTTCCCTAAACCAAAAGTATGACTGTATTAATCCCCTCTCCTATTTAATCAACTCTAGTATCTCCCTGATACCTCCAGGTCAAATAGAAACTCTCTATTTTGTCATTTAAAATCCTTTCCATCCCCATCTATTCTGATCTTTCCATCCTTTTCTTACTTTATTCCCTGCCATGTACACAGTGATCTAGCTACACCAGGCTACTTGCTGGTCCTCAGACATGACCCTCTATCTCCCAGCTCCATGCCTTTGCATTAATCCAGGCACATGCCTGGGATGTTCTTCCATTTTACTATTAGAATAATAAATCAACAAATCTTTAGAACACACAGAAAAACCACAGGGAGATGGGGGAAGGGCAGAACTTTTAAGATCATCTATCCCAATCCCATCATTTTATAGATACAGGAGTCTCAGAGAAGTTTAGGTGCTCACAATCACACAGATGGTAGCAAAGACAAATAGAGAACCCAGGTCATCTGGCTTCCAGCCTGGAGATTCTCCTTCAAATCAACAACAAAACAATGCAGGTAACAGGCTCTATTCCAAAAAGAGGACATGATATAAAATATGAGATATAATATATCAAATCTGGCTTGAATTAGAAACAGGAGTGGAGATAGAGAAATGGAAAGCACATACATAGTGCAATATGACATTGGTTTTTAATCAAAGGTTCCTTGATACCAGTAATCTACTCAATCATTTAGAAAAAGTTAACTCTCTCTTCCCTCATGCCTTTATTACCACTTCCATCTCCTCCCAAATGGCAAATAACCAAAATCCTGTGAGTAAAGTTTAGGACATTTTTTCTATCCTCATACAGAGAGAGGCAGGAAAAGAGATTAACGATATAGACTATGTTAAGGAAAAAGAACATTCTCAAAACCAAGAAGAAGCTAAAGCAATAGCAATTTGTCATTGTTGGTGGATGATGGAGGGTCTTATCCCAGCAGCCAGAAAGGAAGAAAACAGCTGGCTTACAAAAGATACATTCACTCTCTAGGGTCCCAAGGATGTTCTTTAATAATTTACCTTTTGTAGTGCAAAAAATGGCACACTAGAGGCCTGAAAGAATTAATATCATTCCAAAGAGAGTAATTTGATCCCTTCTCACTGGCAAAATTGGACCTGTTATTTTTAAATTGTGGTATGTATTTCCTGAATGTTATCAATCTTTGATTGAACCATGTATAGAATGCTGTTCCTTCTGAAAAGCTTATATTATTATATGTTAAAACTCTGCAATTGCTGATCTCCATGACTAAAGATGATAAATTAAAGTGTCACATAGAAAAATATTTCTGATCATTGACAAAAAAATGGAATTTCCAATTCTCTGTTTCTCACAAATTTCATATGCACATAATAAGGTAGTTCTCTCAACAATATACTCTGTTTATATAAACAAATTACTGTGTTTTAGGCCTTAAAATTTTGGTAGTTTTAACTATAATTGATTAATCCACGAAAATTCATTGAACACCTACAATGAAAAACACATTGTACAGTATACAAAGCAGAGGATGCAAAATATTGTCCCTATTATCTAGCAGGGACAACATAGACACATGAAAAGTCAAAACAGTTTTTGGTGACAAAAAAAGTAGAGGGGGCAGCTAGGTGGCACAGTGGATAAAGCACTGACCCTGGATTCAGGAGGACCTGAGTTCAAATCTGGCCTCAGACACCTAACAATTACTAGCTGTCGGGCTCTGGGAAAGTCATTTAACCCACCTTGACCAACCCAAAAAAAGTAGAGAGAGTAAATATGTAATTGTGCCTCCATGGAAAACATCCTGCCTTAGAAGAAGACCTGGGAGCATTTAGCACCCAAAAGGACGAGGAGGATATGGACCCCAAAATCAGAAGGCATGGTCAATAGGAAAGAAACCAATCCAACAAGTGCATTGAGTTTGGACTACACAATCTGTAACAAAGGATAATTTCTACTATGGGACATCTTCTAAATTCACATTACTTCACTCAACTGATAATTCTAAAAGTGGAACATGATTGAAAAAAGGGGACAATGGAACAAGATCTATAAAGGCAATAATATAGACAGTGGCTAAATGATGAAGCTCAAACATGTTATTTCAAAAGTTTTAACTCTCTGAGCAAAACAAAAAGATTAAATAAGGAATAATTAAATATGTAGACCACAAAGCAGAGTAGAAACTTTCCAAATAGCTTGAAAGAGGAGAGAATTAAGAGAACAAAGAAGAGGAAAATGGTTTCAACCAACCATTTAACAGAGGAGGCAATAAGGAAATAAATATAACTAATTTTTTTAAATGAAATCAGTAATCTAAAGTAAAGCCTTCAAACTAGAGAAAAGATTGACAAAAGAGAATAGTGGGTCAAAAATGGAAAAGAGCTGAAGCAAAGTAGCCTAATCAAAAGAAATCAAAGGGACAACACACTAACTTAAAAGAGGAAGAGAAATTTAAAAAATGATTGGATAAGAGTGCAACCTTTCCACCGAAAGTCACTCAACCTCTTTGAGATTCAGTTTCTAATAGGGATAATAATGCTTCCACTACCTTCCTCATGAGGTTTCTGTGAAGAAAGCACTTTGTAAATTTGAATTCTATGCAAATGTCAGTTACTATCATCATCATGTCATATCATATCATCATCATTATTAAAGCCAATAAGTACCACAGGAATTCTGATAGGGCGGAGATCACTTTGGGCTGAGTCATTAAGGAAGATTTCCAGAAGGAAGTGGGCCTTGAAGGATGGATAGAATTCAGATGGGGGAGAAGAAGGGTGAGGACATTCTAGGAAGGGAATAAAACATAAGCAAAGGCAAGGAGGCAGAAGTGCAAAGGCATATTAAAAAGACAGCAAGTAATTGGCCTAATTGAAATAGAGATTTTGTGTATAGGTATCTTGGGAGATATGGTTATGAATATAGGTAATAGATGGTCTTGAATATTATTAGAGAATTTTAACTTTCTTCTAAAGGAAAATGAGCAGCCACTGAAGTATTTTGAGCAGCAAACAATAACAGTAAGATGGGGAAATACGTATTTTAGAAGGATTCTTCTGGCATGTATTTGCAAGATAGATTGGAGTAGGAAGAATCTGGAAATAAGGTAATGAGTTAGGAGATATCATGCCAATAGACAGTTTATTAAAAATTGGAAGGAGTTTAAATTGCAATATACTATTCCCATCTCCAACACGTTAGTAATTATAAGTGTTCTCTTAACAAAAATTAGGTAATAATTAGGCACAAAAAAAGATAATATAATGAAACTCAGGTTAAGTGACCATATGGTCACCCTGAAATGATCTACCTCAAAGTTAAAATATAACAGCTCATCAGTTAGTCTGAATGTGTATTTGTACATAAATTATGCATTGTTTGTTTCTTTCTTTTTATTTCATAGGGCCTATAAATGCCCTGTTTGGAACTCAAAATTTTTACTTGACACTGCTACCAATACATGCTTTTTCAAATGAGCTCTGCCATTTTCCCCTCTTGTGCTATCCTTGGCCTGGGTATTAATCATGCACAGGTTCTCCATAAACATTTTCAAATTGTCTAATGAAAATGAAATTAAAATAGCATGTAAAGGCATAAAAGATGGTGGTATTTTTAAACCATTCCCAAATATCCATTGGTTCAATCCTGGTTTTGTTTAAGCCCAGGACCCATGTTTGTTTTCATGGTGACTACAAGCTCTGTGGAAAATACATCAAAAGTTCAACTGTCCTCCCCAAGACCTTGATGTGCTTTTAAATATTTCTGTTAAAAATACCAACCACATACAACTTCTCAGATTTGCTTTCATGGAGTGATGATTCCAAGAACATTGTTTATCAGAATGTTATTTTCTTTAAAAAAAAAAAAAAGACACAATGATGAGCCATTGGGATAAAAAATGTGAACTTCAAAAATAGAATGTCACAACAAGAACAGAAGTTTCAGAAGATAAACTGTACTAGCTAACCCTACTATGAATAAATGTGGTTCTTCCTTTTGAAAAATATAAGCTTCCTTCTTCAGAAAATTATACTAATTCCTTTGAAAGTACTTAACACAAACAAGAGACAAGCATCATGTAAATCCATTTTCTCTACTTTCTTAATTGGACCTTTCATCTTAATTTGGGTTATACAATATGATTGAGAGACCAATATTTACTTAGGGCCTTTTATATGGAAAATACAACTCAGAGGTAAATATTCTATGAATAATTATGACCAAGTCTCTGCAGTCAAAAATGTCATCCATATATACATCACATAGCGGATTTAAATGTTAATGATGGGATCGATGATAGTTCTGGCAACTTTTACCTCGAGGGAAAAAAATCAAGAAGCTGAAAAAAACTCAGAAACCATATTTTTCTTTCATTTTATGATAAAAAAAACCACTTCCTAAGACATTCTCAGCAGCATCTCTGCTGAGCCCCAGGATATTGTAATCCTACCAAACATAACTTCACAAACTTATTTTTTCATGGAGTGATCCTCTGGGGCTCTAAGGTTTCTTCTTTTCTGTGATGTAATTCTCTTGCTAAAGTTTAAATATTAACAAATGCATAACATATATAATATATTTCATCATCAATTCAATAAGCTTTAAAATGATAAAGCCCAGCACTATAGTTCATTAAGAGAACATATAAACAAACATCAATGGGAAATGATATTTCTAACTTTTTGAAATCAATATTCACTTACCTACAACATAGTGACTCAGGTCACTATGGAGGAAATCTCTCAAGGTTTAATTTGCAGAGTCTTTGAAATACTACACAGATAAATAAAACTATAAGAATGCCTCCTAGATTATGCAAAATAAAGAAATCAACTTCAGTAATCTTTCCAGAACCATAGTACTTGAATCAATATTATTGGCTTCAACAGCTCATTAACCAAATCCCAGAGCTACCAGATTGCATCGAATAAAGTTATGGAAAAGGGAATGCATTTCATTCAACACAAATAAGAATTTAGCTTCTTTTTCCAGTGAATAGCATCTCAATTCATGAGAACTCACCTTTAAAATGTGTCCACATATTTGACCAATATTTACGAGAACTTAAAGATGATATAGCACTGTACAAGATCGTGAAGATTTTGGAACATGAAACAGGAAAGAACAAAGCAGATAAACACCCATAAGTTATGGACAGATAAGTTCTCCAGTTATACACGTATTCTTATATTCAAAGGTGACCATTTTTTTTTCTGAACTACAAGTTAGAACACGAGGTCTAACAGTATTTCTTTCTGGATTTAGAAGTTTATATAAAAATTAGTCTTCCTGCCTTATGTCTCTCTTCATCATTCCACCTCCTACCTACTTACCAAATTGATATTCCAAAGCACAGGTTAAGACCTAAATCACTATCTCCTACTCAAGATATCCTACTGACTCCCTATTAACTATGATTTTTTTAAATGTATTCAAAATTTTATTTCCTCCAATTACATGTAAAAACAATTTTAAGATCCATTTCTAAAATTTTGTGTTTCAAATTCTCTTCCTCCCTCCCTTTAAGAATGCAAGCAATTCGATATAGATTATACGTGTTGACTTTTTTTCAGGATTTTCTTGTATCACTCTCATATCTCTTTCTATTTTTTCCTCTACCTCCCTTACTTCCTTTTCAAAGTCCTTTTTGAGCCCTTCTATGGCCTAAGACCAATTCATATTTTTCTTGGAAGCTTTGGATGATACTTCTAGGTATTTGTAAGTTTTTAGTTCTTCCAAGGTGGTATGATTTAAGGAGAGATATGTTTACTATTCTCCTGGCCTGTGCTTTGGTCTGCAGGCAACTTCAGGCCTGCTTTTATGCCCTGGAACTATGAACAGAGTCCTGCTCTACTATGGCTGGAAGTTCTTATATGCTTTTGCTCCTCCCCTACCTGGGACTGCCACCCAAGACTGTGACCTGGGTCCCAGTATGGGCAAAACAACAGGGTACAGCTTCTGGCCAATTGTTTGACACCCTTACTGTCTGTGGGCTGAGTCCCAGAAATGGTTGCTGCCACTGCTGATTCAGAGGGTCTGGAGGCCTGCTCCTGGTTTGCTGGGGCTGGGGCTGGGGCTATGCTGGTGAAGTCTGCATTGGGCTGCACTTTAGTCTCACCCTGGTACAACAAACCTTTCCTGACAACCTTCTAAGTTGTCTTTGGCTGGAGAATTATTTCACCCTATCTTTTTGTAGGTTGAGCTGCTCCAGGATATATATCTTATGGCATTATTTGAAGGTATCTGGAGACGTTTTGGGGAGAGCTCAGGCAAGTCACTGACTTTCCTATACCATTGTGGCTCTGCCCCTATGATTTTTTTTTAAAATCTGTTCATAATATGGCTTGGATTGACTATTACATGCTTATTTTACATGTTCTCCATTGCCCATTCTCCGTTCCTGCTAAATTGACCTACTTGCTGTAACATCCAAATTACATTCCATCTCATATCATTGCTTTACATAAATTGCCCCACTCATCTAGAACACACTCCTTTCTCACCTTCACCTCTTATAGAATCCCTTCAGGATTCAACTTAATTATTACTTCTACAGAAGACTTATTCTGAAACCTCCAGTTACTAGTAACCTTTATTCACATCACTACCACCTCCAAATTACCTTGTATTTACCCTTCTGTGAATATGTTGCTTTAATATCACAAAATTTTAATTAGAAATTACCATGGAGGCCATCTAGGTAAGCTTGAAGAATAGCAAGAATATGCTCTACATTTTGTCCAAAAAGTAGTCATCTAGCCTTTGCTTAAAGACCTCCAATGAAGGAACCACCCTTTTCATCTTATTCAATTTACTCTAATAGTTATGCTATTTACATCATTCTGAATCTTAATTGTTTATCCAAGATATGGCGTAGTTCCTTGTGCAGCTTTCTTTTTTTCCCTCTCCCAAAAGTGTTTCTCTTTGTGTATGCAAAATTTCATTCTTAAAACCTTCCTATTCCTACCTGACTTACTCTCTGTATCACTTTAGTCCAGGTGATCCTATCTAACCTTCCTCTGGAACCTTTAAATATATGCTCTTCAGTTACTATTTGTCAAAAATTTGAAAATTATAACAAAATGTAATGGTTTCTAGAGAGAACAGAACAGAATGTTTGAGATTAGGACTATTGTGGAAAATCTAGAACACATATTCACTGTACCTAGAATTCTCCCTTGCAGAGCCTACTCTAAATATTAATGCCCTTTTCACTTTGAAATTTGGATCAAGTAAGATTTCACAGATTCACTAATCTGGGACCTCTTTTCTTAGAGGATCAAAGAGAGAAATGGTTAGAAAATCCACCATGGTGATTTTGTTTATTCACTCAGTCAAACATGTGTTGACTATACATTATGTCTAAGAAAGAGAAATAAGTCTTCATGGCTTCCCTAAAGGAGTTTATAATTTTGAAAGGAAGATAAGGACTTGTATATGTGGGAGAATGGACTAAGTGCATAAGGAACGTACAAAGTGCCAAGGGAAATAATATATTTTGGGTCAAGTTTTATTTTTACCAGTTTAAAAATTAATTAGGGGGCAGCTAGATGGCGCAGTGGATAAAGCACCAGCCCTGGATTCGGGAGTACCTGAGTTCAAATCCGGCTTCAAACACTTGACACTTACTAGCTGTGTGACCCTGGGCAAGCCACTTAACCCCAATTGCCTCACCAAAAAAAAAATAATAATAATAATTAGGAAGATCAGCTATCCAGGAACATAATATAATATATATTAGTTAGGCTATGTCTCTAAAGACATAGTTAAATGCTGGATCTTAACTAGTTGATAAAATGCCCTTAAAGGTTTTAGGCAATGAAAATTATAAATAGAAAATATTATTTTGGATAACTTACTATCAGTAGGTGAATTCTTTGGCCATGGCCTTATCTTTTAAAATAGTGAGTATTGATCCTCCTCCAGCTTTCATATATACAGATCATCTTCCAAAGCTTCCTCCAAAAATTGTAATTTTTAGTCCCATTCATTTAACCAAACATGCTATTAACCCAGATCTATCCAGGCTAGGGTAAGAGGAAAGAAAATTTAAAGAAAGTGGCTGTAGCCTGAATTTGTGGAGTAATTGCCACAATTTCAGTGGTGTATGCTCTTTACTCCACAGACCTTAGCTAGCCCCATTTGTGCTGGACAATTAATGAGCAAAGAATGACTTTTACTTTTTACTCTAGTAAAGGAGGAATACCCTTATAACACCCTTATTATTGAAAGAATAAGGAGTCTAAGAAGAGTCTTTGCCTCAGGCAAGGAGAAAAATCCAGTGCTGAGAAATTTGACACAAAGAACATAATTCAATGAATCTTACTTTGAACAAATATTTGTCTAAAGTTTAATCCTGACTAATTCTGCTTTATTGACTTTCCATTCAGATGATGGTTATATTACTTCATACATAGTAAATGCTCAATAAAAACTGATGACAAGGGGGCAGCTAAGTGGTTCAGTGGACAAAGCACTGGCCCTGGATTCAGGAGGACCTGAGTTCAAATACAGCCTCACAGACTTGACACTCACTAGCTTGTGTAACCTTGGGCAAGTCACTTAACCCTCATTGCCCCAGCCCCCCCCAAAAAAACTGATAACAAAATGACATTAAATGAAGATGCTAGCTTGACAGAGAATAAACTTATGAGTCATTAGTCCTTAGTCAACCCCTGGAAAAAGTCAAAGTTCATTTACAAACATACTAATTCTCTCTTTGCTAAAGAGAATCTTTAGGATTTATTTTCTAAAATGCCTTATTGATCCATCACTTCAGCAATTGCTTCTCCATCTGCAGAAATTCTCTTCAAAGTCAGGCTGTTTGCTCCCATCATTTGTACAGCCCACTCTGAAACTCCGGTTTGGATTGGACTGGAAAAAAAAAAGAGTGTTTTCAAGGAAAACTGTTCTTTCAAGGAATGTAAACATTCAGGATTGCATTCAGGGGTAAGCTCGAAGAATTTCACACTCACTGCTTTTCCCCCCATAGAAATGAAGAACATTGACTGGTGACTGGTAGTTAAATCTCTGGGAGGCAAAGAGAAGAACCTGATTACTTTAAATTTACCATTAAATATTCTGTGAATCATTAACATTCATTTGGCTTGGCCTATTTATTATTAAAGAAAAGTAGTGTGATATATTGGAATAATACCAGCATTAGAATCACTCAGTCAACAAGCATTTCTTTATTAAGAACTTATTATATGCCAGGAACCATGCTAAGTGCTGGGGTTACAAATAAAGGCAAAAAACCATCTTTGCCCTTGAGCTTACTATTTAAAGGAAGTCAGGAAAGCCTAGTTTCAATCCCTACCTCTGATATCTACCATGTACCCTTAAACAAGTCACTTAACTTCTAAGTTCCTTAAGCAATTCCCTAGGTCTTATCTATTGAGTAATAGCTCCTTGTGATAGTCTTATACTGCAAGGTTACTACTGAATATTTGAGCATCAACATCATGCTGTGCCCCTTTTTCATAGATTCACAGCCCATAATTCTTGCACAGAACTATCTTTTTATATACATTCACAAATGTGCTTTGTTAGTCAAAGGAAAAACCATCACTATTTGAAACCTTTGCTTTGGGTTTGCTTTTTTCAGTTTCTTTCAATTTGATATTGAATAAACAATAAACAAAATGGAAAGAAAACCCTAGTTAGTGGAGATTGGAAAACACACAGTAAGCTCCCTGAGGACCAAGACTGTCTTTTGACCTTTTTTTAATCCTCAGCACTTAGCATAGTGCCTGACTCATAGTAGTTGCTTAACAAATATTTATTGATTTACTGATTGATCTTGGTGTATCTTTCAGATTCCTACAGGATAAGGGATTTCAAAAATATTTCAATACAAAGGAAGTGGCTTGGCAGAAGGAAGTCATAAGGTTGCCCAGTAAGGGGAAAAGGAGACAAAGACTTGAAACAGAGCAAAGAGAACAATAAGCAGATTTATAAATATAATAGAGACATAGAACATATAGCTATAGTACAAATTAATATAGAATACACAAGAGCATTAAAAAGGTACAAAATAAACTGTTGTGTGAAGTCCTGGGAAGGACAGGGAGGAGGAAAAAGAATCAGAGAAGGCTTCCTGGAAGAAGTAGCCCTCAAACTGTGCTTTAAAAGACATTGAGCTTTAAAAAGAATTGAACAAATAGAAGAGGGAAGCATTCCAGACATAGAAAAAAGATGACAACATGAGCAGAGAGAGTAGAGAGCCTGAGAGTATTCATTCAAAAGATCACAAATAGTCCAGTTTAGCTGGAGCACAGAGGAGCTTGAAATAAAGCTGGAGGGGGCAGCTTGGTGGTGCAGTGGATAGAGCACTGGCCCTGGAGTCAGGAGGACCTGAGTTCAAATCCAGCCTCAGACACTTAACACTTACTAGCTGTGTGACCCTGGGTAAGTCAGTTAACCCCAATTGCCTCACCAAAAAAAAGAAGAAAAAAAAAAGAAAGAAATCTGGAAACATAAGGTGGTACAAAATTTTGGAAAACCTTAAATGCCAAGGCAAAAGAGTTTGAATTTTACTTGCTCTACACTAGAAAACTATCAAATGGGGTTTCAGGGAAAAAAGTCACCACCAGATCTATGCTCAAGGAAGATGTTAGCAGTGGTGTGAAGGATAGATTGCAATGGGAGAGAGTGATGGTGCAAATACTTGTTAAAGGGTGCTTATGATTGTCCAGGTTGATGGTAAGGAAGGACTGTACTAGGGTTTGGCAAGAAGGCTGGGGAGTATAGGATGGATACAAGGCAGAATCAACAGGACTTTTTAACTGATAAGATAAGTAAAGTGACGGAGAGGTAAAAGAATACCTACATTTCAAACATGGGAGACTGACTGATTAATGGTACAGATGATAAAACTGGTAAAGTCAGGCAGAAGAACAGAGTTCAGAGGAAAGATAATTAGCTTACTTTTAGATATATTGATTTTGAAGTCCTACTACCAATTTCAGGAGAAAATGTCCAGAAAGCTGTTGGGGAAAAAAGTATGCCAATGAACTGAGAATTTCCCTTAAGTCCATGTCCCTTATAATTTTCATAAAATAGCTTTTTCAACACCACTGTGTCTTTATTTGGAGAGTTTAGGATTCTGGCACTCTTAGAACCAAGACCTAGATTTTACAGTGGTGTCAAACTCAAATAGAAACCAGTGCTTGAGAGCAGCAGTTGACTTAGAAAACCACAAATTAACATTATGTTGTATTGTGTTTTTATTTATTTTATTAAACATTTCCCAATTATAATTTGATCTAGTTTGGACAGATTCTGGAGTTTGCATAAGTTTGACACCTCTGGCTTAGAAGAGACTGAGAAATATTAGCCTCTAATAGACTTGGTAAGTTCAGGACCATGAGGCCTCCCCAAGTACATATATAACAAAGCCGGAATGGCAGTGCTGGATGCTGGTGCTGTTGCCCTTAAAGACTATATATATTTAAGCTCAAATTCAGACACTTGTCATTATTTATTTTGATTCCTGAGAGACTACAGAAGATAAACCATAACAGAGAACAATAATCCAATCAATCAGAAGCATTAAGTAGCTACAAATGCAAACATGAGATATCCCCTGCTCTCAAGGAGCTTGCCTTCCTCCATGTTAAGAAAATGGCTTTCAATTTCACCTTTTGAAAGAACACAGAGTATGATTTGTTCTGGGATCCGAAGGGGTTTCCCCCTGACTTCCCCTATGCAAAAGTACACTTAGTAACTATATTGAATGGAGTGGTAAGATTGTGGTGAGAGTCTGGGAAATTATTTCACTCAAATCAATTTAATTAGGAATGTCAAATAAAAGGGCTGCCTTAGTAGAGTAAAAATTTGAAATCATGAAGGTGGTATAGTATAGTAAAATGGTTTGTACACTGGAAGTCAAGAAACCCAAGTTCCAATTCCAGTTCTACCACATACAGATGACTTTGAATAACCCATCTCCTCAGTTTGCTCATTTGTGAAATCAAAGTGTCACACCCAGAGATCCTTCAGGTTCCTTTCAGTTCTTAAATTCTGTAATTCTAATATCCTGGATCTTGTTCATATTTTTTATTGTTGCTGTTTAGTCATTTTTCAGTCATGTCCAATTTTTTATGACCTCATTTGGATCACCAGAGTGGTTTGCCATTTCCTTCTTCACCTCATTTACAGATAAGGAACTGAGGCAAACAGGGTTAAGTGACTTGGCCAAGGTCACACAGTTACTAAATGTCTGAGACTAGATTTGAACCCAGGAAAAAAAATCTTCCTGACTCTAGGCCTGGTACTCTATCTACTGCAGTACCTAGCTTCCCCTGTTTATATTTGTTAATCTATTTTGTGACTGATATTTTTATGTATTATCTTTTAGGCAGCAGTATTTTTCCATCAAGTCCCCAGCAAGTGTTCCACTTAGAAAAAAAAGGAAGAATTCTGAGTAACAGATCGATTTTTCTGAGAAATCAAGTCTGAGTAATATCTTCGCCTTAGCACTCAGATAGGAAGAAATGCGGACAGATAGAGCTCATGAGTTGATTAAGATCCTGGGACATGGTAGCAATCCACCCGAAAATGTCACTGAGAATTCCACAAATAACACAGACTGCATCCAAGTTGTGGTCCCAGAAGAAGTCTTCTTTGCCATTTCCATCATTGGAGTTTTGGAGAATCTGCTTGTCCTCCTGGCCGTGATCAAGAACAGGAACCTCCATTCCCCCATGTATTTTTTCATCTGTAGTTTAGCAATTTCAGACATGTTGGGCAGCCTATATAAAATCCTAGAGAACATCCTGATCATTTTACGGAACATGGGCTATCTCAAGCCTCATGGAGATTTTGAAACTACAGCAGATGATGTTGTAGACTCCCTGTTCATCCTTTCATTGCTTGGGTCTATTTTCAGCTTATCAGTGATTGCTGCTGACCGTTACATAACCATTTTTCATGCTCTGCAGTATCACAGCATCATGACAATGAGACGTGCTATAAGCATCCTAGCAGTGATCTGGGCATTTTGTACCGGAAGTGGTATCGCCATGGTCATCTTCTCCTATGATGTGCCCACTGTGATCTCCTTCACTTCGCTGTTCCCTTTGATGCTCGTTTTCATCCTGTGTCTCTATGTGCATATGTTCCTACTGGCTCGTTCCCATGCCAAGAAGATCACCTCTTTGCCTTCAAGTAGAGTGCACCCAAGAGCCAACATGAAGGGAGCCATCACACTCACTATCTTGCTCGGCGTCTTCCTGTGCTGCTGGGCCCCCTTTGTCCTCCATATTCTTCTGGTGACATTCTGCCCAAATAATCCTTACTGTGCCTGTTACTTGTCCATCTTTCAGGTGAACGGAATGCTGATTATGTGTAATGCCGTCATTGACCCAATGATCTATGCATTCCGGAGCCCAGAACTGCGGAGTACTTTCAAGAAGATGTTCTGCTGTTCGGGATGCAAATGCAATTATATTAATCTTTGATTCAGAAGGAGTACATAACTGATATTAACCATGGACTAGCCAGGTGACTATTTTTTAAAGAGTCATATGAACAACAGAAGAAGGTTCAGAAGAAAGTCATCGTTTTAACTGATTGCTTTATCCATATGGCAATTGCTCCCATCCTCAAGAATACTGAGCCCCCTGCCATCCCACAGCTAAGGGTTCTTAAGTTGCTTTGAGTTCAAAAAAAAAAAAAAATGAAGGAACACTCACTTCCATGTCTTCTTTGTCTGCCTAATAACACTACTGGCCTTAAAAATCTGTAAGTTGAAATAGCTCAGTTGAAAACAGAATTTTTAAACCAGAACAAATCTATTTTAGGGCCTTTCTGGATCCTGTTCTACAAAAGAATCAATAGAAGAAAATAATATTTGTTTGAATAGGACACTGATGATCATGATGGTCTTTTTTTTTAAAAAAAGTCAAAACAGTCCAAGAAAATAAGAGGCACCTTGGGACTGTGGAGTAGAAGCCTTGTTTTTGTTGTTTTTATAAAAATTTCACTTTTTATTCTTAGACTTAAGGAAACTAAGAGAGTGAATGAACAATGGTGAAAACAACAGACTTCTTGTTAGGGAATAAAGTTAGATACATAAAGGAAGAATATCCTAGTTATTAAGAGAGATGAACTATAGAAGAGGCATAGCCATTAGAAAATTTAGTAGAAAATTCTAGCACTTGGCTAAATAAAAAATAATGTAATTTAACTATTTGGTTTTTTGATTTTTAATAGTGAGAGGACGAGATCCAAAATGAAAACCATTTTGTCCTTCACAAAAAAAAAACAAGGAAAAATAAATTTAAAAGACAAGTAAAAAAATGAATTTTTAAAAAGACTCAGAGGATGCAATAAGACATCTATATTCAAGCCAATCCTAAGAACATAAATTTAAAGAAACAAAAAACCCAAAGCCAAAAACTTTCGTGATTATAATAGTGAATGAACATTGTGGCAGCATGAGATCATAGATTTAGAAAGGGAAGGGACCTTGGAGACCATCAATCCCAACAGTTTCATTTTACAAATAAAGAAACTGAGGCCTATAAAGATCCAGGGTGACACGGGTATTATGAAGTGTCCGAAATGATATTTGAACCCAAATCCAAATTCCAGAATCCAAATCTAATGTTTCATTTCCTTGGTCATGTTACCTCCTACATGTTACTGTTTCCTGGAAGAAAAGGGAAATTGCTACCAGCGGGGTTATCCAGAAACCATTCAGGAGATGAAAAGACTCAAGATTATCACTGGAGTTATAGCTAGGGCTAAGGAGGTTTCCGTTTTAGTTGTTCTGGTGAATGAAAGGGATTTTGTTGGAGAAGGTTTGTTGAAAGAAGTACAGTGGAAGAGGGTCAAGTAAAAGGCAGCAATGACATTTCCAAATGACACAGATTTCGAACTGCCTATTTGAGGAGTATGGGGAGACATGGCATAAGAAAAGGTTTTATGATTTTTTTTTCTTTCAGAGGGTGGAAAAAATCAATCTAAAAAAAGAATGTACTGAACTATAATGCCTTATTTATTCATCATCAAAAGGGCATGAAGTATTCCACATAAATTGTATTCCATATAACTAAAGCTTACGCTTTTAAATGTGAAGCCTTTTTTAGTTAAATGTTTTTATGTAAATCTTCACAGAGTCACAGAAACTCAGATGCAGAAGAGAGTTAGGGGAAGGGGAAGGAAAAAGCATTTATTAATTGCCTACTATATGCTAGGCACTATACCAAATGCTTTACAAATACGATCTCATTTTATCTTTAAGATCAAATCCTTATATTGCCTTTTAAAACTTCAGAGACGATCTAATTCAATCTATGCCACTAAGCAACCTCCACTTGAAAATTTCCAGCAATGGAAAATACACCACATTCAAATGGTGACTTGTTGCACTTTGAGATAACTCAATATTAGGAGATTTTCCTTTACGTGGAGTCAAAATCTGCCTTTCTACAATTTCCACTAATGCTCCTAGGTCTTTGAGGACAAGCAGAACAAATCAAATCCCTCTTTCTCATAATAGTTCTTTAAATAGTTGAAGACTACTACCATGTCTCCACTTCTTTCTTTTTTTTGGGGGGGGGGGTGAGGGAGTTGGGGTTAAGTGACTTGCCTAGGGTCACACAGCTAGTAATTGTTAAGTGTCTGAGGTCAGATTTGAACTCAGGTCCTCCTGACTCCAGGGCTGGTGCTCTATCCACTGCGCCACCTAGCTGCCCCCCGATGCCTCCACTTCTACCAGCACAAAGTCTTCTCCTCTTTAAACTAAAAACTTCAAGTTTTTCTAACCCACCCCCATAAGACATGAAGTTAAGGTCCTTCAGCATCTTGATCAACTTCTTCGGAAGTTCTCCAGCTTCTTAATGGTTTTCCTAAAATGAGGCTCCCAAAACTGAACACAATGCTCTAGATGGGATCTGAACACTGTAGAGTAGAGCAGGAATATCATTTCCCTAATCCTGGACACCGTTCCTTTCTTAATGAAACCCACAATAATAATAGAGTCACTTCTCTGTTTTCCTCAGTTTCCTCATCTATAAAATAATACCAACCTCCCAGGGTTATTGTTAACATCAAATGAAATGATAATTATAAAGCATGTAGCATGGCACCTGGCACCTAGTAAGTGCTATATAAACATTAGGTACTACTACTACTACTACTACTATTACTATTGTTATTATTGTTGTTATTATTATTATTATTATTACATGTTCATGGCTTAAATTGAGCATCCAATTCACTATATTTAATCTCATAGTTGTTTTTTCAGAATTCCTCCAATTTCATACTTGTGAAATTGATTTTTAACCCTAATATAAATATAAAACATTATAATTCCTTCCTTTTTGAATTGTAGCATGTTAGATTAGGCCTATTATTCTCTCTTCCAAAGCTCTTTTTGCATCTTGATTCTGTTATCCAGAATATTAGCTTTTCTTCCCTACTCCTATCATCTGGAAACATGAGAATCATGTCACCAATACCTTTACCCAACTCACAGATAGAAATGTTAAACAACACAAAGCCAAGCACATCCTAAGATGCTGCTATTGAGATATATAAGGTTCCATGCCTTTATATAAAATAGTTATAAACCTCGGGGCTTTAGAAATTCTTAAATTTTCTCTTTGAAGTTTTTTTTTTAATTTCTTCCTTCACTGTCAGACAATCATTTCTTCTGCTAATAACATGTGTCCCTTTAGCAGCTGCTGGCCCCTTTCCAATTTGCTATTTCTAATTTCCCATATTTGGGGAACCAAATCGCTAAGATTATTAGAATTGTGTCTAAATAGGCTAAGAGTGTGCCCAAGGAGTTCTTGGGTATGTTGAACTGAGTGTTACTAACTTGGCTACTTCAGTTTGGCCTGCTCAGACTTGGTTTTTGCTTCCATTTTTCTTTGCTATATCCTAAATAGCTGGGCTTGCAGAATAAATGACCCTCACACATCAGTAATTAATTACATGTCCCATCTGAACCCAGGAAAGCACTAAGTCTGTATCCTCTCAGGTACAGAGACAAGGAAAATCTACTTCTATCCCACCTTCCCTTTTCCTCATTCTCATCAGGGACAAACTCATATGGGCAGCAAAATGTTTCAACTACCACCACAACCATGATGCAATGGCAAGAAGGAAAGCTGAAGAACCAACATACCTTGTGGCACCTCTAAAGAGACACATTTACCAGTTCCCTCTGAAGCCAGTTCATTCAGAACAACTTATAGATGAACCAAAGTATCAATGGGAAAAGACAAAACAGGGGAGAGCAGAAGAAAAGAGAGGCAGCATCATGGCAGAAAGAATAGAGTGTTGGAGGCGGAAGTCAGGAAGACCTGGGTTCAAATCTTACCTCTAATACTTAGTACTTCTTGTGACCATAGGCAAGTCACTTATTCTAAGTCTCAAATTTCTCCTGTAAAATGAGGCAGTTGGACTTGATGGCCTCTGAGTGGGGGGGTGGGGTTCCCCTACAATCCTATGAGATTCTCTCATACACAGATAAATGCACATGCTGATGATGGCAGCATGATTATACAAACTCATGCTTTTATTCTCCCGCCATCCACCCCAAGGGAGGCTCAGACTCATCTTCCTTTATATTATCTTCTACTAGACACTTCTTTGTAATGGCACTGTGATGAAGAATATAATTTAGTGAATTTTATTTTATTTTATTTTTAATATATGGAATAAAAAAGCATTTCCATAACATGGTATAATAAAAAAGATGATTACACATAAAACTGCAAATCTATTATGTACAACTTGCTATTCCTATTAAATACATAATAAAGCTATTCTGTAAATTTCTTTTTCCCTTTCTTTTTCTTCCTTTACCCCCCCCACCCTAGAGATAGCTACCATTAGATGCAAATATAAAATGCACATATATAGACACACTTATATATAATAAAATCATTCTATAGTTCTATTTATCAGTTCTTTCTCTGGATACAGATAGTATCTTCTTTCAAAATGTGTAATGTTTAGTTGTGTGCTGTCTTTAAGGGCCTATATTTGTTATAACTGTCCTGAATTGGAGCCTAAAAAATAACTGTCTAAATAAAATGCATATACATATCAAACAATTGCCAAAATCAGCCTGGCACAAACTTCTCTGTGAAGCTAAATCCCAAGGCTGTAAGTTTTACCAATCAGACAAATGCCTTTTCATTCCTCTCCTTCTGAACCCCAAACTCATCATATAGATTGAATTTAAGATTACAAAGATTCATGATTTGATCAGCATGGGTTCACAGATGCCACAGCATCCACGGGCTTCCTTAGAGCAGCAGGTACCTGTATAGCCATGGCAGCCACAACAGAAGCATTCATCTGAATCATTTGAATGTTTTACCCCTCACCGCCACCCCAACCACCAGCCTCCTCAAAGTCTCACCAGATTAAGTTTCCCACCCCCCATCTATTCCTTCCTACATCAGAACCATAATGGTCTCCTCTTATATCATTAATATTCCATTTCCTAATGCAGAAGTACTTACCACTTTTCCAAATCAGAACACTGGCAACCCGCTGGTTATGGCAGCAAAAAATCCATTTGGAAAGATTTATTTGGGCAAGTAGAAGAGAAGATATTGACCAGGGAGTTTCATCTTCTAAGATCACATAAGGAATGTTTGAAAGTTTTATCTTTTCTGCTGCCAATCTTGGAGAACACTGGGACACCTCTGAAATAACTATCTCATAAGTGGTGCCAGGAAACAGAATCACTGGTCATGTGCCTAAGGACATCTAGGGCCTAAAGGCCCTTAAGTTTAGTAAACATAAGGTACCTAGCCTGGTTCTCTCATCTTTCAGATAATGATTTTTTTTAATGACCCAGAGATCCCCAAGCATCTCTTACTTTTTGCTGTTGTTGTTCAGTCATATCCAACTCTCCATGACTTTATTTGGGGTATTCTTGCCAAAGATATCGTAGTCGTTTTCTTCTCCAGATCATTTTTACAGATGAGAAAACTGAGGCAAACAGGCTTAAATGATTTGCTTAGGGTCACACAGCTAGTAAGTGTCTGAGGCTGGATTTGAACTCAGGCTTTCCTTACTCCAAGTCCTATATCACCTAGGGTCCCCTTTGTTTAGATTATAAATACTTGCTACCTTTTTATGTTTTATTTTTATGTCTTTACCCTACACTCTATCCACCGCACCACCCAGCTGCCTACCTTCTCCTACTACTTCTATTCTCACCCTCACCCCCTCTCACTACCATTTCCCCCACAAAATCCTGACTGATCTCCCTAACTTTCTTATATATCAAGAAACCCTTTCTCCTTGCTAGTTCAACAGAGATAAGGCCAAGCTAAAAATGGTTTCTAAGGATTAAGGAAAAATAAAGTGATTTGTATAGAGAAGCTGAAGCGTTTTGTTTGGCGTTATGGCCAATCTGAGGGCCCTGAGAAGCCTACTTCTCTTTAACCTCTTGCCAGGCCTCTGTATACACTTCACTACCCATCAGGGGAGGAGTGATAAAAGCATCTTCAGGGTAAAGCTAACTCTTCACTAGGGGAGGAACTTCTCCCCCTGTGAATGGGGAACCTTCACATATCAGTCATTGCCTTAGCTACAGTGGATTCCTTAGTGAGTAATGGGGTGGGGGAAAGAGCAGAGAACAGAAGACTCATACTGGAGAAAAGCTGTTTTCTCATATGGTTACCTTTGACTCATAACCCAACTCTTCACTCATAAATACAAGAAAGTAAATTCCATGGAATCATATTCTGATGGACTATGAATTCAGGCAAGAAAGCATCATGAGGGGGCATGATTCCTGAGATGAGCTACTGGAAAAAGTCTCCTGATTAGATTCAGTTCCCCAAAGCCAGATTTAGCAGATTTTAGAACCCAAATCTCATTTGAATACATGATCAGAATGTCATTCTCGAATTCTCCCACAGAGTTCACAAAGTTATTTGTTGGCTCTCACAGCTGTGGCAAGAATATAAAGGAAGAATTATATTTTACCAAGGTATTGAATCCACATTACCTATATTCCATTAAATGAAAACAGTATGCATTTTACTAGCTCTTCTAAAAAGTGTGGTGGGTACATTTTATTTGATGCTCACAAAACCTTATGAGTTAAGACCTGTAGTTATTATCTACTGAGGCATAGAGAGGCTCAGTGACTTGCTCCCCATCATTTAGGTCTCAAATCCATAAGCCTTGATTCCATATCCAATGCTCTTTCCACCATAACCTGGTTATCTCCAGGTATGTATTACATGATGATAATAGTAGAATTGGCGGACAGTATAAAAAGTAATCCCTTTCATCCTCAAATTCTACATGGGTAAAAGTCAAAAGACCATGATACTGCTAAAATCAGCATCAAGGCCCCTTAGACAGCCTTTCCAAACCAAAACTTAATTTTTGGGGATGGTCTAAATGAGGATGAAAGAAAATTTAGACCCAGCTAGGTTTCATTTAGCTCTTTACCTATGTAACACTGACTACCAAGGCCCTCATTGCCTGGAAAGTCAGGTGTGTTAGAATTTCCCCTTGCTCCTCAAGTCTTTGAAGTACCCTTAAGGGATTTGGGTGTATCCGACCCCTCTTCCAAGAGCTCCAGATCCTACCAATGGTACTCCTTCAATTGTGGGTGTATTCCTCTGTGCTCCAATCCCATTTAACCACTAACAGTCCAGCCGTCCCTCACTTAAATCCAATTCAGTGAAAGTCATGCCATCACCCTGATATCATTATCCTCTGTGAGAACAAAAGACAAACAACAGTGACTAACAGTCAGGTTAACTTTTTTTCTTTTTTTTTGCAGGGCAATGAGGGTTAAGTGACTTGCCCAGAGTCACACAGCTAGTCAGCTAGTAAGTGTCACATGTCTGAGGTGGGATTTGAACTCAGGTCCTCCTGAATCCAGGGCCAGTGCTTTATCCACTGCACCACCTAGCTGTCCCCAAAGTTAACTTTTATAATGAAATATTTACCTAGAAACTAAAAAGGACAAATGATAGAAACACTCAAGGCTCATTTCTCACTGCTCCGAAAATCCTCAAAGTGCCTCTATACTTGAAGGACTAAGCATGTCCAGAAAATCCCAGGCTACCCCTGTACATTTAGCAATGAATGGGAATATTGATTCAGCTTACAAAATAGATATGTAAAACTCTTCACCATTCCTGGAGCCAACCCATCCATAGCCTAAATCATGATTGTCTATAATTACCTGCCTGACCTCTGTTCCATATAAGCTTTGCTTCTTGGGGCTAACAGACCTTTCTCCCTATAAAAGGAAAACTGCTTGTACCTAATCTGATGGCTGGGTAAGCTCAAGAGCCTGCCTTTCTCACTGAAACAGCTGAAGTATAACCAAAAAGTTGGTTGGGTTTTTTGGTTTTGTTTTTTTTTTCTTTTTTTTTCTTTTTTTTTTTGCAGGGCAATGAGGGTTAAGTGACTTGCCCATGGCCACACAGCTAGTTAAGTGTCAAGTGTCTGAGGTTGGATTTGAACTCAAGTCCTCCTGAATCCAGGGCCAGCACTTTATCCACTGGGCCACCTAGCTGCCCCCACCCATGCTTGCTTGCTTGCTTGCTTGCTTTTTCTTTCTTTCTTCTTTCTTTCTTCTTTCTCTCTCTCTCTCTCTCTCTCTCTCTCTCTCTCTCTCTCTCTCTCTCTCTCTCTCTCTCTCTCTCTCTCTCTCTCTCTCTCCTCTCTCTCTCCTCTCTCTCTCTCCAGGACAGTGAGGGTTAAGTGACTTGACCAGGGCCACACAGCTAGTAAGTGTCAAGTGTCTGAGGCCAGATTTGAATTCAGATCCTCCTGAATCCAGGGCCAGTGCTTTATCCACTGCACCACCCAGATGCCCACGGGGTAACAAGTTTTTAAAAGGAGACAGTGACAACTTCTCTTATGGGAAAAAGATAAGTTCCTCAGGAGAAGATTACAAGTCCAAGAAGGAGAGCATTAGGGAATAGCTGGAATGTGACATGATGCCAACAGGGTATAGCAATGATGGGACAGCTGATCGATCAGTGCAATGACATCACCAGAACCTATCAGGAGCCCTGCAATACAAGAAGTGTGAGTTACCTTTCCATACATTTGTTCACCATAGGTATTCCCTACATGTGTCTCCTTCCATGTGGGTCCCTAGCCCCATATTATCTCTATATATCAGGCATGCCCACACAAGTGCCCTCTTCATTATTTTCTTCACATACATGCCTCTCCATACATGTGCCCTAGCCACACATTTTCTATGTGTCCTCTGTATCTTCTCTTTAGGCATATTCACTCTACACTGGTGTAGTGGCATGTGTAGTTATAGATGAATGTATCCTAGGTATATGGGGAGAGTGCAGGGGAGATTATTTTTTCTTACTATGCAGGTTCATTAAATGCCTTGGCTTTGAACTGTGTCTTCTAACTGATTAGTAAATATAAACCCATTGTGAAATATGTTTCAAGCATGCCAAAAACAAGATTACCTTTAATATGGGATAGTTTTTTATTTTTTTCTGGGCTAAGGATGGTTACATGTAATATGGGATGCTGCAAGTACTATACAAAGCATTTCATTGTTTAAAAAGTGCCTTCTTCGCAAAATTCCTGTAAGTAGGACATGCAAGTAATGTTATCATTTTACAAATAAGAAAACTGAGGCTCAAAAATCTGAATAACTTGCCCATGGTTACATAGCTAGTAAGTGTCCATGCTGGGACCTGAGCCCAAATCTTAGCACCTAATGGTGGCACAGTAGATACATAGCACTGGACTTGGAGTCAGGAAGACCTCATCCAAATCTGGCCTCAAACACTAAATGGCTGCATGACCCAGGGCAAGTCATTTAATCTCTTTCAGCCTCAATTTCTTCATTTGTAAAATGGGGCAATAATAGCACCTATCCTATAAACTTGCTGTGAGAATCAAATGAGATAATAGAACAAAGCACTTTGCAAACACTGAAATATTATATAAATTCTAGATATTATTACTATTTTTACAACCAGGCAGGTCTAGCAAAGAATTGGAAATAGAGGGAATGCCCATCAATCAGAGGACTGAACAAGCTGTTGCGTATGAATATAATGGAATACTATTGTGCTTATAAGAAATGATGAGCAGGCAGATTTCAGAGAAACCTAGAAAGACTTATATGAACTGATCCTTAGTGAAGTGAGCAGAACCAGAATACTGTACCCAGTAACAGCAAACCTGTGTAATGATCAACTATAATAGACTTATCTCTTCTCAGCAACACAATGATAAAAGATAATTCCAAAAGACTCATGATGAAAAATGCTATACACATCCAGATAAAGAACTATGGAATCTGAATACAGATGAAAGCATACTACTTTCATTTTTTTTCATTTTGGGTTTGTGTGTGTGTTTTCCTTTTGTTCTGTTTCTTCTTTTACAATATGACTAATGTGGACATATGTTTAACATGATTGCACATGTATAACCTATATCAGATTGCTTGTCATCTTGGGGAGGGGAGAGAGAAGGGAGGGAGGGAGAAAAATCTGGAACTCAAAATCTTATAAAAAATGAATGTTGATGAATTGATGCTGAGTGAAATGAGCAGAGAACATTGCACACACTATCAACAACACTGTGGGATGATCAATTGTGATAGAAATTAACTCTTCTCAGCAATACAAGATAATGCCAAAAGACTTATGGTGGAAAATGCCCTCCACATCCAGAAAAATAACTGTGGAATCTGAATGCAAATTGAAGCACACTATTTTCACTTTTGTTGTTGCTTTTTTGTTATTGTTCTTGTTTATTCTTTCTTGCATTTTCTTTTCTTTTTGTTCTGATCCTTCTCTTACAACATGACTAATGTATAAATATGTTTAACATAATTGTAATGTATAACCTATATCAGATTGCCTGCTGGCCTTGGAAGGGGGGAAGGAAGGGAACGTAGGAAAAAATGAGAACTCAAAAAATATCTTTACATGTAATTGGAAAAAAATTTAAATAAAATTTTTAAAAGCTTTACTCAGCAAATAATAAACATTGAAGAGTCTTTGGCAGATATATTATGTGTATACATATACACAGACCCCTCAACGAGCTCAAAAGCTCTTTGAGAAAAGGAACTGTGGATTTTGTCTTTCTTTTTTTTTTTTATTACCCATAGACCCTATCTTAGGACCTTGCACAGAAGGACAACATATCCACGTTGAAATTATTAGCACCTGTATAATAACATTTCAATTAAAACTCAAAGAAAATGAATGTTGAAAACTATTTTACATATAATTGGAAAAAATGAAATGCTATTTATTAAAAGTAAGCAAGTTCAGCAGAACCTTTAGAATAATAAGTATAGCCATTTATCACCATATCTCAGTTGGATTAGGTGCACTGAATAATTGTTTAATCATTGCCTATATTTAGGCACATTCTGTGCATAGACGTATTAATACATTAGGAGGCATTTCAGTGGCAGCATCACATCTTATAGCCATTTCTATATTACAGTAGCTTTCAATTAAATGGTGCATTAGGAACCTTTAAAAATAAATTTTATTCTCTCTGTACATAAGAAACTGGATAAAGAGTGAGAAAGGGGGATCCTGACTAGGGGGAAAAAGAGGAAACTGAAGGCAAACTACCCATTTCACAATTTTTTCCAAGACCAATCCTCCTGTTCCTCCCTGGTGAGTGGCATTAGAACTAGAGATTCCAAAATGCTATTTTACTCATAAATCAAAAGGGAAAGGCAAGTACTCCCCAGAGATGTCATGTGGGGAAGAGACTGGACTTGCCCTGCTTGGCTGAAAAGAACAGAACCAGGAGCAATAGGTGGAAGATGCAAGGAGGAAAATCTGGGATTGTCAGGAACGATTTTCAAGTATCAGAGCTATCCAAAAGTAGCATCGGCTGCCTTGGGATATAGTGTATTCTCTCTCACTGACAGTCTTCAAGCAATGTCTGGGTGTTCATTTGTCTGGTATGTTATCGTGGGAATTGGTTTTTCAGGCATGAGTTGGACTAGTGACTTCTAAAGTTTCTGCAATTCTGAAACTGATTCTATACAGCAGTTAGAAGCAGAGGGATGCTGGTCATAGAAACTCCCTCCTCTCCCCCACCCACACCCATTGTGTAGAAAGAGTCAGGACTTTGAGCAATTTACAAGAGGGAAGAGTAAGATTAGAATCATAGGATTTAGAACTGAATGACACCTGCAATATCACATAGGAGAGGTTGATAAGAAAGATAGGCAACTGGGTTTCCACTTCCAAGGCAGCCTCTGTGTCTTGAGAAGTCCATTTCTCTCCCATGCTCATGTGAATGTTTTGTTTGCTTTCCCAGGGTGGATTGGTCATCCCAGACACCTAGAAGGCATATTCCTATAGCAAGTGAGCTAGAGATTGCCACTAGCCTTTCCTATACAGAGCTGCAGAAATTGTAGAAAGGGAGACTTGAGGATTGAATACCAACAAGAGTAACCTGAAGCTGTCTTTTGCCTGGTCATCCCTTCTCTGAAACAAAATTTGTATCAGAGGTTCAGGCCTGCTAATAATTATTTTGAATAACACACAGCATTTGAATAGCACCTTATTTGTGGGGAAATAACCTTTAATCATTGTATTAGTCATTAACCAAAAGCTCTAAAGTATTGGAAGTATAATTTTTATTATGAAATTCTGAGAAACAGAAAGGTCTAGTGACTTACTCATAATCACATAGGAAATCTGTGTGAGAGAAGTAGCTTTTTTTTCATTTTGTAATGTTACAGAGTCTCTGTGCCCTCTGCATTATAGGCATGTAATTTACTTTTTTATTTATTTATTTGTTTGTTCTGGTTTTTTTGTTTGGTTTTTGTGTGTGTGTGAGGCAATTGCGGTTAAGTGACTTGCCCAAAGTCACACAGCTACTAAGTGTCAAATGTCTGAGGTTGGATTTGAATTCAGGCCCTCCTGAATCCTATCCACTGTGCCACCTAGCTGCCCCAGGCATGTAATTTAAATTACTGTTTATTAACATAACTGTAAGAGCATTGGAGTTAAAATCAAGAGATCCTAATCCAGGGCATAACATTTACTAGCTATGTAATCATGACTGTCACTTCAATTTCTTTATTTGTAAAATAAAGATAATAATATTTAATAACCTACTTCATAAGCAAATGTTTTGTAAAGTTTAATATGCTATAAGAATGTGAATTGTTATAAGTTATTCTGTGGCCTATTGTTTGTGTGTTTGTGTGTGTGTGTGTGTGTGTGTGTGTGTGTGTGTGTGTGTGTGTGTAGTCCACATCTTGCTCTGACCACCAACTCTCCCTAGGTGCTCTGTGTCTCCTTGTCTATTTCTCTGTCTCTCTGTTTCCATCTCTGTATCTTTGTCTCTGTCTCTATCTCTGTGTCTCCCTGTGTATCTCTATCTCTGTCTCTCTGTTTTTATCTCCCTCTCAATCTCTCACTGCCTCTGTCTCTGTGTCTCTGTCTCTGTCTGTCCCTGTGTCTGTCTTTCTGTCTCTCTCTGTTTCTCTGTCTCTGTCTCTCTGTTTCTGTGTGTCTCTGTGTCTCTATGTGTTTCTGTGTCTCCTCACTCACCACACCTTTATTCATTTTGGTAAGCTAAAGTGGTTCCCCAGAAGAGTAGTCATGTCATTTCTTCTAACTCTGTGCATGATTATTGTCACCAACATTCATGAGCCCTTACTTGTATGTTTCACATTAACAAATCAGTCACTAGCACTCAAGTAATATTAACCAAAATATTTACTGAAAATGCAAAGCAAATACATAATATTTACATAACATTCTACCAATAAACCTCAATTGTACTCTCCCACCAATATACAGAGTGTCCATGGGGAGAGTGGGTACACATCTAAAGGTCTAAGGTAATAAAACACACATATAGTAAATACTTGTGGCCAGGACAACTCACAACTTTGGAACTGTAGACTTGGGTTCCCTCTTTATGTCTCAAGAGCTGATTATAAAATTTCTTCAGAAATTGACTCAGCTCAGTTATGGACTAGTCAATTCACTGGACCACTTCTCTGATTCAGTAGCTCAAACAAGTTCCTCTGCCCATCTTAATCTTACTCCTCAACAGCAACTGTAGTATCTATCAGTTCCAGGTTCAAACATAACTGATGCCTTTAGTTAACACCTAATACCTAGTATTATCTCTTTTATAAAAAGATGGTTGCCTGAAATTGATCAAACCTCTCTTACCCTTTTCCTCCTCTCAACAACAATAGACGGCAAGGCAGGGAAGTATCTTCTATCTTAGCTTCTCTTTTATCTTCTCTATTCTCCTTGTTGGCAGTAAATCATAATAGAGAATTTTCTCAACATACTTCTCAGCAGCAGATCATAACAGAGAATAGAATATTTTCTCACTATACTCCCTCTCAGCAAGAAATCATAATGGAGAGCAGAATATTTTTTCACTATACTCAGGAGCAAATAATAAAGCCTAGCAGCAAGTCACAATAAAGAACACAGACACAAACACATATACACATGTGCTTCTTATTTCTAGCAACAAGTCATAATCCAGAGCAGAATATATTCTCTTAATGATTATTCTCAGCAGCAAGTCATAATGTACTAGTGAACAGTATATGTTCTCTACTCTTTCTCAACATCAGGTGACAGTAGAGAGCAGTCTAGCCTTTTATTGGACAATTAATTCTGCCCAACAAATGATCATGCAGAGAAAGTCATATTTTCTCTTTGACACAGTTCTGAAATATGTCCTTTTGCCTCCAATAATATGCTCCATTCAGCAGTTAGATTCTTTCCAAGAACTCCACCTTAGGTTATGGGTAGTAATCAAATTCATCTTAATTTGGACCATAATCATAGAACAGTTAAGACCATTTACTATGGTGTCCATATTTCTTCATTTATCCTATGTAAGCCACTGCAATAGATTGCAGTCTCCATTCATTCCAAAGTTCTACAGCCTGTCATATGCAAATGAGCAACTGCAATCTCCAAATGGAACTCTTGAACAAACTTGAGTCAGCAACTACTTCTTTATAGAACTTTGAGGTGAATTGTAAAGTTCAATACCCATACCAACATTTTGATGATGTCATACATATTAGTGGGTATGATTGTTGACAATAAGGACATTAGCAACTGTAAGGCTAGGGGTTAACTTTATGAATACTGACATTACTAGAATGATTGTTTCTCTATCCTCAACTTCCCAGGGAAAGAATTGCTTCACCCATTCCTCATACCAAATGTGTGGCTGGCTGGATGCCTGAAATGGCAAAAAATAACAGCCACACAGATGGTGGAGACAGATGGTCTAGCATGATTACTTGGCATGTCACTCACTGACATGTCAGTATGGGATTATCAACCTCTGCTTGAGATCATGTTCTGGTTACACAAAAGAAAACAAAAGGAAGAAATCTAAAAGAAGAAAGATCACAAATCTGTTCTCATCATCATCCCTCCCAAAGATGATTCTAACCCACCACCAGAATGTCTACCAGTAGTGGAGACCAAATTACACTGAATCATCCACAATCTCAACACATACCATTTATGAAGCAGCTAGATGGGCTAAGTGCTATAATTTATTTATTTGTTTTTTTATGGGGCAATGAGGGTTAAGTGACTTGCCCAGGGTCACACAGCTAGTAAGTGTCAAGTGTCTGAGGCTGCATTTGAACGCAGGTCCTCCTGAATCCAGGGCCAGTGCTTTATCCACTGTGCCACCTAGCTGCCCCCAAGTGCCATAATTAATCAGTTCTTCAGGTATCAGGATTTATAAAGCAATGAACCCAGCAGAAAATAGAACAGTCTTCACTGAGGAACCCCCAAAGCAGTAATACTGTAGGTTTCTTTACTCACTCTAATGGCCAGCTTCTGAAAGGTATTGGGGTGGAGGTTCTTTTTTTCTTTCTATAAATGTGACTATTCCTAACCTGACCTCCAACATGCTCAAATTCCCCCAGATGTTGCTTTCCTAGCTATGTATATGCTCCTTTCCCCTTTTAGTACAACTGAGACAGGGGGTAGAGTTTTTTTTTTTCTCACAAAGAAGAACCATGGTACTAATTAATTTTAAAAACTAAAATAAAGTAACTTTTGGAATATAGAATTCAAAAGGGACCTCTCAGTCTTACTGTCATAGGTCCCAAACAGATTAGTGGTAGATTCTGCTCCTATCACCAAGGAGTGAAAACATACAGTTTCCCCAGTATTAAGTGAAGTTTCATTTCATTGGCAAGTTCTCACACAGCCTTTACCTCTAATCAATAAAGATAATTGGCCACAGATCCCACTGTGGTCTAATCATTAATCCAAGTGAAGTCTTCTCCATGTCTGGCTTCCCCTGAAAATGTTGTTGCTATTGTTGCCTACCCTGCATTTTTGAAGAGGACAAATGACATCATGGGGTGATGTCTTGATTTATCCATGAATTGGATTTAAATGAGGCAAAGTTGCACAGTCATCAGCTTCACTCTCTCTTCCAGAATCACTGAAGTGCAGTAGCAGGACAAAAGTCAAGATAACCAAAGATGGGCCAGGATGCAATGGATAATCTTCGAATCTTCAATGTCTGATCAAGCTCTAAGCACTTCACATCACCCTCCTTAGCCACCTTCATGACCATTGGAACAATTGTTCTCTCCCATTCTACCAGAGGAAGTCTTTGCATGCTTGGGGTAGACATCCCCCTAATTCACCAATGGGTTTGAGGCCTGTTGGTTATTCTCAATATGGTTTAGCCCATCTTCCGGGATGGTTTACCAGGGTGTAGCCGCTTTGCATGCTATAGCTTCTTGGAGCCACAGGCAAGAATTGGGAGACAGGTGGACACCAACAATGGATGAGAAGTCCTGAAAGGGCTCAACAAGTCCTCACAGCAGAGGCACTAGTCTTTCCTGAATACCTCATACTCCCTACTAAAAATGTAAACACAGTTGGCAGGCACAATTTCAAACATAGGTAAGTTTTTAAAATTTCATTACTCTTTTAATTAAATTATCTTTATTGGCCCACAAGGGAGTCAAAGGGGTCACCATCTATGTGACTTAATCAATTATAGTGACAGGTTCAATTGAAGTCAAAGCTTCATTCATCTCATTGCAAAAATGTACTGGTGATTATGAAAATTCAGTGGGGGCTTCTTGGAGAATGAACATATGCTAAGAATGTGTGTTAGTAGGGGAAGGTGGAAAAAACTCAGAAAGGAAAGCCAAATACTCAGATATATGTGAATATATAGATATGAAAATTTACATTTTTTACCCATACATGGAGAACAGTAATACAAATAATACAGAATTTTGTTGAGTGGGTAAGAGCACTGATTATACAGTCCAATGCCCTAGGTTTGAATTCCAGCCCCACCACATCTAACTCTTGTGGCTTTAGATAAGTTACTTAAGCCTTGCAGGTCTTGGTTTCCCCATCTATAAAATAACGGAAGACTGAATGATTTCTAAACTCCCTTACAATTTATAATTCAGAAATTATTTCTATTTGACTGAATAATATATTGTGCAATTTTTGGACAAATTTCCCTAATTTATTTTCCTTAGGCTTTTATTAACATTAATTTTAATTTTCTGAACCTATGGAGCTTCTCTTGTTCCCTAAATTCACACACACTCAAAATCAGGCAGTTGGTTTAACTCCTGGTTATGATTAATTAAGAACATATTTCCTGTACATGTTTTTTTCATTCTTAAAGAGTTCAGAAGAAATTGCAGTAGAAGCTAGGATAGAATTCCATTATAACCCTTAGAATAGGTGAGGTATAAAAGGGGGAAAGAAAAGAAAATCCTTATCTAATAACTTGGGAGATGATTACTTAGTCTAAGTTTAATTATAAAATTTTCACATCTTTATGAGTTTGGCCTTTTCCCTATTTGCTGCAAATGATAACTACCTTATAAGAGCCTTCTATATTCAGATTGATATAGTCTCAGGTTAATTAGCAGAATAACTAGAAACCACAGAAAGAATTAGTAATTGTTTTATCTGAACAAAAGTTAGGTTGTTGGATTTCAACAAGTATAACTATAGTTTCAACACGATATTTGCCGGGAATTGCTGAGAAAATAACTTTTCCAATAACTCTTTGATATAAGCCTAAATATATGTCATTTGCCAAAATAGATTGTAAAATGTGGGAACAGTGGGGGACAGACCAAAAAGAACCCTGTCCTTCATGCATGTGCAATATTCTCTACCTGTTGCTCAAATAAGATATTTGGAAAAACACTTAGCACAGTGTCCAGCACATAGTTGGCACAATATTAATGCTTATTCCCTGTGCTGTACCCAAATGGAAGCTTGGTGACCCTTCTTCTAAAAATACACAATGGAATATTCTTCCCTCCCCATTTCAGACACTTTCCAGACTGCTTTCTATGTGGTAATGGAAAGCCTTTTAAGTGTCTATTGAGTCTATTGAGTGTCTACTGCAAATAAGGCAATAAGCCTGGGGTCGGGGTCGGGGTCAGGGCGGGAGGAGGCATGAGAAAAGGTAGCAAGCTGTGGCAGTAGAAGTGGCCTGCCTGCTTCTTACTTGTCTTATCTCACCATCGGGCCATCGTGTGGCAGTGGATTCATGACAATTATGTTTCTTCTGCCTACTTCAATTCTGCTTCACTCACAGAGCACAGAACATTCTTTGATGTAGACAAGCAATTCTGGACTGTCCTTTGCCAGTGTCTCCCATGCCTCACAAGTGATCCCAAAATTCTTCTGAAAGACCTTGAGAGTATCTTTGTATTGCTTCTTCCAACCCCATGAAAGCACTTGCCTTGTGTGAGTTCTCCATAAAATAATATTTTAGTTAAACTTGCATTTGGCATTCTAAGAATGTGGCCAATCCATCAGAGTTGTGCTCTGTGATAGAGTTTGAATGCTTGGCAATTAAGTTTGAGAAAAGACCTCATTGTCTGGTAACTTATCTTGCCAGGTGATCTTTAGAACCATCCTAAGACAATTCAAATGGAAATGATTCGGTTTCCTGACATGGCACTGGTATACTGTCCTGATTTCATAGGCATATAACAATGAGGTCAACACAATGGCTCTGTAGACTTTCAGTTTAGTAGGCCATCTAATACCTCTTCTCTCCCACACTTTCCTTTGGAGTCTCGCAAATACTGAGCTAGTTCTGGCAATGTGTGCATCAACTTCATCATCTATGTGTACATCCCTGAAATGTGTACTGCCAAGGAAAGTGGACTTACCCACAGCACTCAAAATTTCTCCATTTCTTATATCTGATGGTTGAACAGGTGGGTGGTATGATACTGATTGGTAGAGAATTTCAATTTTCTTATTCTTAATTTTCAGGCCAAAATTAGCAGAAGCAGCAGAGAATCGACCCATACTCTTACATCTTGGCTTCAGAGACTGCATTAAGTGCACAATAATCTGCAAACAAAAAGTCATATTTGCCTTATATGTGATTATTGGTTGTATCATTCTCTACTCCCTGATAGCCCTGAGTACAAAGTTTAAGGACCTAACATTGTTCATTGATTCTGTGAAAACATAGCTTTTGGTCAGATAACATTGCAAGGGGCAACTAGAAATGGAAGATACATGCCTGAAAAGCCAAAATTCAAATGAAAAGCAAAAAAATCTTAACAACTTTACAAAAACTTGAGACAAAACCTGAGTTGGATGGGGCTGCTGGAATACACTAGTAACCCCTAGAGATACCTGAGATCTCAGAGTGACATCCAAAGAACAGGATGGGAGGGAGGATGAAGAGGGAAGAAACCAAAAATTCAGAAACAGTAGTAAAAGAAACTGCCTCTTTCCTTGCCATGAATTCTATAACCTCTACTTTAATAGCTAGAGATAATATTCAGGTGAGTTCCTATGTCGCTTTTCAAGGCAGGGAGAGGGGGAAGACCTCTATTTGGTTTTCTTTATATTACATAAAGAGCTTAAAGCAATGAACTATGTAATGCCTCTTGGGGTGTGGCTAAGCTTACTATTCATAAAAGTATGGCTAACATATGTGAACTGTTTGTATATGTAACAGATATTCCAGTGCCTTTGCCAGTAATCTTATAACTCTGACACAGCTGTATATGCACTTTTTGAGCTACCAGGATGACATAGATGGGGACAGAGGGGAGTTTAATCAAGTATTCCAATAAGTGAAAGGTGGCAGAGAGGGGATCCCAGACACGGAAGAAAGGCAGTGTCTCAGAGAAGGGAAATGGGGTGTTATATGTGAAGAATAACAAATAGGCTAATATGTCTGGACCAATATGTCTAGAATGTGTAAAGGAGAGCAATATACAAGAAATGTAGGATGTAGCCACATTTAAAAGAGCTTTAAATGTCAAGCAGATGAGCTTATATTCAGTCTTAGAGGTAATCACAATCTATTTGAATTTATAGAGTAGGGAAATGGCATTCTCAGACTCACATTAGGAAATTCACTAGCAGAAGTATAGAGGATGGATTGGAATGGTAAAGGACTTGAGGCCAAAAGAACAATTAGAAGAGTATTGTTATAGTCCAAGTAGGAGATAACAAGAGCCTGAGCTAGCATGGTGGTTAGGTGAGTGGAAAGAAGGAGATATTTGGCTACTGATTAGAACTGTAGGTCAAGTGAGAGTGGGGAGTTGAAGTTGACCCCAAAGTTGTGAATCTGGATGACTAGAAAGATAATGGTATCTTCCATAGAAATAGGTTATGGGGAAAACCACATGGTTGATGGTGGAGGAAAGGCAGTCAGCTCCCGAACTCATGACACAATCGCTCCAAAAAACATCCAAATAACGCCATAGGAAAATGCCCAGAGCAGCAAAACTCACAGAAGAATGTGCTGAAATCATCTTCTAAGCAAGAATGGCTTAGAAGGTCAGAAGGAGGGAGCTGCTGTGCTGATACAGGAGTTGAGCACAACCCCACAATCACCCTGACACAGATCCAGTCCCAGGAAGGCCTCACCAGAGAAGCAGACCCCCAGAGCCTCTGAATCAGCTGAAGTACCAGTGTTGTCTGGAACTAAGCCCACAGTCTGGTGAGTGGGCTGAGCCCTGGGCAGGGGGGAGACTACAGGGGTCTATGCTGGTGCTAAGGCAGAACTTGGATTTTACACCCCTGCTGAGAACCAGGAGGTAGGCTTGAGTAGCAGTGGCCCAGGTCGGGGAGGGGCACAGGCTCATCGGAGCTGACAACCACAGCACACAAAGCTAGTTGATCAGCAAGTTGGTCTGGGGTCATCTAGGACCAGGAAACAGGCTGGTTGAGTGAAGAACCTGATTCTCCTTAAATCATATCACCTAGGACTTCTTAAGCTTGGGATACTGCAGCCTGAAAACAGTGCCCCACTTTAAGGAGCTAAAAGTCAAGTAAAAGAAAGGCAAGATGAGCAGACAGAGAAAGGTTAGGTCCATAGAAAGTTTCTTCAGTAACAAGGAAGACCAAGGGGCACCCTCAGAGGAAGATGTCAACATCAGGGCCCCTATATCTAAAGCTTCCAAGAAAAATACGAATTGGTCTCAGGCCATAGAGGTGCTCAAAAAGGACTTTGAAGATAAAGTTAGAGAGGTAGAGGAAAAATGGAAAGAGAAATGAGGGTGATGCAGGAAAGACATGAGAAAAAAGTCAACAGCTTGAAAAGTTAAATTGGCCAAAGGGAAATGGAGGTACAAAAGCTCTCTGATGAAAATAATTGCCTAAGAATTAGGATTGAACAAATGGAAGCCAGTGACTTTATGAGAAACCAAAACACAATAAAGCAAATCCAAATGAATAAAAAAATAGAGGACAATGTGAAATATCTTCTGGAAAAAACTGCTGATCTGGAAAATAGGTCCAGGAGAGATAATTTGAAAATTATTGGTCTACCTGAAAACCATGATCAAGGAAAGAGCTTAGACACCATCATCCAAGATATTCTCAGGGAAAATTGCCCTGAAATTATAGAAGAAGCTAAAATAGAAATTGAAAGAATCCACCGATCACCTACAGAAAGAGATCCCAAAACAAAAACTCCTAGGAATATTATAGCCAAATTCCAGAGTTCTCAGGTCAAGGAGAAAATATTGCAAGCTGCCAAAAAGAAAGAGTTCAAGTACTATGGAACCCCAGTCAGGATAGCACAAGATCTAGCAGCTTCTACATTAAAGGACCAGAGGGCATGGAATATGATTTTCCAAAGGGCAACGGAAATGGGATTACAACCAAGAATCACCTACCGAGCAAAACACAGCATAATCTTTCAGTGGAAAAAATGGGACTTTAATGAAAAAGAAGACTTTCAGATATTTGTGATGAAAAGACTTGAACTCAATGGCAAATTTAACTTTCAAATACAAGACCCTAGAGAACCACAAGAAATTGGAGGTGGGAGACATACCTGGGGTCATACAGCAGGTGACTGTCTTGAGTCTGAGACCAGGTTTTGGCTGGGATGCCCCTGGGTCCAGGGGTGATGCTTTGTCCACTGTGTCACTTAGCTAGGTACATCTTTAGGGTTAAATTGAGGGGGTGAAGGGAATTCACTGGGGGAGGGGGAAGGGCAGAGGTGAAATCCTACATGAAAGAAACAGGAAAAGGCTTATGGAGTGGGGGAAGAGATGGGAGAGGAGCAGGGCAGTAAATTAATTTTACACTCAGAAAAGGCTAAAAGACCTTAAACTCATCAGAGCTGCCTCAAGGAGGGACTAACAGACACACCCAACTGGGTGGAGTAATCTATTTAATCTGGGCAGTAAATGAGCCTAACACTTGTCAGAATTGGCTCAAAGACCTCAATCTCATTAGAATTGGCTCAAGGAGGGAATAATGTACACATTTAATTGGGTGGAGTAATCTCTCTAACCCCACAGGAAAATAGGAGGGGAAGGGATAAAGAGAGAGGGGCAAAAGGAGTAAGGGCAGAGTCCGGGAGGGGACAGACAGAAGCAAATCCCTTTTGAAGAGTGATAGGATGAAAGAAGATGGATAATAGAATAAATATCATGGGGAAGGGAATAGGATGGAAGGGAAACAGTTTACAATAGTAATCATGAAAAAGAGAAAAGGGGAAAAAATTGTACAAGAAATATTTATAGCAACTCTTGGTGGAGGCTAAGAATTGAGAATCAAGGGAATGTCCATCAATTGAGGAATGATGGAAAAAGCTGAGCTATATGATTGCAGTGGAATGGTCTTGTGCTATAGGAAATGACAAACAGTATGAACCCTGAAAAACCTGGAAAGACTAATGAACATCAATGTATAGTGAGGTGAGCAGAGCTGGGAGGGCATTGTGCATAGTGCCAGCAGTATTGCTCATGAGCAATTGTGAATGATTTAACTACTCTCAGCAATGCGATGATCCAAGACAATCCCAAGGAACTAATGAGGAAGCTTACTATGCACCCCTATAGAAAGAACCGATAAAAAAAATATTTGTGGATTGTACATATATAACCTGGTTGCAATCTTGTAGAAGGGGGAGGAAAGGGAGGGAGGGAGGGAGAAAAATTTGGAACTCTAAATCTTATCAAAATGAATATTGAAAAGTACCCTTACATGTAACTGGACAATAAAATAAATAAAGAGAAATAGGTTATGGGTAGAGCACTGGCCCTGGAGTCAGGAAGACCTGAGTTCAAATATGGTCCCAGACACATACTAGCTGTGTGACTATGGGCAAGTCACTTAACCCTGATTGCCTCAAAAAAAAAAAAAAGGTTGCAAAGAGATCTGAGTTTGGGGGAAAACAATATAATGAGTTTTATTTTTAATACATTGTATTTGAGATATCTCTGGATATATAAAGATGTCCAACAGACAACTGATAAAGCAAGACTAGAATACAGGGAAAAATAAAAGACTGGATATGTAGATTTGGGAGCCATTTCTAAAGAAGTAATAATTAAATCAATGGGGGGATGATAAAGTCACCAAAAGAGTATAAAGAGAAAAGACCTATGATAGAGCTCTGAAATACACCCAATCAAAGAACCCAAGAGCAAGAAAATTACCTAATAAATAATTAATTACTAAACCAGCACAATAGCAAACACTTTGTTAGGGAAACCCAAGGCAAGTTATCTTCTTCAATAATATCATGGCATAATGGAAAGAGTGCTAAATTTGGAGTCAGCATTCTTTAATTTAAATCCTTGCTTTTCCATCTACTGAATAATTTGTGTGACCTTGGGCAAGTTATTTAACCTCTCTTGCCCTTAGTTCTCTCATGTGTAAAATGAGAGGGGTAGGCTAGATGACCTCCAAAGGCCCTTCCAGCTCTAAGTCTATGATCACCTGATCCATAATAATTCCAGGGCACCATTTGTACCCAAGTCCTGTATCTGGACCAAATTCCCATGTTTTCTGCCAAAACACTAAGCAATTAGAGCACAGGCAGGCTTTAGGGGTGGGAGAGAATGACTGGCAGGCCAGGACCAGACTTGTCTCTAGTCAGAAAAACAACAGACAATATCTGTTTCACTTCCTCCTACCAGCAATAATGTTCCAAAGATGTACTGACTAATCAGAATCATCATGAATCACTGCAATCTTCATAGTCTGCCTGAGATCTCTAGGAATATAGGGCAAAGAATGGGGAAAGATAAATGTGGCCATTTGTAATTTAATAAGTATCACCCCAGATCCAGTGAATTTTTGTTCTTTAGCTCCTCAAAATAGTCATTGGTGTGTCCTAGCCTCATAGGGCCCTCAATTTAGAGTGGGAAAAAGTATCATATTAGATGTCATCTCATGCTACCTTCTCATTTTACAGATAAGAAAACAGGCCCCAGGAAGAAAAGTGAGTGAATTCTGTATTTTTTTAAGAAAGAAAAGTTGGTATCATTAGCTCCCTCTTAGACCTCAAGGGTTGCCAAGGATCCTTGGTATCCCTCTTTCCTAAAGCCAATCATGCCTAGCTAAACCCTATACTTTCTCTGCTCCTATACATTAATACAACTTAATGCTGCTAGAGAAAGTTGCATGAATTAAATTCATTACAAATTTTTGTTTTCTTAGCTCAATTGAGCATCCCTACTACATGAAAATTCTTCTATTCATCACTAATTAACTTCTTTTCACACATTTCAAGGGGATGATTCCAAGGTTTGTAGTTTCTCCTCATTCCTCCATATCACTTCACTCCCCTTTCTCTTAGCAGAAGACCTCAACTATTTTGCTGAAAAAATAGAGGCCATCTGTGGCAAGCTTATATTTCTTCCCTATTGTGCTCCCTAAAATTCTTTTCATTATCACCTCTTTTCTTATCCTTAACTTCAGACTCTAATAAAGAAATGGCCCTTCTCCTTGACAGACCACTATGCTTGTGCTCTTTATCCTGCCCCCTTCTTTATTTTTATTAATTATCAGTGTGTTTTGTTTTAACCTTAAAAAGATTTACAAATTACTCCCACTTTCATCCCATATCTCTATTTTTAAATCAACAAATATCTTTCTTTCCCTCCAACCTTTACTCCATTAAAAAAAGAAATGAAAATCACATTTGTTTTTTTAAAAAATGTACATTGTCAAGCAAAACAAACCTGCCCAGTGACTATATATTTAAAATACATGTTTCATTATGTACTCCAAATCTGTCACACCTCTGTAATGAATACCATGTTTCATTATGGGCCCTCTGGAATCATAAATGATCATTTCATTGATCATAGTCCTTACAGCTTTAAAAGTTGTTTGTCTTTACAAAGTTGTTGCTATTGTATAAATTATTCTTCTGGTTGAGTTCATCTCATTCTACTTCATTTTATTTTTTTTGTTTTTGTTTTTTGGGGTTTTTTTGTTTGTTTGTTTTTGCAGGGCAATGAGGGTTAAGTGACTTGCCCAGGATCGCACAGTAAGTGTCAAGTGTCTGAGGCTGGATTTGAACTCAGGTACTCCTGAATCCAAGGCCAGTGCTTTATCCACTGTGTCACCTAGCTGCCCCCTCTACTTCATTTTATAAATGTCTTTAAAATTGTCCATCTTTATCATACTGATATTTTAATATCTCTCAGAAGTTTTCCCCCTTAACTGATTCTTCACATCTTCAATCTCTTCTTTGCCAGTGGCTTCTTCTCTGGCACTTAAAAATATTTCTAGGTTTCCCCTTCATTAAGAAGTCTTCCCATAATTGCTGTTCTACAACTCCAGGTCTGCATTACCAAAAGCCTGTTGCATACTTCCAATGAGATGTTCCATAAGCATCTCAAAGTGAACTGTGCAAAATGATATTCATTATAAATCTAGCCAAGTCAAAAATTGTAAAAATTGTAAAAATTATTTTCTGAACCACTTAATTTTCTCTTTTTGAATCAATCTACCTCATTTCTACTGGGTTCATGATCTCCTTAAATGATCTTTCATCTCTTTAGGACCCCAAGTGAGTGACCCATCCACTAGATCTTCCTTTCTACTCTGAAAGTCCCCTTCTCATCACTTCCACAAACACGCAAAAAATATCCTTCCTGTGTTCCATTTCCTTAGAATCTAAGGTTACTGGCTAACTATTCTGATAAAGTAATTCCACTAAGATGAAAAAATATGGCATAGTGAGAGAAAACTGGGCTTGGTGTCAGGAAAACCTAGGTTCAAATCTTACTTACTATGTGATCCTGGACAAATTTAAATCTCTCTGTGCCTCAGGCACATATTTGGGCAATCAGGCCTGGAGTATGGAATATCTGAGTTCAAATCTGGCCTCAGACACTTATTAGCTGTGTGATCCTAGGCAAGTCACTTTACCCTGTTTGCTTCAGTCCCATATGTAAAATGAGCAGGAGAAGGAAATGGCAAACCACTCCAGTATCTCCAAAAAATCCCCAGTGAGATGACAAAGAGTGGGACAGCACTAAAAAATGGCTGAACAGCACAAGTGCCTCAGGCAATTCTCCAATTTATTTACTAGATCATATACCTGTTCCTCTACCAAGAGCTCCTCATGTAATTCCCTCTTTATAGGCCAGATAAAGATACCTTAAATCCAAGGAGACAATATGTGAAGATTTCAGGAACCAATGACAGACCTAAGTGAGAGATATTTAAGGAAGGCAGACTTAGAGGTAATAGCTCTATATTGAATACCAGATATGATTAGTCTGCCTAAAGGCACTCACAACTAAAGTTTACTCAGGTTTCTTATCTTCAGCAATTTAATGTGATTATTTCACCAGCCCTTTAAGACTATCTTCTGAGTTCTTTTATGTCAACAAGTCCATTGTGCATCTGCTGTTCTTCCTTAGTAACTTTCATTCATATCTATTGGTACATTGGGTCAAGATGTATTAATTGTCAGGGGCATCTAGGTGGCACAGTGGAAAGAGCACTGGTCTTGGATTCAGGAGGACCTGAGTTTAAATCTAGCCTCAGACACTTAACACTAGCTGTGTGACCCTGGGCAAATCACTTAACCTCAATTGCCTCACAGAAGAAGAAGAAGAAGAAGAAGAAGAAGAAGAAGAAGAAGAAGAAGAAGAAGAAGAAGAAGAAGAAGAAGAAGAAATGATTAGATCACATCCAGTGCTTGTTTTGGGTTACCCAAATTAGATTGACATCTGCTGTAATACATTTCAGGATTCCCTTCTCTTGGAGACTACCTACTATTTACATGAGGCCAGTCAGGCAAATGTCCTTACACCCTTGTCTGAACTCTTTAAAATGTAATATCACAAAAACTTATACACTTTCTTTCCAGCTCTCTCCCTACCAAAGCACCCAACACATTTCTTTCTAAAACTATTTCAGAATTTGAGGATCATTCTTGCAAATGAAAGGATTTGAATGGGATGGTAACAGGGCAAAACAAGTCAGTATTAAGAGCCTACTATGTGGCAGGTGCTGTACTAAATGGTAGAGATACCCCTTTCAGTAGGTCCACAAGGTCAAAATTATTTTCATAATAATACTAAGGTGTTTTTAATTTCTAAATAATGTAAATATGGATAGACATAGCCTACCTTAACAAAAGTTCTTTAGGAAGTCTTCAACTATTTTACAGAGTATAAAGAGGTCCTGAGACAAAACAGATTGAGAACAACTGATCTAGTACAAGCTTCTCATTTTAGAAAAGAGGAAAATGAAGCTTAGATAAGTTAAGTGCCTTATCAGGTCAAGCTCATCAGGGCCAAGAATCTAGGTCTTCAGATTTCAAGTCTTCTTCAGATTTCTAGTCCAGTACTTTCTACCACTACTATACCTACTATTACTACAATGACTATTGATGATGCCACTCAGTACTATTGATGCTGTTACTATGAGCTAGCATTTTATATAATGCTTTAAAGTTTGCAAAGTACTTTACATATGTCATCTCATTTAATCTTCAACACAACTCTATGACACAGGTGCTATCATTATCCCCATTTTGCAGGTGAAAAAACTGAGACTAACTTAAGTAACTTGCCAAGGGTCATACAGCTAGTGAGTATCTGAAGCAGGATTTGAACTTAGATCTTATCTTTTTTCCAAGTCCTGTGCACTATGCACTTTTTCACATACTATTGCCATATATTCAGAAGATTAATGTAGTGCTTTCATCACTACACAGCCCTGTCAACTCCTCAGGTTAGGTATTTTACAATACTGTATTTGAAAGTAACTTTCTGGGGCAGCTAGGTGGCACAATGGATAGAGCACCGGCCCTGGAGTCAGGAGTACCTGAGTTCAAATCTGGCCTCAGACACTTAACACTTACTAGCTGTGTGACCTTGGGCAAGTCACTTAACCCCAATTGCCTCACTAAAAAAAAGAAAAAAAAGAAAGTAACTTCCTAAACATCAAATCCTAAGCCTTTTGCTTATTTTATTTCTACTATGAACATGGTATTATGTACCACAGTGTGCTAACTTCTAGTGTGCCAGCTTCTTTTGTCTATCTACAAAAATTAGTTTAAAATATAGTCAAATGGGAGAGTATTATCACTGCTTACTAGATTGTTAGAAGCCACTACAAGTGAAGAAGGAGCATTTTACAAATGTTTTAATATGGTTTAAAGCAATTAATAAATGCATGAATAGAGTATTTTTGCCAAAAATGAAACTCAAAAGTGGGAAATGTAAGACCTTATACTTGGGTTCCCCCCAAAAATAAAGAAGATGTATTCATTGTCTACCATTAAAAAAAATCCAAACAGTTATAGTCTTCCTTTTGGCTCCAAAGACCTAGAGGGAACATGAGGTGCTCTGCCCTCTATTGAGTTAATTTAATTTTGTTATTTTCTTGCCTATTACCTACCTTTATGAAAAACAATAAAAAAGGAAATAGTTGTTCTATCCTGTTTCCAATAACTCATAAATTTGAGAAAAAGCAGAGTGCAGTCATGGCAGCCAAACTACACGTATTCCTTAAACACTGGTAAATGCTATTTACCATACCTAGTTGGTACATGGTTAATAGCATGGTATACCATAATTTGGGCAATGGCATTGTGTTCAGTGTCAGGAGACATAAAGTTTTCAGATTCCATAGCAAAGTATCTGTCCTCAGGGTCTCTCTATCCTAAACAATTGTGATCATGGCAATTGCCCACAGTGTACAGTGATTTCTCAATGGCTTCTGCTTACCACCTTTCCACCACCCCTGACTGACATAAATGTAGGCACTTAAAACGTGACAGATAGAATGCCAGGCTTGAAGTAAAGAAAAATGAGCTTTGAAGCACTGGCTCTGGATTCTGAGTTCAAATCCAACTTTAGACACTTGACAGTTACTAGATGTATAATCCCGGGCAAGTCACTTAACCCTCATGGACTTGCTCCCATTGCCCCCCCCCCAAAAAAAAAGAAAAATGAGCTTTGAATCCCACCTGTAACACTTATAATCTGGGTAACCCTGGAAAAGCCAATTAACTTTCATGTGCTTCAAGAAACTAATCGGAACTTAGATTTGGATCAGGAGAAGAACTTTTGAGATAATCTAATCTAGTCACCTCATTTTATAGATGAGGAAACTGGGGTTTTGGAAAGTGAAGTGGTTTTTCCAAGGTCATGAAAATGATAAATGACATAGCCAAAATCTAAACCTGTTTTAGGACAGTTGACTAAAGTATCATTTAGACAACTGATGTTTTTAGGCAGTAAATACTTGAATAACTTAATGTGTCTCCCTACTATGTCAAATATACAGGCACATAATTTTATATTTCCTGTGATAAAATAGCTAAGAAAGTAATTTTTTATCCCATGACACATAATAACAAAAACCTATAAGTCAGTCAGTCAACTATTATTTATTATCTACTATGTGCTAAACACTGAGGGTACAAAGAAAGACTAAAAGAAATTCCCTACTCTCAAGGAGCTCACAGTCTAATGAAAGGTGATTCCAGATTAACACAAAATACCCTTCTGAAATCCCAGATTTCTTTGAAGAATATGTCCTTTAGAAAATGAAGTCAATATCAGAATTGCACAGAGTGTTTTTTCCCAAATTTCCCTTATCTAGTTTCTAGCATTCCCAAAGTAGGAGACAGAAAGAAATTTTTAGCTGTAATGTCTAGGTACCATCAATATACCCTCTAAGAATGTAACATAACTTGGTAAGAAAGATCATAGTCTCTTCCCTCTGAAGCACATAGTTGAAGGATCACATCTTTGTTCCTGGTTACTTGTTGAAATGATTGTATACTACATCTGCCTACAGTAGGTTAGATGAGACATCTTACTCTTGTATTTAATACATTCCTACATAAAATGCTTCAATGAGGGGCTCAGAAAGGAACATACCATTAAACCAGTATCATAAAAAATTAAGCTCAAGGCAAATTAAGAAAAAGTTAAAATAGAGTAGTAAGGAAATTGAATGAAGAAAAAGGCAAGGAAGGAGAGCACTGTGAGATATTAATAATGTAAGTTGCTTACATCTGAAGAATTAAGTGCCTAAAAAGCAGAAGAAAGGATCCATGTGAATAGCCCACTATCCCTACCTAAAAGTTATATGATCAATTTTGTTCAATGCTATAAATGTAGTCTAAGTTTGTCTATCAAACTAGGATACTTCAGTTTGTATTACATATTGTTTCATCAAGGAAACAATACCGTGTTCCTCGAAGAAACAAAGGGGGGATGGTTGCCATCTGTAAGGAGCTAAAATTCTAGCTATACTATCTAAAATCTAATGAGTGGTCACCAATAAATTATAAGCTTTAGCAAGAGTATTTAAGTGTTTAAGTATTTATTAAAGAGCATTAGGATCAGAGAGAAAGGTAAAAATCTAACTATTTCTAAGAGACCTCATCATCTGACCCACCATGGTGAGGTCAGAAACAAAAAGGGGAAGAACCCTTCTGCCAGTGTCTGCTTCCTACTTCATGTCCTCTTCCCAGAAATGGGAGACTGCTCAAGTTGATTGGCTGGTAGCTTTGATTAGACAGTACCCACGAGCAAACGTCACTTCTTGACATCAAGGAACTGACCACATGGCTTGCCCTCAGACACCTACTCCTCCTGGCGGAGCTTTCCTACAGTAACTCTCCAGCAGGTGGCATCATTCCAATCATTACAATATTAAAGAAAACAAATCTAGTTGAATGTTTTGCTTTCCATTTGAAAAGAAAATGTAAGGAAGAAAGTTATCTAGAAAATGCATTGTTTCAGGATAATAGTTGCATAACCAACTATTTTGCTTTTTACTGTTAAAAAAAAGTTACAACTACCAAGCTAGCATAACCAAATACCATGAAAAACTGTAGATATGTGTTCTCTAATTCTGTTCCCTTTCTTTCCCACTTTCTGGTTCTATTTATTGCACAAAAAATTAGTAAAGAAGAGGTCAGATTTTAAACTCAACACAGGAACAGCCCTGCTTCCTAGACCTCTATCCCTGAACTAAGATGATTCACTTCCACTTACATAAAATGTATGCTAAACTAGCAATATAAAAGTAGGTAGTATATATATATATATATATATATATATATATATATATATATATATATATATATATATATAATTAATAAATTATATATATATATATATATGTATGTATGTATGTATTTTGGTGAGGCAATTGGGGTTAAGTGACTTGCCCAGAGTCACACAGCTAGTGAGTGTCAAGAGTCTGAGGTCAGATTTGAACTCAGGTCCTCCTGACTACAGGGTTGGTGCTCTATCCACTGTACCACCTAGCTTCCTCAGTAGGTAGTATTTATATTGTGCTTTGTTAACCTGGAAATTAAGGAGACAATATAGGAGAAATAAGGTCTTTAATCTGGGCAGAGGAACTATAGTTTGTGGTATCCCAAAGCTCAGAAGCTAGGAATACCAAAAGATGGAAACAGAGGACAGAGTTTTTATGGGGTAACAGAACAAAAGGGAACTAAAAGATTGCTCCAAGAGTCAGGTACAACTACTTAATGCAAATGAACCTCTAACAAAAGAAATAATAGAACTGCTCCTAAATTAAGTATAGGAGCTACTAACTCTAAATAGAAACTACTTAATGTAGGTGGACCCTTTTTACATATAAAGTCCAGGGAGTAAGGCAGGGATCATTTTTCTTGGGAGAAGGTCCATAAATCCATCAAGAGTCTGGAATTGACAAAGACAGTCAGCCCCAGGCAATTCATCTGCCAGGGTAGGGGGACTGGGTGGGGAATCAGTCTGTTCTCAGTTTTCAGGTTTGCAAAGAGCTAGGTGGTACAGTGGATAAAGTGCCTGGACTGGAGTCAGAAACACCTGAGTTCAAATCTGGCCTCATACACTTGTTAATTGTGTGATCCTCAGCAAATCACTTAACCCTGTTTGTCTCAGTTTCATCATCTGAGCTGGAGAATGAAATGGCAATCTATTCTAGTATCTTTGCCAAGAAAACCCCAAATGGGGTCACAAAGAGTCAGACATGACTAAAAAATGGTTGAACTGAACTTACATATGTTACCTCACATGGTCCTCACAACAACTCTGTAAGGTAAGTGCTATTATTATGACAATTTTTCAGATGAAGAAACTGAGGATGAGAAAAGATAAGTCACTTGTCAGGGTCATACAACTACTAAGTGTCTGAGATAGAATTTCAGCTCAGTCTTTTCTAAATCCTGATCCAACTCTCTAGTCCACCACCTTGCTGGATAAGTCAGTCTTTGGGGCAATATAAAGATGGGAAAGAGAAGAGAAACTCAATCAGATAAAGACATAACCATGAAAAGATGATGAGTTATCATAGTTAGTTATTTCCTAGATAGAAACTAGGGCTATGACACTAAACAAAACATTGGAAGCAGTGGAAGCAGTGGGATCATAACAGAACCAGTTTGTACATGTGCAAAAAGAATAAGGATCCAAGTAAGAAAAGTTAAGTTCCTGCTCATGCTTGTTCAGTTATTCAAACTGGAGGGCTTTCTAGTAGCTGATCCCCTGAACAGCTATTCCAGAAAACTAACTCCTTAGGGCCAATGTAAATCAAATGTGCTTGTGGATGGTAGGATGGTAGTGTTCCCTTTTATATCAGCTACATTAATCAAAATCACTAATTGCTCAATTTTCTATTTCCTGTGTCCTATGTAGAAATAACCTCTGAAGAAAAATAATAACTTTGCTTCTTCTCCTAGAGCTATAGAAGTATCAGAGAATTATCTGTCTCACATATTCTGGTCACTGTGTTCTCATAGTTGATGTTTAATACTGTACTGCCATATTGATATCCCCAATAACTTGGTACATTCTCCATTATCCCAGCAATACCAGTATATAACACATTCATTCTTCAGACATTTCCTTTAAAGAAGAATGTGTAAATAAATCATCATCTTGGAAAGATCTGGCCATTATTGAGTAGTTTAATTTCATTATCCATTTCTAAAAGGGTCTTTTAAAACTAACTCTAGGGGCACCTAGGGGGTGCAGTGGATAGAGCACCAACCCTGGATTCAGGAGGACAAGAATTCAAATCCGACCTCAGATATTTGTCACTTACTAGCTGTTTGACCCTGGATGCGTCACTTAACCCTCATTGCCCCCCCAAAAAAAACTAAAACTAGGTTTAAAAAATGATCCTTGGGGCAGCTAGGTGGCACAGTGGACAGAGTACCAGCCGTGGATTCAGGAGAACCTGAGTTCAAATCTGGCCTCAGACACTTAACACTTAAGTGACCCTGGGCAAGTCACTTAACCGCAATTGCCTCACAAAAAAAAAAAAAAAAATGATCCTCTGTCTCTAGTCAGACCAACCAAAGACTCTGACTCATAACTTGAGTTAGGACCCTATGAGAACAAGCTCTAAATTCTAGGTAGGGGCCACACCACACAGTCTTACCTTGTTGATCTCCATTTTGTTTTTTGGTTTTTTGCAGGGCAAGGAGAGTTAAGTGACTTGCTGAGGGTCACACAGCTAGCAACTGTCAAGTGTCTGAGGCCAGATTTGAACTCAGGTCCTCCTGAATCCAGAGCCTGTGCTTTATCCACTGTGCCACCTAGCTGCCCCTGATCTCCATTTTTATCTTTATGATTTTAACTAGTCCCAGTAGAAATGGAAGTGCAAAGTCATCCCTGGGTGATTTTGGATTCTTGAATTGTTTTGCCCTTTACCTTCTTGTAATAAATTCATTTCCCCAGAGTTTACCAGAAGGATATCATTCATTCATATAAGACATCAAAGTGCTTTCTTTATAGATAAAAAATAAACTATTTCATTCAACAAATATTTATCAAAAGTTTGCCACAGATGCAAGAAATTGGGAAAGGTTCCATTCAAGGCCTCCAAAATGGAATGAATGCAAAGACTCATTATGGCTTACAAAGCAAATTCCAATCATTTTCCTTTTTGAGAAAGGTGGTCTTCTCAATGGTCACCAGAATATGCTTTTTCATAACTTTGTTTCTCTTCCCAAATGGCTAATGTTCTACAACTCGGGTTCTTTTTTTTTTTTTTCTGCACAGACAACATCATATGATTCCACTCTGGGGCTTTTATCTAGCAAACCACTCTAACTAAAGAGGGGCTACTGAAAGAAGTTCCATTCCTTTTCTACTTGGGAGTGATCAATGAGAGCCCTTTGTTCTAGGGTAAAGATGCCCTTTTTTTTTTTCTGAAGACACAATACAACTTTATTAAAGGATTTAGCCATCACACGTACAATTTACACAGACACCCTACATCTGATAACAAAGCTAGAGCTTTACTCTCAGTTGGGTCTATTTGTTAGGTGTCGAAGGTGAGACCAATTCCTGAATCTTCTTTCGGGTAGTAGAATAGGAAACATACTGTTCTTTTAACATGCTCTTATAACAATACACTTTCACCATCTACTAATGATTGCCTGGAGTGCTGAAGCTTATAGATCAGGTAATTAAAGCACCTTTAAACTGACTGACAGCAATTCATCATCAACAACTTTGAGGAATTAATGGGTGCCTTTATGAGAATGGAAATAAATTAATTATTGGAATTAACTAAGGAGAATTTGTGCAAATATCCTATTTTTTTTTTTGCACGGCAACAAGGGTTAAGTGACTTTCCCAGGGTCACACAGCTAGTAAGTGTCTGAGGCCCAATTTGAACTCAGGTGCTCCTGAATCCAGAGCTGCTGCTTTATCCACTGTGCCACCTAGCTGCACCCTCCCCCCCCCCCAATTTATTTTGAGATAAGGCAAGATCAGTGTTCTAAAAGGGATGTGGTGCCTTGGTAACAACAATAAAACAATCTAGGAAAACCCACCAACACTTGATCTTTTATAAAATAAGAAGTATCTTTTTTTCTGGATTCATCTTCCAAAAAATCATTATAGTCAGGGCCATAATGACTAATTTGGGTACCTGGGACAGCAGTGTGTTTGGGGCAAGCAACATGAAAGTGATCCTATATGATTTTTGTAACTTATGTAAATAATACAGGAAATAATTAAGATAAATTCATTTGACCAAGAAAGAGAATTAGGTACTCTAGTAACTATGTTTGGTGTTTTCTGAATTTTGTTGTCTTGAAGAAAAGCCCAAATCACCATGTTCTTGTTATAGCTCTTATTAGTCATATAACTTACATTCATAAATGCTTTCATATTCACCAGTCCATTTTTATTTAATCATTTATTTAGAAACAAGTGACTCACATTAAAATGAATGGTCTCTCAAAGGCTTCTCAAAGTTTCTCTATGCAAAAGAAAAAAACTGCATTGAAATGGATGACCCTCTTTCTTTTGGAGGTACAAAATTAGAATAGTGTATGGTCATCCTGAAGCTTCTGAGTCTACCTGATACATTTCATTGAGGAGTTTTTCAACTGCCCAGAGATTTCCAAGGGAAAAGTCACCTTGGTGGTAAAGACAAAGTGGGAATTCATCTTCATTTTTATCTTGGGATGATTCCAGGAATGGCCAGATCCCTCAACCAAAATTAACATTTCTGATGAGGACAAAATCATTCTCTTTCCTATTCTATTTAGATTGCCTTGAGATCAAAAGACTGAAAGTACCAAGTCATTGTATGAAGTTGGCAGTCCTGGTTGTATATATGTGTTGGTTGTATATATGTCACAGCCAGGAGGTTAAAGACAGAGGGGTTAGAATGAGACCCCTTCAGGAAGGAATTCTCTGGAATTGACTGGATTTCAGATATGCCGATGCAAAGAACAGAAGCAGACTTTGATTAATAGTTCACTTGTGAATGGTGAGGGAAAAGAAAGGGAAGGTGAAGAGTGTTCATTAGTAAAGCTGGGAAGGTTAGAGTGAGAGGGTTTGGGGAACAACAGAGAAGTAGTTGTAGCCTGAAAAACCATATAGACTCACATAGCTTCAGTGGAACCCATTTATGACCCTGAGACAGAACTCCCACACCCAAAAAGCTGAAATACCAAGTTTGTACTAAGAACCTCAGTTAGAAGGGAGAGGTGATCTAGCTGGAACTATAAGGAAAAAGGAAAACTTCCTGAATTTTGCTAACAAATTAAATACCCACCCCCACTTGAGATGAAAACCTCTAGTAAAGGAGACTACTGGCTCCTTTATGGGAAAACATACCCAGTTTTTACTTGATCCATAACAAAAGGCCTAAGAGCAATGAGTGGAAGTCACAGATGGGAATAATTAGGTCCAATGTTAAGGAAACCTTCTCATCAACTCATTGTTGTTCTGACTCTCTGTGACCCCATTTTCAGTTTTCTTGGCAAAGATACTAAAATGGTTTAGCCATTTCCTTCTCCACATCATTTTAAAGATGAGGAACTGAGGCAAACAGGGTTAAACAACTTGACCAGAGTCAAACAGCTAGTAAGTGTCTGAAGCTGGATTTGAACTCAGGTCTTTCTGACTCCTGGCTAGGTACTCTAACTGCTTCTCTTATCAAGTAGAGTTGCTTGAAAGTGGAATGGAAAGTTGTTCCTCATCACTGGAGATCTTTGAGCTGAATATGGATGATCATCAATTGAGATATAGAAAAGTTTCCTGTTCAGTTACAGATGGGGTGAGCTAGATGACTTATCCAGGACCTTCCAACTCTGAGTATATGTGATTCTGTGATAATGACATCCAACAAGTCAATTCATTCAGCTATTGGGTAGGGAGGTACAGGGAAGTAAGTGTGGGAGGAGGCACAACTATATTAATACCCCCATAGAGTTGCAGGTTTTTTTAATTGGACATTCTTCATGGGGCAATAAAGAGTTTCCATTTACTTCAATGCGCCAAGGATCTGTGACTTTATCAGCATCAGTATTCCATCTAGCTATGTAGATTGCAGTCCATCTATATCAAAGTAAATAATTTGGGGCAGCTAGGTGGTGCAGTGGATAGAGCACTGGCCCTGGAGTCAGGAGTACCTGAGTTCAAATCCTGCCTCACACACTTAACACTTACTAGCTGTGTGACCCTGGGCAAGTCACTTAACCCCAATTGCCTCACTAAAAAAAAAAAAGTAAATAATTAGACCACAGCTAGAGATTAAGGAAATTTTAAGTCATGTAATCCAACCCCACATTTTATAGATGAGGAAAATGAAGCCCAGAGATGTTATAACATGGCTAAGTTCACATGTGTAATAGGAATAGAACCAATATTTGAACCCAGCTTTGACCGCAAGTTCAATGTTCTTTCCCACAGCTCTATGCTGCTTCCTATGAACTGTTGTTCAGTCATTTCAGTTGTGTCCAATTCTTTGTAACAATTTGGGATTTTCTTGGCAAAAATACAGGGCAGCTAGGTGGATAGAACTCTAGCTATGTGACCCTAGCCAAGTCATTTCCTCATCTGGAAAGTGAGCTGGAGAAGTAAATGGCAAATCAATCCAGGATCTTGGCCAAGAAAACCCCAAACTGGGTCAAGAAGAGGCAGATACAGCTGAAAAATGACCTAACAACAACAACTTCCTGACTCCAGGCCTGGTGCTCTGTATAGAATTGTTATTTGAGACTTTTATGACCCCATCTTTTGTCCAGCACCTCCGCAAATGGCACGGTGCTCCACCCACTGGTTGTAGCCGTCACCATGGCACTGGCACCTCACGTCATCACCATTTGCTGATGCCTACATAGGCCTGGCAAAATTATAATGAGTGGAAGCCCAGTGAGGGCAGTCATGTGACTGTCAGTCAGAGCTGCCAGCCAATTGGCTTGGGGCTGTGTGTGTTCAGCTTGGGGTCTGCTGGAAAGAAGGGATGTTTTTCACCATTCTAGCTTGAAGCCAGAAGATGACAGGAGTGTTCTCAACTGATTCCTGGGCAATGGTGTTATTCAGGTTGTATTATTTCCCTTTCCCCATTTTATTTCCTTTCCTTTAATCCTATTGATCCTGTTTGTGTTTTTTTAAGTTTGTTCTTGTTAAATAAATCCTGCTCTGTTTTGAGGGAGGCTGTCAGTCTCCTTCCTTGACCCAATATTGCGGCAAGCGTCCTAGGTAACACTCCCCAATTAAAAATTGGTCCCTACAGCTCTAACCACTGTTTTACCTGTGAACTACCCTAGCTGAAAAACATCATGATCTGGTGGTCAAACATCTGGTGATGAGCCTCTTGAAACTTATGTAGATTGGTCCTTGAACCATGCATAGATAATTTAGCACTAGGACTATAATCGTGGTAAAGTAAACTATGTCTTGTGCCCATGACTTTCAAAAACTCAGGGTCATCCAGTAGCATTATAAGTGTAACGAAAAGGACAGTAGTGGAAACTACTAAAATTACCAAATGTACCTAAATATATGCAACAACAAGCAATGGTTGAAATGGAAACACTTCTACTTGATTTCAGAATCATAGTTGAATAAGCCATAGTATGATTGTTAAGGAAGAGCCAAAAGCTGGACAGAGAGAGAAACATAAATCTTAGATCACTCTGTCACATCTGACGTACACCCACAAGGAAGACAGCTGGCCTACATTTTTTTCATGTCAAGTTGACAAAGAGGCACCTCAGTAGCCCTCAGGAGGGATTTAACACCTTTCAATGATTTTCTCTCCTTTTAACTGTAACTGGATAGTTCCTCTCCTGGGAGTAGCTTAGTATAGTGCCTGGCACATATTAGGCACTTAATAAATGTTTGTTGATTGATTGATCAACTGGCTGTAAATCCATATCATCATTTTCTAAAGGATAATAAACTACTTTCTCTTCAAAGCTGAAACACTCCTTCCTCTATGGGAAGAGACTCATATCTATTACAAAGACTGGAAAATTCAGTATTACTTCCTCTCTTCCTATCCTGTGTCAAATTCTTCTATCTTTTAATCTTCTGCCACAGGTAAATCAGTCCCTAAGCCTCTTCAGAGCCTTTTTCTTCTTTTTTTTCAACAATTGAAGTACTTATAATAGTTCAACAGCTTTAATGAAACAATATTTTAAATGATATATATATATATATATGAGTGTATGTATATGTGTGTTGAAACTTAACTATTAAATTTCCAATTAAAAAAAGATTATTTTAAAACCAGAAATTAAAAATGGATTCTAAACTTTCCAATGAGTGTAACCCAGAAAGAATTGAATTTTGAAATACAAACATGAGTCCAAAGAAATCTAGAAAGGTAAAATGATTTAAGCAATTGGAAAGAATTTAACATTCTAATGGGGGAGAAAAAGCAAATATTAGTTCAAAAATGTAATGTCTCAAAAGGATGATGAGGTCCTTACACAAGAAAAACAGAGGTCCTGGGGTGAATTGGTTGAATTTGTGAAGGCTTTAAAAGTGTAAAAAGAAGAAAGAGTAAAAGTAGGAATATACTACTAGAGAAACAAGGAATATATATTTGTGTAGAAAGGAGAAAGAATGGAAAGAACTTGTTAGTTCTAGTAATTAGGATGCATACAAACATATAAAGGAAGGGGAAAATGGGCATCAGATAAATCTCAGTCATCTAAAATAAAGGAGGAATGAACACACGCAAATAATTTGGTTTTAAAACACATCAAACTGAATAGGGAAATAAGCCATGATGGGGGAAGCAGGCAAAAACAAAAGATAATACCTGAAAGGGAATAGGCACAAGCAAAATAAAATTTTTAATCCTCAACAGAGGATTAAAAGATAGAGGAGGACAAAAGGGAAAAAATAGAATCTAAGATATTAATTAGATTTTCTTTTAGATAATCAGGGAATTAGTGAACCAATTATGATATATAAATGTAAAAGAATATTATTGTACCACAAAAAATGTAAAGAGTATTTCAGAGAATATGAGATAATAATAACTGGGACAGAATGAAGTAGGTAAAGCCAAGAGAATAATTTATAGAAGGACAACACTAAAGAAAAACAACCTTGATCAAAACAACGAATTATCATGCCTCTCTGGAGAACCTATGATGAAGAATGTCAACCACAAAGAAGTGATGCACACAAGGTACAGAGACATTCATTTTTGGACCTGGCCACTGTGTCAACTCATTTTGCTTTACTATGCTTATTTGTTATGAGTTCATTTTATTTAATGGCTCTGTAATTTGATTATACAGATTTTATCATCTCAATTTTTCAGATCCAGTAAAAGCTGTAATATTTACACCCTCAACCTATGTAGAAACAGTCTGTTCTTGGTCAAGATAGCATGAGGGTGGGAAGACAATCATTCAACTCCCCTACAGATGAAGGAGTTGATTTCTGAAGGAAAGAGTTTATTCTACTCCAAGGACTAGTGATATGTCTCCACAGTTAGATTGTCTAAAGGGAGCTACAAGACAAAATTTAACCAAATAAACACTTCATTCATGTCAAGTTCCTGATTCTGAGTCTCCAACAACAGAATAAATCCATTTATTTTAAGATTGTTGAAATTAGGGTTGCCTGGATCCTCAGTAGTCATCTAATTCAACTTCAACTCATTTTGATCATTTTATAGATGAGAAAACTAAGAGCTAGAGAGGTAAAGTGATTTGCCTAGTATCACACAGGGAGAGCAGAGATTCAAACCCAGGACTTCTGTTTCCAGATCCTGGGCCTTCCCACTCTTCTTTTCATCATGTTAGTTCACCACTCAGCAGTAAGAAAAACCCTACTGAAGATAAATTTTAGAAGAAGCCACTTTTATGAACAGAGAGAATTCTATGTACAACAGGGAAAAGAAATTGGCACTTGAGGCTTTTCCTCCATCTGTATCCTGTTTGCACTTTTGCTACCCCAGATGGATAAGCAACAACATCGGTGCCTAGGGAAAGAGAGGTGCAGAATACTGATAACCCACTGGGTTTTCTGCCATTCGGAGTCTAATATTAAAAATCAGCTACCCAAGCAGTGTCAGAAAGGAATTTCACTCTACTGACTAGCATTATAGACAACAAAAGTAACTTCACAAAATCACTGCACAAAAGGACTGGAAAGGGCAGCATTGATCCATATAGAGTAATGGGAAGCCTGGCCACAAAACAAAAAGAAATGAGCCAGTGAAATTAACTATACTCAAAAAAAAAAGAGAAAAGAAAGAAAGAAAAGAAAAGAAAACAATATCGCAGAGCATCTCCTCACATATATTCAGAATAGGAAAAAGAGTGACAACACCAGAAGTACTACTAAGATCACTAGAAACCTATTGGGAATATTTGAACTTTAGTATCTTTTCCCAAGTTAGTGTGAGAAAATAATATGATTTGGCAGATACTCAAAGGCTCACCTGGAGATTAATCTAAATTGATTGAATTAAGTGAGAGTGATTGACTTTGCTGATTAGCCTACTTCAAGTTGATTAGATTGTAACCACACCTGGCCAGCCCTTAAGAAGGAATTGTTCTCAGAAGCTAAGGACTTTGAACTCAACTCAAGACCACTTTCAAGTCCAGTGAACCAATGGATTTGGATGACACCTACCAATCAGTTTGAAGCACTATGTTAGGTCCACCTCTGCTACAGACCTATAAAAAGCGTCCACACTCGGTTTGAGAGAGTTCATGGTTGGAGCAGGCTCCTGGAGGAGAACTTGAGGAAGAACCAGACCAGACCAGGCTGGAACTCTAGGCTAGATAGGCCTTTTCTTAACTTTCTGAACTCCACATGAATACCTGGTATGCTTTAATAAATGCTTAATGCCCAAACACAGGTGCTAAAGCTTCTAATTTAAGGCAACCACACATTTAGATTTTTCAGACAACATATTTAGATTTTAAATATCACATTAGGGATATCCTACTTCACTGGATAATAGATTTAGAATAAGAAAGAAGGAACCTTATAGAATATTTATTTTACAGTTGAGAAAACTGGTGCCCAGAGAGGAGAAGGTCATATAGGCTGTCATGGTCCTCTTCAAGAATGAAGGACAAATAATAATAACAATATCAGATCACAGATCAAGAGCTAGAAGGAACCTTAAAGATCACACAGCCCAACTCCTACATTCTATGGGTGGAGAAATTAACACTGGGGGAGATGATATGATTTTATAGGTATTAATTTTGGCTTTTTATTAATATAAAATACTGCTATGAATACAATGGTATGTATGGGACCTTTCTTTCTGTCACTGAGATCCTTTGTCAAGAGTTGTCAGAAGTTGCCTAGTATTGCTTCTGATACTTTGCATAATGCTTCACTGACTGCTTCTAAATACTTTATTGCATTTAAACTTCACAATAACTTTATAAAGCGGGAACAAAAATGTTATCATCCCCTTATGACTGATGAAACTGATTCCTGAGATCACATATCTATTAAGCAAAAGAGCCAGAATTCTCATTCAGATCTCTTCAGCTCTAAGCCAGTGTAGTTCTTTTATAACAGAGCTTCTTAAATTTTTCCCACTTGCTACCCCTTTTAGCAGAAGAAATTTTTATGTGAGCACAGGTATATAGGTATATAAAATAGGTATACATAACTTTTTACTGTTACCAATTTTTTTTTACCCCATATGGGGTCACAACCCGCAGTTTAAGAAGCTTTGCTTTATACCACACTGCTACTCTTGGAAAAGTATATCTAATGAAGGGAAGGGTTATCAATAAGTATTATTTGAGGGGCAGCTAGGTGGCCAGTGGATAAAATACTAGCCATGGATTCAGGAGGACCTGAGTTCAAATCCACCCTCAGATACTTGACACTCACTAGCTGTGTGACCCTGGACAAGTCACTTAACCTTTGTTGCCCTGCAAAAAACAAACAAAAAACCAATAAGTATTATTTGAGCAATGGAATTTAAATGAACTGAACTGGAAATTGCAGCAGAGAAAATTTGACTTCCACTTTGTGGTATAATGGAAAGAGCATTGGATATGCATCCAGAAGACCTGGGTATAAATTCCAGCTTTGTAACTTACAAAATGTATATTCTCAAAAAAATTTAACATTTTTCCTCATCTTTAAAATGACGATATTATTCTCCTCATTGGTGGTATATATAATTGGGGGAAAATTTGCCCTAGGTTTATTACAGAAATATTCTGTCAGGAATCTTATTAGGCCTTTGCTTTCTTCTAATTATTTCCTCTGTGTGACCAGAGAAGAAGTAAAGGCATCAGTGAGGGCTCATGAGCTATCTTTTTGAAAAGATGGAGACCCATATGATCCTTGAACCTAGGGTAGCTTTTCCAGGGGCTGCATGTATATAACAGGGATTTTGCATTTTCTAGAGTCCAGCATGACATAATATGTGTAGTAAAATGATAGGATCATAGATCTAGAAGCTGAATAAATAATTGCTGATTAGAATTGTGGTATATTTCTACTTCTAGGGATTGATATTCTAAAATGCTGCTTGAAATTAGGAGATTAGACTACATGGTCTCTTCTGATCTCTTTCATTCTGATGACTCTGTAGATCTGCCATTATATAAACATCACTATATTTAGCCCAATGCATTTCACTCTCTGAACATGTTTCACCAAGAGAACTTCAAGGAGAGCTATAGAACCCTACAGAAACAGACAATTACTTTGCTATCAAGCACTATCCTTCTTCCTTTTGAGCAGTCCTTAAGAATGCATGTTCTAGAAAAGAAAGATTTCAGTAATTTTCTGAGCAATAGCTCCAAACAGCCCTAGTCCTAGATTTGAGTCCTGTCAGGCTAACACAGAGAGGGAGACAGAGCTTAAGCAAGACATCCAATGCATCATGGGGTCAAAGCCTAAAAAGGTCTTTAGTAAATGACATCTAATAAATTGCCCAGAAATTCAACATACTAACTGACATCCAATTTTTGTATCTACATTTCTCCCTCAAAAATAAAATGACCTCCAATTATTGTGCTTACCTACTTTCTGTCTATGGTGCACAAGAATGACCCAAGAGTGGAAAGATGAAAAGCTGTCATTTGAAGACAGATCAGAATTGAGGCTACTTTCCCCCAGCACCTGTCCAATTTCATTCCTACTCCTTATTACCTTGCTCCAGCCCATTTCAGGTTCATCCCCCTCCTTTGTCAAACTTCAAATGAGGTTTAATGCCTTCTTGGAAATGTTGCAAACCACAGATATCCTCTAGGAAGTTATGAGATAGAAAGGAAAATAAGACTAGTGCACAACTACCTCTTACTCCCGAGCACACTTTCATACTGCCAAAAGAGAAAATACTTTCCATAATCTCTGAAGGCTCAATCATTGAATACCTGTCCATTAAAAATGACCATTTTGAAAATTAAGTATATGCTATTCTCACAAGCATAGCCTGTACTTTCTCCAACCATTCTCCAAAACAATTTTATGTTTGTTTATTTGGGGACCATTGTTGAGCCTAAAGAGATTATTGTATTTACTTCATAAAATTTCACTCCAATATGTTCCTTCTTCTCTTTTTTTCTTTGTTTTTTGTGGGACAATGAGGGTTAAGTGACTTGCCTAGGGTCACACAGCTAGTAAATGTCAAATGTTTGAGACTGGATTTGCACTCAGATCCTCCTGAATCTAGGGCCAGTGCTTTATCCACTGTGCCACCTAGCTGCTCCCCCTTCTTCTATCCCACTGTCATCATCCTAATTCAGACCCTTATGACCTTTCCCTTCTAGAATATTAGAATTTTCTCCTAATTATTCACACATTCAAGTAGCTCCCACCCGCCCCCTTTCCAATCTATTCTACTTACTAATGCCAGATAAATTCTGTTTTCATGATTCTATTTCATTTTTTAACTATTTGGGAAGATCTTGCTCTGGTTTCTATGCTCTTAGTAATCTACAGGTTCTTCTGCTTCATTCAGTGTTAAATGATTTTCTTTTGTCTTGTAATATTTATTCACAGGCTGGACTAATTTAAATTATTTGAATTCATATTGCCTTCTGATATTAATATTTTTCCTTTTGGTTTATCTGCCTGTGCAAAAGGTCTTTAATTGAGTTTCCTTTCTCTTGAGATATTTGATAATTTCATTCTTCCCACCCACTACATATGTTTCCCTATTGCTCACTTTCTAACTATTTTACCTTTGATGGAAGTTTCTCCAGGGGTTGAACCTTAAAGCTGTCTCACCCTCTTTCCATACTGGGGACTTCAGCATTCATTAGCCTCTTTCTCTACTAACTAATCTCTGGAGGGCATAAAGTTGGTACCAGATGGATGGTTGACCCTTTTCCTCAGGTCTATGCCCTTGTCCTGCCCTGATACCCTCTGTTCTTTAATTTTCTGGTTGATCATTCTTGCCACATAGCGTGCTGCCATGATAACATCTCAGGCAGAAAAAGCTTCCAGATTGGGGCTTTCTGTAGTACAGGGATTGGAAAAGGAGCAGATTTAAGGTCTGTTCAAAGCCTCTTAGTCAACTTGTGCAGCTCTATCAGATCGTGGTGGCTGAGAGAAGGAACACCAACTGTATTCAGGCTTAGGAATTAACCTTCTCTGCTGTTAGTTCATTAGGTTGTTATCTCATCAAGGTTCTTCATGCTTTAGACCATGGAGAGAGCCAGAATTGCTTTCTCTCCTACATAATTCCTACTTTTGAAAGATCAGACAGATTCTGAGGATCTAAGAAAATATCTAATGCTCTATTTCATTGGCCACATCACACTGAAGTATAATGCCAGATTAATTTTCCTAATATATTGTACCTAATCGTACCATTTCTCCTACTCAGAAACCTCTAGTGGATTCCCACTACCTATTAAAGTCTTAGCTCAATTCAAAACAAAGAGTAAAGCCCAATTAAACAACAAGCATTTATCATTCACCTACTGTGCCAGTGACTATACTAAGCTATGGATATACAAAGACAAAAGTGAAAGATTCACTTTCCTCCAAAAAATTACATTCTATCAAGGAGACAATGTATATAGATCTAAGTGTATACAGAGTATATTCAAATTGAATACAAGGTAGCTCAAGGCAGACAACCACCACTGGAAAGGGAGAGAGAGGACTTTAAAAGACTTCATGAGTATTTAACAAAATAAATAAAAATACAATAAAACATGGATAATGTTAATATGTGGTTTTTGAAGTCAATATGTGCCTTTAAGGATCCTTATGTATGGTTCAATAGCCTTGTTTCTATTTGAGTTTAACACTACTAATGTAGTAAGTGTTGTAGTAAGTAAGAGCTGAGCCTTGAAAATAGGGGAAGGAACAGGAAAGGAGGGAAGAAGAATTTTTTACTATGTCACAGGCACCGTGCTAAATGATTTACAAATATTATCTCATTTGATCCTCACAATAAGACTGGGAGATAGGTACCATTATTATCCCCATTTTATGATTGAGGAAACTGAAGCATACAAAAGTTAAGTGACTTGCCCAGGGTTATATAGCTAGTTTAACACTGGATTTGAACTCATATATTCTTGATTCAAGGCCCAGCACTCTATCAACTGTACCACTCAGTTACTGTGATTAAATAATGACTATAACAATGCAAATAGGAAGAAAACAAGAACAAAAATTGAACATTTTAGCTATAATGGTCAAATTGCATAATTCAGTAGATAGAGTACTGGCCTTGAAGTTATGATGGCCTCAATTCAAATTCCACCTCAGATAATTACTAATTGTGTGACTCTGGGCCTGTGTGAACTCTCTTTGTCTTTGTTTTGCATTTGTAAAATGAGAGAGTTGGGATTTCATAGCCTCTCAATTCTGTAAGCTTTACTTCTGTGAGTGATGATCCTATGAAAATTGCAACCAAAGAAGAGCTAAGGAAATACATATTCCTCCATGCATTGCAAGGGTGATTTAAAATGAGTGCACAAAAATGCTTATGTTGTCAGACATGTTAATATGTTGGTTAGTTTTGCTGAATTTCTTTTTCCTCTTTCCTTTTTAATCTTTGTCAAACAAGATAGTTCATTGAAGAAGAGAGAATATATTCAGAAATAAAAGCAATGTAAAAACCATAAGCATTAATAAAAACAAGAGCTTTTAAAAATAATAATAATCTAATCTACCCTTTACAATCTTGTTCCATATGTTTTGGGAAGTATATTGACCAACTGGAACATATTCATAGAAGTACAGCTAAGATAGCATGAGAAATAATTATTAATAATAAATATCTACCTTTCTTTCTTAGTCCTTTCTCTCCCCATTCCCCACTGAAAGGCAAATTCTCCTTTAGAGATTCCACTGAATCTCTTCATCTGGGTCAAGCCCAGGCCAGGCTTGCAAAGGATCTAGAGACAAATATGTTTGTCTAGACAGCTGAAGGACTTTGGTTTGTGTAACCACACCTGGATGGAAACTATTTTGGGTGAGGGGTTCATATTCTCTCTATGATGTCACCTAAGTCACATATCTCTGGACTTCATTTTAATATAATTCACATCAAATCATGTCAACCACTTAGATTTGATTGTTGTTAACCAATTAAATTTGATTGCCTTGTGATGGATCTCCTACAGTTTGAAGGGTATATGAACTGGGACCCCACCCCCATTAAGGGTCTTTAGTCTGAAAGAAATGGCCAATAGTCCTCCTTTTATTAATAATCTGCTGGCCTATTAATAAAATGATTAATCCAAAAACTATATCTCCCATATTTTTAATCATCACAATAGTATAAAGACCAGAGGCTCTGTTATATTAGCATCAGGTAAAACCACATATTTGATCAAACTAGAGAAGATAACACTAGAGGTTGGGAAGTGGGGAAGGACAGGAATGATGGCTATCATCAAGTACCTGAAGGAATGATGGCTGGTGAAAGAGATAAAATTTACTTTGGCCCTAGAGAGAAGAACTAGGAACAACAGGTGGAAGTTTCAGGGAAACAGATTTTAAGCTATTAAAGAATGAACTGCATTAAAACCTTTGAGATACTCTGTATCAGGGTCCTATCTTGTCCTACATCCATGATGATATGATGTCAGGATATTTTTATAAAGGAGGATCCCCTCTCCCACCTCAGGTGATATAGATACAAATTGAAGAAATGAGGTGTGAATAGGTTGTTAACACCCTCTGATCCCTTTCTGATGTGTTAAAGCCTTTATCTGATGGAATTAAAGTAAGTGGCTTCAATGGATAAACAAGCAAAATGTTATCTCTTGGCCAAAAAAATACACATCTCTTTCAATGGCTAAATCCTAAGAATAGAGTTTCATTTTGTGGAAAATGAAGACTTGGGAGAGCTTTGTGAAAGAGACTTCTGAAAACAGATAGGAAGGAGATTTTTCTCCTCTTTTTCTTCTTTCTTTTTTTCCTCCTCCCCACTGGCTTTATCATCTTACACTGATTTGCCCAGAGGGAGATATCCCATCTAGCAGTTTGGAGCTGTAGGAGTTCAAGAGACTTCAAGGTAAAATTGAAGAAGCAGAGATAAATACTTCTGACAGAGGAGATACAGAGAGATCATCACTTGTGGGAGAAAACAGGTTTAAGCCATAGGACCATTGATATCAGATAAGAGAACCAGCTATGGAGAGGAGCAAATCCTGGGAGGCCATTTGAGCCATCTGCCCAACAGATATGCTACACACATGGGGAGATGCCTGAGGGCTCTAAAAAGAGAGAAAGAACTTTCAGATCTTTTATTACAAGGGGTTGTCAGTTGTTTTTGCAATACATGTACTATACACATTTCCCTCTCTACCATTTAATTTGTTTTAGTATTTTCCCATGGATTCTATGTATCTGTGGGAGAATATAGACTAGGTTTATGGGGGGAGGGGTATTTTGTAACTACTCTTTTTACTATGCCATCATCGTAAATGTCTTTGCTAAGAAGTAATTGTGTCTACTGATTTATTATTAATGGGAAGTACACCAGTGCAGACTACTGAGCTACAGTATTAGGAATATCTGTCTATAGAGAATCTGACCCATAAGTATCAGTGTGTACTGGGGCAGTACACTGGGGGAGTGCTACACTATGAATTAAAGCCTTCCAAAACTGTAATAGGCTGCCTCAAGAAATCGTTGGTTAGGGGCAGCTAGGTGGTGCAGTGGATAAAGCACTGGCCCTGGATTCAGGAGGACCTGAGTTCAAATCCAGTCTCAGACACTTGATACTTACTAGCTGTGTGACCCTGGGCAAGTCATTTAACCCCCATTGCCCCCAAAACAAACAAACAAACAACAAAAAAAACTAGTGGGTTCCTTGTTAGTATAGGTCTTCTAAAGGAAGTTGCATGATTGCTCCTTGGGGATATCATCAAGAGAATTTCTATTCAAGTAGGGTGAGTTTAGACTTGAAGAACTCTGAGATTCTGTGATTCTATGGAAAAGAAGAGGGCAGAAGGAATATCAAAAAATATAGTATACTCTGCTAAAGATTTCTCATCAAGGTTGATATTGATCCTTTTTAAAATTTTTATTTCTTTTATCTTTAATTTATGGAATAAAACAAGCATTTCCATAACAGAATAATTTTTTAAAGTGATTCCACATGAAACTGCAAATCTATTATGTACAACTTGCTATTCCTTTTGAATATATTATAAAGTTATCACATAAATTTTCTCCTTTTCTTTTTTCTTCCCTCCCCCCCCACACTAGAGATGGCTATATTAAACACAAATGTGTGTCTAATACATATTCTATACATAATTCTATTTATCAGTTCTTTCTCTGGATGCAGATAGTATCTTCCTTCATATGGTCTTTATAGTTAATTGGGGGTATTTATAATAGTCAAAAGGATTTGGCCACTCAAAGTTGTTCTTAACTATTGCTATTGTTATATACAATATTCTCTTGGTTCTGCTCATTTCACTCTTCCGTGTTTCATGCAAGTCTATCCATGTTTTTCTAAGATCATCAAGCTCATCATTGATCATTTAATAATAAATGGGCGGCTAGGTGGTGCAGTGGATAGAGAACTAGCCCTGAAGTTGGGAGTATCTGAGTTCAAATCTGACCTCATACACTTAATAGCTGTGTGACCCTGATCAAGTCACTTCACCCCAATTGCCTTAAAAACATCTGGGGCTTAGCTGTGTGACCCTGAGCAAGTCGCTTAACTCCCATTGGCCTGTAAAAAATAAAAATAAAATATCAGGAGCCATCTCCAATTGTCCTTATATACATTGTACCACTAAGTCCAGATGGCTCTGGAGGAGAGAGTGAGGTTGGTGACTTTGCATTGCCCTGCCTCATTTAAATCCAATTCAGTGCAAGTCATGACATCAACCTGATGTCATGAGAAAGAAGGACAAACAACAATGATCCTTTAATAAACAATTTTTTGTCTTCACCATTTAACCAATTCCTAATTCACTTAACTGTACAATAATCTTGTCTACAAGGATGTTGTTATTTTATAAAACACCAGATTGAAATATGGGTTGACTGGACCAGATTGGAATATGGCATTCCCTCACTTGACAGTTTTGTAACCATGTCAAAAAATATAGTAGTTTGGTATGAACTTTTCTTGGTGAATTATTATTGGCTCTCAGTGATGAACAATTACATTTTTATGTGTTACTAAACCAAGCCTTTACAAAAATGCTCCATAATTTGTCAGGAATAAAAATCAACAATTAACATCTAAAGCTCATGCCTCAGGATCCATGCTCAAGTTTTATACCATTTTAGTTCATTTAGGGAGATTTCTCTCAACAAATACTGTTCTTGGTTTATGTTCCTATCTAGGATTTCCCCTGAGAACATCAGAGCTAGACTGCTTTTGCCCTCACCCAGGATTTTCCCCTGGGAGGGGAAAAAGAATTTGGCTTGAATCTTGTTTTCCACAATAAAAACCAAAAGGGCCCTAAGTTTCCATGCTAACAAAACATCATATATAAGAGAGGGTTTGTTATAAAGCAACAGAAAACAAAAGACTCATAGCCAAGCTCATAGATAGTCCAATCAATTACCTTTTCTTCCTTCTCCATAAGTACAACATTCCCCAGGACCCATCTAGGGTTCCTCTCTTATAATCTATAGACATACATTAAGCTTGATTGGGGTATGTCAATGCATCTAAGCCCACTAAGCCCTTATTCTATGCATATCTATGGCACTACCCTGAAATTGAGGCCTCCAAAATTGTTATTGGAGAGTAACTCAACATGCTCTCACAATGAGCCAGCCTTCTAAGCACCTAATTAGCCTTATGGAATTAAAATCCTCTGACCCCAAAAGGGACTTCCTTGAAAAGAGAAAACAGTTTAATCAGTAAAGATATGACTCTTCCTCTTCTGGAACTGCACTATCTATACAACTCTTAGGACTGGTGAAGGGCAAGGTCCAGTTTTATTCCCCCAAATAATGACTCTGTCCTTTGCTACTTCTCAATTCCAGCTCCTATTTGGTTCAATGATTCTTGTTCAGTCCTCTTCATGTTAGCTCCTTGTAGGGAATATGTGGTTCATTGATATCCATGGTCCCCTGGAGGGGACAAATTATTGTGCAGGCTTCCCTGCAGGAAATTGATCTCTATGTGTCTGACCAAATTCTCTCTGTCCTACCTCCTAGCTCTTGTTTTCCGGCCTCTTTTTGGATGTCAGGTTCCAAGGTATAGAACAGGTATACAAACTATGAATTAGTCATGCATCATCAATGTGTTGTCAAAGGGAACAGTCAAATTCCCAACTTACCAGAAAGCTAACCATCAAGGGAATTTTGCACTTTGAAAGAATATGAATACCAGAGCAAAGCCCTCTTCAATGAGGGTAATGGGGAGGAATGAGAACTTTTATGCTTTCAAGAGAAAGACATCATCAATGGAAGAATAAAGGATTCATTGAGGGAATGGATAAACAATGCCTAGGCATACTCAGTCAATGAGTCAGTCAATAAATATTTATTGTGTCAAATACTATGCTGTTCGGAATAGAAAAAATAGATAAAAATAGTCCTTGCTCTCAAAGATCTCACAGTCAAATGAGAGAAGAACATGCAGACTGGTATGTAGAAGCAAGCTTTATACAGAATAAATTTGAAATAACAGAGGGAAGGCACCAGAATTAAGGTGAATAGGAAAGGCTTTCTATGGAAGTTGAATTTTAGTTAAGAATTAAATGATACCAGGAAAACCAGAATGCACCCATGAGGAGGAAGAACACTGCAGTGATGGGGGACAGTGAATGAAAATGCCCAGAGTCTGGAATTACAGTATCTTATTCAAGGAACAACAAGGAGTTTAATGACACTGGTTTGCAGAATAGGTAGCCAGGGTGAAAGGTATAAGAAGACTAGAATGGTGGAGGGGGTGAGAGTGATTGATGAAGGGCTTTGAATGCCAAATAGAAAAGGTTTATATTTGATGCTAGAAATGATAGAGAGCCACTGGGGTTTACTGAGTGGGGTGGGGGTAACATAGTCAAACTTGACTTTAGGAAGATCACCTTAACAATTGAGTGAAGGAAAGACTAGAGTAAGGAACGACTTGGCAAGACCAACCAGCATATTTCAATAGTCCAGGTGTGAGGTGATGAGAGCTTGCACCAAGGCGTTAGCAGTATCAGAAGAGAGAAAGGGACATATGTGAGAAATATTGTAAGGTAATATTGATAGACTTTGTCAACAGATTTGTTATGGAGGGGGCAGGGGTAGAGAAGGACAATGAAAGAAGTCTAAAGAGTTGAGCACGGGGTGAGGCAGTAACCCTCAGCTAACGGTCATTAGCATAGAGATGATTAATAATTGAATCTATCCAAGTGAAAGAATATAGAAGGAGAAAAGTGCTCAGGACAGAATCCTGTGGGACACCCTCAGTTATCAGACATGACTTGAATGAAGATCCTGCAATACTCACTACAAATCCACAGGTTCTTCTAGTATCTTGAGATGTAATCAGTTCAGCCCTGGCAGTGAGGTATAGAAGAGAGAAAACTGGATTTGGAGTCAAGAATACCTGCATTCAAATCCCACTTCAAATACTATGTGTGTGATCCTGGCAAAGTCAACTTAACCTCTCTTAGCCTAAGTTTCTCGATCTGTAAAATATGGATAACATTAGCATCTGCCTCTGTTGGAAAGCTTGAATGAGTTAAAATATGGAAAGCACTTTGCGAACCTCAAAGCAGTATATAAATATTTGCTATTATTACTCTATGTATTTTATAAATCTAGATTGTTAAGTGATTTTCTTGCATATCCAAAATGATCTCTTTAAATAGGCTGCTATTTTCCTAGCTATTCAGAATAATTTCTGTTTGTAATCAGATATCTCTCCAACATTCTTTTCTTTGTTTTGTTTCTGTTTTTTGGTGGGGTAATGAGGGTTAAGTGACTTGCCCAGGGTCACACAGTTAGTAAGTGTCAAGTGTCTGAGGTCGAATTTGAACTCAGTTCCTCCTGAATCCAGGGCCGGTGCTTTATCCACTGTGCCACCTAGCTGCCCCTCTCTCCAACATTCTTGAGTCAACTTCTCCTATGGAATTTTAGGTCATTGGATCTTTTCTCTGAACTCTTTGAAATCCACTCTTTCCAAAATCTAGGGCACATGTCAGACAATTCCTGACTTTCTCCTCTTTATGTACTCAAAGATGGAGTGGTTACTTACTTTCAGCATGATTTTGGCAATGAGTCTCCACTGAGTTGATGGAATCAAGTACAAAATGGACATTCCCCTTACTACTTTTTTTTTTTGGATTTTTAGTGAGGCAAGCCAAAATTGATCAGCTATTCTAATATTAACAAAAATATTACATCTCCAGAACATATACATTAGGTATAAAACATATATGTATGTATGTAGGTGTGATATTCCATTCTTGTAAAAATTAGATTTAGGTAAGATGTCACTGCTGTTAACAACGTACTCATTGAAATGAAAGGCATGTCAAGAAGGTTAATGACTGGAAGGTATCTATATAAAAAACAATTTGGAATATGAACACTCACTGGTGTTCTTTAATTTTGGGGGACAACATAATTCAAGAAAAGACTTCAGTCCACTAGGTTCTACACAAGTTGCTCTACATGAATCTGTTATGAATATTTATATCAGTTGGGAGATAAAAGGTAGAGTATGAAATTCCATAGATTATAACTTTCCATTGAACAGAAAGAGCCACATCATAGAAACAAGGTGCCACAGTGGAAAGACTGCTAGATTTGGAGTCAGTATGAGTTCCATTACTGCCTCTGCCATTTACTACCTGTATGCCCATGGACAAGTCTCTTAACCTTTTAAGACCTCATGTTCTTCACTTACAAAATGAGGATGTTGGACTAAATGACCTTTAACATACTTTCCAGTTATAAATCATTGACTTGCAACTTGTGATCTAAGCCATTACTCTGAAAGCTACTTACAAAAGTGAACAATGAAGTTTTGGGGTTTGTAGAATCTGTTAAGAGTTCACAGTGATATGAATAATATGTATAATGTTCTTTGATGAGCCAGAAAAGCTAGATTTCATCTTTCTTGTCCATAAGCACTTTATTCCTCAGCAGCTCACCTATTATTCCATTTGCTTTTATACTTCTGAAAATTGCACTCTCTCTTTTTTCAAGGATTCTTAACATAAAAACTCTTTCCATGTTATTTTGTTTGTTTTTGGTTTTTTGAGACTGGGTCACCCTTTATCACCCAGACTGGAAGTGAAATTGCCACTCACATCACTGATCAGCACAGAATTTTTAACCTGCTCTTTTATTTTCCTAGTTGAAGTAGTTCACCCCACTAATGGTACCCCAACTCCTGAGGGCTCACCATATTGGTGCCAGACATAAGGCAGATACCTGATTAGCTTAGATTACTGCAACTTAGAACTTCTAAACTCAAGTGATCCAAATGCCATAGGCTCCCTAGTAGCAGGGATTACAGGCATGTGCCCGAATGTTTATGTTATATTCAAAGAAGAGATGGGTAAGCATGTTTCACCACTGTAGGGTTATTATGGAGGTCTACTTAGATATCTTGTGCACACTGATCTGAAGGGAAGTGCCTGTAGAGGAGTTTCAATAATCTCTAGATGTTGTTTGGGAGGATCAGGCAGATTGTCAGCAGAGGCAAGGAATGAATCTAAAGAGTTAAAAGATAGAGCTACTGTTGTTGTTTGTCCTTCATTCTCAAAGAGGACCATGGCATCAAGGTGATGTCATGATTTTCAGTGAATTAGATTTAAGTGAAGAAGGGCTGTGCAAGATCATCAGCCTCATTCTCACCTCCAGAGTCATCTGGGTCCAGTCGCAAGATATACATCAAGATGACTGGAGATGACCCCAGATATTTTAATGCAATTAGGGTTAAGTGGCTTGCGCAGGGTCACACAGCTAGTAAGTGTATGAGGTGAGATTTTAACTCAGGTCTTCTGACTCCAGGGACAATGCTTAATCCACTGCACTACCTAGCTTCCCAACAGAGCAACTGAGAGAAAGGGAGAAGAAAAGACAGAGACAGAAAGAGGGTTGGTGATGTCAATCCTGAGAGATGGGAAAGAAGGGAACAGAAGGGGACAGAAAGGAAGGGAACAAATATATCAGCCATAATGGAAGTCAACAAGCATTTATTAAGTGTCTATCATGTACCAGCCACTGTGCTAAATACTGAGGATACAAAGAAAGGGAAAATCATTCCATGCTTTAAAAGAGTTCATAGTCTAATAAAATTCTTCCTCATGCTTAGTCACTCTGAGATGGTGAAGACTGGGAGGCAGGTATTAGAGGAGCTGTGGGTGATGACTAACTATGTGATAGCATAACAATAAGAAACAGTCCCTCCCTCTCCCATCTGAGCTGAGATCCCTTCAGCCAGATCCCTTTGTGGCCCCATTTGAGGTTTTCTTGACAAAAATATTAGAGTAGTTTGCTATTTCCTTCTCCTGTTCATTTTATAGATGAGGACCTGAGTGTCATACCATACAAGTCACTTAAGCCAGCAAGCATATAGTAAACTCTTAACCTATCTCATTCTCAGTTTCCTCATCTTCAAAATAGGGATGATAATAACACCCAACAGGGCTACTGTGAGACTCAAATGAGATAACATATGTCAAACACCTTGACCTGCCCAGGCTCACATGGTTTGTAAGTGTCTGAGATCTGATCTGAACTCAATTCTCCCTGATCCCAGGCCCAGCTCTCTATCCACCCCGCCACCTAGGAGTCCAGAATTGAAAAAGACCCTTTAGGGAGAGGAAATGAGTTCAAAATGCCAGCCCCTTGGGTTCAGGAGAGGTGCTCTGTTCTAAGTTGTGGTTCTATTATATGACCATGTTAGTAAGTGGCAGGAATAGAAAGAAGACACAGGTTTGAGAAGTTCAAGAAACTGTGAGTATAGATCATTAGGTCATCAATGTAGATATAGACATCTCTGAAGATGATGGCAGTGAAAGAAGTGGAGAAGACTGTGAACTAAATGCCAAAATCCTCAAGAAAAGAAAGAGCTATTCTAGAAGTCAGTAGATTACAGTGATGATGATTAGAAGGTGACATATCAGATGTCATAAGCCCTAAAAGAGAAGAGGTCCTTAGATGACAGTAGCAAAGAAAGGGTCTGGAGAAGGCAGTGAATGGTAAGGAGTATGCCAAATCCATTTTAGGTCTTTTGATACAGGAAAAGTAGTAGAAAGCACTGACAGAAACTACCAGAGATATGTAGTTCTATAAGGAATAATGGGTTTCATTTGGTAAAAGAAAGTAGAAAGAATATAGAGAAGCTGAGGCTGAAGATGACAAAAGGCACAGGAAAAAAGGGAAGATGTGTGTGGCATTTAAAACCTAATATGTGATTGCTTTGTTTCTACCCCCAGTGAGGCAGGAGAACTAGCTAAGGTTTACTTATAAGCTAGAAATATCAGCACCAGTTTGGGGCATTAAGCACTTTTTAAAGAGTAAAGAGAACACATGGAGTACAGGAAAGCAAGGAAAGTCTATCTCCTTCTCCTTCTCTCTCTCTCTCTCTCTCTCTCTCTCTCTCTCTCTCTCTCTCTCTCTCTCTCCTTCTTCTTCTTCTTCTTCCTCTCTCTCTCTCTTCTTTTTCTTCCTCTCTCTCTCTCTCTCTCTCTCTCTCTCTCTCTCTCTCTCTCTCTCTCTCTCTCTCTCTCTCTCTCCCTCTCTCCCCCCCCCCCAACCCAAAGTCCCAGAATGAAAAAGGCAGACCTAGGGAACCAGCCTCACCTTCCTACTTCCTGTCTCCCTCCCCAAAAGGGGAAGTCCTTCAAGCTGATTGGTTGAGGGTGATCTCCTGTTGATGTCTAAGTTCCCAGCCTCTGAGAAAAATACCCTACTCAGGGCTGGCCAGGTGTGCTCTCGATTTAATCAACCTTAAGTAGGTTCTCAGTCAATCTCACCCAATTCAATCAATTCCAAATCAATCTTCCAGTGGGGCCCCTGGGCGTCTGCCAAATCTCATTATTTTCTCATATGTGGAATAATAGTAGCTGAGACAGGTAAGCATGGTGTAGTAGAGTGTAGTAGAGGAGACTTGAAGGCAGAGAGATGGAAGTTCAAAACCTGCCTCAAATACTAGCAGTGTGACACTTGGTAAGTCACTTAAGTCATCAAGCATTTATTAAACACTTAACCTATCTCATCCTCGGTTTCTTCATCTGTAAAACAGAAATGATAATAGCACCCAACAGGGCTTCTGTGAGACTCAAATGAGATAACATATGTCAAACACCTTGGAAAATCTTGAAGTACTATATAAAATGCAAACTGGTTGTACTAGAAGAAGTAGAAGTAGTAGAAAAAAAATAAGAATAAGAATAGAAGTAGAGAATGTAGCATTTCATATAGTTCCTGAAATTGAAATGACTTGTTAAGTCTATATCTTAAGATCCCTTCCAGCTCTTAAAAAAATGTTTAGTTTGTTCTTACTGAGAATAAATGAAGCAACTCTTCATCCAATTTCATTTTCTAAGAATTCTCCCCTAGTGTGATTAGAGTCAGGCATCCGGCTGTGAGTTTGCTTTTTCCCTAGTGATAACATCTTCTTGGCCCACTAGAAAGAAACTTCCTTTGCCCCTCTAATTCTTTCACCTGAACTTCAAATGTCATTATTACATAGTTGGATGCTCTGTCACAAACCTTTTTTCCAAGGTGAGATTCTTGGCATTTCTTCCTTTTGCTGTCATTACCATTATTATCAATTTTATATAATCTCTTGGATGACATTTTTAGTAAAAAGGTTATTGGACATGATTGCTGATTTCCTCCTACCCCCTACCTTTCCTTTACCTCCTGCTGCCCCTTTAGTGACTTGCCAGGTCCATTTTTGCATTTCTTAGCTTCCTATTTATACAATGCACTGCTGGGTCTGGGATCCTTTATGTTCCTAATAAGCTGGTTTCTTATATCCACAGGGCTCTTTAGCTACCTGGGAAGAGACAGGAGAGGCTGTGAATATTCTCCTCTCACTCACCTTCTCATTAAGTGGGACACATTGGTAAACATTTTCTGGAGAAAAGAGAATCTCAATGGATTGCTCAAAACAGTGGCATTAAGCTAATTGGTTTTCTACTTCATTCTTTGGTTGTTATTGTTGTTTATATGCTCTGACTGTACCCTGAATGCAAGTATAAGGTAATGTCCCTTTCCCATGTTAACAGTTTTGTTGCTGAAAGGGGCAGTATAAGAAAAACTGAAAAGAAAAAATATAGCTTGAAAAGAAACTCAGCCTCTCAAAATACTTGAGATCTAGACTGATCTGAGGATCAGACAGAGAACTGCTCCTCAGATTAATATGACAGGATGTATTTGAAGGCAAAAAAGGACTGAGGCAATAATGCATGCAAAGCATTGCGGTTCATTCATTCATCTGCAAGAATCAGTTTTTAGAATTTTGAAATTTATAACTGAGAAGTTATAAATCTGTTTGGAGACTCAGATGATGCCAACCATGATTTACCTTACTCTGCCTAAATTCTTATCAACTCCACCTCCTTTTCCTTATCTGCCATATTGCCCAAATGGGAAACTTCTGCCCTGAGCCCTTTACAACCTCCTCTATCACTCCCTCCTCCAGACATCTTGGCCTGCCACATTTTAAGAAAGTTGGGACAGAATGCAAATACACTTCTTTTCACCACTACCATGCCAGCTCTCCAAGATCCCTGTGTGTCTTGACTTCCCCCATTAAAATACAAATCCCTTGAAAAGGACTGTCTTATTTGCCTTTGTAACCTCAGCACATAGGACAGTATTTGACACATAGTAAACATTTTTTTTGAAAGTTTTACTTCTTTACTGTGAAACACTTCTCCAGACTCTGTAAATTGGATGCTTCAAATAAAACCAATTCCCAATAAAACCAAAACAAAAATACTGTCAGAAAAGCTTTTTTTAAGAGAAAAATTAAATTAAATTAAATTAAAGGTTAACAGGGTCTAGGCCACACACAAGAAACCTGCAAATTCTGACCATTGAAAAACTTCTTGGGTTTTAAGAATTGACCTTTCAAATTGATTTTTCCCAAAGAAAAAACATCCAGAATGGCAGCAGCTCTGCCATCTATTCTTCAGTCTGTAGTACCATGAAAATGTCTTCACATGTAGAGTCAACATCTAAGAAGGGGCTATTTAACTTCAGAGTATCTAGTTTTTCTGGTCTAAGAGGTAGCAGCAACCACGGCCACCTTCTGAGCAGCTTCCTTCTTGGCATGATGAGCTTGTAATACGGCAACAGCTTCCTCCACCTTTGACTGGAGGGATTCTGGAGACTCCAGCATGTGCAGCAGTTCTGAATTATCAATCTCCAACAACATCCCTGTGATCTTCCCTCCTAAATTATTGTGCATGGTTTGAATCAGGGGAAACAAACGCTCTCCTAACATCTGCTTCTGTTCCTGGGGAGGAGCAGCAGCCAGCATGGATGTTGTCAGGGGCTCCTGGCCTTGCACATGGACTGCTGACTGAGGTGCCTGCAAAGGCTGGATGGCTGGGTGAGGGCTTCAGACATTTGCAGCATATTTGTATGGAGGAACGGCTCTAGGTGCAGGAGTAGCTACTGAGTGTCTGGGAGATAAATTTGGCCCAGCAGTAGGTACTCCCACTCGCTGAGGTGTAGTAGGGAGACCTTGAGAAGCCTGGGCTTTACTGGCTGGAGTTAGGTGAGGAAGAGTTGGGCATAGCCCAGACTAGCGAATGGCATTTGGCACTTCTTGGAAACCTTGAGGTCTCCCACCTTGTTGCCATAGAAGATTAGGTCTCATTTGGGCTATTTGATTAGGTGCATAATAAGGAGGTCTATTCTGGGCCTGAGGCACTGCTGACATGAAGTACCCCTCCAGGAGTTGGCTGAAACTGGTTAATGATTGTGTTGGCAGTGAGGGCTCTCATTCCAGCAATATGCTGCATATACTGGTTGGTCAAGTGGATTTTTCTCTCTTCTTTCCTTTGTGCAAGTGCAACATACAAGGGCTTGGAGCCCACGATGTGCCCATCCATTTCTGTCACTGCTTTGGTAGTCTCATCAGGAGAAGAGAAGCAGACAAAACCAAACCCTTTACTTCGCCCCTCCTCCAGCATCACCTTGGCTGGTAATTGATCCAAAGGGAGAAAATTCCTTCCTTAATTTTTCATCATCAATGGTGTCATCCAGGTTCTTAATATAGCGATTCACTCCCTGGTAGCGGCTAATTCTCTCCTGTTTTAGCTGCTCAAATTTACTTTTTAATTCAGCCTGGCGTTCAACTTTTTTCTATGCCCAGCCTACAAATACCATTTTCCCATTGATGTCTTTTCCATTCATTTCTTCAACTGCCTTATTAGCATCCTCATGTTTCTCAAAACTCACAAAACCAAAGCTTTTGGATTTTCTACTAGGGTCAGTCATCACTTTTACACTAAGAGTTTTACCGTATTTGCTGAAAAGTTCTTTCAATCTTTCGTCATCCATGTCATCACCAAAGATTTTGATATAAACATTGGTGAATTCCTTAGCTTTGGCACCCAGTTCTGCTTCCCGTTCTTTCCTTGACTTGAATCTACCAACAAACACTTTGCGGTCCTTGAAAAGCATCCCGTTCATCTTCCCGATGGCCCTATCTGCAGCATCCTGGGTCTCAAAGTGCACAAATGTGTAGTCTTCAGAACCATTCTCATCACACACCACCTTGCAGGACAAGATGTTTCCAAATGCGGAAGAGGTGTCGTAAAGTGCCTTGTTGTCTATGGATTTATCCAGATTTGTAATGAAAATATTTCCAACTCCTGATTTTCTCAAGGAGGGATCCCGCTGAGACCACTTGATGCAGACGGGTTTGCCTTTAATTACATCAAAGTTCATGGTATTCAGGGCAGGTTCAGCATCTGCAGGCTGCTGGAAGTTGACATAGGCATAGCCCAGGGAGCGCCTGGTGATCATGTCCCTGCAGACCCGGATGAAGAGTACGGGTCTGGCGGGGCTGAACTTCTCATATAGCATGGCTTCGGTGACATCGGAGTGCAAGTCACCCACATACAGGGAGGCCATCGGGTAACTGCTGGCAGCAGTATTCATCTCCCCACCCCCCAATACCCCGAGCCCCCCCAGGAGTAACTCTTTCTGGAACTAAGGCAAAGAGAAAAAAAGACGAGACTTTTACAATTTTGGCCGAGGCCAAAATTTAGCCAGAGACGAGGGGCAAGACAAAGTCCGAGTCTCCCCGCGGAGGTCGCGGAGCCTCAAGGAAAGGTGGCGACGCCATCCCGGGGCTCACGGCCGCATGGTACGGGGCCGCGGGCGGCCCAGACAAGCAGACAAGATGGGGCTGAGCCCACGATTCCGCCTTCGGCCTCTGACTGTGAGCCCCCCGAGCGGCGCCCAAGCTCTCCCCTGATTAAAGGGCTTTTCGGGCTCGACGCCCCCTCTCCTTTAAACAAGGACAAGCCTGGCCGAGGGGTTTCCGACGCGAGGCCCCCCGGCACGCCGCGGCCCAAGGACGCCCCGCAGGCGGGCGGTGGCAGCTGTAGCCTTCCCCGCGGGGAGGGAAGAGGAGCAGAGGCGGGGAGTGGGGGGGGGGGTAGCCACGTGGGAGAGCGCGGCGGCCCGCGGACATGGGGAAGGAAAGAATGGAAGAAGGGGGCCGGCACAAGGCTCAATGACACGTGGGGGCCGGGACCGGGGCCGGGCCACGTGGGGGGCCTGGCCTGAACGAGGAAGAACACCACGCGAGGACACACACGTGGGGGTCGGGCGCGGACGGACGAGGGAGGACCGGCCACACGTGGGGGCGGGGGCTGGAGTCAGACACGCAGTACCCGAGCAAGCATGGATGGACGGCGGACAGACAAGCGAGGGGTGGACACGCGGGCGGGTGGGCGGAGCGGGGCAAAGGTCTCCTCTCTGGGCGCCGGAGCTCTCACGCCAAGCCCCCGATGCGGCGGTAGCGGTCTCTGCGCGCAGCCGAGTCCGGTCTTCTGCTTTCACTTGGAGGGCTTATTTTTTTAGGGTTTTTTTTTTTTCTTGGGGGGTAGGGGGGTGGGGGCGGGTGGCCGCGGAGCGCGGAGCCAAGGGGCAGGAGCAGAGAGAGAGAGGCATAGTAAATATTTTTTTTTAATTTTATTTTATTTTAAATTTATGAGATAAAACAAGAATTTCCATAACAACATAATAAAAATATTTCACATGAAACTAGAAGTCTATTATGTACAGCTTGCTATTCCATTAACATATATAATATATATACATGATTTATATATAATAAATTTTTTTTCTTTACTCCCCCCACAGATGACTACCATTAGACACAAATATATATATATATATATATATACATACATACATACATACATGTATATGTGTAAGTATATATGCGTATGTAAGGTTTTTCCATACATACTCCTATTTATCAGTTCTTTCTCTGGATACAGATAGAATCTTTTTTCATATGCCCTTTGTAGTTAACTTGGGTATTTTTAATTGTCAAAATGACTTATTGGTTCAAAGTCATTCTTAAAACAGTATTGCTGGGGGCAGGTAGGTGGTGCAGTGGATAGAGCACTGGCCCTGGAGTCAGGAGGACCTGAGTTCAAATACCTCCTCAGACACTTAACATGTACTAGCTGTGTGACCTTGGGCAAGTCACTTAACCCCCATTGCCCCACAAAAAAAACAAAAAACAAAACAAACAAACAAAAAATATTGCTGTTACTGTATACAATGTTCTCTTGGTTCTCATTTCACTCTTCGTTATTTCATGTAAGTATATACATGTTTTTCTAAGATCATTGAGCTCATCATTTCTTATAGCACAGTAGTATTCCATCACAAGCATACAACACAATTTATTCAGACATTCCCCAATTGATGGGCATTCCTGCAATGTCTAGTTCTTTACTTTCACAAAAAGAGCTTCCATAAATATTCTAGAATGTTTAGGTTCTTTTCCTTTTTCCCCAATCACTTTTGGAAATAGACCTGGTAGCAGTATTGCTGGGCCAAAGACTATAGGTGGTTTAATAACTCTTCAGGCATAGTTCCAGATCACTTTCCACAATAATTGTATCAGTTCACAATTACATTAGCAAAGAATTACTGTCCCAGTTTTTCCACATCCCTTATTGGGGTGATTAAAAAAAACACAAAATTGGGTAGGAAAAGGTAAAAAGAAACAATTCTCATAAAAAATGGGGCATGAAAGAAAGAACTTATAGAGGTAGCAAGTTAAGGTGGAGGGCTGGTTATGTTAGAACCTTACTCTCATCTGGGTTGAAGAGGAAACAATGCATATATCTGGATGAATATGTAGAAGCTTTCTGAACTTCTATAGACATGAGAAAACTAGGAGGGGTGGGTGAAGAGTGGTGGAAGAACTTTTAGAAAGGTATATTGATTAAGATTTTGGAGGATGGGGGAGAAGTAAAGAAAGGAACTTTTGGAGAAGTATGTAGATTAAGATTATGAGCATGGCGGGGGAAAATATAAGGAAGGGACACTTAGAGGGAGGTCAAATAAGGAATAGGAGGGTAAAGGGAGAAGATAAGGTAACAGGGATAGGATAAAAAGAGAGGCTAAGAAGGAAAATAGTGAATAAAAATATAATCAAGGAAAATCCACAAGTAGTAATTATAACTTTGAATGTGAATGGGATGAACTCACCAATAAAACAGAAACAGAATGAATTAAAAATCAGAATACAACAATATGTTGTTTATAAGAAACACATATAAGAATGGAAGATATACAGAGTTAAAATGGAGAAATGGAGGGTTGGAGTAGAATTTATTATGCTTCAACTAATTCAAAAAAGGCAAGGGTAACAATTATGATCTCACACAAAGCTATGGCTAAGACAGATTTAATTAAAAGAGGTAAACAGGGTAATTACATTTTGATAAAAGGTAACATAATAAACACTTAATAAATGTTTTAACTATTCATGACATTATTTAAAGACAATTGGGTTCATACATGATAAAAAGGTGAATTTCTTTAATTTTATATCATAAAACAAGGATTCTTAATGTGGGGTTCACAGACCCAATCAGGGCCTACAGAAATTTCAGGGATCCTTGAACATAGGTGTGAAAAAATTATACCTTTATTTTCACCAACCTCTAAATTTTCTTCAATTAGGAGTGTTTTAAATGTATTATTCTGAGACAGTGATGATAGGCTTTATTAGACTATCAAATGGGTTCATGACACACAAAAAAGCATAAGAACCATTTGTCATTATGTAAACATGAATCACTGATTACAAAGAGTCTCTTAATTGAGACACTGGAAGATATAGGAAGCCAGAAAATAAATGTAGGAAGAGAAATAAGAATCTATAGAAATATATAGAGAGAAGAAGAATTAAGAGAGTAAACTGATTGAATAAGTAGTCACAAAAAGCCAGGAAAAGAAGGCATAGAAGGTTACCAAAAAAGCTGCTTCCAGCTGAGATAGCTAACTTCTGACAGGCAACCTCTGCAGCTACTTTTTGGGAACCTGCTGATTTGGAGAGAGGCATTGTTCCAGCTGAATGACTAGATGAAAAATCTGGTCAGCTGAGAATTCTTCAGCTGCTGTGCTGATTAGAAGAGAGCTGAATCTGTGTACGAATCTGAGATTTTTATTCTTGTGTCTTTTGCAGCTTCAGGGAAGGGAAATCTTTCCTTGGTGCCTAGTTGCCCTCTACTGCCATTGATGCTTTTAAAGAGAGAAATAGTGAGTGGGAAAATAGGTTTTGTATCTGTTTTGTTGTAAAAGGTTTTGTATAAAAGGTTTTGCTTTGCTAGAAGCTTATTGGAGAAAGCAGAATCCTGGTGAATTTACTGAACTTATTTGTATTGCCCGAAACCCAGCCTGAAGAGCTTTTCAGTTATCTAATTTAAAGGAACTGTTTGTCATTAACAAATACAAAACTGATATACTTTGTTGTTTTTTAAAAGCATGTAACACTTTATCAATACCCTGTTATGAGTGGCTGTGAGCAAAAAGATCTTGTCACAACTCCATCAGGTTAAGAGAAGATGAGGCACAGATTTGCTCAGCAGTAGAGAAATGAGGAATGGAAAAGTAGCAGATCACAGAGAAATGGATTCATGTGGGGCAAGTTGTTCCTGGACAGGCCAAGGATATTGTACTTTCAGAGTTACCCCAGGTATATATTCTTCACTCGTGTGCCTCCTTGCTAAGTTTCTATGAGACATCATGTTATTGGTGGGAGAGTGTGACCAAGGTTTGTAGGTTAACTGTAATGTTTTGATCACTCCAGCTCTTGCATACAGAATAAATGGTATTATTTTGAGGTTTGCTTTCATTTGTTTTTTTCTTTTATTAAATCTGTTATGTTTAAGAGTTATTGGTATTAGGGCAGCTAGGTGGCACAATGGATATAGCACCAGTCCTGGATTCAGAAGGACATGAGTTCAAATCCAGCCTCAGACACTTGACACTGAGCTACACAAGCACCATCCCCTAATATTGCCACAAGAAGGAACCAAGCCCAAGAAAACCATTTCCATGCTTACTGATGAATTCATTGTTGTAACCTTATAGTAGGTCTATAGCCTGAGAGTGCTTAATAATTTTGTTGAATATACTACAGGCTGTGTCTAGGATGACCTAAACCAATCTGCTCTGCACTCACTAAGACCATTCTTCCTAATCATCTTGGCCATTTTCTGCGCTGCAACCAGGCAAGTTCACCCACACACCTATATCTTGATCTTTTGTTGAATCAAATTAAAATGACTGTTGTCTCTGGAAAGGGAATATTAACAGTCTGTTAGAGAAGTGTTATTCCACTCCCATCTCCATGCCTTCCAAAACCAAACATTCCCCCACTCTTTTTCCTCTTTTGAGGATGGAAACTCCTTGACTATGGTGACTGTCTCACTTTTGTATTGGTATCCCAAGCATTTTACACAGTGTTTGGGCACATAGTAAGTACTTAGTAAATGATTATATAGTAACAGAATATTACAGCTAAAGGAGAACCTTAGAGATCATTTAGTCCAAACCCTTCAGTTTACAAATGTAAAAAGCAACACCCAAATGTACACAGATTGTAAACCCAGTGTTCTTTCTAATACGAAATGGTGTGTCCTAATATTTTCTCTTTATCTTTCTTCTTCAACGAAACTAGGTGGTACAGTAGATAAAGCACTGAGTAAGGGAGGAGTCAGGAAGATCAAAGTTCAAATCTGGTCTCAGATACTCACTAGTTGTGTGACCCTGGGGAAAGCATTTAGACTTTCTCTGCCTCAATTTCCTCAACTGTAAAATAAGGACTAGAATATCATCTACCTCCCAGTGTTGTGAGGATCAAATGGGATAATATTTGTAAATTACATAGTACAGTGCCTGGAAGATAGTAGATTAATAATAATTATTATTGTTATTATTAATTACTGTTTCCTTCCATCCATCTTTCTATCCTTCCTTCCTTCTTTCCTTCCTTCAAGACAGTATGGTCAATTGTTAATTACATATTATAAGACAAGAAGTAGCTAGGTGGTGCAGTGGATAGAACACTGGCCCTGAAATTGGGAAGACCTGAGTTCAAATCTGACTAGCTGTGTGACACTAGGCAAGTCACAACCCCAATTATCTTAATCATCCTGGGCCCTATCCAGTCATCCTGATATAAATCTTATCCACTGGACCCAGATGGCTCTGGAGGAGAGAGTGAGATCGGTGACTTTGCACAACCCTGCCTCACTTAAATCCAATTCATTGCAAGTCATGATATATGCTTCAAGAATGAAGGACAAACAACAACAATAAGACAATTTTTTTTTGTACAGACTTGCAATCTCATTGATGTGGGGAGGTCTTCATAAGTAAAGTTCCTCAGCTAGTACAGATGAGCAATCATTCTACAATTTACAGGCTTAGAAAATTACATGGACCACTGAAAAGTTGTGACTTGCCCAGAATCACACAGATAGTATATATCAGATATGAGTCTTGAAACTATATCATTGCAGGGGCAGCTAGGTGGCACAGTGGATAAAGCAATGGCCCTGGATTCAGCAGTACCTGAGTTCAAATCCAGCCTCAGACACTTGACACTTACGAGCTGTGTGACCCTGGGCAAGTCATTTAACCCCCATTGCCCCACAAAAAATAAAATTAAATTAATAAAATTAAAAAGTAACTGGCAACAGTTGAAATATCTACCCCATAAGGATAAAAAACTCATTAAAGGTATGAAGCTCCAACATCATCTCCAACCTCATGCCTTGGAAGAGAGTTATGTTGGGAGGGAAGAGAGAACTCTGGCATGTACAATGCATATAAACTACATACCATGTATTTTAATTTATATTTAATTATTCTTTAATTAATTTAAATGAAAATGGCATAGAATATACTAGGGTATTTTGTGAGGTTTATACAAAAGTACAGACAACTGTTTATGGCATTCATAAATAATACAAAGTTGGGAGGGATAGTTAACATACTGAATAACTGTCAGGATCCCCAAAGATCTTCTTATCCTCTGCCCTGGCCAAACCACACCTGTAATATTGTGTTCCATCATGGGCACCGTGGTTTAGGAAGGATGTAAAATGTCCAGAGAAAAGCAACCAGAATGGTAAAAGGCTCCAAGTTCATTCCATATAACAATTAGTTGAAATAACTGGGAAGTGTTCTGCCTCAAGAAAAAAACTACTTATATAGGACATGATAGTTGTTGTCAAGTATTTGAAAGGCCGTCATGTGAGAAAGAGACTAAATTTGTTCTGTTTGGCCATGGAGGGTAGAACCAGAAGCAATGGGAAAACATAACAAAAGGTTTAATGTCAGGAAAACTAAAGCTATCAAAAAGTGAATGAGCTGCCTCAAGAGGTATTGAGTTCCCCTTATTGAAAGCTTTCAAACAGAGGTTGGAAGACTTCATTATGGATATATGGCAGTAGGGACTCGTGGGTGGAGGGGGTATGGGTTCCACCAAAATGACTACTACCAAAGCCCCTTCCAAGAAAGGATATTCTGGAGCCAGCTCAAGCCCACTCACAAGAGCCAACTGTTAAATTTTCCTTGGAAATCAACAAATGCTATGATCATAGTTTGACTTAGTGTTTTGTTGATTGTCTAACTTAAAGAAAATAATGGAGAACATTTAAATGAGGCAGATTAAACTTAAAAGTGTATTATGTTTACTCCCCCCCATCCAGTTGTTGAACATTTACCAGTTGATTCTGCTTCCATCTCTAAAAATCTATGATGTTATTATTCAGGATATTTAGGCTGAAGAAGAGAAGACATCTGGGGCAGGAGCAAATGGAAAGAAACAAAATTCAGGAGATAAGGAGTAGAGCTAGCTGTCTTAAAATATTAGAAAAAAACAACTGTAATATGGGAAATGAAATAGATTGGTTCTGCCTAACAACTAAGGGCAACACTATGCAAAATGGGTAGAAATTACAGAGGCTGACAAGTCCAATGTAAAAACAAAAGCAAAAACTTTCTAAGAATAAAACAGATCCAAAAGTGGAATGACTCACCTTGGGAGTTAATGGGTTCCCCCTCACTGAAAACCCTAAACATAACTCTTAGGCATGATTTTTTTTTTCAAAATTATAATTCCCTGAGGTAAGCACCAAAACTAACATGTTTCCTGATTAACATCCCCACTATGTGTTTCTGCTTTGAGGCCTCACATATTCCTGGTTATGCATACAAATATCATCCCTCTATTTACATAGTACTCAACTAAACTGACTGGGTAGTCCTCAATTACAAGTCAAAGTCAGGGGAAGAGGAGCACAATTTAAGTCTAAGCACACTCTAAAGAACTTCTATACTTACGACAAACCACCACAAGGTAAGATTTGGGCCTAAAAACAAGTGATAATTCCTGCACTAAATGAAAGGGGCATATTATGCTCAGTTCATGTGCAGGAGACTTTGAGTTCAATTTTGTTCAACATTGGGAGAGGGGCAGCTAGGTGGCACAGTGGATAAAGCACTGGCCCTGGATTCAGGAGGACCTGAGCTCAAATCCAGCCTCAGACACTTGACACTTACTACCTGTGTGACCTTGGGCAAGTCACTTAACCCTCATTGCCCTGCAAAAATAAAAATTGGGGGTGGGGAGGACCAACATGCTATAGGAACATAGTGCCAATCAGCTGTTTTTAAATCCAGGTACATATGTATATTATCTATGTGACCAAGGATAAGTGGTAAAGGGAAGGGGGGAAGTAAGTATTTATATGGCACCTTCTACTTGCTATATACTTTACAATTATTGTCTCATTTAATCTTCATAATGACCTAGCAATGTAGATGCTGTTATTTTCCCCATTTCATGGTTGATGAGACAGAGGCAAACAGAAGTTAAATGACTTGCTCAAGGTCACACAGCTAGTAAGTGTCTAAGGCTAGCTTTGAATTTGGTTCATTCTGTCTCCAGGCCCAATGTTCTATGAACTATGCCACCTAAATGCCTGAAAGCAAGTCACTTTCCTTCTCTGAATCCTCAGTTTGCACATCTATGAAAATAATGGAATTGAACTAAATAATAAGGTCCTTTCCAGGTCTTAATCTTAGGATGCTCATGGTACTGCTAAGTAAAACTTACTGAAAAGAGAGATCATGGTCCAGAGAGATTCTTCCTTCAGAATGTCTTTATTATACATCTGTTTCTCTCTACTCCAATTCTGCCTAGTACTAGAAGTAAGAACATAAGTAAAAGATTGCAGAGAGGCTGATTTAGATCTGATGTCAGGAAAAACTTGCTAAGAATTATAACTATTGGGGCGGCTAGGTGGCACAGTGGATAAGCACTGGCCCTGGATTCAGGAGTTCCTGAGTTCAAATCCAGCCTCAGACACTTGACACTTACTAGCTGTGTGACCTTGGGCAAGTCACTTAACCCCCACTGCTCCACAAAACAAAACAAAAACAAGAATTATAACTATTTTTAAATGGAATAGACTGACCCAAGGAGCAGTGGATTCCCCTTACTGGAGGTCTTCAAGCAAAGAGGAAGACCACTCCTCCACTGACTGAATAAAGGAGTGGCAACAATGATGAGGAAGCTAACTCTCTTTAGTAGGGAAAATACTCTTACAAATTAAATGAGTACATAATATAAGTGGATGCAATTAACACTAAGTTGTGCAGTAGGTTATGTGTTATAAGATTCCCAAGGATGGGGGAGGGGGGGTCATTAAGATTTGGAATAGAGAAGGCTTGAAGGTCAAGTTGAAATTCAAAGAATCCCAAAGCCACCTAGTCCAGTTCATAGCCGACCAAGAATCTCTACTATACAACTCCACCAAGGTTAAGTGATTTATTTGCTCAGGGTCACATAACTAGTATGTGTCTGAAGCTGGATTTGAACTCAGGTCTTCCTGATTCCAGTTCCAGTCCTCTATCCATTATACCTAGCTGCCTCTATATAATAGCTTCACAAGCCGTGGTTAACCCAAAAAGTACTGAATGATCACTCATTCATTCACAAAACACTCTTTAAGCACCTATATTATACAAGGCAGTGGGCTAAGTACTAGGGATACAAAGACAAGAGTGCAATAGCCCCTGACTTCAAGGAATAGGATTTTTAGACCAAGCAAGGTTCTAAGGAAAAAGAAAATACTCATTTACAATGCTATCAAACACATAAAATTCTACTAGGAGATACAACATGTAAAGAGATAAGTCAAAAGAAGGTTTACACAAAGTAAATATAAACTAATTTTGGGAGAAGGGCACAAATACCTGGGGAGGATACAGAAAAAGCCACATGTAGGAGATTGCAATTGAGTTGAATCTTGAAGGAAACAAGTATTCCAAGAAGTGAAGATGACCAGGGGAGTACAAGCCAGGCTTGGGGGAAAAAAGGTACCAAGGTGGGAGATGGAGTGATGTGTACAAGAAACAGCAAGTGAATCAGTCTTACTGAAACACAGTGTATGAAGGGGAACCATGGGAAATTGTCTAAAAAGGTAGATAGGAGCCTGAGTGTGAAGGGTGTTGAATGTCAAATAGTGATCAAATGAAAGAGTGAGTTTGACCTGTATTTGTAACAAATGAGCAATTTTATTTCTATAAATTAACATTATTTGGAATGGAGAAATGGTGTCCCTGAGAATAATAAATGTTGACAAAGGTACTGATACAACTTAACATTTAATATGCCATCTCAGTTGTCATTACTGCTGAAAAATTCTCAATAAAACCAAATAAACTCTAAATCAAAAATATTCAATTGATGACTACAAATGGTTTTTCCAATTCTTTGATTTTATTAACCATTACCTTATTTTTACACCATATAGAGTTCCAAGGAAACAGAAATTTCTCATCCACAAGGCCATAAAATACATAAAATGGATGTATTTTGTTATGATTTCTTATATACTCATTTACAGTTATTCACATTGCTACCCAGCATACATCTAGTCCTTCTAGCTGAAGGTCTAAGGTCTTGGGCAGTTTCTGTGGGTTTATTTACATAGTGACTAAATATATATTTTGAGCATTTCTATAAGGGTCTGAAAATCAAAAGTTCTGATCTTATGACAAATCAGGAAGCACCATGAAGAAAAGCTTTAACCATATGGTAGCTGGACACTCAAAGGAAATTCTGTGAAACTATCACCCCACAGCCCCCTGTCTCCCACCTCCTGAGAGTATCCAACTCTACTAGACCAATAACAAAAGTCTGGAGTGACTCTTGGGTAACAAATAAAATAAGCATATTGAGATTTTCTGGAGCAATATAAAAAGTTATTTACTTTTCATTAATGTGAATAGGTGGTTAGCATAGAAATAGATAACTCTTATTTGGCCTAACAAGACAATTCCCCAACAGGCAGAATGACTTTCTTGATATAGAGATATTGTAAAGCTCTAGAGACCACCTTTAACCTCAGAATATTGATATTCTAGTAATCAGACACAGCTAGAAAGAAACCCAGAAGTCATCTATTCTAACTCTCCAGTTTTACAGGTGAGGAAACTGAGGCTCAGAAAGCTTAAATGACTTGCTGAAGACCTCACAAGTAGACAGTAGCAGATCTAGGATTCAAACCCAAGTCCTCTCACTTCAAATTCAATGTTTTGCCCCTTGTACCACATTACATCCAGTGAGTTTGAGTTCTTCAATCCCACATGATTCAGGAACTGTTAACCTTGAATTATAAGAGTACTTATATCTGTGTTAATTATTGTATACCAAACCCAATACAGTATTGAACCCAGATGGGAGCAATTAAGAAAGGTAACGTATATTTTAGATCCTGAACCCCAATGGCCAATTGTTAGGTGCTGCATATCCACTACTGTTCTTTTTATATCATATCCCACTTTGGGAGCATTCCAGGTGAGAGTGAGCAAAATTAAAGCAAATTATTTTAATACCAAAAGTAATCACATTCACCCCTTTAGATATGCCTCTTGGATGAAGAAAAAAGAAGCAAATCACTGCTCTTAAGATCAGTACATCTTAACTTCAGTGTTGTCAGACCAAAGTGTTTCAAAACATATGCAGATTAGGCTTGCCACCTTCTTTGATGCCAATGTATTTTTTTAGCCTTAAGGCAAATCCAACTTGGACATGGTCAGTGAGTGGCATATCTTGACCTTAAATATGGGCCACAGTACAATTTGTGGGACTTACAGATACTGTCTTCTTATGGTTAAGGCTATTGTGCAGGCCCTGGAAACCCTGTATTCAATAGGGATCAGGCAACAAAAATTAGTTCCAGAGAAATCACTGAAAGATGTAACAAGTATTACAGCATATTTTTGTTAGAAATAAGAAAATTTCACTGGCAGGCACTTAATGAATACACATCCAAAACCATAAAACTGGGGGTGGGGAGGAAAGAAATAAGAGATTTCAGTGATGACAATAAATCTCAATAAGGCAAAGTTGGACCAAGAGTACTCTCTTATCCCTCTTAGAAAGTGTATCTAACTCTAGTGAGCATCAGTCCATCATGAAATTGTGTCTGGGGGAGAAAAGATACATAACATGTCAACATACACACATCACTTAAAAAATGTAGTCATCAGGGGCAACTAGGTGGCACAGTGGATAAAGCACTGGCCCTGGATTCAGGAGGACTTGAGTTCAAATCCAGCCTCAGACACTTGACACTAGCTGTGTGACCCTGGGTAAATCACTTAACCCTCATTACCCCACCAAAAAAAAAAAAGTAGTTAGCTCTCAATTATCTACACTAATTGAGGGGGGAGCATCAGCCTATTGGTTTACAAATAGACAATGTTGTTATAATCATTTGGATTTAGGTTGAGAATGCATTGCATGATTTATTTCTTTATTTTTCGAGGAAGCTGATTTAGTTCCGTGATTCTGTTTTGCTCAGGCTAATGCTAAAGTTAGTTTTCATTCTCCAAGCAAGCAACACCAATAGGAATCTGGGGGAATAGCATAGATTGGGGGAGGGGGAGAAGGGAAGAAAGAAGTGTGCTTAGACATTGGATATTTGAAGTGGAAAATATCTTAAATGGATTAGCCACAGGTGGATAATTGAGGGTTGATTAGCATTCCACGCCAAGCAGAGGGAAAAAAAAACTTGTACATGCATCTGATTTGGGAAGAGAACATATATGAAACGTTAATACATGACTCAATTTGTAGTTTGTCTAACTGCAAAACTATCCACCCCTCTGCAGTAACTATGTGTCTTTTGTCCAAAAAGGAAATGAGAGAGAAAAACAGAATAAAAATAATATGTTTTTAATACTTGATAGGGAACCCAAAGGTCATTCTTAGTCCATAGCAACAAATAATCTCTTTGAAGGTCTTCCTCATCTCCTGGCTGCGGAAGGCATAGATCAGAGGGTCGATCACAGAATTACACATGATGAGTATGAGGTACATGTTGAAATGGGACATGAAGCAAACACAATAAAGGTTCTGGGGACAAGAAATCATTAGGATGAGGTGGAGGAAAAATGGAGCCCAGCAAACAATGAAAACCCCAAGTAACATTGTCAGGGTGATGGCTCCCTTCATGCTGATCCTCTGCCTAACCGAACTATAGCCAGACAGGGCTGCAATCTGTTTCACATGAGTCCGAGCCAGGAGAAACATATGGATGTACAGAGATACCATAAGGAACAGCATGGTGAAAAACATGGTAATGAGACAAATGATGACATAAGTAGACTCATAGTAAAGGATGAAGATGATGCCACAACCAGTGCAAAAAGTCCAGATGCATGCAATGATGATCCCTGATCGCTTCACTGTCATGATGTTGTGGTAGCGCAGGGCATAGAAGATGGTGACATACCTGTCCACTGCAATGGCCAACAAACTGCACATGGAGGCCACCACAGAGATGCAGATCATAGAATCAAATACATTGTCTATATGGCGCACAAAAGCATCTTCCATCACCAGATGCTTATTGTTTATTAAGTATATTGTGATGGTCTCCCAGGCATTGGACACACTCACTAGCATGTCTGCAACAGCTAGATTGCATACAAAGAAATACATGGGAGAGTGCAAGTTCTTGTTCTTAACTATGGCACCGATGACTAAAATGTTCTCCAAGAGGCTGATGATACCAAGAGTCAGGAACACCTCGACAGCTATGCCCACTTGCTCACATGGTGATGACTTGCTCTTGATGATGGGTCCTGACATGTTGCCCCTCAAAGAGCTCAAGTTGAGATCCAAAGTGTGTAGAAAAAAAGAAGAGTTCATCATGAGAGAAAGAGACTCTCTTCTTTCCAGTGAATTTGCTGGAAAACAGGGTAGCAAATATGTGATCCAAAACTGGGAAACAAGCCTTATCAAAAAGACAGAGAAACATAATACTAGCAAGCTCAAGCCAGCAGTAACAGTCAAATAGAATGAAATATTCCTAACAATTCCTCTCTAGGGATATCTCCTTCTTTATTAAATCCCTGACAATCTTGATAATGCATTCTGGATTTTGATTGGACTTCCTGGTACCCCTTTCTTTTCTATTTCCACTCCTCTTATAAGAAAATTAAGATCATAAACAAAAGAGATTTGCTTTCTTTCTGTTCTCTCTCTCTCTCTCTCTCTCTCTCTCTCTCTCTCTCTCTCTCTCTCTCTCTCTCTCTCTCTCTCTCTCTCTCTCTCTCTCACACACACACACACACACACACACTTGGTAGATATTATTTTAAAGAAAAAAATAGATGTCTGAGGAATGTGTACCCTTCCTAAAAATCCCATCTGGAATGATAGATGTGCACCTGCTCTCTCAGTATTGAACCTGACAGATCAGATTAAGTCCCAATTTTGATAACTAATTAATATAATTTCATTAGCTTCATCATGTTCACCTTTGGGGTCCCTTTTATCACTGCAAAAATACAGGTTTGCATCTGCCTTTTGAAAATGGGGGGGGGTGATGAGAATTGTTTTCCTTCACTGAATACTACCTTTTCTCACTTTGACATTTCTTGAGAAATCATTTTATTCATTCCATAAAATACATGAGCAGGAAAGTACACCAAAAATACTAGCTCCTAGAAAAAGAAACTTCATTCCCCCAGTTACACAACTGTTTTCTGCCCATTGTGATACAAACAGTCCCTTTGCCCTCTAAACCCAGAGCACAGTTTTCCTGTTGTTTTTTAAATGGTGTTCAGATTTTCATAATTTTTCATAATCACAATAAATATATTGAGCTGCAATCACTTGGTAGATACTCTACAGAATAATTAGCCATGCCCTCTTCTAAGGGAGTTCAATCAATCACATTCCCTAGAAAAATATCTTATAGAATAGCTTAAGACATATTCACTTAGCCAAGTTATCTGCTGATCACACCCTTCTATGCCTACAAGTTAAGAATGGGCTCACATTACTCCCGACAGGCTTTCAAATCAGTAGATTGTTGTAGCTATTTACCAGGCTTGTTCCTTCAGCGCTTACTTCTATTCCCAGACAGCACTCTTTCTCCCCCAGCTGTTGGAAGTTGCAGCTCTCCCAGGACACCTCAAATCTATAAGCTTCGATGTTTGCCTGGAACAAGATGCCATCACCGGGGAAGGTAGGAATTCTCAAATCCGTAAAGCAAAAGCATCAATTACCTCCACTCCAGCTGCCCTTATATAGACTCACAGAGTTATTGACTCTCCTGAGCTCAGCTGAAGACTCCTCCTCCCTCCCCCTCTCCCTGTCTTCCCTCCTTCTCCAGTTCTTCCCTCCTTTCTACCAATTTACTCTTTTTAGAGTAGCTTCTGTGTGTAATGAAGCCTTGGGCTGCCGCTACCACCTAGTGGCCCACAGTTGTAGGGCAGTTCCCCAGATGCATTAGTAAACTTAGTACCTTTTCAATGAAAAATGGTTAATCCTTTATTATACTCTAAAGATTAAAATTCTTCTTCTCTCAATTTCTTTGAGTAAATCTTTCCAAAAATCACTCTTCTCAAAAACTTTTTTTTCTGCTAAACTAGCTGGTCAGCCTATTCTTGTTCCTTTCCAATTATTCTTCAAACTTATTACAATTCAGTCAGCCCTCAATGGTTCTCAGAAAGCTTCCATCTCTCAAATCCCTTTTGTAATACAATTTCTTCCATGAAGTCTAGCAATATTTATTCCCCATTGGCTGCTTGGCTGAGAGAAATAAAACCCAGAAGTTCTCATCTATGACTGTCTACTTCATCACCTTATTCCATGATTTTATGCCTGAATCAGACCACAGAAGAATTTAACCTCTGTAAACAAGAATCTTCCTTAGTATGATGATAAACTCTAAATTCATAGAAACATAGATCTAGAAGGGACCTTAGAGGTCATTTAATCTACCCCCCACCCCACCCATTTTATGAATAAGAAAATCCAAGGCCCTGCAAGGCCCAGTTTAGTGACTTACCTAAGGTCACACAGGTAATAAAATCAGGGGTTGGATTTGAAGTTCATTTGAAGTTCATTCTATCCAAATATATAATTTAGATTCCAGCGACAAGTATTTCCTATTGTTCTTCCTCTCCATCCCCTATGACTCCAACCTCTGAATAATTCTCTATCCTATCTGAAGGAATCCAATGCTTGGTTCACAGTCTTTCTCTCCTTTTCATCTCTGACCCTTATGCTAAGAAATCCAACACATGTGCTGATGTTTCTTCAAATTCTCTGACTTCTCAATTACTTAATCCCCTCAACTCCTATGACTTGCTTCTCAATTCCACTTCAGCTATACATGAGGATAGACACACTCTCGATTTCCCAACATCAAGCAAAACTTTCATACTTTCAGACAAAATATTCTGATAAGGAGGCAGCTAGATGGTGCAGTGGATAAAGCACTGGTCCTGGATTCAGAAGGACCTGAGTTCAAAGCTGGCCTCAGACATTTGACACTTACTAGCTGTGTGATCCTGGGCAAGTCACTTAACCCTCATTGCCCTGTAAAAAAAAAATTAAATTAAATTAATAATTAATTAAATGAATAAATAAATAGACAAACAAATAAATAGTGAATGAATAGATGAATGAATAAAATATTCTGATATCTTTGGAGTATGGGACTAGTAGTGGTATAGCTTCCCAGAATGGCTGGACCAATTCAAAGCTCCACAAACAGTGTACTAGTGTAGCTGTTTACTTACAGTGCCTCCAAAATTTGTTATCTTACACTTTTCTCATAATCCCCAGTTTTATAGATACATGGTGGAACCTCAAGGTTGCTTTAATTTCTATTTCTCTAAATACTTGTAATTTAAAGCATTTCGAATATAATTGTTAATAGCTTGAATTTCTTCCTTTGAAAATTGCCTATTGAGCCTGGCTGCTCAGAAGGATGATAATGCCCTTCACAGTAATAGGAAAGTTAGGAAGAAAGGAGGGTTTAGAGAGAAAAATAATAAGTTCTATTTGGGATGTGTTGAGTTTGAGATGCCTATGGAATTTCCAGTTCTAGATGTCCAAAAAGCAGTTAATGACGTGAAATAGAAGGTCAGGAGAGAAAATAGGACTAGACAGGTAGATCTGGAAATAATCTAAATAGAAGTGGTTATTTAACCCATAGGAGTTTATGAGATTACCAAGCAATATAGTATAGAGAAGAAAGAAAAGAAGGCCCAGGACAGAACTTTGGAAGACACCTGTGGTTAGGGAGCATAACATGGATGAAGGTAGAAAAAGTAGGCTGGAAGGTTGGAGAAAAACAGAAAGAAAGAGTCACACAAATCTAGAGAGCAGAGACTATCCAGGACAACATGGTGATCAGCATAGTCAAAGGCTTTAGAGAGGTCAAGAAGGATAAGGATTGAGAAAATTAATAGATAAGGAAATGAAAACCAAGATATGGTCAATGTTTGCATGGAGAGTAAAATGAATTCTAGACTAAAAGAGTTAGAAGGAACTCAAAGATAATCCTGACCTGAAAAAAAGAAGAAAAAAAAAAGGAAATTGCCTGTTTATATCTTTTGACCATTTCTCTCTCAGTAAATGACAAATGTTTGTTGATCAATTGATTGATTGAGTCCTGGTTCTCTGATTTCAGAGTCACGTTGTTGTCTGTTGTTTTTCAACCAACAAAAAAGAGGAAATTCTATCTGGAGCTATCTGAGGCCACAAGTTAGTTGGAGGACATGGTGGGAGTTGTACTATTGGGTTTATCTTTCTGTGAAGCAATTTGTTATCTAATTAGTTGAAACACCACATTCCTCTGTCATCTACTTTTGTAAGGGCCAAATTTAGTATGGGGAGAGTTAATTGGGCAGCTTGCCATAATATTGGGGTAATAAAGGAGATTAACAGCCTCTTTTAAAAAGAGCAAAACAGGTTTTATTAATGGGAACAAATCTACTACACAGGTGTTAGGTGTTTCATTTGCTTTCGCAATGGTTCTTATATTTCTACTTTCTTTCACCTTTAGAATACTGACTTTCAATCCTAAATAACCATGTCATCATTTGAGATAAAGAGAATGAATGAAAAAGTATCTAAGGGTTTATTATGTACTAGGCACTGTGCTAAGCAGTTGAGATACAACTTTTAAAAAAGTAAAACTATCTTTGACATCAAAAAGTTCACATTGCAGTAAAGGGAAACCCCGTCCCGTGTGTGTGTGTGTGTGTGTGTGTGTGTGTGTGTGTGTGTGTGTGTGTACGTACTTGCGTGCACACATACCGTGCCAGGGAAGAGTGCCTGAGGAGTTACAGAAATGATTAGTCAATCCATGGGATCAACTACCATATCATTTGCAAAAACAAGAGTGAAAAGACAGTATAAATTTGATTTCTGAGCCCAATGCAAAAGATGGAAAATGGGCCAGAAATCAAATGGCAAGATGACTGAGGTAGACAATTAAATGGAATGGGAAGTATGATCATGTCTGTTGGTCTGAGGGTGGCTAAATACAGCAGCCTACTTAAGTTTTCACTCAGTCAAGGAACAATTGAGAAATTTTATACCTGACAAGAGTTCCAAAGATGCATGGATTAACTTTCCCAGTGGGTAAGGTTATTTTTTTTTTGGTAGTCCGGCACAGAAATGCTATTCTAGGTGGAAACAAACAAAGCATCAGAGATGGCAGGTTTAGATACCATAAATGCATTATTGAATTTGCATGAATATGTCAAATATAAAAAACAAAAGTGTATAATGTGCTTAGAACTATAAGTCTGAGACAAAAACAATTACCTAAGCTGCTAAGAGGTAAGGGGATATTAACAAACCCCCATACTATTTTCGCACATACTCAAATATGCTCTAAGATTTCAATAGGGCTACATATATAGTTTCTACAACATCTTTCTTTGATACTTCATCATGGCAAAAAGGTGACCCTGGGTTCTCAAACTATTTTTATTATCAATGATGGAAGAGCTGCCATATGTATATCCTAACATCCCTGCCCCTATAAAGAAGTAACAGTGTCATTTAAGGCACTTAAGGAAGAGTAACTGGACCAATCCAGGTACATATCAAAGAAGTGGCAAGACAATATTTAAGCCACTGAGAAATATTAATATTTAAATTATTCATGGTCCAGAACCAAAAATCTGGTCAACCCAGAATCCAGGTCAATCTTATGAACTTTTCAATAACAATACTGTCTTTGGATCATGACCCCTCCCAGGGTTTCTCTTGGCAACAAGAGAATTTGTCTTATTTCTTGGTCTCCACAACTAAAGGAAAATGGTTCTTAGCTCATACACAAGCAAGCAGGCCAATAAGACATACAGTATGGGATAGGCTTTGTATAATCCAACACAAAGACACAAAAGGACTAAGTCCATAAACCATCACAACTATTCTTCTTCTATCTACTGCCTCTGAGAGCTAAACATTACTGTAGATTCCTGTATTAGAGTTAAGTTCTCTTCTGGTCCCCAACTCTTGCTCCCTCCCCAAAAAGAATTTGGTATTGTTAGAAAATTAACACCCTTCCCTTGGTCTTTGTTAACTCATAGTAATAGTAGAAATCAAGGTCTGGATTTACTCTTGTACATTATGGTGCAGTGGATAGAGAGCCAAGCCTGGAGTCAGGGAGACCTGAATTCAAATCCAGCCTCAGACACTTACTAGCTATGTGACTCTGGGCAAGTCACTTAAACCTGTTTGCCTCAGTTTCCTCATCTAAAAAGGAGAAGGAAATGGTAAAACACTCCAGTATCTTTGCCAAGAAAGCCTCAAATGAAGCCCCAAAGAGTTGGGCATAACTGAATGACAACATTATGTCTCTGTCTCTTGTTTCTCCTAGTCTCCAAATCCTACTTGGATCAAGAAAACTCCTCAACTGAGCCCAGGAAGTCCCCAGTTGTTCTTCCATTGCTACTCCATTGCTCTAATTGAATTCAACTCAATGAGCATTTACTAAGCACCTAATATGTGCAAAGCACTGCTAGGCTTAAACTTAAAAAAAAATTCTTGCCCTCAAGGAGTTTAAATTCAAATAAAGAATGCAACATTTAACAGATAAATAAATAACATTATAAATTAAGCAAGGAAAGAACACTACCAAGGAGATGAGAAAAAGTTTCCCATAAAAAGTATGACCTGGGTTAAACCTTAAAGAAAACTAAGGATTCTAAGAATAAGAGATAAGGAAGGAGTGCATTCCAGGCATATAGGAAAGCCTTTACAGATGCATGAAGGTGGGAGATGAAATTTTGAGGATGGATCCACAAAATCATAGAATTAGAGCTGGAACCATCTAGTTCAACTCCCTTCTTTTAAGGATGAGGTAACTGAGGCCCACCCAGAGAGGTTGAATGATTTGCCCACAGTCAAACTTCTAGTAAATATCTAAGGCAGGATTTGAATTCATGTCTTATCTGACTCTAAATATTGTACTCTGTCAAGTACTCTAGATTGAGGCTTCTTAAACTTTTTCCACTCACAACCCCTTTTCATCCAAGAAATTTTTACATGAACCCAGTTATATAAAACAGTTATATATAACCTTTTGTTGTTGCCAAATTTTTTACAATCCCCACATTCAGTTATGGGACCCTGTATGGAGTCTTAAGCCCACAGTTTAAGAGGCTAGGCTCTAGATCAATGATCCTATGAGAACTACATAATCATGAAGAGCTAACTGGCTTCTAAGGTACCTGTCATTGGTGTATCAGCAATCAGCTCCTCACTTATGAAAAGGATAGGGCCCAGAAAAACTCTTCTCTCTGCTGTTTCATTCACCTTTTTAAAAATGAAATTAACTTACCCAACAGTTCTGGAGAGCAATTTGGAACTATGGCCAAAGGACTATAAAACTGTGCATACTCTTTGACCCAGCAATAACACTGCTAGCTCTGTATCCCAAAGAGATCATAAAAAAGGGAAAAGGACCCACATGTGTGAAATATTTCTAGCAACTCTTTTTGCAGTGGCAAAGAATTGGAAATAGAGGGGAAGCCCATCAACTAGGGAATGGCTGAACAAGTTGCTGTATATTAATTTAATGGAATACTATTGTGCTATAAGAAATGATGAGTAGGGAGATTAAAAAAAAAACCTGGAAAGACTTCAGTCGACTGATGCTGAGTGAAGTGAGAAGAACCAGGAAAACATTGTACAAAATAATAGCAACATCATGTGATGATCAGCTGTGATAGACTTGGCTCTTCTCAGCAATACAATAATCCAAGACAATTGCAAAGGGCTCATGATGGAAAATGTTCTCCGCATCCAGAAAAAGAACTGTGGAATCTGAATGCAGATTGAACCATACTATTTTCACTTTTGCTGGTATTTTTCTTGAGGTTTTTCCCTTTTGGTCTGATTCTTCTTTTACAATATAACTAATATGGAAATGTGTTTAACATTATCATACATATATAACCTATATCAAATTGGTTGCTTTCTTGTGTACGGGGAGGGAAGAGAGGGAGGGAGAAAAATTTGGAACACAAAATCTTTTAAAAATGAATGTTGGGGGGCAGCTAGATGGCGCAGTGGATAGAGCACTGGCCCTGGATTCAGGAGTACCTGAGTTCAAATCCGGCCTCAGACACTTGACACTTACTAGCTGTGTGACCCTGGGCAAGTCACTTAACCCCAATTGCCCCGAAAAAAAAAAAAATGAATGTTGGTCTTTGCATGTAACTGGAAAAAATACTATTAAGATTGAAAAAAATGAAATTACCATTAAATCAAGTGAAGAATTTTCTAGCTATTCTCTTTTAGAAAATTTGGTTTTTATAATGACTTTTAAAACCTTACATTGTGCTAGTTGATAGTCCCATTTTAAACTGACAATACAAATAATTCACTGTGTTTCTACTTAATACCAGTGGCTTTCCTGGGATATTTGAAAATTTCTAGTTTTCCCAGTCCCCCATCCCTTGTCTGTGGAGAAGGATGGGGGAAAATCTTCACCTGGACTATTACTTTAGCACCAACTAAGGTATAAGTATCTACCAAGATGGAATATTATTGTGCTATAAAAAATGACAAGCAGAATGATATCAAAAAGGCCTGAAAAGACTTGTATGAAAGTGAGCAGAACCAAGAGAATATTGTGCACAGAGACAGCAATATTGTTTGATAAAGAACTGTGAATGACAACTACTCTCAGCAATACAATGATCCAAGACAATCCCAAAGGACTATTGATGAAACATACTATCCACCTCCAAAGAAAGAACTGATATTGGTTGAACACATACTGAAGCATGCTACTTTTCGCTTTCTTTCATTTTTTACCTTTATTCAAATGTTCTTGTACAAAATGACTAATATGGTAATATTTTACATAATTGCACACGTATAACCCATATCTTATTGCTTACCACCTGAGGAAAGGGGCAGAGGAGAGAGGAAAGGAAGGATAACATTTGGAACTCAAAACTATAAAGAAAAATGTCTATTATTATTTTTTTTGGTGAAGCAATTGGGGTTAAGTTACTTGCCCAGGGTCACACAGCTAGTAAGTGTTAAGTGTCTGAGGCCATATTTGAACTCAGGTCCTCCTGAATCCAGAGCCGGTGCTCTATCCACTGTGCCACCTAGCTGCCCCTTATTATTTTTAAAAAAATAAATATCTACCAAATTAAAAGTTCTCAAGGCAAAATTTGCCCAAAATTGAAGAGCCAGAATAGGAGGAAAAATTTAGCACTCCTTAGCTCAAGCCACCCTGCTTTGTCAAATGTGGTGTCACTGTTTGTCAAATATGGTGTCTCGGCGCAGCTAGATGACACAGTGGATAGAGCACCGGCCCTGGAGTCAGGAGTACCTGAGTTCAAATCCGGCCTCAGACACTTAACACTTACTAGCTGTGTGACCGTAGCAAGTCACTTAACCCCAATTGCCTCACTAAAAAAAAACAAACAAACAAACAAATATGGTGTCGCTTCTGGGCATACCCTTTGACCCAGCAATACCACTTTTGGGTCTTTTGCCCAAAGAAATAATGGAAAGGGGAAAGGGACCCACATGTACAAAAATATTTATAGCTGCTCTTTATGTGGTGGCAAGGAATTGGAAGTTGAGGGGATGCCCATCAATTGGGGAATGGCTGGACAAGTTGTGGTATACGAATACAATGGAATACTATTGTGCTGTAAGAAACGATGAGCAGGAGGAGTTCAGAGAAACCTGGAGGGTCTTGCGTGGGCTGATGATGAGTGAGATGAGCAGAACCAGAAGAACATTGTACACAGTATCATCAACATTGTGTGTTGATCTACTGTGATGGACTAGATTCTTCTTACCAATGCAATGGTACAGAAGAGTTCCAGGGGACTCATGAAGGAAGAGGATCTCCAAATCTAGGGAAAAAAAAGAACTGTGGAGTATAGATGCTGAATGAACCATACTTCTTTTGTTTTTGGTGCTGATGTTTATCTATTTTGAGGTTTGTCGTCATTGCTCTGATTTTTCTCTTAAAACATGACTAATGCAGAAATATGTTCAATGTTATTATGTATATATATATACATAAATATGTGTATATATATAAAACCTATATCAGATTGCCTGCTGTCTAGGGGAGGGAGGAGGGCGGGGAGGGAGGGAGAAAAAATCTGAAATTGGAGAGCTTGTATAAACGAAAGTTGAGAACTATCTTTACATGTAATGGGAAAAAAAATACTTTATTAATTAAAAAATATATATGGTGTCTCTTACTTAAAACCAAGCTATTTCCTTGAAATGTTTTCTTCACAAGCTCACTCAGGTAATAGATGGTGCTTTCTCCAGAGAGTCAGAGGCAAACAAAGGGCTTCAAATCAAATCAACAAACATTTAATAAGCTCCTGCTCTGCAAAAGGCTCTGGGGATGTTAAGACCAAAAAACAAGCCATCTTTGCCCTCTAGGAACTTATATTCTACTTCTTCCTTTATTTGGTTTTTAAACAGACATATCTGCTCCCAAATAAAGCAACAATAGGAAATTGTTGTTCATTCACTTTAGTCATGTCTGACTCTTTGCCATTTGGATTTTTCTTGGCAAAGATACTGGAATGGTTTGTCATTTCCTTATCCAGCTTATTTTGCAGATGAGAAAACTGAGGCAAATAGAATTAAGTAACTTGCCCAGTGTCACATAGTTAGTAGGTTTCTGAGGTCATATTTGAACTCAGGTCTTCCTGACTCTAAGCCCCATGTTCTAACCACTTCACCACCTAGCTGCCATAGCATTGGGAAATATTATAAGATTATTAGCCTGGCAGATTAAAAAATACTACATATATATATACATATATATATATATTTTTTTTTTTTTACTTTGTCTCAGTAAGGTATTTGGCAAGGTTTCTCATGATATCCTTGTGAACAAAATGGACAAATGTTCAACTAGATGGTAATATATTTTGGTGGGTTCATAGATAATTGAATGGTTGGTTATGCCTAAAGAGGGCTTCTTAGTGTGTCAGTGTCAGGGGAGGTTTCTAGAGGAAGGGCACAGGGCACATTCCTCAGCTCTATTCTAGTCAATATTGTATTAGTGATGAGGCAGCTAAGTGATAGAGTGTATAGATCACAGACCTGAATTCAGAAAGAACCAAGTCCAAATCCTGTCTCTCACACTTACTTAGCTATATGATCCTGGACAAATAACTTAAGCTCTGTCTACCTATTTCCTTAACTGTAAAATAGTAAAGGGGGTTGTGGGGAGGATAATAGCATGATAATAACCTTATTTTGTAGAGTTATTATGAGGATTAGATAAGACAATATTTGTAAAGTGCTTTGTAAACCTTAAAATGCTATACAAATGCTAGCTATTTTCATTTATGAGGCAATTGGTAGTGTAGTGGATAAAGTGCCAAGCCTAGAGTCAGGAAGACCTGAGTTCAAATCCAATCTCAGATACTAGCAAAACGACCCTGGACAAGTCACTTAACCCTATTTGCCTCAGTTTTCTCATCTGTAAAAGGAGCTGGAGAAAGAAATGGCAAACCACTCCAGTATCTTTGCCAGGAAATCCCCAAAGTGAGGTCATGAAGAGTTGGACATGATTTAAACAACAAAATTCATATTTATGAGGATGAAAGCATATTTGGCACATCTATCAAATTTGTGCATGACAGAATCAAAATCTAAAACAATGCCAATATTGTGACTCTAGACCAAATCAGAACACATCACAAGAATAATTAAGAAAACCTGATATGGTAATCTAAAAAGATAAGATATAGAAGTATGTAGTATATAAGTGGTGCAATAGATAGAGTGCTGGACCTGAAGTCAGGAAGACTCCCCTTCCTGAGTTCAAATCTGGCCTCAGACACTTCCTATCTTTGTGACCCAGGGCAAGTCATTTAGTCCTCTTTGCCTCAGTTCCTCAACTGTAAAATGAGCTGGAGAAGGAAAAGGCAAACTACTCAGTATCTTTGCCAAGAAAGCACTAAATGGGTCATGAAGAGTTAGAAATTGATTAACAACAACAACAAAGCATATGTGTAAATATATGTGTTTATGTGTATATGTGTGTAAATATGTGTAAATGTGCATTTACATACATATTTTTGTATATAAAATGTTATTCCTTTTAAAATATGTGGAGAGATCTCATGTAAAAGAATTAAATTTATTCTAGTTAGGTGGTACCCATGAAAGAAATACAGAAGTTGGGTAGAGTAATAGGTTTGTAAAGAAAGAAAATGAGCTCTGTTTTAGATGTGATGGGACATTTATTTTGAAATGTTCAATAGACAGGTTGGTGAGAGATTGGCATTCAGGAGGAAGAATAGGAATCATCTACATAGAGATAATTAAACCCTTGGGAGACAATGAGTTCATCAAGTTAGAGAAGAGAGAGAGAAGAGAGAAGACAGCCTAGGACAAAATATCAAAATACTGGGAAATAAACTACAGAGAAGTTTCAATAGATATTGTAGTGATCTAAATTCATTAACAAAAGGAAAATAATTTTTCTCCAATTTAAATGTCCAAATTTAGTAAGATTAAATGAGGCTGACCATCTAATGCGATACACTACAGTTTCATTATATGTCCTGAGCAATCACTTTTCTGCCCAGTATCTTATTATAACATCTCATCAAAGGGGAAGTGATGAAACAGGAAGAATTTTTGGCCTTTCAAAAATCAGGGTTTTTAAAAAAATTATCTTTAACCCAAATCTGTGATGTTATCAGTACAGTGGAATTGCCTGTGTGAACACAGCCTTCAAAGATACAGATAGAAAGACAATTCATAGTTTTCAACATTTGGTGTGTTTTTTTAAGAAGCTGGAACAGAATTTATTATGCTTCACCTAAAGTTTTTTTTTCTTTGAATAGAATTTTGTTTTCCAAAATATATGTAAAAACAAATTTTAACATCAATTTTTTTAAAACTTTGTGTTCCAACTCTATCCCTCTATTCCCACCCCCCACCCACAAGAACTCAAACAATTCAAAATAAGTTATACATGAGTAGTCATGGAAAAATTCCAATATTAGCTAGTTGTGAGAGAAAACAGTCAAAAAAGAAAACCCAAAACTTCAGATTAAGGAATTGTCAAAGACGAAAAGAAAAAAGAATTTTTAAATGTGTTTCCATCTCTTTTCAGATATTATCAGTTCTTTCTCTGCAGATGGGCTGCAATCTTCATAAATCCTTCAGGGTTATATTGGATCATTGCCTTGCTGAAAATAACCACATGCTTCCCAGCAGATCGTCCCCCACTATTGCTGTTATTTTGTATACAGTACATTTCACTCTGCTTCAGTTCATGTAGGTCTTTCCAGATTTTTCTGATAGTATCCTGTTCATCATAATCTGTATATAGTAGCTTAAGCTTTACAGAGAGTCTTCTTCATAATAGCCCAGAAAATTTGTTTTTATAAGATTTCTAATTTCAAATTTTCTCCCTCCCTCCCCAAGACAGCAAGTAACCTGATATAGGTTATATATGTCCAATTACATTAAACATATTTCTGCATTAGTCATGCTGTGAAAGAAGAATCAGAGCAAAAAGGAAAAACCTCAAAAAAGAAAAAAAAATAGAAATAGTATGGTTCAATCTGCATCTGGATTCCATAGTTCTTTTTTCTGGATTTAGAGAGCATTTTCCAACATGAGTCCTTTGGAACTATCTTGGATCATTGTATTGCTGAGAAGAGTCAAGTCTATCATAGTTGATCAACACACAATGTTTTTGATTCTGTGTATAATGTTCTCCTGGTTCTGCTCATCGCACTCAGCATCAGTTCATGCAAGTCCTTCCAGGTTTCTCTGAAATCTGCCTGATCATCATTTCTTACAGCACAATAGTATTCCATTACATTCATATATCACAACTTGTTTAGACATTCCCCAATTGATAGGCATCCCCTCAATTTCTAATTCCTTGACACTACAAAAAGAGCAGCTATAAATATTTTTGTACATGTGGGTCCTTTTCCCTTTTTTGTGATCTCTTTGGGAAAAAGACCCAATAGTGGTATTGCTGGGTCAAAGGGTATGCACAGCTTTATAGCCCTTTGGGCATACTTCCAAATTGCTCTGCAGAATAGTTGGACCAGTTCACAGCTCCACCAACAATGTATTAGTGTTCCAATTTTTCCACAGCTTCTCCAACATTTATTATTTTCCTTTTTTGTCATATTAGCCAATCTGATAGGTGTCAGGTGGTACCTCAGAGTTGTTTTAATTTGCATTTCTCTAATCAATAGTGATTCAGAGCATTTTTTCATATGGCAATAGATAGATTTGATTTCTTCATCAGAAAACTGCCTGTTCATATCCTTTGGCCATTTCTCAATTGGGGAATGACTTGGATTCTTATAAATTTGACTTAGTTCCCTATATGTTTTAGAAATGAGGACTGTAATCAGAAATACTTGCTATAAAAATTGTTTCCCAGCTTTCTGCCTCCCTTCTGATTTTGGATGCATTGCTTCTGTTTGTACAAAACCTTTTTAATTTAATGTAATTAAAATCATCCATTTTGCACCTCATAATATTCTCGATCTCTTTTTTGGTCAAAAACTGTTCTCCTTAGAAAGGCAATTCAACTGTAACCTTCAGTCTTAGAGAATTGCCTAGGGCATTCAGAGGTTAAAATACTTTCCTGTGGTCCAACAATCAGCATGTTCAAAGGCTGGCTTTGAACTCGTGTCTTCTTAAATTCAAGGCCAATTTTATATCCAAGAAGATAAGGTTCACACCCAAGATTTAAATTGACTAGTGTCTCACATTCATTTTTTTCCCCTTTGCAATCCATTATCCTTAGAGGATCTGGAGAGGAGGAACCAGGAATGCAGGAAAGAAAACCAATCAATCATAAATATTTATTTATATAGTCAAGACTCATGATAGATATTCCACAAATGCCTATTTTGAGAACCAGAACACTTCAGAAATAGGTTGGCCATCACTCAAATCTGCTTTAGAAACTCAGAACTACTAAGCATTATAGCCTATCAGAAGGAAAATTTATTCTCTGAGTTCCATGATATAGAACAGAACAGAATATCATTAGAGCTAGAAGGATCATCTAGTTGAACTCCTTATTTCACAGAGGACACTGAGACCCAGAGAAGTTAAGTAACTTCAAATCTAGAATGACTGTTATCATCAGATTTATCTGCATGCAACAATGCTTTTTTTTAAAAAAAATAGCATCAATTGCCAGAAAAAAAAAGAGCAGTTATTGCTGGTAACTTGTTCTTTAAATATAGGGGAAAAAATTTAATCCCACAGTACATAATTATTTTTATCAACTGAAAAATGTTGACTAGCACATCTCCCAGTTGCCAATCCTGAAAAATGACATATTTGAGAGTACTAAGCCTAACGACTCTATGAGGTAATTTTCTTTTTCTTTATATTCTGACTGGCCTGCTTTCTTTTAGCTGTAACTCAGCTTTGGTTAGGATATTGACCTTTAAGACCATGACAAATGAGTCCAACTCTAATAAAATTGGAGGGATATTGAATTAGGATAAGCAGAGAACAGGGAACGGGAGGAAGGAGCCTTAAAATAATTCCTTTCACTTGCTTTTGAAGCTCAGTGTTATCAAATGTAATTCAGACTTTAGGGAAGTGGTGTTGCCTAGTGACTAGACCCATTGATAGAATGAGGTAGTCTGTGAGTTCCTCTTTTTAGGAGGTCTTCAAGCAGACGCAAGATGATCAATTTTTGATCACTGCTCTCTGCTTCTGCTGCTCTGCCTGGTTTCAACTCTACAGGACAAAAAGATTAAGATCATCCTCTCTAATCTAATCTTATCACCATACTCCTAACTCAAGTCTTGACTGACACTACTTCCTTCAGCTTCCTCTCCCCTCATATTGGAAGACTAGAGGGTGGAGTACTAAACTCCTCCCAGTTCAGTTTATAGAGTACAGAAAATGGGGCAGCTAGGTGGCACAGTGGATAGAGCACTGACCCTGGAGTCAAGAGGACACGTGGAGTTCAAATATTACCTCAGACACTTAGTAGCTGTATGACTCTGGGCAAGTCACTTAACCCCAATTTCCTTAAACAACTGGGGCTATCTCCAGTCATCCTGATATATATCTTGCCACTGGCCCCAGAGAGTGAGGTTGGTGATTTTGCACAGCACTCCCTCACTTAAGTCCAATTCATTGAAGTCATGATATCACCCCTGATGTCATGGTCCTTCTCAAGAACTAATCATGATATCACCCGTGATGTTATGGTCCTCTTCAAGAACAAAGGACAAACAACAACATATTTATATAGAGGAGGATGAAATTTCTTTCAGATGGTAACTGATTGGAGCTAGTTGAGTATAATCCACTCTGATTCTGGATTTTTCTGAGAAAGCACTTAAAGTGAGAGAAAAGCTCTTATGAAGCATTTGGGGGGCAATTTTATATGACTGAGCAAGGAGAAAGGTTTGCTGAGAGCTTTTAGAGGATTAATTGGTGTGACACTTTCCTTCTTTCTACCAGTCATCACCCAAATCCCATATGGTGAGGGAAGAAAAATGATGATTATGTCCCTTTTATCTTCCAAGTGACTTTGTACCACCAGTTGTAAGAATATACATTTTTTAAAGGACCTCAATAGGTCCTCCCAACTTCACCTAGCTCCCCTGGTATAAGTCTGAATGAATTCTTAAATATAGACCCTAGTTCCCCACCATGTATGTGAGAGGTAGGCAAGGAGATGAAGCTGTATGTAAAGAAACATTATGAAGACAACGCTAAGAATTTCCTTTACCACCAAGACCATTCCAGTGGGATTATTAGCAAGAGGGGTTGGCCAGAGACACTACATTAGCTTATGAAAAAAGAGGGGAGGGATGTAGTTTCAAATTCCGGTTCTAGTTTTTAGTACCTACATAACAGATAAGTCACAACTTCTGTGTGCCTCCATTTCCTTATCTTTAAAATGAAGGGTTGGACTAAAGTATTTCTGAGGCTCTTTCCAATTTAAATCTGTAATCCAATGATAAAACAGAATCCCTTCCCCAAAGAACTTTAGGAAAACCACATATGTGGAAAAAATTGAAGAACTTTGACCCAGATTCTGGGTAAATACCTAGGACTTTCATATTTAGTCATTAAGGCTATTACAAAGAGATCCTAAAGGACCCAAAATACAAGAAGGAAATAATTGTATCAATTAAAAAGCTTTTCTGTATTTGCAATTTGCATAGGAATTATAAACAGTATTTATATATATGAAAATACAACATATTAAATACATGCAAATTCAACATAGATTCAACAACTACTATTTGCTGACAGTCAAATGTATTATGATTTTATATGCACTTTAAAATGTTTTTTTGTTCCTCTTTCTTATTTGCTCTATTGTTATACCTAAAAGGTAAGACTATTATCCTTAGATTATGGGGTTCAGGGGGTGGGAATTATTCTGTTAAAGCTTTTTAATTTTCATTTAAAGGCTTTTTTCAAATTCCTTTTTGTTGTTGTTGTTGTTATGCTTGGCTTCCTCTAGATCTAAAGGAACCCTGAAGTCCTGTGTGGGGAGCGATTTATGCCAGTATATAAATAAAAGTATTAGAGGGTGGGAAGCCAGGGATGAATTGCAGTATGGACCAGTGTGGGAATTATCCATAACAGTGAGACCACAAATCAGCTGTAGTGGCAAAGGAGTAAACTTTCATTCAATTTGCGGTTCATTTTTTAAATTTCCTAAATCTACTTTATCCTTTACATTCCCTTATATTCTAAAAGTGAAAAGAGAATGGCTTTCATGGCTTGCTTTTATATTTGAAATATATAAATTAAGATGTTAAAGCAGCTCATAAATTAAATGATAGAACAAAAAGTCAGCTTTCCATTTAGACAAGTGGCTGTAACTTTTTGAAAATGTTTCTCTATTTTATAAAAATCAGTACATCAATTTGGAACAAGTGCTGGGAATTAGTTGGGCCCAGAAATGAACTATAGCAAGAGAGCTGCTTTTAATGATCCCAAGCTGCTCCCTGGTGCAAAGATCAGCCATCTGGATACAAATATTCTACCAGTGATGATGTATGATGAGGATCTTACAAAGGTACAATCTCCAGACATGGCTAAAGGAAAGAGAGAACCACATTGCATTGTTTTGTAGAGTGTGTGAAGGTTTTCAAACTGCTTTATAGATATTTTCTCATTTTCCACTTATTTTTTGCAAAAAGTAACCATGTGTTATGGCAGAGAGATCTAAGAAACAAATATAATAAGGCAGAGAAAAATAAATATAGACCATAATTCAATATAATTAGGTTTCATTTCGGGGAGCACAAGCAACAGACCCAACTGGAGACTTAATTAAATCCTTAATAATGAGTAAGTAGGTCAAGGAACAGATCATAAAAACAATTAGGTGAAAGAAAATGATAACAATGAAACTGGGCATTTTTAATTGCTATTTGTATATACAACAGTTTTGGGTAAGCATATTATTATTTTATTAATATTATAATACCAGTAAAGGACTGTGTGTCTCCTAGCTTCTCATGGTCTCAGGCAGCATTGTAAAGAAAGCAGGGAGACAGCTTCAGTATGGCATTTAGCAAGAGTTGGAGACAACAGGTAGTCTCAAGAAGATCCAGAGGAGTTCACAAGATTTATACTGTCATAAAAGGGAGAGCCAAGCCAAGAGTAAGTGCCAAGAGAGAGCTCTTAGCCTCTTCCAATAATTTTTATCTTCTTTTGATAAAGGTGGGCCATTATACATTGATCAAAGCTAATTGGTTTACATCATTCAATTCCATTAGTTGACATGACTTGAGGGTAGTCTACATTAAAATGAACTCAACAGATGATATCTGAGAGAAGAATGTAAGAGACCCTCCCAGAAGGTGCTCAAGACAAAGTCCATTATCTGGGTGTGGTTAGATCTCATCAGTCCTTCACTGAACTAGACAAAAGAATCAATCTCCATTTCTTTTGTTCCCTTTTGTATCCAAGACTGAGATCTGAACTTTCTGGAATGGGGGAGGAGGGGCGGAGAAAAAAGGACTGAAAAGCTAATCTCTGTGTCCCCTCAAGAAATCCATTATTAATAATTATTTTCTTACAAAACAATATATCAAAATTTCTGGAATGTAACTGTCATGGGAGGGGTGGGGGTAAGAGGGAAGGTGGGGCTCCTTAGGTATTCCTCTGTAAAGAATTACATTTTCAGGACACAACTCAATTAGAATTAAAATGGTCTTTTATTTGGTGCTAGAGAAACTGACTTTACCCCTGAGAAGGGCTCAAACATTCTCCTCCCCAAACAGAAGGAAGGCAAAAGCTTTTATAGAGGATAGATGGGGTGACCTCCTGAAAATGGAAAGTTCCTTTTTGGGGTGGGGTGGGAAAAGCTTGGATGCTTGTGTTTGGGACAAACTGCCTCAGTTTACCCAAATAATTTGAGGAGACCACCAAGTCAAGCAGAGACAGATTTATTGCATTCTCATGAGAACAGCAAACTCATGCCAAAGATGAGGTCTGCAGTAATGGACTCATGCTTTGAGATTTTATAGAGATTTTGAAGGGGGGGGGGGATCCCCTCGTGCACAGGGTGAGCTCACAATCTAACATCCAATCCTGTCTCACCCAGGATGCATGTTTAGCTCGTGATCTGGGTGTAGGTACATGTTCCAAGAACAAGGGGGAAAGGGGAGGGGGGGAAAGTCAAGCCAAGGGAGGGGGAAAGGGTGAAACCACTCCAAACCACTCCACCCAGGTAAGGAGGGGCAAGGGGGAAGAAGGGAGTGATGGTACCAGGAGCTGGTACCAGGGGGAATTAGGACTTAGGAATGTAAAAGGGGAGGTAGTATCTGGGTGGAGTTTGAACTAACAAGAGACATCTCCTGCCTGGTCATGAGGTGTGTTGTAGCAACAGCATAACAAGGACTGGGGGTTTGGAATGTAGTAGGCAAGGGGGAAAAGGGGTACCAGGATACATCAGGTTCAGCAAGGCAAAATACATGATTTATGTTACTAGCAATGGAATAACACATGAACAAAATAATCTGACCACAGCAGGGTCTGGGGGCTGGGCACTTTCCAGACCCCATCCTCAGAATCTAAACTGACTCAAGTCCACCTGTCCCATACACTTGTCATACCTGAGAGTCAAGGGGTATTATTTTTTAGGAATGATAGTCTATGGGGCAGCTAGGTGGCGTAGTGGATAAAGCACCAGCCCTGGATTCAGGAGGACCTGAGTTCAAATCAGGACTCAGACACCTAACACTTACTAACTGTGTGACCCTGGGCAAGTTACTTAACCCTCATTGCCACACACACACACACACACACACACACACACACACACACACACACACACACACACACACACACACAGAATGATGGCTCTGACCTCTGGAGTTATCTCTGTCTCCTGGCTCCAGTCAGGTAGTGGCCTAATTTACTTTCCTGCTATAGAATTTTATGTCCCCTTTCTTCTTAGGTGTGTCTGTCCTGATATCTAGTTGGCCAAGCTAAACTTTAACAGTCTCTTAATTCCTTGATATGTCTGTCCTGTTATTTGGTCACCTTTGGTTTTTCTTCTCAAAGGAGAAACTTCTGAGTTATCCTAAATCTACCAAACCCAATGAAGGATAAAGCATAAGAGAACCATAGACAAATACCATTAGTGAATATGGAATCAAAATTTAAAACCAAACATTTGTTAAAAGAATACAGTAATTCCTCCAAGTAATTACTTGTCATAATTAAGTTGGATTTATGTCAGAGATGCAATGATGGTCCAACATTATGAAAATAATCATCATAGTTAATCAAGTTAAAAATAAAAATATCCCAAACCACACAATTATCTCAGTAGATTAAAAAGATCTTTTTTTGAAGTACAACACCATTTTTTGCTGAAAGCCCTGCTAAGTAGAAATATAGAGCTCAGTTTGGGGATGTGGGGTGGGAGAGAGAAGGACAATATGACTTTGCCCTGGACCAGATGTCTTTGAGAGCACTGAAAATTTGTACGTTCTGTCTGTCCCTGAGATCCTGCAATAACACAACACTCAATAACTCAAGAAAGCAGCAAAAAGGACCAACCCATACCTTCCCTCCAGAAGTATGCCAGAGCCTTGGAAAAGGACACAGGCTTTCCTGTGATAATCATAGGAGGGTCTGTATCATAGTCATTGCCAGCAAAATCCTTTTCAGAGTTATGGGAAACATTCCTCCCCCCGCTACCCCCCTCCCTCCGACAAATTAATTGAAACTGGGCTCCTCCCAGTCTAAAAAAGGGCTGCCTCATCTCCCCCTCCACAGTGAACAGAATCACAAGATAAGGGAGACCCAAGACTGGTCACTCGGGGGAGGAGTTTAGAGGGCTGTCCCTGTGCCACCTCCCCCCATTGGCTACACTGCATTCTGATTGGCTAGTTTTTGGAGTCCATAAAGAATTGTTATTTGAGGTTTTATGACCCCATCTTTTGGCTAGAATTAAAAAAAAAAAAAACCTTGGCACGCGCACTGGCCTCTGGGGCTCCGCAAACAGCACGGTGCTCTACCCACTGGTTGTATCTATCACCATGGCGCTGGCGCCTTACACCATCACCACTCGCAGATGCCTACATGAACCTGACAAAATTATAATGATTGGAAGCCTAGTGAGGGCAGTCATGTGACTGTCAGAACAGCCAGCTAATTGGTTGGGGGCTGCTGGGGTTTGCTGGGAAGAGGGAGGAGAATTGGCCATTCTAGCTGGAAGTTGGAAGGTGACATGAACAGGGCTGTGTATTCTCAGCTGATTCCTGGGTGGTGGTATTTTTTCAGGTTTTATAATTTCCCTTTCCCCATTTTATTTCCTTTCCCTTGATCCTACTGATCCTGTTTGTGGGTTGTTTTTTTTTTTTTGAAGTTCATTCTTGTTAAAATAAATCCTGTTCTGTTTTGAGGGAGGCTGCTGGTCTCCTTCCTTGCCCCAGTATTGTGGCAGGCCGCTTAGCTAACACTCCCCAATTAAAAATTGGCCCCCACAAGTCAGTGTCTTCACATACAGATTGTAACTGAGGAAGAAGGGAGGGGCAAGTCATGAAATAAAAGGGGCTCACGAACCACTATTTTTTTTGCCATTCCATTAGTGAAGGGGCCCATTCTCACGAGAATGTAAATAAAGTTTTTTTCCTTTTTTAATATTCCAGCTCAGGGTCTCAGAAAATCTTTAAATGCTGTTTTTCACAATTGTAATCCTTCATAGGCTGATCTTTCATCTGGAAGATGGTCATCTACCTGAGAGCCAGTGTGGCTTCAGAAAAGGCCGAAGAACAGTAAATATGGTGTTTGCTGCCTGACAACTCCAGGAGAAATGCAAAGTCCATACAAAGTGTTCATCATTCTGACCAAGGCCTTATATACTGTTAATCATGAGAGCTTGTGGAAAATCATGGCAAAATTTAGTGGTCCCAAGTTCATCAATATCGTACACCACTTCTATAACAGCGTGCTGGCATGGGTTTCAGATAATGGACAATGCTCTTGTATTTTCCCAGTCATCAGTGGAGAAAAACAGGGTGGTATTTTTCCTCCCATGATTTTTTTTAATTAATAAAGTATTTTATTTTTTTTCCCATTACATGTAAAGATAGTTCTCAACTTTTGTTTATACAAGCTTTCCAATTTCAGATTTTTCTCCCTCGCTCCCCTCCCTCCCCCATCCCCTAGACAGCAGGTTATCTGATATAGGTAATATATGACTATATATGTGTATATATGTATATATAAAATATATATGTATATATGATATATATATATACATAATAACATTAAATATATTTCTGCATTAGTCATGTTATAAGAGAAAAATCAGAGCAATGATGAAAAATAGTAAAATAGAAAAACATCAGCACCAAAAACAAAAGAAATAGTATGGTTCATTCAGCATCTACTCCACAGTTCTTTTTTTTTTCCCCTAGATTTGGAGATCCTCTTCTATCATGAGTTCCCTGGAACTCTTCTGTACCATTGCATTGGTGAGAAGAATATAGTCCATCACAATAGATCAACACTCAATGTTGACAACACTGTGTACAATGTTCTTCTGGTTCTGCTCATCTCACTCATCATTAGCCCATGCATGACCCTACAGACTCTGAACTCCTCCTGGTCATTGTTTCTTACAGCACAATAGTATTCCATTGTATTCATATACCACAACTTGTCCAGCCATTCCCCAATTGATGGGCATCCCCTCAACTTCCAATTCCTTGCCACCACATAAAGAGCAGCTATAAATATTTTTGTACATGTGGGTCCCTTTCCCCTTTCCATGATTTCTTTGGGCAAAAGACCCAAAAGTGGTATTGCTGGGTCAAAGGGTATGCACAGCTTTATAGCCTTTTGGGCATAATTCCAAATTGCTCTCCAGAATGGTTGGATCAGTTCACAGCTCCAGCAACAATGCATTAGTGTTCCAATTTTTCCACAGCTTCTCCAACATTTATTATTTTCCTGTTTTGTCATTTTAGCCAATCTGATAGGTGTCAGGTGGTACCTCAGAGTTGTTTTAATTTGCATATCTCTAATCATTAGAGATTTAGAGCATTTTTTCATAGATAGCTTTGGTTTCTTCATCAGAAAACTGCCTGTTCATATCCTTTGACCATTTCTCAATTGGGGAATGACTTGGATTCTTATAAATTTGATTTAATTCCCTATATTTTTTAGAAATGAGGCCTTTATCAGAAGTACTGGCCATAAAAATTGTTTCCCAACTTTCTGCCTCCCTTCTAATTTTGGATGCATTGTTTCTGTTTGTACAAAAAATTTTTAATTTAATGTAATCAAAATCTTCCATTTTGCATTTTATAATATACTCTATCTCTTGTTTGGTCATAAACTGTTTTCCTTTCCAAAGATCTGATAGGTAGACTATTCCTTTCTCTCCTAATTTACCTATGGTATCACCTCTTATGTCTAAATCGTGTATCCATTTTGACCTTATTTTAGTATAAGGTGTAAGATGTTGGTCTATGCCTAATTTCTGCCATACTATCTTCCAGTTTTCCCAGCAGTTTTTGTCAAATACTGAGTTCCTATCCCAGAAGCTGGAGTCTTTGGGTTTATCAAACACTACATTACTAGTGTCATTTATGACTGTGTTTCCTGTGCCTAGCCTATTCCATTGATCCTCCACTCTATTTCTTAGCCAGTACCAGATAGTTTTGATGACTGCTGCTTTATAGTAAAGCTCCAGGTGTGGTACCTCTAACCCACCTTCCTGTGAATTTTTTTTCATTATTTCCCTGGATATTCTTGATTTTTGGTTTTTCCAGATGAATTTTGTTATTATTTTTTCTAGCTCTATAAAATAATTTTTAGGTAGTCTGATTGGTATGGCACTGAATAAGTAAGTTAATTTAGGTAGTATTGTCATTTTTACTATATTAGCCCTGCCTATCCATGAGCAATTGATATCTTTCCAATTATTTAGATCTGATTTGATTTGTGTGAAGAGTGTTTGGTAGTTGTGTTCATAGAGTTCCTGGGTTTGTCTTGGCAAGTAGACTCCCAAGTATTTTATATTACCTACTGTTACTTTAAATGGCATTTCTCTTTCTATCTCTTGCTGATGGACTTTGTTGGTCATGTATAGAAACGCTGATGATTTATGTGGATTTATCTTATATCCTGCTACTTTGCTAAAGTTGTTAATTGTTTCAATTAATTTTTGAGTTGATTCTCTAGGATTCTTTAAGTATACCATCATATCATCTGCAAACAGTGATAGTTTTGTTTTCTCCTTGCCTATTCTAATTCCTTTAATTCCTTTTTCTTTGATTGCTAAAGCTAACATTTCTAGTACAATATTAAATAATAGGGGTGATAATGGACATCCCTGTTTCACCCCTGATCTCATTGGGAAGGCCTCTAATTTATCTCCATTGCATATAATACTTGCTGATGGCTTTAGGTAGATACTGTTTATTATTTTAAGGAAAGCTCCACCTATTCCTAAACTCTCTTGTGTTTTTATTAGGAATGGGTGTTGTATTTTGTCAAAAGCTTTATCTGCATCTATTGAGATAATCATATGATTTTGGTTGGTTTTCTTATTGATGTGGTTGATTATGTTAACAGTTTTCCTAATGTTGAACCAGCCCTGCATTCCTTGCTAATATCTTATTTAAGATTTTAACATCAATATTCATTAGGGAAATTGGTCTATAATTTTCTTTCTCTGTTTTTGCTTTGCCTGGTTTTGGTACCACCACCATATTTGTGTCATAAAATGAATTTGGTAGAACTCCTTCACCTATTTTTCCAAATAATTTGTATAATATTGGAATTAATTGTTCTTTAAATGTTTGGTAAAATTCACCCGTAAACCCATGTGGCTATGGAATTTTTACTTAGGGAGTTCATTAATGGCTTGTTCAATTTCTTTTTTTAATATGGGTTTATTTAAGGATTTTATTTCCTCTTCAGTTAACCTGGGCAGTTTGTATTTTTGTAAATATTCATCCATTTCATTTAGATTGTCAAATTTATTGGCATACAGTTGGACAAAATAATTCCTAATTATTGATTTAATTTCTACTTCATTGGTGGTAACATCACCCTTTTCATTTTTGATACTGGTAATTTGGTTTTCTTCTTTCTTTATTTTAATCAAATTAACCAATATTTTATCTATTTTATTGGTTTTTTCATAAAACCAGCTCTTAGTTTTATTGATTAATTCTATAGGGTTTTTTGCTTTCAATCTTATTAATTTCTCCTTTAATTTTCAGTATCTCTAGTTTAGTATCTAATTGGGGATTTCTAATTTGTTCTTTTTCTAGCTTTTTAAGTTGCATGCCCAATTCATTAATCTCCTCTTTCTCTTTTTTATTCATGTAAGCATTTAGAGCTATAAATTTTCCCCTAAGCACTGCTTTGGCTGCATCCCATAGATTTTGGTATGTTGTCTGATTATTGTCATTCTCTTGGATACAGTTATTGATTGTTTCTATGATTTGTTGTTTGGCCCATTCATTCTTTAGAATGAAATTATTTAGTTTCCAATTGATTTTCATTCTACTTTTCCCTGGCTCTTTCTTACATGTAATTTTTATTGCATCATGATCTGAAAAGGATGCATTTACTATTTCTGCCTTTCTACATTTGACTATGATGTTTTTGTGCCCTAATACATGGTCAATTTTTGAAAATGTGCCATGTACTGCTGAGAAAAAGGTATATTCCTTTCTATCCCTATTCAATTTTCTCCAGATATCTATCATGTCTAACTTTTCTAGTAATCTATTCACATCTTTCTTATTTATTTTTCTGCTAGATTTATGTAATTCTGAGAGGGGGAGATTCAGGTCCCCCACTAGTATAGTATTACTGTCTAATTCCTGTTGTAACTCATTTAACTTCTCCTCTAAGAACTTGGATGCTATACCACTTGGTGCATACATATTTAATATTGATATTACTTCATTATCTATAGTACCTTTTTTTTTTTTTAGTGAGGCAATTGGGGTTAAGTGACTTGCCCAGGGTCACAGAGCTAGTAAGTGTTAAGTGTCTGAGGCCGGATTTGAACTCAGGTACTCCTGACTCCAGGGCCGGTGCTCTATCCACTGCACCACCTAGCTGCCCCTATCTATAGTACCTTTAAGCAAGATGTCATTTCCTTCCTTATCTCTTTTAATGAGATCTATTTTTGCCTGCACTTTGTCTAAGATAAGGATTGCTACCCCTGTGTTTTTTCCTTTAGCTGAAGCGTAATATATTCTGCTCCAGCCTTTGACTTTACTCTGTGTGTATCTCTCTGCTTCAAATGTGTTTCTTGTAAACAGCATATTGTAGGATTCTGGTTTTTAATCCACTCTGCAATTCGCTTCCATTTTATAGCCAAGTTCATCCCATTCACATTCACAGTTACTATTACTGACTGTCTATTCCCCTCCATTCTATTTACCCCCTTTGTACTTTTCCCCCCTTCTTTCACCCTATTCCTCCTCACTGATGTATTACTTCTTACCCCTGCCTCCCCCAATCTGTCCTCCCTTTTTATCACTCCCCTCTCTTTTCTTTACCCTTTTCTCCCTTGCTTTTGTCCTCCCTTCTATCAGTCCCCCCTTTCCCTTCCCCTTTTGCTTCCCTAAAGAATGAGCTAAGTTTCTTTATCCCAATGAATGTATATGTTATTCCCTCTTTGAATCAAATCTAATGAGAGTAGGGTTGAAACAATGTTCACCCCTCCTTTCTTTCCCTCTATTGTAATAGGTTTTTTTTTCACCTCTTCATATAATTCATCCCATTCCACCTCCCCTTTCCTCTCCTCCCCATAGACTCCCTTTTTAATCACTTAATTTTTTTTGTATCATCACATCAAAGACAATTTATATTTATACTCTCTGTGTAAATTCCTTCTCTCTGCCCAAATACATTTACAATTCTTAAGAGTTATGAGTATTATCTTCCCGTGTAGGGATATAAACAGTTTAACCTAATTGGGTAACCTTTTTTTTTTCTCCCTCTGTTTACCTTTTTAAATTTCTCTTGAGTCTTGTATGTTAAGATCGAATTTTCTATTCAGTTCTGGTCTTTTCACCAGGAAAGATTGAAAGTCCCCAATGTCATTAAATGAGCATCTTTTCCCCTGAAAGAGAATGCTCTGTTTTGCTGGGTAATAGATTCTTGGCTGCAATCCAAGCTCCTTTGCCTTCTGGAATATCATATTGCAAGCCTTGCAGTCCTTTAATGTTGAAGCTGCCAGGTCCTGAGCAATCCTGACTATGGCTCCATGATATTTAAATTGCTTCTTTCTGGCTGCTTGGAGTATTTTCTCCTTTACCTGATAATTCTGGAATTTGGCTACAATATTCCTTGGAGTTTTCCTTTTGGGGTCTCTTTCAGGAGGTGATCGGTGGATTCTTTCAATGATGATTTTATCCTCTGATTCTATGATATCACGGCAATTCTCCTTAATAATTTCCTGGAATATGGTGTCTAGATTCTTTTTCTGGTCATGGCTTTCAGGCAGTCCAATGATTCTCAAATTGTCTCTCCTCGATCTGTTTTCCAGATCAGTTGTCTTTCCAATGAGGTATTTCACATTTTCTTCTATTTTTTCATTCTTTTGATTCTGCTTGACTGATTCCTGGTGTCTCATGGATTCCTTATCTTCCAACTGTCCAATTTTAATTTTTAAGGCATTGTTTTCTTCAGTGAGATTATGCACCTTTTTTTTTCCATTTGGCCAAGTGAATTTTTTAAGGCAGTGTTTTCTTCAATGAGATTATGCACCCTTTTTTCCATTTGGCCAGATGAATTTTTTAAGGCACTGTTTTCTTCAGTAAAATTATGTACTTTTTTTTCCATTTGGCCAGTCAATCTTTGCTTCCTTTTCCAAGCTGCTGATTCTTTTTTCATAGTTGTCTTGTTTTGCTTTCATTTCTCTCCCCATTTTTTCTTCTACCTCTCTCAATTGATTTTTGGGGTTTTTTTGTTTGTTTTTTTTTTAGTGAGGCAACTGGGGTTAAGTGACTTGCCCAGGGTCACACGGCTAGTAAGTGTTAAGTGTCTGAGGCCGTATTTGAACTCAGGTACTCCTGACTCCAGGGCCGGTGCTCTATCCACTGCGCCACCTAGCCACCCCTCTCAATTGATTTTTAAAATCCTTTTTTAGCTCTTCCAGGAAGGCTTTTTGTTCTTGAGACCAATTCAGCTTCCCTTGTGAGGCTTCAGATGTAGGCAATTTGAGGGTATTGTCCTCATCTGAGTTTGTGTTGGCTTCTTCCCTATTGATACAGAAGCTCTCAATGGAGAGGGCTCTTTTTTGCTTCTTACTCATTATTGCAGTTTATTTATTTATTTTTAAAGTTGAGGTCTGCTCTGGGGGCACCAGGGTCCCTGTTTTGGGCTTCTTGTGCCAGGGTATAGGTGCTGTGTGACTGGCTTTTTACTCTGAGGCCTTTATAGTGTGTGTAGTCCACACCCCCCCCTCCACTTCCTGTTTGAGTGACCTCGGCCAGACACCCGATCCCATCTCTCCTGCTTGCAGACCCACAAGCAGCCTGCCCTCCCAGACAGTGCAGGTAGGTTTTTCCACTGTCCTTCTTGGCCACCAGATTTTTGAGCCAGGTTCCAGGGGCCTTAGTTGTTTGGCTGTGGTCCGCAGCTCCTGCTGACTTGCCCCAACCCCCTTGGTGCTGGGCTACTGCCCTGCGCTGGGCCTCCCTTTTTCCCGAGTCAGACCGACCTTTTCCTGAAGTCTTCTAAATTATCTCTGGTTGGAAGACTGTGTCTCTCTGTCTCTTTGCAGGTTCTGTAGTTTCAGAATCCATCCAGAGGCTTGATTTAATGTTCTTTTTGAGGGAACAGAAAGAGAGCTCAGGCAGCTTGCTGCTTCCTCTCCACCATCTTGGCTCTGCCTCTCGCTCCCATGATTTTTAGCATGTTTTTAGTTATGTTGTGGAGAAAAAAATGGAAGATATCTCTTAACAAAAAAAAATTGATGGGGAAGAGATCAAAGAGAGAAGATTTAAAAATCAGTGGACTATCTGAACACCATTACCAAAAAAGAAAGAAAGAAAGAATCAAGACATGCTATTTCAATATAATAAAACCTTCTAGATCTCTTAGAACCAGAGAACAAAGTCAAAACAGTAAGAATCCATTGGTTACCTGAAAGAAACTCCAAAATTAAAATTTTCAGAAACATCATAGCCAAACTATAGAACTCCCAGGTCAAAGAAAAAAAAAATACCACAAGCATCCAGAAAGAAAGAATTTAAGTATCAAAGAACCCCAGTCAGGACTACACACAATCTAGAAGCCAGTGCTATAAAGCAGAAAAGAATGTGGAATACAATATTCTAGAAGACAAAAGATATAAGTTTATATCCAAAGAAAGTTACTCAGCCAAACAGAGTATAAATCTACAGGGGAAAAAATAGACCTTTGATGAAATAGAGGACTCCCTAGCATTCCTGGTGAAAAGACTAGAGCATCAAAGAAACTTTGAAGTACAAACACAAGAGTGAAAAGTAACATAAAAGGATAAACGTGAATGAAAAATGATAAAGGATTAAAGAAGGATTACCTGGTTACATCCAAGTATAGGGAGATGATATATGTGTCTTCTCTAAACCCTATCATCATTAGAATCCAAAAAGGAAGTCCAATTAAACAAGACCTGGGAATGTATCTGTTATGTTTTGATAATCTTAAGAAAAGAATGGAAAGAAAAGGGGAAAGGAATACATTGGGGGGATGGAGGAAAAAGAAAATTACAGGAAATTATCTCATATAATCAGGGTGCACAAGTAGATATCTATACGAAGACCGAGGAAGGGAGACAAGCTGACACTTGAATATAAGTCTCATCTCAAATGATAAAAAGAAGGAAGGAGAAAGAGAGAATGAGAGAGATAGTGTGTGTGTGTGTGTGTGTGTGTGTGTGAGAGAGAGAGAGAGAGTTTACAGAAATCTATTTCACTCAATAGGAAAGTAAGAGGCAAAGAGAAGAGGGAGGGGGAAATTAAAGAAAGAAATAAGAGATTTGGTGGGGTGGATAATGAATCTTAAACTAAACAAACTCTAAGGATGTACAAAAACATTTATACCTCTTTATGGGGTAGCAAAGAATGGGAATATGAGAGTATGCCCATAAATTGGGAGATGGCTAAACTAGTTATGGTATATAAATGTAATGGAATACAACTGTGTTGAATTCTTACCTGTATAAGGATCAAACAGGAATCTAGAGAACTAATGATGAAACATGATAGCCACCTCATGATTAAAAAAAAAGGAAAGGTGACAGAATTCATAATTAGATAGATTTTTTTGGACATGGTCAGTAAGGAAATTTGTTTATATGTGTTTATAATGGGTTTTGTTTTTCTTGTGTTCTCAATGAAGGCAGGGGAATTGAGGGAAAGTGAGAAGGCAGCTCTTGGATAATTAAAGCAAACAAAATATTTTTAAATAATAATAAACATTTTTATTAAAAGTTTTGAAGTCCACATTCTATCCTTCCTTCCCTCCCTCCCCTAACCACACCCCCCCCAAGATGGTAAGCAATCAGACATAGGTTATACATGTGCAATTATGTAAAACATTACCATACTAGTCATTTTATGTAAGAAAACTTAAATAAAAGAAAAAAATGAAAGTGAAAAATAGCATGCTTCAGTCTGTTCAATCAACATCAGTTCTTTCTTTGGAAGTGGTTAGTCTGCTTTTTCATTAGTCCTTTGGGATTGTCTTGGATCACAATTTTTTTTTAAAAAGAAAAAAGCAAAGTAGAAGGATAAAGGGACCTTCTTAATATCATAAAAGAATCTATAAAAAAAAACAAGCATCATATGTGATAAAGATAAAAGAGAAACTTTCCCAATAAAATATAAGAGTAAAGTGAGGATGCCAACTCTCCCCAGTATTATCTGATACAGATCTGTTAATACTAGCAATATCAATAAAACAAAAAGTAAGAGATTAAACACTTAAAAAAATAAAAGAAAGTGAAGGTTAAACTATCCCTGCTTGATGATAACCTGATAGGTTGCTTAGAAAATCCTAAGAAATCAGCAAAAATTTTAAATGAGACAAATGATAAACTTCAGCACAGTTATAGGCTACATAATAAACCCACAAAAATTAAAAGCATTCCCATATAATAATAACAAAACACAAGAAGTAATAATAGGAAGGGAAATCACATTCCAAATAACTACAAAATCATAATATATCCGGGGACCAGTTTTCCAAAACATACCCAATACTTGTATAGATTTTAGTGCAAAGTGCTCCTCAAAGAAATAAGGAACAGTTTAAAAAGCTGGAGGAATATCCAGTTCTCATACCTAGGTCATGCCAATATAATAAAAATGACAATACTACCAAATTCAATTTATACTTTTAAAGCTATACTAATCAAATTATCAAAGGGATACTTTACAGAACTTAATAAAATAATAACAAAACTCATTTTAAATAAAAGACATAGAATGTCAAGAAACTAAAAGAGATAGGAACAAAGCAAAAATAACACTTCCAGATCTCAAACTATATTATAAAGCAACAATCATCAAAATGATCTGGTAGTGCTTAAAAAATAGAGGTACATCAATGGAACAAAGGAGACAAAGGAGAATCCAAAACAATGTAACTCAATAACTTAGTATTTAATAAACTATAAAATATGAATTGCATAGAAAAGAACTCATTTGATTTTTTTTTAAAGTGCTAAGAAAACTGGCAAGAAGTCTAGAAGAAATTAAGCTTATACTGATACCATATACCATATCCAGCAATACATTCTAAGTGAATATGTGACCTCAATATTAAAGATCATACTATCAAAAACTTAGAAGAGAAGCAAATCACATAACTTTCCTAGCTATGCATAAGAAATGTTTTCTATATGTTTAATTATATATATATATATATAACCTATATCAGATTACCTGCTGTCTAGGGGAGGGGGGAGGGAGGAGAGGGAGGGGAGGGAGGGAGAGAAATCTGAAATTGGAAAGCTTGTATGAACAAAAGTTGAGAACTATCTTTACATGTAACGGGTAAAAATAAATAAATAAATACTTTATGAAAAAAAAATGTTTTCTAAACATGTTTTTTTTTTTGTATTCTGGGTCCCAAGAGACAGAGGCAATTACAAATCATTTAGATTACATCAAAATGAGAAGATTCCTTATGATTATAAATCAATTATTTATTTGTTATTAATATTATTTATTATTGATAGTTTTTCATCAATGCACTTAACATAAAAAGGGAAATGGTCAAATGTAGGGGAAATCCTCATATCAAAGTTCTCTAATAAGAATTTTATATCCAAGACAAATGAACAATTAATGTATGTGCGCATTTATTGGGGTATGGGGAACAGAATACAGTCTCGAAAAATAATTTTAAACTATTAACAACCATATGGGGGGAAATGTTCTAAGTCAGCAATAATAAGAGGACTGCAAATTAAAAACAACACTGAGGTTTCACCTTACATCCTTCAACTTGGCAAAGATGAGAAAAGATGATCAGTTGGGATTCTCTCTCTCTCTCTCTCTCTCTCTCTGTATGTATGTATGTATATGTTTCTCTTCCTTTTTAAGAGACATTTGGGGTTAAATGACTTGCCCAGGGTCTGAGACCAGATTTAAACTTAGGTCCTCCTGGTGCCAGGGCTGGTATTCTACCCCACTATGCCACCTTGCTGCCCAAATTTTCATCCTCAAGGAGAGCTATGATGATGCACTGCCTTCCTTTCTATGCAGAGAATGTGGAACACCATGTAATTCTTAATTTGGTCAATGTTTTGGTTGGTCTTGCTGACTTTTTCTTTCATGTTTTTATAAACTATTATAAGGATAGCTCTTTGAGCAAAATGGGGGCGGGGCATGTATTGGGAAATACAAGTGAAATAAAAACAAAAGATGAAAATAAAAATTAAAAAATACCAAACTTTGAAGAAAGGTGCTCAAAATCTTGGTTCCCAACATCTTCCAAAGAGTCTTAATATACTGCTACTCACATAGCCTATTTGGAAATGAAAAGATGACTTTAAAAGTCCCCATGAATAAGCAGGTTCTTACTCATTTGGATGCTAGACATCATGCAGCATTCCCAGAATTCTGCTAAATTCAGGACAGTAGATGTATTTGCATAAATGAGTTGTTCTTAAATAAAAAATGACCAAGTGGCTATATTGGTTAAATAATACAGCACTTTAACTTGAATGTTTTTCCGTAAATTGAATACTTAAATTGGAAGAAGCCATTTTAAGGAGTAAAGATGAAAGGTGAATAGATTTGGGAAATATGAAATTCTGGCATATGATAATAATTTCAGTATGGAAGGCTTTCATGCAGATTATTTGCCTAATACTTTTTCCATTGGGGCACTTTAACAATATTCACAGATACATAGGAGTTTGGTGTGTGTGTATATACATACACATACACATACATATGTGTGCATATACACATGTATACATGTATATGTGTGTGCATGTATATGTATATGTGTGTGTGTGTGTGCATGTGTGTGTGTATGGAGCTGAGCATCCTGAATTTGAAATCAGACAATGTGGATTTGAGCCCTAACTCTGTATTTATTACTCTTGACTAAGTTATACAACCTTGCCATGTCTCAGTTACCTCATCCAAAAAATTAATAGGTTTGACTAGATAATTTTTAAGGTCCCTTACAAGTCTGAATCCTATGGTTCTATAAACTCATTGAGAACAGGGATTGTGACATTCTTTAATTTTTTACCCACAATGACACACACACACATACAAACATATTCATACATACAAAGGATTACCTTTCTTTACACCTAATGAACTTACAGAGTTGTCATAACTTTAATCTGTCAACCAGTAAATACTTACTGAATATGCATCACAATTCTAGACACTAAGAGGGATACAAGATTTTATAATATATGGCCCCAGGTTATAGGAAGCTCAGTCTAGCAAAAGACTTCAGCTATCTATACAACTATAATAAAAGACTATACTTCATGAATCCAGGCTCTGTTACCACTTAGATCTATGACCTTGGACAAATTGCCTCCTTCCTGGATGTGTTTCTGCATCTATAATATGAAGAAATTAGACTAGATTATCTATCTCCAAAATGCTTGCTGTCTCTGGTAATCTATGAGTCTAAGTGTTTTGAGAAAGTTTAGATGATGTACGATAAGGGTTCAAAAGAAGGCATGATTATTCTTCACTGGGGTACCAGGTTAATGAAAGAAATAACAGTTGAGCTGGGCCTTGAACAATAGGTAAGATTTCTTCTTTGTTTTTGTTTTATTTTTATATCACCTTTATTTCTAAATATATCCTGCCCTTCCCCTCCCTAACAAGCCATCCCTTAAAATGAAAAAGAAAGAAGAAAAAAGGCAATTCAGTAAAACTAATTAATATATGGGCCAAATCTGGCAGTACGTACAATGTTCCAAGCCCATAGTACTTCAGCTCTGCAATGGAATGAGGATTGGTCATACAATTACACAGCATTCAATTTCTTTCTTTTTTTTGTGGGGCAATGAGGGTTAAGTAACTTGCCCAGGGTCACACAGCTAGTAAGTGTCAAGTGTCTGAAATCAGATTTGAACTCAGGTCCTCCTGAATCCAGGGCTGGTGCTTTATCCACTGCGCCACCTAGATGCCCTTAATTTCTTTCTTAATAAGTAAGATTTCAGTAAATGGAAATTGAGGTGGGTATCCCTTCCTAAAAGAGACAATGTTGTAAGAAAAAACTCAGGAGGGAGGCACAGGGCATGTTTGTGGATAAGTGAGGAATCCAGTAAGCAAGGAATATAGACTCTGTTAAAGAGGGAGATAAAGCTAAGTGAGGCAAAATATAACAAGTTTATGGAGGACTTTGTCTAGGAGGCCATGAAAAGCCACTTTTTAAGCAGGGGAGTAACACAATAAGAACTATGCTTTAGGGGAACTATTTGGTGATGGAGTGCAGGACTAATGAGAATAAGAAAGACTGGAGACAAGGAGAATATTTAGGCTGTTTAATATTGCAGACATGAAGTAATAAGAACTGAGCCTGGGGTGGTGGTAATGGGAATAGAAAAGAGGGAATGGATTGGGCAAACCTTATGAAGGAAGAATCCAAAACACATGATGAATAACTGTATATGAGAAGCAAAAGAAAGGAAGGAGCCAAAAACAATTACAAGACATTCAGCCGGGGTGGCTTCCAGAAATAGGAAAGTCTGTACAGAGAGATGTTTTGAGCAAAAGATTTTGAGTTTGTTTTTAGACATTGATTTTGAAGTGATTTTTATAATGCTTCAAAAACATATCCTTAGAGTGATCCTTTTTTTTTGGGGGGGGGGGAGGACAAGGTTAAGTGACTTGCCTAGAGTCACACAGCTAGTGTCAAGTGTCTGAGGCCAGATTTGAACTCAGGTCCTCCTGAATCCAGGGCCAGTGCTTTATCCACTGTACCACCTACCTGCTTCCTGGGTCCAGAGTCTTTAGCCAGAATAAAGCACAAAGTCTATGTGACCTGCTTTCATAGTTTCAAATCTTTGACTTATTAAATGACCTGCCTCCCTTGTTTGTCCTTAGAATAACTTAGATAATTCAGGTGCATTATCTTGTGTTTATTTGGATTTAATCAGGCAATAAGCATTTATTAAGTGCCTACCATGTCCCAGGCTCTATACAAAGGGTTTACAAATATCATCTCATTTGAGAGTACTTCTGAGGTGTAAGTTCCAGGACTGAAATGATCTTTGGGATGAAGAGGTTTCTAGAGCTTGGTGAAGAAGTCTAGAGGAGTGCTGCCTGGTAGAATTCATTTTGTATGTAGTTCTATAATCTAGGTAAGTTTTGTAATGTTATACAGAATGTTATCTCCCTCAAATAGAAGGAAAACTTCTTGAGATTAGGGTCTCTCTTTTTTTTCTGTCTTTTTGTGACTAGCACCCAGCACAGTTCCTTAAACATAGTAGTTACTTAATAAATACTTTCTCTTTGATTCTCTAGTTGTGAATAATTACATTATAAGCATCGTAGGATAGTTGGAAAGCATCCTGGATTTGAAATCAGACACTGTGGATTTGAGTCCTAATTCTGTGTTTATTTACCTTGGCCAAGTTACACATCCTTGCTGAGCCTCAGTTACCTCATCTGAAAAATGAAGAGGTTTGACCAGATGATTTACAAAGTCCTTTACAAGTCTGAATCCTATAAACTCATTGAGAATAAGGATTGTGACATTCTTTAATTGTGTATCTGCAATGACCAGCACAGTACCTTGCACACAGAAGGAATTTAATAAATATTTGTTTAATTGAATGTCTAAGATTTGCTGAATGTCTGAAATTCAAATACCATAGGATTGCCTCTTTACCAATGCATCAATATTAAACACACAATCACATAATTCAAGTCTAGACTAACCCATGATAAATGAACAGAGTCTTGTATAGCTAATTGGATTGCATCCAAGTTGCAGGTGTGAATGTTTTCAGTCTCTCCCCCGCCCCTTATCTATCTTCTGATACTTTTGGCATACCAAATGTTTCACACTTTTAAAAAGAATCTGTCTGTAGTGATCTGAACACTCTCAGAATTCTCAATGATGATTAAAAGGGTGACTGGGAAAAATTTATATGTGGGCAATTAATATTTCCTTTCATTTCTGATGGTCAATATAAAGCATAGATAACCAACCAAAAATTTCCAAAGGTCATATATCAAATATATATATGCAGTGCTGCTTCTCTGCTCAGATATTTGCATGGACATATTTAAATGTAAACCTTTCATTCTGCCTTGAATAGGCTCAAAACAAAACCAGATTAATTTACAGGGCTTTATACAGACAAATGTAAGATCTCAGAAAAAGTTTCAAGGTATTTTGTGGACCCATATCAACTGAAAAACTATAGCTCTTGTGACTCTATTAATGTATTTACTTTTACAGAGCACACAATTTTGGGGGGAAATGAATATCATAAAGTAGCAATAGCAAATCATCTCCATAAACATGGAATATCATAACCCCCCCAAAATCATAGCATTAGTGAGATTAATTCTCCCTAAAGAACCTGTGTGAAGAAACAAATATATAGAAACACAGAGATTTTTATGCCACTAATTTCTGGGTTTCAACTCTTTGGTATGCCTTCTGGCTTTCTCAGCTCCCATCTGGGAGGGTGCAGTCACTAGAGAGTCTCTCCTTGAAAAGGGAAAACAAACATCTTCTTTAATCATAGCCAAGAAGATAAGGTACAACTATCCATTAAAGGCCAAAAGCCAGACAGAGAGTGAAGATTAAGTATGACTTTTCAACTTTCAGTTCAGTTGTTTTCAATCATGTCCAACTCTTCATGACCTTATTTGGGGTTTTCTAGGAAAAGATGCTGTAGTGGTTTGCCATTTACTTCTCCAGTTCCTTTCACAGATGAGGAAACTGAGGCAAACAGCTAGTAAGTATCCGAGGCCAGGCCCAGCACTCTATGCACTGCACCACCCAACTGCCCCTTTTAAACTTATCGATCCCTCTGATTTAGGGCTAAGACAGTCTTTGTGATACCTCCTTAATTTCTCTGACTACCAATCTTCCCCTTTCAGATGTGCTATAGAGCAGTAGTGTAAAACTTAAATATCAGTGGGGACTTCCCAAAGCTCCTTTGTTAAGAGCTTCAGATTTGGGGTAAAATTTTTCTCTATCTATAAAATGAAGGGCTTGAACTACTGACCTTTGAGGTTCCATCCAGCTTGAGATCTATGATCCAGGATTCAACCAATGAGCTGTATTTGAAGGAAAGATATTGTACTCCCAGGTAAATATTTGACTTCACAGATGGGCAACTTTGCAAATAAATGTATTGGGTATGATTATCTCATTGGACACCAAGCAGTAATGCCAAAGCCTAACCAATAGACACTTAAGATCATAGGACTATTGATTTATAATGAGAAAGAACATAGATATCATCTGGTCTAAATCCTTCACTTTATACGTTAAGAAATTAAGCCTCAGAAGAAGTGAAGTGATTTAGGATCAAAAATACCCAAAGTCACACAGGAAATGAACACTGAAGCCTAGATTCAGACCCCAAACCATTCATTGCAAATCCTTCATTCTTTTTTATCATACCATAACTGCTCATTAACATTCAGTAGCATCAGTGACCGCATGTCTGAGGTTTCATTGCTATCTCTGGTTACTACCTGGTCACAGAAAGCCATGGACAATGGTCAGTTCACTCTTGTTCAAACTTATTGCTTACAGACTGGCTGAGATGGGATTGCCTCTGGAAGTCTTGGCTGGTATCAGCATTTTTAAAGGTGAATTTTCAATGGAGGTTGTCATGTTAAGAAGATTCACTGAGAAGAAAGCAAGAGTAGTTTAGGGCATGGTTTTTCAACAATCGTGATTTAGGAATTATTACTGAGCTAGACCAAAAGGTCAAAGAGATCAACTACATCAAAAACAAGAACAGAGGATATAACTGATTGACTCTATGTCCTCTAAGCCTTATGAGCCAAGGGCTATTTTTGTGCCTGGTCACTGTCCCCGCTCCAGAAACCTTACTGGCACAGTATGGGAATTTATGTTGTCCAAAATTGACACCAGTCCTATACTGACAAGATACTAGGAGGAGTTTATGCTGAGCTTTCTCTAATATGCTCAGGTCTTCTATGTGCAGTGATTTTGCAAGTCCCCTTCAATAGGGAGCCCTTTATCTCCCCAAGTCACAGAAGCACATAATTTGTAATTAGAGGAACCACAGAGATCATCTAGTCTAATCCATCCCTGACCAAGAATCCTCTCTAAAACATAATCAACAAGTAGAAATCCAACTTTTACTCAAAGACCTCCAGGGAGGGGGAGCCTGCCCACTTCTCCTGAGGCATAAGAAAGGCAAAATTCCACATTTATACAGATCTAATTGTTAGGAAGTGTTTCATGATATCAAACTTAAATCTGCTTTTTTGCAGCTTTTAATCATTACTCTTCTATATAATCCTCTGAAGTCATACAGAAAATGGCCAATCTCTAATTCATATGAAAACTCTTCAAACAAGAACTTTTAACATTCCTTTAATCTCCTGTTTCTCTTCTCCAGGCTGAACATCTCCAGTTCTTTCAACTAATCCCAATATGTCATGATCTTGAGATCCTCCACCATATTGGTTGTTCTCTGGAGTTTGTCAGTATCCTTATTAAAAATGTGATGCCTAAAATCATATAATGTCCAAGCTAGAAAGAACCTTAGACCACCTAGTGGAAACCCCTTTAGTTGACAAATAGGAAAACTGGGACACAAAGTGAGAAAGGATTTCTCCAAGTCACTTAGTGTGCTGGCAGCAAACAAGTGATTTGAGCTCATGTCTCTTGCCCATCAATGCTCTTCCCTATGTACAGCAGTGTTAGCCCCATCCAGGCTTCTTCCTCCAAAGCAAAAGGAGCACATTTCCTTTATTTACTGCATTACCATTTTGCTCTTTTACTATCTTTTTGGGAAGTGTTTGCAGTTTCCAACTTGTAAATCAGAATTCATCACAGCTTCCTGCTCTGTACTTAGTGCTGCTCGGACAGCTCCTGAGTCCTTTGTCCAATGTGCTCTTTTCCCAGAGTGGGTTTTTCTGAAGGGAAGTTTCTGAGAGCTCCTGAGGCTCCTTCATCAGAAAGGCTGTTCAGCCTAGGATCAGGTCCTTTAAAAAGCCCTCATTTTCTTCCCCTCCTCCAGCCATTGGCAGATTTTGAGCACTTTTCCCTGTTTGTTTGGTTTTTATTTGTTTGGTTTTAATCTCTAGATACTTAAAAAAAAATGTTCTGCAACCCTCAGCAGGAGGAAGACTTTATATTGGAGAATATCTTCCTGCCCCACAACACTCCACAGTCCTGATGACATTGCTAGAAGGCATCAGACTGTTTAGTCCTTGTTCAGGCACTTCCTCTTCTGAAGCCAGTGTTCGATAACTTCTTCGGAGACATGAGGTGTTATAACTGCATGCATTATAATTCAGGAAATGCAGTATAGTAAAACAAAAAAAAAACCTTCATTTTTAGGGGCTTCTAAATAAAAAAAATGATTGGGGAACATATTTTTTTTTCTTCTCAACCAATTGCTTAGTGTCTCAGCTCCAGTGCCTATGCACAGAACTCTAGAGTAACAAAGGTAATAGGATCATATAGGTTATGATCTATCTAAAGTCACTTGGAAAGAAAATAGATAAAAATTTTACCTAGGTTTTCTGACTCCTGAACCAGCATTCTTTCCCCTGTACCATATGATCTCTCTTAGCCATAGGTAGAATTCATATACATATATGTATATATTAAATATGTATATATGTACACACATATATAGTTATAGTGGTTATAGTTATCTAGATATGATTTCAGAAGTGTAAAGGAAGGTCATGCTAACACAAATATTTCCAACCCCACTAGCTGATACCTGAAATTATTTTGAGAGACAAAAATATTTCAATCCATACTTTAGAGATGATGTTGAAATGCAAATATCCTCAGGAGAGACAACACATTGACTTAAATTCCCATCTGGGGCAGCTGGGAGAGAGACCTTGAGGGCACTGAAAGAGAACTAGGGATTGGGGCTAAGTATACCAGGTGCCAAAAGGGGGTGGCCTTCGACTTGGAGTCACATATATTAGCTATACAAGCATGAACTAGTCACAATTTCTCTTCATCTCCATTTCCTCACCTATACTATGGGCATAATTATGAAAGCATAGATTTAGAGTCAGACCTCAGAAGTCATCTAGTCTTACCCTCTTCTTTAATAAATGAGGAAAATAAGACACAGAAAAATTAAGTGGCTTATCAAAACCTCACAGGGTTATTTTAAGGGAAATGATTTATTTATAAACCTTAAAGCAAGTTAGAGTGTAGGAATTAATGTTCCCAATACAAACGCAATTGAAGCCTGGTATTGCTTGTAAGGGCCTAAAATTCTAGCTAGTCTGTCTAAAATATCTAATGAGTGGACGCCAATAAAGTATAAGCTTTAGCAAGAGTTAGACTTTTAAGCATTTATTAAGGAAAAAAAGAATTTGGTGAAGAGAGAGAAAGGCCTAGATTCATCTATCTATTAAAGGGAGAGCGCATCTTTAGCTCCGCTCTCTACCAGAGTCCTGACAAAAGAGCGTGAGAGCACCAGCCTCGCCCCATCTTCCTCCCACCAGCAAAGGTCACTTCCTGACACGTCTTGCCCTCAAGTGCCTTCTCCTCATGGCGGGGCTTTCCTACAGTAAGCCTCCAGCAGGTGGCATCATTCTAATCATTACATGCTCATGGCTCTGGAGCTGGTGACAATGCTAATAGGAATTCTCACAAGCAGATGGCTTGTTGTAAGGTATAGTTCAAGACTGTTGTCAGTGGGGAGTATATGTAGAAATGACTAGTGCAAAACCAAAGTGAAACATTTTTTTTAAGCCTTAAAAATAAAAATGTTAAAGATCAGTTACTGGTTTACGTCAGGAATGGTAGTATATATATTGGGCGTTCCCTTCAGTGATGAAATCAGAGGTCTTCCCCCTACCAATATACACACAAGCATGTGCACACATATGCATACCAATATTATTATTGGAACCATAATAAGATATTTTTATAATAAAACTATATATTGTTTGTTTTTAACAAACTTGTGGAAGAGACAGGATGTTTCAGTGGAAAAGATCAGAAATCATGAGATCTCTGTTGAAATGCACAATCCAGGACTTTGATCAAGTACTTTAAAATGTTCCTGAGCTTCAATTTCCTCATCTGTAAAATGAAGATCCCAGAATTTTCATGCTCTTTATGCCATTTCCCCTGTATCATAAACTGGCCTCTCTGTCTTCAGCCTCCCTTCCTCTCTAGTCCATTCTTCACACAACTGTCAAAATAACCTTCCAAAGGTACAGTTCTGACCATGTCATCCCTCTGCTTAAAACCCTTCAATGACACCCAATTGCTTCTGGGACAAAATGGTTACTCCTCAGCCTGATATTTAAGACCCTCCACAATCTAGCTTGGTCTTACTTTCCAGTACGATTTCATAGTCTACACTGTTTCAAACAAACCAGACAGCTGACTGGTTTTATCCTGTCCTCTCCCACCTTAGCATATGCTCACAAGCTATCCCCCATGTCTGGAGCCCAAAAGTGCACTCCTCATCTCTCTCTGTCTCTGCTTTTAATGAATTAATGAATAAATGAATTAACATTTATTAGGTACTTACTATGTGCCAAACACTGTGCTAAGCCCTAGTGTTATAAATAGAAGAAAATGAGAGTTTGATCTCAAAGATCCCATACTCTAATTGGAAGATACAACACACATAAAATCCAGCTGCAGATCAGATGGCAAGGCTGTGGCGTCCTTTAGGGAGTATTATTAGCAAGATCAATGGCAGTATCCTGAGGTCACATCAGATGGATGCAGTAGCAGGCCAGATGCTGTAGCTAGTGGCAATGCATCTCATGAAAAGTATGGTAGTTAGTAATTCCCAGTTCATCAAAGTGGTATAAACAGACAACTCATTATCCTACTCTCCAAAGTGACTCTTCCAAACCTTTTCATCCCTCCTCAAACCTCCCATGGCTCTTCCTCCTCCCACCCTCTGAGCTGAGAACCTTATCTCATATTTTATAGAAAAAAATAAAAGCCATTCACCACTTACTCTCTTCTGGTTCTCTTCCTACCTATTTGACTACTCCTTCTCAGTCTTCTTTGCTGGATCATGCCTTCCAACCATAAATACTCTACAAGATTCTGTCCTAGTTCCTCTTCTCTTCTCCCTCTATAATACTTTATTGCTGATCTCATCAGCTCCCATAGATTTAATTACTATCTCTATGCTGATGATTCTCAAAATCTACTTCTCCAGTCCCATATTCTAACCTTGACTTCAATCTCACATTTCCAGCTGCTTCTCAGTCATCTCAAATTATATGCCCAGTAGACATCTTAAAATAAACATGTCAAAAATGGAACTCATCTTTTCCCTTAAACATATCCCACCACCATCTTCCCTATTTACTGTACAGGATAATACAATCCCAGGAGTCATCTTTGACTCCTCACTCTCAGCCCTTCATATCCAATTCATTGTCAGGGACTTTCAATTTCACCTTTCCAACATTTCTCAAATACACCCCCTTCTTTCTTCTGATACTGCCACTGCTTGCCACCACTCCAGTGCAGGCTCCCATTGCCTTTACTTTGGATGATTGTAATAGTCTAATGGCAGGTCAGCCTGCCTCAAGTCTCTCCCCACTCCTATCCATCCTCCATTCAGCCACAAAACATCTGACTATGCCACTCCACTACTCAATAAATTCCAGTGGCTCGCTATAACCTCTAGGATCAAATATAAATGTTCTGTTTTGGCATTCAAAGCTCTCCATAACATAGCCCTCTCCTATCTTAACAGTCTTTTACACCTTATTCCATGCTACCACACACTCTCTGATTCAGTGATATGGGCCTCCTGAATGTTCCATGAGCAAGATCTCAGGGTGACCTGTGTTCAGAGAAAGAAACACAAAACATAAAAGACAACCAGCCTGAGTTCTAGCCTCAAGCTCTTCAAAGACAGCAAATGTGTGTAGTTACCGCAGTTGCCTGAGGTAGGAAAGGATGAAAAACCCTTCTTAGCCCTCCATGGGTGTTTGAGTAGAAACTTCAAGGGTCCCAATCTACTCAGCAGTTAACTAAAAAGAAAAATTGCAAAAGCTGTGTCCCTTTTAAAAGTCTGTTGAGTAGGTAGCTCTTCCTACTCAGTGGCCAAACCTCTAGGGGAGAAAGGAACCAGTCAAAAGCCTCTGTTTATATAAGCCCTTCGGCAAGAGGCCAGAGCACATTTGTTATCAAAAGTGGTGAGATCATAGAACCACTGGCATGGGACATGTCTCATGCTTAGTTCCATGGAAAGTGCCCCATCCAAAAACCCCAGATCCATATGGGGCACCTCATTGGGAACAGGAGTCATGTTACCCACTCTCCATTCTGGGTCATATATCCAGGGCAGACTGAGAAGGGGGCCAGTATCTTAGGGAAAGGAGAATTGTTTCTGGGTCGGGAGAACCTGTACAGTATACCAATAAAGGAAGAAGCTCAAAAGCAAGCAGTAGCAGCATGGTTCAGATTCCAAGAGTATATAGTTCCAGCATTCAACCCAGCCTGCAAAGGAATAAGCAGGGCAGGAATCCTAGACCAAAGAGAAGCCTGAAGATCTGTCACTCAACCTATTCTTCTGTTGCTCAGACTCAAATCCATATCAGGAACTTTCAGAGCTCGAATCAGTGTCAACATTTAAATTTTGCTCCAAGGGGACAGCTAGGTGGCACAGTGGATAAAGCACTGACCCTGGATTCAGGAGGACCTGAGTTCAAATCTGACCTCAGACACTTGACACTAGCTGTGTGACCCTGGGCAAGTCACTTAACCCTCATTGGCCCACAAAAAATAAAAATAAATAAATAACAAAAAAATGGATTTTGCTCCAGATCTGATCACTTTGAAAGTTTGCAGGTCCCAAGTCTATTGCTGAGATCCTGAAAAAGGACCAGTCCAGACCTTCCCTTCAAAAGTATGCAGAGCCCAGTCCTGACAGTCAAAAATAAGTAAGCTGAAAGAATGAGCAAACCAAAAAGGAAACTCATCATAAAGAATTATTATGGTGATAGGGCAGCTCAAGACACAACCCCAAAAGAGAATGACTCCAAACAAAGCCACTGAGAAAAACACAGTTTGGATACAAATTCTACTGCAAGACAAAAACTAAGTTATTTAAAAAGAGTTTAAAAATTCTTATAAATGAAATGGGATGAGGAAAAAGGTGATAGCTATCAAAGAAAGAATTGGAAAGGGAATTTACAGCCTGGCACAGAAATCTTGTCCAAGTGGATAAAATATCAGCCCGGATTCAGGAGTACCTGAGTTCAAATCTGGCCTCAGACACTTGACACATACTAGATGTGTGACCCTGGGCAAGTCACTTAACCCTCATTGCCCCGAAAAAAAAATACTTTTCTAAGCAACAAATTCCCTGAAAATTAGAAAAGACCAAATAGAAGTTAATAACTCCAGGAAATAACAAAAAATATTCAAATAAAGTCAAAAGACTGACAAATGAGGCAAAGATGTAGGGTATCTCAGAGCAAAAACAATGACTTGGAAAACAGATCAAACAGGGGGAAAAACCCCCACAAAGTAAGAACCATTGGACTATCTAAATGGCATTTTTAAAAAAAAACTTAAAAACAACCTGTTTCAAGAAATCCCCCAACTGCCTAGACCTCTTAGAAGCAAAGGGAGAAGTATAAATAGAAAGAATCTGCCATTTACTTCCTGAAAGAAACCCCAATATGAAAACTCCCAAAAACATCATAGCCAAAATCCATGTCTCCCAGATCAAAGAAAAAATATTACAGGCAGAAAGAAACAATCCAAGTACTGAGGAACCACAGCCAGGATTACATATATTTAAAGCCACCACCATAGAGAAATAGAAAACTTGGAATATGATATTCCAAAAGGCAAAGGATATAGGTTTGGAGCCAAGAATAACTTACCCAGCAAAACTGAGTAATAATGTCAATCAAGAAGAATGTATTAAGCACTTACTATGTGCCAGTTACTGTGTTAAGTGCTGGGGGACAAAAAGATAGGCAAAAACAGGGCCTTTAACTTCAAGGAGTTCACATTCTAATGAGGAAGACAATATGACATCAACTCCGTCTATGAATGATATAAACCATGTAGATAGGATGTAATCTCAAGGAAGGCTGAAGCAGTGTTGAAAATGAGGAAAGGCCACTATGACAGAAGGTGGATTTGGAGCTGAGTTGTGAAGGAAGCCCCAAGCTCCAAGGCCCCTTCATGTTGTGTTGCTAGTTAGCATGCTCACCTGTTCACAACTTAAATTAGTGGTAATACTGGGAGAAAAGTAATAAGATATCATAGCTAACTAACCTCTGACTCCACTCTGATTTCTTGTTTGTTTGTTTAGTAGCCAATTCACCATAATTATTTGTTGATTATAATATTACTACTTCAGGCAATCCTGATAAAGTAATTGGTGGTGAAAGAGCTAGCTGTTGATTTAAGGTAGTAATTTCCCTGGCCTACTTGTTCTTTAAAAGTAGAGGCCCAGGGCAGCTAGGTGGATAGAGCTGGTGACCCTGGGCAAGTCACTTAACCCCAATTGCCTTACTAAAAAACAAAAAAGTAGAGACCCCCCCGATGCTTGGAGTTTTTGAGGTACTCAGTGAGGAGGTCAAGGGATAAAGCCCATTTGGTTGGCTCTTCCCTACCTCTAAGCACCAAGAGACTAAAATTAAGGGAAACAAAGCCCACACCTCTGCTTGGAGGTGAAACCAGCTGGCCTCATATACTAGTAGTTTCTGGAGAGGTGCCCCCTTAATCCTCCAAATCAGTGATATAAATGGAGGCTGAAAGGGGCCTGGACGCCTGCCTTAGGGCTAGCTGATTCTATAAACATTAATAAAGTCAGGCTTATACTTGATAAGCACATTAATCTAAGGGCAAATATTGTGGCAAAATAATATTGTTGCAGTCAGAGGATGCAGAAAGTGTTGATGAAGTAATTGACAGGCTTGTAAATTTTTCTCTGGTGAATTGAGTTTTGATGTGCAACTTTAGCAGCCAGCATTCACATGATTGATGAACACTAGGATACAGTATATTTCCAGGTCTCTAAAATGCTTTCTAATGAAGATTGATTTAACCCTTTTAAACTCTTAATAGGAATACTACATTTAGGTGAAAAAATAGTCACAAACAGTCATAGGCCATTTATTCCCAAATTACTGTTCATCTCAGTAGAATGCAAAGAAATGTCCTTCATATAGCTCAATTAACCACTATCCATGTCAAACACATTTATAAACTGCATTAGGTCAAGGCTATATCAGACCAAAACATTTGGGCATTATACTTAGTACAGAACAAAAACAACAACAACAAAACATTGTTTGCTTTATAAGAAAAAAATCGATTTGTTTTTTTCTTCTCAACCAATTGTTTAGTGTCTAAGCCTTAGACACAAACTTCTAAAGCAGAATGAGACCAAAGAAGTTAAATGTCATCCTGTCTCCAATCAGTATAGCTGGTATGGTGACCAAAGCCAATTAAGCATTGAACTAACTTGGGTTTTTTTGAGACTATCCCTCAAAGATAGTTTTGATGTCTGCATTACCCCCATTACCCTGAACAATAACATATACTACATATGCTATATAGTAATAGCAATATTGTTTTAAGAACAAAGTGATTAAGTCATTTTGAATATTATACACAAATTTAAAATTAAGGACATATCTGCATCCAGAGAAGGAGCTGATGAATAGAAGTATGTATAGAATAACTTGTGTGTGTATGTATATGTACATATACCTATTGGAGTCTAATTGTAGCCATCTCTAGGGCAGGATGGGAATAAGGGAAGAAAAAAATTTTGTTGTATATCTGGAGGGAATAGCAAGTTGAACATGGTAGATTTACAGTTTCATGTTCAAACATCATTTTATTTGTACTATTATGGAAATGCTCGTTTTGTTCTATTAAATGAAAAAAAAATAATTTTAATGTAAAAAATAACAATACCAATCAGCTATTTCCTGTAGTCTCTCTAAATGAAAAAAATCAAACCAGGGTAAGCAGATATATAGAACAAAGAAAGAGAGGAAGGGGACCTTCCATGTTTACTCTCCTGGGTTCCTCTAACCCATTTGCTCATGGCTTCAGAATTGCTAACAACACTAGTCTAATGGGATGATGGCTTTTAATTATGAATTTCTTTTTGCTTTAATTTCTCCTTCTTATCATTTAATGTCTGGGTAACTATCTTTGTGGCAGGATTATACAGATCCTAGAAATGGAACCTAAGGGGAGTATTTACGGCACCTTGGATCATGAGATTTTAACTTATGAAGAGACCATCCATTTACCTCATTTAGGAACCTGAAAGTTCAGAGAAGATAATGTAACTTGACCAAGAGCATACAGAAGTAAATAGGAGAGCAAGGATACAAACCAAGATTTTCTCATTTCAGACTGAGTGCTCTTACCACTATACCAGAGCTACCTCTGCTAGCTACAAACTGTTAAGAGCTAAAATTCTAGCTAAACTGTCTAAAATATCCAATGAGCGGTCGCCAATAAATTATAAGCTTTAGCAAGAGTTAGACTTTTAAGAATTTATTAAGGAGAATAAGAATTTGGTAAAGAGAGAGAGAAAGGCCTAGATTCCTATCTATTAAAGAGAGAGCACATTTCTAGCTCCGCTCTCCACCAGAGTCCAAAGGAAAGAGCCTGAGACCGAGCGCCAGTCTCTTCCTTCCTCCTCCCACTAGCCAGCGTCACTTCCTGATGCCAAAGAAAAGACTCCTGGTCTTGCCCTCAAAGACCTTCACTTCATGGGCGGAATTCTTCTACAGTAAGTCTCCAGCAGGTGGCATCATTCCAATCGTTACAAAACCAATAATTGAAATTCCATTATCAGAACCCCTCATTCCACAGCTAAAATGCAAACATCCTGGGAAAGTATAGTGACCTAAACTATTATTATTATTATTACTATTTATTATAATAATAGTGTAAATGATTGCTAGCAATTCCTTTCTTGAGAAAAGATGTTAACAGCAGAAAGAGTATTGGATATTTAAAGGATCTGTGAGAAAATAATTGTTAATAATGAATTTCTAGGATAAACCCAGATGTGTTAGTGTTATTTGCTCTCTCCCCTTCCCCAGAAACCAACCTGGGTTGAGCCTTCAGCTTAACAAAAGGAATGAAAGTTTATCCTTCTGATTGGCTAGGGGAAGAAGACAACCCCCAAGTCATGTCAATCAATAGAGCTGAATGATGCTAACCAATTAGCTTAGATCAATGTGTGATGACCTGCCTCTACCAGAAAGAAGATAAAGTCCCTGATAGCTCTTTTACTCTCTTAACATGCTCTCAATCAATCTCTCTCTCTCTCTCTCTCTCTCTCTCTCTCTCTCTCTCTCTCTCTCTCTCTCGCCCCCTTCCTGGGATTCTTACTTTTCAAGCCAGGTATATAATGGTGATACTAGTATATCCCACCCCAATTATTGACTTGGAAAACTGTCTTAACCAGCACTAGTAGGTGGAGTAAATACCTAAGGGGAGTGCTCTTGCTCAGCCACTGCTCCCACCCTTTTGGGGAGGAAGAATGGGGAGGGAGGCAATGAGGAGAGGAAAGGGAATAAATGCAAATACTACTCCTATTCCAACCTTGCTTTTTTTCCCCAACTTCTATCCTTCCTCCTCACTCCCCTCCCCAACCCAAAACACCAAGTTTCTTTTATCTAGGAGCGAGATAACCAACAGTCAAAAAGAAAGAAAAAAAGAAAAGAGTATAGGGGGAGGGGAACATAAAGAGCTGACCAGCACAGTTCATTGGATTTATAGTGGCCTGAGTTAAATATTTCTGAATGCAAAGGCAAGAAAGATGATTTTCCTGCTTAGACAATTAATATCACAATTGTCTTCTCAATTTATTCCCCACTGGGGTATTTACAGTAATATTAAGTTTAAAAAAATCAAATTTTGTTTTTATTAGATCTCTAAAAGATTCTAAATTTCCTTAGACATGTTTTTAAGAACTCTCATTTTTTTATTTGGTTATTGGAAAAGCTATTTAAAATTGTGTTAAGATCAGTTTTTTAGGAAACTTTCCAGCTGATTGTCAGTATCTGAAACACCTCAGAGACTTTAAAACCATACCTGAAATTCTCCAGCTGAGACTTTCTATCTGATCATCAGCATCCACACCTGAAAGACTCTCACTCTACAACTACACCCAGAGGACATCCCAAGAATCATCTGAGAAAAGACTTCTAAAGACTTAAATGGACATTTTCCTGTTTTCCTTTTCCCATTGCATACACTATTTGTAATGTCTACCTCCTAAAGGAGACTGCCCCCTTTAGTTTTTGTCAATGCATCACTCAAACTCTTTTCTCTCTTTCCATTCCCTTTACATTGTTACTTAATAGTATCTGTAAAGTGATTGCTTCATTTAAGGAAACCCTGTTTCTTAATGAAGCACAGCGGGGAGTCTGAGAGTAGTATTACCATGGGCCCCCTGCTGAGAGAGCATGGGTTAACCTTTCTAATGTTGATTCAGCATCTGAAAGTTACCTCACAACATGAGACCACCCTCAACCAATCAGCTTGAAGCAGTGGGTAAGGACTGACTCTTCCAGGGCAGGCAGGAAGTGCTGTTCTCTCTCTCAGTCTTTTACTGGAACCTCATGGTGGTGGCAGAAGAACCAGGCCAGGTTGAACTCTGATCTCTTCTCTAGGGTAGATAGGTTTTCCTATTCTTTCAGAGATGCTTGTTCTCTCTTTGCTAACCTCTAATACACTTTTTTTTTGGTGAGGCAATTGGGGTTAAGTGACTTGTCTAGGGTCACACAGCTAGTAATTGTTAAGTGTCTGAGGCTAGATTTGAACTCAGGTCTTCCTGAATCCAGAGCCGGTGCTCTATCTACCGTGCCACCTAGCTGCCCCTAATATACTTTAATAAATGCTTAATGCCTAAACTGTTTCTGAAACTTCTAATTTATAAGTAAATCCTAGCTAGCTTTCCCTACACTGGGGACAGGTAAGGTGACCACACACTTAGTTTTACCTGGCACAGCAAGAAAGATGATTTTCCTGCTTAGATACCAGAAAGTGGTAGCTTCTTTCACCACTCAGCACTGTAGCACCCCATCACCTTCAAGCACTGCACCAGTCATACCAGCCTTGCAGCAGCAATCAGATGTTCCTCTGAGCCCCTCTGAATGAAAGAACCAGGGCAAATCTATGCATCATTGTCTCCCTATGTTCCTAAGATGGAGGCTGTACCCAACACAACAAACTCAGCCTCCTCCTCCTCATCCTTCTTAGATCTGTCTTTCTCCAGAACTAACTAGAAACAATCCCAGACAATTTAACACAGCTGTCTCTGATTGGTGGATTCTGGGATGGCCACCTAGGTGGCCAACATTGACATAAATCTAGAATAGCATGCCAGGATGTGCAGGAGCCTGAATGGTAAATTTTCTTTGTGAGCATTAAGACCTCAGAAATCAGCAATAGCAAAAAATCAGGGCTTGATTTATTATTTTTTGATTGTCTGGGCAAGAGGTGTCAAACTGTTGCCTTCCTGTTGTGACCCAGAAAAATTCCCAGTGCTGGTGGAACCAGATTAAAATGTAATTGGGAAATACTTAACAAACGAAGTAAAACTACAATAGAACATAGATCACATGAATATGTGGCTTTCTAAGTCAATATGTGCCTACAGGGATCATTATGTATGATTTAGTGGTCCCAATTCTATTTGAGTTTGACATGTTGGTTCAGAATGAAGAAAATGTTAATAATGCAGATTAAATTTAAAAGTATTTGTGCATACATTTCTCCCCAGAGAGCCTGGTCATTAAACATTTACCAGCACGCTCTTCTTTTGCTCCATAAACACTGCTTCAGCTCCGAAGAAGGCTCAGGGAATAAAGTCATCACCAAAATGGAGTTCTAGTGACGGTAGACTGATGGTGATGATGAAGAAGATGATGATGACAATGATGATGAAGAAGAAATAATATTAATAATGGGAATGAAAACATTTCTATATTACTTTAAGGTCTGCAAAGTACCTTCTATTCATGATCTCAATTGAGCTTCACAACACTTCTGGATGGCAGTTAAGGCAGCCTAGACAGGGATATACTAGTTTTTCCCCTGATGTCATTGAGACAGACTCAAAAACTGGTTCAAAGACTAGAAACCTAGGTCAGAATCACAAATCTGAGAAGTTGAAGGGACCTCAGCAGTCCGGTGGTACAACCCATACATACCCAAAAGAAATCCCTACTCTTAAATACCCAACAACTGGTGTCTAATCTATCTGTTTGAAGACCTCCAAGGAGAGCAGACCTGCCACCTCTCAAAGTAACTCATTATACTTTGGGGTATGTCTAAGGGTGAGGAAATTTTGTTCAGTTTTATTTTTCCCTAACATCAAGGTTAACTTGGCCTCTTTGTAACTTTCACCCTCTTCTCCTGGCTCTTCCCCTTGTGGCCAAACAAAACAAATCTAATCTTTCTTCAATATGAAGACCTTTCAATCTATGAAGATAGTGATCATGTCCCCCCAATTCTTCTCCAGGTTAAACGTGTTCTAGACATTGGACTGGCTTTATGTCTAGAAAGAGTAGGCATCTCTCGATGTGGCAAGATTTCACAGATGCTGGAATGTATCCCCTGACTAAAAAAGAAAGAAAAAAATACTTCCTACACCTTGGATAATCAGATTTTAGATTATGAAGAGGCCATCCATTGGCCTTATTTAACATTTAAGGAACTTGAAAGCCTAGAGAAGATAATGTAGATTAACCAAAAACACATACAAACAAATAGGAGAGCAAAGATTGCAGGATTTTTTAACTCCAGGCTGAGTGCTCTTGTCACTATACCAGAGCTACCTCTGCTAGCTACAAACCAATAATTGAAATTCCATTATCAGAACCCACCATTCCACAGCTAAAATGCATATGCCCCTGGTAAAGGATGCATTCACCTAAAATCTTATTATTAACAATATTAAATAAATAATAATGTCATTATTATTAATAATAATTTAAACCATTGCTTTATCACCTTTCTCAAGAATAGATGTTAATGACCCCAGCAAGCTGATCAACTATATTTCTCCATGGTCATAGTGTCCCCCTCAGGGCCAGAGCATCCCTAACTGGACCCAGGCCTACCAGGCTGCTACTACAGAATGAAAGACCTCTTTGTAATGTTGTTTTGTCCAAGGTCAAGTTTTCATGGAACTAACTAATAATTTGGGTGGGATATGCCAGTATATCTCTTAAATTTCTAGCCTCCTCTTTCTATACTGTACATCACCTCTTTCAAATATCCACCCCCTTCTTGCCTCTATAAAATTATCATCTTCTATTTTGTTTGGGGAGTTGAAATTAGACTTCTTCTCCCAGCCATACCCCTATGGCTGACTGATTAAGGAGCATGCCATAAACCTGTTTTTCCCTGAGAGTTGAAGTCTAGGCTTCTTCTTCTGGCCATACCTCTTTATGCCAAATAATAAAAACTTTTACTTAAATTTTGATTGGATCGTGTGGGCAAGCAATTCTTTGAAAGAGGAACATGTTCAGAACCAATCTAGTAGTAACAGTTCCAAAAGGAACAGAGTTGAATGAAGGGTCAGAAGGGGAAGTAATCTCTGTTGATCTTGAGCACTTAGACTTAATTTGGCCAGTAAAGTGTGAAGATGTTATAAATATTATTGTCTTACTTCTGGAAACATCATGTCTTCTAACAAAAAATCTTAAACCTGAACTTAATGAACACACACACATGCACACACACACACACACACACAGAGGTAAAGGGACATTTTTATATACTTAGCAGAAAAGAAAAAAGATTATATATGAAACTGAGAATGGGACAGAATATTATAATGGGGTTTGGTTAATGATGCTATCATTGTTTCCTGTGCTTCTACTTTTCAGTTTTACCTCGGGTGGACCATTGTGTGTGAGATTAATTTATGTTATAGGGAGGTATAATGGAAATTCCTTGTCTAAGAAACTCAACCATTAGGAATCCCAGACATGAGGATTTTCACTTCTATCCCTAATGAATCTGTTAATATGAGACAGAATTTATTGTGTACACTATTCAGAAAAGGTACAATTAAAAAGGAGTGAAAAGCTGCAAATAATTGCTGACGAGCCATTAGCAATTTTAACACAGAAGTAATAGATGTCTAATAAACAGTCTCTCTTTTCAGCACTTGAGTAGGGCCTATGTAATTAGCAAACTTGCAGCTGGCAGACTGTGGTAAAAAAGATTACTTGTTAAGGTCATTGAATCTCCATTTCTTTACCTCAAAAACAGCTTTAGCAACAACTGCTTCAAAAGAGATTGTATAGATTCTCTAAAAATTATGAAGACATTAGGTGGAGGGAGGGGAGATAGGCAAGGAGAGCCAAGTAGGAAAAATCTAAATATTCTAAAAGTATTTTGCAAAGATCTCAGAAACATGTATCAATAACTTAAAGAGATTTTTGTAAGCCCATCAAATCTTATCTCTCATTTTCATTAATTATCTTCCCTTTCTATTCTAAACTTTTATTCTTTGATTCATTTGGACCCTATACTTATTTCTTCTTTCTTTAGTCTCTATATTTCTCATGAAATAAAACTTCTGAAATACCTATTTTGAGTTCCCTCTTATAAATAGTTTCTATGTCATTGCTGTTTAGAATTTGCCCCCTTCTCTTTTTTCTGATGTTCCTCACTCTTAGAAGTACCAATGCTGGGGCGGCTAGGTGGTGCAGTGGATAAAGCACTGGCCCTGGATTCAGGAGTACCTGAGTTCAAGTCCGGCCTCAGACATTTAACATTTACTAGCTTGTGTGACCCTGGGCAAGTCACTTAACCCCAATTGCCTCACTAAAAAAAAAAAAAAAAAGAAGTACCAATGCCTGCAAGATATAGAGAAGATAGAAGTATTGCCCCATGTGAGAAAATTAGAGGTAGCTTGGTGGCACAGCAGTTATAGTGCTGGACCTGGACTCAGGAAGTCTCGAGTTAAAATCCTGCTTCGGATGTTTACTAGCTGTGTGGCCCTGGACAAGTTATTTATCCTCTCTTTGCCTCAGCTGCTTCATTGATAAAATAGGAAGCACTTTGCAAACCTTCAAGAGATCTAAAATTACTAGCTATTCTTATTAGTTCATCACTACTATCCATTTTTCCTCCCCGCTATCCATTTATCATGAAATCCCCTCTCTAGATCCATGCCCTCCCACTTTCTGGATATCACTTGTCCTCAGAACCTCTGATTCCCCTTCTCTTGAGGGTAAATGCTATCTATGGAAGCTCAACATTTTGTCAGATGTAGTTGTCTTTCTAAGCACCAAATCCCTTAAGGTTATACTTCATTTTTTTGTGGGGCAATGAGGGTTAAGTGACTTGCCCAGGGTCACACAGCTTGTAAGTGTCAAGTATCTGAAGCTGGATTTGAACTCAGGTCCTCCTGAGACTACTGAATTGATATTTCCTCTTGTTTCCCCCTCTTTCAATCCCTCCCTTTGCTACATTGCCAGTTCTACTGAAGCCCCTGTTCTTCAGAAGTTATTTTCCCCTCACTGTTTACTATTAATTTGATCAGGGTACATCATACACTCCATTCTCTCTTCTTCCTCTCCCCTCCTTTTTTCTATAACTTCTCATTCTGTAGTATAGACACACACACACACACACACACACACACACACACAGACTCATTTGTAGGCAGGATGTTTTAAGGCTTAGTCCATAATGTTTCAGGTCTGTCCCTCCAGTCTCTTCTACTTATTTTCCACTTATGCTCTTATCCCCTTGTGTACTTTTACAAAGAAAGCTCTTAATGGTCCCTCTGTTGTTTTCTTGTTGTAATTTTTAAGCTATTCTATAGGCAAATTCTCTTTCTGGTTCCCCTCCCCCTTTTTTGGTGGTGGTGGTGGGTGATTTATTTGTTACTTATACCCTCCTTGGTAGCTATATTTATTTACATTTCTCATATTTCTTTTGTCTAGGTGTTTGCAAAGCAAAGCTTCAAATAGGAATTGCTTCAAATGCCCCTACTTGATTGAAGATCCATCTTTTTTGTTGATTAGGCCCAGGTTTGCAGGGTAAGTCATCTTGGGCTGCATCTTGAGTTACTTTGCTGTCTAGCATACTCTTTTCTCTGGTTCCTGTTGATTGTAGAATGGTCCTGAATTATATGAATTTCTTTTCTTTATATTTGAAGGTCTTTCCTCTAATCAGTTGCAAAATGTATTGTTTATTACTGGAATTGTTCTGTTTAACCACAATATGTCTTGGAATTTGCTGCATAAGATTTTTTTTCTGGAAGCAATCTATAAAATCTTTCAACTGGCACTTTGCTTTCTGTGTTTAATAATTGTTATTTTGGAGAGATACGAGAGAATATAAGGATCAGAAAAAAATGTCATCTTTCCTCTTGCTGGCCACATTACCTGGAAGCAATCTCATCAAATTTTTAGCTATTATTCCAACATTACTGATGATGCTCAAATCATCCTAGTTATATGCATGTTGTCTTTTCTATTAAATTGTCAGCTTCTTGGGAGAAGAAACTGTATTTTACCTTTCTTTGTATCCCCAGCATTTAGCACAGTGCCTAAATAGTAGGTGCTTATTGGATGCATGTTAACTTCATTGAATGAGTGGAGAAAGTGATAAGAGTGGGGGAAAATACATCAGCGACCACAGATCAAGAAAAAATAAATGAGAGTGGCCAAAGACTAGTAAATTGACCAAAATATTCATGCCCTTATATCATGAATACCTTTTTTATAAAGAGTTGGCAGACATTGGATAAGCTGAGCACCAATAACATCCTCCAAAAAAAAAATAAAACCCCACCACCCTAATATGTTTTAACAGACAATAAATACTTGTTGTTGATGTAGCAGTTATTCCTGGACCAGATGTCTGATGGTCAGGCAACTGATTTGTCTGGGACAAGCTCAGAATAAGTTAAAAAGAGGAAGAAGAATATCAGTGATAAAAAGATATGGCATACAGTTGATATATCTCAATCCTGAACTATTGAAACACATAGTAGACAGTAAAAAATAGGAAATGGTTTTAGAAGTTTAACCAATGTAAACTGATTCACAATTAATGCCACAAGATCACAAAAATTCCAGAAGATATTTTAGGCAGCAAATATGTGACTTACTTGCCAGACATCTTCAAAAGGCAACATTGGGTTATAATATAATCCACCTGTAAGGTTTTATGCTTTATTTTATTTTGCATAAAATGGGCATTTATTACAACTAATGTAAGCAATAAGACAATGGTCACAGCCTAAATATTGGTCACAATCACAAAGCTTATTCCAGTTAAGCACATGCAAATACATGAAAGTGTGAATCTTGAAGACATGTTTAAATGAATGTGAAAATAGTACTGAAACTGAATTATAACAGTTTTAAAAAAATAAGTCCCACTATTGTCATTTTGCCTCATGCAGCTAACATTGTTACATGAAAGGTATAGATCATGAATATTTTATAACTAGGAGGTGGCATGAAAGGAATGTCATAAACCAGTGGTACTTCATTTTAAAAGTATAGGGAAATTTTAGCTTAACACCAAGACTGGAGCAAACTTAGTCATGTGATACTTTGTGAACTCAGCCACATTTATGTTGAGATAGCAATAATACTAAGCAAATCAAGATTTTAACTCGCAATATCCCATTTAAGAAGATGTTTTCCTTAGCTCGTGGAGAAATGAGGTAAATAGTGGCAGTATAATGTATTTGGTGGCATAAAAATAATCCATTTAAGTTGTAAAATTATGCTTAGAAAAATCTTACATAGAAAATCAGAAAATGTCTTCAAACATTTTCTTATTGTGCATAATATGCTCATATTGGAGTATAGTATCTTTGGTCCAAATTCCTGTTTTCAGCAAATGGTCAATGTAAAATAAGATTATTCTGATTAAAGTCGCCTGAATTTCCTTTAATGTAATATCCTCTCAGTCTCATAAATGTACATTTTTTCAAAAGGCTATCAATTTAATATATGTAAATATCTCAATAATTATCTTTGGTATACATATTTGTGTTTAAGTTTCAGTCATAATGTTAAAATTTAAATCATTTTGGTATGTAAAATCAATCAATTTTTCTCATTCCCATAGGTACAGAAATGTAACAGCAGTCTTTGGTTACATAAAACAATACTGAAGCATGATTATATTTACTTTAAGTAAGTGTAACTCCCTTTTAGTTGAATGCAGTTATACCAACAAGTGTGCTTCCTGATTGTTATTTTATGTGTATATTCATAATTATCACATGCAAATAAAATTAATGGAAAACTGACATAGTTCAATCTTTAAGAATTCTAAAAAGGTATCCCATCTACATCAACATCCCATCTGCATTAACATGTAAGTCCCTGGGGCAGCTAGGTGGCACAGTGGATAGAGCATCGGCTCTGGAGTCAGGAGTACCTGAGTTCAAATCCGGCCTCAGACACTTAACACTTACTAGCTGTGTGACCCTGGGCAAGTCACTTAACCCCAATTGCCTCACTAAAAAAAACAAAAAAACATGTAAGTCCCTTTTTTAAAAAAATGATTAATACTTTTTATTCCCTTTTGGAAAAGTGGAGTGTTTTTTATGTAGGCCTGAATGAAGGTACTTAGCAAAACAGTAATGTTGACAAACAATATCTTACACCCTTAGCTAAATGTTGACATGAAGGGAGTAAACATCTACAGTATGTGAGACCACATGACGTCATCAATATGGGAAATGGCTTATGTCAATTCAATTGCTTTAAGAACACTGCATGGGTTTTCAGCTTCCTCATGTAGCATAGCTGCTTGTCAAATGGCTTCACATATATTTTTCTGGGATGTTCCTTAAACTTCTCTTCTTCAAAGAAATTCATCCAGAATAAAATAAGCTTCCTTAAAATTAAAGATGACATCAAGTTCACACACACTGCCAAAATCTTTGTCAAGTAGTTCAATGCAGCAATGAATTATTTCTGGGGTGATTAGTTCATTGTCCTGATCTTCAATAATGCAGCAGAAATACAGGCTAGCATATCTTTTGTAGACAATCTTCACATATTGCCATTCCAGAAAAATTGCCCATTTTGGCTAAAACTGTTTGAACAAGTTATCTTGTGTTTTTTTTTTCATTCCTTTGTCCAATAGCAAGAAATACCATTTCTAAAGTAAGAACTTTCCCTGATGACTAAAAAGCAACATGAACTGCATTGTGGCTGCCAACACATCGTCCTGAGGACATTTAAACATGAAAATGAAAAAATTATGAAAAAAATGGAAATTATTTGTAAAAATCATTATAATACCAGAGTTATAGATGTGATTAGAGAGGAGGTAGAAAGATGGGAATAAATGGGAATAAAGATAGAAAAAGCAACCATATTGCACCAAATATAAATATAAATAAAGAAGAGCCATAGTAGAGGCACCACAATGGTGTAGATATTGAGAAATCAATATTCAAGATACCCGAAGGAGGGGAAAGGCAACTAGGTTGCACAGAGCAGAGAATAAAGCACTAGGCCTGAAGTCAGGAAGACTCATGTTCCTGAGTTCAAATTCGGCCTCAGACACTCACTAGCTGTGTGACTCTGGGCAAGTTCCTTAACTGTTTGCCTAGTTCCACATCTGTAAAATAAGCTAAAGAAGGAAATGGTAAACCACTCCAGTATTTTTGCTAAGAGAATCACAAATGGAGTCATGAAGAGTCAGACTCGACTAATAACAAAAGAAGAAGGGGAAAATACTAAAGATGTAGGAAAAAAGATTAGATCATATTTAATAATGAAAAAAGTGATTGAGAGAATATTAATAACTAGTATCACATATCTGTTCTTATTTTTAAACTAAATTTCCTTTTTTGTATGAATTTAATAATCAATATAAAATATGTCAGTATAAATCAATCTTTTCAACACAAAAAGGAATTTTTTAAAAGTTTGTCTAAGAAACCATGAGTTTCTGTTTTGTAGTTTATTTTTTTAAAATAGTGTAGTAAGAAAACTCTTGTATTTCTTTATGACTCTCTGTGAATTTTTTTTTGTGCTTTGCAAAATATTTTATTGATGTTCCTTTTTATATCTACCACTGCTCCTTAATCTATTGATGCCAAACTTTACCCTCACCAAAAAGAAATCTTTCTTTGTAATATATTATGTATGATCCAGTAAAACATGTCATCATATTGGCCATAAATAAGAATGCTTTTCTTGGTCTGCATCTCAAGTTCATTCCTTCCTTTCTGTCAAGAGGTTGGAAGTATATTTCATCATCAGTCTTTTGAATTCATGATTGTTTGCTGCTTTACCAGACTTTGGGGATTTTTCAAAGTTTTTCACCCATTGGTGTTGTCATGTCATGTTGCCTTGGCCCTGCTTATTTAATTCTGTAGCAGTTCCTACAAGTCTTCCCATTTTTCTGAATGTTACAGTCACAATTTATTATGGTACAATACTTTTCCATTATAGTCATATACCATGATTTATTTAGCCATTCCCCAACTGATGGGCCTCTATTTGGTTTACAATTCTTTGCTAGTACAGAAATTGTGCTGCTATAAATATTCTTGCATATATTTGACCTTTTCTTCTACCCTTGAACTCTTTGGGATATATGTCTAACAGTAGTAGCTCTGGATTAAAGGAGACATATGGTTTAGTAACTTGTTGGGTAGTTCCCAATTATTTTCCAGTACCAATTTACAGATTCACCACCAATGCATTAATATGCTTATTTTCCCACAACCCCTCTAACAGTAATAATTTTACTCTTCTGTTCTCATCTTCTGATAGGTATATGATAGAACTTTAAAGTTATTTCAACTTAAATCTCTGTAATAATTAGTGGTTCAGAATTATTTCAAATGTTTAACATTAATATTTTGTTTTGTTCATCATTTAAGACTAGACTTCATATCCTTTGATCATTCATCTACTGTGGAATAGCCATTTTCATATATTTGTATCCATTCTTTATATACCTTTGATATGAGACTTTTGTCAAAGAAATTTGCCATGAATATTCTTCCTCAATTAACTGTTTCCTTTATAATTCTAGCCTCATTTATCTTGTATGTTTAAAAATCAATTGTATATAACCAAAACTTTAAATGTAATAACTTCTCGCCCTTTTTAGGTTAGAATTATCTATCTGTAGTTATGAAAGATATTCTCTTCCCTTCTCTAATTTATTTATAATTTGATCATATATGTTTACATTATATATCCATTTGGTGTTTGATGTGGCATATGGTGTAAGATGTTTGTTGAAACCTAATTTATACCAACCTGCTTTCTAATTTTGTCAAATAGATTCCTATGCCAAATGGTTGGTAACCTTGGGTTTATCCAACATAATACTAATATTTCATTACTTTGGAGTTTTGTTTGCCAACTCTCCCATCTGTGGTAGCTCTAATCTTCGATCTCTCCTTATCTACTTATTCTTTTTCTGACACTCATGTGTCCCCCATCATTACAAAACCCTTACTTGAGCCAATCATCCCCACTATCATCTTCTTGGATTGACTCCTTGAAAAAGCTTTCCATAATAAGTGTTTCTACTTACTTTCTTGACACTCTCTTCTTAACCCTCTGAAATCAAACTTTTAGCCTCATGATTCATTTGAAACTACCACCTCCAAAATTTCTTGGTTCCCATCCTTCTAGATCTCTCTATTGAAACTGACACTGTTGATTGTCTTCTAGTCCTAAATACACTCTCCTCTCTAGGTCTTCATGACATTGCTCTCTCCTTGTTCTCCTCCTACCTAACTTATTGTTCATCATTATCTCTCACTGAATCCTCATTCTTGTCATGCATGTATTATGGAAAGGGGACTGTATAATCAAAAGAGAAAAGTATAGAAAGAGGCCAGTAAAGATATGAGACATCCTGGCTTATCCCATGTAAAATGACTAATTCATTCAAAGACATAACTTTGAATGAAACATTACATCAACATAGCTCATCTCATATCAGCAACTGCCTTTTGATTGTCTTAAAACTGTCCAGCAAGGATGTCAAAGTCAACAAATCCAAAATAAAATTCACCTTTCTTCCCCCCATACCTTCCATTCTTCCAAATTTCCCAATTATTATCAAGGATACTACCTTCCTAGTTTCACAATCTATGTCATCCTTGACTCCTTACTTTCTCCCAGATTCTTACCCCAAATATTCATTGCTTTACCAAATCTTGTTGTTCCTACCTTTATAATATCTCTTGTATAGGTACCCTTCTATCTATGCACAAAAAGCTTCCACCCAAGTTCAAGTCTTTATCATCCTTTGCCTGGACTGTTATAATTGGTCTTATATAAATAGTCTCTCTGCCTCAAGTTTTGCCCTACTCCAACCCATCCTCGACTCAGTTACCAAATTGGTTTTCCTAAAATGTCTGCCTGCACATGTCATCCTCTTGCTCAAATTACAATAGCTCACTATTACAGGAAAAAATATCAAATTCTATATAGTATAGCTCTTCACCACATGGCCACTTCCTCCCTTTCTATTCTTACATTTTCCTCCATGCACTCTTCACCAGCAATGCTGACCAACTTGCTGACTCTGGTACATGTCACTCCATCTGCCAAATCTGTGCCTTTTCACCAGCTGTACTCCATTCTTTCTTTCCTCACCTCTACCTCTGAGTTTCCCAGGTGGCTTTCAAGAATCACCTTAAACCCTCCCTTCCTTAGGAGGTCTTTTCTTCTTCCCTCATCTGATAATGCCTCTACAACTGGAAGATAGTATGTCAGAAACTAGGCATAGACCAACCTATTACACCTTATACTAAAATAAGGTCAAAATGGGTACATGATTTAGACATAAAAGGTGATACCGTGGGTAAATTAGGTGAGGAACAAATACTTTACCTGTCAGTCCTTAGGAAAGTAGAACAGTTTATGACCAAACAAGAGATAGATAATATAATGAAATGCAAAATGGGTGATTTGATTACATTAAATTAAAAAGGTTTTGTACAAACAGAAGCAATGCATCCAAAATCAGAAGGGAGGCAGAAAGCTGGGAAACAATTTTTATAGCCCGTATTTCTGATAAAGGCCTCATTTCTAAAATATATCAGGAACTAAATCAAATTTAAAAGAATCTAAGTCATTCCCCAATTGAGAAATGGTCAAAGGATATAAACAGGCAGTTTTCTGATGAAAAAATCAAAGCTATCTATTGCCATTTGGAAAAATGCTCTAAATCACCATTGATTAGAGAAATGCAAATTAAAACAACTCTGAGGTACCACCTGACACCTATCAGATTGGCTAATATGACAAAAAAGGAAAATAATAAATGTTGGAGAAGCTGTGGAAAAATTGGAACACTATTGCATTGTTGGTGGAGCTGTGAACTGATCCAGCCACTCTGGAGAGCAATTTGGAACTATGCCCAAAGGGCTATAAAGCTGTACATACCCTTTGACCCAGCAATACCACTATTAAGTCTTTTCCCCAAAGAGATCATAAAAAAGGGAAAAGGAGCAATATGTACAAAAATATTTATAGCTGCTCTTTTTGTGGTGGCAAGGAATTGGAAATTGAGAGGTTGCCCATCAATTGGGGAATGGCTGAACAAGTTTGGTATATGAATGTAATGGAATACTATTGTGCTGTAAGAAATGATGTGCAAGCAGATTTCAGAGAAACCTGGAAGGACTTGCATGAACTGATGCTGAGTGATATGAGCAGAACCAGGAGAACATTGTACACAGTATCAACAACATTTTGTGTTGAACAACTGTGATAGATTTGACTCTTCTCAGCAATACAGTGGTCCAAGGTAGTTTCAAAGGATTCATGATGGAAAATGCTCTCCAGATCCAGAAAAAAAAAATGAACTGTGGAATCTAGTTGCATATTGAACCATACTATTTCTATTGTTTTTGTTGTAGTTTTTCTTTTTTGAAGCTTTTCCTTTTTGCTCTGATTCTTCTTTTGCAGCATGACTAATGCAGAAATATGTTTAATGTAATTGTACATATATAACCTATATCAGATTACTTGCTGTCCTGGGGAGGTGTGAGGGAGGGAAAGGAGGGAGAAAAATTTGAAACTAGAAATCTTATAAAAGCAAATGTTAAAAACTATCTCTACATGTAACTGGAAAATAATAGAATACTTCTATAGAAAATAAAATTGTTGCCATAGATCTAGGGGCAGTAGATAAGGCATATAGATAAATAAGCAACTGGGTTAGAGAAGGAACAAATAGGATATATTTCTTTGGCTGAAGGATATTCATTATGGAGCTTCCCAAGGGCTGATGTTACTAAATATTTGATTTATTATCTGAAATGAGACATACATCAAACTCTGGAAGATCATTTCCAATTTAATTCAATAAGTAATCATGAAATTCCTAAAAGCATTGTGCTAGATACTAAAGAAGATCAAAAGTTTAGGTGGCGTGATGATTAAAATCTAATGTGTGTGTCCTTACCTGCCCCCCCACCCCAGTGTGGGGGGGGGAAACTAGCTAGGAATTACTTATAAATTAGGAGCTTCAGCAACAGTTTAGGCTTTTAAGCATTTATTAAAGTATATTAGAAGTTAGTAAAGAGAGAGAGAGAGCACGTCTCTGAAAGAATGGAAAATCCCCATCTCCGATCTACGCCTGGTGAGAAAGAAAAACAGTTCCTCCACCTATCTGCTCAAGCTTCCAAAAGAGTCCCACTCAGTTCCCCCATAAGAACCCCATCTAACAGGAAGAGGGGTGGTTCCCACACACAGCTCCAAGCTAATTGCCTGGACACATTCAAGTCCATTGATTGACATGACTTTAAGGCAGTCTATGAATAGAAGCAACTTCCAGGACGCCAATCTGACCTTGGAAACCTCAGAAAGGTCACCTCATGCTTTCTTGGTTCTCACAGTAGAGCAGTGGATAAAGCAACGGCCCTGGATTCAGGAAGACCTGAATTCAAATCCGGCCTCAGACATTTGACACTTAGTAGCTGTGTGACCCTGGGCAAGTCACTTAACCCTCATTGCCCCTGCCCCAACAAGACAAATTAGTCAAAAAAAAAGTTTAAATAAGACTGCTCCTGCCTTCATGGAGTTTAGAGCCTAGCATGGTCATCCATACACACATACATATATGTGTGTATATGCATATGTGGCTGTATATGTGTGTATATATGTATATGTAGATAGATGGAGATAGATAGATAGATAGATAGATAGTTGTTTAGTCTTTCAGTAGTATCTGACTCTTCATGACCCCATTTGAGGCTTTCATAGCAAAAATACTGGAGTAGTCTGTTATTTCTTTCTCTAACTCATTTTACATATAAAGAAATTGAAGTAAACAGGATTAAGTGACTTGTCCAGGGTAACACAGCTGGTGTCTGAGCATAGATTCAAACTCAGATGTGTGGTAAAAAACGAAAGTTTTAGCTGAATCATTTGAGAGTTGAGCGCATGCTACTGAAGTGGCTTTTGAAGGACCTCCCTTTTGGGGTGGAGTCCGTGACGAATTTCTGGCACGCCACCTTAAAACTGAGGGTGGGATGGAAATTCGGTCTCTCTGGCTTTTCAGCTTAGCCGTGGCAGTGCACACATTTGGTATTTGGTTCTGGGTCTCGGCCGGGCAGGCAGTTTGGGATTTGGTGAGTTTTATAAAGGAATATAGACTAATCTTAGATCTAAGATTATTCATTTGTATTTCTATTTTCCTATTTCCCTAATTGGTATCACCTTTTGTTGTCTAATTAATTCTGAAACAATAAAAACTAATCCCTCACTGATTAAACCTCAGAGGCTTCTTTTTCTTAGTGGTCTGGGAGATATATAAGGGAAAAGTTAAAAGTGTGAGTTTAATGCTCCTATATCCAATTTTAAATCTCACAGATGTCAGGCACAGCATTCTATCCACTATGCCACTTAGCTGACATATAAATACATACATACTTTTAGATAGATAGACAGACATACATATATACACACATACATGCATATACATATGTGTGTATACACACACATTAAAATTTAGAGAAAACTCCATGAAAGTGAGTATACAGATAGACAGTAATCCTCTCCTGAGGCAATGAAGTAGATATTTAAGGTGGGAGTAGAGTAGAAGATAACTGAGAGGGTAAACATGTCTCCCTAGAGGTAGCTAGGTAGCACAGGGGATAGAGCACTGAGCCTGCAGTCAGAAAGATCTGAGTTCAAATTTGAATTCAGACACTTACTAGCTATGTGAACTTGGATAAGGCATAACCTCTGCTTCAGTTTCCTCAACTGTAAAATGCAATTAATAAAAGCACCAAACAACCAGGGTTGTTGGGGATCAAATGATATAACTGTAAAGTGCTTAGCACAGTGCCTGCACATAGTAGCCAGCACTTAATAAATGCTTCTTCACTTACCTTCGCCCTCACTCGAAAGACTGTAGGTCACTGCTATCCAAGAATCAAAAGGAGGAGAATGAACTGGGACTGATCTAAGGTGATGGGTTTTGTCTAAGTGTAGAAAGCCATTATTCAGGAATTCAGAACTGAAGTTGCTTATCAGAAACTTGAGTTTTCATTCTGGAGGCTTGTTCACTTGGTTCCTGACTCAGGCTGAAGCACAGTGCCCTACAGGTATACACAGAGAAGAAAGGTGACTGGTGGGATGAAAGGAAGCTTCTTAGAGGAGGCATCATTTGAGTAGGGTTTTACAGGCTTTAAATTCCTATAGGAATTCGACAAGCAGAGAGGGGGAAGGAAGAGCATCCCAACCTTCCAGTTTTTCATTGGAGATGAAAGGTATAGCAGATTTCAAAAACTAGAATACTGTCAATCTCAGAATAATGCAGCTAATCCCTCTTTTCAGATTTATGGACACTCTATGCTTAACTCTCGAACAATCTCAAAAGTAGCTCTTCATAGAATATAAACAGCTTAAACATCAAAAATAAGCTAAATGAATGAACAGATTCAAATGAGAAACAATAAAAACCAAGAAACCAGATAGAAACATCAAAAACTAAGAGTACTTCTTTTATCCATACCTATCCAGTCAATTGCATGCCTTTTGGATATGTGTTTTGAGGGTAGAATCATCAATTCATGGATGTTTCTTGCTGTGTCTTTTGATAACACCCATACGTAGCTAATTAAGCAGATATACTCCAAGAAGCAGACTCCCTCCCACTTCCCTACCCCCATATGCATGAGACTTGTGAAATGAGAAAAAAAAAGGGAGCTGCTTCTTTATTAGAAGAATCATACATAGGAGCATTGAAGACATTTATAAAATGATCCTGGTGCTTTGGTACAAGGGGCCAGTGAGACAAATAGGTGTCAATTAGACAAGACAGAGCTGCTAAGTCACATTTCTACTATTTTTGTGTTTTTTTTCCTTTTTTGAGGTGTTTCCCTTTTGTTCTGATTCTTCTTTCACAACATGACTAATGAAGAAATATGTTTAATGTGATTGTACATATATAACCTATATCAGATTGTTTCTGCCTTGGGTGTTAAGGCTAAAATTCTAGCTAAACTGTCTAAAATATCTAATGAGTGGTCGCCAATAAATTATAAGCTTTAGCAAGAGTTAGACTATTAAGCATTTATTAAGGAGAATAAGAATTTGGTAAAGAGAGAAGAAAAGGCCTATATTCCTATCTATTAAAGGGAGAGTGCATTTCTAGCTCCCTTCTCCACCAGCGTCCCCAGGAAAAGAGAGCGAGACAGAGCGCCCGGCTCCCCCTTCCTCCTCCCACTAGCAAATGTCACTTCCTGACGCTAAAGAAAAGCTGCATGGCCTTGCCCTCAAAGACCTTCCTTTCATGGCAGAGCTTTTCTACAGTAAGTCTCCAGCAGGTGGCATCATTCCAATCATTACATGGGGAAGGAGGGAAGGGAGGGAGGGAGAAAAAATTTGGAACTCAAAATCTTATAAAAACAAATGTTGAAAACTATCTTTATATGTAACTGAGAAAAAATACTATTAATATTTGTGGGAAATTAAATAAAAATAGATTTAGAGAGAGATGGAAAGTCACACATGGACTTGGAAAGAAGGCTATCCTGCACCTGCCCCAGGAGGGAAAGAGGAAGTGTTGGACAGAGGCAGAGACACTGAGTAGCATAGCTACCTGGGGAAAAAGTCTTTTCTATGTTTTTGCTGCCCTTTGTAGGAAGGAGCTGGTGGAAGATTGTAGTGGAGGGGAGTTCAGATGAAAAGTGTCAGCTCACACAGAGATAGCTTTAATATACTTTATTGCCACTCACAAGGGGAGAAGAATACCTGCTAGTAGGGCCAGTCTCAGTGAGTAATCTCCCGGGGGGGGGGGGGGAGGGGAGGAAGTGTAACCAGACTTCAGTTGAAAGTCCAGTGCCCTTCATGTATCAAAATAGCAACAATATACTCTTTCTATCCATATGTGTGTGTGTATGTGTGTATATAAACTATAGAGAGTTCATATCTCATTTCAGACAAAGAGCCAGTGTGATATGAATAGGTGACTGTTCTATTATCTACAGGACCAATAAAACCCATCCCCTAGTCCCAGTCCTCCGTCATCCAAAAAAACCTCTTCCATCTGAGGTACATAAAAGTAGGGAAAGAATAATTGAACTGGCACCAGATAGATTGTAGCTCACAGTGGATCATGTTCAGGATTGTGACTGTACCTATCACACAGAGAGAAGAATTTGGAAGGTACGTCAGAAATACTCATCAGGTGTTCCTGAAACTGAATGACAGATCCATCTGCTGAAGTTAGCTACTAATGCCAAACCACCTCAGTATCTTTGCTAAGAAAACCCAAGGGGCAGCTAGGTAGCGCAGTGGATAGAGTGCTGGCCCTGGAGTCAGGAATACCTGAGTTCAAATCTGGCCTCAGACATTTGACACCTACTAGCTGTGTGACCCTGGGCAAGTCACTTAACCCCAATTGCCTCACCAAAAAAAACCAACACCCAAATGGGATCAGAAATCACTGAAACAACTCAGCAACAACAATGGCCGCTGCATTGCTACTGCTTGAGTCAGGCACAGGAAAGAGTTCAGTTTTGTTGACTCTGCAAAAAATATATCTGGGCAGGTGGATAGGGGATTGGGGTAGGTAGAGGGACACAAACACAAGACAGTCCCTGCGAAAAGCATGAAAACCTTTACGGTGCTGCCAGGTTCTGGTTGATTTCACCATATAGATGATGGCCAGGGTTAAAGGTCAAGTAGAAAATTAAATGGGTCAATAGGAAGGATGCATCTCAATGCATCTGTATCCAGTATCCACTGTTACCTAGGGAAATAAAACAAGGAACAGTGTAGGCCAGAGTCTAAGGTTCTTCTCCCATTAGCCCACATCTCTTCTAGATGTAGTCACTTACTTTTCACTCAGTCTATAGGTAGACTATCTGTTGGGTATGACCAATAATACCCCGCCCCCCGACTGCCTCCAAGCTGTGTAGCCTAAAATCTTGACAGGGCCTCACTACCACCTGCTGGCTGCTACTAGATCACTTCTGTGACCATTGTTCAGACTAGTTGTTTAGTCTTTTTTTTTTTTTTTTGGTGAGGCAATTGGGGTTAAGTAACTTGCCCTGGGTCACACAGCTAGTAAGTGTTAAGTGTCTGAGGCCAGATTTGAACTCAGATACTCCTGACTCCAGGGCCCATGCTCTATCCACTGCATCATCTAGCTGCCCCTTAGTTGTTTCGTCTCAATTGATTTCCTGAGCTTTAAACTGGCTCTCCTACAGAACAAGTCTTGGGCAGGGTGAATGTAAAAGATGGTTAGTCTGTCACTGACTATTACAACTTAGCTGGCAGGGATCAATGCATCCAAGTTCCTTTTATCAACTTGACTAGTGGAACCTGTGGAGTGCATCATCTTCTTGCTCCATATGACTTCAGTAGAGAAAAAGATGACTCTGGGGTGTTACATGTTAAGCCTTTGGGTTACGTGCTACCAGTTGTAATCTAGTGGTGCCTTTCCCTCTACTCCCTGATACTGGGACAGCTAACATCTGAGATAGCAGAGACTCAACCTTGAGGGGAATATGGAGGTATTCAAAGGGTAGACTGGCTGAGCCAAGTGGTTTCTCTAGTCAGAAAGAAATTATCCATTGTCACTGGCATCTAAGACTTGTTTCAAGCATCCATTCTATTTTTCTACTAATGTCCACTGCCTAAGGGTGTGTGGAGGGCATGGAACACCCATCTTATGCCCTAATTTGGGGCCCATTGTTGAATATGGGCTACAGTAATGGAGTTCTCTTGTCACTAGAAATATGGTCAAGATAGCCAAGGCAAAGGGCAAATGCTCTTTTCAAGAGCTCTAATGGTTGCTTTTGCATGAGAGTGGGTAAGAGGTGTGACCACCCTGAACTCTGTAGGGATATTGACTTCTGTCAAGATATACCATAGACCAGTCCCAGTGTCATGGTAGAGAGCCCCTGTAATCTACTTGCCAAGATCTGGACAACTATACTTCCCAGGGCCACTCCCCTAGCCATCCCCTTTCTACACAACAATGACATTGGCAGGAAGTATAACTAGCCCTTGATTGCTCAGCTTCTTTGATGAGGTAGAGATTTCTCTGGTGGGTCCAATCCTGCATAAGGTATTCCTGTCCATCATGGATTTGGATATGGATCCATTGTGATACTAAGATGATTTGGAAGGTAGAGAGAGGCTTGATTAGTCATGTCATTCCATTTGGATTTCTCTGGTGTTCCCTTTGGTGGACAGATACATGAATAATGAATGTATAAGCCCATTTTTTTTCCCTTCTGGGTTTCATTCGTTGTTATTTCGCTGCTATCAAGGCTCACAGGGATTCTCCTATACTGACTTGGACTTGGTTTTCTAATTAGTTTACTGCCATTAATTGGATCAGACAACTAGGCTGTTGGCCATAGCTCCAGAGTTAGTGTAGATGAATACTTTTTTTGAGTGCTTGGTTTGAGGGTGAGGAGCATTGCTCATAGCTTTGCCTCCTGGGCTGACTGATCATTTCCTTGAATGATTAGTTCCTATGAACTTTACCTTCAGACAACTTGATCACTACTTCATTCTACTGGATTTATCATTTTTAATGTGATAGGCTGTATCAGCAAACTAGGCTTCTGCATCCTCTGGGAATTTGAACAGACAAGGGTCCCAAATTGGTGGGTTAGCTTTGGGTACATCTTCTCCAGTACCTTGGGTTAGCCACCAACTTGTGCAGTTTACTCATCAGGTTTCACTCAACTTTGAATGTACCATTCCGATTTTATAATTGATGTCTTCTGAGCTTAACCCACTTTGTGGGTCTTGGTCTCAGCCAGAATTCATTGCAGAATAGGGATCTCAGGCTTCAATGTAATAGGAAATATCCCTGGTCAATCTCTGTCTCAATTATGGCCTAGTAGCTAAGGAGATGCAAATGACCATTACCTATATAAATGTGCAGGTGTAGAATCTGAGAGACCTATGGGTCCTGGCTACATCTTTCTGCCAAGGGCTTATCTGCTGCCACTGGAGTGATATGTTAGTCAATAAACATTCTCCACCCTCCAGAGGGAAAGGGGACCCAGGGACAAGAAGGGATTGCTGAGGTTTGAGTTCCAGGGCTGTTGAGTTTGACAAATCAAGAGGTTCCTGGGATACGATGGAAAAGTCCAGAGGAGTGCAGCCATTTAGGAAATGAGCACCATGACATTGGTGAATGACAGGTATACAAGTTGAAGGGCCTGCTGGATGCCTGCTGGGTAGCTTTCAGTGTAGTTTATTGTAGTTCCATTCAAACCATGCAGCATGTTCCAGCCACAACTTAGAGGGGCTATATAACGACTCCTAAATGGGATAAGGTACTGCTATTAGCCATTAGCCCAGAGTCAGAGACAATGGTAGCCAGCAGCCAGGTTATTAAGTTATCCTTGGGGTAGAACAGTATTGGGGCGGTGTACTCCTTGCTAAGTAGTAAAAAGCCAGTTGGGCTTATTCCCTCTCCCTAAGGGGAATAGAGTAGTTACTGACCAGATTTACCACAGCTTTTCCATATACACTGTGTTCTAATAAGTCATTATGTCTGGAATAGAAAGGACAATCATGTCCAAAACTTGGATTGGCCCTCAGTAGGCTGTAGTTAGTTGCCAAGTACCTCTGAAGAGTAATTATACTCAATTGTTGAACTGAGAGATGGCCCCAAGTATGACCTAACTCTAATAGTTTTTGTATTAAGGCAGTGATCCCTTTCTCTGTGCCTAGAATTCTATATTGCTTGAGTTGGATCACCTTGACGGAAGAAGGCAATTGACATGATCATAAGTTGCTATATGCCCCATCGTTGATGGGAAGAGATAGGCAATGGTGGTGGACTGTGTCCAGCCAACATGTTAGTTTGCCCCTGCAAGGTAACTCAGGTGTATGCCTATAAATTCTTCAGCGATTACCAGTACAGTCCACTTGATGGGCTGGAAAACCCACTACAATGGTGAAAACCACTTGGATGCCCCTTAAGGTAGGGAACAAAGCTACCCAAAGGAATTCTCCTGTGAATATTCCATATGGACATTCTGGTGCTAGTCACTTAGAGGCTCCAGTACATATGAGACCCAAATAATTGCTCCACTTGGACATTCTTTAGTGACAGGCATATGGGTCTCTGATCTGGGACTATACCCCACCCCGATTCCTGTTTACCCATTCTGAAGGCATTGAGGTCTGGCATCTGGGGAGTCAGTCTTACACCTTGGTAGGAGGTGGAGGCAGCAGAGCTGGGGGCTGGAGTTTCAGTACACCAGAGAGCACAAACCCTTGTCATACTTTTCCTCTAACATGCTTGATGTTCTCCTATGATCTATTCTCCAAGTTATCTGCCTCCCCCACCCTGGGTCCTCCTCATGCCAATCTTCCACTTAACCCACATTTCCTGTCTAATCAGCTGGATTCCACAGGGGCTCCCTGTATCAAGATTTCCTCAGAAGCACAACTCCCTAGCCCCCTCTTCTAATCCTTGTATCTAATTTCTATACTACAGAAGATGCTCTGGGATCTTAAATATATCTTCCCTAGAGTACTCCCAGATTAGGCAGCTTTGATCATGACTTTTTTTTTTCCCAAGGCAATGAGTGTTTAAGCGACCTGCCCAGGATCACACGGCTAGTGTCAAGTGTCTGAGGCCCGATTTGAACTCAGGTTCTCCTAAATCCAGGGCTGGTGCTTTATCCACTGCGCCACCTAGCTGCCGTGATCATATGACCTTTTAAGAAAGCATTTCAGGGAAGTTCTGCTCACCAATCTGTTTTGTGCTTTTCCATTGTCAGTGGTCTCTTAAAAGAGCCTTGATAAACACATTGCCCCAGGGCTTGAATGCTCCACATAGTACCCTCCTGGCCGGATTCTACCCCCGGTATCCACAGATGATGTTTTGACTCCCTATGCCAATCCAGAAACTTGGAAAAAAAAATTTTATTGTTGCATTTCCCAATAAGTATTCAGTCTGGTGCCCTGCCATTATCCATGGAACAAAGAATATTAAAATAAAAGGCTAAAAAAAAAATAGAAGGAAATGTAAGGTCTCTTACAGCAAAAAGAACTGTTGTTTGTCCTTCTTTTAAGAAAATCAATGACATCATAGGGTGATGTCTTAATGTATGTGAATGGGCACAGAACTGTCAACCTCATTCTTCCAGTCATTGAAGTCCAGCGACAAGATAGATGGCAAGACCAGTGATGGTCTAGGATGCAGTGAGTGGCCTTGGTGTCTTTGATGTCTGAACAAACTCTAAGTGCTCTTCAGCACCTGCTTCAGCCGCCTTCATGACCATTGGTACAAATTGTTCTTGGCGACCATTCCGCTAGGGAGTTTTCACAGGCTTGGGGTAGACATCCCCGTAACTCACTGATGGGTTTGAGCAAGCCCATCAGTTACCTTCAACCTGGTTCAGCCCCACTACTGAGATGGTTTGCCGGGGTGTGGCCACTGCACATGCCATCGCTTCTTGGAACAAGTGAAAATTGAATGCCAGATAGAAATCAAAGGTGGATGAGCAGCCCTGAAAAGGGCTCAGCAAACCCTCATACTAGAGATGCTAGTCTTCCTTGAACACCCCAACATCCCCTTCCCCCCATAAAAACCTACCTGGAAAATGGGGAGATAATTTAAGATACACTGGATTAACTGAAAGCTATAGTCCCCTTCCCCCACCAAAAAAAAAAAAAAGGTTCTAAAACTATTTCAAGAAACTTTAAAAGAAAACTGACCAAATCTCTTAGAAGGCAGCAAAGTGAAAAGGAAGCCAACAGTCACCTTCTGTAAGGAATCCCAAAATGAATACTCCCAGAAACATTAAAAAAAAAAAATCCAGACCTTCCAGGTCAAAAGAACTAAATTACTGAAAGCTGCCATAAAGAATTTAAATACAAGGAGCCATGGTTAGTATCATGATTTAGCAGTCACAACTATATAATGGGGTAGAGAGCTCAGAATAGCTAATACCAGAAGGGAAAAGATGTAGGATGAAAAGCAATAACAAGGGGGCAGCTAGATGGCACAGTGGATAGAGGACTGGTCCTGGATTCGAGGTGCTGGGTTCAAATCCGGCCTCAGACACTTGACACTTACTAGCTGTGTGACCCTGGGCAAGTCACTTAACCCTCATTGTCCCATCCAAAAAAGTTTTTTAAAAAAGCAAAAACAACGTATCTGCCAAAACTGAGTATAACCTTACAGGATCAACAATTGGCCTTTAATAGAAGAGAGAATTTTAAGCATCCCTAATAAAAAGACCAGACCTACACTGGAACTCTGAGGTTCAAACACAGGAGTTAAGAGAAACACAATTATAAGGGACCAGAACAAGGATAAATTGTTTATGTGTCCCTACTGAATCTCATCAGCACCAGAAGTCAGGAGTCTAAACAGACAAAAGACCAGGGAACAGTCTCGATTGTCTTATAAGGGAAAAGGAGGGGAAGAGGAAGGTTAGGAAATATTATCTCATATAATCAACGCATGCAAGTAAAAGTCTATACAAATAAGGAAGAAGGAATAGAAGGAGCAGATCACACTGGAACCTCACTCTCATTTAAAATGATCAGAGGGAAGAATACATGTATAAACAGGGCTGGGTACAGAAATAGTTCACTCAGAAAAATAAAAGATAGGTGTAATAAAAGGGAAGGGAAATTAAGGGAGAGATGAGTTCAAAGCAAAACAAACTCTTAAAAATATACAAAAATACTTATAGCTTTTTGTAGTGGCAAAAAGTCAGAAACTGAGGGGGTACCCATCAATTGGGGAAGTTAACAAGTGTACAAATGTGATGGAATAGTAAACCACAAAGAGGATGATTTCAGAAAAACTTGGGAAGATGTGTACAATGTAAACACTGAAGAGACAAGTGAGTGGAACCACAATTTATACAATGACAATATTGTAAAGACGTTACAAAGACTTTTAAAGATTTCATAACTCTGATAAGCATAATGACCCAGCACAATTCCTGAGAATTCAAGATGAAATATGCTACACAACATCTAGACCTCAGTGTATCGTAAAACATTAATATTTTAGACATGATCAAAGAGGCAATTTATTTTACTTGACTACGATTCTAACAGTTTAGTTTTTCTCAACTGGGGGTTCGGCAGGTAGTGAAGGTGGATTTTGGCTGAATTTTTAAAATTCTGATTATCAGTATCTCAGGTTTCATTGTGATGGATAGTGCCCTTGTCAGTTTATCCCAATCAGCTGGCTAATGATATTTAGGGATTCAGATGATCCCCACCTGTTCTCCCACATCAATTGTTTCTGATAGATACCTCATGCTACTCTAATTTTCAGTTGACACTGTTCAAATTTTTTTTCTCATCAAATCATTGAGTTTCATTGCCCCCTTTTATTTTTAAGGGTGTCTAGTATTTGAGTCCTATTTTCCATGTTCTGTTCAAAGAGCTTCTCTAAGTTTTTCTTGAATTCTCATTTTATTTTTACCTCTTACTTGAATTTTTCCCTGTTGTGGCAATCTTCTCTTTTCTCCAAAGCTCAGTTTGTACTTAGGGAATTACTCTCTAGCTATCTTCATGCCAAAGCCACCAAGCATATAACCATTTCCCAACTCTCTTTGCTTTAGCTCTGGGAACAAATCAAATACACATGACCACTCCTGGAAAGGATGTGTAAATCAACTGCCTTATGACTCCACTCACCATCCCTGTGACTCCCACATCTGAAACACCCTTCCCCTGGTCACCACTCTGGTTTTCTTTATTTGTTTCAGATGTACTTAAGTTCTCATGTCACCATCTTTACCAGAATATCTTATGATACTTTAAGTAACCTTTGAAGGATTTGGTTATTAAATGTAACATTCTAAAAGATGTTAATAGCAAATTAGTTTTTTCTGCCACTCAGATCAAATTAAGTGGCCTAACAATCACCCACCAATGGGGCCTTGGGAAGGGGGAAGGAAGGGTGGGAGAAAAATTTGGAACAAAACATATCTTTACATATAATTAAGAAAAATTTTAAATTAAAAACAATTAAATAAAGGATAAATGAAACCTAAAGATATTTATGCAAACTAAAGAACCAAGTTTGACTATTTCATGTGCTCACAACAAAGTGACATTTTATTATTCAATCTTCATGGCCTGTATTTATTTATAGCTGTGGTACATTTACAAATATCAGAAGAAGAAAAAAAACCTTAAGTCTCAGTACCATTACCAGTAACTATAATAAACTAATTTGAGGCAGGGCATGAGAGAGAGAACTATGAAAACAAACAAGCATACCCCCCAAATACCAGAATTAGAATGAAGATATGAGAATAGTGCCAAGAAAATGAATCAGTCAGAATCCTGACACTTACTAAACCTATCCAACCATGAGAAATTTGCTCTCATTAGCCTCAGTTTCCTCAACTATAGAATGGTAATAATGCTTATTACCCCGCATGCTCCACAGGATTGTTGCAAGGAAATTATACTGTAAACACTGAATGAAGTACCATAGAAATTTGTTTTCACTATTATTGATGTTAGCTGACCTCAGAAACGAAAGTAATTCTGATAACTGGAGATTATAGCAGAGACGGCATTCCTCCTATGGACGACCAATGGAGATTTTGATTCCTCAAGTAACAACATTTATCAGATTTTTCTTGGTTATTATAATTAGTGTTTAATTCACCAAATAAAAACAAGGATAATTTGCTGAAAGTATCATTGTTAAAGAGCCTATAGGAAAATTCTTCCCATGTAGTAAGTTATGTATTTTTATCTCGCTATACATGTGATTATATGGCTAAAGAAAAGGTAAACAACCTATGGAAGGGGTCAGTGAGTACTTTCAATAGTACATCACTATCCTGTATTCTCTTTGAGAAAACCCCTTTCCTCTTTTATGTACTTTTTCCCCCTTGTCCTTTGCCTATGTTCTAGCTATGTTCTGGCATGTACAGCCTTGATGGTGATGCTTAGAACTGACTCCTAGACCAAAAGTGCCCTACTGATTTACACTACCACTTATCACCATACTTCAATAAGCATCAACCTAATATCTAACTACTGACTTTATGACCACACACTACTAGAGAAATCCCATGTATAATATATACCTTGGGTAAAACAAATTTTCAGTTTACTGTGCGAAGTGAGATTTTTTTTAATTGTGAGAAAAATTAATATTGCAACTCGGAGCCACATGAGACTTATTGATCAAATACAGTAGCTAGATACAATCTTTGCAAATAATGATGTATTAGAAGGCATGAAAAATGTTTCCACACAATCATGTGTTTGCTGTCAATAAGGGGACTCTATAACCTTTTATAAACAATAGCTTAGAATTTTGTAGTTCTAATGATCGAACATTTTAAATAGCAGCACAAATTTCTCCTTTAAAAAGAAGTGAGAAAAGCTGCAAACATTACTATAGAAAACAAATTCTCTATGCTATGCATCTAAAAAGTCTATTTGGGGAAGGACATTATGATAAGAAAACTCTACTACTTGTACTAAATATATGAAACTATACTAAGTGTAGTATACCAGTAGTAGCAGGCTACTACTTATATTAAATATTGTAGCAAATGTCTAAATAAGTTGCCTGGAATTTTAAGATGTCTTAAAATAGACATGTGAAAATTTCTATTTTACCAACATATTCAGAAAACCAACATTCAAAACCGTACAGAATGCAAAACCATTTAATGTTGAAAAAATAACAAGACTACACATAAGCACACACATGTGTGTGCACAAACACACAACTTGAATTTCTTGCCCCACATCCTACAGTCTCAAAATTTAATACTGTAAACATACATTACTGAACAAACTGGAGCATCGTGGTAATGGCTCAGCTGCCTTAATAACAAGTTGTACTGTAACAATTTTTGAAAGCTACCAGATCAGTGAGAAGTCAAATAGGTTTTCTCCCTTGATCATTTCTGAAAGCAAACTAATTGTTTTAAAGAGATGAATGTCCAAGCTTGGTTTCTTATAGACATACACAAAAGTTTATCTGCCACAATCAGGAGCTATTGGGCAGATATATGTTTGTCCTAGTTCTTGGCAAGGTCCTACATGTTTGCAATCAATTTTGTTTTTAAAGGAAGAGAAAAACAAATCAAAACAGAAACAAAAATAAGGAAAGAAAAAGATTAAAGCAAAGCTTCGAGTGCTGATTGTGAATCCTCCACATCTGTACAAGGTGGGATAAACCACTCTTCCTGAATAAACCAGTTTTATGTTCATGGCTGCTTTTCAAATGCAAAAACCAAGTAAATACCTAAAAAGAAAAAAGAAAAACATATTTAAGGATTGGTATCTTGCTCCATAATGAAAATAAAAAGAACAACTGTAGTACATAGTATAAGGTTTGGTAAAAATTCCTGTTCTCAGGATAGCCTATTTCAGTTCATACTTAAATGGATAAATGATCACCAATTGCAAAATTTGTGTACACACTATAATCTACAGTAACATTAGTTCAATAATTTAATTGCTCTAAAAGACACAAGATGTCTAAAACTGCACTGATAGGGACAACTAATTTCTGAAAGAAATTAAATATTTTGGTCCTAACTATTTTGGTCAAACACAGAGTTAATATGCTTCAGAGGCACTTCATCTTAGCTTAAAGCAGTACATAAAGAATTCTTTAAATGTACTCCCACTCTTTTGGTACTCCAAATCCACGAAACAAGATTTGTTTTCATGGACAGGAGACCACTTTTGCTTTTTCTTCATATTCTTTTTTTTTTTTTTTAGTGAGGCAATTGGGGTTAATTGACTTGCCCAGGGTCACACAGCTAGTAAGTGTTAAGTGTCTGAGGTCAGATTTGAACTCAGGTACTCCTGACTCCAGGGCCGGTGCTCTATCCACTGCGCCATCTAGCTGCCCCCTTTTTCTTCATATTCTTAAAGAACATGGTGCCTGGCACATATACAGTACTGTTTGTTGACTGATTAACTGGAGTATGTTATTAAAAGAGTGTTGGTTTAGGTGCAAGTTAAGGCTAAAGAATCAATAGTTTCACACTGAAGGAAGGAACTAAATATGAGTCTTAGGCTAGATCTATAAACTTGAAAATATAGTAAATCACACAAAATCAATCTTATAAACAACAGTTTATAGTTTCAGGGGCCCTGGTTTTATTACAAAGCCCTCACTGATGTCAGTGGAAGAAAAGGCTACATATAATTAGATCACAGACACAGTTCAATCTCCATCCATACATATGTGCCTTTACTTGGGATGGTTATGTGTTGAGGGAAAGTGAGGGTGGGAATGGGAAGGGGATGGACAATGAAAATGAATGAGGAGAGGTTCAGATGTATGGAGGCTGCCTGGTATTCAGGAAATTTAACAAATACATGCACAATAATAGAGTGTAATTTATCTCTACAAATTCTCATCAGTAAGTGAATTTATCAGATCTAAACACTAAAAGATGCTGTTATACGTTCACATTGATGCTACTTACTTGTAGCTTCCCATTCAGATTTACTTAAGGTCCCCTAAATTTAAATTCAAAAAGAGAGAAGAAAGAGTTATAAAGTTCAATATAAAACCATACAGCTTTCCACAAATTTGATGTCTAAACTTGTAAACTTTTTAAACATTATACAATACCTAAGATAAAAACTGCAGGTCTAGGTTTAACCACCAGTACAAACTGATACTACAAATTTTGAAGGGTAACTATGAGTATTGTCTATACAATCTCAAAAGTCTGAGTTTAATTTTAACATTTAATAGCTTAGAAATTTAGTAGTACATACACTTAATAATAAAAAATTTAAAGTACCTCTTCAATTACAACCAAACTTTTAACTAATATATAAAATGTATTAGTATAATTAGTGATAGTAATAGTAATCTATTTATGAAAAAATAATGAATTTATTTTAAACTACGTTCATAAATCCAATACTGGATACAAATCCTTAATCTAACACCCTCCTCTTTTTCTGAGAGAAAATAGAGAAAGGGTCACAAGGAATAGCTTAAAAAAAAAAAAGTCAAAGAACAGTGAAGTGTTCAAAGCCTCCTAAAGAAATGCCATGGACAGATCTGGATTAATTTTTATATTTCAACACAGTATTTGTTTTAACTAATGCCTAACAAATATTTTCTTTAAGGAAATACTTACCAAAGGTAATCTAACTTGACTATTTTTCATATATTTTGCAGCATGTTCATAATCGTCCAAATTTCCAGAGGCAAGCTTAGAATTCTCATTTGCTGGATATGGCTAAGAAAGTAAATTAAACTCTTGAGTTTCCTGATACCAATAAGACTATAATTCAGAATTTAGTTAGATCAATCCTTAAAATATATCATTAAGATAAAGTCAAGAAACATTACACAGTCTCTTAGGAGTAAAATGGTAACTTACTTTAAACATATAAAAGAAAAATTATGAGAGAAACTATGACAAAGAAGAAACAATCTTGACTTGCACTCAGAAAACCCAAGTTCTAACAACTATGAAATCACATTCAACTTGATCCTGCAAAAGACACTTACTTTTAGGAATCTCAGTTTCCTCAATTGTAAAAACAAAAACTGCTACTACTTGTACTATTTTACTTCATAGGATTGTTTGAGGTAAATGCTCACAAATAAATTTACAAAAATGTAAAGCACTACCAAAAGATAAGCAGTCAAAGAATGTGAACAGTTTTTTTAAAGAACCACATGAAAAACTGTTTCAAATCACTCAAAGAAATACAAACTAAAACAACACTGAGGTAAGATTTTATACTCATTAAAGGATAAGAAAAGCAGAATTAGTTAATACTGAGGGAGCAGAACACAATGATGACTGTCTCTAGTGTTAGTGAAGCTGTTCAAAACAAACACACACTTATTAAGTGCTTACTATGTACCTGGGACTATATTAAGTGCTAGGAATATGAAAATAAATAAGAAAAAGACAACCCCTGTTCTGAAGGATCTTACAATATAATAAGGGAAAAGAACACACAAAAGGAAGCTGAAAAGGATGAAGGGAGGAGGGGAAAGGTATCTGGTGTAGGGGCATAAATAATTGACTGGGCTTTTGAGCCTTAATAACAGCTTTTCAAGGGGTTGTTATTTTTTGTGTAGTTTTTTGTTTGTTTTTGTTTTGTTTTGGGGAGGTGTTGTCCTGCTCTCTGGCCAATCAGGGAAGAAAGATCCTAAGGGTATTTTTTTGTGTGAGGCAATTGGGGTTAAATGACTTGCCCAGGGTCACACAGCTAGTAAGTGTCAAGTGTCTGAGGCCGGATTTGAACTCAGGACCTCCTGAATCCAGGGCTGGTGCTTTATCCACTGCACCACCTAGCTGCCCAAGGGTATTTTTTTAAACTCACATTTCAATATGACCTAATCTGACTAGTTCTGCAAATGAAGTCATACCACTTGATCTAATGGGTATATACCCAGGAAGATCAACTATAGACATCATGTGTACATACATAACACATTATCACTCTAGAAGTCTGCAAATAAGAGACATTGAGATGACAAAGTTTTGAGCACAATCCATTTATTAGCAAAGCTTGCAATTGCCAATAAATGGGATCCCAGGCTCCTCAGTGACCAAGGACACACCTGACAATCAAGGCAGTTCCTTTGCAGTAAAACAACACAATCTATTATTAGCACTGGGGGCATTATTGAGTTACAACTGGCTACATTCAGGGAACTAGGATTTTGTACAAGTTGGGGATTTCTGCACAACTTGGAATATCTGACAATAGCTCTTCATGAGATACATTTGCCCTATACCTTAAGTAAGTTTTTTCCTAAAAGTAGATGGTAACTTACACAAGAGTGAAACAGGGAACTAAAGTTGCAAGCCTAAGGAGTTAAAGCTTGATTACACCACAATGAAATAAAGTAATATACAAAATTTTAACATCGCAACATAAACACACATAAAATGTAATACAATATTAATAGCAATACTTCTAGTAAAAGACTGGAAATACATTCTAAGCTCACAATGATGGCAGAATGGCTGAATAAATTGTGATTTATGAAATATAACTTATATGTAAAAAATAAATCTGAAGAGAAGACATAGGAAAACATTTTATGAACGATAAAAACAAAGAACAAAAACAATGACAAAAATCATATAAATGAAAGTAACACTAAATCAAAAAGGACTATATGTGAACTACTATGATTAAGAAATTAAGATTAAGTATTTGCATAAAGCATTACAGTAATAGTGATTTAAATATATTATCTCATATGATTCATGGTGATGATAGCATAAATATTAACTTTTTACAATTTTACTTTTTTCTGAGCCTCAGTCTGCCTCACCATAGGACTTTGGCAAAATCACATTGCTAGTTGGCAACTGGCACAGCCCAAACTAGAATCCAGTTAAATGCTCTTTTTCTATTACACAATGCTAAGAAAGGAAGGGGATGGCTAAATGGTACAGTGGAAAGAGCAATGGGCATGGAGTCAGGAAGACCCGAATTCAAATTTAGTCTTAGCCATTTTACTAGCTGTGTGATTCTAGACAAGTCACTTACCCTCCCCCCATTTGCCTCAATTCTTCATCTGTAAAATGGGGACACACCGGAGAAGGAAATAGCAAACCACTCCAGTAATCTTTGCCATGAAAACCCATGGACAAAAAAGTTTATGGGGTCCTGTAGAATTGGACCTGACTGAACTACTGAACAACAACTTGAAACTACAGATAAATGGTTTTTAACAAGACATAATGAATTAGCCCAGTAACATAACCATGGAAGTATAAGAATACATCATTCAACTAACAATGAAATAAATCTCCTACAGTAACACTGGTTTAACTGGAAAAGTTCTTAAAACAACTAAGCATATGAAAGAAAATGAGATTGAGGGATAAGGGAATCAGAAAGTAAGATCAAAGAAAAGCAATTCAAATCTTTAAGAGATAGAGTCATGAACACACTAACCAAAACTAAATGTAAATACTTACAATCTTTAGAAAGATATGATAGTCCCAAGAAAACAAAAAACAGAAACAGAAGAAGGGGCAGCTAAGTGGCGCAGTGGATAGAGCACCGACCCTGGAGTCAGAAGTGTTTGAGTTCAAATCCAGCCTCAGATGCTTGACACTTACTAGCTGTGTGACCCTAGGCAAGTCACTTAACCCCAACTGCCTCACAAAAAAACAAAAAACAGAATGATAGGCTCATTGATTTAGACCTGAAAGAAACCTTAAAAGCCAGTAAATTCAACCCCTTGATTTTAAAGTGGAGGAAACTGAAACCCAGAAACATTAAGGGCCCAACCTTTTCCTTTTATAAGCCATCTTAAAATTCTTAATATAAGATGTGGATGGCAATAAATTATAAATTAATTTGACTAAACTTTTTTTTTGGGGGGGGGATAGGAGGGTCCTTTCTGCCCCCAACCACCAAACTTCTGAGTGAGTAATGTCTTTCAAATAGTCACCCTGCTCAACACATCCTTGGAATTCTTTCTGTAATTACCCTCAGAGTCAGTTTACTATCCTCACCAAAACATTCATTTCACTATTCTAGACAAGGGTACTTCCTTAGTTCAATCTTTTTCTCTAATCTTTTCTGCATTCTTTCTGCTTAGATCTGCCTTTCCCTATAAAATAATTTTTAGATAGTCTGATTGGTATGGTACTATATAAATTAATTTAGATAGTATTGTCATTTTTACTATATTAGCCCTGCCTATCCATGAGCAATTGATATCTTTCCAATTATTTAGATCTGATTTGATTTGTGTGAAGAGTGTTTGGTAGTTGTGTTCATAGAGTTCCTGGGTTTGTCTTGGCAAGTAGACTCCCAAGTATTTTATATTACCTACCGTTACTTTAAATGGAATTTCTCTTTCTATCTCTTGCTGCTGGACTTTGTTGATCATGTATAGAAACGCTGATGATTTATGTGGATTTATTTTATATCCTGCTACTCTGCTAAAGTTGTTAATTATTTCAAGTAATTTTTGAGTTGATTCTCTAGGATTCTTTAAGTATACCATCATATCATCTGCAAAGAATGATAGTTTTATTTCTTCCTTGCCTATTCTAATTCCTTTAATTCCTTTTTCTTCTCTGATTGCTAAAGCTAACATTTCTAGTACAATATTAAATAATAGGGGTGATAATGGACATCCCTGTTTCACCCTTGATCTTATTGGGAAGGCCTCTAATTTATTTCCATTGCATATAATGCTTGCTGATGGTTTTAGGTAGATACTGTTTATTATTTTAAGGAAAGCTCCACCTATTCCTAAACTCTCTAGTGTTTTTATTAGGAATGGATAGGAACTTAGTATTTGACAAAAACTGCTGGGAAAACTGGAAGATAGTATGGCAGAAATTAGGCATAGACCAACATCTGACACCTTACACTAAAATAAGGTCAAAATGGATACATGATTTAGACATAAGCGGTGATACCATAGGTAAATTAGGAGAGAAAGGAATAGTCTACCTTTCAGATCTTTGGAAAGGAAAACAGTTTATGACCAAACAAGAGGTTGAGAGTATTATAAAATGCAAAATGGATGATTTTGATTACATTAAATTAAAAATTTTTGTACAAACAGAAGCAATGCATCCAAAATTAGAAGGGAGGCAGAAAGCTAGGAAACAATTTTTATGGCCAGTAAAAGGCCTCATTTCTAAAATATATAGGGAACTAAATCAAATGTATAAGAATCCAAGTCATTCCCCAATTGAGAAATGGTCAAAGGATAAGAACAGGCAGTTTTCTGATGAAGAAACCAAAGCTATCTATTCCCATATGAAAAAATGCTCTAAATCACTATTGATTAGAGAAATGCAAATTAAAACAACTCTGAGGTACCACCTGACAACTATCAGATTGGCTAATATGACAAAAAAGGAAAATAATAAATGTTGGAGAAGCTGTGGAAAAATTGGAACACCAATGCATTGTTGGTGGAGCTGTGAACTGATTCAACCATTCTGGAGAACAATTTGGAATTATGCCCAAAGGGCTATAAAGCTGTGCATACCCTTTGACCCAGCAATACCACTTTTGGGTCTTTTTCCCAAAGAGATCATGGAAAGGGGAGAGGGACCCACATGTACAAAAATATTTATAGCGCCTCTTTACGCGGTGGCAAGGAATTGGAAGTTCAGGGGATGCCCATCAACTGGGGAATGGCTGGACAAGTTGTGGTATATGAATGTAATGGAATACTATTGTGCTGTAAGAAATGATGAGCAGAACCAGAAGAACATTGTACACAGTATCATCAACATTGTGTGTTGATCTACTGTGATGGACTAGATTCTTCTCACCAGTGCAATGATACAGAAGAGTTCCAGGGAACTCATGATAGAAGAGGATCTCCAAATCCAGGGGGCGAAAAAAAAACAAACTATGGAGTATAGATGCTGAATGAACCATACTATTTCTTTTGTTTTTGGTGCTATTGTTTTTCTATTTTGAGGTTTTTTGTCATTGCTCTGATTTTTCTCTTATAACATGACTAATGCAGAAATATGTTTAATGTTATTATGTGTGTGTGTGTGTGTATATATATATATATATATATATATATATATATATATATATATATATATATATATATATATAACCTATATCAGATTACCTGCTGTCTAGGGGAGGGGGGAGGGAGGAAGAAAAATCTGAAATTGGAAAGCTTGAATAAACAAAAGTCGAGAACTATCTTTTGTGGAAATTTATTTTGATTTGGGGACCCTACCTTTAGGCTGAGATTAGAAAGCCTTAGGCCTTCAGGGTCTCTCCCCCTCCTCCTCAGCTTCAGGGGACAAGACGCCAGGTCAGACAGCTGGGGGGAAAAAAAAAGCCCCCAGCTCCTTCCAACCTGAGCAGAGCTATCTGAAGGATCCCGGATGGCCTGTGCTGAGGCATGAGGCTCGAGAGCACCCCCCCACACACACACCAGCTGCAGCTCTGGCTGGCGGATTAGCTTGGTCTGTGGGGGCGAAGGAAGCCCCGAGATTTGAGTGGAGAGAAGAAAAGGTGTATATATAGACCTGGGAGTGAGAGAGGAGAGAGGAGACGGACTAGAGGACGGGCTGAGGACAGACTAGATAGACAAGACTCAGGGGTTCCGATGGACAAGAAGAGATCAAGAGGCGGCTGAGGAGACGGCAAAGATTGGAGACTAGAGACCAGGCTACAAGGATGCAGGAGAAGATGAGAAGGACTAGGAGCAGGCAAAAGAGAGGCCGAAGGGCAAACTAACAGAGCAGACAGACAGAAGGTTACAGGCCTTAATAGAAACCAGGGAAAGTGTAACGTGCCCTGAGACTGGAGGCAGCTAAGGTCCTTATTGTATTCAAGAAGTTCAGCAGGTGGTTAAGAGATGCAGTGGAAAGAGACCGCAGGAAAGCAGTCAGGTTGTACATTTTATTTCCCTGTATTCTTAATTTTAAATAGTATCTCATAAATAAACCTCTGCTTTGATTATTTAGTTAAGAGGCTTCTTAATATTTTGCTTATTAATTTGGGAATGGAGCAGTATGGTGGAACTTTATAAACGGCCCACATTAAATTAATGAAGTCAGATAGCCAAATAGTCATAAATCTCAGTTTAGTCCTCCAGTCAGCTTCAGCCCCCAAATTAGGCTAGTCAATTAAAAAATATTTCACACTTTACATGTAACAAGAAAAAAATAAAATACTTTATTAAAAAAAAAAAAAGATCTGCCTTTCCCCCTCCTTGTTTTATTGGTACACTTGAGACAAGAGTAATTATGCCTAACTGAAGATTCTGAGAAGAGGGACTCTAGGGCCAGACTGAGATAAATACATGGCCTTCTTGCCATAAATAGGTCTAACTGAATAAGGGCAAGAAATGTGACTTGCAAGAGGTCAAATCATCATAAATGGAAGGATAGACACAAATGTATATACACATATGTATGCACACATGCATGCATGTTTATAGGCACAAAGCCTTAAAAATAATTTCTTGTTCCTAACAAGAAAATACTTTAAAAAGTAATAATCACTACCCCCATACTAACTAGTAAGACCTAAAAGTGAAAAGGGGAGCAATAGGAAACCAAAATGATAAATGACAAGAGGTAACATGATATTATGGAGGCAAAAGAATACCCTTATTTATACATTACATAATTATATATTACTTTTTTGTTTAAAGTCAGATGTTTAAAATAACAGCAAGGTTTATGTTCTTTTTAGAAAAATGGAAGATTGTCTTTTTTTCCTATTAGTTCACATTAAAAAAAAAAAACCTTGTTGGTTAGGTAACTCATTATCTCTGCAAAAGAATACAAGGAAAAGAAAATACATCCAATGATTAGCTGTTACTGTAGTACTGAGTTTGAATTCAAAATAGCTCTTAGAAATGCTTCATCTTCCTGTACAAGAGGCATTACTCCTTATTAAAAACAAAAAACCAAAAAACCTCAAATTGGTTATCATCAGAATTAAAGTAAGGCCCTAAAGGTCACATCAGGAAACTACTCATCATGGATATACCACCAAGAGGTGGTACTCACACCTCATCAGTAGCCCCAGGAGCTGCTGGCCCTGATTATAGGGCTGGAAGGTAGAGCAAACACCCCCCCCCCAAAAAAAAAACCCCTTCCACTTAAAGAGGGCTCACTCAGAAGCCACCTCTTCATCTCCTACCAGAGGCGACCAAAGGCACTCCTTAGAACTGACTCCATCATCATCCAAGCCACCATATCAGGTACCTTCTCATCTCTTCCCCCAACTTCCTTTTAGCTTCCTTTTGTGTGTTCTTTCCCCTTATTAGAAGTTCCTTGAGGGGCAGCTAGATGGCGCAGTGGATAGAGCACTGGCCCTGGAGTCAGGAGTACCTGAGTTCAAATCCGGCCTCAGACACTTAACACTTAACTAGCTGTGTGACCCTGGGCAAGTCACTTAACCCCAACTGCCTCACTAAAAAAAAAAAAAAAAAAAAGAAGTTCCTTGAGAGCAGGGACTGTTTGCCTTTTTCTTATTTGTATTCCCAGCACATAGCACAGTGCCTGCACATAGTAAGCACTTAATAAACATTTATCTCATTCTATTTCCCACTTATTAATAATGTTACCATCCCTCTATGGCAGAAAATAAAAGTACTGGATATTTTGTATCTATTTAACTATACAACATTAAATCATTAAGAAGGAAAAAAGGAAAAAAATTAGAAATCAATAGCTTTCATGTATATTCTATGAAAAGTATATAGGTTTACCACAACAAATCAAAAAATAAAAGTGCGCACAGAATTTCTCTTGGTTAGATATGGGAGAGAAAAAGATGTCTTATTTCTAATTAGTCCAAAGAAAAGAGTTAAAAAGGTGTTATTTCATTATTTGTCATTTAGCTAAAAAGGAAAAGAATAAAACAACATGCCCAGCAGTAGACAATGTTCAGCTCTTGGTGAATTGGAACAACCTATAAATGTGCCATAAAAATCTATTCTTTTCTCTGGTAGTATTCAGAGATTATTTATGACTATGATTAATGTTGACTTAATAAAAAACAACAAACTACATTTTTCCCCACTTTCTATTTAAGAAACGATGTAATTTTAACCTTGTTATGAAATTATTTAATAGAAAAGTGAAGGGGAAAAGAAGACAGGCTTGTCCAGAAAGAGTAAAGACTAACAACAATAAGAGAAGTGACTAAGAATCAATTGACAAATACTCCCTGAAAAGAACTTAGAAAGAGCAACTGAAAAATCATGCTACTTTATGCAGTGACATTAATCTAAAGATAAACAGTGGCTAAACAAATGCAGTTGGTTTTTACTGAAATTCAATGTTGCTATTAATAAAATAATTAATTAAAATATTAAAAAAAGAATCAGATGTTTGTTTTAAATTTGCTCTCCCATCTAATTTAAGTTATTGAAATACCCAAAGGATTTCAAATACAAGATGGTTCAAAAGATGCACTGAGAAAATAATATAATACAATTAATTAGCCAATGAATATTTATTAAGCATCTACTATCTGTCAGGCTATACCAAGAGCTGGAGATACAAAAAATAGTTGATGCTCTCAAGAAGCTCATAGTCTAATGAGAGATAATATAGAACAAACTACATCAGGAAAAAATTATCAACAGAAGGAAGACACTAGAATGTAGAAGATAAGGATTTAGTCAAGACTTGACGATAGGAAGCAGAAATGAGGAAGGAGAGCATTCCAGGACTGGGGAATAGGTATGAAAATGCCTAGAGTAGGGAAATGGAATATCTTGTTTGAGGACTAGAAAGGAGGTTAGTTTCACTACAATGCTGAGTACATATTGGGTGTAAAGTATTAAAAAGTACCGGGGGGCAGCTAGGTAGTACAGTGGATAGAGCACCGGCCCTGGATTCAGGAGGACCTGAGTTCAAATTTGGCCTCAGACACTTAACACTTACTAGTTGTGTGACCCTGGCCAAGACACTTAACCCCAATTGCCTCACCAAAAAAAGGAAAAGAAAAGAAAAAGTACTAAAAAGGTAGGAGGGGCCAGGTTATGAAGGGATTTGAATGCCAAATGATTTTACATTTGATCCTGGAGGTGATAAGGAGTCACTGGAGTTTAGGGAGAAAAAGACTAAGAGACCAGAAGGGAATTACAATATTTCAGGCACAAGGTGACAAGGGCCTGCACAAGGGTGATGGCTGTTATCAGAGGAGAGAAAGGGCTCTATGTGAGAGATGTTATGAAGGTAAAGGAGAAAGAGGAAGATTATTCAAGCAATATTATGAAGATAACATTGGCGAAACTTAGCAACAGACTGAATATTGGCAATTAGAGAAAAGGATCAAGGATGACCCTTAGGTTACAAGACTGAGTGACTGGAAAAATGATGGTACCTTCACAATAATAGGCAAATTAGAAAGAGGGAGAATTTTGGGGGGAAAGATAATGAATTGTTTTGGACAAGGTGAGTTTTTAAGATGCCTACAGGACATTTGGTTCAAAGTGTCCAATAAGCAGTTGAAGATGTGAGACTAAAAGTAAGAATACAAATTAGGGCTAGAATCATCAGCTAAGGAGATCTAAGAATCATCAGCCAAGAGATGAAAATTGAATCTGTGGGAGCTGATCAAGTCAAATATTAAAGAGGAAGAAAAAAAGAGGATATGGGACAGAGCCTTGACAAATACCTAGCAGGAATGACCTATCTGAAGTTACAGCAAAGGAGATTGAGGAAAAGTTGGATAGGTAGGAAAACAGAATAGTATTGAAAAACCTAGCAAGAAGGAGGTGATCAACAGTATCAAAAGCTGTAGAGAGGTCAAAAAAGATGAGGAATGAGAAATGGACATCAGATTTGTCAATTAAAAGAAACTTAGTAACTTTGGAGAGCCTAGTTTCATTTGAATAATGACTTTAGAAGCCAGGATGTAGGAGTGGTGTCAAATTCAAATAGGAACCACAGTAAGGATCCCTATAGGCTGCATACTAATTTAGTTTTAAAATGTAAAGTTATCTACATTTTAATTGTATTTTTATTTTGTTAAGTATTTCCCAATTGCATTTTAATCTGGGGTTCAGTCATTGTGGGAAGCTTTACATTTCACAAAGCTTCCCACCAGTGAAGAGAATTAAAGATTAAGACAAAAGTAAGTGGAGTCACCTATCATAGAGTCTTCTCAAAGAGTTTAGCCACCAAAAAGGAGAGACAAAAGACATAGCTTTGTGATGTTTAAAATCAAAATTGTGGTGCCTTAAATCAGAAGCTTCAGCTCCAGTCTAGTCTAGAGTCCCAGCCTGGTTGGGTTCTTCCTGAAGTCCTCCTCCACGAGCCTGCTTTAATCAGGAACTCCCTTAGCAGGCTGTTTGTGGAAGCTTTTTTATATATCTGGAACAGAGGCGGTCCTTACACTCTGCTTCAAGGTGATTGGTTGGTGTCATCCAAATCCATTGTCTTTGAAGGTGTTCTCAAGTTGAGTTCACAGTCTAGTTTCTGAGAACAATACCTTCTTAAAGGATAGCCAGGTGTGATTACAATCCAATTAACTTGAAGTAGGCTTAATTAGTAGTCAATCACTCTCACTTGATTCAATCAGTATAGATTAATCTCCAGGTGGATCTTTGAATATCTGCTAAATCCCATTATTTTGTCACATTCCCCCCTTTGTTTCTTCTAGGAACAGGTGTTCCTAGATGAAACAGTAAAAAAATAATTAAGTCTTTGTAAGTCTTTTCTCAGTTCTCTTGTCTTATTGAAGTGGTAAGATGTCATCAGGAGGAAGCTGGATTCTGGTCTGGAAAGCTGGATTCTTCTTCTTTAACTGAATTGCTGGATTTTTTACTAAACCTTAGCATAGCGTTGTCAATGATCAAATTTAGTACATTCCATTACATTCCCTCCTTTATATAATAGAGGGTTGAGGTAGTTATGCAATCTATAACACTTCTTACCACCATGTGTCTGGGTCAAAGCCAAATTTAGTAATGTACCCATGACACCTGAAAATGTTATGGAAAGGTTATCATACCACATCTCATGGTTTCGAGACATCCAGTAATTGTTCTAGGCCATAGGTGGATGGATTCTGACTATGCCATCAGACTCAGTGAAAGAAAAAGAAAACATTTAGAAGGGAGAGGAAGAAACTGGACTGTGTCCAGCAATTGTGGTCTATATAGTTGCCATCATAAGCAAACCATAGACTTACATGTACCTCTCTCTACAGGGCCTATATCAAACTCATTGTAAGACCAGTTAGTCTCTGAGATGATAAGTTTCCATAATTCATAAATCTCATATTAATTTCACCAAAGACAGTATGATGGTAAAAATGCATGTTATGCTGCATAACTGATGATGTACTTGTAATACATACAATAATTCCAAACCATACCCACAATATACATAGTCACAATGACATGTAAATGATATATGAATGTAAATGACTAATAATATTAGACATTATTACATAATCTTCTTTTAGCAAGTAAACATATTATCTTATACATGAATTCTCTATCTAGTATGACAGTAACAGATACTTAAAGTGATAAACAATTCATCAAAAAGAAATAAGACTCAATATTCAATATGTCCATTGATAAATCAAGCAATAGGTTTTAAACATAATACCATAAACAGACTCATTAAACTCATCTGGTTCTGTCCTTCTGTTCCTCGCTGATAGGATCTACGGTTATTCTGATACTGTCTCTTTGTATCTCCCTGAAAAGATTTATATCCATTTTCATTCTGCCTGTTATAAGGCCTATAATTACTCCAGTTGTTTCCTTTCTGATAAAAGTTTCCAAAATTATTTCGATTTCCCCCAAAGAATTCCTCAAGGCTCTCAGTCATTGTCCTCTTAAGGTCTTGTTTTCTTGTCCTACATTCCCTCAAGAAGTGTCCTTGTTTTTTGCAGTACTCACAAAGTTTAGGGGGTTGATAGCGATTTTCAATTTTCCTGTTTCGCTGCCTTCTTGTTTCCTGTACCGGAGCTAAAATGTCCTGTCTGTTCCTTTCTTCTCTCTCATTTCCTTCGTAAATATATGTTGCTATTTCTTTAAGTCTGTCAGGACTCAAAACTATTCCACCCAGGACATTGCTTTTTAAAATATTTCCGAATTTCTGGTAAGGACTGGTTTACAAAATGAGAGCAGATAATATGGGCGTCTCTACTGTCTAATGGGTCTAGTCTAGCATATTGCCTGGCATACTTACACAGCCTGTCATACAATCTATTAGGTCTCTCATCAGGTCCCTGAACTGTATCTATAAATTTTTGCCAGTTATCAGTCTTTCTAATACAGGATTCCATTGCCTTCAGCAATCTTTCCCTTGCATCTTTCAACATATCAAAATGCTTAGGGTTATTGGGGTCCCAGTAAGGGTCTTGAATAGGTCACCCAATATCAACCTTTCCCATGGCTTCCAGGCTGTTTGCTGCAGCTACTATATCTGCTCTTTCCCCTGGGGACAATATTGTTTCCATAAGGTCACACCTGGCTATCCCTTAAGAAGGTATTGTTCTCAAGTTGAGTTCACAGTCTAGTTTCTGAGAACAATACCTTCTTAAAGGATAGCCAGGTGTGATTACAATCCAATTAACTTGAAGTAGGCTTAATTAGCAGTCAATCACTCTCACTTGATTCAATCAGTATAGATTAATCTCCAGGTGGGTCTTTGAGTATCTGCTAAATCCCAGTATTTCATCACAGCTTGATGGGATGAATGGATCAAGGCAGTAGGAAAGCAGCCAACAAGACATAGAGAATGCACTGATGATAAATGAGCAAACTGTTGGAGAACATGAGATGGAATGGGCTTACTTGTGCATATGAGGGTTTTACCTTGGCAAGACATCTTCGTGTGAGACAGGGATGAAAGAGAGATAATGCCATATATGAGAAGGCAGGGGTGAAAGAGCCATAGCAGGTTTAGGAGGAAAAAAATGTCTGAAAGAGCCTGCTGTGATGAGGGAGATGGTGAGTTAATTGAAAAGGTTTAAAAAGATTGCTTTGCCACAATGAAGGCCCAGTTTAAATAATTATAGAACATAAATTTGTAGTGAATCCAGTTAGCAGTTTTATGATCGACCCTCATCCCCAACCTACCCTTTGTTTGGTAGAACATGAGCTCCCTAGGGACAAAGGCACGAAATTATGGGATTGATCCATACCAACAAATACTGGCAGGGCAAGATGGGTGATAGGATAAGCGGGCAAGACACATGGCAAAAGATAGTGCAGAATTGAAATGATCCACCAAGAAGTTAAGATGGGAAGAGCTGGAAGGTGCAGCTAACCAGAGATTACTGTAAAGAATGAATGTACAAATTGTTTGCAAAACACTTCAAAAATGAAAACTTAGTTGATATAACTTGAGAAAGAAACAGCAATTTCAAATTCTTTTCGAAACACTTACTTCTAATGCTTGCATTCGTTTTAGGAGCACTTTGTTTTCAACATTCTTGATCTTTTCTTCATAGAATTCCAAAAATGTCTTTTTGTAAACTAGTTTCATGTTATACTTCTTTGCCATTCTGTTAAAAAAAAAAAATTCTGATAGCATGGTAAAAACATACAGATTTTGAATAATTTGTACTTCTATGTCACAGTGACATCTTCTGGTTGCAAATAAAATAACCACTCTCTCTAGAAATGATAACACATTGATACAAAATGTGTTCATTCATTCCACAAATTGTTATCAATAAGTCCTAAAATGTACAAAGCACTCAACTAGGAGCTCTGGGAGATACACAATAAATATAAAGTATGTTTCATCAAGGAAACGTACCGTTTCTTGAGGAAACAAAGCAGGGAACTGTAATGATTGGAATGACGCCACCTGCTGGAGACTTACTGTAGAAGAGTTCCACCCATGAAGCGAAGGTCTTTGAGGGCAAGACCAGGAGTCTTTTCTTTGGAAAAGGAAGTGACGCGGGCTAGTGGGAGGAGGAAGGAAGAGACTGGCGCTCAGTCTCACTCTCTTTCCTCTGGGCTCTGGTGGAGAGCGGAGCTAGAAATGTGCTCTCCCTTTAATAGATAGAAATCTAGGCCTTTCTCTCTCTCTTTACCAAATTCTTATTCTCCTTAATAAATTCTTAAAAGTCTAACTCTTGCTAAAGCTTATAATTTATTGGCGACCACTCATTAGATATTTTAGACAGTTTAGCTAGAATTTTAGCCCTTAACAAGTACAAACCCTATCCTCAGGGATCTTACATTGGAGTACACAAATTTAAGTACACAAGGTACTCAAACTGGACTTTTCACTTCTCTTACGAATTTATAAAGTACTTTGTCTAACCTTGTTCTATGACAGGCCAAGAAATGGAAAGGGAAGCAGAACTGTTGAAGAAATCTGAGGGGTTGAAAGACTAATAAACAAGAATGCTTTTCAGAGAGGTAGTAAAATAATATAGCACTTATTAATTACCTCAAAAGGTTGAAAATAGGAATATCCCCCCTCCCCCCAAAATTAGCTAAATTAAAAAATTAAATCAATGGATTCCAAAATCTACAATGAACTATCATGTAAAAAGTCAATCTTGTCAATAAACAGAAATGAAAGTTGTGACTGAAAAGATCAGGTATTAACTAAAAAGTTGATTTCCTTTCCACTAATTTCCTCAAGTCAAAGGATTTTCGAGTGAGAAATAAAGGGATATTTAACTTTTGCTAAGTGTTTTAAATATGGCTTTCCACCCTGTGTTTTACATTTTCTTAAAACTTTTTTTTTTTTTTTGAGATTGGTTCTCCCTATTCTCACCCATTCTGGAAATGCCAACAGCCACTAAAAGGCTCATACCACTATTGATTTACATGACACGGGAGTTTGTTTTGACCTGCTCTGTTTCTGACCTGGGCCAGTTTGTTCCTTAGGGCAGCCTGGTGGCTCTCTGTTCCAAGGACTCACCATATTGATGCCAAACTGGCTTAGCTCACTTCAACTCAGAAGTCCCATGCTCCAACAATCCGCTGGCCTCAGCCTCCCTGGTAGCAGAGACTACGTGCTTGTGCCAACAGGCGAGCCACTTATGTTTTCTTACCATTACCATGGGGAGGCAGCTAAATAAAAAACTCCACTAATTTTCAAGGGCCCCCAAAATTCAAAACACGAAATTTTAAAGTGTGAGACTCATCCAATGTACATTGTGCATAACTTTCCTTATGCTAAGGAGAAAGATCTCAGCAGATACAAAATAACTACAAATAGTACACACTTTTTCCTTACAGAAATGTTACTGAAAATTCTGTAAATCATAATTATATAAGCCACTTACTATTAACCTACAAATAAAAAAGTCAAGAATAGTTTATGGAACTATTAAAGAATCTAATTAATTTTCATGTAAGAAAACCAAACAAACCAAAAAGGTATTGAAAGAATATTTCAGAAAATTGGAAGCTGTAAAACTTAGAAATATACTATAAAATTAGAACTCTAAAATTCATGTGATTTATACTAAATTCATTTTTGCATGACATCACAGGGGTCTCCAATGCTTAGCTTGGGTGTTACTGATAGATCTAAAACTTACCTGGTACACCTTCAATCCAAGTTAGTTGCCTTCACCATTCACCCCCTCTCCATGGTTTACCTGAATTCCATCAGAGAGAGGAAGATAGCCCAAATAAATGCCCTCTTCCTCCTAGTCTAGCACTTTACAGTTAGTACTCTACTATCCATATGACACTTCTAGGTTCTCCTTTACTACTATCATCACTCAGTAATTTGTCCTCCTTTGAAGTTCATTCAATCCATATTGATTCTGGTGGCTGTTGGCCTCTAGGACCCTCCTTCCTTCTTCAATAAGTACAGTCTCTCTCCTCTCCAACTCCTACCTTCACAATAGGGGACTTCAACATATATATTGATACTCCCTCAAATCCTTCAATTGCTCCAACTACTCATTTCCCATGACCTATTTTTCTTATCCACCCCATTTCAGCTACACAGTCATACCCCTGATCGTGCCAACACCATGTTAATGAACTTCGAAATTCCTTTATCTGATCATAATCTGTTATTTCACCTTTATTTCTACTTGCAAACCCAAAACATATTCTACATCTTAACTATGATTTACAATCTTTCTGCTTCTGCTCAGTTCTCTCCCAGTCACCATCTCTGCACTAGCTACACTTTTGTTTCTTCCCTACCTTGAGACCCCTTCATGAAAACCAGTTCAACTCTACATTGTTGTTTTTTCTCAAGTTCTTTGACTCCTTATCCTATCATCAATCTTGCCTTACCAAATCTTAGCTTTGTATTACTTCTATCATACTGTCTTTGCTCTTATATTCAGCTGAACAAAGCTGGAAAGAAATCAAGAAATCACAAAAACATTCTTTCTGACTGGGTCCACTACAAATGTATGCTACATAATAATTTCAACTAAGAACTCAATGAAGCAAGGCAATCCTTTTATACCTTCCTAATCAAAGTTACTTTCCCACTCATCATAGTACATTTTCTAAATCTTTTCATTCTTCAGATCTAGCATAGCTTCTATTTCCCTCTGAAAACCCTGATTTATATTTTACTAAAAAAAGTGTGAGGCCATTCACCAAGGAATTCTTCTCATCTCATATTCCCCCTGATAATGCTATTTTCTCCTTCAGCCCTGTCTCACATGAAGAGATGGTTCTTCTGCATGCAGATTCCATTCCATCCCATCTTCTCTAGCAGATCTATCACTTCTCTCTAGGTTTCAAGACAGTGCTCTCTCCTGGTTTCCCTACCTGTCTGGTAGAATTCATTCTCTGTCTCCTTTATTGGCTCTTCATTCAGGCTACACCCACTAACCATAGGTGTTTCCCAGGTCAATGTCCTGGGCCCTCTTTTCTTTATTTATTAATTTGCTTGTTGATCTCATCAGCTCCCAAGGTTTCAATTATCATTATGCAGATGATTCTCAGATCTATTTGTCCAGCCCTAACCTGTCTCCTGATCCCCAATCTTATACCCCAAACTGCCTATTAGAAATGGTGAATTAGATGCCCTGTAGACATCTTAAATTCAATATGTTCAAAACAAAATTCATTATATTTCCCCCCAAACCTCCCCTCTGCCTAACTTCCCTATTACTGTCAAGAACACTACATCCTGGGGCAGGCAGCTAGGTGGCACAGTGGATAAAGCACCGGCCCTGAATTCAGGAGGATCTGTGTTCAAATCTGGTCTCAGACACTTGACACTTACTAGCTGTGTGACCTTTGGCAAGTCACTTAACCCCCATTGCCCCTCCTCCCCCCAAAAGAATACTACATCCTCCCAGGTATCTCACACCCCAGGTATCATCCTTGACTCCTAACATTCTTTCATTCTCCCTCCTTCATCCAATCAGTGGCAAAGTCCTATCAATTTTACCTTCATAACATGTATGCCCCATCTCTCTTCTGATGCTGTCATTACTGTAGTGTAGGTCCTTATCACCTCACACCTGAACTACTGCAATAGCCTTACCCTGTCTCAAGTTTCTCCCCATTCCAAACCATCCTCTGCTTATCTGTCAAAATGATCTTCAATATATATATTTGACCATGTTATCACTCTACTCATTAGCTCCATTAGCTCCTTAATATCTTCAGGATCAAATAGAAAATCCTTTGTTTGGCTTTTAAGGCTCTTCACCCCTCCTCCCCCTTCCAGATATCCTATTATCTAGTAACACTGGCTTCCTTGGTATTCCTCACACAAAACACTGTACCTACTGACTTAAGGCATTTTTACTGGTAGTCCATCATGCCTAGGATCCTCTACCTCCTCATCTCCAGCCTCCTGGGTCTCAGGCCTCCATCAAGTCTGAGCTTAAGTCCTATCTTCTGCCTTTCCCAGTACTCCTTAGTTTTAATGCTTTCCTTCTGGGATTATCTTCAATTTGCCATGTGTGCGCGCGCGCGCGCGTGTGTGTGTGAGAATACACGTATCTTATTTGTATTCCAATTTCTCATTCATGTATGTATCTTGTTTGTACACAGTTGTTTTCATGCTGTCATCCCCATTAGACTGTAACTCTTTGGAAACAGAGACTGGGCTGTTTTTGGTTTGTTAGGGAAAGGGGAGAGAGAAGGCAGTGTTTGCCTTTCTCTGTATCAGTGGTACTCAATAAGTGCCTGGTAGCTTAACATCATATCAAGATTTCAGCCAAAGTCTGCATGATGAAATGCTGCTCTTCCAAATAATAAATAAAAAATTAGGATCTCTACTGTATTAAGATTAGCTTTCCTAGTCAAATCAAAATTTCATGAAAAATTTTATAACAGAAAGCAGTACTTCCCTATCTCTACTGTCTACTACATAAAATCTAAATTTCTTATTCTGACATTCAAGCCCCACTCACCTAATGAGGTTGTACTCCCTACCTTTCCAACCTTATTTCACACATTCCCTTCAAGTATGCTACAGCCCAATTCTATTAGTTACTAAACTATGTACTAGCACTATGTACCCAGCAGTTTTACCTTTATTCATGTCTTTGCCTGGAATGTCACCTCTCCTGCCCCCATCTACCCTCTAAATCCTTCAAGCCCATCTTAAAAATTACCTACTCTATGAAGCCTTCATTGATTTCCCATCAGAAATGATCCTTTCTATCCCCGGTCTCACTTTGTATACCTCTGTGTTGTCCTTATTATAATTTCTTCTGAATTAGTTACTAAATATTGTGCTGTATTATGTAATTTGTGTGACATTCTCCTTGCTAAAATTGGAAGCTTCATGGACCACATCTTCATTTTATTTGTATCTCCCCAAGCACCTAGCACAGTATTTTGTCACACTGTAGGCGACTGATAAACGGCTGCTGAATTAATTTTTTGGAAGCCAAAGAAAAGCAAAAGAACAAGGCATTACAAACCTGGTGGTATTAGGATTGTGTAAACAGTTGCTTTTCTATTTGTAAGGCTATATTCCCGCTTGGAGTCCCACTCCCCACCAACACTGGAGGAATTCAAATAGCATTGTGACCCATACTCGCCCGCCTACCCACTTAAGGCAGAGAACCAAAAAGGAAATAATGAAATTCTTACTCAATCAGCAAAGGAAAATAAACCAAAAATTCTGGAACATCCACAACACCTTCCAAGTTGAAATCATATTTACATCCAAATAAAGGATATTCTCCCTTTTTCTGAAACTTTACATTGTAGACTTCATTTCCAAATGATTCTGTTTCTGATGCCTCAAGGCGCTTTCTGTAAGTTACCAAAAAGGATAAAAATTAGAATGACAAATTTATTCTAATCTTTCATTTGAAAATATTCAATTTGACAAAAAACTAAAAATATGATTAGCTTTGTGAGTACTGGCTTTATGCTACTTTCAGGAGGCAATATATCTGAACACTAACTTTATTACCACTAAAAGTATTAGAGGAGAGGTAATACTCCAAGTCCAGATTGCTTCAATCTCTCCTGTATTTGATCTACAGGCAGAATGCCACTACAATCATAGGCAATTTGGATTTAGGCAGGTCATGAAAGTCTGTTTTCAGTTTAGTATTTGAAACTTGGAACATGGAAACAATGTTATAAATAAAGGATAAATTGAGTTGTGAAATGAGATCACAAAACTAAATAACCCATAACTATACCATAAGTGTAATATCATTTATGGCATACATAACCACTGTTTTATAACACTGTTCCTATAAAAGAAAACATTCTGAAGGGGCATCAAAAATGTATCTGCCCCAGAAGTGACCAGTGATGGAGGTAGGTAAGTTCCTGTCATATGAAAAGGCTGATGACTCCTAAGCCCCAGTAATTTGTCCAAAACTACATCAACATAAGAAAAGGTAGCATACTAGGTCAATGATTCCCAGTATTCTCAACCAAGAAACAACTCAAGACAATTTCATCTAAACCTCTATCCTTGGATCACATCTTGGCCTTTATAGCTACTGCTTTTGCCTTTGCCTAGAATATACTCTTTTCTCAATGTCTCCTAACTCTACTCACACTATTCTTTAAAATTAAGTACAAATTCCTATCTTCTCCATGAAGTATTTACAGACATCGACTACTATGGCACTTCTATACAATTCAATTTTAATGATAATTAAGCGATTCATTGTATCCCCTGTACTGTTACATATTGTTTATAAATCTGTAACTTGTCTTTGAGATAAGATTTTAAACTTCTTGAGGTCAATGACTGTGATGTATGTTTATTTTTACCCAATATAGGAGTCTTGCACCATATCCTGTACATTGTAGGCATCCAGTAATATCTGCAAAATGACTGGGTAAAGAATAGTGTTAAAAACAGTTCAAAAGAAAAATGAAGACTAGGAAAAAAAGCTACCGGCTTTGGCAAGATTATTTGGAAATCTGAAATTATATAAAATTCATCAGCAGAGAATAAAACTCAGACATACCTACTTTCAGTATTTATTAAACCACATCCTGACTAGGATGGTGTTTTAGGAAGAATAGACTTGAAATCGAGAAGACTGGATTCCTGTCTCTGCTACTTACTGTATGACAACTGACAAGTCATTTAACTTCTCTAGGCTTCAGTTTCCTTTCACCATGACAGAATTAATGATACAACTTGTCTATTAACTGACCTTAACATGGCACTTTAAAGTTTACAAAGCACCTTCTTTTAAAAAGGCACTAGCTTATTTGAGCCTCAAAACCACTGTGTGAGAAAGGTATTACAAAAGTAGCTAGTTACCTCACTTCCAGTTATCCAGGTTCGCAACACCCATCAGTCACCCTCCACTTCACACTCACCCCAAATATCCAATCAGTTGCCAAGACTTCTCAGATCTCTCTAAAATTTCTCACTTCCATTTTCATCTCTCCACTCATTGTACAACACCCTATCCAGGCTCTCATCACCTTTCACACAGGACTAGCCAGGTCTCCCCATTTTAAGCCTCTCCTTTTTTCATTTCATCCATCACACACCTGAAGTAGTTTTCTTAAAGTACACGTGTGAATATGTTCTCCATCTGCCCAAAAAATTTCAGTGACTCCCTATTTCCTCTAGGGTCAGACCCAATTTCCTATTCAGCACTGAAAGCCCTTCACAACCTGGTTCCAAAATGCCTTTCCTAGCTCTTATTACACATCTATCAGACTCTACAGCCATTCAAGAGTTCCTTGTACACAACACTCCATTTGCCACTTTTATACCTTGGCATACATTACTTGTACTTGGGAAGCAAGCACTCCTTGGTCCCGTTTCTCCTTGTTTCCTTCAAAGTTCAGCTCAAACATGTCCCCTTACCTGGAGTCTTTCCTGATATCTTCAGCTTATAATGCTTCCCCACAAAAAAATTACCTCGTATTTATTTCTTATATATTTATATGCGGACAAATAATCTCCTCCTATAGAAAAGCTTCCTGAGTGTAGGGGTTGCTTAATTCTTTTCTTTGTAATCCCTAGTAGGCAGCAGAGTGCCAAGAACCCTGTGTTTAATTAATATTTGCTGATGATTGTTCTCATTATAAATGAGGGAAACTATGTTCAGAAATTGCAGTTCAGTAGTGGGGGGAAAATGTCTCTAGAATCAGAAGACCTGGGTTCAAATCTACCTTTGACATTACCAGCATGACATGTGGAAATCAATCAACAAAGTTCCTGTTATATTCCAGGTTTGGGGGATACAAAATAAAAAGAATGAAATATCCCAAATCAAAATGATCTTATGTTCTAAAAGTTTCAACCTCCCTGGGCCTCTGCTTCTTTATCTATAAAATGAGACAGTGGAACTAGATGGCATGTGACTTCACTTTCAGGCCTAGATTTACAATCCCTATGTGTCCAGACACAGTTATCAAGTGCTAGAATTAAAGGTTAAAACCAAGTCTTTCTGACTCCAAGTCCAGTCAGTTGTCCATTATATTGTACTACCTTTCATGAACTAACAAATATGGGCTAATAGAAATAACATGTAGTTTATGGGAATCCACAAAGTATCTTACAATATGGAGAAATTCAACAGCTTTCAAACTGCTTAAAACAAACTCTGCCTTCATTGAATTTTTAGCATGAGAATTTAACTGCTACATTTTTTTAAAAAGTTTTTTTTTTAAATAAATGAGAGCAAAAAAAAATAAAAGAGTAGCAGAGAGATTGAAAACGGAAAGGAAAATACAAGATACTCAACTGAAATGAGGCTGAAGGCCACCTACAACAGAACTAAGCACAAAGCAGAGTTAAGCTCAGTTTTACTGGTTATGCTGTTTTTCACTCTAAGTCTATATAGTAGTGGCTGTTAAATCATACATCATCCTGACTGTGACTCTTCTGTACCCAAATTCTTTTTTTCTGGCTGCTTGCTTATTTGTTCTTTGAACTGGAAGCTCTGTATTTTGGCTATAAGGTTCCTAGGGGGTTTCTTTCAGGAGGTGATTGGTAGGTCCTTTCTATTTCCACTTTGCCCTTTGATCCTAAGAAGTCTAGGCCGTTTTAAAAAAACTGTTGTCATTGTTATTTTTTTAACATTGTCTTCTTTTTAAATTTTGAGTTCCAGATTCCCTTATTCCCTCCCTCATCCACTCAGAAGGTAAATAATATACTAATTATACATGTGAAATCATGCAAAACCCATGTCCACATTAGCCATATCATACCAAAAAAGCAAAAAATAAAAAATAATAAAGAGAAAATTATACTGCAATTTGCACTCAGAGTTCATCGGTTTTCACTGGAGGTGGATAGCAGTTTTTCATCATTAGTCTTTTGGAACTGTCTTGAATCACTGTTGATCAGAGTAACTAAGTCTTCCACAGTTGATCATCAATATAATATTGCTGTAACTATGCACAATGATCTCCCAGTTCTTCTCACTTCACTATGTATATAGATTGCATATAGATCTTGCCATGTTTATCGTGAAACCACCACCCTCGTGATTTTTTATGCTACAATAGCATTCCATCACAATCCATACCACAACTTGTTCAGCTATTTCCCAATTGATAAGCATCCCCTCAATTTCCAATTCTTTGCCACCACAAGAAGAACTACTGTATATGTAAGTCCTTTCCCTTTTTCTTTGATCTCTTTGGGATACAGACCTAATAGTGGTATTACTGGGCCAAAGGGTATGCACAGTTTTAGAACCCTGTGGGCATAGTTCCAAATTACGCTCCAGATCTGCTGGATCAGTTCACAACTCCATGAACAGTTAGTTCATTAATGTACTTAACTATTCTTTTTTTTAAAATTGTTGTAGGGGTTTAGTAGTAGTAGTAGTAGTAGTAGTAGTAGTAGTAGTAGTAGTAGTAGTAGTAGTAGTAGTAGTAGTAGTAGTAGTAGTAGTAGTTGTTTAAAAATAAATCTGGAATACAAGTCTTCCATCAGGCAAGGACTCCATCTCCAAGTAAAGTATTCCTCTTTATATTGTCTTTTTAGACCCAGTTCTATGCCAGTGGCATAGGAATTCCATGTGCTGCAGTGTAAAAAAGTACTGCCTCCCAAATCAGACAAGCTGGTTTGAAGTCTTTGAAGTCTTGCCCTTTATACTACCGCGTATGAGATGTTAGGCAATCTTCCCGGGCCTCAGTTTCCTAATTTGTAAAAGTAAGAGGTTGTACTAGGTGACCTCTAAATTCCCTTCAGCTCTGGATAAATGTTCCTATTCTGAATTTATTAAAATATATATATATTCTTTCAGGAGAAAACACTGTTATTGAAGACAGAGAAAGGAACGTTCTTTCTGTTAAAGTCCTTAGCACTATTCAAATAGTTCAACCTTCAATACTATCATGATTTTATCAGTGGAAAATGACATTAAAGAAGAAGTATTAATATCTGCTTTGCAGATGCTAACAACTGACTTGTTAGCTGAAACCTTTCAGATGTGTTGTCTACCCCAATAAAATGTGAACTCCTTGAGGAGAGATGTCTGACTTTTCTATTTTTTTTTTTAAATAAACATTTTAATTTAAGTTTTGAGTTTCAAATTCTATTCCTCCCACCCTCTCTGAGGTGTTAAGCAATCAGACATAGGTTATACAACACATAACTATTCTAAGCACATATTCTTAATAAAAGTCTGATAACTTATTTAACTAATGCCTTTAACTGAAGCAACAAATATATTCCACTTGTTAGACCTTAGTGACAGTATATTAGCAGAAAAATCATGCTGAAAAATAACATTTTTAAAAGTAGACATTCTGGACATTTCATAAACTATCATAATAAAAAAAAATACTTACATGAGCTCAAAGCTATTTGGTGTAGTGCCAATAAAATATCCTCCAGGGCAAAGTTTCCCACAAGCATTTCTGAGCATCATATCGGCCTGTTCGTAAGTCTCAAATGAATAATGATATACAAACTGACAACTGCAAATGTCAAAGCACATCTCTGGATCACGAAATTTTTCAGTCAAGAGTTCCTGAAACATTCAAACAGGTTAAGAATTCAAATTATAAAAGCCAGGATATACAACTCTCTCCAAGTTGAAAACAAAATTTGAGAGTCGAAAAGGGAAAAAATTTCAAAAGCTTTCAAGAAAATGTAATACAAATTAAATAAAACACTCCATCAGTCTGAAAACAAGAAAAATTATTATTTTAGAAGATAAATTGTTAATTGTTTCTTGGGTAAGGAAAATATTTCAATTCCAAATTCTATTACAGGGGAAAGAAGAGACTATTAGAATCATTCTGAAACTATATTACAAAATCGATGTTATACAAGCATGGTTTAACTGTTTTCACAATCAGTTTAAAACATTATTATCAGCTAAAATGCATTCTGTTTTGGACTAAATATAACTTCCAGGGCCACTGAATTTTTTATAAAGTAAAAAATAGCCTTAAGGTTTATGTTCCCAAGAACAAGAATGATTTCCTCTCCTCAAACTCCCCCATCCCAATTATTAGACTATAAACAGAATTATGAAGATTTGGTTCAATTGTGTAAAAAAGACCTTAGATAGTATTAGGATCAGTTCAGAAAAATGTGAAGAAGCTATTTGCTTTTTTTAAAACCTGCACAATAATATACTATTAGAAGAATTTATTTTAATATAACTAAGAACCCCCATATATTTCACATAAGTCTTAATAAAATTAAATTTAAAGTAATATAAAAATACTGCCTTTCATTTCAAGGCTCCTTTTAAACAATGTTCATTGATTATGAAAAATTGTAGAATATCTATCATTTTGGCTCAAAATAATGAACTTGTAAGTAGAATAATATTATAATAGCTGTGCCAGGCACTGTGCTAAGCACTTTACAACTATTTTGTTTACTCCTCACAACAATCCAGAGATGTAGGTGCTATTATTATCCGCATTTTACAGATGAAGAAACTGAGGGAAAGAGAGATTGCCCAGGGTCACATAGCTAGGAAGTGTCTGAAACTGGATTTGAACTTGGGTCTTTCCTGACTTCACAGTGTTCTACTCACTGTGCCACTTAGCTCCTTGATGATGATGATGATGACGACAATGATGATGATAATAGCTAGCATTTCTATAGTACCTATTAAGTGCCAGGCAGTATGATGGAGGAGATATAGTTACAGGACAGTTTATCTGAAAATGATCTGTGGTCTTAGTGAACTACAATCTCCACATGAGTCAACCATGATTTGGCAAGCCAATAAAGTTAATGTGATCTGAGGTTACATTAACAGAGGCAGAATGTCTACAATGAGGTAATTAATACACCAGCTGTATTCTGCCCAAGTCACAAAACATTTGGAGTAGTTCAATTCACAAATTAGAAAGGAAATTCAATAAGCTAGAAAGCTGATTTGGAAGGGGAACCAACAGCACCTTGCAAACAGGCATCTGAATAAACAACCAAGACTGGAATGGGTCTTAAAAGTACATGACACATCAGTATCAGATAAAAGAAGTGACGATGATCATGTTGAGAAAACTTCAAGAGATAATAAAAAGAAATCTTTCAAGTATCTGCAGGGTTATCATCTGGAAAAAAAGCAGAACTAGGTCTTGTTCTGGCTGACCCTAAACTGGGACAGAAATAAGAACAATGGGCAGAACTTGTGGGGATACATTTGGAGATTTAAGAAACAACTTCAACTAATGAAAACAATTCAAAGGTTGTATGAGCTGTCTTCCTCACTAGAAATCCTGAAGCAAATGTTAAATGAATCTTTGGCTCAGGATGTTCTGGAGGCATCCCTGCCCATAGATCCCATCCCTACCACTGGTCTTGCTCAGACTAAAGGACTCAGCAGTGATGTCCAAGAAAGGTTCTATGTGAGATGATAAAAATCATCAGTTTACAAAATACCCAATGAACAGTAATTATTCTGTCATTCTGCCAGTACTGATTTCTCCTTTCAAGGTTATTTTCACAAAAGTGAATTTCAAGTTTGAAATGGATATGATTGAGGCCAAAAAAAATCTTCAAAGAATGTAAGAAACTGAAGTGCAATTGACTTAAGACTAAAATAACTGACGAAACAAAAATAATAAAAATCAATTCTAGTGATGAAACAAGACATGAAACAGGAAAAGAGTACCTTTGAGCTGTCTGCAGTTACAAATTCTGCACTGAAAATGTACTCATGGTCACGACAGTGATTCTTCATGTCAGCATAGCGCTGCTGACACTGCTGGATGGAAACATCAGCAATATCTACACAGAAAAGTTTCCAATTAAAAGTTATTACAGACCAAAATACTGAGTGATAGCGAGATGCAGAGGCAGAGTGATGGCACAAGTCTCAAAGAGTAATCTTATTTGTGAATTCTTGGCATATGATATAGCAGAGATACATAACCAATTCTATTTCAAAATAAAAAAGGAAAAGTCCATTCCAATGCAAAGAAACCTATTAATTTGATTGTTTTTAAAAATGGGACAAAAAGTTTTTAAGAGGGAAAGCTTGCTATTTAAAGACTTAAAACAATCAACACAGACAAGGTTGAGTCTTGGTTCAATGACTATGATCTAATCAAAGTTACAGTAAATCGTAATTGCCTGAAGAGGAAAGCATTAGTACCAGTTTAAATTCCAATAGGAAGGATATTCTCTGCACATCATTCATTACCCCATTCTAAAGATTTTGATTTTATTCTGCTTAACATCACCATTCTTCACAAAACTACCAAAATGATCTTCCTAAAACATAAGATTATAGGTCTGACTTGTCAAAACAGCGAGTAGTTCCCTGATACTTCCAACATAAAAATACAAACCCCTGAGCCTGGTTATTTTTAATCCTCCACAGTGTGGCTCCAAATTCCCTTTCTATACTTCTTTAACTCCTGCCTCTGTCTGCCCTCCATGTTTAGAACACAGTACTTCTCTGTCTCTACCTCTCTGAATCTTTATCTTCCCTGTCCCTTGCAAGTTGCTAGTGCTCTCTCCCTGAAATGATCTTGCATTTTTTGAGTAGGTGTTCCCTTCTTAAAAGTGGGCAGTGACTATATTTCTCTTTGTATCACCAAAACCTAGTATGGTACCTTGCATGTAGATAGTAAATGGCTAAGTAGTTCAATTAAATAAAAAATCTTAGGGCCAAATTAATCTCTAACTACTCTATTATTTGCAGCATCTCCCTTGTGATCAATGGTATGTGTTTACAACACATTTGGCTATGCCTAAGAATTCAGTAGCAGTCACAGAAAAACATAACCAGTCCACAAAGGGAAAAAAGTCATTACTTTTTCAATATTTTACTTCAGAAATATCATTAATACCTTAGTGTATTAATTAAAAGTACATAAGAGCCTTACTATAACTTGGTCTCTGGGATTCGTGCCATAGTATTTTAATTATGAGGTTGCATCATTTCCAGTTATCTGACTTAGAAAAAATGGCTGTTTCTAAAACAATTTATTTTTTTCTTACCAGTACAAACTAGTTTGCTAATTTTGCCCTTTTTCCACTTGAGCAAATCTCCACCTTTCCCACATCCCAGGTCCAACACAGTGATATCACGTTTCTTTTTCTGTCGTACTTTTTCTAAAAATTCCCCTGAAAGAAAAAAGGTAAACCAAATAAATAACTTAACTTTGCCAAAGCACTGATTGTTGCCTATAGTAACCTTCACCTGACAAGACACATCAATCAGTATGCGTTTAATTTGCAACATAAAAATAAATCCAAAACTACAATAGTAAAATTGCCCCTAAATGGGGACAATTAAAAATCATGTGTTTAGCATGCTCTCACAGGAAAGCATTTTGAAGAATGGTCATAAAATTCTCTTTAATTATACACATCTCAAATCCTGATGTATGTGAAAAGATCATTATTTTTCCCAAAGTGAAGAACTGGTAATTCTTAAATTGTGTTTGTCTTTTGTTCCCAAAGCTATTTATTGTGAGAACTTCTACTTCAACTCAGTCTTCTGTATATCGAAACAGTCTTCTGTATATCACTGTTAAGTTTTAATCTTTAAAAATCTTCTTTTTCACAAGAAAAAGAAGTTTTTCCAATGATACTCTCATGGGATAACAGAATGATTAAAATAGGAGTCTCTTGAGAACAGAATGAAACCTAAAGAGAACTACAAGGATTAGTCAAAAGGTGACATGGCCTAATTAATACTCTATCAAGATCTTGAAGGAAAAAAAAAATTCACACATAAGAATCTCTCATAACCATCAAACCACGTTTTACAGCCCACAGAAATTATCACATTGTGGCTAAACATTTATAAACTTTCTTAAACAATTGCAGTGGTTAGTACTACTTTATTCTTTCTAAATTACTATGTTCAAATTAACTTCTCCTTTCTCATCACCTTCAGGATAAAACTTTCTGCTTTGTACAACATAAAAGCATCATGGTATAATGGAAACAGCTCTGGATTTGGAAGACAGAGTAGGTTAGACTGAGTCCCAGTTTCAAATTTCAGCCTCAAATCTGTGGGCCATTGGGCAAGTCATAAATTAGTTTTGTCTGCTTCTCAGTATAATGGTGATATATAACATCTGCACAGCCCACATCACAGAACCAATACATTGTAAAATTTATAGGCATGCTAGTACAGTAGAAAGAGCACTGTATGTGGAGCTGGAGGCAGTGAGTGCAAATCCTAGTTCTCCTTGTTATCTTTGGGACTTTGAGCAAGTCACTTAAACCTCTCTGGGCTTAACTTTGATCAACTGTAAAATGAACGGAGAGAATTAGATGAGCTGAGGGCCCCCCTTCCAGCTTTCAGTCTATGACCCTAAACCACAAAGTACTACATAAATAATATAATTACTTGTTTGCTACCTTTGCTCATCACTGAGCAATTACTTATTGGTTTCTGATAACTGTAGGATCACAGGACAAAAATCATGTTTGAAATTTATCTTTTCAAATTATAAAGATCAAGAAGTTTATGCCACAAAAATCAGAAATTCCAGATTAAAAAAGGAACCTTATATATGTTATTTTCTATACATTCCAAATAATACAAGAAATTAAAATTAAAATAACTCTGATGTTTCACTTTATACCATGCAAATTATCAAAGATGACAAAAAATGGTCTATTCATGCCAGACCAGGGATTCTTAACCCTTTTTGTGTCGCTGATATCTTTGGCAGTCTAGTGAAGCCTACTGCAGACCCCTCCTCAGAATGTTTTTAAATGAATGAAATAAAACATATACAAAGGAAACTAATTATATTGAAAGTGTTATCAAAATAATAATAATAAAAAAGTTTGTGGACCCCACATTAAAAACTCTTGACTAAGACAGGAAGACAGGAAGACAGACACACAGATATTCTATTGGTGGGATCTGTGAATTGATCAAACAGTTCTGGATTATCAATTCAGAATTATGAAAGAAAAGTAAATATACTGTCTATAACCTTTGACCCAGAAATCCTGCTACTAAGCTTATATACCCTAAGGAAGTTGAAGATAGAAACGTAAGTCCAAAATATATCAACATTTTCATAACAGCACTGTTGGTGGTAACAAAGGAGGAGACACTAAGCGGGTGCCTACTGATAGTTGTTGTTTGTCCTTAGTTCTCAAAGAGAGCTTTGACACTGAGGCGATGTCATGACTTTCAGTGAATTGTATTTAAGTGAGGGAGGACTGTGCAAAGTCACCAGCCTCATTCTCTCCTCTGGAGCCAGGGGCAAGATATAGCCTACTGATTGGGGGAATAACTGAAAAGACTATGAATGTAATGGAATATTATTATGCAGTAAGAAACAAGAAGAGGCAGTCCAGCATAGTAGTTGATGGGATTGTAGAGTCAAGAGCACCTAGGTGTTAAATCTAAACTCAGAAACATACTGTGTGACTTTGGGAAGTCGCTTAAATTTCTCAATGCCCCTATAAACCCTGTAGATACAAAGAAGGTGCCAATTTGTATTAGTAGATGGCATTTCCTTCCTGGAAGCTCGCTACACTAATAAAATCATAGGTCAGATCCAACAAAAACAAAAAATAAACATCAAAAAAGGCCAAGGAATTCAAAGAAATATGGAAAGATTTGTATAAACAGGGAACAAAATAAACAAAAACAAAATATTTATACATAACAATAATGTAAATTTAAGCTAAAAGAAGCAGAATTCTCAACAGCTAAAAACCCTAATAAGGGTCCAGGGAACAGATATTGGGGTTTAACATTCCCACTTACCACAGGGGATGGATTAATAGAATGAAATATTGTATACATTGTCAAATGTGGCCAACAATGGATGTTTTTGCTTAATTGCAAGGGTTCAAAGGGTGAGGAATGGTGGGAGGGAATGACTGGAAGGTTTTTTTTTTTTAAGGTTATTTTTTCTTTATAATTTTCTGTATACTATAAAACTTGGAATAATTCTGACTAAATGTCACCATAAATTTAATTTCAAATAGTTTTAACTTTACAAACATTACATATTAAAAACGAAGCTACAAATAGATCTTGATAAATTTACAAAGAATAAGTGTCTAGAAAAGAATGAGAAAAGTTGATAGAGGGAAGAGTACAAAGTACAGAAGTCATTAGGATTGAGAATATAAGGGCAGGTGCAGAGACAAAATCTGTCACTGAGGTTTACAGGAATAGCTGGAGGGATAAAAAAGCTGTCACTCTAGGAATAGCTTAAGTTCAGAATTCCAAGAATATTATATAGAAAATACCTTTCTACAAAGTTTACACTAGCTGTCTTCTTGATAACACAGGAAAAAAATGGGAGCATATAACAAAAAAAATGAGCAGAGAGATTGAGAAATGGTTAATTACACAAACACATACAAGTGACCATAATACAAAGAATTTAAGAGTAATATCACAGAATCATAAAGTTAGGAGAGACCTTAGGGGCTGGCTAGTCTGACCTGTAATAGGAGACTACAAGGAAGGGGGAAGAAATGATCTTTTTCTTGGTAGTAACTTTCTAAAAGCCTCCTATAAACACTTCGTCCTTTGAAGCACAGTACAAATAGCATTTTCCCTAAAAATTAAGTAGAAGCAGTTTCCAATCTATCATTTTATCTAAGTTGATCAGCATCCAAAATGCATTTTTTTTCATTTAAACTATGTAATGCCAATGAATGAGATTCTGCAAAGTTTTAATTGGCTATTTTCTGTTTCAACACCAGACACAAAATCCCCTACCCCCCCCAAATGCCAATGGACAGTACCCAATGGCCTGTTTACCTCATAGTGTACCTGAAGTATAGGGTACTGATAATAACCACCAAGGTGTGAGATTTAAAATTGGATATTAGATCATAAATCTCCCCTACTTAACCCTTCCCTTAACTCATCTCCCAGACTAGTAAATGGAAGAAGCTTCTGGTTTTCTAGATAGAGCCTTTATTGTATATAAGGTGTTGTTGATTAGAAGGATAGGAAAACAGAAATACAGTACAAATCGTCTTAAATCTAGGCTTAGTCTATATTCCTTATAAAAACTCACCAAACCGATTTAGGCCACCTTTGGAGTGAGTCAGACCGTCTGTGCCGCGCCGCCCGGAGTCCCGCCAAGCCGGCAAAAAAGGCTACTCCCCTTCTCTCCACCCCGGAAGTCAAAAAACCCGGCAGGCAGTCTGACATGCGCAGCAGGCGGACTGTTCATCTCCTCCCCAAAAGGGTGGTCCTTGAAAAACTGGCGTCTTTCAGTTATCCTAGCCGACTGTTAAAAACTTTCATATTTTACCACATTTCCCCCCTTTGCTTCCTCAAGAAATGGAATGTTTCCTTGATGGAACAGTAAAAAGAATATAATAACTTCTGCTGACTAATAATATGCGAACAACAATACAGAAAAGGAAGAGAGGAAAGTTTTGTCCAGAGGGACGATTTTTTTTCTTTCCTCATGAACCGACGCTTTGACATTAGTCTTGCAAAGGGAGAGCCTCTGCAGAGAGTACATGTTACAGATAGTATATAACAGAAAGGAGATAGTAAAAGCTAATAAAGCAAAACAGTTCATATAAAGTCTCTGAGTTCTCTTGTCTTCTTGAAGTGGTAAGATGTCATCAGGAGGAAACTGGATTCTGGTCTGGAAAACTGGATTCTGGACTCTGGTCTGGATTCTGGATTCTGGACTCTGGTCTGGAAAGCTGGATTTCTTCTTTAACTGTTTGAATTGCTGTATTTTTTTTTTTTTTACTAAACCTTAGCATAGCATTTTGCAATCAGTAACACTTTTTACCACCATGTGTCTGGATCAAAGTCAAATTTAGTATGTGTTCATGACACCTGAAAATGTTATGGAAAGGTTATCATACCATATCTCATGGTTCCGAGACAGCCAGTGATTGTGCTAGGCCACAGGTGAATTCAACTGAGTGAGATAAAAAGATAAGTAAGTTCAGTTAAATTAGGTTAAATTAGGAGGGAGAGAGGATGAATACTGGACTGTGCCTAGTAATTGTGCTCTACATAGTCACCATCATAAGCAAACCATGGACTTATGTATACCTGTCTCTCCTTTTGTTGCACATATATTCTCTCCAGGGCCTGCATCAGAGTTCACAGCAAGTTAGTCTCTGAAATGATAAGTTTCCATATTTCTGAAATCTCATTAATTTCACCAAAGACAATATGATGGTAAAAATGTGTGCTATGCTGCATAACTGAGAATATATTAGTGATATATACAATAATTCCAAACCATACCCAGAGTATAATGACATATAAATAATAAACGAATATAAATAGCTGATTATATTAGACATTGTTACATAATCTTCTTTTAGACATTATTACATAATCTTCTTTTAGCAATTAGACCACATCATCTTATACATGAATTCTCTAGTATAACAGTAGCAGATACTTAAAGTGGTGATTAATTCATCAAAAAGAAATAAGACTTCAATAAGCAAGATTCAATATTCAATAGCATATACTTAAAATGCCTTTGAAAAGTCACTTAGTTTACAAAATCGGGTTTTTAAAGAAAAGCAAAAGAAACAAAAGTAAAAAAAAAACAAAGCAAAACCAAAAACCAAAAATAAAAGGCAAAAGATTCGCTAAGCACCCTTTTGTGCTCTTAAAGAATTTAAAGGTGTGGTGAATTCCAGGTCTTTTCAGTGCCTTTCAAAAGTCAAAACAAAACAAAAAGCAAAAAGGATAAAAAAAAAAAAATAGGTATAGGGTAGGGAAAAGGGTGGGAGAAATTGAGGTGGGCCAGAAAACTAGGCCATGTGCTTCAGTGCTTTTGCCTGTGGAAGGAAATGCTTGTTAAATTTTAAGGTATTTAAGCTGCTAGAGTTTGGGGTATGCCACATTGTTTTAACTGGTTCCCCAATTCTCTGCATGCCAAAGTGGCAGGGGTTTCTGAATTGTCATTGATCTTTCTAATGCTGTCATAATGTTCTTTATGGTAGAAAATGTGGAGTTCTCTAGCATCAGTTTTGTCTGTGCCACTGATTTTCAATAAAGGCTGATTTAATTGATGAACCACAACATTCAGCTGATGCTGCTTAGCAAATGCTACAATTGAATCATTTCCTCCCCACTTTCCAAATTTCTTTAATTCATCAACATATTCTTCAAAAGGGGAGTCATTTACTATAAAAGACTCAAACTCTTGTCTATGGTTAATCATATAAGAAGCAGCTTCTTGTCTGTGTCTGAGATGATTTCTACAGTGACCTTCTAGCTGGTCTGCTAAAGCCCTAAAAAGGCAATTTCCGTCTCCTGATACTTTACGAAGACTGAGTCCCAAAGCATTTAACTGATCAGTGGGATTATTAAATGGGAACTGCCTTTTTCCTCTGAACTCTCTTTGCTCTTTAACAGTTGCTATCTTTAGGGTTTTTACCTCTTTAGCGTCTACCTCAGGTCTATCTGAAATCTCTTCACCTATGAATGGTGCAGGCTTTATATGAGAGCAATGAATCCATGAGTCTTTTTCACCAATTTTAATGGCAGTAGGAGTTGTCAATAATACCTGAAAAGGTCCTTCCCAGGCAGGTTGAGTTCCACTGGTTTTCTGAAAATTCTTTACATATATTTTATCTCCTGGGTTGAAGTTATGCAATGAAAAGTCTAATGGTCCTGCCTGGACCACAGCTCCTGCCTCATGGAGTTCACGTAGCCTGGTCTGTAATTCCTGTATATAGGAAGCAACAGAAGTATCACCTCCCACCAGTGATGTATAAACTGGGGAAAAAGTTTTAGCTTGGATAGGAGGGTGACCAAAAAGCATTTCATAAGGAGATATATGAAGTTCTCCTCTTGGTCTACTTCGTAGATAGAATAATGCCAATGGTAGAACATCAGGCCATTTCAAATGGGTTTCAGTACATAATTTGCCAATCATACTCTTAAGCTCTTTATTCATACGTTCGACTTGGCCTGAACTTTGTGGATGGTAGGGCGTGTGGAATTTTGGAGTCACTCCCAAGAAAGAATAGATTTGGGATAAAATCGAATCAGTGAAATGTGTGCCTTTGTCAGAATCGATGCGGGCTGGTGGGCCAAAACGAGGTACTATCTCTTTAAGAAGAATTTTGGCAACAAAGGCAGCTGTGGCTCGGGGGCTGGGAAAGGCCTCCACCCACCGAGTGAGCTGATCAACTATAACAAGGCAAAATTTATAATGTCCTGCTTTTGGCATAGTAATATAATCAATTTGTAAGTGCTCAAAAGGTGTATATGCTAGAGGACGCCCTCCATAAGCTTTGGCCTTAAAAGCATACTGATTATAAGACTGACATGTGGAGCAGCCCGAGCAGATTCGAGATGCTGTATTAGTCACACCTGGTGCTATCCAGGTTCTCTTAATAGAGTCTACAATGCCTTGTGTACCAAAATGGCCTTTTCTGTGAACAGAGAGGCATACCTGGTGGTAGAATTTCCGGGGAAGAAATGGCTTACCTTCCGGAGACACCCAGATGCCATTGATCTGTTTCGCCTTAAATTTCTTTTTCCACTTTTCTACTTCAGAATCGTCATAGGTTAGGTTGGAAGGAATATCCTCAGAAGGTGAAAGGTTAAATACATGTTCAGGAGCTTCTAATGCAGCTAGCTTGGCTGCAGAATCGGCTCGTGCATTTCCCTTTGAAACAGGATCACTATTCCCTGTGTGGGCAGGGCAATGTACAACGGCTAGGGAAGAAGGCAGTTTTAGGGCATCTAAGAGGTCCTTAATAAGGTCCCCATTGGCAATAGCCTTGCCCGAGGATGTTAGAAAGCCTCGTTGACGCCAAATCATACCAATAAAGTGGCATATGCCAAAGCCATATTTCGAGTCAGTAAAAATGGTGGCACTCTTATCTTTAGCTATATTACAGGCCTGTGTAAGAGCCACAAGTTCAGCAGCCTGTGCACTAAAATGGGAAGGCAGAGAAGCTGCCCAGAGGGTGTCATAATCAGAAACTACAGCAGCTCCAGTAAAACGGGTTCCCTCTCTCATAAATGAGGAACCATCTGTATAGAGGACAAGATCAGGATTTTCTAAAGGTGTATCAAAAAGATTGTCACGGGGTTTTTCAGCCATATCAACTAAAGAAGCACAGTCATGCAACGGTTCCCCCGAGAATGGTAAGTTAGGGAGTAGTGTTGCTGGATTAAGAACTGTGCAGCGTTTTAAAGTGATATTCTCATTACCTAACAGGGTTATTTCATACTTAGCCAGCCTTTGATCTGAAAAGGCTTGTGTCCTGTGACGTAGTAAGAGAGCCTCCACTTCGTGAGGGCATTGCACAGTTAGAGGGTTACCTAGGACCAAATCAGAGGCTTTTTCTACCAAAAGCGCTGTGGCCGCCACTGCTCTAAGGCAAGGTGGCGCTCCAGCCGCTACAGGGTCCAGCTGAATTGAATAGTAGGCTATAGGACGTTGGTTAGGCCCCAGTGACTGAGTCAGGACTCCAGAAGCCACCCCCCTTTGTTCATGCACAAAGAGAGTGAAAGGCTTACTATAATCTGGCAGTCCTAGGGCAGGTGCTGATAACAAGGCCCGTTTTAATTCTTTTATGGCTGAGAGATGCTGGGGATCCAACTGTAAACTGTCTGGAACAGAACTTTTTGTAAGAGCTATGAGGGGTTTAGTAATTTCACCAAAAGAGGGTATCCATTGTCTACAGTACCCAGCTGCTCCCAGAATGGCTCTCAACTGCCTCTTAGTAGTGGGGGCAGAGAGTTGTTGAATGGCCTGGACTCTCTTAGAAGAGACAGAGCGAGTTCCAGCAGCCAAAATAAATCCTAAATATTCTACCTGGGGCAAACACCATTGTACCTTTGTCTTGGAAACCTTGTGTCCTCTCTTGTGCAGCTCCAGCAGTAAGTGACGGCTATCTTCCTGACAAATTTCAGCATTAGGAGAGGCCAAAAGTAAGTCATCAACATATTGTACTAGTATGGAGCCCTTAAAGGTAATAGAGGCCAGATCCTGCTGTAAAATTTGGGAAAATAATGTGGGACTGTCTACAAATCCCTGTGGGAGTCTAGTCCAGGTCCACTGTCTATTTTTCCAGGTAAAAGCAAATAAATATTGGAAGTCCTCATGTACTGGTATGGAGAAAAAGGCAGAGCAAAGGTCTACCACTGTGAAACATGTAGATTCATAGGGAATCGATGAAATTATCGTAGCCGGGTTTGGAACTATGGAATGTCTAGGAATAACATAATTATTAATCGCTCTAAGATCTTGCACAAAACGATAAACAGGTTTACCATCTGGCCCAGGCTTGGGTTTTTTAACTGGCAAAATGGGAGTATTGCATGGAGAGTGATGACATGGAATAATAATACCCTGGCTTTTCAAAGCCTCAATTATAGGGGTGATCCCTTCTATTGCTTCCCTAGACAATGGATACTGTGGAATGGAGGGGGGTGGTCCCCCCTTAACTTTAAAGGTAACAGGCATGGCAGACTTAAGGAGCCCCACCTCATTAGGGGATGAGGCCCATAAAGACTCAGGAATGTCAGAGGGGATTTTGGATACCTCCCCTGCTGTTCCTTGAGCTTCTGTAAGTAAAATTGGTAATAAATGAACAGTATCCTCTGGCAATTGTAAGGAGACAGCCCCATCTGGAGCACAAGATATGGTTGCTCTAAGCTTGCAAAGGAGATCACGACCTAATAAATTTACAGGGGCATCAGGCATGAGTAAAAATGAATGTTCCACTGTTAAGGGCCCCATAGATACCATGCGAGGATTCAATTTTGCCACTCTCTGGCTCTTTCCTGAGACTCCCACTACATTCAAAAATCCTACAGGTCTACACCCAGCATCTGGTTTGCTTACTAATACTGATTTAGAGGCTCCTGTGTCTAGCAGACAATCATAATAAGTCTCCCCCACTTTTAAGGTGACATGTGGTTCATTACTCTGGGGAGGTGAATGGACTGGCACAAGTGCATTCAAAAAATCCGGATCTGGGAATATATGGCTTTCATTATCTATGTTCCATTCCTCCCCAAGACACCATCATTCCTGTGTCCTCTTCTGAGGGGGGTCTTGGTTACCATTATTCTGGTACTGCCTTTCTGTATTCCTCCAAAAAGATCTATTTCTATTTTGATTTCGCCTGTAATTAGAATTAGAATTTCTTCTCCAAGTCCTACATTCTCTCAATTCATGCCCCTCCTTACGACAGTAACAACACACCTTAGTGTCCTTGTTCCGGTGTCCACATGGCTGACTAGGAATCGCTGGTGCCAGAATGCTCTGTTTAGGGTGATCTGGATCTTCCTCACGTGAGTCAAAGACATAATTTGCAAGTTCCTTAATTCTATCTACTGAGAGATTTCTCCAGTCTGGACATTGTTTCAGAAAGTATCTGCGTATTTCTGGCAGTGAATTATAAACAAATGTGTTGAGAATGATACAGGAATCTCTTAAATCTACTGGATCCAATCTGGTGTACTGTCTAGCGGCCTCACAAAGTCTATCATAAAATCTGTTTGGTCTTTCATTAGCCTCCTGAGGTAGGCTTAAAAATTTCTGCCAGTTTTCCGGTTTTCTAGAGCAAGATTCCATTCCCTTCAGAAGTGTTTCTCTAGCATCTTTTAATCTTTGGAAATCCCTATCATCATTATAATTCCACTCTGGATCCTTTAGAGGCCATTCCACATCGGCCTTACCTTTCGCAACAAGGGCATTTCCTGCTGAGATAATATCTGTAATCTCAGTTGGGGACAGTAAAGTTTCCAAAAGGCAAGTAACATCAGCCCAACTGGGTTGATATGCATTAAATATAGTCCTTAACTGTGAAATTACAGTGTTTGGATTTTTCTCAAAACTAGGGATGATTGATTTCCATGCGCTCAAGTCACTTGGTCTAAAGGGGCTATATTTTCTGACTTGAATTGGCACTCCCTTCTTACTATGTTCTATAGCTTCCTGCAGAGGGAGTAGTTTCTGCTGATCTGATTCTGAACTTGGATCATCTCTAGTAGAAACAGCCATTTTGAGGTCTCTCTCCATATGTGAGAGTTTCCCCCACATCATAACAATGATAATAACAAAAACAATGATAATAACAAAAACAAAAAAAAAAACAACAAAAAAAAATAAAATCCTTAGTCGTATGAACTATGGATGTGGTATTAAAAGGTATTTCAATTGCAGGCATAAAATTTCTACTTATATTAAACGTATTTTCCCAAAGATTCTCACGTATACTATTATACAAAAAACCTTTTGCTGCCTGAATGAGGAAAAAACCAATAATGTTATGAAGGACCATTGAGTAAACTATTCCTCTAAGTCGGGATGTTATGCTGTCCCAATACATTCCGATGAGAAAAATCAAAGGGATGGTAGAATATTCGAGCATCTTGCCCTTTAAACTGGGCTGGCTTTTCTGTTTAAAGCAAGACTTTTAGAGGCTTAAAGTCTTTAAGGGAGATTAGACAAAGGGAAAGTCCGCGGGGGGGGGGGGGGGGGGGGGGGGGTATTTGGAAAATCCACCGAATTAGCCGGCTTATGGCCAAACTAGGGAGGGTGGGAGGGTCCTTAAGGTCCCTTCGGGGTCGCCAAACTGTGAGATTTAAAATTGGATATTAGATCATAAATCTCCCCTACTTAACCCTTCCCTTAACTCATCTCCCAGACTAGTAAATGGAAGAAGCTTCTGGTTTTCTAGATAGAGCCTTTATTGTATATAAGGTGTTGTTGATTAGAAGGATAGGAAAACAGAAATACAGTACAAATCGTCTTAAATCTAGGCTTAGTCTATATTCCTTATAAAAACTCACCAAACCGATTTAGGCCACCTTTGGAGTGAGTCAGACCGTCTGTGCCGCGCCGCCCGGAGTCCCGCCAAGCCGGCAAAAAAGGCTACTCCCCTTCTCTCCACCCCGGAAGTCAAAAAACCCGGCAGGCAGTCTGACATGCGCAGCAGGCGGACTGTTCATCTCCTCCCCAAAAGGGTGGTCCTTGAAAAACTGGCGTCTTTCAGTTATCCTAGCCGACTGTTAAAAACTTTCATATTTTACCACAAAGGGCAATCATTGTCTCTAAGGAAAATATTTATGGGACAAACACATCCCAATCCCACTACATCTCTGCTGATAGAAGAGGATGCTCAAGCACTTACAATGACTATGTTATTGCTCTAGGAATTTAAACCAACTGCTAGATGGAGTTTAAACAGATGCTTTCTCAGCTATAAACTTAAGCTATACTAGGTTACTAACATCATAGGAAACATCAGTCAATAAGTGTAAACAGAGACCAGGGACTTATTAATTGTCCCCATTCCCCTCCCCCCCAACATCTCAATATCAACTATATTTCTATTAATCCATGCTTAGAATTATAATCCTAAGAGAAGTAATTGGTGAATCTGGAAAGTTTAGCTTCAGGTTTGAGTACACAAAAACTCCTAATTTTTAACTATACCAAAAGTGTCTGATCAATGGCCAACTATGTTGGAGGAAGACAAATAAGACACATAAATTTATAATACAAATATGACAGTCATACCAATGAGGACACTCTTCATCCAATTATTAAAGTTTCGAAGGTAAAAAATACGACTCTGGCTTCGTTTCTCCAGGCCAACTTCCTGAAGCTCATTGTAGTGAGCAGCTACTGTTGAGCCATGTCCTTCTAAACGCTAAACACAGGAGAAAGCAGGAGAATATTAAAACAAATATAAAACCAAGAAAAATAATAATTAATCTACACAAGTGCACCCAAGTTTAAATTTAGCTAAAAGTTATGGAATTCATTTTTCATTGGTATGAATCCATAGACTTCCTTTTTTTATGTCACCCTGCTCCTGTTGCTTCACTCTCCAAACCTTATCAGCAGAGACCTTTATTAGAAGAAACTATTTGCCAAACTGTCACCTTGCACATGGTAATCTCCTCACCCCTCCAACCTATCACACACATCATCTTCACCTCTTTTTCTAAGAACTGTAATCAAACCATCACTACCATTAACAAACCTAGAAAGGCTATTATTACTAGACCACTCACTCTATTAATCCAAACCACATCTTTATGATTTCCCAGACCATGCTATCCTTCCCAGGCTACTACTTTTATATATGTATGTTCTATATACCCTTGGTAGCTAGGCAATGGTGTGGCTTGAACACAGGCACTAAAAGGCCAAAGTTCAAATCTCAACTCAGCCACTTACTACCTACATTACCGCAAAATTTTATTTCAAAAACAACTGCAATAGCACATTTAATACATAAACTAAAGTTCACCTGTGATACTACAGATACATTCAACCTCAATTTCAATAATCTGGGTTTACTTATATTATTAGGGTGCTCCTTGTGAATGACCTTATAAACACAGCTTTGTTACAGAGTAACGTCCAAATGGCAATCATGATTCATTGATTATTATTAGCTGTAAGAGATCTTTTTTAATATATAGACTGGATCTTCCAGTTCCTGTTTCCCTTGGCCTTCTGAAGGCTAAGTGACATTCCCACACATCTTCTTGATGAGAGCAGCTATGTGCCAGAGACTAAACAGCTCTCACTATGATGAATCCATTGGGGACGTTAGATTCAGGTCTTAGACAGTCAGGTAGATCATAATATTTAAACAGACTTTATTTACTTCTATCTTAGGAAATTAAAACAATTACTATAACTTAATCAGCAAATAAAGCTATTATAACATCCATTACTGATGTCAACAAAATTAGACTGTCCTGTGAGAACCTCAAAAACTATATGCTTTTGCTGTCTTAAGTCCTTTTAGAGCAATCAGTGTAAAAAAAAAATTGTCACCTTAAACTCAAATAACTAAAAATTTCCCAAGATTAGAACTGATTATTTCAATTAGCTTTGGCTGGCACCATATGGCAAGAAGGCACATGGAGAAAGAACCCAATAAATGTTACAGCTCTCTTAAAATCATCACAGAGGAGAAAACACGGCTAATATGAATCCTAAGTATTACTTTGAATTATTTAGTAGTTAAACATTAGAAAACAAGGAAATGAAAGTTGTGCTAAACCTCTAAATCTAAACATCTTAAATGTATAGCATCAGGGGTGGCTAGGTGGCGCAGTGGATAAAGCACCGGCCCTGGATTCAGTAGTTCCTGAGTTCAAATCCGGCCTCAGACACTTGACACTTACTAGCTGTGTGACCGTGGGCAAGTCGCTTAACCCCCATTGCCCTGAAAAACAAACAAACAAACAAAAATGTATGGCATCCTTACTTGGCATTTGACAGAAGCATCTTCCCCTTCCAATTTTCTCTTATTTGAAAGTGTGCCATCACCACAACTAGAAGTATCATCTTTGGGATCATCATCTGTTTCTAACTTTCTCTTGCGTGAAATGCCCTTTTCATCACCTCCTGCAGCTCTTTCCTCAGAAATACTTTCATGATCCAACTTTGATGGAGTGCCCTCTCCACAACTGGCAGTCTGAACTTCAGAATCATCCAGAAACTCTAGTTTTCCTTTCCTTGATGTGCCTTCCTGAACATTCTCTGTGTCCTTTCCATCAGAGGATTCATTTCTTGAAGCTGTTAAATTTTCATTAACTTTGACAGAGAGTTCTGTTTTGGAAACTATAGAGGCCTCTTCGTCTTCTAAGTTCTTTTCACAATCCTCTGCAGAGTTTTCCATTTTTCGCAATGATTTGAATTTAAAACTTTAGTTCAGAAATGAAAGCTGCAACAACAAATATTTTATGTTAAGTATGCATAATGAATAGAGAATTATTATTTCTAAACACTGACTGTGGAAGCAGAGCCAAGATGGTTGATTAGAGACAGTAACCCAGCCAAATTACCTCAACATTCCTCTTCACACAACTTTAAAATAACACCTTAAATCAAACTGTGGAGTGGCAGACCCAACAAAACTAAGGGTAAGACATTTTTCTGCTCTAAGAAAACTAAGGAGATTGGCAGAAATGGTCTGTGACACCAGAGTGGAGGCCTGTCCTGAGTGCAAGAGCAATATCTGCAGCTTCTTCAGGAGCTCTCAAATCAGAGACAGTAAGAGTTGGAGAACTAGTCAAAAAGTGATTACAGGGGCAGCTAGGTGGCGCAGTGGATAAAAACACGGGCCCTGGATTCAGGAGGACCTGAGTTCAAATCCAGTCTCAGATACTTGACACTTACTAGCTGTGTGACCCTGGGCAAGTCACTCAACCCTCACTGCCCCATAAGGGGGAAAAAGTGATTACAGGGGACCTCATACAGGCACTTGCACATACACAGTTCCAGGGTGGAGAAGAATGTCTGTGGTCAGTCAAAAAGGATTAGGGTTAATTGGTCACAGTTCCAGGGCCAAGAAGGGCAATAGTAATTGTGGCTGCAGGAAAGCAAGGACCCTTTCTGGATAAAGATCAGAGTACAAACCCGAAGAACACTGACCACACCTCCAGCTAGATACCACCTTGGAAGTACCAAAAACTTGAAGACACTCAGAACTAGCTCTGAAAACAGTAACACAAAATAGCCTGAAGCTTGAGACAATGCCTCCCCATCCCCAAGGTGAGCAGAACCCAATTTTAACATAAAGTTCAATGTCAAAAAATAGGCAAATGTAGGGGCAGCTAGGTGGCGCAATGGATAGAGCACCGGCCCTGGAGTCAGGAGGACCTGAGTTCAAATCCGACCTCAGGCACTTAACACTTATTAGCTGTGTGACCCTGGGCAAGTCACTTAACCCCAATTGCCTCACCCCCCCCCCCCAAAAAAGGGCAACTATAGAAACAACTATGAACAAAGCCTCAAAGAAAAATACTAATTGGACCCACGCCCAGTAAGAATTCTTCTAAAAGTTAAAGAGATAAGCCTGGTAAAGGAAAAATTGGTAAAAAGAATGAGTAATGCAAGAAAATTATGAAAAGAGAATTAACAGCTTAGTAAATAAAAGAGGCACAAAAACATTTAAGAACAACAACACTTTAATTGGCCCAATGTTAAAAGAAGTATTAAAAACAACACTGAAGAAAAGAACTCCTTAATAAGCAGAATAAGTTAAATGGAAGAAGGTACAAAAATTCATTGTCCTTAAAAATATTGAGGGGATAATCATCAACTGTGAAATAGCTGAACAAGTTGTGGCATATGACTGTGGAGTACTGTTGCCACATAAGAAATGGAAAGAATGGTTTCAGAAAAACATGGCAAGACCTGTATGAACTGATACAAAATAAGTGAGAACCAGGACATCACTGTGGATAGTAATAGCAATGTAGTAATGACGAACAACTTTGAAAGACTTGGCTACTCTGATCAATATATTGATTAAAAACAATTAAAAAAGACTAATGATGAAAAAATGTTATCCATCTCCCATGAGAGAACTGATGAACTTTTGAGTGCAAACTGAAGTATTATTTTCTCACTTTAATTTTTTTTTGGCAATAAGAAAATGTTTTGCATGAGTTCACATGTATAATTTACATCATTACTTGCCTTCCCAGTGCAAGTGGGAGGGGGTGAATTTGGAACACAAAATTGGAAAGAATGCTAAAAATAAATTTGTTAATGTTCAGTCAGTTCAGTTGTGTCCTACTCTTCCTGACTCCATTTAGCATTTTCTTGGCACAGATATGAGAGTGGGTTATACAATTAATAAATGCTGACTAAAATAATTTAATTACTAAAGTTTATCCATTAATCTTTGACTACTCAAAATCACTAAAAAATAATCACATAACAGAGAGGGAAAATACTCAAGAAATTTAGAAATAGATCATTAATGTAAATGACATATTTCTAAATTTCCTTTAAAAGACCTAATCAATACTAAGTATATACCCAAATCATTATGCAATAGCATTGTTATAAACAGAGCAGTTAGTATATAAATCTGATGAGTGATCCAAAGTATACAAGATTTTAGTTCAAATCAACTTCTGAAAGGTTCAATTTACCACCTCTATCTATAGCACCAAATTTAGTGGAAGTTTTATCTGTTAAAACTAGGTTTTAGAAAGGAAGTAGAATTCGAAAGTGGTTTTAAACTAAAGCAGAAAAGATGTTTGTATGAAATAATGTGAAAATACTTTGTAAACTGTAATACTGTATAAAGGTGACCTGTGAAATGGGAAATTACACAGCTTTAGAGCTGGATCAGATATTTGTTATATTAGAGATTATCAGTGGTTCCCAACTTTTGAGCCAGAATATAAGAATATAATATTCCTTATAAGGAATGCACCAAGTATTATCATGATTTTGATTTACTTTTAACAAAATATACAGTATGACTCAGTTTAATAAACAATTTCTGTAGACTAAATAACGTTTCACACATATGCAGTTCTTTTTAAAAATATACTGTGATCAGAAACTAAAATGCATGCTCACTTAAAAGCATTACTTAGTTGCTTATTACATAGTTGCTTTTCATGGATAATCCCGCCCCTCTTCTGTGACCTGATTCTGCCCTCTCCTAAACTAACAACTCTCCTCTGCTGCATAAATTAATGTCTATATCCCACCCACTAAGCATAGGAGTCTCCAATGGTTCCCTCCTAGGACCTCTTCTTTCTAGGTGTCCTCCTCATCTTATACTGTTTCTTTCCATCTTCTAAACCTGACAAGCTCCCTATCCATGGCATTTCATTCTTGGTCATCTCTCCAGGACTAGGTGCCCTCTTCTCTTATCTATTCCTCTGACTGAGCCTACCCCAGTTGACCCCAATATACACGACTAAGAATTGGAGTGTGCCTACTCCAACTACCTTAGTCACCTAGGTCTATCATCATAACCATGCTACCTTCACATCTTCAAACTCTGAAAAGGCAATTAGGTAGCACATCGGATTGAGCATTGGAAAACCTGAAGTCAGGAAAACCTGAGTTCAAATCCCACCTCAGACCCTTAACTAGCTGCAACCTTCAGCAAGTCACTTAATCTGTTGTTGGTCTGTTTCAAAATGGGGGAAAGAATAGCACCTACTTCTTAGGGTTTTTGTGAAGATCAAATATTTGTAAAGAACTTAGCACAGTGCCTAGCACATAGTAGGCATTTTAATAAATGCTTATTTCCTTCTGTCCTGAATGCCCTTCTCTGTTTGCTTATTTGCCTAACTTTCCCCCTACTTCTTCCAACTACTCTGTCCTTACTTCTAGTCCCTCCTTATTCTTCTAGTTCATCACCCTTACTTTGTTCTCACTTTCTCTCCTTCAGTGTTAATCTACAGTTAGAAAATTGAATTATACATTATTCTCTAGCCCTGTGTTCCTTGCTCCCTTAGCTTGTGGCCCACTCATGCCCTCTCAAACCCAAACCTAGGTTATCCTCACACCAACTTCTCCATTACTGCTCCTAATCAGATGCTGTTAAAACATGGCTAGAGAACACACATAAACACTAAATTCATCACAAACTTTTGTTTAAAAAATTCTCAACTGAACACATCAACATAGCAATCTTTCACCTAATATGGTTTTGTCTCTTTGGAGATCCCTCTATGTTACTCCCTCTATTAACTCACTCACTTTCCAACTCCTCCTTCCTTACTTCCTAAAAATACACCAGAGTCTCTCCTATTCTTAAAAATACCCTCACTTGACTGCCGTCAATCCACATTGTCTGACAGTCTTTTTTACAATCAAAACTCTTCTCAAGCTCCTGAGCTTGCCCCAGAAGTCTAGGTCTGATCTTGTCGGTATTTTATTAACAAGGCAAGATCTAGACTATCCTAAGGAAAATTCTTTCAACTTTCCTTGTCTTTCCACTATAAATATTAATCTTCATCTATTCAATCAAGTCTGATCTCATATCAAGATCATCCACTTAAAAAAAATCCTGACCTTCAAATGTTTAAATATCATTAATCCTAAAAATAAAATAAAAATCCTTCCTTAAATCCTGTAAACCCTTTAGTTATCATCATTCTCTCCTTGACATTGATAGGCTTTCTTTCTTGGTTCTCCCAGCTCAATTTGACTCCTTGCCCTCCTCCCAGTTTTTAGCATGTCTCTTCCTCCTCAATCTCCCATGTCATGGAGGTGGCCAGAAGGGTTAACAGAGGAATTAAGACCTGAGTTCTTTTATCAACAGGAGCCTAAGGAAACAGTAGCCAGGGACCATTAACCATTAATAGCCATTACTATTCCTGGATGACAGGAAACAGAAACTGTACATAGAAATCAGACTTTAAGACAGAGATTTCTTCGAAAGAGAGACCCTTGGGGTTTGATAAGTTTAAACATGTTTTAAGAACATGTGCTGAAGGACACCATATGACGTTTAAACCCCAAAAACACACCCCTAGGGAAAAAGGTACCTGGCCCTGGAGGACATCCTAAGACCCCAAGAATTCAAAAATAGGATATGAACCTCCCACAAGGAGGAGACTAAGATAATGAGGAAATAACTTTTATTTTTCACTATAAATATTACCATTTTCATCTCCCTGAGACACCCTTCTCCTTGGTGTTCTCCCTGTGGCCTCAGTCTTTTAATAAAACTTGGAAATGGAGTCACTGAGTCATGTATTTCTTTGAGCCGCCTCACAATCCATTCCTACATTACATGTACTATGCTTATTTGTATATACTCTTCCTCCCCATAGAAGTTCAGAAAGATGGAAGATTCCCCTATTTCCTTTCACATCCCTAGCACCTTGCAAACAGTAGACACCTAATGTTTGATGAATTGAACAACCTTGTATCCCAGGGGTTCTAGTCTTTGCTTTCTTTAGTAATTTTTAGTACTTTAAGTTTAATAATTTTAGCCTTTCCATTGCTTTTTTACATTTATGTGACTGACTCCTAAATCTCTCTCCATTGAGCTCTATCTCTGCATCTCTCAATCACCTGCTATAAGTCATCCTGGGTAGACACACATCATGAGCATCTCAATTTCAGGTCTAAAATTTAACTGCTAATCAATTTCCTTACCTTCCAAAGAGAACTCTGCATCCATCCACCTAATCAATCATCAACAAATCTGTCCTCTTCTCTCCCGTGCCTCTTCCCTCTTACCCATTATAAAAATTGTTATGGGGTTATTTAAACTGCCCAGCTGACAGGAATTTTCTCCCTGAGAAGCTAAACCAAAGGATACATACACACACCTAAAGATCAGTCTCCCCCACTCCTCTGGGAGATAATCCCATTAGGCATGGCAGAGATAACTCCAGAAGTCCTCACATTTAAGCTTCACTCAAGCTTTCCCCACTCCCAAAGGGAACTTTCCAGTCAGATAATCACCCCATTGGTTCCTCCACCATCGGTCCTCTATAAAAGTTTTGGTCTTTCTCCTGCTGGAGGAGATCGGTTATCTCAGAGAACCAGGTCTCCGTGCCACGCCATCTCCCTCTGAGAAAAGTTCAGACTTTTCTCTTGGTTTCCTTTCTCTAGCACCTAAATAAAATATTTTATCCTAATTGGATTTGTGTGCGAGAGGATGTAATTCTTTAAAGAGAAATACCTAAAGACCACCCACACCCCCAACCAATTTCCCCAAAACAATAATCTAGTTCATGTCCCTATTATTTTTCCCTACACCTCCTCAAGAGTTTAACTCATCTCACTCTTTCCCTCAAGGTATTATTAGGGGCCATCACTAGCTGTCTTGATCTTTGTCTTGCCATTGAACTTCTGATGACCAGGAGTGAGTCTGACAACTTTTGGCAGCTCTGCCCCACTCATACACAATTTATGAGCAAACCAAGACATCACCCTCAAGATGTCACTGGTCTTCTTTGAGAATGTAAGAACGAACAACAAGGATTCTGCATGAAATCACTAGAGAGAGGACTTCCAGAGCAAGTGTTGAGTTAAACCTTGTTAGACGGGACAGCTAGGTGGCACTGGCCCTGGATTCAGGAAGACCTGAGTTCAAATCCACCTCAGACACTTGACTCTTACTAGCTGTGTGACCCTGAACAAGTGACTAAACCCCAATTGCCTCACCAAAAATAATAATAATAATAATAATAAACCACACACACAAAACAACAAAAAAACCCAACTTTGTTATACACATGCCTCACTACATGGCTATTATTTGAGGGAGGGACTGAAGTAGGTTCCTGGAATTTTGTTTTAACTGTGTTTACCATGTTATCTGAGAGCAGTAGTAGCTATTCAACCTGACAATTTAAGCAGAAGTTGGGGAAAGCTACACTTTTTTTTTTCGGGGCAACAGGGTTAAGTAACTTGCCCAGGGTCACACAGCTATAGTGTCAAGTGTATGAGGCTGGACTTGAACTCAGGTCCTCCTGAATCCAGGGCGGGTGCTTTATCCACTGTGCTACCTGGCTGCCCGAAAACTACACTCTTTCATCTTCTTTTGTTTTTGTTGCTTGCCTCCCTCCCCCCAAAAAAAGTTAGAACAATTTATTTTTTGTCCAGCTGAGTTTTCCTTTTCTGATTTCTTGAAATAGAGTTCTGAAAAGACAACCCATTGTGTTTTAAGTGGAATTATTTGATTCCATTTTAAAACCCTAATCCCTCCAGCTTTTGTGAACAGCCAAAAGCCTCAGCCAATCATTGTTTAGGCTTAGAATTAGTGTAAAACACTTTTCAGTAGGGGGGAACTCAGAGGGTCTTCCCTGCCAGGACAGTTATCTTGGTGAAGAAATAGTCCCCTTTTGTCTCAACTCAAACCCAGTCCTTAGTTATTGAATGGGTGTGGTCTCAGACAAAAAGAGACCAAGGGAAAGAACTTAATTCAGCAAGGCAAAGATCTAGGCCAGTGGTCTTTACTTTTGTCTTGTTTACTAGTTTGGGGGACTGAGGAGGGAGACTGAGCCTTTTAGTTCTTCCCCACTCATATCAATTCATCACTCTCCAGATGTCACTGGCCCTTTTCTAGAAAAATAACAGAGGACAGGATAAGTTTCCCAAAGTTTATCTCTACTCAAGTCACTCCTTTTTATCAAAACCTTCAAAGGCTTCCCCACATTTACTCAAAATATCAGATTTCCTAGACAAAAGGATGACTTCCACATTCTGACCCCCCTCCCCAATCGAGTCTCTAGCCTTAATATGTCCAGCACAGACACCCAAATAGGAGGACTGAACATTACAAGAAACCAAGACCTCCTCCCTTGGTGTCTTTGATTCCACTGTTCTTTCTACTTGGAATTCCCCTACAACCTCTACACTTCAACTCATCATTATTCTAAACCTACGTTCAAAACAAAAACACTTGTGGAAAAAATCACCCTCCCAGAAACTCTTAAAGTACTTCTTCCCTCTAGTTGACCTCAAAGTAGTAAGCAGTATCTCCCTTAGTGGTTTGCACTTCTCCCAGAATAAGGTATCGGGATTTTTTTTTCACCCACTAGCACGTAACTTTCTCAGGACCAGGGTCTTACTTATCTTTTTATTGTTCACATGATTTTGCACCAAACAGGTCCCAAATACTAAATCCAATTCAGTCAATCTTTCTAATTTACATTTGAAAACTTTTAGCCAATAATTGGATGAAAACAAAAATTTTTTTAATGTTAAAAAGTTGAAAACGGAAGGTTTATTAGCTGTGAATTTCATTTCCAGGGCCTGTATTCTTTCATTTTCCCAGATAAAGAGACAAAAAATAAATGGCTCGAGAATGAATGACATTACCTGAAAAGGGGAGGGCAGAGCTCCTCTTGGGAGACATGAATTAACGCTACAATAAAGGGTCTTCCCACTGCTATAGTAGTGGAATTATCGATCAAGAACTTGCCCACAAAGCCCTGGTGAGTTAGGGGAGGATAGATCCAAGCCAAAGAAAACGTCCAGTGACTCGAGGAAGCAGAAGAGAACAAACCTTTCGATGGAACCATGACGTCACGTCTCTCGCACTACCTCTTTAAAAGCTTTAATCCCAGTAGTGAAAGCGCAGCCGAGCCCCGGGGCCAGGAGCCCGGGGCCCGAGGAGCAGGAAGCCTTTCAGGGCCCGCAGGCTCCGCGCCCGAGCCCGGCCGGGAAGGGACCCCTCCCGCCCGCCGCTGCCTCCTCCGCTAGCCTAACGGAGGGAAAATCAGTTCGGGAACGGGAGACGGCCCCCAGCCCGCTCTCTCCCAGCCCTCTGCACTGTACTAAGAGGAGGACACGGAAGCCGCCGGCTCCGTTCCCATCACACTTTCTCCCCTGGCTCTCGCTTCTTTTCCATTCCACCCGCGCTCCCGAAACCCAGGGCTAGAAACTTCTCCCCAGCCGCTCTCCCCGCCCCAGCCGCATCTCGCGCTGCATCGCGCGCGTGGCCCGGGGCCGAACGCGAGTCCCGCCCCTCGGAGCACGGACACGCACCTCTCCAGCCACCGTCTCCGATCGTTCCCGCGGTCCAGCTGCACCCACCCTGACGGCTCCGAGGTCCGGCGCTCGCCCGCCCTCTGGCCCACCTTTCCAGTAGCCGGCTCAACCGCCGCGCGCCCAGCCAACGTCACGTCCGACCCCCGACAAGTACCACCGACTTCCTTCCCCGCCGCATAACAAAATCAACGCGGGTCCGAGTAGGCAAGGAGCGCAAGGAATGCATGTTACAAATGCAGTGGCTAATGCATCTCAGGATAATCGATGCATGCTCTACCTCCGCGACGACAAGAGTCCCGTAGAAGGGCAGAGACAAAGCGTAGCGGGCACACGGGGTGAAGCTGAAAAAGGACCGGAGCTTCAGCTGTAACACTTACCTGAGTAAGCTTTTCCGCCATTGTTTGCGGAAGTAGTAAGCGCGCCTCGCTCCGGAAGCTACGCAACTTCCGGGAGGCGGGGAAACTAGCCTTTCCACATAACGCATGCGCTTCACGTTTCCTCTCCATTCGCGTTTGGAGGGAAGAGTTCAACAAGGATCTGTTCCTAAATGAACTACGTTTCCCAGGGTGCTGGGCGCGGGCCATTGCCTTGGAGGCTCGGAACTGAGCACCTGGCAGTAGCCAGCACGTTTTGGGTGGGCGCGGCTGGCTGAAGAGAGCAAATGACCGCCCAGGTCTGGGGAGGGTGAGGGGAGGCCTGACCACCCTGGCTTTTACGAGGGCTCTGGGGGGAGTTAGGCTCCTATCAGTGATTGTCCCTGAGACAGCAGCACCAGGAAACCTGCCCTGTCAGTGCTTGCGGCCAAGGACCCAACGTCCTCCGAGGTACCACGGCCCCTGGTCTTCCCGGGGCGGGAGAGGGGAGGGGTTGAGTGGGCGTCGCTGACCCGAAGCCGCAGAAAGTGGAGGTTTGATCCAGCTATGGAGAGGTTGGAGCCGGACCAAGTGCTCGTGGCCAACTGCCCTACGCGAGCCTGTGGGGGAAGGGCACGACCTGCCCTTCAGGGGTAGCTAACAGCCCCAGGGCCCTCCCTCCCCCGCGGTCCTCTCTCATACTTCCCTCTCCCTCCCCTCGGGGAGAGTCCTTTTCCTCCTTATGCCCTTTGCTCCTTCGCTCACCTCTCCCCTCCTTCGTCCCGGGTCATAACATTGAGAGGGCGGCCCTAGAAGTTCTCTGTCGTTATTTTGTTTTATTTTTCCCAGGGACGGGCAGTTCCCCGCCTCACCCCACCTTCTACCCCAAGAACACGGGCCGACCACCTATTTTCTAGAATTGTAACCACCCTGCGGCCTCCTTAAGGAGGAGACTCCCCGATCTTGGCAGGCCGCACGTGGTTCCTTTGAGAGACGGGAAGGGATGTATGTGATGGACCTCACGATTCCCTCTGGTCCGGCCTGGCTGCTGTTGGTTAAAGGGGAAATCACAACTTTGTTGATTCCTCGGATTCCCACGAGGGTTGAGAACCCACTTTATTCCAAATTTGACGCGCTCGGTATACAAATAGACTGTTTCAAACGACCTGCAGTATGATAAGCCAGATCGTTGGTTGATTGTTTATATCTAAATGTTGTTGAAAACTGCCTTCCAAAGCTAAAGGTTATGAAAATATAAACAGCTTCAGGATTCAATTTAAATTATTTTATCCCCAAGACCAATCTCATAGTCTTAAAGCAAGCTTTTTTTAAAAATGGATTTTACCTCGTCAGGAGAAAGTTTGTCAGAACTACATTACTAAGAAAATGTTAGCATCCTGTGACTAAGAAATCACAAGATTGCATATACTTATATTTTTGGTTTAATTACTCTTCGATATTAGATACTGTGTATATACTGATTCCTCATGAACTATGTGGTTTATGTACATTTATGTATTTTTAAAATAACATTTTATAAATCAGATCCTTAAGTTAGCAATTCTCATTGCAGTTCCAAGGGACCATTACAAATTCAGTCTTCAAGATTTCGTTTCTAGCTCTATGAAGTTCTCTTATATTAAACCTTTTGCTTCTTACACCAAAGTTTAATACAACTGGTCTTGAGGGAAAACATGAGCTTGCACATGCTGGAGTTTTCCCAGGGAATTCTTAGGGATCAAAAGAGATAAATAGGTCTCATTGATCACTTCTTAGTAACTAACATCACTTTCAGTTTTTAAGAACTCTGAATTAGAAATTAGGATCCAATTGAGTAAGAATTAGGGCAGGATGTGATAAATAATAATGGCTGAGGAAGGGAGGTATAGATGATTTTAAAAAATAGCTTGAACTTTAGCTTGGTACTCAAAGGTAATGCCAAATAAAACACAAGCTCTGATAAATCCTATCAAGCACAGTGCCTGACACATAGTAGGCACTTAATAAATAGTTATTTACTGACTGGAAAAAAGATTTCATTATGCTCACAATGATAGTTACATAGTCCTCCATTTTAGCTAAATTCAGAGAAGCTCACTACTTTATATAGATATCTTGAATAGAAAGAGAAACATGAGGAATTTACTCTGCTTCCCAGTAATAGAAAAAAAAACACTTTGAAGAATGAATTTCTCCTCTCACATGTTTCTTAGAAAGGAAGTTTTCCATTGCTACACACATATACATGCATACACACACACACATATTTGAAGACTTAAAAATTGACATTTTAAAAAAATGAATGAAAGAAATTCTTTCCAAGAGTGGAATATGGTTTTGAGAGGGACTTATACATAATGGATATGGAGCTGGTTTTGGAGTTAAGGAGTCCTGGGTTCAGAATCTGCTTCAGACTTTTGATATTCCTGTAGTTCTAGGCATTTAAAACACCCTCTCTTTAGTTTTTGAAAATGTTAGAAGAGGATAGTAATAGCACCAACATCACAGTGAAATAATATTGATCTACATTGATTGATTGTTGATTAAAGCCCAGTAGTAATTACTGTGAGCTGTTCTATCTTGAGTCTAGGAAAGGGATTACTCCATGAAGATGTTTGAATCAAATGCTCTCATTATTCTTATCTGTTGCCCTGCATCTTTCTTAGCATAGGAACAAATATCATGTCTTTTTTAAGAGGCATTTCTAAAGTTGAAAGTAAAATTTGCTTGGTATAATCACAAATTAATTATATTTTGGAGAAGCAAAAAATCATGTACCTGTTCTCTTAGGGGGGAAAAAAGGCATTAGACCATTATCAGTACTAAAATTATAACTCCAAAGTCAACAAAATGGACTGTGCTTTTGTGTTATGTCAGATATTACTTATAAAAGTGACACCACAGGCAGCTGGTGGTACAGTGAATAAAACTGGGCCTGGGGTCAAGGAGACCTGGGTTGAAACGCAGCCTTAGACACTTACTCTGTAACCCTAAGCAAGTCAATTTACCTTTTTAACGTCAGTTTCCTCGTCTGAAAATGAAAATAATAATAGTACCTACCTACCTGGGTTGTTGTGAGGATCAAATAAGATAATATTTGTAAAAGATTTTTAGTATAATGCTTGGCACTTAATAGGCACTATGTAAATGCTTATTCCCTTCCCCTTCCTTTCCCTCATTGATATATATTAATTTAATATTAATTTGATTAAGTAATTATTAATTAATCAAATTAATATTAATTTGAAGGATAATTTAAAATAATGAGCAGTTTGAATTGTAGAATATTTTGTTAGAAATGCAAGATTATTAATTTATTTTAATATTAATTTTTATTTTTATTTTGCTATTTATTTAATTGTATTGTATTGTTCAATTATTAATTTGAAGTATTGATTCCTGGGGAACAGTGGTACTGGATTGTAAGGGGCATTGGTCAGGATCATTGGCAGCAAATGTTAGTGGGTTGGGTATTCAAGACATCTGGCTATTATCTGGTTTTTCTGTGGGTAGCCACAGTTGACCTACCTGGGTCTCATTGAATCAATGAAAAAAAAAAGAGAAAAATCCCTTACCAAGGTAAATCTCACCCCATTTTTATATAGCAATTACATTTACAAAGTACTTTCCTAACAATAGCTCTGAGAGACAGATACCCTGAATATCATTATAGAAATTTTGCAGATGAGACAACAGATTCAGAGTGACTACGCCTGGGTCACACAGCTATTTATCTTACAGATATCAAACCAGGGATTTGAATGAAATCCTAACTCTCCATTCCAAATCTATTATAGCACCCTTCTTCCACTAAAGTACTCTATTTCTTTTCTGAGTAGAACTCACAATTCTGTCTTCAGTCAGTAGATATGATCCACAAAGCAATGAAAGCCAACCTGTGAATTAAGTGCTGGACTGGTAGTAAGCCCTAGGTTTGGGTCTCCCTGGAATACCTGCTTTCTAGGGAATCATAGGCAAAACACTAATCTCTTAAAGTTTGACTTGACTTATCTATAATACCTGTAGTTCCTACCTTGCAAGTTTACTGTAAGGCTTAAATGATATAGAGCTACTTTGTAGTCTTTAAAGTTCTGTAAAGATTGTGGCAATTATAATCATGTTTATCAGAGGAAATAAGTTTGTTGTAGTAGAAAAAGCATTAGAAGACCTGTATACTATTCTAGAATTTGTTAATTGCTTGGCCTTAAGCAAGTCACTTATTCTTGAGCTTCAGTTTCCACATCTCTAAAAGTAGGACATTGTACAAGATAACTAAAACTTTTTTTTAAATAAGGTTTACATTGTTGCTTGCCTTCTCCCATTCTGACAGGTAACTTCTCAGAAACTTCCAACAAGAGTTGGAAGGGATCACAGAGACCATCTAATACAATCCACATTTTCCTCTGCAACATATCCAACAAATGTCCATCTTGCCTTTGCTCTAACTTCTTCAAAGAGGCTACAAGATACTTCCAAAGTAAGCCCATTCCTTTTTGGGAAATCTGATTTTAAAAATAACATTTTTTAAATTAAATTAAGATTATGGAGTTTTAGGCAGTAATCTGAAGACCTTCAGGGTATAAGTGGTTGTTTTGCTTTGTTTTTGTAATCATTGCTTATGGCAGGTATTACAAAAGAAAGAGGAAGATTTCACAAGGAACAGCTAGATCAGACGTTATCAGAGAACAGGATTGGGATTTCTGAACTCCTTAGAGATTTGCTGGCTCCTGGCCAAGAATGAAGTATACTTAAAGAAGGCTAGTAAACCTACCCTCCCTCCCAACTTTCTTGTTTCTGTTGAGGTCACCACCATTCTTCCAAATACCCAGATTTCCAAATTTGGGAGTCATCAGGTCTTAGAGCTAAAATTGAAAGGAGCCATAGAAGCCATCTATTCCAACCCCCTCTTTCTACAGAAAAATGAGGCCTTGGGAGGCTGTGACTTGCCCACAGTCACACAGATAGTATCAGAGGTAATATTTGAACCCAGATTCTCTGCTGCTCTTTCCACTGCACTGCTTTGAGTCACGTGTAGCCTCTTACCTTCTCTATTCCATCCTCTACCCAATTTCAAAATAATCTTTCTAAATACTATGGCATTCCCATGCCAAAGAGACTTCAGTGGTTCCCTATTGCCTTAAGGATAGAGTACAAGCTTGTATAATAATAATAATAACAATAACTAGCATTCATATACTACCTACCATATGCTAGGTACTGTGCTAAATATTTTATAAATATCTCATTTGATCATTACAACAACTCTTTTGAAGAAACTAAGGCAAACAGGTTTAAGTGATTTGCCCAGGGCCGTACATAGAGTAAGTGTCTGAGGCTAGATTCAGATTGAGATATTCCTGATTCCAGGCCAAGAGCTCTATCTACTGCACCACCAGTCTTCCTATTTGGCATTAAATATAAATTATTGCTTTTCTATCACCTTCATTCCCAAGTTTTCCCTGGTCTCCCAGAATACCATCCTTTGAGGAAGAAAGGGAGGAAGTTCTGAAAAACTAACCATCTGTTTAACATTTGAAGACCTTCACAATCTGACTTCACCTTCTTTTTCTATACTTTTTTGCACATTCTTCCCTTTTGTGCCCTCTGTATTACAGACAGACTGATGTATTTGCTGTTCCTGGAACTGAGCCCCAGTCTCATGCCTCAAATGCTTGCTCTCCTCTTTTGTAGAGTCTCTTTCAGACAATTAGTCAACAAACATCTATCAAGTTTACACTCTATGCCAGGAACTATACCTTATAAACAATGAGAATACAGAGACAAAACTGTTATAGTCTGTTCTCAGAGAGCTTATATTCTAACAGAATGTTGAAAATCTTGCCAGAGGCATCATTCTTTCAGAAACTCTTACCAAAGAAGACTTTGCTGAACCCCTTGGTTCCAGGATCCTCCATCTAGAACTGGAAGGGACTTCAGAGAGTACTTAGTTAATTAAAACTTCTTCTTCCCCCCCCCCCCAATTTCACAGACGGAGAAACTAAAGTTGGAGAGCTTAAATGATTTTTCCAAAGGCACAGAGGTATGAAGTGGCAAAGGAAGAATTCAAGCCCATGTCCTCTGACTCTCTCCTTCAACTCATCCTGAAATGGAATAGAGTGCAATAGAAAAGTATAAATTAAGCAAGTCTCACATGTCACACACTGCTGAGAATACAAATAGAAAATTGAGATTGTCCCTGCTCTCAAAAAGCTCACGTTGTACTTGGGAAAAACAACACAGGACCAAATGGCAAGACCCGGGTTACCTTCCCATCAGAGAATGGGTGATTATAAAGAGATCTGGATAGGAAGAATTCAGTTTGGGACCATTGGGAGAAGTACGCCCTCCATGGTTCTGGTGCCAAAGCCCTATGTTTGTTTCTGGATAGAAGAGGCTTTGACTGTGATGGTTGGGGAGAGAAGAGAGACCATCGAGGGGGATCCTGAAGTGTTTTCAGTGGTTTCTACCCACCTGTGGCAGTATTTGGGTTGGTGGAGATTGGGCCAAGGTTATTTATACAAGTAATAAGTGGCAGAGCTGAGATTTTAATTCAGGTCCTTTCCATTGTACCAACGCCCCACCTACAGGGGGTCTCACCCAGTTTTTTTTTTTCCCCACTCACAGCTCAGACACTACAGTGTAATGGACGACTTCATTTTTATACTGCTGGGAGACATGCTGTGTGACACTTATGGTTTATCCCTGGGCAAGTCATTCGACTTCTTAACTTCAGTTTCCTCATCTATAAAACAGATAATAATAGCATACACCTTCCTTAAAGCTCTATACAAGCAGTAACAACAGTAATTGCTAACATTTATGGTGCACTTGCAACTTGCCAGGCACTGCGCTGAGTGCTTCATGATTATCATCTCATTGATCCTCACAACAACCCTGAGAGGTTGCTGCTGGTCTTGTCCCCATTTTACAGTTGAATCGACTGAGGTAACATTGCCCAGGGTTACATAGCTAGTAGATGTCTGATGCTAGATTTTTAACTTAGATCCTCCTGGCTTCACACTCTGTCCACCTTGCCACCTAGCTGGCTCTAAGGGTCCCTCCAATAGAATGAAACTATTTAAGAAGGGACTGGTTTTTTATTTTGTCTTTCTATTCCTAGCACCTGATACATTGTCTTTTACTTAATAAATATGTAATAATGTTTATTAAATACTTGTTGAAGTAGAGATACTAAGGTATCCTTTTGAACTATGCTTTTGAGCAAGTAGTGCCTAGATTCGACATTTACTTTGGTAATGGTGAACTACTTCCCAGCTATATTTGCTGTCAGACTTACAGTTAAATATCTGTGTGAATACCTAATTGCTTTAGTAGCCATAACTGGTTAATTTTATTATCCAACTTTTAAATTTTTAATTGATGACCAATATTAATTAAATTAGAAAATATAGGCCTTCTGTAACTAGAAGCCAACCAGTATTTTCTATAAGGCTCATTTTCTATAATACCTAATAACAACTAAGTTTTTAAGGCAAGTCAAAGCTAATCTTAATATCAAGTACAAGCAAACATTGACAACAATCCCTTTGTAGGTTTCAGTAATTGCCACATTCTAGTTTAAGAAAATACCTTTTGATCATTTTCTGTATTCTTTTGGGGGGGGGGGGCGTTCAACTACAGTAGAATTCTATTATAAAATACTGGCATGGAAAGATAGCATCCATATAGATTTTTCATGTAATAGTACAATAAATATATCTGGATATAGTTGGATAGATAGATAATATTTTATCCATTTTGGTTTTGGTCTTGAATTTCTCCATCATGTTTTTTTTGTATTAGAAAATAAAAATTCTACCAATATTCATAAGCCCAGGTTCTTCTATGAAATCTTTTCCCAGGATTGACCTTCAAATTTAAATTATAGAGAGTACTTGATCTTGAAATTCAAATTATAGTATAGAATTGCATAGCTATGATGACAACTCTGTCACCTGGTAGCTAAATTGGGGGTAAGAAAGGGGGGCCTCTGGGCACTGAGAATATGTAACAGCCTCTCTACTAAGCCTCATTTTGTGACCTTCAGACTTGGCTGCTGGCCCTACTTGAAATGTTTTGAATCCCTGGCATCAAGGCAGTTAAATTGGTCAGACCTTGAGTTCTGCATATGTGTTTCATTAGAGAGCTGTAATGGTCTACTTACTTCATAACTAGTTATTTGTATATATCTGTCTGATTAATTATAGCCTAGAGTAATTGTGAGGAGAGGCAGAACCAAATAAATTATACTTCTCCTAGTTTAACTTTTCCAGGGCACAGAGACCAAATAGTCATCTTTTATATCCCAAAATGCCCTAGAATTCATATTTTAAAAATCACAACACAGCAGAAATAATCAACAATTATTTGTTGAACATCCCTTGGCCACTTATCATTGGTGATTCAGAAAACTGTCAGAGAGGAACCTGCAGTCCTTTGCCATGTAGGGTCTTAAAAATTGCCTTAGGCATTGAATGGCTATATGGTATAACTTTTATTTATTGTCAGAGGTAGGATTTGAATCCAAGTCTTACTGATTTCAGAGCCAACTGTATCACTCTTCAAAGTTTCATAATAACAAAAATGATAACATTAATAATATACTTCCACAGCCAAGTTGTATATGTGACATATCTCTTTTTTAAAAAAGCAAACAGAATAAGGCATCATGATAAATACAATATAAGTGGTATAGACAATAAGTGTAGTTGTTAAGAAAATGGAGAACACTTTGTCTTGGGGTAATCAGAGAAGATTTCATAAAAAACATGATCTTGCTTTGAAGAATTCTATATAAAGGAAGAACCATTGTTTGTGAATGTGGAATAAACATGTAAAAGATATGGTGAGTAGATCCTTTTGGCTATAGGGAAATAATAGCATACAGTTGGATTCTTCTTTTGAAGTTTTGAATGCCAAGATAAAATATTTTGAACTTTGTCCAATGATTAATGGAGAATATTTTGGAAGTTTAGGAGGTGTTATGACAAAGTAAAAGCAGTTATATAATGGTTAATCTGATGTCATTGTCTAGAGCACACTATAAGGACAGTAGTAGTAGCAGTAGTAGCAGCAGCAGCAGTAGTAGTAGTAGTAGTAGTAGTAGTAGTAGTAGTAGTAGTAGTAGTAGTAGTAGTAGTAGTAGTAGTAGTAGTAATAGTAATAGTAGTAGGTGTGAAGTAGTTGGGACCTGAAAGAAAAGTGTGGTAGCTATGGAGATGGAAAAGAAGGGGTGGTTATGAGAGGTATTACCAAGGAAGATTCAGCATTCGCCCATTTCACATAATTGCATTTCATGCAGTAATGAATTGTGAGCAAAGACTTATTGGAAACAATAGGTATCTAGAGACTCTTAGAAAAGTAGTGGTTCCTGTAACTGTGTTCTGAGTTGAAGAAACAAATGGCATGAACATGTAGGGGTCTGGGGAATAAAGCTGAGGTGAAGGAGGAGTGCTGAGTACAGAAGCTATCTGTAAAATAGATCATTGATGGGCCCCTGATACAAGGGAGGGGATCATCCCATACCTTGCCCCTTCAGGAACAGAACTGCTTTTCCTCAGTTTTCCCTCTAGCTCTAATTGAGTGGTGCTTCTGCTTTTTTTTCAACTATAGGATTCCTAGCCTAGGAAAAGTAGAGCCATCACAGCGCTATTTTCACCTTGACAATAAGGTAGGAAAAATATTTTGAATCATTGAAATTGAAAGTTGGAGGGGCCCTCAGAAATCGTCTCATCCAACATGAATTCCCTACAACATCCCAGTGATAGGGGAGTCACATTATAAGACAGTCCATTCCATCTTTAGATAGCTCTATATGGTTAGGAAATCTTTCTTCTACTAAGCTGAATCCTGTCTCCCTATAATTCCCAATGAATCCTAGTTCTGGCCTCAGACACCTAGGTGACCCAGTCTTTTGCATGAGTTTTTCTGCTTCCTTCATTAGTCAGTCAATAACCCTTTATTTATGGTACTGTGCTAGGTATAGTTCAAAAATTAAATTGCCCTTACCCTTAAGGAGTTTAAATTCTATCAGTAGAATAAGATTTACATATACAAGTATATACATAGTAAATCCTAGGTATGGGAGGGGAGTACTGATAATTTAAGAGAGGACTTCTTTACTCTTTTTACTTGAAGTTTACTAAATAGGAGGTAATTGTCTGTGTGGACATGTTTGGGTATGTTTACTAAGACTGATTTGCCGTTTCTTATCTCAAATCTGAATGTCCTCAGATTCTTCCTGCCGTGAACTAAGTGTGTATCATGGTCCACTTACTTATCCTGCCCACTCTTGATGCCATTACAAGCAAAACCTCTTATGTGGCTTTTGCCTAGGCAAATAATAACCATGTTCCTCTCTACCTACATTACAGAAATGTTAATTTTTTCTGCTCTTTGTTTTGTTTTGCAGTAGACCACCAGTAATCTGCTGATTGCACTGTGAGAACCACTGACCTAGTACAGTACCCATGGGTATGGGAACTTAGTGAATTGTAATGGATGATGATGCTAATTTTCACACATGATCACATATTTAGAGTGAGAAGGGATCTTAGAAGTCATCTAGTCCAACCCCTTCATTTTATAGATGAGGAAACTGAGGCCCAGAGAGGTGAAGTTACTTTACTACCTGTTGACTTTGGGCAAGTGACAGAACCAGGATTTGAATGCAGGCTAACTCCAAACCCAGCACTCTTTCCACTGTGCCACGTCTGATTCTTTGGAAAGAGGTAAAGATATAAGTATTTTGTGTGAAAGAAATTTGTTAGTAAAGTTGAAGAATGATCATTATCCATTTCTCCATTACATTTAGAGATGTGTATAAAGATGCAATTCCATAGGAATTCTCAAGGGGGCATACGTTAACCTTTTCTGGAAAAACTAAGTTTGATGAGGGCCAAATCTTAATTTATCTATTGAGATCGTTTGGCTGAAATCTGCTATTATAAACCTTACTCCCCATCCCCACGGGTGTATGCACATGCATGTACATATTATATACAGGTACACAAAGGAGGTAGATTAGTAGCCTATAATAAAAATTAAATGGAATATATTGAGTATATTTAGTTGGGAAAAAATGGTAACTCAGGAATGCTATAAATATGTATACTTTCTTTTTTTCCAGAACATTAAATTATATTTGATTTAATGCATTAATAAAGGTGTGATTAGAATGAGTATGTAAATGCCTCTTAAGATGACTGATTTCTTGAATTAGAATTTCTAATTTTCTTTTATTAAAACAGGCAGTAAATTTGTGGAAAGAGTTTAATTCTTTTTTTATTATATCTATTTTGATAAGGTAATCTATATACCGAATTTTAGGTATTGCTAAATATTTTAATCATCTAAACAAGTATTAGTTTATCGTAGGGTTAAAATTAAAAGTTTAAAAATCTAATGTTTTTCTTAAAATGGTATTGTAAGGAAAATTATGTAATGTTAGCTCAAATTTAACATATTAAAAATTAACTTCATGGACTAGTGATTTAAATTTATCATATTGATGAGTTCATTGATATTTAGAACAGACCTTGTACAGTTCTTGCTCTTTTTTTTGTTATTGTTTATAACCTCAATAATAGGTAGTAGTGTCAGTCTTTAAGTGCTGAAGAAGAGAACTGACCCCTGTCTTATAAACTTGAATTCATTTGCCAAGGGTATGCCATTGGAGCTGCAGCACAATTGCTGGTGTGACTTGAAGAAAGAATTGTCAATTAAGTAACTGGTATTGGGAACTTAAGGACTTTGATTGAGAAACTCATGAAGTGATAATCTAGCTTTTAACAACATTGTTGTTTTTGCAAGTATTAGGAAACTTTTCTTTCTTTGGAGTGATTTAGAATAAATTTAGAAACCATTTAAAATTTGAGAAAGCAAACAATTTGTTTTAATTGTTGGAATAAAGTTCCTACACAAAGTTCTATTCTGAATACACCAGACTGAGATGTTTTGAAGGCATCACAGCACCCATTCTTGCAAATATTATTATCTAATAATAATAGTAAATTAATATTTATATAACTTTAACGTTTTCAAAGTGTTTTATATACATAATTTCATTTGAACTCCACAACAACCCTGTAACATAGGTAAAGCAGAAGTTATTCCCATTTGAGGAATGAAGAAACTGAGGCCCATAGAGTATGAGTAGATGAGTAGTCTGAGGCCACATATCTAGTAAGTATGATAGGCAGAATTTGAACTTAGGCCCTCCTTATTCCAAGGTTTTCAGTCCTGGCTATGCCCATTATGTTTTTGCAGTAATGGTGACAAAATGGCTACTAAGCATCAGTTTATTTTAACCATTAATAGAGATCCTTGTCTAATAACCTATAAGCAGTAATACTACTAGAAATGAATAATATTAAGATGTCTCAATAAATAAACCTTCAGACTAAAGGAAATTAAATGTAAATGGAAGAGGAACAGCTAGGTAGCACAGTGAATAAAGCACCGGCCCTAGATTCAGGAGGACCTAAGTTCAAATCTGGCCTCAGACACTTGACACTTACTAGCTGTGTGACCTTGGGCAAGTCACTTAACCTTCATGGCCCTATCCCCCCCAAAAAATGGAAGGATGTCTCACAAGCTTGGAGAGATAAATAAAGGAATTGGAAGAGTTTCTTTATTATACATTAAAAGGCAACAAAAATTTTTCCTATGAATACTTAGTTATCTCATATCAGTTCTCAGGATAAACATTTGCAAAAAGACCACCTTGAAGATTATTTTAACTTTAAAGAAATCAGATACTCCAAATTAAATCATCCATCTATCTATCTACATTTTTTTTTTAATACTGGATGACTTCGATGCAAAAGTGGGTAAAAGGAGGATAATGAAAAATATGTTGGAAAAACGTGGTTCTTGAATAAGCAATTCACAAAGCCAAGAAGTTCAGAAAGGCATATAGACAAACAACACAAATTTAGTACTAGTGTTTAATATATACTTTTTTCCCCAAATTACATGTAAAAACAATTTTTAATGTTGATTTTTAAAACTTTGTTCCAAATTCTCTTCCTCCCTCCCTCCCCAAACCTCCATTAAAAACACAAGCAACTCAATATAAGTTATACATATGTAGTCATGCAAAACATTTCCACATTAGTCAGATTGTCAAAGAAAACAGACCAAAAAAACTTAAGAAAAAGGAACTAAAAATAATTATGCTTCAATCTGTATTCAGACATCATCAGTTCTTCCTCTGAAAATGGATTGCATTTTTCATGAGTCTTTCAGAGTTGTCTTGGATCATTGTATTGCTGAAAATAGCTGTCATTCACAGCTGATCATCTTACAATATTGCTGTTACTTTATATAGAGTCCATTTCACTTTGCATCAGCTCATGTAAGTCTTTCCAGGTTTTTCTGATAGCATCCTGCTCATCATTTCATATGGTACAATAGTGTTCCATCATAATCTCACCCCACAATTTGTTCAGCCATTCTCCAGCTGATGGGCATCTCCTCAATTTCGAATTCAACTTTTTGTTTCTTCTCTCTTTTTGGATACCAACCTAGTGGTATTACTAGGTCAAAGAGACCTAGCCCTTTTATAATCCTTTGGCCATAGTTCCAAATTGCTCTATAGAATGTTTCTTTGAATCAGTTTACAATTTCACCAAGAGTTCATTAATGTCTCATTTTCCCTATATCCCCAACAACATTTGTCATTTTCCTCTGTTGTCCTGTTATCCAATCCAAGAGGTATGAGGTAGTACCCCAGAATTGTTTTGACCTGTTATCTTTCTAATCAGTAGTGAGTTAGAGCATTTTTTTTTCATATGGCTATAGGTAGCTTTGATTATTTCATTTGAAAACTTCATATCTTCTGATCATCTATCAATTGGGGAATGGCTCTTATTTTAATAAATTTGACTCAGTTCTCTATGTGTTTGAGAAATGAGGCCTGTCAGATAAACTTACTTAAATTTTTCAGTTACTATTGCTAACTGTATTTCCCTCCATCCTGTTCCCTCCCCATGACATTTACTCTATTTTTTATCTTCTTTCACCCTGTCCCTCCTCAAAAGTGTTTTGCTTCTGACTGCTCCCTCCTCCAATCTGTCCTCCCTTCTATCAGCCTCCTCCCCTTATTCCCTTCTCCTACTTTCCTGCAGGGTAAGATACATTACTATAGGGGCAGCTAGGTGGCACAGTGGATAAAACACTGGCCCTGGATTCAGGAGTACCTGAGTTCAAATCCGGCCTCAGACACTTGACACTTACTAGCTATGTGACCCTGGGCAATTCACTTAACCCCCATTGCCCTGCCAAAAAAAAAAAAAAGATACATTACTATACCCAATTGAGTGTATATGTTATTCCCTCTTTGAGTCAATTCTGATGAGAGAAAGGTTCACTCACTCCCCAACACCTCCCCCATCTTCCCCTCCACTGTATAAGCTATTTCTTGTTTCTTTTATGTGAGATACTTTACCCCATTCCACCTCTCCCTTTCCCTTTCTCCCAGTGCATTCCTCTCACCCCTTAATTTTAGTTTTTCAAAGATATCATCCCTTCATATTCAGCTCACACTTATGCCCTAAATATACTCCATCCAGCTTCCCTAATAATGAGAAAGTTCTTATGAGTTACAAGTATCATCTTCCTTTTAGGAATGTGAATAGTTTAACCTTTAAATATCCCTTATGATTTCTTTTTTCTGTTTACCTTTTTATGCTTCTCTAGGGTCTTGTATTTGAAAGTCAAATTTTCTATTCAGTTCAGGTCTTTTCATCACAAATGTGTGAAAGTCCTCTCTTTCATTGAATTCCCATTTTTTACCCTGAAGGATTATACACAGTTTTGCTGGGTAGATGATTCTTGTTTGTAATCCCAGTTCCTTTGCCCTAGAATACCATATTCCAAGCCCTCTGATCCTTTAATGTAGAAGCTGCTAGATCTTATGTTATCCTGACTGTACCTCCATGATACTTGAACTGTTTCTTTCTGGATGCTTGCAATATTTTCTCCTTGACTTGAGAGCTCTGGAGTTTGGCTATAATATTCCTGGAAGTTTTCCTTTTGGGATCTCTTTGAGGAGATGATTGGTGGCTTCTTTCAATTTCTGTTTTACCTTCTGCTTCCAGAATATCAGGGCAACTTTCCTTGACAGTTCCTTGGAAGATGATGTCTAGGCTCTCTTTTTGATCATGGCTTTCAGGTAGTCCAATAATTTTCAAATTATCTCTCCTGGATCTTTTTTTCCAAGTCAGTTGTTTTTCCAGTGAGTTATTTCACATTGCCTTCTATTTTTTCATTCTTTTGGTTTTGCTTTATTCTTTCTTGATTTCTCATAAAGTTATTAGCTTCCATTTGCTCAGTCCTAATTTTTAAGAAATTATTTTCTTCAGAGAGCTTTTGTACCTCCTTTTCCATTTGGCCAGTTCGAATTTTCAAGGCATTCTTTTCCTCATTGGCTCTTTGTATCTCTTTTACCATTTGGCTAAGTCTGTTTTTTAAGGTGTTATTTTCTTCAGTATTTTTTTGTCTCCTTTACCAAGCTGTTGACTTTTTTTCATGAATTTTCTTGCATCACTCCCATTTTACTTTCTATTTTTCTCTCTATCTCTCTTACTTTATTCTCAGAGTCCTTTTTGAGCACTTCTGTGGCCTGAGACCAATTCATATTTTTCTTGAAAGCTTTGGATGTCGGAACTTTGACTTTGTTATCTTCTAATGAGGGTATATTTTGATCCTCCTTGTCACCATAGAAACTTTCTAGAGTCAGCAATTTTTTCTGTTTGTTCCTTTTCCCAGCCTGTTTTTTGACTTACGACTCTTAAAAAGTGGGGCACTGCTTCCAAGGCAGAGGGTGCACTGTCCCAAGCTTTGGGGGTTTGAGCAGCTGTTCTCTGAGATACTTCTAGGAATTTGTAAGTCCTTAGTTCTTCCAAGTTGTTATAATTTTTTTTGTTGTTTTTTTTTGGGGGGGGGGGTTGTTTTTTGCTTTTTTTTAGTTGTTATAATTTAAAGAGAGGTATGTTTACTACTCTGCTGTCCTGTGCTCTCTACAAGCAACACAGGCCTGCTTTTCTGCTTTGGAACTATGAACAGAATACTGCTCCACTGTGGCTGGTATGCTTGTGCTCCTCCCCCATCTGGGACTGCCACCCAAGACTGACCTGGATCTGAGTCCGGGCAAAACAACAGAGTCCTGCCTCGGTGCTAGCAAAGAGACCCCTGTAATCTCTTTCTGGAGTTATTCGACCCCCTTACTGTCTGTGGGCTGAGTTCTGCTGCTCATTCAGAGGTTCCAGAGGCCTGCTCCTGGTTGGCTGGGGCTGGGGCTGGGGCTGGGACTGGGAATGGGAATGGGAATGCACTGGGGTTAGATCTGTGCTGGCATGGCCTGCACTGGGCTTCACTCCACTCTTACCCCGGTACAACAGACCTTTCCTACCAACCTTCTAAGTTGTCTTTGACTGGAAAATGATTTCACCCTGTCCTTTTGTGGGTTCTGTTGCTCCAGGAATTGTCTTTGGGCATTATTTGAAGGTATTTTGGAGGGGTCTTGGGGAGCTCAGGCAAGTCACTGCCTTTTCTCCAACCTCTTGGCTCTGCCTCAATATATACTTTTAAAACTACAAAATTCACAGGTTCTTTTTTTCCTAGTCTTTAGAAAATAAAATCTTCATATTTTAAAATTCAAAAGAAAACAAATACTTTAAGATACAAATTTTTTCAAGGCTTTTCCTTTTTTTTTTCCATTTTTCTTTGCATTTTCATACTTGAATGCTGCTGTCATGGCCTAGCTTGATTGAGTATCTTGCCCCTATTTCTCTAAACTTGTTTTACTCCTGCTTCTTGATGGGTTTATGAAGAGATATTACTAATAATCTTCCAATAACATCCTCAAGATTTTTGTAAATTATTCTGTTGCCTTTTTTTTTTTGTCATAGTACTGGTTTTGCAAATTGACACAGTTCTAGATTCTTGTGGTCTCTTTTTTGTGGCAATCAGTTCTTTAGGAAATGTTGGTAGTCCGTCAATATCTGTTCTTTTAGTTATTTTGCTTATTTTATTGCAGCAGCTTGTTTAAGATTATCAGTGACACAAACTGTACAGCATATCTTCTTATTTTGTATTCTCCTAATTTTTTATTGAGTTTGATATTTAATCTAACATGTCATTGGTCTGACCACAGCAGATGAATTTGAAATTATTTGACCAATCATTTCTAATCTGTTAAAATACAATTGAATTTCTTCCTGAAAAAAGTATTTGTGACTCACAGCCATGAGGTGATTTTATACTCTTTTGTGTGTGTGTGTGTGTGTGTGTGTGTGTGTGTGTGTGTGTGTGTGAATTGGGGTTAAGTGACTTGCCCAGGGTCACACAGCTAGTAAGTGTCAAGTGTCTGAGGCCAGATTTGAACTCAGGTCCTCCTGACTTGAGGGCCGGTGCTCTATCCCCTGTGCCACCTAGCTGCCCCTCAGTTATATACTCTTAATAGCCTTTGTCTTCTATTTCTTATTCCAGAACCATGTTTTAAAACAATATTTTTTACTATTCTCCCCATGCCCATATTTACATTGAAGTCATGCTGTAAAGTAATAAAAGTAAATGTTTTAATTTGAAGGGTCTTGCTGAATTCTTGATGAATTTCATTACCTTATCTTCTGAAACCAACATTGGTACATAAACTACAAACATCCTTATAGTGGCCTTTTGCAAATGAATATCATGATCGTTGCTATATGAGATAAATTGTCCCAGAAAATACTTCATATTGCCTTTGGATGCACAATAAAATTACTCTTTGCTTCTCTGCCATCCTCCCAGTTTGCTCACAGTTTGGTTTTCTGATTCCATATTAGCAAGAATATCAAGATAGGTATGATTCATTTTCTGTTATAATGTAGTCATGTTATATCCTGGATAAGAATTCCACATTTAGAGTACCAACTTCCAAGTAAATCTTTACAAATAGCCTAAAATCTATATGATTCTTTAACTTTCTGCCCCCTTTTCTTCAGTTGCTAGCTTTATTGTAAAAATACACTACAGAGGACTGAGGATTTCTTTCTATTTTTTTGTTTCATAAGTTGCCATTACTGAAGACTTCATCACCAAGTGGCCAGCCTACTGGTGACAGTCTTTCCATACTTAAGTGGCTTGAACACAGAAAGCTGTTACCAGAACCTCTCAAAGCCTCTTAAAATCATATCAAACAAAAATTATGTACTTTTATAGAAAAAAAAATCTTATTACATTGTGACTTGAATGCTTTACATAAAATTTACTTTATTATGCTGAACTGAGTTTACATTTTCTTCTGTAACTTAGTGCTATTTATATTTTCATCCCATTATTGTACTGATTAAGCCAGTCATGCCTTCACTATGTCGAACTACCTGATGCAAAGGTTTTGAGATGAACAATTGAAGAATGCCTTTATTTTTTCTTTCACTGTGTTTGAGGATTTTGAAAGCACAACCCTTTATCTCAGTTGCACCTTCAGTGACTTAGAATCCAAGAAAATTGGAATTGCCTTACCTTATCTTCAACTTTATCTTCTTTCTCTTGAGAAATTTCTCATTCTCCTACTTTCATACTGTGAGGGCTAAAATTTGGTATACGGAGCATTATTAGGGTGACGCCTTAATATTGGGGTCCCAGAAATATGAGGGACTCTTTTAGGTTTAATCTCCCCTTTGAACTTTCCTTTTTATATATTCCTCCCAGGCCAATAAGAAAAGGAGCCTCTGAGCTTTAGTTCATAAAGGATCAGGTTTTATTACTTGGGAATTAATTAAACCACCAAGGTGAAACTAATTAAGGAAATAAGGAAGTAGAAAATACAGATAGATAGTCTTAACTCTAAGCTTAGCCTAAGCAATCCCAGAGCATTCCCAATTAAGCTAAAGGGAATTTAGGGTTAAACTCACTAACCCCAGTCAGTTTACAGTTGCTTGTTAAGAAAACGCAGTATCCTGATACAGAGCAAAACACTTGCGTCCACCAGGTCCAGGACCCCTCCAGAATCACCCACCAGGCCGAAAGAGCGTGAACACCTTGAACATGTCCCACCTTCTGGGAGTTCCCTCCCTTCCTGTCAAGTTCAGTTTTTCCTCCCCCAAAAGGGGAGGTCCTTCAAAAGCTGCTCAGTAGCATGTGCAATCTCAGGGTGGGCCAGGTGTGGCCCCTCCCAAATGATTCAGCCAAAACTTTCTATATTAATCTTTACCACAAATAATTTTTACCACAATACCTATGAAACTGTCATCTTTCCCTCCTATCTCAGGATGCAGTAGCCCACCTCCTTTCCCTGGCTAACTCCTTTACATGTGTTTTTCATTCCTTCTGCTCCTTTTCTCCTCTAGAACCTAGTTTAATTGATAATTCCATGTGTTTTTCTTTCATAATCTCTTCCTTTCTACTGGGCTCTCCTCTTCAACCTACAAACATGTTTTTAGATCTTCTCCAGCCTTTTAAAAAAAAAAGACCTTTAAAGGGAAATATTTTTACATTTGCTTCTTTACCACCAATTCACAAAATCAGAGGGTTGTAACGGATGTTAGGGGCCATCTACTCTAACTCATACACTTATGTAGCTGTCTATTCTTTGTTTAAAGACCCTCAGAAAGAGGGAACCTACCACCTCTACAGGAAGCCTATTCCACTTTTGAATAGCTCTAATTATTAGAAAAATTCTCCTGACATCAAGCCTAAATTGACCTCTTTTACAACTTCCACCCTTTGCTCCTGGTTCTGCCCTCTGGACTCAACAGAACAGATCTGATCCATAACTCTATGTGACAGCCCTTCAGATGTCTTTCCCTGGTCTTCTCCAGGCTAAGCATGTGTAGTTCCTTCAGTTGAACTTCATATGTTATGGACTTGAGACCCTTAACCATTCTGGCTCTCCTTCTCTAGACACTCTAGCTTATCAGTGTCCTTCTGAACTGAACATAGTACTCCAAATCAAGTCTGTCATGGGCAAAGTGCAGTATGACTATCACCCTAAACCTGGAAACTATCTTTCTCAATAATGACCAAGATCACATTAGATTTTTTTTAACTATGACACCATACTCATTAAGGTCATTGAGCTGGCAAGCCTAAAACCCCTGGATCTTCAGAACTACTGTCTAATCTATGTCTCCCTCAATTTATAGTTTTAAAGGTGATGTTTTTGTACCCAAACACAAGACTTAACATTTATCCATAGTGAGTATATCCGTATTAGATTCAAGTCAGTTTTCTAGCCTCTCAGTATCCTTTTGGATCTTTATCCTTTTATCCTCTGTTAGCTATTCCTTTCAACTTAGTGCTCATCACATCTACAGACTTATGAGTATAGCTGTATGCCTTCATTGAAGTCATTCTACTAGAGTCCTACCTACTATTTTGACACCAAACTATTAGCAATTACTCTTTGAGTCTAATCAGTTCTGAATCCATCTAAGTGTACTATCTTATAATCTATATATCTCCATCTCCAAAAGAATGAGATATTTTTATCAAAAACTTTGCTAAAATCTGGGTAAATTATATCCACAGCATTCCTCTTACTTACTAATGCAGTAACTTTGTCAGAAAAGGAAATGAAGTTAGTATGACATGACCTATTTTTGACAAATCTATGCTGATTCTTTTATATTACAGCTTCCCTTTTGGGGTTTTCACCAACTATCCATTCTATAATCTTCCCAGGTAGTGAACAGTTCAGCTACTTTTCATCTAAATTGTGATCTCTGTTCTCTTCCGGTTTTGTTTTTAAATTACAAGAACAATCGCCCTTTTCCAGATTTGTGGACTCAGGACTCAGAATGTAAAGTTTATCTGGTCCAGGTGACTTAAATTCATCAAGGACAGGTGGTAAAATGTTTTAACAGTCCGTTAGATAATGGAGAGACGCCAGTTTTTTTTAGGACCACCCTTTTGGGGAGGAGACCAACAGCATGAGCTACACACACCAGTCCGCCTGCGACGCACGCCAGATTGCCTGCTGAGTACTCGACTTCCAGGGTGCGAGCTTAAAAGGCAAGGAGAGAATGGAAGTGGGGCCTTTTTCCTGCTCCGCTGGTCTCCTGGCTGTGCTGCACAGACAGACGCGGACTGGAGTTTGACTCAGCCCGGCTCTCGGTTAACAGCACGCGCTTGACTCGGTCTCTCTCCCCAAAGGTGGCCTTCGGCTTTTTGAGTTTTATACAGAATATAGACTAAGCCTAGACTTAAGACGATTTGTATTGTATTTCTACTTTCCTATCCTTCTAATCAACATCACCTTGTGACTACCATACAATAAAAGCTCTATCTAGAAAACCAGAAGCTTCTTCCATTTACTAGTCTGGGAGATAAATTAAAGGAAAGGTTAAGTAGGGTAGATTTATGATCTAATATCCAATTTTAATCTCACAACAGCTAAGTGTTCACTTACTCATGACCTTATCTTGGATGTCAACTCCCTGTTAGTAATTTTTGTTCTGTCATATCCAATGTAAACCTTGTTCTCCTTTGCAGAGAAAAGAGAAACAAAATAATAATTATGCATCCTTGAGGCTTGAAAGAACTGGCAGCTTGTGATTACTGAGCCTACTGTTAGTGATATTGGAATATGAGATATGAGTGATATAGAAATATGAGAGATACAACAAAAGGGAATAGAACAGAGTCTGTAAACTAGAAGGAGTGGAAGAACACCAACATTTGGGAAGCTTTCCACAGAACCTGACAGCTGAAATAAATATTGAAGGAAAATAAGGATTCTGAGTCAAAGGTGAGGGAAAGAATCAGTTCTAGACATTACATATGGCTTGTATTAATGCATGGAGGCAGAAAATGATATATTCATTTTGGAGAACAGTAATCCAGTTTGGCTCTAACAGGTGAATAAATGAAAAATTAGGATAGAAAAGCAGATTGTAATCAGGTCGTGGAGGGCTTTAAATGACAGGAGTTTGTCAGTAGAGAGCCACCAAAGGGTTTTGAGCAAGGGGAGTAACATAGAACCATGCTTTAAGAAGATTATTTAGCAGTCTTGTCAAGGTTGCAGTGCAGAGGGGACCCTTCTAGCAGAGAGACCAGTTAAGAAGCTATTAGCAGGGGGCAGCTAGGTGGCGTAGTGGATAAAGCATTGGCCCTGGATTCAGGAGGACCTGAGTTCAAATCCAGCATCAGACACTTGACACTTACTAGCTGTGTGACCCTGGGCAAGTGACTTAACCCTCATTGCCCCACAAAAAAAAAAAAAGGCTATTAGCAGTAGTTAAGGAAATAAGTAGTAGTACAAGCCTGGTTTAGGGTAGTTACTATATACAGGGAGGGAAAAGGGGACGGAAAGATGGATATGGGTGATGTTATACAGGCAGAAATGATAGGATTATGCAATTTATTGAATTAAGGCAGGAGGCTAAGAGATGGAAAATCAAAGATTATGAATCTGGGTAGCTGAGTATTCAATATCCTCAATACAAATAAGAAAGCTTTAAAAAGAACTAAGTATGGGATGATGAGTCCAATATTTGGTTTGTTGAGTTTGGAAAAGGTCAACTAAAATTAAGGATTAGTAGAATGCAAACAGTGGTAGGAAAGAGATCGAAGACTAGTACTTAGTTAAACTAGTCTGTCATGTAAGTACTAGCTAAGTTTGAATAATTTCATTGCTGGATCGGCTACCATATTTCAGCCATAGCAACTCATGAAGACAATGTTCCAGCACAGTTTTCTGTGGAGGGATTACCTACATTAATGAAATTGCAGATTATTGAACTATCACATAAAAGAGCCAGGAACTTTTATGAGCAAAAATAAAATTTTAGTTCAAAGAGGAAATGATCCAGGGAAAGGGAAATAAAAACTCCTAACTTCACTTCCCCCTTCTCCTTTTTTCTCTTAATTCTTACCTCCTTTCATCTCCTCTGGAAGGTTGCTCCCACAAGCGTCCCCTCTTCCTGTAATCTTCTGTTTCTCTTCGTCTACCTACTTTGCCTACAAATATATAAGGTGTTCTGCATCCTTAAAAAAAAAAATTATTTGAGCCAACAGTCCCCTGAAGTTAACTATATCTTTCCTCCTTTTCTCCAATAAAACCCTAGAGAAACCTGACTATATTTACCTCAACTTCCTTTCCTCTCCTCAACTTTTTATAAACTGGCTTCTGACTTAGGTTTTTTCCAAATATACCTTTATTGTGTTAATTACCAAATCTAATGGCCATTTCTCAATCCCCTTCTTGATTTCTGCAGCATCTGACACAGTTGACTATTTCCTCCTGGGTACTCTCTTCTGTTAGTTTTCTTGGAACTGTTCTCTTCATTCTGATTACTTTCTCGTTTTTCTTTGATTCCCTCAAAGAGTTTAGCTGAAAAGAAAAGAAGAGATATATATAGGATATATCTATATAGTTGTATGCAAGGTACCTGCTACATAGTAGGTCCCTAGTAAATATTCACTGGTTGATTTTCTTGCTGTCTCTTAGGGCTTGAATTTCTAGCCATTTACTGAACCAAGATTACCCTTGGAGAAATGGCTTTTCTTTGTTTTTCTTATAAGAAAAAGGGAACTCATTCATTACAGTCTTTGGGGCAATATGGGATGGCTTTTCTGGTATTCATTGATATAATTTGTTGTTTCTATCCCTTTGAGCTTTGCTGTTTCTAAAACTGTGGAAGTTGACAGTGTTAGCTGTCTAAGCAAGGCACCCTCATCTCAAACAGACTCTTTTAGGGGAGTACAGTCTTTTCTGTCCATGCTTTTCTTGCTAATGATTAATGATTTTCTCCAGAAACTTGTAGGTTGAGAAAAATAAGCAACATAATGTTCAGTATTAATCATTTTCCTACTAGACAGGGGTGTTTTGCATTAAATTCACTCTTTCTATATGTGTGTATTGTAGGTATATATGTATGTGTATGTATGTTTCATATACATATAGTAACATCTCAGTTATCTGGAGATGTGTTTTTTCAGGGGCTTTAGCCCTCTACACCTAGAATACAACCCAAATTGGAGATAAGTTTTTGTCGTTGTTGTTTCTAAACTCCAAAAAGTTCCTGTACTTGTCGTGCTACTTATTCATTAGACACCCCACTTTGAACATTATAATACAGAATTCTTAGCAAGCTTGGTTAGCTATAGCCACAGCATGTTAACAATAGCAAACTACAGAGGAGGTGGCAGGGCAAAAAATCAGAAGTATGAACAAGAGCAGCAGAAAAGATGGCCTGATCTTGAGAGAGAAGAGCCTGAAAATCAGGCACAATTTAATGAAAAGAGTGATAGACTTGGAATAAGGAAGAAACCTGCATTCAGGTCCCATCAGTTAACATTTGCTAGGTGTGTGACCATGGGGAAGTCATTTAATGTCTCTGATCTTTAGTTTTCTTCATGGATGAAATAAGAATACCCAAAGTTCAAGTGAAAGTATTATAGAGCAGTAACCTCTTGTAAAAGATATTGGTGGTCAGGGATTGTTTTGTTATTGTCTGTATCCCCACCATCTAACTGCCTTACTTATAAAAGGTACTTAATACATGTTTAAATTAAATTGATATGCCAAAAGTTCTTTGTAAAAGACAAATATTTATTTGTTTGTGGCATAGTAATATGATAAATATTTGTAATATCCTTGAATAATTCAGAAAAGGTTAATTATATTCAAAAGCTTGTTCTACCAGCAAAGTGAAAAATAAGTTTGTGATTTCTACTTAAATGGTTAAAGTTTTAGTATTTAAAGGTGTGGAGGGGAACTTTCTTTGAAAGGAAAATGTTGAACAAAGTTGACCATCCAACAATGTTGCTAACTACCTATTATATTCTCTCTCTTCTTTTTCTGGACCTATCCTCCTTTAATATACTCTTCCATACATGTAGAATAAATGCATAAAACCACAGGATTCCTTTTATTACCACATTTAAACAGATGAAGAGCACATAATAAATATATACTACTGTGAGAAAATAATTACACATAACTCTTATCTTTAAAGGGAGAGTGTGTGTGGGGGGGAGGTTCACAGTATGAATGAGATGAGTATTTTGTTCATCAGACAGACAGACATAGATAGAATCATAGAAAACCTAATCCATTTAGTGCCTCAATTAACTTAAGGGTTTTTTTTCCTCATGAAGACTCCAGGCATAGTTTATTTTATTGTGTTTAGAATACTGAATATATAACTATATAGAATGACATTTTCCATTGACAGTAGATCTTAGCACCTGAAAATTTTTATATTAGCTTCGGCAGAATGGGAAGAAAGAGTTCTTTTATCTTTTAATTCCTGATTACTAAATTTACTTCAAAATTCTACCATGTAAGGTATACAATCCAGCTTTCTTATGTTTGTGTATATCTGTTTTTTGGTCTGATTTCTGTAGGAACTGAAATAAATCACCACCATTCATCAAAATGCAGTGGAATTTAATACGGACTATGTCTCAGCTGGCAAATAGGACATGTTTAATCTCACATGGGGCTGGATCCATTGGGCACTCTCAAAACATAAAAGGCTGTCCAGTCTTATATAAAGCTTGGCCCAAGATTGTTTGGGTGCGGGGTCCTCAAAACCATTGGCTACATGTGTCTTCTGCACAGCATATCTCAAAGGAAAGGAAGCCAGTAGATGTTTCTCAGCATAAACAACAAAAAGAAGAAACTTCATCAGAGAAGGTTACATCATCTGGTGGTACAGCCCAAGGAACTCATACTGAGAGAAAAGAAGATATTGATCCATTACAAGATAAATCTATTAGTCTTTATCAACGATTTAAGAAAACATTTAGACAGTATGGAAGAGTTTTGATTCCAGTACACTTAATGACTTCGGGGATTTGGTTTGGAACATTTTATTATGCGGCCTTAAAGTAAGTTATTCTTTAAGACCTTTCTTTATTGTATCTGACTGTTCACCTACCTTTTTTCATATTTGTGATGGTCTTAAGTCTTGTTTTAACATGATCTCTGGCCTACTTTAAATATCTTATTCATAATCTAATAATTTATGGAAACTATGTATCTTGTAATAAACACAGTATTGCAGAAATAATTGAAGTAGCATGGTATATTAGAAAGACTACTACTCTTGGAGGCTCTAGTTCAAATCCTGCCTTTGACGTTTTATGAATTACGTGACTAGGCAAGACAATTTTTCTGAGCTTAGTTTATTGTGAGGTAGTAGGGTAGTAGGTACCTTCACACTGTAATTCTTCAGGTAAAGACTAAATATACACTTGTGAGGTGTATTATAGTAGAGATTCCTTTTTGGGTATGGATTAGACTAGATGGATACTAAAGTCTCCTCCAGTTCTAAAATATGGGGATAATGGTCCCTATAGCATCTCTCTCTCAGGACTATTGTGAGTGATTTGCAGACCTTAAAGTGCTAAATAAATATCAGTTACTAATTTTACAAAACAATTTTCAGTATAAAGATGTATTGCTATTCTTTGTTTCATAGAATTATAGAATTATAGAATTTTAGAAGTAGATAGGAACTTGGACCTCATTTAATCCAAACCTCTTATTTTATAGATGAGGAAACTAAGCCCTACAAAATTTGTGAGTTCAAGTTAGTGGCAGCACCAGGATTAGAGCCCAGGTCTATTTAATCCCAGAATAGTGTTCTTTTCAGTATTCCATGTGAATACTATATGAATGTAATAGATATATAGAGAGAGATTGATACATATGCACACACAGACACACTCAAACACACACATACACATGGTAGAAACATCTTGTTTGAAATACAGAGAATTTTAGCAAGATTTTAATTCTTGGTGTATTTATTTGTTAAAGTCTCCCTAAAGTCTACAACAGAAAAAACAGTATTAAATTAATGACTTGTACTCGATGTAATACCTTATGTTATACTGGTAATTGTTTAAATAAGCTATTTTGCCCCAGTCAAAAAGTAGCTCTTGAAAGTTTTTGGTGAACCTTGTTAAGTGTTATCTAATACTAATTTATTAATGAAGGTAAATGCTTTAACTTAAAACAGTCTTACAAATAGAGGTGAAAATGGAAACATATCATCCATAGGTCAATTTCTCATCACATCCTCTAACATAACCACCATTCTGCTGCTTTTTCTGCTTTGGCTATAACTATTATGCCTCTTTCTGTGAGAGGTAAGATAGACTACTTATTAAGTGCTTCCTAGGTGCTAGACATTATGCCAAGTGACAGGGACACAAATACAAGCAAGCAACACAATCCCTATTCTTAAAGAGCTTACATTCAAATGGGGGAAGATAACTCATACATGGAAACAAAGATGGAGTCACTTATGAGGAGAGGCAGGCCCCAGGGTAGAGAGATTTCCCAGAGTAGGAGCATCAAAGGAGGCTAGGAAAAAAGGAGGTAGTCTCCAGAAAAAGTAAAGGCAGGAATACGGTAAAGCATGGCTGAGGTCCTTTGTAAAATGAGAGTCCCAGGAAAAGAGTCACCAATGAACAATGTACAGAGGTCATCATCTAGTCTTTTTCAGTGGACCAGCAAAACAGCCAGAACTTTCTTATGAAGGGTAGTATATTTTCAGTGCTGGACTATGTACCCAGCTATAGTTCACTACATAAAAGATTTAGGGCCTAGGTTAATTCTACAATATTCAGGTGTTGCTGTGTTTTTACATGTGAAATTGATTATGTGGAAAGAAAAAATGTGCCCATTATCACAAGACCACTTCTACCCAAGAAGATGAATTGGATATATACATACAGGCTAACCTGCATACCAGCAACATAAGGGTTAAAGTGGTATAATAATTAATGTTGACTTCTGCATCTGCAAAATGAGTAGGTTGAACTAGGTAGCCTCTAAGGCCCCTTCTAGCTCTGCCATCAATGATCCTAAGATCCCTGTGGCTATTGTTTTCATATCTTTTTGCTGTGTATTTTTTATTAAATTATTCCTACTCTCTTCTAAAGAATACTACTGTTTGTTCATACTATGCTATTTTAATTTAATTAAAAAATTATTTCTCCCTATAATTCTGATGTTGCCTGTTTAAATAGTAAAAGAAAGGAAACAATGGGGCTTTGCTATCAGACTGCATTCTTAAACTAGTTAGATGGCATTAACCCCCTATTTATGAGTTATCAAGCAAAATGTTCTAAATTTACCACAAATCTCCATGTCATACTTTGTTTATTAACCATATTTTCTGGTATATCTAATAGGACTAAAAAGAGGCTTTGTCTTCCTTAATCAGAAGACAAAATTTCCCACCATTTCAAAATTAAAAATGGTCTTAGGATTATCAATCTCTATTGCTTAATTGAAATTTTATACTTACCGAATTTCTTTGTAGAGCTGCTGAGAAGTATACTCTTGTTGTCACACACCGCCCCCCCCAAAAAAATACTCTTTGCTTTTACTGCCTTCCATAAAGGGTGGGTCTGTACTATGGAGTTAGCGTCCTTGACTTTAGGAGATGAGTTCATTTTCTAGTAACTGAACTAAAGATCCTCATGTAGCCACTCCAGGTATTTTGTTTTTATCTTATTTTCTTATAGCTTGCCTTTAGCTTCTTTGGGAAGGTTTCTCTCTAACTGAGTAAGTGCAGATACCCAAAGGCATATAATCAGTCAACTTAATATAATTAAAATAGTTATCATGATATTGAGTAGTACCATTATCTACAATATATAAATCTCTCTTCTTCCTTTCCTGTTAACTGATCATGAAATCTAGCTGTTTCTCAGTGAGAAAAGGTGGCAAAATTTGTACCTCTTTCTTACTATCCTGCCTTGTGTCTTTGATATTCATAAAGATGTAAATTTGCTGTATTCAGCAATCAATGCCAAACTAAAATAAGCCAATTCTGTGGTACATTGCTATGTCATTGAACTTTCATAGATTGTCTTTGAACAATTAAAGTTTATAACTTTTGCTTAACATTAATTCTATAACTCATAATCCTGAAAATTGCTTTATTCTCAAACCAACAACCAATGTCAGGAAATGGTGCTGAGAGTGAGAGAAATTTTAAAGAAAAAAAGCAGTATATCTTTTCATGTGAACAATAGCAATTGTTGTAAAAGTGCCATTGGGGCAGCTAGATGGTGCAGTGGATAGAGCACCGGCCCTGGAGTCAGGAGTACCTGAGTTCAAATCTGGCCTCAGACACTTAACACTTACTAGCTGTGTGACCCTGGGCCAGTCACTTAACCCCAACTGCCTCACTAAAAAAAAAAAAAAGTGCAATTGATCTTATTACATTCAAACTTTCAGTTCCCTATAGAGGGAAACCACCTATAATTAACTTAGTCCTATACTGTTTTGGTTGAAGCTGAAATTGTTTCTCCCTGGACTTTGAATATTGCTTATTTAAATAGGCAATGAAAAGAAGCAATCAGACTGCATTATTTAACTAGTGTTCTAGTTATTCCAACCAGCTGGTCTTATCCTTCATCCTAGGAGCTGTAGCAAAAGTGTTCTAAATTTTGCGCACACCAATGATAAAGCTTTCGCAGTATTTTATTTTGGTAGTGTGTCTTCCTTAAGCCTACAGATATTTCATTTCTACTATTCAAAATGACCATTTCCCTGCTCAAATGTAGGTTTTGTTTGGTAGATTGAGTATATAATAAAACTCCCTGTTTTTAAGAGATTTGGGGGAATCTCATTTTAAAGTGGATCTCCTGAAGTCATGCGTGGACATGAGTGTCATTGTCTTTCACGTTTGCCAACACTCTTACCAGGTAATGTTAGCAAAAGGTAAAATAAAGGTTTGTATTAATTGTGAAGTGAGGAAAAGGTGACACTGCCTACTTTCAGGCCATATGTCAAATTTATATAGCATCCATTTTTTAAAAGCTCAAAACTCATGCTCCACTTCAGCAGCACATATACTAAAATTGGAACAATACAGAGAAGATTAGCATGACCCCTGTGTAGGGATGACATGCAAATTCATGAAACATTTCATATTTAAATTTGCAACTTGAAACTTTAAATAAAAATGTTTATTAAAAAAAGCTCAGAATTCTTCAGATTTAAATGTTTGGGATTTTCTTTTGCTTTTTAAAAAGTAAAATAAATTTTAATTTTAGTCTTTTATAGAAAATGGAGACAAGATATTGGTACTCCAGTTTACAATTGTGAAAACAGGATAATGGTTGTTGTATGAACAGATGTTCAAAATGTATTCATTAATAGTGGCAGATCTTCATAGAGAAGATACAGGTTTCTTAGTCTTTACTATGATTTTACATAGCTCTAGATAATAAAAGTGGAAAGTAAAGAAACTGAATCAGTTATGTTAGTATGATTGTCTGGCCTTGTATAGACAAATTGACCCAAAGTTTTCCCTTTTACCTACATATTTTGGTGTGGTGTGAATATAGCCCAAGTACAAGGCTTTATTTGTTACAAAGCTGTGATGCCTCTCTGGGGAAACAAATGAAACCCCATATAATTTTATTGGTATTGTTAAATTAGACACACTTTTTGTTCAGTCATGTCCAACTTCATGTGACTACACAGACTTTTTTTTCCCCCATGGAGTTTTCTTGGCAAAGATACTGGAGCAGTTTCTCATTTCCATTTCCATCTCCAGTGTGTCCCCATTTTACAGAAGAGGAACTGAGGTAAATAAGGAGTTAAGTGACTCACTCAGGGTCACACAACTGATAAATGACTGAGGCTAAATTTGAACTCAGGTATTCTTGACTCCAGGCCCATTGCTCTATGCACTGCACCATGTAGATTCCTCCTTCCTTTCTTAACATTGTATAAGTGACTGAAGTCAAATTTGCACTCAGATCTTCCTGACTCTAGGCCCAGTGCTCTATCCATTGCTCTTCTGAGCTTAACGGCTCTTTAGAAGCACTGTGTCTGCCTAGTGATTCTCTAGGAACAGTTGAACCCCCTTTATGATACTGCTGGTGTTGGAAGATAACTCACCTTGTTAGTTTGCACTGCTGTTGTAATTCAGTCTCTTAGTAAACATTTATTAAGTGCCTACTGTGTGCCTAGCATTAGATTAAATATTGTAATTCTATCTTGGAGTCATAGAGGACCATACATAGTATAGCCAAATCTATAGTAACAAGTAACAAAATATAGGATTCTTCTGTGCATAGGAATCTATTTGAGAAGGTATCTGACTTTCCCCTTATGTTAGAACAAATGGATTTGGACTAGGTAACTTAACGCTCATTCCAACTGTAAGATTTTATTATTCCAGTAGAGTTTAATCAGAATTGGAGGCAGAAAAGACTTGAGTGGTTAATATGATTATTTCAAACAGCCTTTCTAGTAGTATGTTATCATTAATGATAATTAAAAAGATTTTTGCTAAATGTTTAGTTATTTACATATGATATCAGGGAAGCATTAATCAGTAATGTTGTAGAAATTAGAAATTCATACTGGAAAAAATCACAGAAAAGGATTTATGTTATTAGGTACATATAATCAAATAATTTAGGCCTGAAATTGAGTGTTCTTTTTTTTCAGCTTTGTTAAAATCATGGGTAATTATTTCTGGTTTCCATGTTTTTTGGTACCAGCGTTAAACTAACAATACAAAACTAAAACAGAACACCAGAGTTTAGAGTAAGAGTAGCTAATATTCCAGGTAAGGAATAATAATTTTTTATTTTAAAAGAGTTAACTCTGTTATTTGTTTGGGTTATTTGGTTACATGTGGCCTAAACATGTTAGACTGAGGTTCTTACTTAGCATCCTATGTAGAATATCAATATATTCTTTGGTATTATAATATAAAATTACATAGGCATTTTCAGTGTTTCTTTCTTTTAAGAGACTTAGCACAATGTGGTGAATTCTGGACTAGGAGTTAAGAAAACCTGGCTTTAGGAACCACCTCTGTCATCTATGTCAGAGGAGTCAAACTTACTACAGACCCAGATTAAAGTGTAATTGAGAAATGTTTGACACAATAAATAAAAATATATCATAGATAATGTCCATCTGAATAATGTTAATTTGAGTTTTCCTAAGCCAGTATAGGATCCCCGATCATTTTCTTTTTGCCGTTAACACTACTCACCTCTGTGGCCAAGGGCTAGACTCAGGTTTTCTGAACCTCAGCTTCCGCAGCTGACAAAACCAGCTCGCTGTGGTGCTTAGCTGTCTGTCTGAACCGTAGGCAAATCAACTTTTACTAACATTTAAAAACTGTTTGTCTTAAAGGTACAAACTAGAAGTAATGAAATGTTCATCAAAGTAGGTACCACTTACCAGTGAAACCAAAGAGACTGCTGATTTCCTCCCATTTGTTTTCCCTGCTGTAGGAAAAAGGAAACTTGGTGTCTTAACATTCATTAAAAGACCGTGTTGCTCATTTTTTCCCAGTAGAACTGCCTAACCATGGTAATTAGGGCAACCTGTAAGATGGTGAATATAAAGGTAGCCTAATTTTATTTTCTTATAGCAGAAACACATTTATTGGTTTTGAATATTACTAATTATGAAATACTTAACAGTGTGCTACCATAAGAACAACTGACTTAGATGAAAGTACTTGACAAGTTGTGGTCAATTTTAAAAAATAAAACAAAACAAACATGAATTATGTTGTTTGAGTTTTCATAAAAACCTTTCAAGAGTATTAGGGTTTATAAATTGTTCTCTTTTTCTTTACTAGAGGAGTGAATGTTGTTCCTTTTCTGGAACTCATTGGATTACCAGACAGCATAGTGGACATTTTGAAAAATTCCCAAAGTGGAAATGCCCTAACTGCATATGCCTTGTTTAAGGTGAGTATTTGGGGGTCGGGGGGAGGATAGGGCAATGAGGGTTAAGTGACTTACCCAGGGTCACACACCTGGTAAGTGTCAAGTGTCTGAGACTGGATTTGAACTCAGGTCCTCCTGAATCCAGGGCTGGTACTTTATTCACTGCTACACCTAGCTGCTCCCTTAAGGTGGGTATTTTAACAGATGTTGAATCCTATATCTAATTGATATACATACTTCTTCATAAGTTTCTTTGTTGAGCTGAAACAATGTTATATTTTTACTTTTATATTTCTAAGTTCCTTTTTATCTCATAAAATGTTAATATAGTTATGTTAGTTTTAGAATAAAAGGCTAGGTCATTAAAGGCTTACCAGAAGTAAGATATCTGGATACAACTTGACAAATTTCTGTATGTTTCAACATTTTTGTGGACCTTGAATTGACTTGGCTTTGATACTTCTTATATTGACCTTCCACTAACCTCTCTTTGCTAAGAAGTCTACATTATATACTTTAGCTATAAATCAAAGAACAGAAGAGGATTATTTCATATGAAACTGAATATTGCAGTTTAAGTGTATGTATATTAAGTTTAATATGTTAGTACAGTATTCCTTGTCTGTGTTCATGTATACTTCCTCCTGGTCTCTTCTGTGTTTTTGTTGTTGTTGTGTATGTTTTTAATGTTTCTTTGCTATCATTTAAATAAGCATACTTAAGTAAGACAAGTCCATACTTAGCTGTATTTGAAAAAATATGTTTATTCATCCCTAGTCCATCAACTTTCTGCCAAGAAAGCTTGCTTCATGGTTATACTTCTGGAGTACTATAATTATATTTATCATTTCGTAATTTTTTCAAAATTGTTTTCCTTTACTTATAGTCATTGTAAAAGTAGTTCTCAGTCTTCTTTAATCACTCTGCATTAATTCATATAAATCTTCCCTGTTGTCTCTGAATCTGTTCCTTGTGTTATTTTCCATGGGACAATCATAATCCATCATATTCAAATACATAATTTGTTCAGCTACTCACCAGTTGATGGGTACCCACTTTTTTCCGGCTTTTGCTACAATACATCATATCATAAATATTTTTATACATACAGGTCCTTTCCATATACCTCTTTGGGATATATGCCTGTTAGTGGCATTGCTGAGAAATAAAATTTAGTGACTTGGATATAGTTTCAAATTGTTTTCTAAAATTGTTGAATCAATTTATAGCTTTACCAACATTGCATTTGTATACCTTTTATTGACATGCCCTTTTTTTGCCCTCTGATACTCATAATTCTTACCAGTTTTTTTCTCTAGCTCTTACTGTAAAAGAAGTTAACAGACAGGAACCTAATTAGGATGACAATTTTTATTTTTCTTCTGTCTGAGAAATGATCTAAAGTTACAACTTTTGAACTAAGGGAGAAGCCATTATCATCCTGTGTTTTGGGAACATAATAAGAAAGAAGGATGCATATAGCTCTAGTTGTAGATGAAAGGAATGAACAATACCTTGAAAGCAAATAAAATTCTGCAAAAACATTCATCCCATACTCGGGCTCTAATTCTTTGGTTCTGGCCCTTGGTATTTTGGGGTTTGCTTTTTGGGGGTGTTTTTTTTCATACACAATCTTAATTTAATTTGAATTTTTAGCTGTTAATAAATTGGCATTGTTTTAAGTCATCTCAGCTTCTGAGGTGTTTGGGGCTAGTTAAGAAACAACTACACAGATTTTTGTTTCTAATAGAGTCGTATTATTTTCTGCTTTTTTATTGGTGAAGGTGAGGGAAAGAGTCATCCAAGTTTGATGTAGTAAGAATCCCAGTTTTCTTGATTTTTAAAGCAGTCTATAAAATTTATCTTTTTGGTGTGATGTGCTTACCACCAAATCCCTAATTCCAGAACATTTTGAAGGTGCGCATAGAGTTTGTTAGAGCTGGAAGGGATATGAGGCCTGTGCTTTCATTTTTATGGTGTATTCCGAAGGGTAAAACTCTGTCTGCAGTTGATAATCTTAGCCCACTGTTGGCCTGGGGACTTGTCTTGAGTCACTTAGTCAGTGTGTATCAGAGGAGGAAGTTAAACCCAGATCTGTCCAAATCTTGGGCCAGATTTCCATCTGTTTCACCACTGTAAAATTGTTGCTGTGTAGTACGCAAAGTTCATTTTAGGGAAACTAAAAGGTTTATTAGATGCACAAAAATCTGATCAAACACTAAGAAGAATGTGTTTGTATTCAACAAATATTCATATGGAATATGCACAGGTATCCTATTCACATCAATTCTAAATAACAGTGGCAGTGTTTAACTTTACATAGGAAGAAATATGTTATAGTGGAGGTTGGAGTCTGGAATAATCTGAATTTGAAGACTTCCTCAGACCTTACTAATTTTGTAACCTTAAGAAAATCATTCATTTCTGTGAACCTTAATTCCCTCATTTGCAAAAATTCCCACATTAATTCCTATAACAGCTAACTCAAAGTAGAAAAGATCAAATGAATACATGTATGCAAAGTGCTTTGTTAAACCTTAAAATACTACATTTATTATAGTAATTTCTTCATTGACACACTTTATATTTGTAATCTGACTTCTTTTTTACTAGCATGCAATTGCCTTAACTAATCTACCCTACGTTTGCTCCTTCTTTTAAGATTGCAACACCTGCCAGATACACTGTGACTTTGGGAGGAACATCCATTACTGTCAAGTATCTTCGTAGCCATGGCTACATGTCAACGCCACCTCCAGTTAAAGAGTATTTACAAGACAGAATGGAGGAAACAAAGGAGCTTATTACAGAAAAAATGGGAGAAACAAAAGAAAGACTCACAGAAAAACTACAAGAAACCAAAGAAAAAGTTTCATTTAAGAAAAAAGTGGAATAGGAAATCTTGTTTGCCAGGCCACAGAAAAGTCATGCACTTTAACCCTCAGGAGATTGTGGACAAAGACACGTTCTCCTAATTATACCTTTGGTTGGCAGTCTTGAAATACTAGTGCTCCAAGGGTTAAAGAACCCATAAAACCTTTTTAAAATTAAATATCACTAGAAAAATCAGTGTTTCATGTGGAAAAAAAAATGAACCCAGTGTACTAATTTCCTATCAGCAGCAGCATAAGTAATAGTTATTGTTTTATGTCATGATGATTTTTCAAGTATCTTTCTTACTGATAGTTTTACTGCCTGCTGTAATGATGACAGACTAAGCAATTTACTACTTATATAAGAAATTTCTCTCATAGAAAGGATGGCTCTATTGGGATCATGATCTTCATGTTATCCATCAGTTAGACTTTTAACCATAATCAGTTCTCAAGATGGAGAGCTCTTAGCACCATTGTTGCCAGTGAATAAGGGTATTTTTTAATTGTCTCACAAAATCTCAGAAGTCTTTTCACTGTTAAAAAAATATATATAGCAGGACAAGGCCATTCTAATATCCATCTACCAGTTAAAACTTTAATTTTATATGAAGAAAGTTGAATTAAAATTGAGACTATGTATGTGATAAAAATGAGATGTACTGATTATATATAAATGACTAAACAAATTGACATTTTAAAAATAGTTTTGCCTAAAATTTGTGTGTCAAAATTTTCAAAGTAAATCCATATGTTTGCAATTCCTTTTTAAAGATTTGTTAGTAGCTGTCACCTAGAACATAAAATTTTCCCTTTAATGCATTTTTCTCTCCAACTAACTTCTCAGAGTAAAAATGAAAGTAATTTTACTTGCTGGTAATCTTGCTACTGAAATCAGATACTCATAAATTGTGCCTCATGTTTGATTCTCAGCTGAATAAGTTCTAAGAGTAGACAAAGTGACTTTCGTATCAGTGGGCACCCTTACAAACATTGATTAAAACTTGTCTTATTTGAGCATGTGAGTGCTCCTGCCATCCCTATTGAGATACAGCTTTAATGTTCATTTTTTCATGAGTAAATTCAAGAATCATAGCTTCCCCTTTTCAGGCAGAAATTTCTGGGTGGAACATTATACTTGAAATTTTATTGGAAGGATTTTGCCATTGATGTTGTCTTCAGTGGCAATGACTGGAGGAAAATTCAGCCATTGTGAAATATTTTAAATTTTAAGTTGGGTGTGGGTGTGTCTCCTTTATACAACTAATAATTGGCTTCAGTTCTGTGTATTTTTAAAATTGATATTTGGAAAAGGATATGGTATCTGTTCATGTCATATTCCTATACCTTACTTGATGAGACAGTAGAATTTGAGTAGTTAAAGACATTCTTGGTTCATGTCACTGACCATTATTACTATTTATGTCCACTTAATTGGAATATTTCAACTTCACTAGAGATCATTTGCAAGGTTGAACTTGAAGGAATGTTTATATTCATTAGCCTCATCACTGTATTAGAACATTAATATCCTATGAACTTCCTGTGAGGATTATAGTTGGAAGAGCACTTTCTTATTCTGAAATGCAGAGGGTTTGAGTAATGTTTCATTTCTGCTGGTATAGAAAAGTTTAATATAATATTTCAAACTGGCAAAGAACACATTTTTAAAAGTTTTATTTTTAGTTAACCAGCTCCCTCTCACTTCTCTCCAGTTAAAAACTAAAACAAAAACCCTTGTAACAAATATGCTTAATCAAGAAAAACAAATTCATTGTCCAAAACAAGTATGTCTTATTCTGTGTCATGAACTCTTTACCTCTCTGTCAGGAGGTAGAAAAGCAATGCTTCATCATTGGTCCTCTGGAATCATGGTTAAAGTTATTAAGTCTTTGAAAGTTGTTTATCTTTATAATATTGTTGATTTAGTATAAATTGCCCTGGTTCTGCTCACTTCACTGAGCATCAGCTATTACAAAGCTTTCTCTAAAACCATTTCTTTTATTATTTCTTAAAAGTATAATAGTATTCCATTACATTCATATTCCTTGATTTTTTCAGCCATTCTCTAATTCATGGACCCCTGCCTTAGTTTCTAGCTTTTTACCTCTACCAAAAGAGCTACTATAAATATTTTTGTACTTATGGTAAATCAGGCACCAAGCATTTATTAAGCATTTATGCACTAGGCACTGGGCAAGGTGCTGCAGTTCTTACTCGAAATAAGCTTACAAAGTGGAAGAGACAACCATTCCCAAAATACATCCGTGTGTTTAAATACACATGCTTATACACATGTGTTTGTAAATGCATACCCAGAATAAAGTTAACGAAAACATAAGTACACACAGAGAACTTAAATACAAAGTAGTTTGTCAGGGAGTGAAAGGGAAAGGTCTCATGGAGAAAATGATGCCTTATCCACATCTTTAAATGAAGAGGGATTTTATGAAGTAGAGGTAAGGAGAGAATGGATTCCAGGTGTGGAAGACATATAGTACAAAAGCATAGAAATAGGAAATGCTAGTGAGGAACAGAAAGTCAATTAACAGAGAATGGGAGGGAAAGTAACATCCAGTGAAGTTTTATAAGTGGTAATGGTATCTCTGGATCAAAGAATATAGTAACTTTGGGGTGGGGTAAACGGAGAATGTCAAATTGCTTTCCAAAATGGTTGAACTAATTCAGAGATCTTACCAACAGCACATTAATATACCTGTTTTCCCAGAGCCCCACCAATATTTGTCATCCTTTTTTGTCATCTTTCCTTAGAATGTCTGTAATTTTCATTTCCCAATTTTTTTTTATGTGATTATTGATAGCTTGGTTTTCTTCCTTTGAAAACTGTTCATTCATATCCTTTAACCATTTATCAATTAGAGAATGGTTAAAAGTATATTTTAAAAAACTCAAATATAAACAGCATTTTTTTTTCAGCATTATAAGTAAACTTAAGGGGGGCAGCTAGATGGCGCAGTGGTTAAAGCACCGGCCCTGGATTCAGGAGTACCTGAGTTCAAATCCGGCCTCAGACACTTGACACTTACTAGCTGTGTGACCATGGGCAAGTCACTTAACCCCCATTGCCTAAAAAAAAAAAAAAATAAGTAAACTTAAAATGAGCACAATTTTCTCCAAAAAAATTAACAATTTCCACAGGAAAAAGATTAATTGATTAGTTCTTTATGCACCCATCAAGCCATTCAGTCTTAGCTTTAAGATTATATTCTGCATGTATTTAATATGTCATAAAGAACCCCAAGTCCTTTTATCCCTACTTTTTTCAGTGAGGGAACTATTGATTTGATATTGAAAACCTTTGGAAGTTTAAGGGATGTTTATAATGTCATATCATTTATTACTCTGGAAATATCAGAATTCATTTTTCCTAAGACTTGTCCTGTATCTAGTCCACTAGTTTGTGGGCTTCCAAGTTTCGAAGTCTTTTAATCTGCAATTTTCTCAAGTATAAAATTAAATACTGTCTTTAGTTGTTTTGAAATTGTCTCATAAAAATTCAAAATTTTTGGAAGGACTGTTCTTGCTTGGCATCAGGAATTATATAGGTAAGCTGTTACTAACAGTGCAAGAATATAGTCCAGATTACAAATAAAATAGGACATCTGTAGCATGTTAAATTTTGAAACTAATAGCAGACAAAATGGCTAACATACAACAATGAAATACTCCTATGTGTCAAATGTTGTAAAACACATGCATCATGTTCCTCAACTAATTCAGAATTCCTATTAGCTTTTCTTTAGTATCTGAGGAATTTTTCATGCCTGAGATCAGAACTCCCACATTCAACTAGGAGAATTGAGTAAAGAAAAGGAAAGGCAATCCCATTTTACTTTTTTGTGCTGTTGATGGAAAGGAGTTTGCTCACAAATTAGTAGTAGAAAAAAAAATTGAGGGAACTATTTATTATGAAGTGAAAAGAAGGCAGTTAGGCATAATAGCACAGGCTTCTGTAATCCCTGCTCCTGGGAAAGGTCTAAGACTGGCATATTGCCTGATTTTAACACTGAGCAACAGTAACACTCAAGGGAAATGGGTGTCTGCACTAAGTCTGGCACAAATATTGTTACCACCCAGGAATGGAGGGCCACCAGGCCACCAAATGGAGGAGCAATGTGGAGTTGAAACAGCCCAGTTGGAAAAACAACAAAGTAAAGCTTTTTTGCCAATCAATTTTGTGATCAGATCTATGAGTGGCCACTCACTTCTAGCATAAACAAGATAGGAGACCCAGTCTCAAAAAACAACCAAAAGGAACCAAGTCCAAAGCTTCTAAAACTACCCTTTACTTAGGAGTAGCCTTATATAAATAGAAATGTGCAAATGATAGATTTTCATCTGAGGGAAACATAATTGACATTCTTCTGCTCAGACTTGAAAACAACAAACCTTTACATAATTTTTAAAAGATTACAATTCATTAATTTTTTTTAAATTAACCATTTTTGTTATATTTTTCCTGTTGCATTTTGATAGTTTTGTCTATATCCATAACTTCTCATCCTTCCCTTAATTAAAAAAAAAAGGCAAAATGTCCTAGTCAGAAACTGACTGACAATGTATATGCAGTTGTTTAGTGCCCCCCCACCCCACTTTTTTTTTTTATCATAAAGGAGAAAGGATGTTTTGTTTTCTCAAGATGAACTGTGGATTTCCATTACTCCAGCATTTAACTACCTTTTAATAATCTTTTCATTTCCATTGAAAGCATTTTGTAGATTATCTTTTTAGTCAGCTTATTTTGCTCTGCATTGTCATCCAAATCTCACTTTCTTTACTCAAATTTGTCATTTTTCATATATAGTAATATTACATTCGTATACTATAGCTTTTTCTACTATTTCTCAGTTGATAGGTATCTACATTGTTTCTAGCTCTTTACCACCACAAAAGGTACCACCAAGAGTATTGGTACATAGAGGATCTTTGTGTCTTTGACTTCTTTGGGGTATGTGCCAAATAATTTTCCCCACCCATTTATTTCCATATATTTAAGATTAAAGTAGAATTATTGAGTGCTGCTGATTGATTTGTGTTGATAAGCTTTCTTTTTGGTTGACATTTTCAAAGGATGTGAAAAAATCTGATAGTTTGAGTAGAAGTAGTATTTGATAAAAGAGCAACAAGTTGTATATTCATAAATGCATTCTCATTTCTTTTTGTTTTCATCCTATTGCAGTCAAGCAATCCATAGAATTTGTTAGCCTCCATATAGATATAATAAATATCTCCATGGTAAGAATAGGTAACATAGGATTTTGTCCACTGATTTCAACCATGAGTGTGCCTTGTTTTTAAGGACATTGAAGTTATTTCCTGACTTTTACAAGGATTGTTATGGAATCTAGATCTGTCTGGATTAATATCCAAAACATTTTGGGGGCGGGGACATGAGGGTTAAATTGCTTGGCCAGGGTCACACAACCAGTAAGTGTCAAGTGTCTGACGCCAGATTTGAACTCAGGTCCTCCTGAATCTAGGGCCAGTACTTTATCCACTGCACCACCTAGCGTCCCCCCCCCAAAAAAAATTCTTAAAACAGCCACCTAAACAGTACTTAGTTGTCAAGACCCATTTTAAGCAATGGATACTCAAAATTTGTTTCAGTGGAATTAAGTCTCCGGGCCTGAAATAAATTGGAGAGGGATGATTAAGGATTACTAAAAAACTTAAAATAAGCAAGTAGAATGTCTTTTACTACAAATCATTTTCAAATGTAAATTATGTATCAACTGTCAGATTAAATTTAGTGATGACACTTATTTAAAATGTAAAACTATAAAAATTTTGGAAGGTTTACTCTAGAATGTGTTAACCTCTACTAGTTCTTTACTTTTTAGGAAATATTTTAAGCATACTGTATTTTAGATCTATATCTAATGGGTGCCTATGCTAGAAACTAACAGCACATAAATCTAGAACTGAGGTCCATTTTGAACACTGAAACCTCTAAAATTAAGGTCCATAGGATCATATCTGTAAAATTGAAGGGTCCTTTGAGGCCACTTAGTCAATCCTCATTTTACAGATGAACTGAAACCAAGAGGTTAAGACCTTCCCAAGGTCATACTGGTAGTAAGTATTGGAGCTGGGATGTGAACCCAGGTCTTCTACTCAGTCCAGTGTACTTTCCACTCTACTATGCTTTCTCCTAAAAATATTCAAATCCATGTCTCCTAAGGAAGATTGCAACCTTATACTGTTTGGCTTTCTGGACCACTTTTTGCCCATTAAGGTATATGTATCTCATGGACTTTGAATCATCATTTTGAAAGGATCTCCTATGTTAGCTGATTCAAACTGTTCTTGAATATGAAACTCATCTACATCACTGGCAAAGAGCCATCTAGTCTCCTTGAAAATTTGTAATGAAAACTCACTACCTCTCAAAGCAGCCCATTTCATTTTGGGAAAACTCTAGTTGATAAGAAATGTTTATGTCCAGGCCAAAATCTGCCTGTTTTCCAAAAATTTTACCTGACTGCCCTCCAAAAGGAAACAAGAAGTCTTAATCTTAATCTCCTTCCATATGACCATCATCTATCCAAAAAAGCTATCATATCACTCCTGTCTTTTCTCTAGGCTAAAGTTCCCCAACTCTTTCAACTTTCCTCTTATAACAATGGTTTTTGGTGTGGATGTACCCTAGTTCGACAGTGTCTCCTTAAATGTGCCCAGAAGTGAACACAGTAATCTAGATATTCTCTCAACTGGGCACAGAATAAAGTATCATCTTCCTTTTTAAGCACTATATATGTTAATTATAGCTTAATATCAATATCAAAAAGTATACTATCACTGAACAATATACCTTGTATAGCTTTTTAAAAGATAAATATACAGTATAATTTACTTCATCTTTTGCATTTCACAAGACTAAATTTTATGCATAAAAATACTACTTTTGGTAAATATTTTTCCATTGGTAGTGTTCCAGTTTGAAGGGACCATCCGCACACACAGGCCCATCAAAGAAGGGTTGTTCTCTCCCCACCCCCACCCCCGCCCCATCTCCTTCAATTCCTGCAGGATTGTGTGATGACAACATAATAATAAATGGCCTAGAAAAAGTATTCCAGAGACTTGAAAGAATGTCCCCAAGGCAGGATGGTCACACATAACTATTCCTCCTCCTCCACTGACACCAAGGTTCTTAACTTTTTTTTGTATCCTGGGCCCCTTTGGCAGTCTGTTGAACCCTTCTCAGAGTAATGGTTTTAAATGTGCAAAATACATAGGATTACGAAAGAAAACCAATTATGTTGAAATATAGTTATCAAGGGGCAGCTAGGTGGCAAAGTGGTTAGAGCACCAGCCCTGGAGTCAGGAGGACCTGAGTTCAAATCCAGCCTCAGACAATTAACACTTAATAGCTGTGTGACCCATGGCAAGTCACTTAACCCCAATTGCCTCACCAAAAAGAAAGAAAGATAGTTATCAAGATTTTTTAAAAAGGGTATATGGGGGGAGGAATGCCTTACACTAGAACAATATGTCCAGTCTCTGGACTTGCCTTTTTTTTTTCTATGTAAGAAAAGGAAAATTCTGAATTTCTGGCTGGCTTTCTGATGCCTGAAGGATCTTTGTACTGATTTCAAACTTTAGAACCATTGAGTTGTCATTTGGGTCTTGTTCCCCCTCTGCAGATTTTTTCCTCAGTGACTTCTGTGTCAAGTTTGTTCAGAATACTAGTCAAAACAAATTTTTGATTGTCTTTCTTCTTTCAGGGTTAGTCATAGAAAATCAAGCTACATTCTTCTCTGTGAATCATTTTCAGTCACCAACAATAATAATTATAGAATCATAATTATCCTCTGGCAATTATCTGGCTATTTTTTGATGATGATCTTCTAAGTTGAAAGAATGAGTATTGATTTCAAAATCCTTCAGGGCAGAGTGTAATATTAAGCTTGTTCTTTATTCTGATGATTTGATTAGACAATCATAGAGGGGAAAATGTATAGGCAACACAAAGAAATTTTCAGAAAATATAATTTCTCTTTATGGGTAAGAACACTTGTAAAGAAAAAGGCTAAATATAAGGCATTCTCCATATTTTGTTTTACTCTCTAAGGTCCCTAAGAACAGAAGTAGGAAAGTAAAATTTAAAAAATTTTGCCTAATGCTTCTATAGTTTATTGAAAAGATTGACAGTGTAAACCTCCTAAATAAGCTTTAAAAATTTTAAGATCCGTCACCTCTTGAATTTTAGGAAATTTTGCTTTTTGAAACAAATGTGAAAGAACTATATTTGAAGTATACAGAAAGTATACTAGCCATAACTAAAATTACATAATTATTTCTTGTGTTTCAAAATTAATTTTAAAACTTAATTTCTAGTCCTTTTAATTTGACAAGTAGTATTTCCCATACTTTATAATGGAGTGTATGATTAAATGAATCCCCTCCCCTTTTATATTCTGCAAATGGTTACTATATATACATATTGATTAATGTTGGAATCATAATTCTCTGTCATTTTAGCATCTGTTTATCTCCTTACATCCCTTTAGTTCAGCTTCTTAATGTTGACTGACTTTAAGGGTTTTCAAATTAGCCATTAAAAAAAACCCACATAACTATACTTGGTAATGCCTTATGTAATTATTTTGAGATTTTTTTTGGTGATGTGGTATAAATTATTTTCAAGTCATTTTGAAAGTGCAGTTATTTATCAGATGTAATGATTTGTAAGAGTTCACCTAAATTAAGCACCTTCTAATTAACTTTTATTCATCATCCAGACTGCATTTTATTTGAATATCTTATATAATAATTATTATATGACTGGATCAACTTGTGTTGCCTTTGCATTTACTTTTCCAAGAATAGCAACTGTACTTTAATTTCTCTTCTGTCTGACAATAAGATGCCAAAAATTCTGTCTGTGAAGCTTCAAGTACCACTTTGGACTGTTCTCCTCCCCTAAGTACAGTGTGAAGATAGAATTACAAGGTTATGTTGCTATGGAGTTCCATCAACAAGCAAGTTTTTATTCCCTTATTAAGTAGCTTCAAGTATGGTGGGTAGTAAATTACATTCTACAATTCTCCCCTTCCCAATTAAAATTAAGTCTAATTTTCAGCTTCTAAACAAAATAATGGCATCATTTTGTCACTAAAATATCTCATCCATTGAGGGAGACCAGTAGTTTGAGTTGTTTAAAAAGAAAACAATCATTACAAACATGGACTTAATCTGAAGGGATATCTAGTATAGGAAACTAAATAACCCTTTTCTTCCTGCCCTCTTTTCTCATTCCTGTCTATTTTATTTTGATTTTTACATCATATTTTTCTGCCAGTTCCTTTTTTTATTTCCCTTAACTCATTATATTAAAAGAGAAAAAGACAAAATTTATTTCAAGTTATTCCAGAAAAGAAGCAATATTTGTACTTTTCTTGACCAAGAATGTGCTGTCCTAGAATTAATTATGGTGATTCAGTACTGTTACCTACGTACTCTGTAATATAAGGCCAATTCTGGCATAGTAGTTAGATAGATTCCTTCAAACAACCCCAGAACCTATATTTGGAGCAAGTAATGGGTATTTCAAGAATAATAAAAGTCTATGTTTTTATTAATGTCTGTGTCTTTAAATTTTCTATATGTTTAAAGGGAAATGAAGCCTGTGGAAATGTCTAATTGCTTTTAAATTGAAATGAAGTTAACTTTTTTTGTTCTGATTCAAAGTGCCCCCTGCATGAGGTTAAATATGGGTCAGCTTGTCTGAGCCAATGTTAGTGGCATAGTTGGAACTAGGTTATATTAGAATTTTCCACTTACTGCCTGCCAATCACTGGTGCATCTGAAGTGATTAAGAGCTAGCATTTGGAGGAAGCTTCTGAAGCTCCAGGGTTCAGTATATCCTTCTCTAAGAAAGATTTGGTTTTAGTGAAGGTATAGATATATCAACCACTTTCTAAACCTCTAAAAAATGTCAAGCTAAGAAATCAAATTTGGCATCTCAGCATAGCAGCAGCTCTATAATATAGCAAGTAACCAGAGTCAAGGTTTCATTAATAGTTTTTGTTTTTGTTTTTTTGCAGGGAAATGAGGGTTAAGTGATTTGCCCAGGGTCACACAGCTAGTAAGTGTCAAGTGTCTGAGGCCAGATCTGAACTCAGGTCCTCCTGAATCCAGGCCAGATGCTCTATCCACTGCACCACCTAGCTGCCCCCAAGGTTTCATTCTTAATAGGGTAGTCATTTGAATTATATACACTTTTATCTCATGGTAAGCAGTAAGACTTGAAGCTATGTTTAAAGCATTAAAATGACTCCAGCAATTAACCTTTATATCTATATGTTACATCTGATATTTGAAAGCAAGTTTTTCTGATAAGTAGAGTGTGAAATACACTATGACTAAATATATAGTAGGCCTTCAGCCATTGTCATCTTCTAGCTTGAGATTTTATGAGTTGTAGTCTGAAACACACTATCTTGTCTCTTCTCCTTTGGCCATGCAAAGTTAAAACATTTTGTAGAAAAAGAATAGCAAAAGGTAAGAGGAATTTTAGGGAGAGAACAAAATATGTGTTTGTCCAAGGTTTAAAATGAGATTGTAAGTAAGCCAAAGAGCCATGCCTTCCTATAAGTACAGAGTAACAGTATGATGCCAGTATTGGAAGAATAATGTGTGAGGGACAGAGAAAAGGCTACTCATAATTAGGCTAGGATCTCATCCTGGCCCTGACACTTCTTAGGTTCCTTTCAATTCAAACATTCTATCACCTTAAGCAAGTTACTTTTTCTGGGTCTCACTTCCTCAACTGTAAAATGGAAAGATTGAACTTGATCACTTTTCTGATGGTTCTCAGCTCCATGACCTAACATCTGTAAAAACAAGTCTCAGAGGGTTAGTCATAGTCATAAGACTATGTCAGTGATGACTGTCAAGCATTATATATAAGATTTTATTAAATGGCCCTGAGGTCAGAGATGTAAAATAGCATTGCTAGTATCTGAGTGAAATGAAGATAAGGAAAATTTCAAACTCAAGTGGCATACTCATCCTTTTTTTTTTCTTTTTTTGCAAGGCAGTGGGGGTTAAGTGACTTGTCCAGGGTCACACAGCTAGTAAGTGTCAAATGTCTGAGGCCGGATTTGAACTCAGGTACTCCTGAATCCAGGGCCGGTGCATTATCCACTGCGCCACCTAGCTGCCCCCTTATACTCATTCTTGAGATGTGTAAAGTTGCTATCTGTAAGGGGCTAAAATTCTAGCTAAACTGTCTAAAAATCTAATGAGTGGTCTCCATATATCAGGAGCTTTAGCAAGAGTTTAGACTTCTAAGTATTTATTAAGGAGCATAAGAATTTGGTGAGGAGAGAGAAAGAGGACAAGGTTCCTTCATTTATCTATCTAAGGAAGCCAGCATCTCTGCTCCAGCCATGCTGAGATCCTGCGCAAAAGAAAGAGAGCCCCTCACTCATTCCTCCTCCCAGAAATCTCTTGGAAACAGGAAAAAAGGCTGTCCACATCCACACAGCTCCAAGCTAATTGGCTGATAGCTTTGATCGACAGTACCCACGAGCAAATGTCACTTCCAGACACCAAGGCCACATGGCATGTCCTCAGGTCAGAGCTCACAAAATGTTCCTCCCAGCAGGGGGCGTTATTCCAACTCTCACAGATGCTGCAGAAAAAGGATATCCTCTAAACTTGTTTCATCATTCATGTCATACTTTTTAAAGACTTATTTTTTAGTTTAATATTTTATTTTCCCCATTACATGTAAAAATATTTTTATAATTGATTTTTTTTTAATTTTTGAGTTCTAAATTCCCTCCTTCCCTCCCCTGCCCCCTCATTGAGTAGGCAAGCAATTTGCTATAGGTTATATATGTACAGTTATGCAAAACTTATTTTCATGTTAGTTATATTGCAAAAGAAAACGCAAAAAAAAGAAAAGGTTTTTTAAAAGTATGCATTTAGACTCTCAGTTCTTTCTCTGGAGATGGAGCATTTTTCACCATACACCCTTCAGAATTGACTTGGATAATTGTATTGCTAAGAATAACTAAGTCATTCACAGTTAATCATCATACAATATTGCTATTACTGTATACCATGTTCTCCTAGTTCTGGTCATTTCACTTTACATCAGTTCATGTAAGTCCAGGTTTTTCAGAGAGCATCTTGCTCATCATTTCTTATAGCACAAATCCATCACAATTATATACAACAACTTGTTCGGCCATTCCTCAATCAATGGACTTGCCCTCAATTTGCAGTTATTCGCCACCTCTAAAAGCTAAGCTGCTATAAATATTGTTGTACATAAAGGTCCATTTTCCTTTTTTTTTTTTTTTTTTTGCTTTTTTATCTCTGTGGGATATAGATATTGCTTGCTCATAGGGTATGCATGGTTTTTATAGGCCATTGGGCATAGTTCCAAATTGATCTACAGAATGGTCACATCAGTATACCACTTCACTAACAGAGTATTAGTGTCTCAATTTTTATATATCCCTTGCAACATTTGTTATTTTCCTTTTCTGTCATATTAGCCAATCTGATTGATAGGTATAGGCTGGTAGTTCAGAGTTGTTTTACTTTGCATTTCTCTAATCAATAGTGATTTAAAGAATTTTTTCATTACTATAGATAGCTTTGATTACTTTGTCTGAAAATTACCTTTTCATATCCTCTGACCATTTATTAATTGAAAAATGACATTTCTATAAATTTGGCTCAGTTTTCTATATATTTGAGAAATAAGGTCTTTATCAGAGAAGGTTGCTCTAAATTTTTTTCAGTTATGGTTAACTGTGTATTTCCCTTCATTCTGTTGCCCTCTGTTTATCCTGCTCTCTCTCCTTTCACCCTCCTATTCTCAAAATTGTCTTGCTTCTGACTTTTACCTTTCCCAGTCCATCCTCTTATCAGCCACTACCACCCCCTTTCTTATTCCCTTCCTCTCTTAATTTCTTGTACAATAAGAGATTTCTATGTCCTACTGAGTTTGTATGTTATTCCCTCTTTGAGCCAATTCCAATGAGAATAAGGTATATTCACTTACCCCCTACCTTCCCCATCTTCCTCTCCACTGTAAAACTCTTTCATGCCTCTTTTATGTGAGATAATTTACTCCATTCTACCTCTCCCTTTCCACTTCTCCCAGTGCATTACTCCTCATCCCTTAACTTTAATTTATGAATAATTGTACCATCATATTCAACTCATACCTGTGCCCTTTGTCTATGTATATTCCTTTTAACTGTCCTAATAATGAGAAAGTTTTTAGGAATGACAAGTATCATTTTCCTATGTAGGAATGTAAACAGTTTAACCTTATTGAATCCCTTATGATTTCTCTTTGACATTTTAATTCTTCTCTTGAGTTCTATATTTGAAAGTCAGATTTTTCTATTCCGCTCTGGTCTTTTCATCAGTAATGCTTGAAAGTCCTCTATTTCATTGAATATCCATTTTTTTTCTCCTGAAGGATTATACTCAGTTTTTCTGGGTAGGTATTTCTTGGTTGTGATCCTAACTCTTTTGTCCTCTGGAATATCATATTCCAAGCTCTCTGATCCCTTAATATAGACAGTGCTAAATCTTTTGTTATCCTGACTGTGGTCCATAATACTTAAATTGTTTCTTTTTAGCTGTTTACAATATTTTCTCTTTGACCTGGGAGCTCTGAAATTTGGCTATAATATTTCTGACATTTTTCATTTTTGGAATCCCTTTCAGGAGGTGATTGGTAGATTCTTTTAATTTCTATTGAAAGATGATGTCTAGGCTCTTTTTTTTTTTTTGAACATGGCTTTCAGGTAGTCCAATAATTTTTAAATTATCTTAGATTATCTTTCCTATTATGTAGATAGATTATTTTTACAATGAGGTATTTCACATTTTCTAATATCTGTTCATTATTTTGACTTTGTTTTATTGCTTCTTGATGTCTCATAATGTCATTAGTTTCCACTTGCCCAATTTTAATTTTTAAGGAATTATTTTCTTCAGTTATCTTTTGTACCTCCTTTTCTATTTGACCAATTCTGCTTTTTAAGGAATTCTTTTCTTCAGTAAAATTTTGTACCTCCTTTACCAAGCTGTTGACTCCTTTTTCATGATTTTCTTGTATCACTCTCATTTCTTTCCCCAAATTTTCTTCTACTTCTCTTAATTAATTTTTTAATTCCTTTTTGAGTTCTTCCATGTGTAACGATTGGAATGACGCCACCTACTGGAGACTTACTGTAGAAGAGTTCTGCCCATGAAGCGAAGGTCTTTGAGGGCAAGACCAGGAGTCTTTTCTTTGGCATCAGGAAGTGACGCGGGCTAGTGGGAGGAGGAAGGAAGAGACTGGCGCTCAGCAGTTAAAGGGAGAGTGTAGGGGAAATTTCTTACCCAACCAGAAGATCAGAAGGCTGAGGTTTAGCTTTCCTCTTCGTGGTCAGCCATCTGTTAAGGGCTAAAATTCTAGCTAGTCTGTCTAAAATATCTAATGAGTGGTTGCCAATAAATTATAAGCTTTAGCAAGAGTTAGACTTTTAAGCATTTATTAAGGAGAATAAGAATTTGGTAAAGAGAGAGAAAGGCCTAGATTCCTATCTATTAAAGGGAGAGCACATTTCTAGCTCCCTTCTCCACCAGAGTCCAAAAGGAAGAGCGCCAAACTGAGCGCCAGTCTCTTCCTTCCTCCTCCCACTAGCCCGCGTCACTTCCTGATGCCAAAGAAAAGACTCCTGGTCTTGCCCTCAAAGACCTTCGCTTCATGGGCAGAACTCTTCTACAGTAAGTCTCCAGCAGGTGGCGTCATTCCAATCGTTACACATGGCCTGAGACCAATTCATGTTTTTCTTTTAGACTTTGGATGTAGCAGTTTTGACCTTGTTGTCTTCTTCTGAGTTTGTGTTTTGATCTTCCCTGTCACCATAGTACATTTCTATAATCAGGATTTTTTCTGCTGTTTGCTTATTTTTCCAGCCTATTTCTTGACTTTTAACTCTATGCTAAAGTGAAACTCTGCTTCCAGAGTAGAAGAGGTACTTTCCCAAGCTTCAAGTTTTTTGTGCAACCATTTCAGAGATAATTCTGGGGTCTTGTACATTTTCATTTCTTCAAAGGTGGTATGATCTAAGGAGAAGTGTGTTTAGTACTCTCCTGGCTTGTGCTCTTCTTTTTGAGTAACCAGAAGCACTTTTTTCCTCCATGGAACTGTAACCAGGGTGCCAGATCCCCTGTGGCTACAAGCTCTGGTGTACCAGTGTTCCTTTAACATTGGCATGTCAAAAAAAAAAGGATCCAAAAAATGAAAGATGATTTTAAAGTTGCTCTCCAAGCTCCTTTGTATCTTGAAATGTTATGAGTATGACTATAAGCATGCAGAAGACTTTTAAAATCCATACTTTACATAAATTAGGAGGAGAAATGGGTGTTATGAGCCATATACATGCACACATATATCCCAGTTACTTCACCATCCAGTAGCTGCTTCAGTTGACCAGCACAAGTTCCTGTTTAAGAATTCAACAGGATATTTCAATAAAATACATATTAGTGAATTATTTTGTGAGAAAATAATACCAGTTATGGGTACTTAAAAAAATTCAGAGAGAAACTGGGCCAGAGAAAACAAATATGATATTTCTAAATCCAAGTGTCAGTTGCCACATAGAAACTCACATATCTTGACAGGTAGGATCCCCAAAGATGATAATAGGCCAAGACAAGGGCTTACTTTCCAGTTACCTGAAATGAAATGTCCACCCTATCAAGACAAGGTAAAATGATACTTTACATTTTTACATTAGTTTTAACATTTCAAGATTCTTTTATTCCCTTAATTCATTCATATCATTTGTGCTTCAACAGAGATAGCACAAAGCCCATAAAGAACTGAATTTTCACATTTTATTTAGCTCATAGACTTGATTAGGTGGACCCAAAACACTCTTTCCCCTTCATAAAGGCTTTCAAAGGCTTAAAAATTGTGACCATTGCACTCTTCTTAATATATTAAAGCCTGGGGGCAGCTAGGTGGCGCAGAGGATAGAGCACTGGCCCTGGAGTCAGGAGTACCTGAGTTCAAATCCGGCCTCAGACACTTAACACTTACTAGCTGTGTGACCCTGGGCAAGTCACTTAACCCCAATTGCCTCACTAAAAAACAAAAACAAAAACAAAAAAAAAAACAAAAATATATTAAAGCCTGAGGGGTAAAAAGCAGACTTTTGTTTTTGTTTTTTTGGTGAGGCAATTGGGGTTAAATGACTTGCCCAGGGTCATACAGCTGGTAAGTGTCAAGTGTCTGAGGCCAGATTTGAGCTCAGGTCCTTCTGACTCTAGGGCCGGTGCTCTATCCACTACTCCACCTAGCTGCCCCTAAGAGCAGACTTTAGAGTGAATTTAATCCTATGAACTTTGAAGAGCTTTAGCAGCTAGGTGGTACAGGGTCTGGAGTTGAGATGACCTGAGTTCAAATCCAGTTATGTGACCTTGGACAAGTTGTTTAACCTCTATTTGTCTCAGTTTCCCCAACTCTAAAGTGGGGAGTAATAATAGCACCTACCTTGCAGAATTTTGTGAAGCTCAAAGAAGATATTTGCAAAATGTTTAGCATAAACTTTTTACATACTAGGCACTATATAAATGTTTATTCTTTTTCTCTTGTTCCCTTTCCCTGTGAGAATACAAGTAGTTCTAGAAATCACACTTGACAACATCAGGGTATAAAGACACCTAAGACTTTGAAAATGCGAAAAATAGTTTGGCTATTTTAAAAATAAGTATTTGAATTAGAGTCTGTTCAATGTAAAATGGATCAAAACAATTTAATGAGAAGCCTAATTATTCTAAGTAACAGACATATTATAAACTGGTCTGTGTGAGACATGCTTTACAAATTTAGAAATGTGGTATTTATAATGAAAATCAATACAAGTGACTGCCTAAAAAGGAGACCCAGAGAATTCTTATAATGTTTTAAAAGCCATTATCAATCTACTCAATTTGAGAGGAAAAAGGTTTAGGTAATGATATATCATATATGGAAGAAGATAAGATTTAGAGCCAGCAGAGGCTTTGGAGATTATCCAGTCTGAATTTATTTTTTTTTTAAGTGAGGCAAATAGGGTTAAGTGACTTGCCCCAGGGTCACACAGCTAGTAAATGTTAAGTGTCCAAGGTCGGATTTGAACTCAGGTCCTCCTGAATCCAGGGCCAATGCTCTATCCACTGCGCCACCTAGCTGCCCCTGAATACATTTTTATAGATGAGGAAACTAAGGCACAGATTTTAAATTACTCGATAACTGTGAACATAGTGGCCAAATGTCCATGTTGAAACACACATGGAAAATGGAGATGGGCATTTGGGATACCTCACTTTTCCCCACAATGACAATTTTTTAAAAAAATAAACTTCCCTTGACAAAAGGTTCACCACTGGTAGGTTAGCCACTTGGTGAAGAATTTTGGGGGCATGGCAACTCATGAAACAAAAATACATATTGGTTCTAATTCTGTTCCCTTCTACTTCTGCAATGACATCCACAAAAAGGGAGGCAGAAGGAGATAGGGATCACAGTATTTAGCCTATTTAAAACATTAATTTGACTACCAGCACTGCAAATATGAGGTCTTTTGTCCAGTTACCAAATAATATGGCATACTCCTAAAGAAACTGAGCCTTATCAATATTACCATTCTCTCCATAAAACTAATTAGTATAAGTTGTAGTTAAATAGAAGGATGTGGTGGGGGGAAGGGGCAGCTAGGTGGCACAGTAGATAAAGCACCAGCCCTGGATTCAAATTCTGCCTCAGACACTTACTAGCTGTGTGACTCTGGGCAAATCACTTAACCCTCATTGCCCTACCAAAAAAAAAAAAAAAAAAGGAAGAGACTAAATAGAAGAATGTCTTACAGGTTCTCCTTAGACAAACAACTTGAAAGAGTTGGTTTTAATGTGTACTCTGGTAACAAAGTGGCATGAAATCTTGATCATATCACCTTGCTATGCTTGTGATGAATACACAACAGAAGGACCACCATGAAAATAAGTATAAGCTTATGCTCCTATATGCTTATGCTAGTTCCTGAAGATGAAGAAGTAGATAAATTCTCTGTAATCATATGAAAAATACTAAAATATTCTAACTTCAATATGGAAATTAATATTGGAAAGACTGAAAAATATATTGGAGAATAGTTTAGGATGAAGAGAACAACAAGAGATCAAAGGCTTGTAAACCACTCAGAAGCTACATATGTTTGAATAACATGAATATTTTATGTAGGCATAGTTTACATTAAAAAAAACAAGGGAAATTAATAATAATAACAGCTAGCATTTATATGGCACTTAAAAGTTTGCAAAACACTTTAAAAGTATCTCACTTAATCCTCACAACAAACTGTGGGAGGTAAGTGCTATTATCCTTATTTTAAAGATGAGAAAATCAAAGGAGAAGTTAAGTGACTTGCCCAGCTACTAAGTATCTGAAGCTAGATTTGAACCCAGGTCTTCCTGGCTCTAGATCCACTCCTCTATCTATCCATTGTACCACCTTTGTTGTTTGGGTTATTTCACTTGTGTCCCACTTTTTGTGATCCTATTTGGGGTTTTCTCAGCAAAGAAACTGAAGTGGCTTGCCATTTCCTTCTCCAGCTCATTTTACTGATGAGGAACTGAGGCAAAAAGTTTAAATGACTTGCCCAGAATCACACAGCTAGTGTCTGAGGCCACATTTGAACTGAAGAAGATAAATCTTCCTGACTTCAGGTTCTGTACTTCATCTAATTCATCACCTAGCTGCTTACTAATTAACTGACTTAGAAGTAATTTCCAAATAAGATATATGCAGTCAGACAAACTAATTAATGGTCAAAATCAACAACAAATTAGAAACGGAATAAATAAAAGAAGATACTGTGTACAGTTATAACAGCTCTAACCTGTCATATTAAATAATCCATTGTTGTCTTCCCCATTTCCCACCTCTAAATGGGAAATAAAGGAAAAGACATTGACTATTACAATTTCCTAGAGAGCTCACCAATATGAAACAACGATCACCATGAGGAGGCCAAAAGAGCACAAAAACTACCAGAACCAACAAAGACTTGAGAAGTAAGATTGTGCAGTGGAAGGTCAGAGGACCTGCTAGAAAGTCACTTAATTTCTTTGGGCTTCAGTCTCTTCATCTGTAGTATGAGGGAGTTGGAATAAATGACCTCTAAGGTCCCTTCCAGATCCAAATCTGTGATCTTATCATGATCTTAATGATTCTGAAAAACATTGCAACCAAGAATAATGCCAGTGTAGAATATAAACTTCAGCTAGGTGAAGAGTGGATAGAGCTCCAGGTCTGGAGTTAGGAAGACCTGAGTTCAAATATGACCTCAGATACTAGCTATGTGATCTTGGGCAAGACACTTAACCTTATTTGCTTCAGTCTCTATCTGTGAAATGGGCTGGAGATGGAAATGGCAAACTACTCCAGTCACATTGCCAAGAAGGCCCTACATCAGGTCACAAAAAGTTAGACACAACTGAACCAATTGAACAATAATAATATAAACTTATTTGCTAGACTTTACAGAGAATGTTGATGCAATATTATAGGTATTATTGCATTATTAAATGGAAGAAATGGTGAAAAAAATTAAAATCTTGGCATGAAATCCAGTTAAGAAACATCAGCCTTAGAGTACTGATGGATCTAACCAAAATTACAGCAAAAAAATTAGAAAATGGAATGTATTTATCTGCATTTCTCTTATGATCAATAATCTTCTCTTCTATGACAGTAGAACCATCACACCTAAACTCTAAAAGATTAATACTGTGCAAGTGAGGGGGGCAGCTAGGTGGTGCAGTAGATAAAGCACCAGCCCTGGATTCAGGAGTACCTGAGTTCAAATCCGGCCTCAGACACTTGACACTTACTAGCTCTGTGACCCTGGGCAAGCCACTTAACCCCCATTGGCCCTCAAAAAAAAAACAGAAAAAACTGTGCGAGTGGAACAGAAACTCAAGAAAATGAAATAGTTAGACCTGACTAAATATATCCTGAAGAAATCTGTTAAGAATGACATGATTTTTAAAAGAATTGATAATTAGATTCTTAAAATATGCATGTTTTTGCTAAAAAGAGGGAAATATAATAGATAGCTAGAAAAAATGATAGTGTCATTGCTGCTCCTGCAAAGTAGATCAAATAGACGTCAGCAACTAGTGGCCTGTGATTCTCATCATTTTAGAACCTTTATGAGAATGACCTGTACATGTGTTAAAAGTATCATGGAGGGGCATCTAGGTGGCACAGTGGATAAAGCACCGGCCCTGGATTCAGGAGTTCCTGAGTTCAAATCCAGCCTCAGACACTTGACACTTACTAGCTGTGTGACCCTGGGCAAGTCACTTAACCCCCATTGCCCCGCCCAAAAAAAAAATTTAATTAAAAAAAAAGTATCATGGAAGGGGCAACTAGATGGCACAGTGGATAAAACACGAGCCCTGGATTCAGGAGGACATGAGTTCAAATCAAGCCTTAGACACTTGACACTTACTAGCTGTGTGACCCTGGGCAAGTCACTTAACCTTCATTGCCTCACCAAAAAAAATTTTTAATTAAATTTTATTTTTTAAAAAAAATATTATTGTGGAACATATGAGAAGGTAGCAGTCAGGCTTTCACAACTTTCTAAATCAGAGCGCTTCTTCATATTCACATAACTGATTAACCTACTGTGTTTGTTGCTAGTTGACTTTTTAAAAAACAAAATCGAACCAAAATTTGTCATTTATTTGAACAAAAAATATCTATAAAGGTTCTTCTCCAGCCAGTACAAGATTTCTTGTTCAATCATTCTGTGATTTTTAATTCATATAATAAAACATGGCAGGGTATTTAATAATATAAATAAATCATTTCCTACACATATGAATAAATTATTTGATAGGGTTGAATTTAATAAAATAGGGTAGGGTATTTAATAAAATAAATAAATAAAAAGGACACATGCACACTAAATAATGTCCTGCACAAATTTCAAGTGGTAAAGAGAGATTCTCCATAAAAGTTGAGGTCCTCTAGATATTCCATTTTATGAATGATATAGTGCTGATTACATTGACTGAGAAAGAACACAACTTGGTACCAATCAGTGTGAATAATAAATCCTGTGAAGTAACCACATTATTCTAATTCAGACTGCATATTTCTATTGGATTGAAACCAATTACCATATTTCACATATAATTATAACTTCAAAGTCAAATAACATGACCACTTCATGGGGTTATTATTCAGACTAATCAGGACATAGCTGTGAAAAATAAATCATGAAGTAATAATAGTAATAATAAACCTCACTAAGATCCAATACAGGGGCAGCTAGGTAGCACAATGGATAGAGCATCAGCCCTGGATTCAGGAGGACCTGAGTTCAAATCCGGACTCAGACCCTTGACACTTACTAACTGTGTGATCCTGGGCAAGTCACTTAACCCCAATTGCCTCACAAAACAAACAAACAAACAAACAAACAAAAAGATCCAATACAACTCAAAAAAGTTTGGCCTAATGGTCCATAGATGAAATACCAGGTTTATTTGGAGTGAGGACTCAAGCCCAAAAGGAGGAAAAACTTGATTAGGATAGCATATTGATCATCCTAAAGTATTTGGAAGGCTGTTATGTAGAAGAAGGAATAGATTTATTCAGCTTGGCTTAAGAGGGAAGAGCTAAGAATAGGTGGAAGTTGCAAGGTGGCAGATTTAAGCTTAACATCAGAAAAAAAGTGCCTATCAATTAGAACAATCCAAGAACTTAAGGGGGCTTCCAGAGAAGGTAGTAGGTGCATCATCACTGGAGATCTTCCCACAGGCCTCTCAAGTGTATTGTAGGAGATGATTCTTGTTGGTACAGGTTGGAATAGATGGTCTCTCTTATCTATTTCAACTTGATATCCTATGCTACTCCTTGAGTCCAATGTCCTCTTCATCATGCTAGGCTATTCTTTTTACCCTATCTGCACTCTTTCTTCCACAGCCAGTGTTTTATTAAGTAAAGACATTTTTTTTTAGTGAGGCATTTGGGGTTAAGTGACTTGCCCAGGGTCACACAGCTAGTAAGTGTTAAGTGTCTGAGGCCGGATTTGAACTCAGGTACTCCTGACTCCAGGGTCAGTGCTCTATCCACTGTGCCACCTAGCTGCCCCAAGTAAAGACATTTTTCGAATAGTCTTCAGAGCAAAGAAAGAAAATGTAGCTTTCTCCTATGATTGGTCAAAAGTGATTGTGATATTGACAAAGGCATGGAAAACTAGACATGGCTTGCTGAATAAGGTCTTTAGATGCCCTGAATTCTATTCTGGTTTTCTTATTTTATACTATATAAGGTTGGCAAGTACCCTACCTTTCCATCCAGAATTTATTTCATGAGTAAAATTTTTCAGTTGCCTTCAGGTATATAATTATCACACTTGAAGAGTGTTGTGTGGTTTTCTATAATTCTTGTTAAATAGAGAATGTAGTATTTGTACCAAAAACATACCAGCTCTTCCTCATATCTTAGTCCTGTCTTATTTAATTGCTATAGATTCTGAACTTTCACAAGTTTTAAGTAAAGATATTCCTGACTATAAACATAATTTGCCATATCAATAACAAAAATAACAAAAATCACTATTATATCAGTAGGTGCAGAAAAAGCCTTTGACAAAATAACTTTTGACAAAAAATTCTATTAGCACTATAAAGCATAGGAATAAATGAAGCCTTTCTTAAAATGATAAGTAATATCTTTCTAAAACTATAAACAAGTATTATCTGTAATGGAATAAACTAGAAACTTTCACAATAAGATCAGGGGTGAAGCAAGGGCGTTTGTTATTACCATTATGATTCAATATTGTACTAGAAATGTTATCTATAGCAATAAGAAAGGGAAAAAAAGAATGAAGGATAAGAGGAGGCAACAGGGAAACAAAACTATCACTCTTTGCAGATTATATGATGGTATACTTAGAGAACCATAGAGAAACAACTGAAAAACTAGTTGAATAATTAACAACTTTAGCAAAGTTGAAAGATATAAAACAAATTCATTTAAAGCACCAGAATTTTTATATACTGCCAAAATGGAATGCTATAAAGAGAAATTTTATTTAAAATGACTACAGCCGGTATAAAATACTTGGGAGTCTTTCTGCCAAGACACATGCAAGAACTATATGCACACAATTACAAACCACTTCACATAAATAACAACTGATCTAAACATTTGGAGAAATATTAATTACCCATGGGTAGGCAGAGCCAATATAACAAAAATGACAACTCTACCTAAATTAATTTACTTATTCAGTATTGTATCAATAAAGCTACCAAAGAATTATTTTATGGAGCTAAAGATGATAATAACAAAGTTCATCTAGCAGAACAAAAGGTCATGAATGCTAATGGAATCAATTAAAAAATGTGAAGGAAAGTAGCCTAGCAGTTCCTGATTTCAAACTATATTACGAAATGGTAATCATCAAAATATCTGGTATAGGCTAAGAAATAGATTTGGTTGATCAGTGAAATAAATTAAGTACACAAAATATGATAGTAAACGATAACCATAATAATCTAGTTTTTGATAAACCCAGAGATTCAAGCATTTGGAATAAGAACTCATTATTCCACAAAAATTGCTGGGAAAACTGAAAAGTGGTCTGGCAAAAAATAGGTATATACCAACATATCACCAAGATAAGGTCAAAATAGGTACATGATATAGACATAAAAGGTGACACGTTAAACAAATTAGGAGAGCATGGAAAAACTTACCAGTCAGATATATAGAAAAGGGAAGAGCTTATGATTATGACCAAAGAAGAGATAGGGAGGATCACTGGAGGTAAAATGGATAATTTTAATTACATGAAATTTAAAAGGTTTTGCACAAACAAAATCAATGCAGCCAAAAAAAATTTAAAGGCGGGAAACGGAACAATTTACAATTTTCTCTGAGAAATTTCTCAAATATTTAGGGAATTGAGCCAAATTTATAAAATAAGAGCCATTCCCCAATTGACAAATCATCAAAGTTTATGAACAGGCAGTTTTCAGAAGAAGTCCAAGGTATTAATAGTCATGTAAAATACTATAAATCTATTGATCTGAGAAATGAAAATTATAACAACTCTGAGGTACCACCTCACACCTATCAGATTGGCTAACATGACAAAATAAAAAGGACAAATGCTGGAGGGGACGTGGAAAAAATTGGGGCACCAGTGTACTGTTGGTTGAAGTTGTGAACTTGACCTGGTTCAATCATTCCAGAGAACAAATTGGAACTGTGCCAAAAGGTTTATAAAACTGTTCATACCCTTTGATCCTACAACACTATTACTAAGTCTACATTCCAAAGAGATGAAAGAAAAAGTAAAAGACCTAGATGTACAAAAACATTTATCACTGCTTTTTTATGTGGCAAAAGAATTGGAAATTGAGGGAATGTTCATCAATTGGGGAATGGCTGAACAAGTTGTATATGGTGTAAGAAATGATAAAGAGGATGGTTTTCAAAAAAAACCCTGGGAAGTCTTATATAAACTGATGCAAAGTGAAGTGAGCAGAAGCAAACCATTGTAGATAACAACAACAATATTATAGCAATGATCAACTGTGAAAGATTTAGCTACTCTGATGAATACAATGATCCAATACGTTCCAAGGACTCATGATGAAAAATGCTATCCACCTTCTGAGATAGCAGATTAAAGCATATTATTTTTCACTTTGTTTTTCTTCCTTTTTTGCAACATGGCTAATATCAAAATGTTTTGCATGACTTTACATATATAATGGCTTTCATATTGCTTGCCTTCTCAAAATGGGTGGGGGGAAGGGTCATAGAGAGGTAGAGGATTAGGAACTCAAAAAAATTTTTTAAAGAATTGAAAAAGAAAAGTTGTATCAAATTGTTAATGTGACAGATTTGTAGTATTTTTCCTTCCATGGAACCAGACCAAGCAAAAATAGCAAGATATGGGATCATGGAACAAACATATGCACACATGTAAATATACATGTATGTATACTGTGTAAATAAGAGTATAATACAGGTATGATCTACATTACTCTTACCTTTTTGGGGAGTTTCCCTTTGGGTGAGATATAGGATACAATCTCTTGATTAAGCTAAGTTACCTCATTCCAATGAGAGGACTCTGATTCTTCATTGTCTAATGTCACTACCATCATAAGCTCATCACTTTTGTTCTCATCACCATGTTGCGACCTCAAGTCTTGATTGATATAACCTCCCTCAGCCTCCTCTCCCCTCTGATGAGAGGACTTAAAGGTGGAGTACCAAACTCTTCAGAAATTGGACTCTCAGCCCACTCCACTTTTTATTTACTGTTCTGCCTGGCTTCAAATCCACAGAATAATTACCCTCTGGTGCTCCCCTTTCCTGTTTCCTTTTGTGTGCTGTTTCTCTGCATTCTGTTAAGGGTTAAAATTCTAGCTAGTCTGTCTAAAATATCTAATGAGTGGTCGCCAATAAATTATAAGCTTTAGCAAGAGTTAGACCTTTAAGCGTTTATTAAGGAAAACAAGAATTTGGTAAAGAGAGAGAGAAAGGCCTAGATTCCTATCTATTAAAGGGAGAGCACATTTCTAGCTCCGCTCTCCACCAGAGTCCAAAGGAAAGAGAGCGAGACTGAGCGCCAGTCTCTTCCTTCCTCCTCCCACTAGTCCGCGTCACTTCCTGACTCCTGGTCTTGCCCTCAAAGACCTTTGCTTCATGGGCAGAACTCTTCTACAGTAAGTATCCAGCAGGTGGCGTCATTCCAATCGTTACAGTCCCCCCTGTTGTTCCTCAAGAAACAAAATGTTTCCTTGACGGAACAGTAAAAACAATATAATAACTATTGCTAACTAATAATATGTGAACAACAATATAGAAAAGGAAGAGAGGAAAGTTTTGTCCAGAGGGGCGATTTTTTTTGTCCTCATGAACCGACGCTTTGACATTAGTCTTGCAAAGGGAGGGCCTCTGCAGAGAATACATGTTACAGATGGTGCATATTATAACAGAAAGAGAAAAAAACCAACAAAAAGAACAAATCAAAACTGTTCATTTAAAGTCTCTGAAAGTCTTTTCTCAGATGTCCTCTAGGTGTAGTCGTGGAATGGAAGTCTTTTCAGGGGTTGATGTGTGGATGCTGGTAATCAGCCAGGAAAATTTCCTACAAAATTGAGCTTAACAGAACTTTAAAATAGCTTTGTCAATAATCAAATCAAACAATGAAAGTTCTCAAAAACATGTCTAAAGGAATTCATAATCTTAGTTGTTACACATGAAACATATAATAAAACAAAAATTGAAACATTCTTTAAAATTATAATATTACTATAGTCCCCCCTTATGGAGGGTAATTGAGAAGACAATTGCTGCAATATTAATTAATAAAAATAATTTTTATCTTTGTTTCATCACTTTTTGCATCATCTGCCTAATTATCCTCATGCCATTATGAGAAATTAAAAAATCTAATATAATTGGTAACAGGTGTCAAGGCCAAATTCAACACTGTTATTTATCATGACACCTGAGATAATTATGGGGGTTACCATAAAAGAACAGAGAAATGATGGGATATGAGCATTCCCACACTTGAGCAATATGTACTGCCCATACAGTATGCCAGGCTTAAAATAGGTGGATGGAATATATGTCCATGCCACCGAACATATTGGAAGAAACTGAGTCAGACTTAATCAGATACATGGGATTGAGATGTCCATGGCATCAGGAATATAGGAGGGAGCATAGAAGCCAGGTGTAGAAGTGAGATGGGTGGGATCAATACTTCCAGCCATCTGTACAATATTGTGGGGAAAAATAAAATAAAATATTAAACCAAGAGAATCCAACCTCAACATTAGTCAAAAGCTGTTCCCTCGGCCATACCTTGACTTCATGCATGTCTCCCCTCATGTGACAGTTCAGTGTCTGCTCTTGCATGTATTCCTCTTGTGATTGGATGGCATCTTGGCCAACTGGCATCTGATAACTCAGAATAAAGGCAATTAATGTCTTAAATGATAAGTTCCCATAATCCAAGTCTCATATGGATTTAAAAATTGAGGATAATAAATGATTGCAAAAAATGCGAATACATCTTGACTCAGAACACAATATATAATTATGCAACAATTTCAAATAATACCCCTTTTTTTAACTTAGTATACAATTACTTTTTTGAAAAATCTGAACATATTTAAATACAAGTTAAAGCACAACACAATCTCAAAGACAACTTTTACAAATGTTCCCCTCTTTTTTTTTTTTTTTTGGAATATGCTTATCAAAAATAATACTTCTGGAATCAATTTACACTTGCCATGGCAACCAATTTGCCAGGGAAATGCTTTAAAGAATTTGATCAAATAATCAGTTGAGAAAAAATAACAAAAACAAACAACTCAGAATATGGGAGCACAATACTCCTAGAATTAACATTGTATTATGAAATCAAAACCATGTTTCAAAATTAGATAGATGAATGAATAGAAGAAAATACACGTGGAATAATAAAAGACAATGAAATTCAAACTAGGGAAATCTAAATGAATATGAACTTAATATTAATAAGAATATTACAAAATATAAACTTGATCGCATGACTATAAAAAGCTTTTACAAATATTCTCCTTGTTTTAGAAACTAAGTATAAGACACAATCTCAAAAGCATTAAAATCTCTATGAAAATAAACCTATACCATTAATTCCAAAATGTATATGTAATAGCATAGAAATCCTATGTAACCTCTGAACTGACATTAATACTCTGAATGAATTCAGAACACTTTTGATTCCGATATCTAAAATCCCCAATACTCATATCAATACCTTGCTGCTTACTTCTACATTTCTGTAAAATATATACCCTTCCATGGCAAAAGAAGCGGAGTCTTGAACTATGGTGATGATTGTCATTCTTATTCGGCTTAAGTTTTTCTTCTTTAACCCCTCTATATTGTCTGTCGGGCTTTTCACCATACAAATGCTTTATAAGATTACTAATTAAAGACAAAAGCAGGTTAGCAAAATTATGAACAAATTGAGCATATCTGGAGTTTAAAGGGTTTTCTAAGGTTGTCTCAGAAGCACAACCAGGCTGGGGAAGGGCTGAGCCTGAAGCTGCAAATGTAGGTAGAGAAAGTTGAGCATGCGCATCAGATCTCTGGACTTCCCAGGCAGGGGAAGCAATGGGCTTGGCCATAGGAGGAGTAGAGGGTGGGGTCTGGAGAGGAGGGGAGGGACCAGAGCAATTTGAATCAGACTTGATTTTGAACTCAGGCCTGGATTCCTCTTCCCCCACTTTGCCTCCAGGTGCTAGGGGATTAAAAGCTTCTAGAGGGTGGGTCATTGCCTCCAGGCATGCAAAATTAGAGCAACAATTAGTGTTAGAACTGGGAAAAGCTGTGGGAATCTCTTCAGGTTTCTCTGAAAAAGCATGGTTGGGAGAGGGGGAGATATTTCCTTGTGTGAGTAAGTTGCTGGCTCTTTTAACAAAAATAAAAAGAAAAATAGAAAATCCACAAAAACAAAGCATTAACATGATCTTATCTCCCATTTGTCTGGTTAAACAGACTAAAATCAAAAATAGGATAATTAGGGAGTTTAAAAGGTCCATTCGAAAAAATTTAAAGGAAAACACAGCCAGTACACCAGTACTTAGCAGTTAAAGGGAGAGGGAGGGGAAATTTCTTACCCAACCAGCAGATCAGAAGAAGACTGAGGGTTAGCTTTCCTCTTCGTGGTCAGCCATCTGTTAAGGGTTAAAATTCTAGCTAGTCTGTCTAAAATATCTAATGAGTGGTCGCCAATAAATTATAAGCTTTAGCAAGAGTTAGACCTTTAAGCGTTTATTAAGGAAAACAAGAATTTGGTAAAGAGAGAGAGAAAGGCCTAGATTCCTATCTATTAAAGGGAGAGCACATTTCTAGCTCCGCTCTCCACCAGAGTCCAAAGGAAAGAGAGCGAGACTGAGCGCCAGTCTCTTCCTTCCTCCTCCCACTAGTCCGCGTCACTTCCTGACTCCTGGTCTTGCCCTCAAAGACCTTTGCTTCATGGGCAGAACTCTTCTACAGTAAGTATCCAGCAGGTGGCGTCATTCCAATCGTTACAATTCGATTGTAAGCTCCTTGAGGCTGGGGACTGTCTTTTTATTAATTGTGTCTTCAGAGCTTAGCATAGTGCTTGGAAAATAGTAAGGGGCTAATAAATGTTTATTGGATTGGATTAGATTAGCAATTGGTAGAACATGGCTCCCAGGAATCACTTTTCATTTGTTTATATGTATGATCTATTTGCAGATGTTGTTGTTAGTCATTTCAATCAATGTCCAACTCTTCATGACCCCATTTGGGGTTTTCTTGGCAAAAATACTGGAATAGTTTGACATTTCCTTCTCTACCTCATTTTACAGATTAGGAAACTGAAGTAAATAGGGTTAAGTGACCTGCCCAGGATTACACAGCTAGTAAATGACTGAAGTTGGATTTGAACTTGGGTCTTCCTGACTCTAGGCCCTGTGTTCTCTCCACTGTGCCACCCAGATGCCCCAGGGACGTCTATGTAGTATGTGCTTTAAAAATGCTTTTTTTTTACAAGGCATGACTAATACAGAAATATGTTTAATGTGATTGTACATGTATAGTCCATATTGTATTGCTTGCTGTCTTGGGGGGGAGGGAAGGGAGAGAGGAAGAAAAAATTTAAACTAGAAATCTTGTAAAAACAAATGTTTCAAACTATCTCTACATGTAACTGGAAAATATAAACTATTTTATGGAAAAAATGCTTTTTAGCAAAAAAAAAATCCTGACTATGCCATTTAATTTTTTAAAATAATATTTTATTTCCCCCCAATTACATGTTAAAACAATTTCTGACATTTGTTTTTAAGTTTTGAATTTCAAATTCTATCCTTCCTTTCCTCCCTCCTCTCCCCACTCCTTCCAAGATAGTAAGTAAGCAGTCCGATATAGGCTATACATGTGCAATCATGGAAAACATTTTCATATTAGTAATTTTGTACAAGAAGACTCAAGAAAGGAAGGAAGGAAGGAAGGGGAAAATAGTATGCTTCAATCTGTATTCAGACAATATCAGTTCTTTTTCTGTAAGCTTATAGCCTGTTTTATCATGAGTCCTTTGGGATTGTCTTGGATCATTGTATTGCTGAGAACAGTTAAGTCATGCACAGTTCTTCATCATATAATATTTCCTGTTACTGTGTACAATGTTTTCTTGGTTCTGTTCACTTCACTTTGCATCAGTTCATGTCTTTCCAGGTTTTTCTGAAATCATGATGCTTGTCATTTCTTATAGCACAATAATATTCCATCACAATCATATACCACATTTTGTTTGACCATTGCTCAATTGATGGGCATCCAATCAATGTCCAATTCTTAGCTACCACGAAAAGAACTACTATAAATATTTTTGTATAAATAGGTCCTTTTTTTCCTTTTTTTAAAAAAATATCTTTGGAATACAGACCTAGAAGTGGTTGGATCAGTTCACAATTCCACCCACAGTTCATTAGTGTCCCCATTTTCCAAGATCCTCTCCAACATTTATAATTTCCCTTTTTTGTTGTATTAGCCAATCTGATAGGTGTGAGGTGATACCTCAGAGTTGTTTTAATTTCATTTCTCTAATCAATAGTAATTAAAAGCATTTTTCATCTGACTATAAACAGCTTTGATTTCTTTTTCTAAAAACTTCCCATTCAAATGCTTTGACCATTTATCAATTGGAGAATAACTTGTAGTCTTATAAATTATCTCAGCTCTCTATATATTTAAGTAATGAGGTATTTGTCAGAGAAATTTGTTGTACAATTTCCCCTCTAATTTTATGCTTTCCTTTTAATTTCTGTTGCATTGGTTTTGTTTGTGCAAAAATTTTTAAATTTTATACAATCAAAATTATCTATTACATTTTGTAATGCTCTCTATATTTTCTTTGACCACAAGTTCTTCCCTTATCCATAAATCTGATGGGTAAACTAGTCCATACTCTCTTTTTTTGTTGTTGTTTTTTGGTTTTGGTGGGGGGCAATGAGGGTTAAGTGACTTGCCCAAGGTCACACAGCTAGTGTTAAGTGTCTGAGGCTGGATTTGAACTCAGGTCCTCCTGAATCCAGGACCAGTGCTTTATCCACTGAGCCACCTAGCTGCCCCCTCCATACTCTCTTAATCTACTTATGGCATCATCCTTTATGTATAAATAATGTACCCATTTTGATTTTATCTTTATATACAGTGTGAGATGTTGGTCTATGCCTAGTTTCTACCATACTGTTGTCCAGTTTTCCCTGCAGTTTTTGTCCCAAAAGCTTGGATCTTTGGGTTTATTATATACTAGATGGCTATAATAATTTACTATAATGTATTGTGTACATAATCTATTCCACTGAACCACCACTCTATTTCTTAGCCTGTACCAGATTGTTTTGATAATTGTCACTTTATAATAGTTTGAGGTGTGGTATGGCTAGACCACCTTCCTTCACATTTTTTACTAATTCCTTTGATATCCTTGATCTTTTGTTATTTCAGATGAATTTTGCTGTTATTTTTTCTAGCTCTATAAAATAATTTTTGGTAGTTTGGCATGGCACTGAATAAATAAATTAATTTAGATAGAATTGTCATTTTTATTATATTGGCTCAGCCTACCCATGAGCAACTGATATTTTTTCAATTTTTTCTATCTGATTTGTTTTGTTTGGGGGGGGGGCAATGAGGGTAAAGTGACTTGACCAGGGTTACACAGATAGTAAGTGTCAAGTGTCTGAGGCCAAATTTGAACTCAGGCCCTCCTAAATCCAGGGCCGGTGCTTTATCCACTGTTTCACTTGGCTGCCCCCTGATCTGACTTTACTTGTGTGAAAAGTGTTTTGTAATTGTATTCATATAGTTCCTGTGTTTATCATGTCAGGTAGACTCCCAAGTATTTTATATTATCTATAGTTATTTTAAATGGAATTTCTCTTTCTATCTCTTGCTACTGGAGTTTTTTAGTAATGTATAAAAATGCTAATAATTTATATGGGTTTCTTTTGTATCCTCAACTTTGCTAAAGTTGTTAATTATTTGCAGTAGTTTTCAGTTGATTCTCTAAGTATGCCATCATATCATCTGCAAAGAGTAATAGTTTTGTTTCCTCATGGCCTATTTTTATTCTTCAATTTCTTTTTCTTCTCTTATTGCTATAGCTAGCATTTCCAGTATTATATTGAATAATAAAGATGATAATGGACATACTTGCTTTACCCCTGATTTGGGGGGGGAAGGCATCTAGCTTATCTATAAAAATATAAACTCCAGATGTGGTTTATCAGAGTTAAGTATAGCACAACAGGATAATACAATACAATATATGATATGATATGATATGTGATATGATTTAATAGACTTCTAATCAAATAGGTCAGAAGGAATGGAATCTAAATGGATGACTGTAAATAGTTTTCTTACTTCATTGGTTTAAAACTTATAATTTTACAAAAAATATGGATGTGCATTTTCAGTTAATGAAAAAGAAGGAAAAAAAACCAGGAAGCAGTTGCATATCATGGATTTTTTTTTATTATTCTGTGCTACGGTTTGACCATAGCATCAATAACAAGCAGAAAAATCTGTATTTCATCACTAACAAACAGCATTGAGAGCAACATGTCTCTTTAAAAGTATTGCAGTTACAGACCTTGGGTCTAAGAACTACATCACCATTGCTCAGTTAAAAGAGGCAGATAACACAACAGTTGGAAATCTCTTCCTGCATATAAGGGGGAGTTAGGCTGAAAAAGAAACCACAAATGGGCATGTTAGGAAACATAAGACTTCAACAGACGCCAGTCATTAGAGCTCACATGAACAACTATGGAAAAGTTCCAATACAGGTGTAAACGTTTTTATTAGTAGATTGGTTTTACAATAAAAATTAAATGAACTAAATGCAGCAGATAATACTTTACATCCTTTAAAATAGCTTTAAACTAGACAAGTATATACTTTGATAATGTGATTTTTGAAAGCCATGAAATGAACAACAGTCCTATACCAACAAAGCAGGTTAAAAATGAACCAATGTCTCAACAGCAAAATTGAAATCCTAATTAGATCGGTGTGGCACAAGGAAGCAACACTGTAAAAGTAAACTCTGGTTTTGTCTCCTATTTCTGAATCCTGAGCTTTTCATGATGGCTTTCGGATAGTCAGGCAACGATTCTCCCACACACCCCTCCCCCCCCCAATTTTTTTTAACTCTTCTTATATATGGATAAAAATAAGTTTTGGACTAGTCAGCAGTAATGTGGCTGAAACTATTACTATCGAATTCTCTTAAAGCATTGATGCAGGCTACACACAGAGTAAACCAAAAAGTTATGAATTGACTTGAGGTCCATGGAGATGCTTGTTAGATATTCTTTCTTTTCACTGTCCTTTCAAAACAGATCACTGATTTAAAAGGAAAAAAAATTTGGTCCATTCAACATATAAGGGTAGTTTTGTGATGATGCTGTTGTTTTTCTGTACAGGATTCCTCAGCAAAACTTTTTATTTTTCATTAGAAATTTTTTAAAAGTGGACACTTGAAAAAAAATCACAATGCTAATAAAACTCTGGAAGTACTCAAATAGATTTAACATGTCCTCTGGGAAACTAAAGGAGAAATTATGGAATTAAGAAAGATATATATGTGTGTGCATATATATGCATATATACATATACATATATGTGTGTATGTGTATATATACATATAAACACATATTTTTTTCACTCAGTGAAATAGAACCAGAAAGGACATGTCCAGGATACAACATCTAGCACCTGGTATCAGAGACTTTAAATTCTAATGAAAGCTCTAATAAATACAGTGGAGTGGAAATCTGAGGGGTTTTCTTTTTCCTTTGATGACATTAAGGTAAATAGTTGAATTGAAGCCAAATGTGCCAAGGTTACAATCTGACCTTCAGAATGGAGCCACCTTGCACACTCAACAACTGTTGCATGCTGTGAGACTTGATTGAACATTTAGCTACAGCTGACTTAATATCATCTCTGACTTATCTATTCAGCAGTTGGCCATTAATGTGTTGTAGTTTCTACCAGAAGCCAACAGGAGTAGAGAGCAGGTCTATTGGCTCTTGGTTTCCACTGTAGGCAAACTCTTCATTTGACTGTTGTAGCCAACTTCCTCCTAAAGATTGGGGGGACATGGGGAAGAGAAGGGAGGACTTTGCAGAAATTCTCAGTTAAATTAAGAATGGGATATGTACTCTAAAATAAAAGTCTGTTTTTCCTGAGGTATTCTTTCTCTATGAACTATGTGGATTGCTCACAAGCTTAACAGCCAGAGCTATTTTTTTTTTTTTTGAGAAAGAAAAAGGCACAGAGAGACTTGTAACAGACAGTCAAAAATGCTTCTAATTGCATAAAGCCCCCCTGACAACAGGCTGATTTCCTTATTCTTCCATGTCTTTAAAAAGTAACACACACACACATACGAGAGTGCACACGCTTGCACACACACATACACACAAAACCACTGGACTTTTCACAGGGCTTTGAACTTTAATATGACCACAAGGTAGGGAGGTGTCTTCTGTCTGATAAGCAAGTTGGAAAAAAACAAGATCTCTTCTGACCAAAACAAAAGCAGCTAATACTGGTCCACCTTCATAACAGCAAAATGGTGGCTGAAATGAGACACATTGAATTGTAACATTAAAGCTGTGTGTGTTCGTTTAAAAAAAAATCATCTTCACAGCAAAGGTGCAACAATTGATGGCTATCTATACACAGGCTGGTCAAACTGTCACTTGTTTTTTGGATTTTTTCCATGTGTTATAATATTGATATTTAATAGGAAAATAAACTACATAGACTTTATTTGTATGCATCCATTTGTAAATTTTCTTACAAAAGAGGACAAAGCACATAGGCATTCACAAATTCTATGCCATTTCTTTTAAAATTGGTATCACCTATACATTATTTTACAGTATTAACATTTTTTGTTCTACCCATTGGGTAGGTAGGATATGTGCATAATATATTCAAGTTATATACAGCACCTTACAAATAAAAACAGAAGAGACCAACAACTGAAAAAGCACCATTATAAGTGAGGCACGACAAAGGTGGGAGCATAGAGTGCAAGGTGGGGAATGGGGTGGGGGGTTAGGTTCCTAATTCTGCTTAGACCAGAGAACATGAGGCACCTTAGTTGTTTACAAACTACTAACATGCAGATTTCTTTGAAATGATATATGTATAGTGCGTCTATATGCTACATCTAGCTATAACCCCAAGCACACTACAAGATGGCCCAGCAAGAAAATGAGGCAAAATGCTAAAGGATGAAAGGGAGATAACTGCTTCCTAACCCAAACTCCTGCCCCTACCACTTTTTAATAGAAAGCTAACATACCCAAGCAGGGAAAGCAGCAGTAGCAGTAGCAGCAACAAGCAAAGGTCAGACACACACACTGAGCTCTGGCAATAACTCTCTGTGTGTGTGTGTGTGTGTGTGTGTGTGTGTGTGTGTGAGTGTGTGTGTGTGTGTGTGTGTGTGTGTGAGTGGGGGGGGTGTTAAACCTCACAGAGATGCAGTGCTTAAATAAAATTACACTAAATGGTTGTGCCTAAAACAAAATAGAAGAACATTGCAAAGTCAAAATGAAATCGAGGATGAGCCACATTTTCCTAGGGTTCGACTGAGGTTTGGCTGTGGCCACTCTCTGGGGCTCCTTCAGACAGGTTCTGTTTGCCTGAGAGCAACAGTGACTCACTGGAAGATACAAAATGCAGATCATACTAATAGCTACCAAGGGGGCTGCCTTAGGCTGGTGGACACATGCACCAGTAACCACTGTCAGGGGGATTATGTTGTGCAGTGGATTCCTGTTCAGGAACACATTGGACTGAATAGCCCCTGGTATCCCTTCCAATTCTGACATCCTATGATTCTAAGTTTCTGTGGGAAATGGGAACTGGAAAGTGCTTATATTCTCCATATGGAGGAAGAAGGTTAGTTCTCAAGGTGAATGAATGATGAGGCGAAGAGCTAAGGGAATGAGAAGGTAGAACAAAATTTGCTGCTAGTCATTACAACTAGCTTTCAAAATATATTTTTATTGACCTGCATGAAGAAAATGAGGTGCAAGCAATGCAAAAAAAAAAAAAGTAAAAAGATTAGGTGTGGGCCTACTCCCAAGCTCTGCCACTGACCTAAGGTTAGGCCTCCCTGGTTTATAGCATAGGGAGAGGTATTTTGAAAAAGTATATCTATACCTGCTCTGAGAAGTTTATCTCCTAACAGCAGCTTTAGTTCTGTTATGAGTCTTTTTAGAAAGGGAAAACAGATATGGGTCATTTAATGGAAAGTTGCTGATTTTTTTCCCCCAGGAATATGTTTTTGGCCCACACTTCCCAAATCCAGAATGGTGGTTGGGATGCCTGGAAAGTTCTCCCCCTCCCATATTGTACCACTTTTCAGAGAGTTTGAGATAGGTGCAAGCTTTATAAGTCCTTTGGGTTAGTTTAGTAGCAAAAATGGAAAACAGCAAAGCAAATAGGCAACACTGAACACATCAAGACTTAACAGCCCTTCAATCAAGAAGAGAGCTAAGTGATTGATTTATAGAATTCACCCTATGGTCAGATACACATGCTGTGGAATTATTAGTGACACCACAGTGGTGGATTTTCTTTAGACTGAGGCTGTGTGCTTTTGAGTTTCTTAAAGATTGTCCTCTCACCATGTCACTAAGGGAGTCCTAGGACTTTTTCTAAACACCCATCTCCCCATTCACACAACCTCCTAAAAAGAACAGTTGGATGGAAGATGCACTATTACTCTAAGAAAGAAAACCATTGATTTGGGAAATAAGGTGGTTTGGAATCACCTTTCTTTCTTGCTCCCTTTCCCTTTTCTACCTGTCCCCTACCAAGAGCAAAGTGCTTAAAATGCACTTTCATCATGTACTTTCATGTTTTTGTCATGTGACCTCATTCCTGGGATGATCAGAAAGGATTGTAAAGGAAATGGAAAGTGAGGGAAAGAGGAGGGGATAGTAGAAGGCTTAAAATGTATTCATTTACCTGTACCCTGGGATCTTCCATATACATATAAAATCTGCACAAGCAATCTCACACATTCTTTGCATCCCCTACTGCTGGTGATCAAGGAAGCCATAGTTTCATTGGAGGTAGGGATGCAGAGCAGTGGACAGAGATAGTCTGAGTCAGTAAGTCCTGTATTCAAGTTCCTCCCTTTGAATATTATAGCTCAGTGACCTTCAGTAAGCAGTATAACCTCTCATTACCCTTGGACAACCCTCCAAGGCTATAAGTTGCAAAACTGATGTCCTGATAGAAGAGTTCCAATACACTGAATTGCTGATACAGACACTCCCCTCATGCCCCATCCCAAATGTTTCATTGGTAACCACTTTTTCCTATATCACATGAGTTTAGGCCAGGGGCATGCCAAGTATACACCCCAAGATAAATTCTTTGAAAGGTTTAAGTCCTTAATATTAACCATTTTGAAACTAGGTGTTATAAAGAACCAATTGTCCATTTTCTTTCAACTGTTTGGGTTAAAACAGATTTACTTTAAAATTCCCAAGATTTATAGACTCCATGTTTTGCACTGAAGTACTATTTTGATGTTTATAAGAACTGGGCCTGGGCTCTAAAAATTAATTTCTTAAACTCCACTGGCTTAACAAGGGTATAGGTTGGTAGTAGGCAATTGCTTCTGCATGCCTCAGGGCACCAGCCCCTGGAAGTTCAGGTACTGATGATCTTTCCCAGAAGTCTCCTCTATAAGCCAATGATAGGTCACAGAGATGGGCAGACCTCAGAAGAGCTCAAGATCCCACTCATATTTCTTGTAGACAAAAAGAAAACCAAACACCAAAGGCATGATCATCTAAATCAGTGTCTTTTGGACAGTGTCCCAGAACCCTACTTCTCCTTGAAATGCATCTAGGTGTTCCTTGATAATAAATAAAGTCCCTGGGTTTATACCACTTGCTTCCATTCCTCTAGGCATCATCCAGGAACCTAAGATGGCTCCCCAAGGGAAACCACTGATCTAAATCAGGCCTTTGCACAGTTGAAGTTTTAATGGAAGTCTTACTTTTTTATGCAGGAGATTAGCACAATTCTTGTTTCTAAATTTTTTTTTAAAGTCACTTAAATAAACATTGACAATAGACCATTATTTGGATTAAAATCTATTTGAATTGAGAAAAGGTAGTTTTGTTTACTGTTTCCGGTAGTGTGGTTCAATGAGGAGAGAACTGTGGCTCAACGGGACTGTTTTTACATCTGGGCTCTTCTGTTTATTATCTCTAAGATCTGGAACAAGTTTTTTCACCACTCTGGGCTTTAGCTTCCCTATCTATAAAATAGGGGGTTAAACTAGATGACTTCTAAAATCCCTTCCAACTCTAAATTTATCATCTTATAATTTGTTATTTTCTAATTAAGAAGTTAATCCTAGTGTCACTCTGGTGAGTGCCAATATTCAGTGACTGAAAAGATATGCTGTTGCCACCCCCTTGTCTCCTCACTTATATGCAGAAATATCAATTCTCAATTATCATTAGAATATCTATTCCAATAAAAATGAAAGATGAAAGTTTGCCATTTGTTTGCAGGGCTATGAACTAAACCAAAGGTTTATCATCCTAGCACACAGATCCCAGAAATACCTGATGAAGCTGCTGCTTTTACAAATATTTTCTTGTACCAATTAGAAACAAATATTGCAAAACCACTGAGTATTGCAATAAAGATTCACCCCCTTTGCTAAAATGACAGAAAACATTTGGAATGCTCTTTTCATTCAATGACTTTCTTTGTTGACTTTCACTCAGATCTCATGGGTGTCAAGAGGTATGTCTTTGACCCCACATGCATACCTACCTATATAATCAAACTAAATATCCTCTGACAGGATTATTACAGACAGAGTGGCTCACTATTTGTACAACAAATAATTATCTAATTCTAACCTGACAATTAGAATATGCTTTTTTCTATAGTAGACAAGTTACTCTTGGTATCTTTCACAGATGAAGCTCCAAGGTCATTTTTTAAAAAGCTTATGGGAGCTAGAAATGATAGACACAAAACAAAAGGGTTCCGAAATAGGAGTGTGAGGGGCATATTTAACAGCCTTGATCTTTCATGAGGCCTCCAAAGCAATGGGAAGTTTTAAACAGGTCCCATATCAAGGCTCTTAGGGTAACATGCTCAGTGTTACTGGCTCACTCTAAGGCAGCCTCCTCAAAGACTCTGAAGGTGCAGGTATGATTAAATTTGGTCTCAGAATCTCTGATCTGCCCTCCCTTTGCACATTCCCTAGTTAGAATTCTCAGCAGAATGGGAAAAGAGGCTGTCCACTCTTCTCCCTCTCTTTTGTCTGGGCTGGGCCAGTTCTGTGGGAGTCACCAAGAAACATGGATGATAGCAAAGGAACGTGCCTTCAACTCACTCCTCAAAAAAGAGCAAGAGCAGAAGGGTTAGAGCCTCTTTCCTCTTCCTCAGTCACATTTCAGATCCAGAAATAAGCAGGTCAGTATTAGTAAGAAACAGGACTTTAGATCCTAATACAATCAATCACATGTTCAGACCTGAATAGCACAGTCACCTCACAACAAAATTACCTCCAGAGACTCACAGATAGCAAAACACAAGTTACACATACTCTGATTTGGCATTAAAACTCTGCATAGATCAGATAGTCACTTTAATAATCAGGGTTTCAGTCACATTTTCTCACGTGCAGAAGTCCCACAGAAACTGAACCTCCCCCCAAACCAGGATGGGTGCTACAGTTACAGTACTTCTCTACAATGCACTCAACTGCTGCTGTCAGGAAAGAAGTTTGTTTAAGACCATAGGAAAAGAAGAGACTTTTTCCCCTTTTTATCACTTGATAAGTAATATATGTAAATATGTAGAATATTTAGACAAAGACTAATACTACTGGTTCAAAGTTAATTTCCTAATTGCATTTCAAGTGCATGTTGTGCTTTTATCCTGTGTTCTCAAAGTCACTACAGCCATCCTTCAACCGTTTTGTTATTGGCCTTCCTTCATGCAAGGGAAGTGCTGAGTGAAATCATGGGGGTGGGACAAAAAAGGCATCCTTCACTCTACAATGTCTATTGGGTGCAAGGGAGAATTTTAGTGAAAAGTCAATGACTTTTGACCAAGACTACTTATATGACTTACCAGGTGCTGCCTGGTGAGTTAGCTTCTGTGGCTTTCCAAGAATATGTAAGCCCCTTGCCCACCTAGCATCCTTTACACCATCAGAGAAATAGGGTGAAGGTAGAGAGGCATGACTGCTGAGGGACTACTCATTTACAATGACTGACTCTAGTACTGAATTTAAGTAGAAATGAGACAAAAACATTAACAATGACAACAACAACAACAAACTGTCCTATGATCCAAACTTATTACTAAAAAACAAAAAACAAAAAGACCCCCAAAACCCTTGCATTTTCAAGCAATTTATTGCATATTGTCAGGATATGTGACTAAATATATTTCAGGCTACAATGAAGACAAAAGCTCCAAAGCCTTTTTTATGTACTGAAGATATTAAATCATCCAAAGGAGAAGGGTGGCAGCATTTTCTCAAAGGTAACATAGAAATTTAGTGTCTGGTTTTCAGTTTTGTTTTTAATAAAATATTCAGTCTAAAATTGTAATAAGAATAGCTAAACTATGTAAGTTAGAAATGCTGGAATTAAATTTTGCTATCTTCCATCCAAGAGCCTCCAAGATACCTCAGTGATGCCCTGTTATTTTAATGTCTGTTATTGCAAGGATGAGCTCTACACATTTCTTGATTTCTGAAAGTTGGTAGACATTAGGCAAAACCCTACAAACTAACCAACTCCCTTTCTCTTGAGGCTATGGGGCAGATACCTCCAGAGTATTCCTCAGGCCTAAAATTCAATCCACAGGTGAAAAGACAACAGATAAAACTTCACGTAAAACAATTCCCCTCATATATATATATATTTTTTTTCTAACATTAAGATAGTGCAACTTTTAAAAACACATTTATCACAACACAAATTAACTCCTTGCATTCATCTAATTTCCCCACTTTATACCTTGGCACACAAAACAGGAATTTTGATTCATATTTCAAAAACAAAACGAAACAAAAATTCCACACCCTGGGAGGAAAAGTAAACTGGCCAATTCTTCCCCTTGATCACATAGTAATACTTTCTTCTTTTCTCTCTGCCATTCAGTCAATAGAAAAGAGGCCCTAGAGGCCTTGTTTATGTGCTAAGTTTCCTTTTAGAATTAAATAATTCAAATAATCTTTGTGGGTTTTATTTTTATGTTTGTTTTTTTTAAAGTATTTCCCCTCCTTTCTTCCCTTCAGCCACCCACCCCCCAAAAAAAGCCACTGTTCATGGTCAACCTGAATGGAAGTCTGTAATATTTCAATCCACTTTGCATGCAATTCCCCTGAAAGGAATCAGAAACAAAGAACACGTTTGCACATTTGGTTTTACTCAGGTGTACCATGTAAAACTTCAAAACATTGTGCATAGGAGGCAGGCCTGGATGGGCTGCCCTCTCCTATTGGTTTCTCTTCTCTTCTGTCCAAGTGCTGAGAGGAGTAAATCAGACAAGGTTCCCAGGTTTCCTGTCTTTGCCTTTGATAGGTACTATTGTGCTCTCTGAATTGTTCTGCTGTAACTGAAGTCTGCTTCCTCTCTGGGTGTTGCTGTGCTGGTGATGGAAAAAGGAGGAGCCAGGGTAATGACCCATCACCTCACTGTAAGTTGGGGGTGGTCCTTCCATCCTTCCATTACTGCTACAGTTGGTTGCACTTATGCCCGAATTGCTGCTTGGTGGGCATGGGCCCCCATTGTACATAGAAATATCTATCAAATCACTGTCAAATATAGTTCGGTTGGGTGGGGCCCTGACAGATTCTCGATTGAGTTCCATCTGTTGTTCAGGATCCCGAAGCTGCAGGGTACAGGGTCCCTGGTATGGTGGGGGCTCCTCCCCATCAGAAAGGGAGATTGTGGGAGGAAGATCAATCTCGTGCTGTACATAAGGGTAGGTGGGCTGGAAGCGGCTAAAACGGTCCCTCTGCATAAACGATGGGGCAGTAAATCTGTCCCTAGTCCGGGGGGCATACATAATCTGGAAGGGAAAGAAACAAGCATGAAGAGACTTCTTTTTCTTTTTTTCTTTCTTTTCTTTTTTCTTTTTTCTTTTTTTTTGCAGGGCAATGAGGATTAAGTGACTTTCCCAGGGTCACACAGCTAGTAAGTGTCAAGTGTCTGAGGCGGGATTTAAACTCAGGTCCTCCAGAATCCTGGACCAGTGCTTTATCTACTGCGCCCCCTTTGAAGAGACTTCTTAAAGGAAAGGACTATTTCTAAGGCAAAGCTGGGAAACAAAGATTTATCTGTCTTGTGTTCTACTTCTATAAACAGATAAATATACATACATAGAAAGATAGCATATAATGCCTGTATATTTATATTGCTGTATAATTCACATATATATACATGTGTGTATATTTATATACATGTGTATATATACACATTTACAATACATACATAGCTGTGTATACACATATATATGTATACCTGTGTATATATTTATATGTATATATGTGTATGTGTACATGCATATATATGTGTGTATTTAAAAATTTTTTTCTCTAAAAAGCAAAATACTTGGAACATCTCATTCTCCTATTGTTCTGAATAAGTGGAAGTTCCTCTTATTCTCCTCTGATTTAGCCTGCTTTGGGTGGGGGGCAGAATAGAGAGAAGATGTTGGTAGGGAAGAAGAAATAAACATAACTTCTCTTATAAACCAAGACATTTATGCATACATGTATGTATTATGTCTAAAAAAAGCTATGTATGTATAGTTGGGGAATGGAACATTCCAAATGATTGACTCTTGGTTAAATGAATATCTCCACATATAACATTCATGGATTATAGATCAATTTAATTCCATAGCATACACAGATTATTTCAATTTATTAACTATCTGTTATTTCATGTTAATCAATCAATCAATGAACAAGTACTCATCATTCAGGCAGTTAGGTGGTACAGTGGATAAAGTGCTGGGCCTAGAATCAGGAAGAATCATCTTTGTCCTCAGACACTTACTAGTGTGTGACCCTGGGCAAGGCATTTAACCCTGTTTGCCTCAGTTTCCTCATCTGTAAAATGAGCTGGAGAAGGAAATGGCGAATGACTCCAGTATCTTTACCAAGAAAACTCTAAATGGGGTCATCAAAAGTCATACACGACTGAAAAACAAATAGAGGTGTGCAGCATTCTTTATTCTCTATTAGACATTGCAAACTCAGATGAGTTACCTTAGATTTAGTGCTGTTGCTAACTAGCGGTGTGACCTTGAACAGCAGCTCCTCTGAACCAAGAAGCAGTGTGGTATTGTCTATAAAGTACTAAACCTGAAGTCAGGAATATCAAGATGCAGATTCCACCCGTGTGTGTGACCCTGGAGAAGTCGCTTAATTAACTCTTTAAGAACCACTTTCCTCATCTGTAAAAAAAAGTCAGTTGTTCTAGATGGTTCCTTCCATTTCTAAATCTATGTTCCTATAAACAGACAATTCCCTAAAGTTCCTTCTAATGCTAAAATTGTCTTGGTGAATGATTCTGTAATTTCTCAACATACTTCTAGTTTGAGAAGATTTTGAAGGTGCCTTGTCTCAGAGGTGTCAAACATGTAGCCCAACCTGAGTGCATCAGAATGAGATGAAAATGTGAGTTGGGCAGGGGAAATATTTAACAGAATAAATAAAATACACTATAACAGTGATAATACTACATCAGTATGCAGACCACAGAGATCTTTATATACTGATTAGTGACCCCCCATTTCTATTTGAGTTTGACACCACTGACTTCTACATAAATAGCCAATCACCAAACATTTCCGCCTTTCAGGCCCTGTACCCATCTCTCGTCATCACAATTGTATGCCTCTCCCTAGTGAATATCTTTTGTTTCTTCTGATTTCAATGTGTCCCAAGTCCTTGATAGTGCACCTATCTCTTTATCATATCTGTAGTCACTTGTGTTGTCTTAGGTATGTTATGTCTCAGTCTGTATTCTGCTTATATGTTTGTCTCCCAATGATTTTGCTAGTTTTAATAGTAATTTGTTATTTGTCAGACATTTAACCCCCCAACTCCACCCCTTCTTACTCCCTCAGACTCTTAGATTATGTTGCTACACAACACAGCCCATTACTCCCATAGACTGAGGACCTTGCAAAACAATTTAAATACTATACCTCTGAAGCAGCCTGTCGAGGCACTGAGCTGTCTGAAGGCCACAAGCACCCTTCCTAGCAATGGTGAGGAGAGAAAAAAAACACAGAGAAAACTGTCATTAATTTCTTGCTGACCACCAACAGAAGCAAACACTGTTTATTAAAATATGATTTTAAGAAAAAATAACATGTTAGAATAGGGATGGTCATCAAAGAATTCTCTTCCTCTCATGGTGGAATTTGACCAGCAAGGTCACTTGGGACAAAGAATATTGAAAAGCTAAGACAATTTATAATATATTTGAAATTAAGTTTTTAAATTAAAACATTAACTTCTACACACAAACACTCACCCCAAATAATGATTGCCTTTGCCTACCAGTTTCTGGCAAGTTCATATATTGTAATCTAGCAGTGCTCTTTTTAAGGTTAAACGTATGGGTGAGGGGGAAAGGGTTCTTATTAGGGGCAGTCTTTAGTCACTTAAGTGACTAGCTTTACTTTATATAGAAATAGGTTGATTTATACAGAATCAGGCCTTTCTGAGCCAAAAAAAAGAAAAAAGCAACAAAGCTTAGCTTAAGTGAGCAAGACTTTTGTAGCCTCTCTGGCTTTCAAAGTTATCAAAGCTGATTTTCAAAATCTTATTGCCTTACAAATATCTTCTAAGTCATCCTTTAATTCTATTTATCACAAGACAGGAGTGATCTGATATTTCATGGTTAAAAGTGACATTTCAAAGCATATTACCAAACAAGAAAGTGATAGAGGCAACCTTAACTGACATCTAATATGCATATGATGAATGAATAATCTTTTATTTTTTCTCAGACTCACAAGATCTTAGAGTTAGAAGGGACCTCAGCATGCATCTGCTTCAATTCTTACTGAAAGCATTTGTCTCCTCTACAATACCCTGAAAAATATAATTCAGCATTTCCTTGAACATTTTAAATGGTAGGAAGCTTACTGCCTTGTAAAGCAGTTCATAAGTTTGGGATAGTTTTTGGTTGGAAGGTATTCCTTATATGAAGCTGAAATCACCCTTATTATATCTTCCAGTGAGGACTGGTCTTAGTTCTGTTCCTTGAAGCTAAGCAAAATAAATCTAAAACTTCTTCCACAAAAAGTCTTTCTAATATTTTAAAGGCAGCTCCCGTATGTCTTCCTCCAAGTGTAGTGTGAAGTCAGGACACCTGGTTTCACATCCTAACACCTGCTTTTTAATAATGGACAGGTCACTTAAGCTCTATCAGCTAGTTTCTCATCTGCAAACTGGGATCATATACCACTGGCATTCTCCTCCACCTTACAAAGTTGTTTGAAGTCAAAGGATTATTTTGTTTGTTTTGGGTCCAACTGGGCATGAGATTTTGTAGGGAGCTCTTGCTACAAAAACGCCTTTCAGATATGGAGGAGAATATGTAATTTACAGCCTTAAAGAGTTCTAAGTTAAATGATTTGCCCATGGTTACACAGATAATATAATATATGTCAGAGGCAGGACCTGAATCCAAGTCTTTCTGACTTCAGGGTTAGTTAGCCTTCAATACACTACTCCATATTGCCACCTTTTAGAGGCAGCTAGGTAGTACAGTGGATAGATTGCTGGGCCTAGAATCTGAAAGAACTAAGTTTAAAACTAACGTTACATATCTACTAGCTGTGTGACCCTGGGTAAATCACTTAACCTCTGCTTCCTCCATTTCCTCAACTGTAAAACAGGAATAAAAATAATACCCATCTCACAATGTTATTGTGAGGATCAAATGAGATATTTGTAAAGTGCTTAGCACAGTGCCTAGAACATAGTCGTCACTATATAAATGCTTGTTGTTTTCCTTCTTTCCTTCCTTATTTCTAGTTTCTTCATTAGGCCATATGACCACATTGAGGAGGTAACATTTATTGCTATCAGAACAAGCCCTGCTTGATTTAGTTCCTTTAAAAAGGGATGGGGGACACTGGCAAAATGAACCTGGCATAAAGCAAATACTGCAGAAGATGCAATTCTGCCTCTAAGTCTCATGAGCAGTGAAAGAAAAGGCTATTGAAATGCTAGCAAGAAGGAAGGTAATTTTTGCTGCACTGTCATCCATGTGAGGGGTAGTTTGGTGTAGAAGATAGAGAAATGGCCTTAGAGTAAGGAAGACCTGAGTTCAAGTCCCACCTGTGACACATATTGGCTATATGACCCTGGGGAAGTTACTTAACCTCTCAGTGCTCTAGGCAACACTCTAAGACAATGCATACATTTTGCAAAGAAGTTGCTGCTGAACTGCATTGGCAGAGGGTGCTGCCTCACTCCGGAGTTCTCAATGCCATTGAAATCAGAAAACTAGTCCTTCTTTATCCCCACTTTGTATCATAAAAGTATTTTATTATTTTCCAGTTACATGTAAAGGTAGTTTTCAACATTTGTTTTTATAAGATTTTTAGTTCCAAATTTTTCTCCCTCCTTCCGTTCCCTCCCCAGGACAGAAAGCAATCTGATATAGGTTATATATGTACAATCACATTAAATATATTTCTGCATTAGTCATGTTGTGAAAGAAGAATCAGAGCAAAGAGGAAAAAACTAAAAAAACAAAAAACAAAAAACAAAAAAGGTAGAATCTACATTCAGATTTCACAGTTCTTTTTTCTGGATGTAGAAAGCATATTTGATCATGAGTCCTTTGGAATTGTCTTGCTCAGAAGAGCTAAGCCTATCACAGTTGATCATCACACAGTGTTGCTGTTACTGTGTACAATGTTCTGGATCTGCTCACTTCACTCAGCATCAATCCACTTAAGTCTTTACAGGTTTTTCTGAAATCTGCCTGCTCATCATTTTTATAGCACCCACACTCTGTATATATTTGATATTTGCTTATCTCTGCACATGTTGTTTCCTTCCAATAGAAATAGAAGCTCTTTGAGGACAAGGACTGTTTCATTTTTGTCTTTGCATTCCTAACACTTGGTACAATGCTTTGTACATACTAGGTGCTTAATAAATGCTTGTGTTAATAACAAACATGTGCAAAGCACAATGCAAGAGACAATTCCTGCTCCCAACAATCTTATAGACTAATACAAATGAATGAAAAAATGAACAAATCACAGGTACATCCTGTGAAGTGCTATAATTCTGTATCTGAAGACCAGCTAAACTAAACACCAGTAAGTGCTGCTTGATCTGGCCTGATCTCATTCTACTATTTGAATCTGTACCCAGCTCATACTCCATCTTCAGCACATTGCTGATAAATATATATTGATAGTTAATTTGGAAATTTGCAATCCCACTATATAACATGATGCATTTATCATCCACTTTGTTTTTATGGTTTCCCACATCCAAAGTCCCGACCTATGCCAAGATGGAAGCATCTCTTCTTTGGGACCAAGCTTGGTCACTATAATTTCACAGCATTCAGTATCAATAGTTTTGTTGTTCTTTCTATTTGCTTTGTTGTAGTCATTGTGTATATTATTTTTCTGGTTCTGCTTACTTTGTATCATTTTGTATTATCATATTCATCTTTTCTTATAACAGAGGTATCAAATTTGCAGCCCAGATGACAAAACTCTCAGTGAGGTCCTAACAGAAGACTAAAATGTAACTGGGAAATATTTAACAAAAATTAAATAAAACATAGATATTATTAATTTGTGGTTTTCTAAGGCAACACATAGCTTTGAGGATCTATTTCTATTTAAGTTTGACACCACTGTCTTACGTTATCTTCTTGTTCCACAATTTGTTTAGTCATTTCCTAATCAAAGGGCATTTGTCAAACAGCCATTTCAAACATACCACATTACATAAGTGACAAATAAAAGTACAGAACACAAACAGGGACAGTTGATAAGAGTAAAGATTTAGAGCTCATGTAGTTCCAATCCCTTCATTCTATGGATGATGAAAATGAAGCCCAGAAAGGTTAAGATTCACCTCAAGTCACATAGGTTGTAATTAACAGAGTGGGAATTTAAAACCAAGTCACTCAAATCCAAATCCAGTGCTTTCTCTATGCTTCTCTGCTGCCTCCCTAAATTGAAAACATATGGCTTAATGATATTCTGTTTCTTGGCTTCCCCTTGAACATTATTTCTAACCACGATAGTAAGTTTTGAAAATAACAAAGATGACAATAAACATGCAACATGATGTAGAATTCAGAGACTCAATCTAATGTAATGAAGTTTGGGGGAGTTTCCTGTAACACCCCAGAATTTAAAAAACACAAAACCAAAGCTCTTTGGACTACTTTCATTTTAACTCTTTATATTTTGGTGCAGTTATCAGTTTAATATCCAGTGTTAAGATTAGCACTGACTCTGCCAGAAATTCTACACATTTAGGTACTGCCACTTTTATGCTGTTGCTCTTGGTTTTTAAAATGTTTTATTTTTGTTCATGTTATGAAGTGTGCGTGGGTGGACTTTGGCCCAATTTAATCAAATTTGGGGTCATTATTTGCTCAAAAAATGTATCCACAGAAGACAAACTTCTTTGCTGGGACAGGATAGCATTTTGTCTATTATTTTAGGTAGCTAACTTTAGTATTTTGGGCACCCCTGCTCTGATAATGTGGTACTCAGGTTTAAGGTATGCATCAATGGACCTGCATCTATTCAATACCATAGTTTATGAGTTGGATTAATGAATGTATTTCTTCCTTAATCAATCAGAATTAGTATTGAGAAAATAAACAATAAAACATTCACCCCAGGGGCATGTAGGTAGTACAGTGGATAAAGCACCAGACCTGGATTCAGGAGGACCTGAGTTCAAATCAGGCCTCAGATACTTGACACTTACTAGCTGTGTGACCCTGGGCAAGTCCCTTAACCCTCACTGCCCCACCAAAAAAACCCCAAACAAACAAACAAAAAAACAAACAACCATTCACTCCAGATGTTGGGGCAGCTTTCCTCCAAATGCATACAATATCCTTAGTAAGGATAGGCAAGCAGAGGGATAGATGAGGGGCACAAACATGGGTTGCCAGGGCATATTTATGGAGGGGTAACTCACAACGTCTCGTGATGTCATCATGCTAATTTTTCTGAGCCTGTTCTTGGCTGGGTGTTGGGCACTGCTCTTTGCTGATCATGTCCCTAATTGGTCTTAGATTCTCTGTTAGGATAATGCTCCCTGATACCTGTTATTTGTTATCAGCTTTTGGGCTTTATCTTTTCAGAGTGATCAGCCAAGTCCTGTAAGCTCTAGTATGGTAGGGGCAGTGTTCTCTAAAGTGAGGCATATACCTAAGAGTAGAGTTATCAATCAATTGCAAGGTGGGTAGGGGGTTGCATCCCACCCATCTTGTGATAGCCAGTCACAGGTCTTGTCCCAATGCAACCACATCCACCCTTATCAGCCAACAATCCCCAGTAAACCCTTTCCCTTTGCTTCCAAGATCCCAACTTGCCCTCTTCTGAACTGTGGGTTGGTCCCTCAGGGCAATTATAATTTAATTTCTACACAGGAACCTATAGCAGTAGCTATACAGGTGCCACTGGGAAAATTCCACTCCTCCCAATAGCCTACAGTTCCTAACCCCCTCCCTTCTATAGCTACAACTGCAGCAGGTGAGGGCTTGCCATAGTTACCAATGAATAAGAGCCCCACCCTCCACCTCCATTTCATTTTGAGTGGGACACAGCATGTTGCATAGGAAGAATAGGCATGGGATGAGTTACAATATGCATTTCAGACTTGAATTTTAACAATCACAATAATATCTAACATTACGTGCTAGGTACTGTGTTAAGCACTCATTTGAGCCACACAACAACCATGGAAGGTACTATTAGTATCCCTATTTTACAAGTGAGAAAACGGAGGCGTAGTGGTTAAGTGACTTGTCCAGGGTCACACAGCTTGTGATGTCAGATTTTAACTCAATTTTTTTTTTTCAGGGCAATGAGGGTTAAGTGACTTGCCCAGGGGTCACACAGCTAGTAAGTATCAAGTGTCTGAGGCTGGATTTGAACTCCAGGGCCAGTGCTTTATCCACTGTACCATCTAGCTGCCCCTTAAACTGGAGGCAGGATTTTTTTTTTTTTGGCGAGGCAATGAGGGTTAAGTGACTTGCTCAAGGTCACACAGCTAGTAATGTGTCAAGTGACTGAGGTCAAAGTTGAACTCAGGTCCTCCTGAATCCAGGGCCGGTGCTTTATCCACTACACCACCTGGCTGCCCCTGGACTCAATTCTTTTTAACTCCAGGTCCAGTCACTTTGGCAGCCTGGCTGTCTCTATATTATATTGTCTTTCCCTCTTCTGAACTTCCTTACTACCATTGAAGGTCCCACCATTCTTTCCAATCACACAAGTTTGTGATCTCAATGTCACCCTAGACTCTTCACACACATTCACCCCTCATAGCCAATAAAAATGGCTGAAATTGCATCTTCTATAGCCTGGACTACGATTTTTGAAGAATACGTTCATGAGAGCAAAAGGCCCATCAGAATCACTGTGTTCAATTCTGCCCCTGCCCTCCCCACCACTACACCCACCCCCTTCAGCATTTCTCCATTTATGCAATGTTCCTTCTCCCTGGCTATATGGAACCTCACCCTCTGTGAGTCAGAGTGTCTCTTTAGGGAAGAAACCTTGAGGGTTATTCCCCACCCCACCTCCTTTTTATCTATTTTTTGTTTTTTTTGACTAGGTAAAAGAGACCTTTCCTTGCCTCCCTTCTTACCTAGCCTTAATCACTGAATGGGCCTTCCCTCAGGCAAACTGAGACCTGTGAAAGGCCTTAGCCTAAAAGTTCAAGATCACTGTATTGGGGCCATCTCCAGTTGAAGTCATGACATCTGTCATGGTCCTCTTAGAAAATGAAGAACAAAAGCAGCAACTTGCTTTTACTGAGGACTTTGACAAAGTCAAAGGTAACCACTATGTGTGCAAAGCATAACAGATGCTTGTTTTGTTTCCCTCCAAAGATGGAGTAGAAGAGAGCAATTAAGAAAGGCTATCCTTGAGGCAGCTAGGTGGCGCAGTGGATAGAGCCCTGGAGTCAGGAGGACCTGAGTTCAAATTTGGCCTCAGACACTTAACACTTACTAGCTGTGTGACCCTGGGGCAAGCCACTTAACCCCAATTCACACACACACACACACACACACACACACACACACATACAAAAGGCTGTCCTTGAGTATCTGCTTTAAAAATGGGAGTAAGACCCCAGGAGGCAAATGAGAACTGAAGAGAGTCCCCGGTAGTTAACACTGGGTGACCATCACCTCCTATAATCATATAAGGCTCTCAAGGAACCTTATTCTCCTTCCAGCTGTTAAGCACCTTATTTTGCTAGGCACAAATATAGGTCTCTTCTGAATCGCCATCCAACAGGTCAGGTCAATTCAATTCTAAGCATTTATAGGTGCACAGTCCTAGTTGCTAGAGAGATACAAAGTAATAACAAAATAGTTCCTGCTATTAAGAAGCATACATGGAGAAGAGAAGACTTAGGGGAGGGGGCTGGAGGAAGGGACATGACAGCTGTCTTCAAGGTCAGGTCAATTCAATTCTAAGCATTTATAGGTGCACAGTCCTAGTTGCTAGAGAGATACAAAGTAATAACAAAATAGTTCCTGCTATTAAGAAGCATACATGGAGAAGAGAAGACTTAGGGGAGGGGGCTGGAGGAAGGGACATGACAGCTGTCTTCAAGGTCAGGTCAATTCAATTCTAAGCATTTATAGGTGCACAGTCCTAGTTGCTAGAGAGATACAAAGTAATAACAAAATAGTTCCTGCTATTAAGAAGCATACATGGAGAAGAGAAGACTTAGGGGAGGGGGTTGGAGGAAGGGACATGACAGCTGTCTTCAAGTATTTTAAGGGCTGTCATGTGGAAAAGGAATAAACTTGATCCCCATGGCCCTAGCGGGCAGAATCAGGGTGAAAGTATCAAGGAGACAGTTTCAGATTTGATGTTAGATTTTTTAAGGTTAACAATTAGAGCTATCTAAAAGTGCCCTGGGAGACAATGAGCTCCTCAACTCAATGACTGCTTTCTTGGTGTGCTATAGAGAAGATTCTTGTGTTCAGGTATGGCTTGGCCTAGCTGGCCTCTGAGATCCTTTTTAACTGGGATTCCTGGATTGTATTTCAATTGAGTCACTTTCCCTTTCCTGCTGGAACATTCCATAGTGATGTGCCACTCCAATCCCCTGCTGGAAATATTGGAAAATAAAAGCCCCTATGGGGAGTGAGTCTTTTCATTGCCTTTTGTATTACCTGTTGCAGTATTTGGCAGACTTCCTTCTGTCATGGCTAAAAAAATAGTATACCTATGGTTTCCAAGGACTGAAATAAAAACTGATAGACTTTGGGATTCTTTCCAACTCTCAAATTTTATGTTTTTTGTGAAAGAAAGTCAGAGGTGAAAAACATGGAGTGAAATTCAAGGAAGTGTGCTATATTCATTGGATAAATACAGAGGTATTTATCTCTCAGAGACTAAGAAGGAATGAATGGGGGGGGGGGCACAGCTAGGCGGAGGAATGGATAAAGCACCAGCCTTGGATTCGGGAGGACCTGAGTTCAAATTTGGCCTCAAACAGTTGACACCTACTAGCTGTGTGACCCTGTGCAAATCTTTAACCCTCATTGCCCTACAAAAAGAAAAAAAGAAGAAGGAGGAGGAAGGAATGAATGAATTGTGCCCTACAACAATGTAGGAAATACTGATGCAGATACAATGAAGAATACATTTTATCCTTACCACTTAATGGACTTATTAAGGTAGAGTTTAGGTATATCTACCAGTGTCTGCTAGCCTGGGAATACTTGTTTTTCAAAAAATTCTAAAATAGACTATTTATCAATATGACTTTTGGAAAACATGCCTACCACACAGACATACAACACACACACACACACACACACACTATGTTAAGTGTTCCAAGATATTAAAAAAAAAAAAGGTTAGAGACAATCCTTTCTCTCAAGAAACTCACATTTGAATAGGGGAGTCCATGTGTAAATAGCTATGTACAAATAATCCATATACAGGATAAATTGAGGACAATCGACAGAAGGAGAACACTGGATTTAAGAGGGATCAGGAAAGTAGTGTTGAGTGAAGTAGGAAATGTTCTGGCATGTCAGAAATTTGAGATTTCGATTTTGTGTCCGATCCTGGCCCATTCTTTGTCACTAGCATAAAGTCATGGAAGGAGGAAGAGATGCAATCTCCTAGAAAGCCTATGCTGAAATGAAATGCCCAAGAGGCAGGTTTTATGGGTTCCATCAACTACTCACTTTAGTAGTTCCTAGCCATCAGGTCATTCTTCCTAAATCCTAAATTTCTCACATATCAATTTTAAAGCCTATGTTACACAGATAATTCATAACAGAGTCAGGACTAGAATCTCACTTCTGGCATGTTCTTTTTAGGGCAGTGTGCTAGAATGGAAAAAATATCGAATTTATCATCAGGGGACCTGGGTTTGGACTCCAGCTGCGTGACCCTGGGTAAGTCACGCACCTCTCTAGGCCTTAACTTCCTCATCTGTAAAAGGACAGAGCTGGACTTGACCTCTAAAGTCCCTTCCAACTCCAGTCTATGATCTTATGATTCCATTTAATAGAACCACAGAGAAAGGGACCTTGTGGATTGTATAATTTAACATTCATATTTTACAAATAAAGATAAAGTGAATGAAGATGAGATTAAAAAAAGATAAAGATAAAAATGAGAAAAGTGAACTACTCAGAGTCAAGCAGCTAATTCTTGGCAGTCATGACCAGAATCCATGTTTCTTGATTCCTAATGTAGAATTGGTCAGCAAGTCCAACCAGTTTGTACTTGACTAGGAATCCCTTCAATAACATGCCCTGCAAATGGTCATCAGACTTCTATTTAAAGAGCTCTGATACCGGGGAACTCACTCATGCTTCAGGATAGCTGTGTTAGGAAATCTTTCTTCACATTGAGCCAAAGTATGCTTCTATAATTCCCTCCCACACCTTCTAGTCCTGTATTCTGGGGCCAAGCAGAACAAATCTATTCCTCTTTCACATGAAGTACCTTTATATTCTTGAAAAAGCTTAATTTCCCCAGGACTCATCTCGTCTCATATAAACATCCCCACTTTCTTCAACCAATTCATGTACCACATAGTAATGGTTTCTAGTCTAATCATTATCCTGATTGTCCTCCTCTAAATACACTTCAATTTTTCAATGTCTTTCCCAAAATGAATCATCCAGAATAGAAAACTATATTCCATATTTGATCTGAACATGGATTTCTAGTTTCCATCTTCTGTGGCCTTGAGCCAAAGATGACTTCGGTATCCATTTTCACCAATTCAGAACCTCAGTCGTGAAAGGCTTGTTGAGATTTTTCCCTAGCTCTTCCAATGAGGTTTACAATCCTTCACTCCTTAACAGCCCTGTACAAACCTTTTGCACAAAGGAGGCTCTCAGTTTCCTCATTCTATACTCAATGAATGCAACATTAGTACTAGTAGACTAATCCTTCCTACCTTTAAACTCTGTTTTGTAGTCTTTTATCAAGCTACTCTTCTCCAGGTTAATTCACCACTGAAGCCTCTTAATAGAATTGTCATAGGTATACTCCACCCCTTAGCCCAAAATGCAATAGAGACTTTAGTAAGCAAGCTATGCATTCTCCCCTAAAGCTTCTATATGTTTTAGCTTCTTCATGTACCAAATATTAGTAATGATTTTTAAAGGAAGAATATAAACTAATTAGATGTTGGAATTAATTGAAAAAGCAATGCTTCTGGATTTAACATAGAACAGATTTTTATCTCAACAGTAGAAAACTATAATGTTCTTGGCGAATGCTTGCATTGTTATGTGATGTAATCAGATGAAAATTGAGAAATAAAAATAAAATAATACTAAAAAGGAGTTCACAGATTTGTTGTGAGGAACAGCAACAAATGATGGCAAACTGTCCTGCAAATACACAGATCTACATGCATCCTCTCAATATAAATTAACTTCTTTCTCTGTAGGAATATTCATTGCAATTTCATGTTTAATAGATCTCTTATTTAAGGCACCTGCCTTAAACCTCTCTAAATTACAAAATAATTCAGAAAAGGCAAGAGGACTAGCTTTTAAAAATTAATGATAAAGGGCCTACTATGTGCTCCTTGCCTTCAAGGAGTTCACAGTCTAATAGGGGAAGACCAAATATAAAGGGGTACTGAAAAGGGGAAATAGGAGGGCACACAGGGAAAATACAGGTGAAATGGTTTGGAAATGACATGAAAGTGTCATGGAGATCTTGCCCTGGGCTGTTAACCTATTTACTATACACAAAGTACTATTGTGTATTAGACAAAAACAAGAATCCTTACTAACAAGGAACTTATATAGGGGGTTGGGTACAACATGTACAAGAAAGTAATTTTAGATACTTACAAAACAATTTCAGAGAAATAGAGATTATTAACAACTTGTGGGAAGGAGCAATTTAAGGAAGGCCATAAGTATGAGCTGAGCCTTAAAGGGATTTAGGTGATGGTTCACATAATGATTTGATCCCTGGTTCTGTACACAGCAAGCTTATGGTATTTACTCATTCATTAAGTATTTATTCTAATGTCACATATTAGATATTGTCATATCTAATATTTTATAACAACTTATGGATTATAAAGTGATTTATGTGTGCTATCAAATGTGATCTTCAAAACAATCTTATATAGTAGACACTATAGGTATTCTTATACTTATTTTTGCAAATGAGAAAACTGAGTCATCTGAAAACCAAGTGACTTATTCAAGGTCACATCGCTAGTAAATAACAGAACTAGGCTTTAAACCAGGATTTTCTGATTTTAAATGTTTAAAGACAAAAATATTTCCCATTCACAAAATATTATTGTGCATGAAATAAACCTGCCAGACTCCTATAAAACAATGTTTTCCAAAACTCCATAATTCATTTCTGTAAAACAAAGAGGCTGGATGCAATGACATCTACGGTCTGTGATCCTGAGTTTGGCATTTCTCATCATTACCTTCTTAGCTGAACTACCAATATTTAAAAGGCATCACCATATTTCACATAGAAAAAATTCTGCATTTCACTGAAAGCATAAAATGCTTTCTGTCCATTAAACTGATGTTATTTTTTTTTCAGTTTTTTCATTTGTCACAGCTCTGTTAACACAAGAATAAAACTGCTTTCTTGTCTTGCCACCTTAATCAAACATGCTTTGGTTAGCTACTAATTTAATATCTACCGATGGTAGTTCATTCATTCAGCAACAAACATTTATTAAGCACCTACTGTGGGCAGAGTATAATTCTGGGCCATGAGAGTGACCTAAAGATAAAAATTAAGATAGTCCTTGTCCTCAGTGGAGTTTATAATCTGCTGGTTCCTTTATATATTGAATTTTTATAATTAAATTATTTCATTAATATAATATCATATTAATGAAATACATATAATTGTAACCATGCAGGCCTCATTATTAAGGTGTTTTCCATTTGGAACCAAGGGACTCTTTAGCATCATGATAGGAGCTAACAGATTAGTGGGTAACAATTCTAGCAGTAAAGGCAATTGATGCTAGAGTGGAACCTCCAGGTTACAGGTTGTTGTTGTTGTGCCCAATGGAAAGAGAAAGTATTTTCAGGTATACTTGTGATGGTTTTTAATTTTCAACAGAGTTCTAAGGGAACGCACAGTCTGAATGAAATCATCTGAATGGCACAGCTATGACTGATACCTCATGTTTCCATAGTGCTTTGACACTTGCCTTATAACATGTGGTAGCTTTAAAAAATATTATAGCTTCATTTTATGAAGAAGGAAGCTAAGGCCAGTGAGTTAAGGCAACTTGCTCATTTATATGAAAAATGCTTTAAATTTATCCTCAGTTTCTTCAGGAAATCTTTAACAAGCTATCTTTAAATTGGTAGTTGAATCCGGAAAGGAGTCCTCATAACAAGATTAAACAATGACTCTGCAAGTAAATGCCTCTTATTTCAGCAAATAGCAAAGCCTAGGGGGCTTAGAGAAGCAGGTTAATGTAGAAGAAAAGGTTCAGGATTCAAATTTAGAAGATGGGGTTAAAGTACTAGCCCCAAATCACCCACCACCCCTTCACAAACTTTGACCTCCATGTGGGACTATGGGGCAAGTCTTTTACCACCAACATGCCTCCCTGAGTCTTAGTTTCTTCATCTGCAAAGTCAGGATAAAAGTACCTTTTCAGGTGAGAGAATTTCAAAACACAGCTAGGACCACTTTTTTAGAGCTATTCATCTATGCCAAAGTTAAGTGCTCCTTCTTTTCCTCTTCCTACCTTGCAGCCTCTCTTTGCTATACATTTTTATTCATCTATTTATTATTATTTTTTTTTTAGTATTGCCCTTTCTACTCTAGATGGCAGTAACAGATTGAGTTTGATGCCATATTGAAAAAGAGAAGTAAAACTAAGGTATAGATGAGAAAAGGGTAGGATGGTAGCAAATGCTAGTCAAAGAGCCAGCCTCTAAACTCAATCTGTAAATATTGGTACCTTCATCTAGGACATGTCTCTTAAAAGAAGAAATAGAACAAGAAGGAAAATCTGGTAGGATGAAGAGAAAAGCAAGGTAACTCCTTATATTGCTAATGAAATACATATTAATCAGGATGCTTGGAGGCACAGAAATTTAGCAGGAAAATGAAACTTTTAGCTAAAGAGATTTAAGCTTAAAATTGGATTTTTACTGGAATAAGTTGATCAAATTGTTTATACATACACACATGGGGGCGGGTGGGAAGGGAAGGAAGATAGAGAGGTTGGGAGGAAGAGAGGGAGGGGAAGGAAGAGAGAAATGGACCTCAGAAATAATTTAGTCCTGGCATGGCCACAAAACTACAGAGAGCAACCCAAATCAGATTAAAAACATAATTGGGAATTATTTAACAAAATAAATGAAAACGCAATAGAACACAGATAATATTAATATGTGGATTTTCTTTGTGGACAGAGATCTGGATCCTTATGTATGGTTTTGTGGCCCCTTTTTCTTTCTTTTTTTTTTGTGGGGCAATAAAGATTAAGTGACTTGCCCAGGGTCACACAGCTAGTAAGTGTCAAGTGTCTGAGGTTGGATTTGAACACAGGTCCTCCTGAATCCAAGGCCAGTACTTTATCTACTGCGCTACCTAGCTGCCCCCTGTGGCCCCTTTTTCTATTTGAGTTTGACACCACTGATTTAGACCACCACTTAAGCATGAATCCCTTCTCCAATAGCCCCAACAAGGACTCATTTTAGCTTCTAATTGAACAGTTTATTCCATTAGATATTTTGTTTGGTCCCAGAGGACAGAACCAGGATAAAGAGTAGAAGTGATTGGAAGGCCTACCTAAGCCTCCAAAAGGCTTTATATCAAGCTTTTTAAAAAAATCAACCTTTCAGCTTCATATCAAGATGGAATATGCCTCTGTGCAACTTCTAAAATTTGTCCTAGTCCTGTCTTCCTGAGTCAAGTGTTGTTGTTGAGTCATTTTCAGTCATATCTGACTCTTTGTGAGTTCATTTTGGGTTTTCTAGAAAAGATACTGGAGTGGTTTGCCATGTCCTTCTCCAGCTCATTTTACAGATAAGGAAACTGAGGCAAACATAGTTAAGTGACTTTGCTAGGGTCACACACCTAATAAATGCCTGAGCCCAGATTTGAAATTAGGAAGATGAGTCTTCCTGATTCCAGGCCTGGAGAGAACACCTATCTGCCCTGGGCCAAGCAGACTTAATTTAATCTAATCTCTCTTTGCAGGTTTTATTTTATACTCCAAGACCAAACTTTCTTGTTATTCCAATTATCTTTTGATTTCCTATTTTAGCATTCCAGTCCCCTATGATAAATGTGACATCATCTCTTTTTGGTGTTATTTCTAGAAGGTGTTGTAGGTCTTCATAGAACTGATCAACTTTGTCCTCTTTGGCATCAGTGGTCAGAGCACAGACTTCTATCATTGTGATGCTGAATGGTTAGCCTTGGATTTTGTAACGATTGGAATAACGCCACCTGCTGGATACTTACTGTAGAGGAGTTCTGCCCATGAAGGGAAGGTCTTTGAGGGCAAGACCAGGAGTCAGGAAGTGACGCGGGCTAGTGGGAGGAGGAAGGAAGAGACTGGCGCTCAGTCTCGCTCTCTTTCCTGGGGACCCTGGCGGAGAAGGGAGCTAAAAATGTGCTCTCCCTTTAATAGATAGAAATCTAGGCCTTTCTCTCTCTCTTTACCAAATTCTTGTTTTCCTTAATAAATGCTTAAAAGCCTAACTCTTGCTAAAGCTTATAATTTATTGGCGACCACTCATTAGATATTTTAGACAGACTAGCTAGAATTTTAGCCCTTAACAGATGGCTGACCACGAAGAGGAAAGCTAAACCTGTCTTCTGATCTTCTGGTTGGGTAAGAAATTTCCCCTACCCTTTAAACTGCTAAGTACTGGCGCACTGGCTGTTTTCCCTTTAAATTTTTTCGAATGGACCTTTTAAACTCCCTAATTACCCTATTTTTGATTTTAGTCTGTTTAACCAGACAAATGGGAGATAAGATCATGTTAATGCTTTGTTTTTGTGGATTTTCTATTTTTCTTTTTATTTTTGTTAAAAGAGCCAGCAACTTACTCACACAAGGAAATATCTCTCCCTCTCCCAACCATGCTTTTTCAGAGAAACCTGAAGAGATTCCCGCAGCTTTTCCCAGTTCTAACAGTAATTGTTGCTCTAATTTTGCATGCCTGGAGGCAATGACCCACCCTCTAGTAGCTTTTAATCCCCTAGCGCCTGGAGGCAAAGTGGGGGAAGAGGAATCCAGGCCTGAGTTCAAAATCAAGTCTGATTCAAATTGCGCTGGTCCCTCCCCTCCTCTCCAAACCCCACCCTCTACTCCTCCCATGGCCAAGCCCATTGCTTCCCCTGCCTGGGAAGTCCAGAGAACTGATGCTCATGCTCAACTTTCTCTAACTACATTTGCAGCTTCAGGCTCAGCCCTTTCCCAGCCTGGCTGTGCTTCTGAGACAACCTTAGAAAGCCCTTTAAATTCCAGATATGCTTGTTTTGTTCATAATTTTGCTAACCTGCTTTTGTCTTTAATTAGTAATCTTATAAAGCATTTGTATGGTGAAAAGACTGACAGACAATATAGAGGGGTTAAAGAAGAAAAACTTAAGCTGAATAAGAATGACAATCATCACCATAGTTCAAGACTCTGCTTCTTTTGCCATGGAAGGGTACATATTTTACAGAAATGTAGAAGTAAGCAGCAAGGTATTGATATGAGTATTGGGGATTTTAGATATCGGAATCAAAAGTGTTCTGAATTCACTCAGAGTAATAATGTCAGTTCAGAGGTTACATAGGATTTCTATGCTATTATATATACATTTTGAAATTAATGGTATGGGTTTATTTTCATAGAGATTTTCATGCTTTTGAGATTGTGTCTTATACTTAGTTTTTAAAACAAGGAGAATATTTGTAAAAGCTTTTTAGTCATGTGATCAAGTTTATATTTTATAATACTCTTTAAGTTCATGTTCATTTAGATTTCCTTAGTTTGAATTTCACTGTCTTTTATTGTTCCATGTGTATTTTCTTCTATTCATTTATCTAATTTTGAAAAAATTGCAAGATGGTTTTGATTTCATAATACAGTGTTAATTCTAGGAGTATTGTGCTCCCATATTCTGAGTTGTTTGTTTTTGTTATTTTTTCTCAACTGATTATTTGATCAAACTCTTTAAAGCATTTCCCTGGCAAATTGTTTGCCATGGCAAGTGTAAATTGATTCTAGAAGTATTATTTTTGATAAGCATATTCAAAAAAAAAAAAAAAAGAGGGGAACATTTGTAAAAGTTTTCTTTTTTCAAAAAAAAAAAGTTCTTTGAGATTCTGTTGTGCTTTAACTTGTATTTAAGTATGTTCTGATTTTTCACAAAAGTAATTGTATACTAAGTAAAAAAAGGGTATTATTTGAAATTGTTGCATAATTATATATTATATTTTGAGTCAAGATGTATTCACATTTTTTGCAATCATTTATTATCCTCAATTTTTAAATCCATATGAGACTTGGATTATGGGAACTTATCATTTAAGACATTAATTGCCTTTATTCTGAGTTATCAGATGCCAGTTGGCCAAGATGCCATCCAATCACAAGAGGAATACATGCAAGAGCAGACACTGAACTGTCACATGAGGGGAGACATGCATGAAGTCAAGGTAGGGCCAAGGGAACGGCTTTTGACAAATGTTGAGGTTGGATTCTCTTGGTTTAATATTTTATTCTCTTTTTCCCCACAATATTGTACAGATGGCTGGAAGTATTCATCCCACCCATCTCACTTCTACACCTGGCTTCTATGCTCCCTCCTATATGCCTGATGCCATGGACATCTCAATCCCATGCATCTGATTAAGTCTGACTCAGTTTCTTCCAATATGTTCGGTGGCATGGACATATATTCCATCCACCTATTTTAAGCCTGGCATACTGTATGGGCAGTACATATTGCTCAAGTGTGGGAATGCTCATATCCCATCATTTCTCTGTTCTTTTATGGTAACCCCCATAATTATCTCAGGTGTCATGATAAATACAGTGTTGAATTTGGCCTTGACACCTGTTACCAATTATATTAGATTTTTTAATTTCTCATAATGGCATGAGGATAATTAGGCAGATGATGCAAAAAGTGATGAAACAAAGATAAAAAATTATTTTTAATAATTAATATCGCAGCAATTGTCTTCTCAATTACCCTCCATAAGGGGGGGACTATAGTAATATTATAATTTTAAAGAATGGTTCAATTTTTGTTTTATTATATGTTTCATGTGTAACAACTAAGATTCTGAATTCCCTTAGACATGTTTTTGAGAACTTTCATTGTTTGATTTGATTATTGACAAAGCTATTTTAAAGTTGTGTTAAGCTCAATTTTGTAGGAAATTTTCCTGGCTGATTACCAGCATCCACACATCAACCCCTGAAAAGACTTCCATTCCACGACTACACCTAGAGGACATCTGAGAAAAGACTTTCAGAGACTTTAAATGAACAGTTTTGATTTGTTCTTTTTGTTGGTTTTTTTCTCTTTCTGTTATAATATACACCATCTGTAACATGTATTCTCTGCAGAGGCCCTCCCTTTGCAAGACTAATGTCAAAGCGTCGGTTCATGAGGACAAAAAAAATCGCCCCTCTGGACAAAACTTTCCTCTCTCCCTTTTCTATATTGTTGTTCACATATTATTAGTTAGCAATAGTTATCATATTGTTTTTACTGTTCCGTCAAGGAAACATTTTGTTTCTTGAGGAACAACAGGGGGGACTGTAACGATTGAAATAACGCCACCTGCTGGATACTTACTGTAGAGGAGTTCTGCCCATGAAGGGAAGGTCTTTGAGGGCAAGACCAGGAGTCAGGAAGTGACGCGGGCTAGTGGGAGGAGGAAGGAAGAGACTGGCGCTCAGTCTCGCTCTCTTTCCTGGGGACGCTGGCGGAGAAGGGAGCTAAAAATGTGCTCTCCCTTTAATAGATAGAAATCTAGGCCTTTCTCTCTCTCTTTACCAAATTCTTGTTTTCCTTAATAAATGCTTAAAAGCCTAACTCTTGCTAAAGCTTATAATTTATTGGCGACCACTCATTAGATATTTTAGACAGACTAGCTAGAATTTTAGCCCTTAACAATTTGAACAGATATCTTTTGGTAATTTTTGAGATTATACCCTAATACTGCTTTTCTCACCCTTTTTCGAAGAAGCAAAAGAACTAGAGACCAAATTGCCAATAGTTGCTGGATTATGAAGAAAGCTTGGGGGTTCCAGAAAAGAAACATCTACTTCTGCTTCACTGACTACACTAAAGCCTTTGTGTGGATTACTACAAAATGTGGCAAGCCTTCAGAAATGGGAGCACCAGATCATGGTACTTGTCTATTGAGGAATTTGTATGCAGGCCAAGAAGCAATAGCTAGAATGAAAATGGAACAACTGATTGGTTTAAGATTGGACAAGGAATAGAACAAGGCTGTATAATGTCACCTTATTTATTTAACTTATATGCAAGGATACATCATATGAAATGCCAGGCTGGATGAATCAAAAGCTGGAATTAAGGTTGTGGGGAGAAATATTAACAATCTCAGATATGCAGATAATACCACTGTGATGGCAGAAAGTGAAGAGGAATTTAAAAGCCTCTTGATGAGAGTGAAAGAGGAGAGGGTAAAAGCTGGCTTGAAGCTTAACATTCAAAAAATTAAGATCTTGGCAAGTGGTCCCATCACTTCCTGGCAAATAGAGGGAGAAGTAATGGAAGCAGTGTCAGATTTTACATTCTTGGGCTCAAAGATCATTGCAGATGGAGACTGCAGCCATGAATTTAAAAGACACTTGCTCCTTGGAAGGAAAGCTATGACAAATCTGGACAGCATACGAAAAAAGTAGAGGCATCACCTTCACTACAAAAGTCCATATAGTCAAAGCTATGTTTTGTTTTTGTTTTTTTAGTAAGTAACTTGCCCAGGGGCACACAGCTAGTTAAGTATCAAGTGTCTGAGGCCAGATTTGAACTCAGGTCCTCCTGAATCCCAGGGCCAGTGCTTTATCCACTGTGCCACCTAGCTGCCCATAAAGCTATGTTTCATCCAATAGCAATATGTAGCTGTGAGAGTTGGAGTATAAGGAAAGCGGGGTGCCTCAGAATCAATGCGTTTGAATTGTGGAATTGTGGTGCTGGAGAAGACTTCTGAGAGTCTCTTTTACAGCAAAGAGGTTAAATCAGTCAACTCTTAAAGAAATTAATTCAAGCTACTTGTTGGAAGGTCAAATACTGAGGCTGAAGCTTAAATACTTTGGCCACATAATGAGAAGATGGGACTCAATGGAAAAGTCTATGATGCTGGGAAAGATTGGAGGCAAAAGGAAAGGGGGACAGCAGAGGACAAGATGGATAGATAGTGTCACAGAAACAATGAACATGAATTTCGACAGATTTCCAGGGATAGTGGAGGATAGAAGGGCCTGGGTTGCTATGGTCCATGGGGTCACAAAAAGTCTGACACAACTGAAGGACTGAACAATAACACCAAGGACTCTTTTCTGGTAGCATAACCCTTCAACTCTTTAAAGATTGTGATCAAATTAGATTAGATTATTATGCTGATAGGATTACAGATGTAGAATCATCTGGAGCTGAAGAAGACCTTAAAGGTCATGTGGTCCAACTTCTTTATTTTACAAATGGAGAAACTGAAGTCTAGATGTTAAGTGACTTGCTCAAAGTCACACAAGTAGTAAACACAAGAACCAGGATTTCATCGCAGGTTCTTTGACTAGATCCTAGGCCTAGATCCATTACACAAAGCTACTCCTCCCCATTTCCCTAGTCTCCTTTTCTTCAGGCTCTATGTCCTCAGTTCTTTCAAACAATCCTTTTATTCCTGAAAACTTATTTTTAAGTCAGCTACAATGAGCCCTGAGTGATTTTTTGACTGTTTCCAATAGTCAAATCCACCTCACCAAGAATGGAGATGTACCAGCAATTTTTGCAAAGAGATAAGGTTTTGAGGGCAATTCCAAAAGACAAGTTCCAAAAAATACTTTGAGCAAAGGCAGTGATAGTACTTGGCTTCCTGACCTGTCTATTTTAAAGGGAACAATTAATTTTGGGGGTGGGGGTGGGGCAATGGGGGTTAAGTGACTTGCTCAGGGTCACACAGCTAGTAAGTGTCAAGTGTCTAAGGGTAGATTTGAACTCAGGTCCTCCTGAATCCAGGACCAGTGCTTTATCCACTGCACCACCTAACTGCCCCCAGAACAATTAACTTAGAAACACAATTCTGAAAAACACATTAACCAATTAGTCATTTAACACTATATAGTCAATGGTCCCTCACCCACCTACCATTCAGATGAAACTCTGGATAGAATAAAAAGGGAAACTCACTTCAGTTGAGCTATCAGAGCACTTAACCCCCCCATCTCTGTTATTCAAAGGGAGATACTGAGTTAAAATTATGCCTCTCCAAGTGCTTCAATTAGGCCCTAATCCTTTGTGGATATCCCATTTAGAAGATAGAGATTTGCTGGATAGCCCTGATTACAAGCAAGCCTCTTGCCCAACTGGAGAGAGAGACAACTTGCATATGATTAAGTAAAAATCTGTGCTTAATGTTTGTAGTTAAGTAAATTAAGGGCAGCTGGCATGGATATATTTCTGCACATGGCTCCTGGGAATGCAACTTCAGTGGCTCATGAAATAATGAAGTAATCCAACTGGATGAACAGAGATAACCAATAGTTTTGGAAATGATCTACTTAACCCATCCCAGGTCATGTGATTAAAGCCTCAAATTCCACTAAAGCTGAAATCTTCCTTCACCAGGGAAGGGCATGCAGCCCTCTAGCACAGTGCTTTCACCAAATTTTAGGGATGAGTTTCCCTTGACTACTGATCGCATGAATGAATGCATGAATTTAAAACAAAACAAAATAAAACCAAAAAACCCACTTACTATGAATTTACCTTAATTCTGAGGTTGGACCCTTGCTTGGGTTCAGGATGCTAATAATATCATGGATCTATATTGTAGTACCAAGACCAAAAGTAATAGTACTTTGTATTTTATTGAGATTTATACATTTTCTAGCATTTCACATCTATTATCTCATTTAGAAAATAAACTCAATGAGAATAGAAATTGTTCTATTCTTTGAAATTGTACCTCAGCATCTGGCACTGTTCCTGGCAGATAATAGACACTTAATAAATGTTTAATGATTGATTGACTAAGCTTCAGGACAAGCCAGTGAGAGAAGAAGGATAAACTTAATTACCCCCAATTTGTATATCAGAAAACAAAGGTACATACTCTATGTCTTCAAAGTCACATAACTAGTTAGTGATAGAGACAGGACTAGGTTCCAGGTGTTGATCCCTAAAAACACATTCTTTCCATTAATTCATGAGATGCTTCCATTTCTCTACTAACATATGTTCTTATATATATATATATATATATATATATATATATATATATATATATATATATATATATATATATATATATATACACACACACACACACACACACATATATATATATATATATATATATATATAATGGGCACTAGGAAAAAAAGGTTTAATAAGTTAGTCCCTTTTCCAAATGCATGAATGAAACACCTTCTGTTTCCATCAGAAAATACCCAAAAGCACTCCTATTAATCTTTTTAAACTTTTTGAGAGTAGAGATTACTTCATTCTCTTTGTATTTCTAGCATATAATAGGTGCCTAATAAATGCTTGATTAGGTAGCCCATCATCTGTCTGATAGTTCAACAAATTCATAGAAACAGATTACTGGAAAAGATGTCTGAAGTTTTCTAGGCCAACCAAGTCCTAAAGTTTGAATGTTGTCTATAATATTCCTAACAAGTAATCCAGCCTCTGAATTAAATCTCCAGTAAAGGGGAACTCAATACCTGCTAAGGCAGCCTTTTTTTAAATTTGGGGCCATATCTAATTGCATGAACTGTTCATGTTGAATTAAAGCCTGCCTTCTTGCAATTTCCACACAGTTCTTTATATATTTGAAGGTACTGCTCATTTACCTCTTAAATGTCTTCTACATTCCCAATTGCTTTACCAAATATTTTAGGAGAATATGATTCAAAGTCTCCCGCCATCCTGGTCATTCTCTTCTCCCCAATTCAATGAATGAATAGTGAACTAAGAAAATTTAAGGTTTACTATACAAGGAACAAATTGCTGGGAGAACAACAAATACAATTGGTTTCTTTAGTTTATTATCCAAGTACCTTGAAACAAATATTGGACTAATTTGCCATCTCTCTGCAAGGTTGCTACAAAGAAATCATTTAAGTGATTAAAAAAATTCATAAAAATTAACATTTAAAATAAGCTAAGTAGTATATAAAATCAAAGATTTCTAGAGCTATGGAAGGGACCTTCTCCTAGTTTAAATAATTAATTTTACAGATGAGAAAAGCAAGACCCAAAAATGTTAAGTGACTTGTCTAGCATAGTATATAGCAACTTAATGATGAAGTCAAGATTATCATTTAGATGTCCTGTCTCCAAAGCCAGTATTCTTTCTACTACTTCAGATGCCTCTAAAAAAAATCTTCCATCAAGAAAGATATTGAAACTCAAGTTATAAGAACAGATAACCATAACCATACTTTTTATGTTGTTTTAGGGTCTACAAAGTGCTTTATATACATGATCATATTTGATCCTCACAAAGCTTTTGAAGCAGGTAAGGAAGATATTATCATTCACAGAGTACAGGAGAGGAAACTGAGGTCCAGAGAAGTTGTGACACCTCAAATCACAAAACCAGTAAACAGAAGAGCTAAGGTTCCAAGTATTGTGCTTTGAGTGGTTTGAGATCTAGGACTGCAATTTATGCACTGTGTGATCCTGGGCAAGTCACTGTTAGGCTCAGTTTTCTCATCTATAAAATGAGTTGGAGAAGGAAATGGCGAACCATTCCAGTATCTTTGCCAAGAAAACCCCAAATGGGGTCGTGGAGAGTCTGATGTGACTGAAATGACCGAACAACAACAATGACCTTGATTAAGTTAATTCACATTTCTGAGACCATTTTCTCATTTGTAAAATGAGGATACTAATGCCTTCCTTACCTATCACATTGGATCGTCATGAGGATCCAGCTAGGAAATGTATATGAAAATGGTTTGAATGGCAAAGCACCATACAAAGATAAAGCATTATCTAACATAATAATATCTTGATAGGACAGGTGGTGGATAGAGTGCTAGGCCTGGAGTAAGGAAGACCTGAGTTCAAATTTGGCCTCAGACACTTACTAGCTGTGTGACCCTCGACAAATCACTTAACCTGTTTGCCCCAGTTTCCTCATCTATACAAATGAACTGGAGAAGAAAATGGCAAACCATTTCAGTGTATTTGCCAAGAAAAGCCCCAAAGAGGTCACAATGAGTTGAACGTGACCAAACAACAATAAAAACAAAATATCTTGTTAATGGCTATTCCTGTAATTGTAAGTTATTGTTGTCTTCCTCCTCCTCCTCCTCCTTCTTCTTCATTATCATCATTATCATCATTATCAATTATTTCTCATAGGTAAAGGATTACTCTTTCATCCTCTGTGAAGAAAATATATGACTTCACCCTAGCATTATTCCCTGCTTCCTTTTTCATCGAAGGTAGTATGAAATGGGGGTAGTGCTGTGTATTTGACCACTGGGGGTAATGCCTTAAGATGAAAAGGTTGAGGGGGCTACTTTTGTATTGCAAAGCTCTAGCTCTGTGCTCCTACACTTATCCTCTCATTAGACCACCCTCCTTCCCTAGTCACCAAGTCCAAATCACTTCTTCCTTCAGTTCCACCTTTGCATCACTTAGCTACCTGTTTGAGGGCCAGGGTCCCAGGGTGAGGTGGGATAATAGGATAGAAAGGAGGGTTCATCATGCTCGCTGTAGCCCTGGGCGTAAAACACTCTAATCAGGAATGCATACTCCCCCAGGATTAAGACTGGAATATTCAAATCTGTTACTGGAGGTGGGGTAAGAATAACTCCTTGAGGATACAAAGCAACAAAAAGAAAGCTGGACAGTCTCAAAGCTCAGGAATCTAATAAATGAATGCACTGGAAAACAAATATAACTTAACGAAAGAACCAATGCACCAAGATTTACATCAGTAACGTTGCTGTTCAGCATTAAACATTTATTTTTCTTGTAATTTAATTTAGCCCTGGATTGCTATTTTTCACTTTCGTCCAGAAATGTTTTTTTCTCCCCACTAAATTCAGGGACAGTACAATACTCTCCTCCCAGGGCTTTCCTGGAATTGTATCTCAGAGTACCAGACCGGCATTATCAATGTGCGCCCTAATGAAAGCTGACTGGCTCTAGCAGCTTGGCCTCCTGCTGAGCTGGGAAGCAGGGATGCTGGGTCCAATCGCAGCCTGCACCTTCTCTGTTTCATGCCTCCTATGGCATTCTGGAAAGGGATTACCACTGTTAGAAATGGGTCTGGGGGCAGAGACAGCACAAAGTGCTCTTCCAACTTCCATCTTAACACCCACAGAAAGGGAAAGGGGGCACAGGAGGGAACCATATGGGTTAAAAAATCCATGGGAGAAAGAAGAGAAAGGAATACACATGACAACCTCAGGGGTTGATCCACATCTCCCTTACCTTTAAAAAATGGGCCTTTTCAAGTGCAAATGTAGATATGGCTATTTTCACACCTCACAGATGTAATTTTCCTCACTCCAATCTTCTTTTTCTTGTTTCTCAGGGGTAAAATTCTCATTATTAGACCAGTGGTATGGTATAGGATCATAGCTTCATTAATAAATTTATAGCTAGAAGGCATCTTAGAGATCTCTGATTCCAACTCCTTTGTTTTATAGATGCTTAAAAGATTAGATGTGACTCATTCCCAGGTATTCAAGGGAGGACTGGAATGCAGGTCTTCCCGAGTCTGAGTCCAGAGTGGTACCACAAAAAGTGTACCAGATTGGGAATTAGAGGACCTGAATTTAAACCCAGACTTTACCTCTTCCTAGCAGTATGACTTTGTACAAGCCTTGATTTCCTCCTCCTGAAGTTGATATGGGTGTACCAGGCAGCCTCTGAGGTCCTTCCCAGCTTCAAACCTTAATCCATTATATCACACTGCTTCATTTTCTTCCTCTAGTCTACTCTTTTTTTTGGTGAGGCAATTGGGGTTAAGTGACTTGCCCAGGGTCACACAGCTAGTAAGTGTCAAGCGTCTGAGACTGGATTTGAACTCAGGTACTCCTGATTCCAGGGCCGGTGCTCTATCCACTGCACCACCTAGCTGCCCCCTTCTAGTCTACTCTTGCATAAGTCCTTTCAGCTACATACTTCTTCTCTTCTTCTAACTTCCTCTAAAAGAATGCTTTTTAGAATTTAGATTTCCCTAAATGGAAATTCTTGCTGTTGACTTTTCAGGGATAACTATGCCACTCTGGGGGCATAAATAAATAGCAGGGAATAAATAGTGTCAAGCCAGGTGACTGGGAAGCAAAAGGTACCCTCCGGTACATATTCAAATTATTTGTGAACAGGCAGGAGGTGTTTGTTATTTGTGGCTCATCTTTCCTAGCTTCTATTGGTAGTATCTTGGACTCCATTAACAAGTCCAAGAAGGATTCCTGAACTAGAATGGGGGTGTGTGGATCTGTTCTCTTTGAGAAGAAAAGTGAAGCTGCCTTCATCAATCACATTCCACTTCCCCCAGATTGCTCAGCAGGGGGCACCACATGCTCACAATGTTTCAACTGCACGTTCTAAGACCAGTTGTCATGTTTCAGTCCAGTCCTGGCTGGGGATAAGGGAAAAAGCCTAGGGCTAGTACAGACCCGGGCAAGAGAAACTCCAGCATTCAACAGTAAATGTATGTTCATTTACCGTGAGCACCTTTCCTCCAAGAAATGGAAGAGATTCTTTACAGAAATTATTTCATTAGCTCTCCCCACAACCTGGGGGAGGCTCAGAAAAGCAAATTACCATCACGAAATTAAAAAAAAAAACTTTAATGGCATCTTGGCCACTTGCCTACCCAGTTTTCTTTCATCACCCAAAATAGGGGACTCAGAAGTCACTGGCCAACTCAAATTGAAGTAGAAGGGGGAAGTTATGGATAGGTTTGGCACTGCTTTGTGGTGTCTGCTTTTCTCTTGTTCAATAGAAGTGGAGGAAAATGATGTTAGAAGGCAGCTGGGTGGCACAGGGGCAAGGGTGCTGGCCATGAAATCAGGAAGACCTGATTTCAAATTTGGCTTCAGACACTTACTTAGCCATGTGACTCTGGGCAAGATACTTAATCTCTGCTTGCCTCAGTTTCCTCTTCTGTAAAATGGGAATATTAATAGTACTTACCTCCCAGGGGTTTTGAGAGGGTAAGTTGAGATAGTATTTATAAAGTGCCTTTGTGCTAAGCTGTTATGATGTTAGAGCAGATAAATGATTCCCATTGTGCCTCATCACTCCAATTTCCTGATATAGTACAATCCCTTGATTTCTGAATGACTCATAGATGAATGTCAACAAAGAACCCCAATTCTCCTCTCTCCCCCTCCCCTTGGTGCTAGACAAGGGGTTCTAGAAAATGCCTTGGTGCCAGCCAGACAAAAGATGGTGGGATGGACTTGCAGAGACACTATCATAGTGTTTAGAGAATTGTACATTAAAAATAGAGGAAGGGAAGAAGCAGTCACTAGGTACAAGTAGCTTTGGGGAGCTTGACCTCAGGAGCAGACTTACAGGCAGGCTGGCTCAACCACAGAGTGGCACCTCCCTGCCAAATATAGCTTTCTATTGCATTGCTGGGATTTTTTTTAAACTGTACTTTATTAACGGCTAATATTTTAAAGGTCTGTAAAGTACTTTATACACACTCATTTGAGTCTCACAACTACCTTCTGAGACAGGGACTACAAGTATCATTACCCCTATTTTACAAATGAGTAAACTGAGGCTAAGAGAGAGAAGGCGACTTCTCCCAAGTGTTAGAGGCCAAAAACACTTAAAACCAGGCATTTCCTGACTCTGAGTCCAGGCTCCTATTTTATGGTGCTATGCTTTAGTTCTACCAAGCACCCATTGATCCAATAATTAACTATTATCATGATCATTAATGGCCCCAGCAGTAGAATGCAAATTTCTCTGGGGCAGGAACAGTTTCACCAGACCTGCACAATTTAGCACGGTGCTTTGTACATGGTGAACAGTTAACAGATGTTTTCTGAGTTGAATTGAATATGTTCTCCATAACAACCTTGTGAAGTACAAGTATTAGAATCCATATTTTATGATGAGGAAACTGAGGCTCAGAGAGCATAAATGGCTTGTTTAGAACCACAAAGCTAGTGAGTAGCAAAGTTATGTCTCCAACCTGGTTCTTTTTTTTTTTCTGTTTTCCAAATTCAGTATTCCTGCAACTAGACCAGTCTACCCCTAGAAGTAAACAAAAATCCTCTTCAAAAAACAAAACAAAACAAAACCCACAGCTCCTAAGAATGAAGCTTTGGAATCTTAATAGCTTAGTCAGAATGCTTTCTTAAAAGCTAAGTTAATGGGGAATTTTAAATGGCAAGAGAAGCAAAGGGTGAAGAGGGCAGGAGGGGAGTCAAGTAAAATCGGAGCAGGAAGCATTAAAGTGGACATAAATACTCTCTACATGCTTTCTTGGTGATTTCATCAGTTTTCATTGGCTCGCTATTGCCTCTGGGATATGTAGTGACAGTTCTATTTGGATGAACAGTTTCCATATTCCTGTAAGGTTTAGGGTGAAAAAAGAGCCACAATATCAGGTGGAAAATCTTTGTACTACATTTCCCAGAAGTCTGTGCATAAAGAAAGCATGGCAAAATTATCTAGGGCACACCCTGACTAAGTAGGACTGCTTTCAGCATGGGCAGTTTTTAGAGGCTACAAAAGTTTCATGGGGGATGGTGAAATGCAGGTAGTGATGGCTGGAAGATGCAGGCACAGGAATGAGAGAGCCAGGAACAGTAGCCATGCCTAGATCTTGCTCTGAATGCAGACAGTGGCAAGAGCCAGTCTGATGTGATTTGAAATGGAAAATGTGTGGATTCTGAGAAGGGCCAAATTGGTTCATATATCCTGTTTCTTTACCAATAACGAAAGGGAAATAACTAAGGAAAGATCGCTAAAATTTTAATCTCTAGCAACCTGAGTGATGTGACTGTGTCTCTCCCCCATGTTGGTGGGGAAAGGATTTAATTGTAGAATGTTTACAACCTGATTCATTGCACTTCATTGAATTTATCTTCTGAATTAATTAAAATGATTTTTCCTCTGACTTCATAAATCATGTGGCATGGTCCAGCTCGGAATCACTTAGGAATCAGTTGGGACTTGGATAGAGGGAAAACCAAAACAATATAATGAACTTGGTAAGCAGGGAGGGGTCCCAGAGCTGCATGAAGGCCCATGCTACATTTGTTGAGGCTCATCTAGGATTTGTTTTTTGGGGGGTTGAATAAAACTGTTTAGAGTACAGGGTCAAATTAAGGCTAGCTACTTACTTTATGGTTCTAATGATCCACTGAAGATTTTTCCTTTTTTTCCCCCTAAGTTGTAATTGACAGTAAACTTTTTCAACTCAATTCTTATACACTAGACCAGCTATTTTAAAATAGCTGTTATCCTATTGTGGGTCAAAGTGTCATTAAAGTTATGGATTTTGGGGGGATGCCAAAGTAGCTTTGTAGAACTGTCACTGTAGATTGCACATTTGAGCCCTGAACTGAATCATCACCATGTCATAAATTTGGTTATGAGAAAATTGGTTCTCATCAATAGAATCTGACCCTTATCCAAGATTGCTGGTTTGGGGGACACTGAAGATGATGCTAAAGGTAAAGGCTCTACAGTGGGGAAATCCAAATAAAGATAATTCTTCTCAGTGAGGGAAGGTCTCTTGTAATCCTAAACCTTGTGGGAATATAGGATCTCCATGGACACATTCATCAACAGACAAAATACCAACCCCTCAGCCTGGCATTTAAGGGCCTCTGCAATCTGATTTTAATCTGCCTTTCCTGCCTTATTTCTTATTAACTCCCCAATATGAAACATTTTACATTTCAGCCAAACTGACTCACTAGAAATCCCTGAAGATTGGTATTCCATATGCCATCTGTCTTTTTATATTCCGTCTCCTAGGCTTGGAATGCACTCCTTCCTGACCTCCAGTTCTTAGAACTCTTAGCTTCCTTTAAGACTCAGTTCAGGTGTCACCTCCTAGGGGGAAGCATTTCTACTTTTACCCAGCTGTCATTGCTCTCCCCGTCTATGAATAATCTTGTATTCACTTACCTATGTATATGTTACATCCAGTCAAAAGAATGTAAGCTCCTCTAGGTCAGGGTCTTTCATTTTCATTTTTGTATTCCCAGCCCTTAACAGAGTGCCTAGCACACAGTTCGTGTTTAATAAATGTTGAATGCGTGAATGGATGAATGTCCCTAAGATCCCTACTGTGGCAGCCTCTTCAGGCTTGTCCTAGGTGTCTAGGGGACAAGGGAACTTGGGCACCAGGAAGTGAGGAAGGAGCCAACTTCAGAACTTTGCCTGCGGAGAGTTATGTGTTTTTCAAAAGAAGTCTTATCTTGTTTTATCCTCCTTTCCCCTTTAGTTCAGGCCTACTATCCTTAGGACTGAGAAATCAGCATTTAAGTATTTATAATAAACCCTATTCAATAAACTACCATGGTTCCCTATTACCTCTAGATCAAAGAAAATTTTATGTTTAACATTTAAAGCTCTTTACAATCTGACTTATTATATATTACTCTCCTACATACACTCTCTAGTCCAATTTATTTCCTCTCTAGAAGTTCTTCCAGGGCAGGGTCTTTCATTTTCATCTTTGTATTTGCTTTGCATGTATTGCTGTTCCTCACATAGAACACTCATTCCATTGACCAGGCACTCACTCCATGGCTTTGCATGGGCTTTTTTGAACTCCAAGTTTCCTTCAAGCTCAGCTCAAAAACCACCTTCCACCTGAAACTTTTCTTGATTCTCCCAGCTGCTAGTGCCTCCCCTATCCTTGTATGAATTTTGTCTATCTTTATATATGTAATTTTTTTGCTCACCTTGTTAGGACTGTATCCCCAGTACCATGTAGGCACTTAAATGTTTGCTAATTATGTAGGCTTTTATGAACTAGCCTGGGAATGTTAAAACCATTTATGACACCATTTTGAATGAAAATTTTTTTGTTTGTTTTCAAACTTTTGGAATACAACCCATTCCTAAGTGTAAAGAATTAATTGTTATTTGAGGTTTTTATGCCTCGGTGCGCACTGGCCTGGGGCTCTGCAAACTGCATGGTGCTCCACCCACTGGTTGTAGCCGTTGCCATGGCGCTGGCACCTCACATCATCACCATTCGCTGACACCTACATGGGCCTGGCAAAATTATAATGATTGGAAGCCTGGTGAGGGCAGTCATGTGACTGTCAGAGCAGCCATCCCATTGGAGGTGCTGTATGGGTTTTTTTCTGGGATTGGGGGAAGAGAATTGGGCATTCTAGCTGGACGTTGGAACGATAGGAGGTGATTCCTGGGTGGTGGTATCTTTTGAAGTTATATAATTTCCCTTTCCCCATTTTATTTCTTTTCCCTTGATCCTACCGATCCTGTTTGTGTGTGTGTGTGTGTGTGTGTGTGTGTGTGTGTGTGTTTTAAGTTCGTTCTTGTTAAAATAAATCCTGTTCTGTTTCGAGGAGGGCTGCTGGTCTCCTTCCTTGCCCTAATATTGCAACGAGCCGCTTAGCTAACACTCCCCAATTAAAAATTGGTCCCCACATAAGCTAGAGGCCAGCTGTATTCAATTTTGCTGATGGAGAGTAATAACCGAGTGTGAGAATCAGGATGCCACCTCCTTGCTGAGAAAGACATTGTGAGAACCAGGGCAGTGCCACTCTGAGGAGAAAGCATGTGACTAGCGTCTGGAAGTTACATCTATTCATAGAACCACCTGTAAGTCATGTCAGTCAATGCTATCAGCCAATTAGCTTGGAGCTGTGTGTAGGGACCGCCCCCTCTTACATCCTGTAAGGAGCTTCTGCTGGAGGAAAACAGGGATCCTTCTTTCTGTTGGAAGTCTTGGTGGCATCACCAGGGTAGCTAGACTTTTTCTTTCTGAACTCCACGTGTTCTTCCTCTCTCTTTTGTTAACTTCTAATATACTTTAATAAATACTTAATACCCAAAGACTGGTGCTATAAGCTTCTAATTTAAGTCAACCACACATTAGATTTTCGCGCCCCAACAGTTAGATTTTTAAACATAACACAACTCAAGACAGGCCTTTGGTGTCACTCAAAAAAGACAATGGTTACAAATGAGAGGCAAAGGTGTGATAAAATAATGGGATTTAGCAGATACTCAAAGGCCAAGTTAACTAGATTGTAAGCACACCTGGCTAGCCCTTAAGAAGGTATTGTTCTCAGAAACTAAGGACTTTGAAATTAAGAAACCACCTTCAAGTCCAGTGAACCAATGGATTTGGATGATGCCTACCAATCAGCTTGAAGCAGTGTTTAAGGACCACCCATGCTCCGGACCTATAAAAAGCTTCCACACCCAGTTTGCTGGGGAGTTCATGGTTGAAGCAGGCTCCTGGTGGAGGACTTGAGGAAGAACCCAACCTGGCTGGAACTCTAGGCTAGATAAGCCTTTTCTTAACTTTCTGAACTCCACGTGAAAACCTGGTATGCTTTAATAAACACTTAATGCCCAAAGACTGGTGCTAAAACTTCTAATTTAATGTGACCACACATTTAGATTTTAAATATCATAAAGGAAAGAGTCAAATGTTTTGGAGTCAAAGGACATAGATCTATATCCTGGCTCTTAATATTTATTAACTATTTAATCTTGGTCAAATTTCTTTACTTCTAGGGGCCTGTTTCGCCATCTGTAAAGAGGCGCTCAAACTATGTAATCTTTAAGGTTCCTTCCAACTCTATGACCTTGTAACTAAAATGTATAGGATACTCACAGATACTACAGAAAGGCTGCATCTCAAGGTCACTATGTCCCTACACAATTGTACAAATACAGTTTTTTTTCAAACAAAGTGAAGAAAAGGTATGATAAAGGCTTATTTGGCAAAAGTCATTACTTAATTGCCTTTTTTTTTGCCATGTAGAATGTGCTCCAGAAGTTGACCTTTGAAATTAAAATATTTAAGTATGTTCCTGAACTCAGGGATGGTGTGAACTAAATAGCTCAATTTAGGCGATTATTTTGTATGCAGAAACCTCAGTTAGACGTTCTCAATCATAAGTAGGGAAGAAATGTGATCAGGAAGGTAGGATGGGGGTTGTCACATAACACTGTGTATGATTTCTGTGGCTGATCTCCATATTATGGCTTTGGTGTCTGTTTGAAATATTATTAATTTCCAAAAGAGCCAATATACCAATATATATGTAATTATATTTTTAAAAATTATCCATCCACTGAGCTTTTCCATTAGTGTGAATATACTTAAGATTTATTTGTATATCTCATTTTCTCACAAGATTCTAATTCTCAAAATGTGGTCCATGGAACCTTGGGGAATCCCTGAGACCATTTCTGGGGGGAGGGGTCATAAGGCCAAAACTATTTTCAATAATAATACTAAGACATTATTTGCTTGTTAAAATACTCCTCCTTTTTTCCAACTACATTATGTTTGAGGCTGGATTTCCTTCATATACTTCAACTAGAATAACATATTGCAACAGACTACATGTAGAATCAGATATCAGAATCTAGCTGTCTTCTGTAAAGCTAGTCATTAGATTTGTAAATACATATTAAATATGGCATTCTTTTCACTATTCTTTTTGTTTTGGAAAGCAAAACATTTCTCATAAGAATAGGTTTACATATTTGTGTGTTTATTATTTATGGGTTTATTATAGCTATTTAAAATTAATTAATAAGTAAATATTTTTAAATGTATGTTTAATCTCTAAGATGGTAAATGTCAATAGATATAACCTACTTAAACAAAAGCTTTTGGGGGCCCTTAATAATTTTCAAGAGTGTATAGGGGTCCTGAAACCAAAAAGTTTGAGAACTACTAAACTCTAACAAATTTTACAGAAGCCTCATATCACTCTTGTTCAGTGCATTTAACCTATAGATACTTAACAAATGTTTGTTGATGATTATGACAAAGACAAAGAGTTTTATGGTTTCATATAATAAAACAGTGCCCACCCCCCAAAAAATAATACTATCCTTCAATAATTAACATCCATTATTTCATTGGTATGAATACTATGTTCACTAGGCAGAAGAAATCTGTCCAGGCATAACCTAATAAATGGTTTTCAGTCAAGCAATATAAACATTTATTAAGTGCTTAATATGTACCAGGACTTGTTCTAAACACTAGGGATATAAAGAAAGGCAGCAGACAATCCCCACCCTCAAGCATCTTATAATCTAATAGGGAAAGGCAATACATATAAAAAAGCTGAAAAGGGTGGGGGGGAGTGGGCTTTGGGGGAAGGAAAGAAGGGCACCCAACCAGGGGTATGATGAAGTCCTGTGGTGGGAATTATGAGATGCTGCCTTGGATTCCCTCCTTAAATGAAATATCTGAGAGGAGCTCTACAATGTCCACACTCCACCTTCTCATTTCATTAAATGATTTTGCAACAGAAAAAAAAAGTCATCTGATTAAACTTAGCTAGGCTGGTCTTTGGATGATAATCTGTCTATCATTGGCTACTTCATCAAGGTCCTCTGGGTTGGTAAGATATTTTGTACTCCATTTGTATAGCCTTTGAGAACCCAGGGAGGTGCAAAGACATTGGAAAAAAACTTTGGTAGAGGGAAATTAATATCAGTCTGCATTTCTATGTTATTTTAGAGACCATAAAACACATTTAGGAACATAGGAGCATAGATTTAGAGCTGGAATCTTAGAAGTCTTTGAGTATAATTCCTTCATTTCACATATGAGGAAACTGAGGCACAGTGAGTGGTAAGTGACTTGTCCAAGGTCATATAGGTAGTAAATATCTGAGATGAAATTTGAAGGCAGGTTTTGCTGACAAAAAACGTCCAAGTAGGGGGTTACACACACAACATGACAATGAAAAACCATCATTTTGATAATGTTTTACCCAAGATGAGGACCAGAGAAGTCAGTTTTTCTGGGTGTCAGTTGTGCCAAAGAAGTAAGAGAAATGCAAGTGACACCATGGGACATCTCTCTAGGTAGGAGCATTTAAAAATCATTCATTTTCAGGAAGAACATCTCCAAGCTGTTCCTCTAAGACAGGTTGAGAAGCCTGGAGCAGAAATGAACTTTTAAGACCTTATTCCTAATACGACATGAAACAAGAGTTTTTATAAACATTCTTTTGGAAATATAGAATACAGATAGATGAACCTATTGATGATTCTCCCCTAATTTCCCCATGGCAAGTTGTGAGATGGAGGTAGGAGTCCAAACTCACAGGTGAAATAGAATGTAAACTCCTGGAGGTGAAAGGCTGCTTTACCTTAGAGCTGAAAGGGACTTTATTGATTGCAATGCTTAGCACTTTGCCTGATGAATGAATCCCCTCTAAGACATCCATTTGTTCTGCTTGAATAGTTATCTGACAGGGAAATTGGTACCTTACAAAAGCAGCCTCTCTCTATTTTGGATAAATCTAATTTTTACCAAGTTCTGCTTTATTGTTCCTCCCTAAAACTTGGATTCATTGGCTCTACTTGTATGCCTTCCAGCCACAAAGAATAAACCTATACTTACTCACTCTTATGATATAAGAAAACCCTTCAAATATTTGAATACAGCTATCATGTGTCCCCTATGTTTATCTTCTCTAGGCCTCAGTTATCTGTAAAATGGGGATAATAGTAGAGGGATGTTGTGAGGCTCAAATAGAGTAATATATGTAAAACACTTTGAAAACATTAGAAGATTATATAAATGACAGCAAACATCTGATGTGTCATTCTTACCACCAGGTCGCATCTTGCTAAGAATCCAATAGGAATTATATTTTTAAAGAATGTAATTATGTACTGAATGGTGGACCCTATTTCTTTGCATAATAAACATTGATGATGAAATCTAGACTCCTTAAGGACAATTCTTTTGTAATTTCTCATGATAATGAGCTGATTTGACACCATAAGCCCTTCCATTTCCAAAGACAAATCCATATGATTTGGGTATTTGATGCTTCTTTGTTGATGTACTGCTGACTAAAGTCCCTGTGGACACTGCCCATATGGTGCTCCTTTTGATTCTACTCTTGGACAGTAGTTGTATCAGAGGTTCAATCTACTGGTAAGCTGCTTTTGGTTACATTTGAAAAATCCAAAAATAGCAGTCTTCACTACCACTTGCCAAAGTGATGTCTGCTTATCTCGAAGATTGTCTGTAGGCTTTTAAAAAATCTGTTTATCATGTGCATTTTTTGTTATTATCATTTGATCCTTCATCATTCTAACAGCTTGATGTGAAAGGAAGGTGAATGCTACATGTGCTATAAGATAGAAGGCAAGTAGGGAAATCAAAAGAGCAACTTGTTGACATTGGCTATGGCCTATCTACTCTTTAACTTTTTATTAGGCTCTCCATGATATACCCTGCCTGAGGCAGGCACTGTGGGCATTTGTCTCCAATTCTAGCTTCATCCTTGAAATAAATGTCCTTATAGTATTGCTTTAATCACTAATTGCTTGAAACACTCATCTAAGCAATAACATTTTAGACATATCTATTGTGACAGAATTATAGAATTTCAGAGAGAGAAGGGAGCTTCTATCTCCAGTATCTCAACCAATTTCAACATCTTTCTATCAAATAAATCTTGTATAAATACAAGCCTATCTCTATTTTGGATAAGTATAATTTTTATCACGTTCTGCTTTGTTGTTCCTCCCTAAAACTTGGACTTTGTACCCCTTAGGGCCACAAAGAATAAAGCTATACTTATTCACTTATATGAAAATCCTTCAAATATTTCAAGACACTTATCATGTGTCTCCTATGTTTAGTTTTGTCTAGGCCCCAGGTTGTTTTGTCTGTAAAATGGGGATATCCTTTGGGAATATCACAGATCTGAATATAACAAAAATGACTATAGATAACCCAAGTGTAATAGACATATAATGCTGAAGTTGGGTGGCTCCCTTGGACTGATAAAACAGGCCCCCAACATATTGTCTGCATATGTGATTCAGATGTATGCAGAAGCCTGGACTTACCTGCTGCAAAGTGTCTTCTTGCCTCCTGTTTTGACTCTGCCGATTGATGAACGACCGTGTGGAGAGCTTGTAGTGATTCAACAAACAAATGATCACCACAACCATCACCGTGATCACAACAATGATGATAATGATCTGGACAAACTCCAGTTCAGCTGAGAAAGAGAAAAAATAAGAACAGTTTAACAAACATCTCCCTTTCCCCTCTCATGATGTCTTTTCTTTTCTTTCCTTTTCTTTTTTTTTGCTGGACAATGAGGGTTAAGTGACTTGCCCAGGGTCACACAGCTAGTAAGTGCCAAGTGTCTGAGGCTGGATTTGAATTCAGCTCCTCCTGAATCCAGGGCTGGTGCTTTATCCACTGTGCCACCTAGCTGCCCCCTCATGATGTCTTAAAAATGCTCACTGTGTTCAGGTGTTGGTGGAACCTTGGGTTACTTTGGGGCAGCTAGGTAGTACAGTGGTTAAAGCACCAGCCCTGGATTCAGAAGGACCTGAGTTCAAATCCAGCCTCAGACACTTGGCACTTAATAGCTGTGCGATCCTGCGGGAGTCACTTAACCCTCATTGCCCCAACAACAACAAAAAATGCTCACTGTCTTAGAATGCGCCCAGACATGGAATACAAGGCCACTGCTTCATACCAGATTCTAGCATCAGAATCCTGGCTCAGTTATTTACTAGCTATGTCACCAAAGGAAAATCATCTCAAATCTCAGTTTCTTCATCTACAAAATGGTGATAATGCTTGTGCTACCAACTTCATGGGGTTGTTATGATGGGAGCACTTTATAAATTTGCAAGTGTCATACAAAGATGAATTATTGTTAATATTATGTTAAGCTTCTAGAAGCAGAGAGGGACCTTAGAGCAGGGGTTCTTAATGCTTTTTGTGTCACAGACCCCTCCTCTGGCTGTCAGGTGTAGCTTATAGATTCCTGTTCAGAATAACTTTTTTAAAAACTTTTAAGTGAAGGAAATGCTAAATATCAGTGAGTTTACTAAAAATAAAGATGCATTTTTTGCTATGCAAATTCACAGACCCCCCCCCCCCACAAATAGATTTTAGGGAGTATCAAATCCATCCTTGAAAGACTCTAGACTCCAAACTAAAAACCCCTGCCCTAGAAGAAGCCTATTGTTAAGTAATCTCCGGTATTCCACTAAATGTCTTCATTATTAACAACCATACTAATAATTCTTATTATTCTAAAGTGGTGGGGGTGGGGTGGGGAGGGAAAGGAAGCCTCATAATAATTGATTCAGATTTACTTATAAGGTCTGAGGTCAGACATGATAATCAGCCCAATTTCCAGAATGAAGAGCCAAGGTCCAAGAAGATTAAATTGCCCAAACTCCATACATTGAAGCTGATCCTGATGTGATAGCACTTCCTGCTGTGTTCCCTGGACTCCATCTTCTTTTGTCATGTTAAATAAAACCACCAGTCTCTCTATGAATCTCAATGAATCTAGCAAAAAGCATTTATTAAGCACTTACTAAATTATTCAGAATCATAGAATCACAGAATTTGGGGAGTTGAAAAGGACTTCAGTGGCCACTTAGTCCAATCCATTCATGAAAGGAATTCCTACTCTAAAATACATGAGTGGTCCCTTCCTACTCTTCCTGTCTTATTATACTTTAGTCCCTACCATATGCTCTCTGATCCGGCTACACTGGTTTGCTTGCTATTTCTCACATGTGACCTTCCATTTCCCATTCCCCTGCCTTTGCACTGGCTTCCCCTCATGCCTAGAATGTTGTCCTCACTTCTGCCCCTTGGTTTCTCTGGCTTCTTTGAGACTTAGCTCAGATCCCAGTGATTAACAAATACTCGGTGACGGACTGTTCATTTGGCATCTGCCTGAAGACCTCCAAAGGAGGGGAAACCAACCTTCTTTCCAGGAACCCCCTCCCACTTTGAGACAAATCTAATTGTTAGAAAGTTTTTCCTGACCTCAAGCTTCAGTTGGACATTTTTCAACTTCTACCCATTGCTCCTTGGTTCTACTCTTTGGGAAACAAGTCTAATGCCTTTTCTACAATCACTCTTTAAATACTTGACTGATAGCGAACATGTCTCCCCTGAGTCTTCTCTTCTCCACGTTAAATATGCTGAGTTCCTTTAGCCCATTTTTATAAGACCAGGATTTAATGCCCTTCACCATGTTGTCTGCCCTTTCCTGAACATCTTCCAATAACATACTTATATAAATATTAATAATATTCAATATTCTTCTTAAGTTGCGATGCCAGAAATGAACACAACACTCCAGATGTGGTCTGATGAAAGACAGAGTACAGTGGAACTATTACCTCTGTATCTTTAAAGGCTATAGCTCTCTGAGTACATTCCAGCAACACATTAGCAACATTATACTACTAACTCTTATCGAGAACTCCCAAATCTTATTCAAAATAACTGCAGTCTATGTATGCCACCCTTATATTACATTTGTGAAGCTGATTTTTTTTGGTAACCAAATCTAAGACTCTAAAGGTATCCCTATTGAATTTCATCTTATTAGATTCAGCCCAAAGTCTGTCAAGATTCTACATGTGTTAACTATCCATGTAAGCTCTGAGTTATCTGTAAATTCGATGAGCATGCTATCTATCTGTGCCTTGAACTATGTCACTGATTAAAAAGTTAAGCAACACCAGGCCAAGCACAGATATCTAGGACACTCCAGTGTAGACTTTGTGCTTTGCTGACATTGAATCATTAGAAACTATTTTGTTTTGTTTTGTTTTGTTTTGCAGGGCAATGAGGGTTAAGTGATTTGCCCACACTCACACAGTAAGTGTCAAGTGTCTGAGGCTGGATTTTAGAAACTGCTTTTTGAGTCTGTCTCCCCTAGCCAGTTCTGAATTCATCTGACTGCATTATTGTGCAATCAATCAATCAATCAATCCATAGCTCTCCATATTTTCCATAAAAATAATATGTTATATTTCAAAAAAAATTTTTTTTTCTGGGCACAGCTAGGTGGCGCAGTGGATAAAGCACTGGCCCACCTCAGACACTTGACACTTACTAGTTGTGTGACCCTAATCAAATCACTTAACCCTCAATACCCTGCAAAAAAAAATCTAAAATATAGTTAGTAAATTATAGTTACTGCCATTTCTACATCTAGTTCAGTAATCTTGCAAAAAAAAAATAGGAAAGGACATTAGTCTGGCAGGACCTATCTTTGATGAAATAATGCTGGCTCTTTGAAATCACCATTTCTAATCTGATATGTTCAGCATCCATCTCTTCAATGATTCAATTAGGAATTTTCTCAGGAATCAAAGTCAAGCTTACTGGCCTATAGCTTATAGACTGACCTCTTCCTTTTTTCCCTAAATTTAGGCATCCGCCCTTCTCCAATCCTGTGGCACCTCTCTTGTTTTCCATGCTCATTCAAATACCACTGGCAAGTGCCTCACCAATTACATTTGCCAATTCTTTCACTATTTTATGATATAGTTCATTTAGGCTAGGTGATCTGAATTCATCAAGGAAGCTAGGTATTCTCTTACCACCTTTTTACTTATCTTGGGTATCTATTCCCTATTGGTCAGTTGTTTTAGTATCATCTCTGGTACAATAAATTATTCTCTTTGACTACGAACTATTCTGCTCAGGCAAAATATATTCAAGACTATGTCTGAAAAGGTTATTAAAAATCATCAGGGACATAAGCTCTGTGTCCCTCAAATGTTGTAAGTTCAGCATAGGGAAGATATTGAGTGACTTGAGAGTATAGTAAGAACTGAGGGGCAGTAGAAGAATACGAGTCAGTAAATTATTCTGTAGCCTGCTGTTGCTCTCCCTCAAACATGAGATCCACTTGATAATGCTATAACCCTTAGGGAGGGAGAAGTAAGCCAAGGATGGGAAAGTGTAGACAAAACTTCAAGGAGTCACCACACAGAAGCCTGTCAACTTTCCCATTCTTAACAGTGGCATTCTTCTGGTTTGATGCCTTTTAAATGATCACAATCTAATATAAAGGTTATTTACAATCTAATATAAAGGCTATTCGATGCCAAATAATAATTACCCAAATTATTATCTTGTATTAAGGTTTACAGATTGCTTTCCTTATAACAAGTCCGTCAGGGAAGCAGTACAAATGTTATCAATTTCATCATACAGATGAAGAAATTGAGGCTTAGCAGGATGAAAGGATTTGCCTGTGGTCACATAGTTCTAGGCATCTGAGCTAGAATAACTGTGAAGACTTGATAATGCTCATAAGACTGAAAGACCATTGAGATGCTGTCACCCATGAGACAAAGTAGAACTCGACAAAGGGGGAAATTCACAAACCCCAAAGTGAGAAAAAAAATATGTAAAGCACTTCATAACCTTTAAAGAACTATAGACATGTCAGTTGTTAAAATTATTGTCCATATAAAAGACCGAAGAGAAGGAAAGCAAGACTAAAAGAATTCTTGAATTCATTTTGCTTAGTTCAAAGTAGGAAACTATGGTGGTACCAGATCAACCTAAATATTCTGTCTTGCTTTACAAAAGGAAACATTTGAAAGATTATTTTTATTTTGCAGGAGAAAAGCAGTCAGAGCTTTTAAAAATGCACTGGGATATTATAAATCTTTTCTTTTCTCAAGAAAAATTAATTGCTCTATGGACACTGAAATGGACAAAAGCCATGATTAAAATAATGGCAGCCTGGGTAAAATCTTCATGTGATTAATTCTCTTCTACCTGGAGAATGTCTTTCTAGGTCACCTTTTCCATCTCTGTGCATAGAAAACAATGTAGCTAACATTTCATTACTATATATAGTAAAAGAAATAAAACGTATGTTCTTATGACTTCAGAAGAGCTACCTTTTTTATTCCTCCCTCTTTTCTCCCTCCCTCCCTCCTTTCCTTCCTTCCTTCTTCTTCCTTTCTTGCTTCCTCTCTCCTTACCTCTTTGCCTCCCTCCCTCCCTTGGTATAGGAAACTCCAAGAAGAGGACAGTTCCTCTACCAGTGTAGGTCAGCACCTTCTCTGCAACTTAAAAGCCTTAAAGACTTGCCTAGAGTACTGAGAAGTCAAGTAACATAGTCAGGGTCATATAGTCAGTGGGTTAGAAGTGGAACTTGAACTCAGGTGTTCATGGCACTAAGACCAGCTCTCTATCCACTATGCCACATTGCCACTCCCACCATTGACTATAATAAAATAACTCATTTATGTAATATTTCAGGGTTTTCAAAACACTTCCTCCAAACAACAATATGGCTTAGACAGTGCAAGTATTATTGTTCCCATTTTCCAGATTGGGTAACTGAAAGTTTTTGAAAAGTTAAGTGGCCTGCTAAAATAACATTTAATTCTCTACTGTCTTGTTCTCTAATTGTTTCACATGTCTTCCTCTTCTCCCTAATTGGACTCAAAGTTTCTCAAGGGCAGAAACTACATTTGACACATATAGGTCCCTATTGCCCCACTCCCTCCTAGCACAGTGCTGAACATACAATGGGCCTTCAATACATACTTTCTAATTGATTGATTCACCACAGGGTTATTCCATGCAAGAATTTTTTGTTTTTTCATATTTTACCACAGAGGAAGAGGGAAAGTGGAGGTGGAAATGGTAAATTTTAGCACCAACAGGTGCTACCAGTTGAGGAGCAGTTATAAATTAATAAAAAAAATCACCTATGGAATTAAAAGGCTCATCAGTGGGAAAACAAAAGTCAATTTGTACACATTTGATTGATCTACCTTTCCAGATTACTTATCTGTTGTGTAAAGCAAAACATACTTGTGAGAAAGAACATCTGTAGGAAGTGTAAGAGACATGATCAGTTCCCTCTTGAGCAGGTACAATTTCATCTATGACAGGTATAGCTCAAAGATACTTGATAGGGATAGTTGCCCGAAGTGTGAGTGTGTACTGCAGTCCAGTGCTTGCATAACAAGATAGGCTGGAGACAGCAATGGTAACTCAGGCTTCACAATGGTTTTGAACATGTCTCCTCTAGGCCTTTGGAGCTAACCTCATGTGACTACAGGTCATCACTGAGAATGACTGTAAATGAAACAGATGGTCTTAGGGGGAATGTCAAGCAGATTTAAAAGAAATCACCTTTGTTTCTACAATTCCAAATAAAGCTAAGATGCAAGAAAGGAATCTGTTGTTTTTTCCCCAGACATAATTCAAGCTGCTCAACTACCTTTAAGTAATGAAGGCCCAAATGGTTTTATGCTCATTCTCAATGCCTGAGGCCAGTGTCCTATCATAGTAGAGACATAATCAAACTTTCACATGATAGCAAGGAATAGAGAAGGAACAGGGATAAATATGAACATCATTTTATTATTGTTTCAGATTTTATGAAATGATTGTGAATTTGAAAATCAACAGGCTTTCTGGATTTTATGACTTATAAATTTTACACAAATATGTATTTATCCATATAATCTGGACATATAAATTATCCCTTTTGAATGTTGTTGTTGTTTGTCCTGTGTTCTTGAAGAGGACCATGACATCAGGAGATGATGCCATGACTTGCAGTGAATTGGATTTAAGTGAGGCAGGGCTGTGCAAAGTCACTAGCCTCAAATCTCTCCTCTGGGTCCAGATACAAGATATAAATAAGGATTACTGGAGATGGCCCTGGATGTTTGAGGCAATAGGGGTTAAATGACTTGCCCAGAGTCATGCAGCTAGTAAGTTTCTGAAGTAAGATTTTAACTCAAGTCTTACTATTGCTTCTCCCCACACCAAATCCTGATTACATATACATTCTGTAAATGTCTTCTCCTACAGAACATAAGCTCCTTGAGGAGTTGTTGTTCTTCAGTCATTTCAGTTCTGTCTGACTCTTCATGACCATTTGAAATTTTCTTGGCAAGGAGACTGGAGTGGCCTGACATTTCCTTCTCCATTTCATTTTACAGATGAGTAAACTGAGGCAAACAGCAACTTGCCCAGGGTCACATAGCTAGTAAGTGTCTGACAACAGATTTGAACTCCAGAAAGTGAGTCTTCCTGATTTATGACCCAGAATTTTAACCACTTCACCACCTAACTGCCCCGACCCTCTTGAGGGTTGAGACTGTTCAGTTTTTGGCTTTGTATCCCCAATGCCTAGCACAATACTTGTCACATGGTAGGCAGTTAATCAAAAAGCATATATTAAGCATCTACTAATAAGAAAGCAGAGGAAGACAGGAATTAGTTACTTGAAAATTCTTCCCTTCCCCCTCTCACAAACTCTTTGTATTTCCCAACACACACACACACACACACACACACACACACTCACATATACACTCACACTTACTCTCTCAATGACCCTCAAACTGTACATTGCAGTTTTGTTTTGAAAAAGTTTTATTGGTGCCTTTTGTTTTATATCTTTCCAATTAATGTTTTAATAAAGGCAAACTGTAAAGTAAAACCACATAATCCTTGCTTCTGACAGGGAAATGGGAAACCCATAGTCTCCCAATTCTTCCAGGAAAGTAGGAATACAGCATGTACTATTGTGACATTTCCTTTCCTTCTTTTTCCTCCTCAAGCCAATTTTGGATCATTTAAACCAGACTTAATATGAATAAAGATATCAAGAGAGAGAATAAAAGGGGGTCTCACATCCTCAGGATGGTCTTGCTTGAACTCTTTTTTTCTTTCAAATGACTTGAAACAGATTATGCCCTTCTCCAAATTTCTCACTTGTATCATTAATTTCATCTCTGTTTATTAAAAAGGAAAAGGGGCAGGTGACAGAGTGGATAGAGTACTGGCTCTAGAGTCAGGAGGACTGGAGTGCAAATCTGGCCTCAGACACTTGACACTACTAGCTGTATGACCCTGGGCAAGTCACTTAATGGTGATTGCCTCAAACATCCAAGGCCATCTCTAGTCATCCTGATGTATATCTTGCCACTGGACCCAGAGGAGAGATTTGAGGCTAGTGATTTTGCACAGCCCTGCCTCACTTAAATCCAATTTACTGCAAGTCATGACCTCACCTTCCGATATCATGGTCCTCGTCAAGAACAAAGGACAAACAACAACATTCAACAAGGATAATTTATATGTCCAGATTATCTTGATGAATACATATTTGTATTCAGAAAAGATGTAGGAAGTGGTTCCTGACCTGCATTTTAAAGGAAACTAAGAATTCTAAGAGGGGATGAGAGGATTGTACATGTTCCAGTTGTGAAAGTTAAGGCATGGAGTCAGCAGATAGAGAATTTTTGATGAATTAGCAAGGTCAGTTTGTCTAGACTGAAGAGTACACAATGGAGAGCAATGTATAATTAGGTTGGAAAGCCAGTTTGGAGCCGAATTGTAAAGGACTATAAATGCCTGAACATAGACATTTATATTTGATTCTAAAGGCAATAGGCAGTCACTGCAGTTACTGAGAAGGGAAGTGACACTGTCATAACTATGCTTTGGGAGTAGCACTTTGGCAGTTGTGTGAAGGATGGATTGGAGAACAGGAGGAAACACAAAGTGTAGCAAACAATTAGGAGGCAACTACTTTTGTCTATGAGGATACCATATAACAATCTATGAAAACTCAGTTCCATTTCTAAAAACATGTTTCTCATAAAATTCTGCAAACATATTCTTCAGTAAGTCTAGCCCTGAAATTGAGAAAAACAATTTCAATCTTGAGATTATTAAATTTCACTCCCAACTCCCAAATTACTTTCTATTTACTTATCTGAATATATGCTATTTCAATCCAGGAGAATTCCTTGACTACTCCTTGAGGGCAGGAACCATATTTATTTTGTATGCTCTAGTGTCTAGCACACATTAGGCACTTAAGAAATGATTGTCAAATCGATTAAAATTCAGTAAACCACAAGATTTTTCAAGGACCTTTGAGGAATCTGGCTAGAAAATACATATAAGCGAGTGAGATGAGCAGAAACAGAAGAACATTGTACACAGTATCATCAACATTATGAGTTGATGGACTGTGATAGACTAGATTCTTCTCACCAATACAACAGTATAAGAAAGTTCCAAAGGACTCATGATGGAAAAGGCGCTCCAAATCTAGAAAAAAAAAGAACCATGGAATATGGATGCTGATTGAACCATACTACTTCTTTTGTTTTTGATGCTGTTGTTTTTCTTTTTTGAGGTTTTTCCTTTTTGTTCGGATTCTTCTCTTATAACATGACTAATGCAGAAATATGTTATAAACAAACCTATATTAGATTACCTGCTGTCTAGGGGAGGGGGCAAGGAGGGAGAAAAATTTGAAATTGGAAATCTTACAAAAACAAATGTTGAAAACTATCTCTACATGAAACTGGAAAATAATAAAATACTTTTTTTAAAAAAGAAAATACATACAACCCATTCAATGATACTCACTTATTGTTGACATAACAATTTTGGCCTGAAATAATTTCTTGTCAAATTCAAAAACCTCCTCCTTCTCCCTTCCCCAACACATGCATATGCTTACTCTCTCCACAACTTTATTTCTCTCTCTTCATTGTTCAGAAAGCTGTAGGTTTTCTCTGCTCTTGGAAAGCACAAGGATACCTATTCCAGAATCCCAGAAGGAATTTAGGTTTGATATGCCCTGAAGAGGTATATTCATCCTAAACCTGGAGACTTTAATACACTTTGCTTCCAAAGCACTAGGGTGACAAAAAAAAATGTACAAGACAGAACACAGTCTTTGTATAAAGAGTTGACAATCTAAGTAAGACAAATACCAGCTGAGACCATGGCTGAACACATGTACTGTGAGTCTTATTAATAGCACCTCCTCCATTCAGTCCTCCCTAGTTCCAGTCTTTGAAACACTCAAGTAAGAATTAAGAGCCTTCAAAAAAAAAATAAATGTGTTTTCATGAAGGATCTGAAAGAGCAGTAGTTGTTGAAGGCAAGATTCAATGAATGGAACAATTCAACAATGCACAGAGACCAGAGTAGGCAGAAAGGGAGGGAGCTGGATTTGGAAGAAAAATGAAAAAGAGAATGAATGCAGAATAACTGGGGGGTGGGGGGGGAGACAAGCCAAGAATAGTAGGGACAGTGAAAAAAAGAAATGTTTCATTATTGACTCATTTTCAAAATCCCATGTGTCTGATATTAATTCTGAATACAGCCTACTTGTCAGTTTTCTTCAGGTAGCAATTCTATTAGCTAATGACGTCAACAAGGAAATGTCTAGAGGCAGGCCACCCAGAAAAGAGTCTAAGGCTAAAGTGAGCGTTTCACACTCCCCCTCAATTTAAAGGGTTGTGGTTCATGATTCTATCATAAATGACTCATTGGTATAAAAGTGTTAGGAAGTTAAAAATATACCTGGGCTCAAATTTAGAGTAAGGTAGCACAACGAACTAATTTATTACAGCAAAACAGTGATGCTGGTGACATCTTTGCATTTAGACGTGGGCAGTCCTCCAAAGAGAATTATGGGGATAGAAGAGGAGCTGAGACATTAGTTAGTCTGTCCTTTAGCTTATAGCCAGGACTGCATTAAAAAGTCCCAGAGGAATGGGTTTAGGAGAATTAGAACTTTGTTTTCCCTAAGGAGTCATCTTAATGTGAAGTAACTCTCCCTTTCAGTAAGTTTTTCCTTATATTTGTCTTACATCCAACATTCATTCCAAAAAAAATTTTGTGTGAATTTGTTTTGCTAGATTATGTGTGTTTGTGCAACGGGTTTGTTTTCCTTTTAAATTGGGGTTATGTGGGGGAGAGAAAATAAATGCTTTTAAATGAAATAAAAAGTAAAATGGGGGGGGGGGATACTTACTGTGAACTGAGCACTAGGGGAGATGGAAAGTTGAAATAATACCTGTACCTGACTTCATGAAGCTAAAAGGGGACGAGTCATGGAGATTATTGCTCTCCGAGTTCCAAGGGGGAAGGTGATCAACACATTTCCTCTTGTTCCTTCTCTGAAGCATGGACAATAACTGTCTCTCTTCATAGACCTGAGGACCATGAATCAATCTACCCACAGCTTTCCCTCCTTCATTTTCAGTGATTTCAGTTCTTTTAATTTCTCTGTATAAGGCCACATAAAGTGTTCTTTCCCCAACCTTCTAATTATTTTTAAATCCACAAATATTACATGTCTTTATAGACCCTGCAAGACAGGGAGGCCATGGCTGATTTCCAACACAGTTGTCAGTTTGGGGAAGACCTGGTATCAAGATATTATCCCTGAAAAATAGCCCTGACATTCAAGAGAGCTGATGATCTCTGAGCACCACTGAAACACCTTGCCCTTAGTCTCTCATGTATAATGATCAGCACCCCATTTTCCCCATCGCTTTTCATAGAAGGCTAAAAATTACACTTTTACTATTGTACATGTTTCTTCTCCTCTGTGAAGCCTTATCAAACTAATAAGAGAACACTTAAGAATCCCCCCTTCAAAATCACTCCCTTAAATTTAGTGCAGTTAAATGCAATTCAATTTAATGAGCAAATGACTGAACACCTATGAGCAAGATATTGTTTTAGGTGATGGAGATTCAGAGACAAAAAGGAAATAGTTCGTGCTCTCTAGGAAGGCATGGATGGAGTGAGAAAGTAACAAGGACACAGATACAACATAAGAAAAATTGGAGAGGGAGAGGGAGAGAGCAACAATCAGGGAAGGCATCTCAGAGAAGGTGATGTCTAAATTGGGCCTTGAAGGAAGATGAGGATTCTAAGAAGTGGATATAAAGAAAGAGCGCATCCCAGACATGGACAGCTTATAAAGGAGATGGAATTTCAGGATACAGGGGGTCTCACTATAGTCATAGGAGTAGGAGTGAGAGTGATGAGGAGCTAATTTTATGCTTCCCTTATGGTTACTTCCCATATGTTACTTAAATATAGTATCTATTCTCTCCTAATTGTAAGCAGTGTAAAGGGCTCCTGAGGACTAAGACCAGTGATTTCTCTTGAATTATGCTATTGATGTAGGGGAGGAGAAAGGATATGTTTCAATCTCTGCATAGTGCATTAAAGCAAGTTTGTAAACTTTTAGTAAGTTAAAAAAACATACAACATTAAGGAGGACTTTTAATGAGAATGAGAGAAATGCATAAAAAAGTATATGGTAGGGGAAAATCAGTTTGTTATATAAATTGTTCATGATGTAAAGGTCAAAGAACAAGACTTTTCAGGGTTAGGGGTATAAAGCATATCTTAGGAATATTTAAACATAGTTTTAGCAGATAATATCTCCCTTTTTATCTGTTAACTCCTAGAAGGCAGGACTATATTCTGTTAACCTGTTTTGTATAATGCCTAACATAGCATTATTATTAGATAAGCACTTAAGAAACTATAGTAGAGGAAAATGAGAATTTGGCTGCAAAAATCTTGCCAATATGTCCACATCTTTCAAGTATGGAGCCCCAAATTTAACACAATATATTAAGGAAGGGGTTTATCCAGTACTGGTGTTATAAGTAATATATTACTTTTTTTAATCTAGGATGTATAATGAGCATCTCAAATTCAACATCCCAAAAACAGAATTCATCCTTCCCTCAAATCTATCTTTCTTCCAAATTTCCCTGTTTTGGTTGAGGGTACCACCCAGTTTCTCAACTTTGGCATTATTCTTGATTCCTCATGCTCCCTTTATCCTGCACATACAGTATCTCTCTCCCAAACATAGCTTGTACCTGTTCCCCTTTTTTCTACTCATAAGGACCCAAGCTTTTATAATAGCCTCCAACAAGGCTGTTCCCACTTTAATCCATTTTATACAAACTGCCAAGGTAATCTTCCTAAAGTGTTGATCTGACCACATCAGTCCCCTACTCAATAAACGCCAATGGCTCCCTGTTGCTTTTAGAACATATAAACTCTTCAGTTTTACTTTTCAAGTCCTTCACAACCTAGACCCAACCTCCCTTTCCAATCCTATTATATATTACTCCCATTACTGCACTCTAGAGTCTAGCCAGATAACTTCTTGCTATTCCTCATATACACACTTCATCTTCCAACATCATGCTTCCTTCCCTGCATCTACTTCTTAGAGTGCAGTTTGCTTTAAAACTCAGCTCAAGAGCCAACTATTATATGAGGCCTTTCTTGATTCTTCACTTTGCTCTAGATTCTAGTGCCTCCAGTCCAAAAATTATATTGTTTTCATTTTGTATATATCTTATTTATGCTTAATTATGTATTTTTCTCCCTTGAATGAATGTAAGCTTCTTAAAAGCAGGAAATGTTTTGTTATTTTTCTTTGTATCTTTGGCAACTAGTGTGTACCTGATAATAGGAGGTGCTTAATCATGCTTTTTAATTGACTGTCTGACTTTACACAATAAACTACAAATGCAGCAATTTTCTCTTTTTACAAATGGGAGAAGTGACTTGAGTGATGTACCAAAAATAACTCTGGTATCCAGAGTTGGAGTTGAGATGATATTTATTTATTTGAATCTAATTAAAGTATAGTTTTCTAGATTAGATACCAAGAAAGACTCTAGCAAAAGGTCATTATGCATTGCCAGTAGTATTGATTGTGGATTTCCTAGAATGCATACATTGCTGGAATTATGTGTCACTCTTACAAATGCAGTATCAAAGTTGCCAAAATCTAAGTATTTCTTCCAAAGGGCAAACTTTTGGGCAACTATTTGAGGATCAAGAGTTTCAAGATATCTTCTGAAGGAGATGCAAATAAAAAGAAACCATCATAGCCGACCAAGATAGAACTCATAGAACAGTACTGGAAACTGCTGGAGTAACCCACAAAGCCTTTTAAAATATATGCACCTACAGAACATTATCAAACACTTAATTCATCACCAGCATCACTTATTATAGGGATCATTAAAAATATCTTATTGTTATTAATTAAGCAATGTTTCCAGGAGAAAATATAGTACAAGTAATATTTATTAACAGCAATAGTTTCCCCCAACTTCCCTTTCCCCCTCTTTGTCTCCATTCCACTGCCTCTCCTTGGTTATAGTTTTCTCATGTCATTTCTACAATTAACTACACTGAACCTGAGAGGTACCTCAAATCCCCACCCACATCTCTCAGAAATACATCTCTCCTACTAAAAGCTGTGCTCAAAAACACAGAGTGAAAAAAATACATGTGTGGTAGTGAGTAATATAATTTTCTAGGAGTTTGGGAGCTCAAGGACTCAATGTTATGAAAAACAAACAAACACTGTGTTTTTCGATGGATAATGCCTCCAAAAATGATCAATAACAGACTCTGGGGAGAATGGAAATGCCTGAAATAAACCTTCCTAAAGAGAAAGTTTCTTATACAAATAGGCTCACAGACACGGCAGCCCCCTCCAGCGTACAAAGCGCCTCTCAAATGCTATCCAGTTCTCACTTTGCTGAAGTCTGTTCTCAGATAGAACTCAAAGAGCAAACAAAGACTCATCAGCATTCTTTTAGAAAGGTACCTTTTTTCAATAATAGATCTTTAAACTGGGCATCCTTCAGTGCGGTGGTGTTAAGGTGATCACTGGACATAATCCTGTAGAGGGATCCCAACCTCGGCGCAGTCCCCAAGCTTAAAGCATCTCTCCTCAGCTTGAGCTTCTAGGCAGTGAGGCAATATCCTCTTCAAGCAGCTCAGAGTTGCACAATTATAGTCAGCTTGGGGGGGGGGGGGTGTATGTGTGTGTGAGTGTGTGAGTGTGTGAGTGTGTGTGTGTGTGTGTGTGTGTGTGTGTGTGTGAGAGAGAGAGAGAGAGAGAGAGAGAGAGAGAGAGAGAGAGAGAGAGAGAGAGAGAGAGAGAGAGACTGACTCTTACTCCCTCTTTTCTCCCTCTTTCTACTGTATCAGCAGGGCCCAACCCAGGTGCTAGACTCAAACGCTGTGGCTCAGACCGCAGACTGTGGCTACCAATTATCAACTGCCATCAACAGAAATCAGCAAGCAATGTGGCAGGAAACTGGTGGTGTCGTAGAAACAGATAACACATCCAGGGCCTCATATCTTCAGACTAGCTGAACGCACATTTTAGTTTGCAAAAATACTTATTTTGTATGCCATGCTTTTCAAATTACACTCTCTCTCTCTCTCTCTCTCTCTCTGTCTCTGTCTCTGTCTCCCCCCACACACACATACACAGGAAAGATTCTAGACAGTTTATCTTTTTCCAGTATGTTCATTTTACGACACTGGAATATCAAACCAGACAAGGCAGAGAGAAGGGAATCTGTAAATCCCAACGAAAATGTTCCTTCCCTTGATCTCTGTTGGAAGCTTTCAGATTTGAAAAAAAGAAAAAGAAAAAGATCTTACCAATGCAACAGACATAAACAGGCTTTGCTCTTGAAACCAAAACCAGGGGTCCTTAACCACTCATCCTTCTGTATTTCAGATCCAGTTTGGTGTGCATCATTCCAAGTTCAAAACACAGTCTCACTCACTTGAGTCAAATGTGTCTGATATTTCTGTTCTTTCTGTTTCTGCCTTTCCCAGAAGTCTAACTGATGGGAGTAGCTTACACATGCTCTTCTAACTAAGCCCTGCATTGGAGACTGTCGATGTCATAACCACAGGAGGAAACAATTTCACAGCTTCTCTCTCTCTCTCTCTCTCTCTCTCTCTCTCTCTCTCTCTCTCTCTCTCTCTCTCTCTCTCTCTCTCTCTCTCTCTCTCTCTCTCTCTCCTTCCTCTCTCTCTCTCTCTCTCTCTCCTTCCTCTCTCTCTCTCTCTCTCTCCTTCCTCTCTCTCTCTCTCCTTCCTCTCTCTCTCTCTCTCTCTCTCTCTCTCTCTCTCTCTCACACACACACACACACACACACACACACACACACACACACACACACGCCCTACCCTTTTCTTTTGTCCTCTCTTCCCTCAGACCCAAACCTACTGTATGTTCACCCAAACATCACAACTCAGGAAAATCCTCTAAGAATTCTCAAGCACTCTCCTTTGCTACAAGTAACCCTTTCCTCAGCTAAATGTACAAGGCTATTCAACTAAAATAAGAAGGCACAGAAATACAGCAGGCACCCACTGCAGAAGCTCCAAACAAAAAATAAACATGAGGACATTTCTAAGGAATAAGTTCTTATATTGATATTGATTTTGACTAAAGCACACACTTCCTCCCACTCCTCTGTCCCCCTGTCTACCTAGTTTGTTTCCTGTGTGTATATAGCTCTTCTCCTGAGCATTCTGACACCCCGAGGCTCTGTGAAAACACCTATAAAGCAAGCTGCCAGTCTGTCACAGCAGTTTGCAGAGAAAATAATGGGGGTGGCCACAGTGAAAAGGGCAGAGTATCATGGTAATTAAAAAAAACAAAACACCAAAACAACAACAAAATCCTGAAACATCAGTCATAATAGGAACTCTGTGCTTAAAGAGGGGTTTTGGTCCTTCAGTGCAGTTTTTGGTTTGGTTTTATTGCTACCACCAATAGCACCCCCCACCCCTCTACATCTAGGGCAAGGAGAAAAGGCATGTGACATGTAAGCCATTACAATAGTTTGGGCTATAGGAGTTGTCAAAGCAAAGTTAAGCTTTGTATATGTTACTGTCAGTGTCAGAAATGTAGCCAATTACGTCAGCAACCAGCCACTGCTGTCAGTGTCCCAAACACATCATCTGGGGAATGACAACAGTGTCTGGGCACTGATGTCACTGCTTGCATTTCAATTTGGCTAGAACATATATACTCCCTTGTGCTTGAAATTGTTTTTGGGCAGCGGCGGGCGGAGAAGCCTTTTCAAATTTGGACCAGCAAACTCAACTAAGATTTTTCTAAGGTGCCCTATTGGCATATAGGAAATGAGAGGGCCACAAATATTTCTGCTTCTATGCCAGTGAAGCCAGTGTCATCCACCCTTAAATAGTTTTCAAGTTAAAATGTCACTCTTGGGACAACTAGGTGGCACAGTGGATAAAGCACTGGCCCTGGATTTAGGAGGACCTGAGTTCAAATCCAAGCTCAGACACTTGATACTAGCTGTGTGACCCTGGGCAAGTCACTTAACTCTCATTGCCCCCCAAATAAATAATTAAATACACAAACAAACAAATACATAAATACATACATAAATAAATAAAATGTCACTCTTTTCTGCTTTGGTTTGTCTTTTTTAGTGGTTATTGTCCCAATTCTCTGCTCATACTAGTAGTTAAAATAGTCCATAAACATATTAGATTTTTGGGCAGCCATATTACATTAATATTGAATATGTAACCAAGTAAAAGCTTTATGGTTTTTTTAAAGAGGCAACATAGAATAGCAGAACGAATGCTAAACTTAAGAATCAGGTGATCTGAGCTCCACTCCCAGCTGTGACATATAGACTGTGTCAACTTGAACGAGTTACTTAACCTTTCTGTGCCTTAGTTTCCCCACCTGTATAACGGAAACTATGATATTCAACTTATATAGCGTGTAATTTAAAAATCTCAATGTGGGTTCTAATCTGTTCCCCCAGTTTGGGGGGAAACTGACTAAAATCACTGATAAAATGAGTTTAGACTTTTAAGGGTTTATTGAAATATAGAAAGAGAAAGATTGAGAACAGAATTCTTACAACCTCGCAATCCTATCTTTCCTCAGCTCCTCTCTGTCTTTTCCTGCCATCACCACCAAGTCAGGAACCAAAAAAAGACAGAGCTCCTCGCACAGGCTCCCCTTTCCTCCTTCCTGTCCCCTCCCAGAATGGGGAGGTTCTTCAAGCTGGTTGGTTGATAGGGCTGGAAGTTCAAAGTTTTTTTTTTTAGATTCTGAGAACCATGCTTTCTTAAGTACTCTCAAGTACCAGCCAGATGTGCTTAGAATCTAGTCAACTACTAATCCAGTCAAATCAGCCAGTAATCCACTCAGGTGGGCTCCTGAGTATCTGCCAAATCTCATCTATCACATTCCATTATCTTGACAATAGCTATTATGAAAAAAGAATTTTGTAAACCATAAATTTCTATACAAATAAGTTAATATCATTATTTTTCTTATGCTTTGTTATTAAGTCAGATTTCTCCTCACCTTATACTTATGCAGTTGATTTTTAACCAGTGTGTAGAGCTTTATAATAATCCCTATTAAATTTCATTCTTTTATCTTTTTATATCCTCATTGTGTCATCTAAAATACTAGTCATCCTTTCAGCTTTGTATGATCTAAAATTTTGTAAGCATATCATCAGACTCCACTGAGTTTATTGTCTCTCAGTTACAAAATAGCATTTGACTCGGAGAACAACAGGCAGCCTTCAAGGCTCCACTTCAACAATGTTAAGATCACAAAAAATTCCTAAATAAATGTAAGAACAAGGAGAATTTCATTCAATAATCCTCTGATTACCAATATCATGGGAGGCATAAACAAGGAGATACATGCTTTCTAAAGAGGTTAACCACTGTCATTGAGGATATCCTGTGCAGAGGGCAAATGGAGACAGTACACTTCCTATAAATGATGAGGTCTCCCAGATGCCATTGGTTATAGGTGACACTGAAATTTAAGACACACAAAGGCAAAACAGCCCTTGCCTTCATGGATCTTGTCTTCTAATGGGATATTTAACACATTTATCTATAATCTCTAGCTTTGTCAGCATATATAAAACACACATATAGAGGGACACACAGAACATATGCTTAAATATATAAATTAAAGCTACTCACTGTGGCCAACTGAAATGAAGGATCTCTCTGTGACTTTGAAGAATTTTAAAATAGCATTTAGGTAACCAGAACTCAATTAACCTGATATTAACAGCAACTAGGTGGTGCAATGGATAGAGTGCCAGGCCTGGAATTCAGGGAGACCTGAGTTTCAAATCTGGTCTCAGACACATAGTAGCTGTGTGACCCTGGGCAAGCACTGCACCCTGTTTGCCTCGGTTTCCTCATCTGTAAAATGAGCTGGAGAAGGGAATGGCAAGATACTCTAGTATCTTTGTCAAGAAAATCCCAAAAGTGGTCACAAAGAGTTAAACACGACTAAACAATAAACAAAATGATAACAGCAAACATTTGGCCATTTTGTCCATGAAGATATCATGAAAAACTGGCTAAATACCCCCATTGAAATCTCTTTATAATACCCCACTGATTTAGCTTTGCAGTACTTTATAGGTGTCTACCAGGTTTATTCAACTGATATAAATACTAAAACCAAGTGCTTTAAGATCCTGTATTCAAAGACTATATTTAACTTGTTTGAAAGCTAGTCTTAATTTAGTGTGTTGTATCTTTTGCCATAAAAAGCTAAAATTGCCTTTTAAACATACACGTGATAAATATTTGTATATCTATTAATACCTTGAGTGTATCCTCAAAAGTTCACTAAATTCAATGAACATGTATCAAGTGCCTACTATGCAAAGCACTGATACAAAAAGATTAAAGGAAAGCTTCAAATGCATTGATTGGATTCATTACAGATGACATATGGGAAAACATGGATAAAAATCACATGGGACCAGAAGACATGGAGAGTTATGATCTAGAATAGTGAAGGGAGTAGCCCATACTAATAAAAATAACAACTACTTTCTTATTAAATATTAATTCTTATTTTACTTATTAAAGCAAACACAAAAATTAATTTTAAATGGAATTTGTGCACAGCAAATACCAGAGGCCCTACTCCTGTAAAGAACTGGAGATCTGACCTTATAACCCTTGATAAATTTATTATATCACATTTCTGTAGCATTTTGAAGTTTTCACAGTGTATTCTCCTCTCCCTCCTATATGTCACTCCTGTGAGAGGCACTGTAAAGCAGTCAGTCAGATAGGAATATCAGAGCCTGCATCGAATCCTCTGACTCTGAGTGCATTGCCCTTCCCATTCTCCAAGAAAGCTTTTAGAGAGATACTCAAACTGACTCTATTAGCTTCGATAACAAAGGAGTTAAGGAGGTCTCCTCCCAACATTTCATGACAGGTGAATGTACAACTTTTTGCTGTTCAGTTGTTTTAGACATGTTCAGCTCTTTGTAAAAACCTCCCATTTGGGGTTTTCTTGGCAAAGAAATGGCTTGCCATTTCCTTCTCCAGGCCATGTTACAGATGAGGAAACTGAGGCAAACAGGGTCACATAACTAGTAAGTATCTGAAGCCAGACTGGAACTCAGGGAAATGAATCTTCCTGATTCCAAGCCCAGCATTCTTTCTATACTCCAACTAGTGATCCCAAAGTACAACCATGAAGAGCTAAAATCTATGTACATCATCATTCTGAGAGAGTATATTTGAGTCTTGCCAAGGCTAAATCACCAGATGTTTCTTTCCTTTTAGAGCATTCCAAAACACTCAGGTCAGGTTACAAAGGGATATAAGTCTAAAACAGTGCACACTCCTTCTTTTAATATGTATATCACTGGTTATTGTTAATTAACATTCATTTACATTTCTGTTAATTCCCAAGAAAGTAGCAGTAGAATATGGCCTTATCATTTAAATCAGGAGTTACAAGGAAGGAATAATTTATAGAATATAAATAGCTATGAATGCATGTGGAGAAAATATTTTATATTCAAGGGACTTTTTTTCCCTTTTTATTTATTTTAAATACTTCTTTTCTCTTGAAACCTATTCCAAAAGACCATGTCCCTTGGATAGACATATGGCTGGGAGGCCTTAAAAAATCTGGAATTTGGGTTACAAACTATTAAAAATATATTACAAATTCACCTCTTTCTGTGGTTCATTGTCCAAAACACTTTGAGAATATAAGGTTTGCTTGTAACGAAGGCTCATATAGATAGCTGCACTTAACAAATTATTTTTCACCAGGGTTTTATAAGTAAATAGTAAGCAACTGACATACCACTGACTTTGTCCTAGCTACAGTAACATTTCAAAGATTTCCTGCATAAGTCTTTAGTTCCTAAGGAGAAATATACTGTTGACTCTCTGTTACATGATTCACTACAGACAGTAGAAAGGTGAGTCGCTCCTAGACCCTATTTAAAAAGAGCTTATTTAACTTCAAGCTTCTGTTAAGGGCTAAAATTCTAGCTTGTCTGTCTAAAATATCTAATGAGTGGTCGCCAATAAATTATAAACTTTAGCAAGAGTTAGACTTTTAAGCATTTATTAAGGAGAATAAGAATTTGGTAAAGAGAGAGAAAAAGGCCTAGATTCCTATCTATTAAAGGGAGAGCACATTTCTAGCTCCGCTCTCCACCAGAGTCCAGAGGAAAGAGCGCGAGACTGAGCGCCAGTCTCTTCCTTCCTCCTCCCACTAGTCCGCGTCACTTCCTGACTCCTGAAGAAAAGACTCCTGGTCTTGCCCTCAAAGACCTTCCTTTCATGGGCAGAACTCTTCTACAGTAAGTATCCAGCAGGTGGCGTTATTCCAATCGTTACAGTCCCCCCTGTTGTTCCTCAAGAAACAAAATGTTTCCTTGACGGAACAGTAAAAACAATATAATAACTATTGCTAACTAATAATATGTGAACAACAATATAGAAAAGGAAGAGAGGAAAGTTTTGTTCAGAGGGGCGATTTTTTTTTTTTTGTCCTCATGAACCGACGCTTTGACATTAGTCTTGCAAAGGGAGAGCCTCTGCAGAGAATACATGTTACAGATGGTGTATATTATAACAGAAAGAGAAAAAAAAACAACAAAAACAACAAATCAAAACTGTTCATTTAAAGTCTCTGAAAGTCTTTTCTCAGATGTCCTCTAGGTGTAGTCGTGGAATGGAAGTCTTTTCAGGGGTTGATGTGTGGATGCTGGTAATCAGCCAGGAAAATTTCCTACAAAATTGAGCTTAACACACCTTTAAAATAGCTTTGTCAATAATCAAATCAAACAATGAAAGTTCTCAAAAACATGTCTAAGGGAATTCAGAATCTTAGTTGTTACACATGAAACATATAATAAAACAAAAATTGAAACATTCTTTAAAATTATAATATTACTATAGTCCCCCCCTTATGGAAGGTAATTGAGAAGACAATTGCTGCAATATTAATTAATAAAAATAATTTTTATCTTTGTTTTATCACTTTTTGCATCATCTGCCTAATCATCCTCATGCCATTATGAGAAATTTTAAAAATCTAATATAATTGGTAACAGGTGTCAAGGCCAAATTCAACACTGTATTTATCATGACACCTGAGATAATTATGGGGGTTACCATAAAAGAACAGAGAAATGATGGGATATGAGCATTCCCACACTTGAGCAATATGTACTGCCCATACAGTATGCCAGGCTTAAAATAGGTGGATGGAATATATGTCCATGCCACCGAACATATTGGAAGAAACTGAGTCAGACTTAATCAGATCCATGGGATTAAGATGTCCATGGCATCAGGCATATAGGAGGGAGCATAGAAGCCAGGTGTAGAAGTGAGATGGGTGGGATGAATACTTCCAGCCATCTGTACAATATTGTGGGGAAAAATAAAATAAAATATTAAACCAAGAGAATCCAACCTCAACATTTGTCAAAAGCCGTTCTCTCAGCCATACCTTGACTTCATGCATGTCTCCCCTCATGTGACAGTTCAGTGTCTGCTCTTGCATGTATTCCTCTTGTGATTGGATGGCACCTTGGCCAACTGGCATCTGATAACTCAGAATAAAGGCAATTAATGTCTTGAATGATAAGTTCCCATAATCCAAGTCTCATATGGATTTAAAATTGAGGATAATAAATGATTGCAAAAAATGTGAATACATCTTGACTCAAAATATAATATATAATTATGCAACAATTTCAAATAATACCCTTTTTTTTACTTAGTATACAATTACTTTTGTGAAAAATCTGAACATATTTAAATACAAGTTAAAGCACAACACAATCTCAAAGACAACTTTTACAAATGTTCCCCTCTTTTTTTTTTTTTTTTGGAATATGCTTATCAAAAATAATACTTCTAGAATCAATTTACACTTGCCATGGCAAACAATTTGCTAGGGAAATGCTTTAAAGAGTTTGATCAAATAATCAGTTGAGAAAAAATAACAAAAACAAACAACTCAGAATATGGGAGCACAATACTCCTAGAATTAACATTGTATTATGAAATCAAAACCATCTCTCAATTTTTTTTTAATTAGATAAATGAATAGAAGAAAATACACATGGAACAATAAAAAAACAGTGAAATTCAAACTAAGGAAATCTAAATGAGCATGAATTTAATATTAATAAGAGTATTATAAAATATAAACTTGATCACATGACTATAAAAAGCTTTTACAAATATTCTCCTTGTTTTAAAAACTAAGTATGACACAATCTCAAAGCATGAAAATCTCTATGAAAATAAACCCATACCATTAATTTCAAAATGTATATATAATAGCACAGAAATCCTATGTAACCTCTGAACTGATACTATTACTCTGAGTGAATTCAGAACACTTTTGATTCCGATATCTAAAATCCCCAATACTCATATCAATACCTTGCTGTTTACTTCTACATTTCTGTAAAATATATATACTTCCATGGCAAAAGAAGCGGAGTCTTGAACTATGGTGATGATTGTCATTCTCATTCAGCTTAAGGTTTTCTTCTTTAACCCCTCTATATTGTCTGTCAGTGTTTTCACCATACAAATGCTTTATAAGATTACTAATTAAAGACAAAAGCAGGTTAGCAAAATTATGAACAAAACAAGCATATCTGGAATTTAAAGGGCTTTCTAAGGTTGTCTCAGAAGCACAGCCAGGCTGGGAAAGGGCTGAGCCTGAAGCTGCAAATGTAGTTAGAGAAAGTTGAGCATGCGCATCAGTTCTCTGGACTTCCCAGGCAGGGGAAGCAATGGGCTTGGCCATGGGAGGAGTAGAGGGTGGGGTCTGGGGAGGAGGGGAGGGACCAGCACAATTTGAATCCGACTTGATTTTGAACTCAGGCCTGGATTCCTCTTCCCCCACTTTGCCTCCAGGTGCTAGGGGATTAAAAGCTTCTAGAGGGTGGGTCATTGCCTCCAGGCATGCAAAATTAAAGCAACAATTACTGTTAGAACTGGGAAAAGCTGCGGGAATCTCTTCAGGTTTCTCTGAAAAAGCATGGTTGGGAGAGGGAGAGATATTTCCTTGTGTGAGTAAGTTGCTGGCTCTTTTAACAAAAATAAAAAGAAAAATAGAAAATCCACAAAAACAAAGCATTAACATGATCTTATCTCCCATTTGTCTGGTTAAACAGACTAAAATCAAAAATAGGATAATTAGGGAGTTTAAAAGGTCCATTTGAAAAAATTTAAAGGAAAACACAGCCAGTACACCAGTACTTAGCAGTTAAAGGGAGAGGGAGGGGAAATTTCTTACCCAACCAGAAGATCAGAAGAAGACTAAGGGTTAGCTTTCCTCTTCGTGGTCAGCCATCTGTTAAGGGCTAAAATTCTAGCTTGTCTGTCTAAAATATCTAATGAGTGGTCGCCAATAAATTATAAACTTTAGCAAGAGTTAGACTTTTAAGCATTTATTAAGGAGAATAAGAATTTGGTAAAGAGAGAGAAAAAGGCCTAGATTCCTATCTATTAAAGGGAGAGCACATTTCTAGCTCCGCTCTCCACCAGAGTCCAGAGGAAAGAGCGCGAGACTGAGCGCCAGTCTCTTCCTTCCTCCTCCCACTAGTCCGCGTCACTTCCTGACTCCTGAAGAAAAGACTCCTGGTCTTGCCCTCAAAGACCTTCCTTTCATGGGCAGAACTCTTCTACAGTAAGTATCCAGCAGGTGGCGTTATTCCAATCGTTACACTTCTTATAAGACAGCAGTGTGATGTGGCAGGACCCCAAAGCTAACTTAATCTTAATTCAATTTCATCATTAAAATCAGTATCCAGGAAAAGGGAAATAACAATCCTTAACATTACTGTGTGTTCATTAGACCACATCTAAAGCACTAAGTTCGGTCCTGAGCACTGCATTTTAGAAAAGATATCTGCAAGCTGGAGAAGAAATTCAAAACCATGTCTTACAAGGATTATTTGAAAGAACAACAGATGTTTAACTTGGATAAGAGAAATTTTAGGATGAACCATGAAGGCTGTTTTCAATATTCGAAGGGCCATCATCAGGAAAAGGCCCTTATTTTATATAGGTACAGGGAAAACAAGTACCAGGGGGTGGAAATTGTGCTTGCCAGTCCTTACTAGTTTTTTAATTTTTAGCAAGAATTTACCTAAGTAATAAATATTTGTTGACTTGATTTGAAATGTAAGCAGTAGAGTGGGGGAGCAGGCATCATAGGTTGGCTATTCAGGATTTATGAGGTCTAAGCAGAGGCAGCCTGTTGTATAAATCAATCAATAAACCACTGATTACGTATGTGTCAGGCCCTGTGCTAAGGGTTAGGGATACAAAGACAAACAATGAAATTGTTTCTGCCTTCAAAGAACTTCTATCCAAATGGGGGAAACACGTGTATATCTATATTTAGGTATATACAAGACATATACAAATCACCTAGCTGGATAGCTATGTAGCACAGTGGATACAATACTCGTCCTGGAGTCAGGAAGATTCATCTTCCCAAGTTCAAATCTGACTTTATATACTAGTTGTGTGATCCTGGGCAAATCACTTAACCCTTTCTGTCTAAGTTCCTTCATCTGCAAAATGAGTGAGAGAAGGAAATGGCAAATCACTCTAGGATCTTTGTCAAGAAAACACCAAATGGAACGACAAAGAGTTAGACGTGACTGAACAATAACAACAAATACAAATCAAACGTACGGTTGTCTTCAAGAGGAAGAGAGGATGCTGGACTTGAGTCAGAAAGACTTGGGCTTTTTAATATTTGCTATATGATGCTGGGCAAATAAATAAATAAATCACTTAAATTTTAGCTACCTCTGCCAATTCTCTAGGACTTGCTGTGGTAAAGAGCCAAGGCTCAAATTCTTATTTTGCTGTTTACTACTCAGGTGGCCTCAGGTAAGTTTTAGGACCAATGGAATGGTCCAGTAGGGTATGCTTCCTCATGTTTAGAAACTTAATCTGACAAAATATTCCTGAGCATGCAAAATTCACAGTAACCATGACCAGCTATGCCAATTCTAATTGTCACTCTGGACTCCCTCCTCAAGTCACCCATCCTAACAACACTCCTTTTACTCTACCTAATAGTATACAGATGTATTTTCTCAGGAAACTCAGTTATGCAGCAAACATAAATTCCAATGAAACATAACCAAAAGATATTAGAGGGAAGAAGCAGATTTTTATTAAATCTACTCAGAATGCTTGCTGGATTTCTTTTACACATGTGGAGATCAGCTAACTGGCATGGCTTCATTAGAGATTATAAATTTCCAAACATCTCCTAGGAGGCTCTAGGGGTCATTTTATGTGTCTCATATGCCTATTAATGCAACTATTGTCAAGAATCAATGAATGGCCACATCAATTATAAGTTCCTATTCTTTGAGGTTTATGACTACACTGTAAAAACTTGCTCTAGGAAGAAGTTTTCCACATAAAAATTAAACTCTGGCATTCGGCTTAAAAAAAATAAAGAAAACAAAAAGTGCTTTTAAAATAAGTTTTGTATTTTTTCTCAAATGAAAAAAAATTTAAGACTGGAAAACTGTACTCCTACAGATTTAAAAAATAGCTATGATTTGTGTCATGTTTATGGGAAATTATTCTGTAGCAGGGAACAACTACTTCTGAGTCCTTGTTATTGGGAGAAAAAAATCACAGAAATATTTCTTTAGAAATCTGAATGAGCCACATAAACTATTAAACTTTAAAATCTAGCATCTGGCTCAAATTTTAGCAAGAATAAACATATGTCCATTTGGAGCCAGCATGCTGACATAGGAAAATGCTGAAATTATTAAATATATTGTTGTTGTTTAGTCATTTTTGATGATTTGTGACCCTATTTGAGGTTTTCTTGGCAAAGATACTGGAGTAGTTGGCCATTTACTTCTCCAATAGCAAACAGAGGTTAAGTGACTTGCCCAAGGTAACACAGCTAGTAAGTTTCTGAAGCTGGATTTGAACTCAGGTCTTCCTGACTCAAAACCTGGTGCTCTATCTACTTCAACACTTATTCATAATCCATGTAGGAGCAGATAGTTTTAAAGCAAGAACTGCTATTGGCTCCTTGACCTCCTGACCTATTTAGGATAAAGTAATTTTAATTATTCATAAGAAGTGTATTCATTCATTGTGTGGCTAGGTCTTTTTGTTGTCACAAAGCTTTATATAGATACTGTTCCTTCATTATTCTGTAGCTTTGTAGTCCACTGCTAATACGAAGATTACCACCCCTTCTCCTCTTCTCTCTCCACATTTGAATAAAAAATAATGATAGACAAAATGCACTAAAATGCTATTTAGATTGTTCAAAGTGTTAGTGTCAAAGATATTATTTTTAGAACTATTTGCTATCTTCCAGATGAAATGAATCAATAGAACATTCGTTCACCATCCTAGGTTTAGAAATTGGCCATTTAAGCCTTGTACCTCTGGTTGCCTCTAAGAGTTAGTGAAATTTCCAATAGTACCAAGATGTTTACATACTGAACAACATACTGAACAATATTTGTTTACATACTGAACAATATGATCATCAACAACAACTAGAGGGAAAATTGCTTTTGAGTCATTAAACCTAAGTATCTCCTTCTAGACCTAGAAGTGTGGTGAGAAGACAAAGACAGAAGGACAGACATCACACAACTTGCAATTCAACCAAACAGGACAGGCAATAATCCTCAAGAAGCTAGGCCCCTGTTGCTGGAGTGGGGGAGGGGGAGGAAAAAGAAAAAAGAAAAAAAAGAAAGAAAAAAGTTAGCCTACTTCTGAGACTGTCCTAATGTAGGACAGGGCAGCAGCAGAAAAAGAGAACCAAAGAATCTAAGAAAATGAGTTCTTATAAAAGAAGAGTGGCCCCAGTCTCCTTCTGAACTTAATCCAGTTGGATTATATGCTTGGGGTCCAAAGAGGATGATTTACTTATAGAAAAGGAATGGACAGTTGGTTCCTTAATGTGAATTTAGCATTATTATCTAAATGGAATAGATGAAGGGACTCATGTTCAGACAAGTTAAATAAGTTGTTCATTGCCACAAAAATAGTAAGTGGCCATTAGAACCTGAATCCAAAATTTCCAATTCCATGTCTGGTTTTCCTTCTACAATGCCAAGCTGTAGCTTCATTTGCTACAACTAGCTTAACACATGGAGCCCCCAAAAACAAAAATTAACTATTCTGTATGTTTATCTCTCCTTCAAGATTTCTGACAAATATACAATTTCTTACAACCCTGGGATGTTGGTACTATTATAATCCCCATTTTACAGATGAGGAAACTGAGGCAAACAGGTTAAGTGACTTGCCCAGGGTCACACAGCTAGTAAGTTTGTGTTAGAGGCCAGATTTGAATTCAGGTCTTCTGGAGTCCAGGTCTAGCATTCTTTCCACTGTGCTACCTGGCTGGGCAACATATATGGATACTTATATATGTGTGTGTATACACACACACACACACACACACACACACACACACACCTGTCTCCCCCATTAGAATATAAGCTCCTAGTAAGGATTCTTGCATACTTTGGTGCTTGAATTCCCCAGCACCTGACATATAGTACAGGAACTTAATATAAATGCTTGCTTTTTGACTGATTGATTTATATACGTTTTGAATGGGGAGGCTGGTTAATGAGTCTAGTCCTTGTGAACATGTGCAATGTTTTCGCAGCAGGGAATCTGTCCCTAGACTTCTAGTAGTGCCCTCTCCTGACCATTTGAAGCTCATAGTATTCTCTTAAAAGGTCATAGTAAAGTAAGGTCTCTTAAAAACAGGAAGGAATAGATACAATAGCAGTAAAATCATGTAAGCTTTCAGTATGCCAGAGCATCACTTATTATAGGCTGTATGGGACTAAAAGTGACCACAATTTAAACAAATCATTGATAACTAATTCAAGGGTTAAACTCTTATATTTTTCTTCCTTTGATGAGTTTCTGCTGTGATATTGTAGACAATACGCTTTCAAGGGATGTTCTGATCTACATACTATATTGAAGTCCCCAAAACATACATTTCCCCCAGGATTCCTGGATAATAGCTTATACACCAAAAGAAATGTGGGGTGGGAAGTACCTGGCTATTCTATCATGAGAGTTCTGAGTGTCTCTGACATGATACTTACACACAAAAATATAGGCAAGGGGGGCAGCTAGGTGGTGCAGTAGATAAAGCACTGGCCCTGGAGTCAGGAGGACCTGAGTTCAAATCCGGCCTTAGACACTTGACACTTACTAGCTGTGTGACCCTGGGCTAGTCACTTAACCCTCATTGCTCAACCCCCCCCCCAATACTAAAGGGTAGGATTGTGGGAACGTATGAGCCATATCACTTAACAAAACAGCAAAGACCGGTAGATGGGAAAATGAGCCTGCCAAACATATAAGCAAAAGTTACAAATAAATAACTAAAAGAAGGATCCATATATCAACCAATAAATGTAGGGTATGAATCCCATCCAGAAAAATGGAACGTACACTTTTTCAAGCTTCTGACCTTATATACTGAGTGTCTTCACCCATTCTTCCTTTCAATTTCTTTGCTGATTCAAAATCTACTCTGTATTCTTGATGGTTTGGATGCATTCACAACATGTTCAAAATTGAAAACAAGTGTGTCATTAAGTTCAAGAGGTTACTCATCCAAGAGAATACTGAAACCAATAGATTATTTAGACCCACTTGTACATCTGTAAGATTTAAAGTATGTAAATCAGGCTTTAAAAATACAATTTCCTTTCTACAAAAGCCAGGACATCACCATACGTAAGTATGAATGGTGTGACTGCCTGGTAATTTAATATTAGACTGACAATCACTAGCCTTACTAAGCGTTAAAAAGAGCTCCTTATCTCTCTCCAGTAAGAAAGGGTCTATAGACAGGCATATTGAAACAGAAATTGTCAGTTTAGGATTTTGTTACTGATATAGATATACACAATACACATGTATAAACACACACAAATATAGCATATAAATGCTGATATGTATATGGTGTTTTTATAAATGTATAAATCATGTGTGTATTTTTGTGTGTATGTGTGTATTTGTATGTATGTATATATTTCACATACAGTAAAAGAAATACTGCAAATTTAGGCCTTTGCAGCTATTGTATATATACATGCTATATCTTTACATATGCTTGCAAGTGTATATATACATATACGCACACAGATTATATGTCCACCTATTAAAAAAGGAAATGGCAAACTACTCTAGTATCTTTGTCAAGAAAACCCCAAGGACAGTAGTGCTATGGTCCACAGGGTCATGGGGAGTTGAATATTACTAAATGACTAAACTATATCTATCTATCCATCCATCTATCTATCCATCCATCCATCCATTCATCCATCTATATAAATCAACATCAATAAAACCTTTCTTACTGATAAGAGATAAGGAGCTATTTTTATATATACTCATGTATACATGTATTAGTAGCAAAATCCCAAATTGGCTATATTTACATTATTTATATATCATATTATACATATTATATGTGTATAAATTATGTATACATTATGTTATATATATGTATGTATGTGGGTGTATATTTTTACAGTCGTTTCAGTTCTGTCTGACTCTTCGTGACTCCATTTGGGGTTTTCTTGGCAAAGATACTAGAGTAATTTGCCATTTCCTTCTACAGCTCATTTTACAGATAAGGAAACTGAGAAAGGGTTAAGTGACTTGCCCAGGGTCACACAGCTAGTAAGTATCTGAGACCAGATTTGAACTCAGGAAGATGAGTCTTCCTGACTCCAGGCCTGGTGCTCTAATCATTGTGCCACTTAGCTGCCCAGGAGTATACACACACACACACACACACACACACACACACACACACACACACACACACATGAGTATTAAGGCCAAATAGGTAGAGAACAATAGCCATGCCTCTTTCCCTTACTTTGACTCAAATTAATTGACATGCCAATCCAGAGAGAAGCTGGGGGGGTTTAAAAATCTAAATCAGTTATTGAGACAAAAGATTAAAATCTCAACTTCAAGCTAGGTGAACAAGAGCCTGGGGGAACCATGACTGGCTTTTGTTAGATGGGTGTGATCCAGATATAACTAAATAGCTAAAGAGTTGTAGGCCAGATCTTATCAAGGTGGGGATTACAGGAGCACAGTAGTCTCTGAACATTTTGACTCCATACTCATCGATAGAAAATATGTAAATTTACTTAGTTCTTAATAATATACACATACCAGTATACTTATAATTATGTATATTATAAAAATTAAAATATAAAATAAAAGGATGAAATTTAAAAATGAAATATTTGGGCCTTAGGTCAATGAAAAGGCAGCTAGGTGGCTCAATAGACAGAATACCAGGCAAAAAAAAAAAAAAAACAGGCAGAAAGCCCTGGGTTCATATTTGATCTCAGATGCTTACTAGCTTAACCCTGTTTGTCTCAGATCCTCTCCTGTAAAATAAGCTGGAGAAGGAAATGGTAATCTACTCCAGAATCTTTGCAAAGAAAACCCCCAAAAGGGTCAGGAAGAGTTGGACATGGCTGAAACAACTCAATAAGGAGCCACTGGAGTTTATTTAATAGATGAACAATGCAGTTGGACCCGTGCATGATGAAAATCATTTTGGCAACTTTGTTGAGGATGGATTGGAGAGGGAAGAAACTTGAGGAAGAGAGACAAATTAGATGGCTAGTCCAGAAGCAAGCTAATGAGGGGATGAACTACAGTGATTGCTGTGTGAGTAGAGAGAGGGGGACAAATGCAGAGACGTACTGGAGAGAGAAATGATATGATTTGTCAAGAGATTGGTCATAGGAGTTAAATGAGAATGAATAGCTCAGGATGACACTCAAGTTGTAAACTTGGGTGACTTGAGGAATTGTGGGGCCCTTGATAGTAACAGGAAAGTTCATGAAGTGGGTTTTGAAGGAAAGATACTCATACATTTCAGTTCTTCCCTTGCAATTCACTTTCCCACCCCAAAGGAAAAGTAGGGAGTTGACTCTCAACTCATTGGTCACTGCCATGGTGAGCCCCCCTCACTCCCAATGGATTTCTGCTATTGCCATGAAGTGATTTGGCAGGGAAGAAAGGGGTAGAATTTCCCTCGTGGCACTCACTTAGATACTGCTGTGGCTACCTGCTTAGCAGTTAAGTTATAAATAGCCTGAGAGGTAAACTCCTGGCTCAGAAGGGGGAGAAGTTGGAGCTTTCAAGCAAAGAGAAGTGGAGAGTTTTGGCAGACTGAGGTGGGAAAGGTGGGTGTGGTTGTAGTAGAGATAGGTAGGCTCCTGGATTAGCTTTCTCTGGGAGGGTCTGTGCAATTTACCTTCCCACACCTTCTCCCACCATCATTTCAGGATTATGTTATTCACTGCCCTCACAGACTGAAGATGACATGACTAGCAGTTCACCCTACAAAGGTGAAGCCCAGTACCTGGTAGCAAATGGCAGAAAGCAGAGAATATTGCCAAATAGAGCCCATCGAAGCAATGAAGGGAGTGATTATCAGAAAGCAGTGCCCAGCACCCAGCCAGAAGTGAGAGCAGAAAAAGCAGCACAGTGATATCAAAGGTATGAATTGCTTTTCCATGTGTATGTCCTGGTCACATATCTATGTGCTTCTTGTATGATCCCTGCACTTGCTCCATTCTTCCCACTGATGTATGTATTTGAAGCAAAAGGTGCCCCAGCATAGGAGGGGCTTACAATGCTAATTCTGTTGCTTTGAACTAATTGTGTCCTTTGGATGAATAAAAAAAAAAAAGTAAACACTTTGGTCCAAATCTTGAGGTATGGAACTGAGAATATATAGACCCACAGAATACTTTGAACCTAGATTATTCTAGGGGCGCCACATTTCAGAGGTGGTTACCCCAAATCCAAAATCAGACACCTAAAACAGACAAAGGAAGTTTGAATATTCTTTTTCCATACAAAGAACATTCATTATTTGAGCAAAAGTCCTCGAAATCAATTTGATTAAATTGGGTCAAAGTCCACCCTTGACTGAATAACAGTATGAAAACACTGCAGGGATGAGAACAAAACAACAACAACAAAAGTAGAATAAAATTGGCAGTCTGGGTATAGAATAATCACAGAGGCGGTCCTAATCTTAGCACTGACCATTAAACTGATAAATGCCCCCAAATAAAGAATTAAAATGTGAGTATACCCCCTCCCCATCAAGAGTTGCTATTTTTTAAAAATGTGGCTCCTTATAGGAAAATATCCCAAACGAGTTTATTAACAGCCATCTTCTTAGAACCCAAATCCTAGTCAAGTATGGCTGCAAGGTTACAATTCCGCCACAAATACATTTTATCTTCCTGATATCCAGCCCTGGGAAATAGTATGGACAACTAGTGAACTAGTATGGTGTATTCTCAGATACCAGCCACATGGCTTAGATGAGTTAACAGATTCCCTTTCTTGCATCACCTCAAGCATTTTTGCATTGATTGACTTCAGGAGTTAAGTACATAGCCAACATTACTGTGTACAAGGAAGAATAAAGCACAGAGGCTACTCTAAATTAGGATCCACCAGTTCAAGAAATGAAATTATGTTGTTGTCAAGAAAAGAGTACTGGCTGCTATGGTTGACTCTGCTACTAGATATATGAACTTCAGGAAGTTATTTTCCCTTTTGGAGCCTTAATTTCTTCATCTGAAAGTGAAGGGGTTGGATGAGATGACCTTTAAATTTTTTCCCAATCTAAAATTCATCAATGATTCCATGACTGTTTATTTTTGACATGAAATTGAATTCATTCACATTTGGAAAATAGCATTACGTATTTTCACAGTGACAACACACACATACATAAATACTTTAAAAATAAAATAATTTCATCTAAAAAAGGTTTATTTCCACAATATGATATACAGATATTTACCTGTGATCTTACTGAACCATCAGTCAATGAGACTAGTACAACAAGGACAGTATAAATTCATCATCATCTATGCAACAGTGGAATGTGTGCCTATCTCTGGGGAGAAGGGAAATAGAAGAAATTGCATGACAAGATTTCCCACTATTCCTTCCCATAGAATCATAGCCCCCAAAGCAACCCGAGGACACCTGATATAAAATTCATTTAGATTCACAGAAACATAAATTTCAAGCTAGACAGGATCTTCAAAGCCATCTAGTCTAACCCCCTAATTTTATAAATGAGAAAACTGAGGTTGAAAGAAGTTAAGTGATTTCCCCTACATCAGGCAGGTAACAAATGGAAGAACTACAACTTAAAATCAGGTCTTCTGACTCTAGCCCCCTTTCTACTCTGTCATATTGTCCCAATCCAACAAGAATTTATTAACTGTTTAGTGCTAACCATTTACCTAGCACTGAACTAAGAGTTGTGGGAGAGGGGCCAGCTAGGAGGCACAGTGGATAAAGCACTAGCCCTGGATTCAGGAGGACTTGAGGTCAAATCCAGTCTCAGAAACTTGACACTAGATGTGTGACCCCGGGCAAATTACTTAACCCTCTTTGCTCCACACACAAAAAAGAGAGAGAGTCGTGGGAGAGCAGAATGAATGAATGAATGAATTTTACACACACACACATACACACACACACACACACACACACACACACAAATGCACATCAACTTATTCTTTCCCTCAGGTACCTTCCACTCTTCGTAGGGAATAGGATGGGATACAGTCAAGGTTTAGCAAGAAGAAGCAATTAGATATTGTAAAAAAGGAATAAAACTAGAAACCAAAATGTATGGTATTGTACATGTAATGAGTTGGGCCAGCTATCATATTTCTATAGTTTTAGGTTCTTTTTGCTTGTCACCAGCTTGGAACCAGAAAATACCTAACAAGCTATTTATGACTGGTAAATTTCATTTATCTCCCAATATCATCTGCTACAATGATTTTTATAAAACTTTCCCCCTCTCTATATGCCATCAGTCACAACCACACCCCAACACTTGAAGCGGATGAACAAGCCTCCTACTTCACAGGAAGTGCTGAGTTCAAATCTAGCCTCTGACATTAGCTAAATTAACTTAGCTAAGTCACTTAACTTTTTTGCCTTAGTTTCCTCATCTGTAAGATAGGGATATAATAGCACCTATTTCCCAAGGTTTTGAGATAATAATTGTAAAGCACTTGGTACAGTGCCTAGCACATTGTAACTGCTACATAAATGTTAGCTATTATTGGTAGTAGTATTACATGATCATATACCTGGTACGGGGAGGGTGGTGGTGGTAAGCAAACTTAGAAATTAACTGAGCCCCAGAGAGAAGAAGTGATTTGCCTTCAGTCAGCTAGGACATAAATGGAAGTGTGGAAATTAGAATTCAGGTCCTTTAATTCTATTCTGGCCCTCCTTTCACAGTACTGTGCTTCTCTCAAAAGTCATCAATGCCCTTCCAATACCTCTATAAGAAGAGATGGAAGGAGGGGGCAGCTAGGTGGTACAGTGTATAAAGCATGGGCCCTGGATTCAGGAAGACCTGAGTTCAAATCCGGCCTCAGACACTTGACACTTACTAGCTGTGTGACCTTGGGCAAGTCACTTAATCCTCATTGCTCTGCAAAGAAAAAGAAAAGAAAAGAAGAGAAGAGAAAAGAAAAGAAGAGATGGAAGGAGAAGAGGCTTGGTAAATTTGTTGTGAGGATCAAATGCAACAATACATGCACTTTGTGAAACCTAAAGGGCAACAGACACAAGTTAATATTTCTCTCTCGGATTCGGCCTCTCCTTTTTAGTCCTGCTGCAGGTACCCTTTTATCTATTTCATTACTACCCACAGGGGTTATCTGGTGTTCCCGCTGCTGCTCTCCAACCCCTCCAACCTACCCTTCACACCACTGTCAGACCAGTTTTACTTACTCATAGCAAATCCAGTCCCTTTTCTCCTCAAAACTCTTCAGTTACAACCCGAGAAAAGTTCAATGCTATTATGTTCAGTCATTTTTCAGTTATGTCTTACACCTCATGACCACATTTAGGGTTTTCTTGGCAAAGATACTGAAGTGGTTTACCATTTCCTTCAATAGCTCATTTTACAGATGAGGGAACTGAATCAAATGGGGTTACGTGACTTGCCCAGGGTCACACAGCTAGTAAGTGCCTGAAGCCAGGGCTGAACTCAGGAAGATGAGTTTTCCTGACTCCAGGCATAGCACTCTATCCTCTGTGCCACCTACCTGCCCCCGAAAATGAAGGCCTCTACAACCTGGCACTACCCTACCATTCCACTATTTCAACTGCCTTGCCGTTGAAAACTTCCACATGTGTTATCTTCCCCATTAAAATATAAGCTCATTGAGAGCAGGGATTCTATTAGTTTTTTCTTTGTATCCATAGCACTTAGCACAGTGCTTTGCACATAGTAAGTACTTAATAAATGCCTTGTTCATTCATTCATTCAATATTTCATATTACCTCTTGTCATGTGTTCTGCAGGTTCAGTCAACATTTTCCTGCTCTGTGACTTTGCTCATGATACTTCCTGAGAATGTAATAACTGTTCTGTTCCTCACCACTGCTTGAATTCCCATTCACCCATTAAAGCCTAGCTCAAATACCATCTTTTATGGAAAGTCCACATTGGTTTTACCATTTGGTAATAGTCCCTTGCCCACCCCCCACCCCCCACCCCGACCCAACACACACACACACCTTTGACCTCACAGAAAACTTTTTTAAACTTTTTATTCTATTTTTATTTTGAACTTAGTATCATACAAAATGAGTATCTCCACAAATACTACAGATCAGAAGGAAAAGATTATATGTAAAACTGATCATTTCATTTATAGTTTTCTTTTTAAAATATGAGATAAAGTCAAAATGTAATATCCAAAGTTGTCTTGTTTGTGATTCCTTCTGGCCTTTCCTCCCCTACCTCCCTTCTCTCTCTCTCTCTCTCTCTCTCTCTCTCTCTCTCTCTCTCTCTCTCTCTCTCTCTCTCTCTCTTTCTCTCTCTCTGTGTGAGAGAGGAGGAGAACCCCATCCCTACCTTCTCCTCTACTTCTTATCACCTCCCCTATCAAATTGGGGGAATAAACCTCATGTAGCACTTTGATTACACCTCTCATGAATTTTTCTGGGATTTTTTACTATCTGTGCATGCTTCATCTCAATACCCCTACTAGACTAAAAGTTATACAATCTAAATTTTCTACTTTCCCTAGTATCTTGCACATATGAGATATTTACTTTGCATTTAATGTTTGTTGAATTGAGATGGTGTTGAATTGAACCCAGATAATCAAAAGAGCTTAATCCATCACTAAACCTAGAGAGTTTTTCCCCCTATCCTGCCATAAAAAAATTTACTTTTAAGAAATCTTTTATGATATAAGGGCTCTTCCAAACAGGGTTAGAGGCTTTTTTTTTTTGAGTATTTACAGTATGAATAGAAATTCTATTAAGGCCATTTGTTTTATACACGAAAAGGAATGCCAGATAGATTATTCACATCCCTAAGAAGAACACAATCTCTGTTTTCTGGTTCACAGAAAGAACAAAGGTAAGAAGCTGATTACAGAATGACAAACTATCCGAATCATAAATTCAGCCAGACATTTCTAGCCAAATGTAGGGAGTCACCATTTTCTACAAAGCTAGAAAAACAGATCATTTTCTTTGAAATCTTTGATCTTTGATACATATGATGCCAACATGCCAACTGAAGCTAAGAAATCAAGATTTAAAAACAACATATCTGTCTCCTGCAGGATCTTGTTCTCTCACTTAAACTCTCCCTCTCAACTGGTTGTTTCCCTTGCATATGCAAACATGATCCCCCAATCCTAAAAACAAGTCTTCTTTCTTAATCCTTCTATTTACTCAAGCACCCCATCTCTTTCCTTTCAGTGCCACACTTCAAAGAAAGAATAGTTTAAATTCACTTTATTCCCTTTACTATTTATTCATTTCTCAATCCCTTGCAATCAGGTTGTTTTTGCTACTCTATTCAAATGATTCTTTCCAAAACCCTAATGTCCACTTCCTCATCAAATCCAATGGTCTTTTTATTGTCCTTTTCCAACTTGACCTTCCTAAAGGATTAAACACTGTTAACCTATCTTTACCTTCTCAATACTCTTTTGTCCCTTGGAGGCTGTAGCATTTTATTCACCTGATATACAACCTTCATCCCCACTGGTTTCTCCTTTTTAATTTTTTTAATCAATTTTGCTTCTTTCCACAATCTAATTATCCAGTTTTCTTCTAAATTTAACACATCCCAAACTGAATTCATCATCTTCCCTTCAAACCTGTCCTTCCTCCCAACTTCCTTGTTTCTGTTCCAGTTACTAGGGCATGAAACCTTGAATCTTTTCTCCCCATCACAAGCCCTATACCCTCTCAATTACATCTCCAACAGAATATAAAGTCCTCCACTATTATTTATTGGTCTGTATCCTCAGCACCTAACACAGTCCTTTGCATACGGTAAATATTTAATGTTTGTTTAATTGAATTGAATGAAATTTGTCACCCTTCTACTCCTTCCTTCCTATTCCCACTGCTACCATAAATAGCGCAGGTCTTCATTACCTATGGTCCATATTATTTTTATAGCTTCTTTCCTTCCGGGACCCTGAGTAAACAACTTCCCAATACCCTAGGCAACCATCTAAAATGATATATAAGTAGCAGAGAAAATACTGACCTTCATTGGGAGAGAAAGTTTTTCTACTGAAAGTCCCTAATGTTCTTAATGACATCATAGATCTCATCTTTTTAAAAATAAATTTATTGCTATTTATTTTTACATTGTCTCGATTTCCCAACATATCCCTCCCCATTTCCTCCATCTCCTCCTCCAAGAGATGGATCCCTTATAATGAAGAAGGAAAAAAAAGTGAAGTAAAATAAACAAATATGTTGAAATGATGGCTTTTTAACTGGTCTACCTAGCTTCTCTCTCTCTCTCTCTCTCTCTCTCTCTCTCTCTCTCTCTCTCTCTCTCTCTCTTTCTCTCTCTCTCTCTCTCTCTCTCTCCTCTTTGCAATACAACCTCACATCACTGTTGAAGGAACCACTCTGTAGTGAATACTTTAGTCCCCTTGTCAAAAACCTTCTGAGGTTCCCATTGCTTACCAAATATATACCAACTCCTTACAGCTCAACACTCAAAGCCCTCTACTACCTAGCTCCAAATACAGTTTCAGCTCAATCACATATTAGTTCCTTTAACACACTATATTTTCCCAAGCTGGACTTACTAGCCATTCTGCAATATCATCCTGCCCTTTCTATCTCTGCCTTTGCAGACAGCACAATGTCCTTACCAGAATAGTCTTCTTCCACATTTGTGCCTGTGAAATAATTTCCTTTGTCCAGCTCAGGTGCCATTTCCTTTATCAAGTCTTTCCTTATCTCTCCCTTCTCAAATCTATATAGAGTTCTATGTATTTGTTATAAAAGAACATTATTGACATGCACATTTGTTTTATTATACACACCAGATTATAGGCTAAGACTGTACTTTGCCTCATCTTGATGATTAGGGAGAAAATACGGTTGAAAGGGCTTCATACTTAAGTGTGATTAGAAAGTGATCACACCAATGCATAACTGTGTTTTTCTTCCTGTTTCACCATAAAGCCAGAAAGGATACAAGGAAAATAAAGGAAGCACAGCAGGGGTTTTCTAGCTGACCAGGAATGCCAGGAAGGCCAACTAAGGTTGTCCTCATTAGCTCTACCAGTATAAGCAGAATGAATAGTCTGTCTGTGGGCATAATGAAGAGGGAATTCTAGAATCACACTCAGCAGGGGGAGATAGTCATGCTGAGAGGAAGGCACATGGGAACTGAGCTCCTATCCCTACTGCCAAGCACAATGTACTGCATGGTATTAACACTTAATAAATGTTTACTGAATTGAATTGAATATCTCTTTGGTCCCCCTTCCACTGATTTTATGACTAATTAATGTAGTAAATGCCAAAAATTCCAGAAAGGTAAGGATTTTCTCACTTTTCAACCTTCTTTAAAAAAAAAAACAACTAGAATAGGCTTAGAGTTTAATGATACTTATAGTTCTGGTCTGAACCTATTAAAAACACAAATAGTCACTCAGTGATACTCATTTATTTCTTCACCGCCATGCTTCCCTTACTCTATTAATTTTCCTCTACCTTCACCCCCCTCCCAAACTAATCTCCCTGTCTTTCGTTTCCAATATCCTTCACCTTTCTCCTGCCTTTTCTTTCTTCATCTTCCAGTCAAACTCTGCCCAATACATTGAAATCTAAGATCTGGTGACAGAATCAATGGCTATGGGGTTACAGAGATAATAGCAGTGGAAGAATCCTACCTTATAACAAGAATCGAGATGTATGTGAGCATAAATATTGCTATGGGCATAATGTAGAAAATATGTCTGTAACCCAAATTGATAATCCCCTTACAAATTCAAGCTACCACTCTTCTTTTGTTTTTGTCTTGACCACAGGGATATGAATGAGGGACTACATGACTATGGCAACATAATCCATCACCAAGAGAATCTAAGTCAAACCATGTTAGGCAGATACGGAAACCAACACTGCTGGTGGCAACATTTTTGATTGAGAAAAACAATGCATTTTTTGCAAACTCTAGATGTCTGATTCTACTGGTTGGGTTGTAAAGCAAACATTTTCAGATCCATTTTCTATAGGTGAATATTTCATGGAGGTCTGTCAGTGTTTATATTCATTCTGTCCTTTCTGTTTCATTACACATATATTCCCAAAGCACACATGCAGAGTAGAAAGGCTAGTAGTGGAATCACACCATTGTCTCACAGCTGCCTTTTCCTAACCCAGATTATTTTAAATAGATTAAAGGATCCTGGAGGCATGAACCGAACATTTAAATAAATAAAGACAGGGATGATTGATGATATAGGAGAGCCTTCTGAGTGAGCAGACTGCTGGAAGTGAGTACCATACAACATAAAATAAATTGGATTGTACTCTAGACAGTAGAGAATTAGGGGTGCCATTACTCTAAACTGGCTTACAAGATGACAGCACTGCAGTGAAAAGGACATTAGACTGAGTATGAGAAAATTGGGGACCAATCATATATTCTAAAAGTGTAGGAACCTCAAATGTCAACCAGTCTGAGCCATATCTAAAGCAGGAATATCCTGTAGCATCTTCAACACATTTTCATCCTCTTCGGCCAGTCTCTGCTTGAAGACCTCCAGTAACAGAGAACTCACTAGGATTTGGGTCATAAATACCACCAACTTGCCCTTCATTCAGTAATTTATCTCCTCTTGTCCTCTGTTGTCTTATCAACAAAAAGAAGGGATCATAGAATTTAGATCTAGAAGACATTTATAAGAACTAAACTCTCTTCTAGCTCTTAGATTCTGAGTCAATGATTCTTCTATACTGGTTGTGAATGAATGACTTGAGCTTGTAACATTGCAGCAAGAAAAGCTTAAGGAAACAAAAGTGGGATAGCTTTAAGATGTTTTCAAAAACAGAAGCTGCTCACTGCAAATACCAGGTGGGTCTGCTACAAGTAGAACAGTGGGTGCGAAAAGGTATTTTCAGATGGTTTTACTTGTTAAAAGAACAACTGGATGTGTTACACTATTCTGGAAAAAAAAATAAGGCAAGGAGGCAAAAAGTTATTCATGAAAGAGACAAATGCCAGCAGTAGTTTGAAGAGAACTTTAGTAAAAATAAATTTCTACTCCCAAATCCCCATAATAAAGCTATTTTAACATCTTCCTCATAAAAAGGGAAGAAAAAAGTCCAGATATATGCATACAAATGAAGGAACCTATGAATTGATGTTTTCCATCTTATAATATTAGTTTACCTATAAAGTACATAGATAGAAACATCCTGCTGTAACCAGTGTATTCTGAGCACAAAAGATCTAGACGAATTTATTTAGAATGGGTAAGAAAAGGAAGCACCTGCCACAGAATGAAAGAGAGAAACCATGTAGATCACTCACTTCCCACAGTCACATACCACTAGAGGTTTCAACTGTGAGCAAAAAAGAGAATCAGTCTCTTTCTAGTCATTTCCTATTACTTCTAAAAGTTTTAGTGGAAAGAGAAGACAAAAGACTGGAATGAATTTATCTAGATATAAGCAATATGGACATGTGATTTCTGCTTTGCCCCTAGATAATACTATAAACCCATGTAGAAGTGATTTTTTATTCCACAGGTGAGGTTCCCAGATGACTATTATTCTGGTACTTGAGTAGGAATGGGATCTCATCTTTCTACTTACACTCTTCAACTGCACTCTCTCCACACCTTTGAATCTTTTTTGCTCCAAGTCCTCTTGTAAATTCTCTACAAGGCTCTACTTGGCATGTTAGGAACTTTTCTCTTTATATCATTGATGAGGGAGCAAATTCTCTTTTTCTCATATCTATATTGCTGTTGTTTGGTCATTTTAGTAGCCTCTGACTTTTTGTGACCCCAACTGGGACATTCTTGGCAAAGATACTGGAGTGGTTTGCCATTTCCTTTTCCAACACACTTTACAAATGGATAAACTGAAGCAAACAGGGTTAAGTGACCTGTCCAGGGTTACATAGATAATAAGCATCTGGGGCCAGATTGAAACTCAGGAAGATGAGTCTTCTTGATTCTAGGACGGGTACTCTATCTATCAGACCACCTTAGCTACCCTTCTCCATCTGTCTCTGTCTCTGTCTCTGCCTCTCTCTCTGTCTCACACACACACATACACACATCTGGATCTAGGTCTAACTGGCCAATCTCCTTTTCCAGTAATATATTTCTCTAATATTTTTCATGGTACCGTTTTGGTAATTTGTTGCAGGCTCCTTGTGTTCACCATGTGTTCCTTCTCCCTAGCTCTTTGGGTGACTTTCAATTTTAATTTGTTAGTGGGTGTGGTATTCCATGGAATGACAACTATACAGAATCACTGAATAAAAACTGGTGCTCCAGGGAGAAGATTGGGAGAATTAAAATTAGTGCAAAATTTAACAAAGGCAGTTGTCTGCTTCCTGTGCAATTCTTGGCCCAGTTCTTTGTCTACCACGCGGTCAAAGATGTATGTATTGACAGACTAGATTTATAAGTTGTCCAATCAAATGCATATCATCATCTAGTCACAGGTACTTTTCCTCCATTTGACTTCTCTTTATTGGATAGTGAGGTCAAAATCCTTTAAAATATTGCATTTAAGAAGCTCTTAGGATCTCCAAATCCAAGGGGAAAAAAAAGAACTGTGGAGTATAGATGTTGAATGAACCATACTATTTCTCTTGTTTTTGGTGCTGTTGTTTTTTCTATTTTGAGGTTTTTCATCATTGCTCTGATTTTTCTCTTATAACATGACTAATGCAGAAATAGGATTAACGTTATTATGTGTGTGTGTGTATATATATAAAACCTATATCAGATTACCTGCTGTCTAGGGGAGGGGAGAGGGAGGGGAGGGAGAAAAATCTGAAATTGTAAAGTTTGTATAAACAAAAGTTGAGAACTATCTTTACATCTAACGGGAAAAAAATACTTTATTAATTTAAAAAAAAAGAAGCTCTTAAATTTTTCCAGGCCTCCAGAAACTATATCTCTAGTGCTTAAGCACAGTGCCTAGCAAATAATTGGCATCTAATAAATGTATTTAATAAAAGAATTAAAATGAAATCTCTGATAAGTGGTCATCCAGTTTCTCTCTGAAGACCTCTAGTCAAAAGGAATCCATTCCCTCTAATTATGAGGGCATTTTTTCTTATATCGATTGAAATCTGCCTCAGAATTGGAGAGGAAAGAAGAAAAATATAAGCTGTTATTAAATACTGAAACAATATTTTTAATGATCCTTAGAACATCACAAATACATCTCACACAAAGGTGAACCTGTAATCTCTTAGGTGGCAATCCAGTTCCATTCTATCTGCCTATATTCAAAGAAACCAATGCTCAGGGATTTTCTAAGAGAAAAATCCTATTAAAACACAAAATGTAAAGTTTTCATCATAAAAGACAAATTAATGCAGTTTACAGTATTTACATTGGAATAGAGAAAGCTTGTGAAAGATATTTTTTCCTGATGCATTAGAAATGAGCCTCAATGACAAACTCGCTGCTCTAGCAAAGCTGATGTATTGACTAGACAGGTAGATATTAGGTACTCTGGCTGTCTGGGTGCTATGGAAATCATGTTGTGTGCAATTGACCATCGGCAATGGGACAAGACAAGTACTAGGCTCATTCTTATTCCAGCCAGGAAAGAGGCCTCGTCTGCATTAGCCTTTTTCCTGAAAGGCTGCCATATTTGTCAGTTCGGCCGCATGTAAGATAAGCTCTTTCTCCGTTATCTAATATTTCACCAGGCAGTGGAACCAAAGGATAAGCAGAACCTAATAGCCTATGTGGGCAGGAAATTTTGAGTGCTGTCAAGCTCAGCATAAAGCTTGGATGCCTGAGACAAGAGGAAGTTTAGAGCAGAAGTTAATCACTTCATTTGGAAGAAAAATTCTGAGGGATCTGAACAAATAGTTATGACTTTTTCTGGTCCTACAATAAATCAAGAGAAAAATCAAAAGTAATTTCCAACCAGATTACACTCAACATCATCTTATGCTTTGCTGTATCCCTAGCTACTTGCACTAAAATTAAAGTTAAAATTAACTGCAATTAAGGAGGTATAAAGTATTTACCTATTTACTCCAGAATTATCAGAGATGAGATAAAATATATAAACAGAAAGATTTAAAGCTACATTCTCTGAGCTTGGCACTTTATGAAGGCTCATTAAACACTAGAATCATGCAGCTGAGAGATCTGGAAGCTACAAATACAAGGCTAATACTAACTCAGGGGCAGTTAGTGGCACAATGAATAGTGACCCTGGAGTCAGGAGGACCGGAGTTCAAATTCAGCTTCAGATACTTACTAGTTGTGTGATCATGGGCAAGTCACTTAACCCTGTTTGCTTCAGTTTCCTCATCTGTAAAATGAGCTGGAGAAGGGAATGGCAAACCATTCTAGTATCTTTGCCAAGAAAACCCCAAAAGGGGTCATAGAGAGTCAGACATAATTGAAATGGTTCAACAACAGTAATGCTAACCCCCAAAAAGTGTTGCATTAGTCATAACAGTGTCTTATCACTTCATCTTATACTGGAAGGTTGTATACTGAGTGTGAAGTTGAGAAAAACATGACATATTAAAGGTAAGAAGACCTAAGTTCTAGAACTGACTGTGCCACTGATTCACTATCTGATCTTGGCCAAGTCATTTACCTTTTCTGGGCTCCAATGTCTTTAATTAAAAAAGAAGTCTAGGGGCAGCTAGATGGCGCAGTGGATAGAGGACTGGCCCTAGATTCAGGAGGACCTGAGTTTAAATTCGGCCTCAGACACTTAACACTTACTAGCTGTGTGACCCTGGGCAAGTCACTTAACCCCAACTGCCTCACTTTAAAAAAAAAAAAAAAAAGAAGTCTAACAGCTACCTAACCAACCCATAGGGTTACTGTGAAAAGTCAGTCAATAAGCATTTGTTAAGCACCTACTATGAGCCAGGTATTGCACTAAATGCTGGTGATTCAAAAAGAGGCAAAAGACAGTCCTGTGTTCAAGGATCTCACAATCTAACAGAAGTGACAAGCAAACAGATATGTATAAATAAATAGGAAGTAATTTACAAAGTGAAGGCATTAAAATTAAGAGGGGTTGAGAAAAGCTTCCTATAGAAGGTGGGATTTTTAGCTGGGATTTGAAGTATATTTGAATCTGGAGATGACAGAGAACCACTGGAGTTAACTGAGAGGGGGTGGTGACAAATTCGTTAGGAGCATCACATTAGTAGCTGAATGGAAGATGGGACTAGAGTGGGAAAATACTTGAGGCAGACAGGTACACCAGCAGTCTTGCAATAATCAAGGACTGAGGTGATGAGGATCTGCACTAGAGTGGTAGCAGTGTCAGAGGAGACAAGGGGGTATATTCCTTTGGTGTTGCAAAGGTGAAATCAACAGGCTTTGACAACAAATTAGATATGAAGATGATAAGGAATAATTAGGAGTCATGAATGACACCCAGCTTGGGAGCAGCCAACATTCATATTTCCCTTTGAATTAAATTTAAAAGAACATTTATTAAATGCTTATTATGCAGAGGGTCCTCCACAATATCCCAGTAGGATGTCTCATCATGACTGAAAGGTGCCCCTAATTCTGAGTCAGGTAAACGGTACAGTGGATACAGCCTGGAGTCAGGAAGATCTAAGTTCAAATCCAGCCTCAGATACTTATTACCTGTGTAACCCTGGACAAGTCACTTAATCTCTTCTTGAATTCATTTTTTCAACTGGAAAATGAAGAAATAATAGTACTTCAGTCTCAGAATTCTTGTCAGGATAAAATTAGATAATATTTATAAAGCACTTAGCATACTGCATGGCATGTAGTGGTGTTTAATAAATGTGTTTCCTTCCTTCCTTCTTTGAAGGAAATGCCAGAGGACCAAAGTATCTATATTTTCTTCAATGATTGGCAACAGATTGTGTCTTCTTTCCAAGGACCAGCCTAGCTAAGTATAGAGAAACTCATTACCAGAAGTTGACCACTTGACCATAAATTCTTTGGATGTGGTAGCCCATGAAACAAAGAAAAATACAAAATGGCCCTCAATCCTGTTCAGCCTCTGTCTGCTTTTATAGTAATGGTAACAGAGTGGCAGAACAGGGAGCTGGTGAAGAAGCTAAGAATCTTTCAATTTTTAGACTATCTATAAACTTAAACTTAGTATTTTTACTTGCAAGATCCTTGTTCAATGGCCAACAAATTAACATATTTTTGGAGGAAGTGAAATGTCTCAATCTTGATATTCTTGCTATAAAGAAACTAACAGAAAGAAGGAAGTCAAACCTATTTGGAAAAGCAAATAAGGGAGTTGATGGAGTTGGTTTTATAATGTACCTAAAGCTAACAAGAAATATCATTTTATTGAATATTTGGTCATCTCATATCGCAGTGTTAATAATAAATATTTGAAAAAAGACCACAATGAAAATGATTGTAGGTTACATACCATGCTGACATTTGTTACAGAGGATTAAAAGGTAGAAAAATCATAAGAACTTGGTAAGTCTCTCCAAATTAAATTGTCATATACTTTGATGAAAGGCAGCATATAATTGTGAATAGAGAGCCAGCCTAAGATTCAGGAAGATCAGAATTCAAGGCCTGCTCCTGATACATACTAGCTATATGCCATAGGGCAACGTCACTTAGCTTTTCTTCAGTGATTAAGTGACTAAATTGTAGAGCAGGTGCCAACTTGCATTGGAAAAAGAAGTCATCTTGTTGGGAGTTCTGTATATTAATGAAATCAAAGGTCTAGCACTCTCTACCCTCTAAGTACTTTGATATTCTGTGACTTCAATGCAAAGTCAGGAATAAGTGAGAATGAAAGAAATATATTGGAAAAGGTGGAACAAGAATAAAGAATTACTAGTAGCTAAAGATCTGTATGCTACACAAAAGCTTCATGTCTATACATCATGAATATTAATTTTGAGAAAAGAATCAGTAGCACTGGGCATGTCAAGCATGAAATAACACATAAGAAAAAATAAAACTGAATAAATTTTAACAGACATGTAGGAATAAATTCAAAAAAGCTATGCACTGTCAGACCAGGGATTTATTAGTGCAAAGATCAAAATTAATATAAAGCTAGAAAAAAGGGCATGGCAAGCAATAAAAACAATGCTATCGGGGGCAGCTAGATGGCGTAGTGGTTAAAGCACCGGCCCTGGATTCAGGAGTACCTGAGTTCAAATCCGGCCTCAGACACTTGACACTTACTAGCTGTGTGACCCTGGGCAAGTCACTTAACCCCCATTGCCTGCAAAAAACAAAAAACAACAACAACAAAAAAAAAAAAACAATGCTATCTCACCCTATTTAAATTAGTTATTGATGGGAAAAGGTCATATGAATGGAAAAAATAATTTAATATAAAAGTTTAATCAGTGTCAGTTGCCATAATGAGGAAGCCAAAATAGCATTAAAAAACTTAGTAAGCAAATGTGGTAATTCCAAGTGAAGATTTATGATATTCCAAGGCAACAACAGTTTAGAATATGAATTCATTTGTAAAATCTAAAGAAATGGATGATGGAAAGGTATTATCAGTATCACTTCATAAAAATAAAGAGAAGCAGTGGAGGGTAAACCATTTTAAAGAAAACATGTCAAAAGGTTATAGCAGAGCAAAATCATCTGGAGGGCACTTAAAAATAAAAATGGATGGACAATAAACCAAAGAAAGATGGAAAAGATCTGCAAAGATTTGTCTATAACACACTTTTTTCAAAAATTTAGTATTCTAGAATCAGTTTACTTGATTTCTAACATCATATAGTCCAAGAAGTACTTATAAAAATGGAACTAAAAAAACCATATAAGATAAGCAGCTGTAGCAGATTAAATATACATAGATGAAGAGTATGCTGGAGGTAACACAATTGAAAGGTTATTGAGATTAATTTACACAGTATTTAAAGGAGAATGAGATATCCAAGGCATTAAAAAATTCAGACTTTATTAAAACTTTTTGAAAAAGGCAAATGGGGTAATAATAATAGCTAATGTTTACATAGCACTTTAAAATGTGCAAAGCATTTTACATATGTTAACTTATTTGATCCTTGTAAGATCTCTAAGAGTTAGATAATAATTTTACTCCATTTTACAGATGAAGAAACTGAAGTAAACATAAGTGACTTGCCCAGGGTCACATGACTAGTATATGAGGTTTTAATCCAGGTATTTCTGACTGCAAGTCCAAGGTTTTATCCACTAAGCCCACCTACCTGCCTTAGTAACTATTAAGCTGTATTCCTACTTTTCCAGCTACATAAAACTTTTATCAAAATCATTTACATATGCAATGACAGCAGCCTTAGTGAGGGTATTAGTAGGGAACAGACAACTTTTTGCCAGTGATATTCACAGTAGATCATACCATTGTTATAGATATAGATAATGCAAGATCTCATTGTGCTTATTGTTTGCTAACTATAAAATGCCATTTGCTTCTTTAGAACAAAATGTTATCTTAAAGGATCTCTTCTAACAGGGTGTCTTCCACATCAAAATTATTCAAGATTCCTTGAATAGTAATAGCTCTAATTTATGTAGCACTTTAAGATTTTCCAAGTTTTTTCCATATATCATTTCATTTGCTCCTCACAAAAACTCTGTGAGGTAAGTGATATTACTATCACCTCTATTTTACAGGTAAGGAAACTGAGGCTGAGGGACTTTAAATGATTTACCCCAGGTTATACAACTAATGACTGGCAGGATCTGAACTCAAATCTTCCTGACTCCAAGTTCAAGGCACAATCCACTGTGCCTCCTACCTGCCTTCTTGAATGATGGAACACAGAGATAGGCTTGATAAAGATCATCTGATTGTCAATGTCAGAAAAGGTATGAAACAGGTAAACAAATGTTCCCCAAAGGTATTTACCACATTCACTTGAGGAGGATTTGGTGCAAAGTCTGAATAGAATATGAGGATACAGATGCTGGGGCTACAAATGTTCTAAATATTGAGATTAATAAGTCTTTTAGAAGATATATTCAAAGATGTGAGGGAAGATGTTGAAGAGTACAGCCAATTGAGACCCAAGGAAGTGACCTAACCTAGAAGCTGCTTGGAAAGCTTAGTGACTGGCTGCTAGCACGGAAGAAACCATTATCGCCATCCTGTGTCTGATGCTTAGGATACTTATGTCCACAGCATTCTGCATACTGGGTACAATCTATAAGAAACCACATTTCTGTGATTTATGAAATTTTCTTCATTGTCCTTTTAAAATCTGGTTTCAGAAATAAGAATAGGTAAAATAGAAGAGAGGTATCAATTAATTAGCCTTTGTGTATAAACTAGGTTAAGTTAGGCATAGGCAAACCTTAACACTGGTTCAACAATGCCCTTTTTTAGGAAAGCTGCTTACATACTTCTTTCTGAGATACTTACCAACTTAAGGTACATTCAGAATGATTTTCCAACATGTATTTACTTGTATTTTTATGTATTTACTTGTATTGTATTTACATGTATTTATTTGTATGACAGAAATCAGAAGGTCTATTTGCATAAAATAAATTTATTTTGTCTCTTCTTCTCTTAGGGGAACCAAATGGATCTCAAAAACACACACATGCATGCCTATAAAAGGCAAATAGCTCACTTGGTACTGAGGAATGTAGAAATATCCCCCCTTCACAACACCGTAAATCAGTCCAGCCTACCTCACAAACTGCTCAAATGCCAATGACAAAATAACTCCTTGCCCCCTGCCCACAAACATGCCCGCCAAGATGGTCTTGCAATTTATATTTTTAACCACTGGGTAGGATTAGAAGCCAATGGAAACCGCAGAACTAAAATTACCAGTTTCAAGTTGCTGGACAAAGTTTAGGAAAGGATGAATAGAAAATGAATGGTAGACAAAACAAAAGCTGATGCTAAGAGGCAGTTTTATAACGGGGATGATCTCCAGTTTCTTTTTATAGCAAGATGAGCTCTTTTTTCATGTTCCCGAGGAGAAGACTCCAAAGAATTTAAGGAGAGTCTGTCAAAAGAAGACAGAATGCATGTAGCTAGGCTGCTTGAAATATTGTAGCGTTGCCTCTAGACAGTATACCAAGGAGACAGAAACCCAGAGACAGACCCCGATAAAGACAGCACTACAGGCTACAATTCTGCAAAGTGGCAACATTTTAAAGAAACAGGCAGAAGTGGGCTGCAGTGCACACAATTCCACACTTCAACCCCGGTGGCACCCTATAATTATCCAGTTTTCAAAATAGAAGTAGAAGTGCTATTAAAAAAAAAAAGCCCACCTCGTAACAATCAAGTGATACTATTTTTTTCTATGCCGAAGACTCACTTTGAAAAAGGAGCTACAGCCCAAAGACATCTTTTATGGGATTGTAGATTCATGGAAACATACCAATTGTAGAGTTAGACAAAATTTTAGGTATCATCAAGTCCAGGCTTCTGCCTCTGAGCAGTATGAGGACTGAAACTTTCTAAGACAAGGCCAGGGATCTTCTCTACTATTCTAAGATATTTAGGGATGACAAGGTTATACTCTCTGTTTTCTGTAGTGATACCCCATATAGGAAAGACAGTCTTCTATCTAAAGTAAATTTCTCTAAGCCCACTTCAGGATCATCACCATCATCAACAAACATTTTCTTACCATAGGGTTTCCCCAAAGTATTAGTATAGGTTTAAGCTTTAATTCGCTTACCACCTTGTAGCAAGTAGCAAGGTTTTTAAGTAAGCTTTAGCAGCTTAAAACTGAACCCAGACTTTTAGGACACCCTGTATGTAGAGCAGGTATTAGGGATATAAAAAGATATAAGAAAGTTCTTACACCTGAGATGCTTATGGTCTAGTTGGGGAGGCTGGTGTATATTTTAAATTATTATTATTTTTAAATATAAGGAATTATATATGCTAGGTACAAAATAAATGGTCAGAGGACAATAATGAAGACTGAGGTGGCTGGGGAAAGCTTCATCAAGGAGGCAAGACAAGAATTGCACTTTACAGACAAGGGCAGAGATTGAGAAAGGCAGGCCAAGAAGAAACATGAACAGAGGTTGGAATGCTCATGACTTATTCAGGGAAGGACTCCCCCACTTCTGCTTCCATTCACATGAAAAGAATAATGCAAATGAGATAGTTTTATCTCAAGGTCTGCCTGTTTAGCAAAAGTTTTCTGAATCTTGCCTGTGGCATTCCTATAAATACACAATCTCCTATTGTTAGCTTTTTAATAGCTGCACTATATTACTGACTCATATTCAACTTGGGTCCTATATGCTTTCCAACTTGGAAAAACCCCCAAACTTGTACACCTGCCCGGTTGGTCACTCTCTGTCTCAGATCTCTGTAAGCTCTGGTTTATCCCTTGCATTTGTTCCTATTGAGTCACAGTTTTGCATCCCATCTAAAAAAGCAAAGTTGCCTTAAATGAAATGCATTGTCAATTAACAAATGCTGTAGCATTAGTAATGTTATCCTTTCTTCTGCTAATCTATTCATAAATATGTAGTTTGCACCCATAGACTACACCTGCATCCCTGTAACCCCTCATAAGGACATCCTACTGTTTGGAATATTTGCTATGAATCACTTATTTTCTATGTGCTTCCAACCTCATCCTCTAGCACTGAGCACAGTACTCTGCCTAGATTAGGCACTTGATACTTTTTTTTAAGGATCACGATGGGCTTCTTTGGGACTTGGAAACAGAAGGCAGAGACAGGCAGCATAAGGGACATGCTTAGAAATCATTCTAGTCACTTGTGACACAAATACATAAATATATGGATACTTCAAATACTGAGCCTACTTTGATGCTTCATCATGAATGGAGGTTATGTTGACTTTTTAAAATCTTTGCCAGGGCCACCTAAATTGGATTTCGTAATGATTAAGCTACCACGCAAAAAAAAAAAAAAAAGTCCCAGTCTCCCTTCTCTTCCTGCTACCATCCTTACTTCTCCATCCTAGAACCCATTCAAAATTTTGCTTCTTTGCTGGGAAGGAAATCTTATTTCTCATACTCTTGTTTTTAATCTGGAATGTTGGAGTTGGGACTGGGGTAAGCAAAGATCCTTAGAGTGGTTCTAGAACCTTATATGTGAGTTACATTTCATCTGTTCACTTTTTTGACCCATCAACAATAAGTTTGCATAGTACTTTTCGTATGTGATCTTGCTTGATCCTCACAAAACTATATGAGGTACAGAATGGAAATACTTACTGATATTATTACATAAAGTATCCCAAAAGTCTAAGTCTTAGTCTAAGACTTTTAGGACACACTGTCCTATTTTTGCCCATTTTGTTGTTATATATTCCCATTTAATCAATGAGGAAACTGATGCTCAAAGCTAGTAGGGGATTTGCTTATTTATGGTCACACAGCCACTGTCAGAGGTGGGCTTCAAACCAAAACCTTCCTGACTCAAAAGTTCAACATTCTATCCACTACATACCACTGTTGCCCAAACAACCAGCATAGTCTCCACTGATGATCTAAGGAGAGCCACCAGAACCTCAAGCAAGGCAGTTTGATCACCCTTCTCAGTGTAAAGACTCTCAATACTGGGGGCCCCTAGGTGGCACAGTGGATAAAAAAAAGCACCAGTCCTGGATTCAGGAGGTCCTGAGTTCAAATCTGAACTCAGACACTTGACACTTACTAGCTGTGTGACCTTGGACAAGTTACTTAACCCTCACTGCCCTGCAAAAAAAAAAAAAAAAGATTCTCAGTACTGGAACTACATGGCCTCTAAACTTGAGCTTTCCAAAGTTATGGGAACAGAATTATTCCCTCTCCCCTACCCCTATATTACATGATCACTTTAAGGATCAAGTCTGTTTCCCAAAGAAATCAGATTTCTTTCCAGTCAAAGCAGGAATGGTACAAAGTGCCCAAAAGTTTGCTTTCTCATATAAACTCTGGTGATGTTTTCTGGCATCTCTCTTTCAAATCACATGGGCTCCAACCTGCAGAAATATGACACCATCCTCATGCAAATTAAGACACACTAAAAGAACAAACCACAAGACAGAAAACCCACTAGGAAAGTAAATGCTGACAATGTAACTAGATGAATTTTCAGGTCTAGATACATCAAGATCTGCCACTTATTTACCACCTATATGACAGGGGTCTAGTCATTTAATGTCTCTGTTCCTCAGTTTCTTATTTGGAAAAAAAGAAGGGAATTGATTAAATGACCTCTAAGGCCTTTTTCTAGCTCCCAATCTAATAATAATAATAATAATAATAACTTACATTTATATAGCACCTACTATGTGTTAAACACTGTATTCAGCACTTTCTGCATATTATTCCATTTGATCCTCACAACAACTCTATGAGGTAGATATTATACACCTTTTACAGATGAGAAAATTGAGGCAAATGGAGGTTATGACTTGCCCAGGGTCCTAGTAAGTGGTTGGGACTAAATTTGAACTCAGGTCTTCCAAACTCCAGGCCCAATGCTTCTATGTATTGTGCTATCATGTTCTTAGGGAAACTTAAGATACCCACACACATGAAAAATAAATGTCAAGTTAAGCCCTACTTTTAGTCAGTCAGTCAACAAGAATTTATTAAGTGCTTACTATAAGCCAGTTATTATACCAGCCAAATTCTAAAGGAAAAGATAACATGAAAATAATTAGATAAATATGATCTGTGTGTTGGGGGGGTGGGGTTGACATGGTCATGCCTACACTTTAGGAAAATAGAGACCTGGTAAGAGAATGCACTAAAATGGAAGGGACTTGAGTCAGGGACACGAATTAAAGGCAAGAGGTGATGAGAACCTAAACTAGAGTAGTGACTGTGGGAGTAGAGAAGAAGACATATATGAGTGAGAGATAACATGAAGGCAGAAATGCTAAGATTTGGCAACAGATTAGACATATGCAGAGTGAGTGATGGTGAGGAATCAAGGATGACACTGAGATGACCACATGACTAGGAAGATAGTGTTGCCTTTGACAATAAAAGGGAAGTTGGAAGAGGGGAAAATTTGGAGGGAAAGATAGGGAGTTCTCTTTTGGCTATACTGAGTTTGAGACAACTATGAGAAATCCAGTTGGAGATGTCTAAAAGGTAGGTATATGGGAATAGAGCTCAGGAATTAGAACTATATATAGAGATCTGAGAATCATCTATATGGAGATGGTGATTTAAGCCATGGGAGGAAATAAGAGGATCAAGTTATATCCCTTCTTACTACTTGAATTTTTACCATTCAGATCACACCATTTTTGATGAAACTACTTTCACATACTTGGAATATATTTTTGTTTTTGATAAGGTAACATACATTAGAACTTCATCTCCTGCATCTTCTACCTCTTTTTAAATTTTGAGACTAACTCTCTCTACCCATCCCAGTCTAGAATCAATCCAATGGTCACTCATGGCCTGATCCTACAACTACTGTGACCTGCTCCATTTCCAATTTAAACACATTCATCCCTCCTTAGACAACCTAGTTCTTCACACACCTCTTACCATTACTCTTTGGGCTTTTTGTATTTGTGTTGGACTTACTATGGATAGTGTATATATATATATATGGATGGATGGATGTAATGTATTTATATATGTGTATATGGATATAGTATGGATATATAGTAGATAGTGTATATATGTATGTGTACATATATACATGTGTGTATATATATATATACACAGACACACACATACACAAATTACTCTATTCCAATTAGTGTTAGTCAGTTTGATATGATTCCATAAGGATAGTGATTATAAGTTCTGTCTATTGGGCCCCAGAACTATGAACTACAGATTTTAAGTTCACTTGTTAAATCATAGAAAGCTAAGTAGAGGTCTTCCACTCTTGTTTTTCCTTGTTAAGGTGACAAAGTTCATCATAGTTGAGGTGACTCAATTACATGGAAAGTCCCCCAACTTATTTTTGTACCTCTGGATCACTCTCTCTTGTCCAACATGAGTAGGTGACCATCTCATGAACACTTAGTCAGTGAAGCTGCCCCATGCTTTGCCTAACTGAAGAGCCCCTTGCTGACATACCATTTCTAGGTGATGCATCATTTTTTGGCCCTCAAAGCAAGGTCTATCAACCATAGGGATTCTATTTTGTGTAGCCCCTCTAGAATGTCCAAGTATCAAATCTTGTATGAAGTCTTATGAAAACAAGACCCTAGACAAAGGGGGCATCTCAGATAGTGAGGAAGATCTGAGGTCTACTTCATTAGAGAGAATGATGGAACCTTTAATAAAGTGCCATTGGCTCAGAGCTCTCTGCCTTAGTGGTTTTTCTTGAAGATTGGGTGATTATAATCACCACAGAAATACAAACATACATTGGTTATTCTAGTGTACCATACATGTATATATGTATACATATATATATAATGAATTATTTTAAATACATATACATATGTATATATGGATGTTATGGATGCATGGATGACTCAAACTCATAGATTCCCACCTTCTAGATTGTAAGTCTAATCAAGGAAAAAATTTTAAAAGCAAAACTCAGAAAATTCCTCTATAATGTACATTAGTCAACACTGAATAATGTCTAAACAAACTAGGACAAACTGAGGACAAACATTCTCCTATTGACCTGTAATAACTTACAAAAAAACAAAAGTAAAAAAAAAACTACTTTATACTAATCCTCCTTATAAAGTTTTACTTTATGTTTCTGGGAGTCTTTTTTGGAGTACTCTGTGACTCAACTGGGGGTGGAAGAGGTGGGAAGATCCATCACAGACTCCTTACAAATACAAAAGCTTTATGTGTTAGGGGGGGTGGCAGATGAGAGCAAGGGGGAATAAAGGAGAGAAGGACCTCTCTATAAGAATATTCCCCTGGGAAAAACAAGCTCTGGAATGCTGATCTACTTGACTTCTAGGTACTGCTAGAGCTTTCCAAATGATTAGACTCGCCAGTGGGAGCATGAAAGCATTTTCTTTTTTTAATCATAAAAGTACTTTATTATTTTTAGTTACATGTAGAGATCATTTTCAACTTTTTTTTTCAGGGCAATGATGATTAAGTGACTTTCCCAGGGTCACACAGCTAGTGTCAAGTATCTAAGGCTGTATTTGAACTCAGGTCCTCCTGAATCCAGGGCCTGGGCTTTATCCACTGTGCCACCTAGTTGCCCCCTTAACATTTGTTTTTATAAGATTTCTAGTTACAAGTTTTTCTCCCTCCCTTCCTTCCCTTGCCCCCTCCCCAAGACAGCAAGCAATCTGATATAGGTTATATGTACAATCACATTAAACATATTTCTGCATTAGTCATGTTGTGAAAGAAGAATCAGAATATAAAAGGGAAAAACCTCAAAAAAGAAAAAAACAAAACAAAAAAAGTAGAAACAGTATGGTTCAATCTGCATCCTGATTCCACAGTTCTTTTTTCTGGATGTGGAGAGCATTTTCCATCATGAGTCCTTTGGAATTATTGAGAAAAGTTAAGTCTATCACAATTGATCATCATACAATGTTGTTGATATGGTGTACAATGTTCTCCTGGTTCTGCTCATTTCACTCACCATCAGTTCATCTAAGTTTTTCCAGGTTTATGAAAGCATTTTCTTAAAGACTTCTCAATAGTGAAAGAGCTCTTTGGAGAAATAATATGACAGAGCAGGAAGAGTACTATGCAACATCATCAGAAGTGCCTCTGTTGTGTGTGACCTTCCACAAGTCATATCAACTCCCTAGGCCTCAGTTTCCTCATATGTAAAATTAAGGGATTAAATTAGGTAATCTTTTTTTTTTTCCTTAAGTGAGGCAATTGGGTTAAGTGACTTGCCCAGGGTCACACAGCTAGTAAGTGTTAAGTGTCTGAGGCCGGATTTGAACTCAGGTCCTCCTGAATCCAGGGCCAGTGCTCTATCCACTGCGCCACCTAGCTGCCCTAAATTAGGTAATCTTTAAGGTTCCTTCACACTGCAGCTGCTATGAAGATAAGTGGAGACTCAAGAATCTCTCAGTTTAAAAAGTGTTAATTTCTGGAAGCCTTTCCTGATGCCTAGTAGTTAGTCACTAATCCTTTGTTTCCACCTTAGATATCATGAAACACTTTATTTATACCTCTCAACTATTTGCATTATTTTTTGTCATACTCTCCTAACATGAGGCTGAAAGCTCTTTGAAAGTAGGACTCTAGGGGGCAGCTAGATGGCGCAGTGAATAGAGCACCAACCCTGGAGTCAGGAGTACCTGAGTTCAAATCCGGCCTCAGACACTTAACACTTACTAGCTGTGTGACCTTGGGCAAGTCACTTGACCCCAATCGCCTCACTAAAAAAAAAAAAAAAGTAGGACTCTATTTTATCTCAACTTTTCATCTTACTCACTGTTTTATAGAATGCTGTGCACATGGTATGTGCATAATAATAACAGCTAGGCATTTATGTAGAACTTTAAGGTTTACAAAGCCCTTTATATATAATTCATTTGATCCCCTGTGAGGTAAATACTATTATTATATTATTATACCCATTTTAGAGATGAGGAAACTGAATCCCAGAGGTTACTTGCCCAAAATCACCCAAATTAGTTAATATGGAAGGCAAGATTTGAACTAGTCTTCCTGATTCCAAGTCTTGGGTTCTATCTACTGTGCCACCTAGTGGCTGTTTAGTGACCTGAATGGACTTCATATAAGGCAATGTCCTATAGAAGAAGAGCCGAATTTGGAGTCCCAGAACCTAGGTTCAAATACTATATCTGGTATTGAGCACTTCAGTGACAATTTAACCTCCCTGGGCCTCAGTCTTTTCATCTACAAATGAAGGATTGTTCTTTATGACTTCTGAGGTCTCTTTCATTTCTAAATCGTCATTCTTTTGTTTATATAATTCTGCAAACATTTATTATGTGTGCTTTATGTACTACACTATGATAGGTGTAGTAGAAAATAAGAAGTTTGCATTAAAAGAAAACATTAGTCTTATGGAGTCAGCAAATCTTAATTACTGCATTTCTAGACAACCGTAGCTACTAATTTCAAAATTGGAATCCATAATAGGAAGGGATTATGAACTGGCTATTCAATAGTAGCTGTGGAGTAGATAAGATAAACTGGTTTGGTTTGGTTTGGTTTTTTTTTTCAGAGACCACAAAAAAAATAGCCAGTATTAGGTAATATATAAATGGGGATAAAGAGACAACATTTGGGCTGGTCCCTTTCGAAGCTGCTTTTTCATTCCAAGTTATTTTATATGTTTGTTTCTTGATAAAATTAGGGGGAGGAAGAGATCATGTGCATTTGAAATTTAATTTTCAAAAATCCACACTGCCATTAAATCTTTAGGCAAATTATTGTAACTTTGGTTCCTTTGTAATGCTAGGTCTCCCATGCTAGGAGCAATCATCATAACCCTCAGAAACATACACTCATTGCAGAAATGGAACTAGGATTGAATCAGTCTGGAAAGTACAAGGGATTGTTCATGTAAGTTCTGCACAGCAAAGAAAAGACAGAGATAGTGTGTGGAAATATCTGTAGCAATACATCCTTCAAAAAGATCAGAAGGGAAAACTCTATCTTTATTGATTATGAATGCATTTGCAAAAATAATTATACTGCCCAGATTGAAATATTTTGGTTTAACTCATCTCTCTATCTAGGCCATTTTTCTGAGTTGAAGTCATCTGCCTCTTCCCAAAGTTCTCCCCTCTATCCCACCTCCCCAAAGAGAAGAAACTCAATACAATGGTCTTCTGTTCAGGAGAAATGTGTGCTTTATCTTCCTACACTCTCCACCCCCAACTGAGTCACAGCATATTCCAAAGAAAAACCAGAGGAAAACTTTATGGGAGAATTAATATGAAGCAAACCCTTCAGGGGAATAATTTGCTCTCAAATTAACATGAAAGCTTTTTGGCATTATTTCTTTGGGTTATTCTAGTGTACTAAATCCATAGCAGCTCTGGAGTGAGCCATTGCCTGCCATTAAAAATTAATCATACACACACATATATCCCCGCCAAAGTATAAAGGTAGCTTAGTTTCATTTTTCAATTTTTCTGCACTCCTATGTCTCAGGAGGTTCTGTGTCAACCAGATGCATGTCCCAGGAAGGCAATAGTCTCTTACCGTATTAATGTGAAGGCGAAAAGTCACCTCAGCATCAAGAAAACAATCTTCACTCTTCATCTCTTCTTTTGAAGAGAAAATTATTAAAATGCAAGTCTTTCTAATTGAATTTTTACACAAAGGTTTTTATAAAATTCTGTAGGGTGAAATTCTGAAATACCATGAGAGTTCTGGCAAATTTGGAATCAGGGAAATAAGGGTTCAAGTTCTGCTTCAGACATAGACAAACTGTGTTACCCTGGATAAGTCCTTTAACTAGTCAGGTGAGAAGGAATTTACTTCCTCCTCAAGCATTACATTCTTATATAACTGCAATTGTTAGCCATTTTTCTTTTTCTTTTCCTTTTCTTTTTTTTTTTTTTTTAGTGAGGCAATTGGGGTTAAGTGACTTGCTCAGGGTCACACAGCTAGTAAGTGTGTGTTAAGTGTCTGAGGCTGGATTTGAACTCAGACACTCCTGACTCCAGGGTTGGTGCTCTATCCACTTAGCCACCTAGCTGCCCCTCATTTTTTCTTTATAGCAAATTCAACTCATTTCTTCCTAACTACAACCTAGTTTCGCCCTCTATGGCCAAAGGGAAGAAGTCTAATGAAGCTTGAACACTTGAAGACAGTTACCATGTTTCAGTCGATTCTCCAATTTTATTTCCTTTTTTCATCTTTCTATGGCACAGTCTCATCATTACCCTGTTTCCCTTGCTCTGGTCACTCTTTGATTTGCCAGTGTGCCTGCAAAATGTGCCACTCGGAACTCCACACAATAATCTAGATGCAAGGTACAGCTAGGAAATGGCAGTGGTGATTCTAACCCAGGTCTTCTGGCTTCGGTTTTCTGCTGCCTCCAGTGTAACATGTGGTTATCTTCATTCACATAAAAATAATCAGATAAATGGATAGTGAAGGTCCATGGTTATGTCGTAAAACTTTATATAGGCCACACTGTAAGTGAATTATTGTACTAATATTAGCTCCAAGAGACAGCCTGGTCGATGGACTGACAAAGTTGTACATAAAGCATTTTGTGAACTGTATGTAGAGCACCATATGCATAGCTTTTGCTATCATCTTATAAAATAATACATGATAAAACAAAAAAGAGGTGCAAAGTGATATATAATCAATCCTTCCTCTTGGTGATCTTGTAAGGTCCAATGCATTCAATGATCATATCTATGTAGATGACCCTGAAAGCTCTGGCTTTAGTCATAATCCCTGTCTTGAGTTTCATTTCCATGTAATTTCTTTTAAGGATGGCATCATTCTTCCAGTCACTGCTATTACAAAGCTCGGAGACATCTCCTACTCTTCCCTGTCCTTTACCTCCCAGATCTAATCAGTTGCCAAATCTAGTCAATTCTACCTCCACCATATCTGTCCCATAAGTCAGTCAGTCAGTCAGTCAGTCAGTCAGTCAGTCAGTCAGTCAGAAAAGCACTTATTAAATTCCTTCTATGTGCCAGGTACTGTGCTAAGTTCTGTCTTTCCACTTACATAGCCACCAGACCTAGTTCTGGCCCTTGTAACTTCTCTCCTGGGTTACTACAAATCACTTCCTAATTAGATACTCAGCTTCAATCTGTCCCTTAACAAATATATCTTCCACACAGGTACAATAAGTTTCTAGGCAGCATAACTTGAGTTGGTAAGACTTGGGCTTTAGAAAAAAATAGTTTTGTGCCTGTGTTTCCCATTTCCTCTGGAAAAGAAGACAAAGTCTTTAGCTTGGCATTGAAAGCCTTTAACAGTCTGGCTTCAGCCTACCTTGCTTCCAAGGCTCATATCACCTATCACTCTTCCCATACTCTATGTTCTAGCCAAACCAGCTTCCTTGCTGTTTCTTGAACTCTATACACCATCTACTGCCTGAATTCATTAGCTTACCTCTGCCTCTTCTTATCCTAGCTTCCTTTGAGTCCTACCTCTTACAGGAAGCCATTCCTGTAAGATAGATAGATAGATAGATAGATAGATAGATAGATAGATAGATAGATAGATAGATAGATAGATAGAGTTATAGATAGATGAAAGATGATAGAGATAGAGTTATAGATAGAGGATAGAGATAGAGATAGATGATATGGAGTTATAGAGATAGAGTTACAGATAGATGATAGATAATAGAGATAGAGATAGAGTTATAGATACATAGATAGATGATAGATGGACAGACACATTTGTAGCCAGCACTTATTATAGTTCCTTGCACATAGTAGGCATTTAAAAATATTAAATAACTACCACTACCTTCACCCCCAACCCCTGGAATGTAAGCTCCTTGAGGGCAAGGACTGTTGTTCATTTTGTTACTGTATCCCCATACCTTGGCACAGTAGGGACTTAATTATGATGGTTGGATTGCTTTGGATTAGAGAAAGGTCATTACCAACTGGAGGGCTCAGGGGGCTGTCTGTGAGATTCTGCCAAGAGAAAGAGGGAAAATTAGGTCTCAGTACCTTATCTCCTTATGATTTTACTCCAAGGTGGGGAGGGAACACTGAACAAGAGTAGAAAAAAAGAACCCAGAAGGGAGGATTTTATTAATGAGTGATGAATCATAATAATTAGCATTTATATAGAGCTTAAAGGTTTGATAAGTGTTTTACAAATATTATCTAATCTTGTCCTCATAACAATTCTAGGAGACAGGTGCTATTGTTATTCCCATTTTACAGATGAGGAAACTGAGGCAGATACCTGTTAAGTGACTTGCCAAAGGTCACACAGCTAGTAAATATCTGAGGCAGGACTTCATTTCAGAAACAAACAAACCCACATGAGTGGTTTCCATTAAGGCTAATTCTATTTGCACCTCCCGATTAGCAAGTTCCATAGAATCCAAGCTCAAAAGGACTTTGGGAATGATTTCATCTAACCTGCTGAGTTTACAAATGAGAAAACTGAATCCAAAGTACTATCCTGAATAATATCACAGATTACACACTGTATAGCCAAGACCAATATCATAAGAAATAAGCTAATCAGTTCAGTTTTGACAAACTATTCTGATTATTTCTCTCCCACCCCTTCCTTACACGAGGATCAAGAACATCATAGGAAAGGATGCTACTTCAAGGGATCACTAATCCCCCTAATCCAGATTTTCCTTGGGGTGGTGGAGAACACAACCTGATCCATGTGTGATTGATTCTATCCATGGCCTGCTATCCATGATTCGTAGAGCTTTTACCCAAAATCCTGCTCTAAGTCTTTTAATGTTCCCTGGGCCCCAGGCAGCACTCAGGCTATGCATCATTATCCCTCATCCTTGCAACACAATGAATCTATTTCCTTTTCTGATCAAGCTTCTTGTGCCCAAGACATTGGGGCTAACATGCGGCCACCTACTTACAATTACTATGTGTTTTTCCATTGACCTTTGAGTCACTTAAAGGCAATTTTGTGGGTTTTTTTTGGACACAAAAAAATAGGCTCTATGGGGTATTTTGCATTACATTATTAAAGGGCTTCTCTGTGAATGTATTACATGCATTTTCAGTCTTATTTATTACTTTTAATGCCTTTTATACATCTTGTACATTAACCACAGCCTGAAATAGAAATGAATAAATTATGGTATAAATTAATATGTATCACTTATAACATTAGAGTGAAGACTTAAAAATAAGAGAGCTTTCAAAAAAAAAGAAATGTCACTGTTATAACATGTGACTAATTAGAATAAGAGAAGTAGTAGCATAATAGATAGGAGAGCCAGACCTCGAGTCAAAAAGATCTGGGTTTACACCCTACCTCTGACAATAATAAGTTACAGAAACTCTATCTATCTATCTACCTATCTTCTTTATATATTTATATGTGAATAAAATGTATCTTTATACAAATATATTACCATATATATTTCTATATAGACATATCTATATATAAGCATGGTGCTCATGAGTTGTAAATACAAATAGAAATCAGCAGGGGGAAGTAAATTCATTTGAATTCAGGGAAAAGAGAATAGGGATCCACAAAACTTTTTAGTGCATAAGGATTCAAAACAAGAATGTTTTAATGTTAATTTTTTAAATTAAAATTTTTTAAATTGTCTTTTTAAAAAGATGAAATGATTTGTGTTTGTGTTTGTTGTTTTAAGAGCAAAGAGGTCCTCTATAAATACAGCTCCAATTCCCAATCCCCTGAGCTGCCGTAACAATGGTATGATGACAGCATTTCCAGGAACATGCACTATGGGGACAGAAGAGTTGGTGGTGCCCCTTCTTAGTTACTGACAAAGAAGCTAAGCAATAGAAACTAAAAGGAGCTCCTAAGGCCCATAAACCTCTGAAAACATAAAAATGGCTGCTCTCTGGTTTTCAGTTTAAACCACCCACCCAATGGTATCTTTAAATAAACCAGGAACACACAAGGTATATACTTTTTCCTTCATAAAATTTATTTTTCTTAACAGCTGTCATCAAGGCTTATCTCGTCCATAAAAGTGCAAAGCACTGCTGAAATAGCAGTGGGTGACAGAGGTAGAGGACAGAAGAAATGATTAACAACAACCAGAGTGGGAAAATCTGATGGGAAAAGTTCAGAAAAAAAATACTTAAAAGGGGTTTGCTAAATTTAAAATGAGCATGACAAGTATAATAGCAAGATTATTAGTCAACAGTGAATTTTGTCTGTTCCCAAGCCCTTCTCAGGCAAAGCCCCTAAACATTTTCTTAAAAAAAAAAAAACCCAACAGGGGGCAGCTAGGTGGCACAGTGGATAAAGCACCAGCCCTGGATTCAGGAGGACCTGAGTTCAAATCCACCCTCAGACACTTGAAACTTACTATCTGTGTGACCCTGGGAAAGTTACTTAACCCTCATTGCCCCGCAACAAAGAAAGAAAAAAAGAAAGAAAGCTTCCTGCCACTTGGAAGCATTCAATTTGATTCAACAGGCAGCTACTAAGCACCTCCTACATTCTAAGCATTCTGTTAGACTCTGGAGAATACAATTTTTAAAAAAAGAACAAAAGACAAGAAACAATTCCTGCCCTCAAGGAGCTTATATTTTATTTGAAGAGGATCTTTTTAGGCAAGTTGGACTTTGAAGGTTCCATCCAAAACTAAGCTTCTACAGCTAAAACTACAGAACAGTATCATATCCATCATCTTCAACAATTCAGGATACATCAACAGTCACTGATACTCAATAATACACAACAGCTTTTCTCTATATAAAATGGAGGTTGACTCGAGTCTATACCTGATAGATTTCTTCTCTAGAAAAGCCATCTCCTGAGAGAGCTCCACCCACCCTTGTACAGAACAAAACTGGCCTCTAAACTAGGGGGAAGAGTAGTCAGATAATGTGCTGTTCAACTAACTAAATCCTTTTCCTTGTTGCCTCCTTGTCACTTATTTTAATCGGGCAGCTAGGTAAGACAGTGAATAGAGCACTGGCTCTGGAAGACCTGAGTTCAAATTTGACCACAAACATTTATTAGCTGTCTAACTCTGGGCAATTTACATAGCCTCTGTCTACTTCTAGTTTCCTCATCTGCAAAATGGGAATAATAATAGCACCTAGATGCTACGGCTATAGTGAGGATCAAATACTTATCAGCATAGGGCTTCAAACATAGTAGGTGCTTAATAAATGCTTGTTCCCTATCTGTTTTAGGTCCGTTGTTTAATTTCCCCTGAAATTCTCAATAGACCCCATTACTGGGTTTGTTTTTAAGACTTGATGGTACAGACATACACAGTTTTAATCCCAGGTCATCATATCTTACTTGCTGATTTCCCACTAGTGTTGCTAGAATTTTTCCATTGAAAATGATCAAATTTATATGTAATTGGGAAAAAATATATTTAAAAGAGTGGGAAAAAAGAAAGAAAATTATCAAAACTCCAATATGGAACAACTGTGTGTGTGGAAATGTGTTATAGAAAGAGACTGAAGTAAGATGAAATGGAATCAAGTTCAGACTCTGACACTTATAGACTATGAAGTCAGGAACGACAGGGTAACTAAACTTTGTACTGCATGAAGAAGATGATATGTTTTTTTGGACATTGCCAGCGTGGGATTTTTTGTTTGTTTGTTTGTTTAACTATGAATACTTGTTGAGGGTTTTCTTTTTTAAGCATTTAATGGATAATAGAGAGAGAAGAGAGAGAATGCAAACTCTTGTAAATATTTAAGCAAATAAAAAAAAAATGAGTGAAAACTTTGTATTTCTACAGGCCCCCCACAGAGTAACACACAGCAAGTATTTAATAAATGCTTGTTGAATGAAGAGGAATTAGACCCGAAACTGTGGGCAAGAGACTTAACCCTCTCCAAGACTCAATGTCCTCACTGGCCTAATGGGGATAATATAATTTGCTGCCAAACTCAGTGTATTTTCATGTAAACTGTAAGACACAACAGAAATATGAGCCATTATTATGGTATATCTACTGAAGAGAAGCTCAGCTCCAACAGGTACAAAAATGAAAAATGATACTTTTCCTCCAATACAAACACAATATCCACAGTCAAAATCTCAAGAAAAAAATGCAACCATTCCCTTTCCAGCTTAAAAAAAAGATTCACAGAATGTGCACATCTCCTTAGCTATCATGTCATTTCATTTTTTTGTTTGTTTGTTTCTTGTGGAATAAAAAAAGGCAGGAGGAGGAGAAGGGGGGTGGTTAGGAGTAGGGTAAAGAAAGAGAGGGAAGAAGAGAAAAGAATGAGCATTTCAATACAGCTGGGCTGGCTTGCTCCATGAGACTGAGACCTGGCACCCGAACAACACAGCTGTGGAGAGCAGCTCATGCCAATGTCACAACCCTGCTACTATAAGAGGTTGTTATTTCACAGTGGTGGCAAACTCCAGCAACAGGCTGTTGTGGCTGCCGGTTTGTAATCCCACTTTGCCCCTTACCAACTGGAACGTTGCCTGACTGGAGGAAGAAGGTCCTGTTCTCAGACTGGCACAGGCCACAGCCCTGATACAGCCTGGAGTTGGTGATGCCTCTGTCTCCTTCAGCTGCCCCATTCCCTTTCACACAAAGACCCATCAGATGAGTTGTTTGGGATTCTCACATGAGGGACATTCTCTCATCCAAGTCTTGGTGTGATGGTTTTTATCTCCATTCCTTTCCTTTCTCTGTCCCAATCCATCTATTTCTTTTAAAGAGACAAGTGATAGCTCTTAAACACATTATATTATTTTAAACAAACAAAAAAAGAATAAATCAGGTCCTTAATCAGAATTAATCTGGTATGAGATTACATGGTTTCACTAAGATTTAATTGAGACCTCAGATTTTATTTTGAATTGTATTCATGGATATCCTGTTTCATTCTCTTTTTGCTTTATTTCCATTGCTTATTTCCTGTTAGAATCCTTACAAGTTTCTAAAATCTAAACATCTTTATACTTATCCTTTACTCTTGTTAATAAATGCTTGTTGACTGGATGGAATAGGATTCTTTAGACAGAGACATAGAGCAAAATTTTCTATAGTATAAAGACATGGCTAGAACTGGAATTTACTTCTATAAGTATTTTTTGCCACAAATCTCTACTACCAAGAATGATATATAACATCTTTCCTGAAAAGCAGGAGTGAGACTTTAATTGTGCTTTACAACAACAGCAAAATTCATACTTCAGTACTGAGGACAAGTCACCATTTGTAGAGTATTTAGTACTGTGGATCCTCTTTTGGACAAATATTGGACTAGATGGCTGTCAAGATAGTGTCTTCCTTACACATATAAAAATTTGTGATTTAATCAAGCAACAAGCATTGAGTAAGTGCATTTGATGAGGTGCTGGGAATGGAAATAACAAAATTCAGATAGTCTCCACTCTCAAGGAGCTTATATTTTATGAGTTGATTCTGTGACAGAAAAACTAATAGCTAACAATGACAATAATAATAATAATAATAATGATAATAAATAACATTTATATACTTCTTATGTGCCAGGCACTGTGGTAAAGCATCTTACAACTGTTATCTCATTTGATCCTCATAACAACCCTGGAAGGCAGGTGCCATTATCATATCCATTTGCAGATGAGGAAACTGAGGCAAAGAGGTTAAGTGACTTGTGCAGGGTCAGACAGCTAATAAGTGGCTGAGGCCACATTTGAACCCATATCTTCCTGACTCCAGGCCTGCCACCTAGTTCACCACTGCTCCTTGACCTGAAACAGGACAGAGGGGGTGGGACAAGGAAAACAACTGTAAAACACAAATGAATCAACTGAATCCTAAAAAAAAATAATCGAAGGGACAAAAGATCCCCATGAGCAATGCTGCACACTGAAGTTCTGATTAGGCAGGAAAAAATAATATTCTGGTCACTAGAGGAACTGATTACCTTAGGGAAGAAAAGGTTTTGGTTCATGTGATTTACACACTACTTAACAAAAGTAAGGAATATTAACACTAGTATCAGTTCCCTTAGGGTGAGACCAAGGTAGCTATTGGTTGTTTAGCCCCATTGTTCTGGTCAATGTTAAATGACTCCCTAACCGTCAAAATTGCATCAGCTTACATCAGCTGTTCAATCTTAGCACAGAGGTGTCCAAAGCCCCTTAATGATGAAAACCCCTCAGTGCTAGAGCTTCACCAATCTTTGACTACAAGCACCTGTCTCCCCACTCTAAGAACTCCAGGCATAGGAGGCTGGGCGGGTTGTCCACACAGCTGAGCAGCAGGGTGTTGTTAGCTGAAGGGGCTGGGCTGGGGGCACATCCGTAAGATACACTGATATACTGAGAACCTGATAAATTGCTGTGCCACTAAGTGCATTAACTCCCCAGAATCCCACTTCCCTGATTTGGTTGAGCACTGACTCTCAGAATAGGCATTGGACATCTGAGTGTTGTTTCAGAAGTCTAAGTAGGAAATTGTTGCTCTGAAGTGAATGGCTGGACTTATTGCTTTAATGAGATGTCAAAGTAGGGCTTCCCTCCCTGGGATAAGGACAGAAAAGCATAAATGCCCCCAAAAGGTATCACTTGGAACCAAAGGGGAAAAATGCTCTTGATGATACTGCCTTGCTCCAAGTCAAAGCTCCATTCTGATGCCTCATCTTGCTATGAAAATGAGCCTGTTTGGATACCATTTGACCATGAAACCACATGCTAAGGCATGGTGGGGCTGAAATCTGCATTGGTGAGAGGAGTACCCACCTCACTGATCCTTTGAAATATCTCAAGAATAGTCGTCTCACCATAGATGCCACATGGGGGAACCAGCTGTTCTCAGTCATGATCATATTTCACATGTATAATTCTTGTCTCCCCAAAGACTACATGTGATGGTTCCTTGAGGATAGGGGCATTTCTCAAACGGCTCCTGTATCTTGAGGCATATGTTGAGTATTTTACAAATATTTGTTAATTTGAAATAACCAGCACAGTAGGCAGCTAATGTTTGTTGTCATTACCCCCATTTTACAGATGAAGAAACTGAATGTGAAAAGTTTTATTACTTGCTGAGGATCATAGATGTCTGAGGCATGATTCTGTATAATTTAAGATTCTAAATGTGGGTTCTAATCTGTTCCCCCAGTTTTGGGGGAAACTGACTGAAATCACTGATAAAATGAGTTTAGGTTTTTAAGGGTTTATTGAAAGATAGAAAGAGAAAGATTGAGAACAGAATTTCAACAGCCCGGCATTCCTATCTTTCCTCAAATTTCCTGTGAAGTCCTCTGCCTCCACCACCAACATCAAGTCAGGAACCAAAAAGAGACAGAGCTCTCCGCGCAGGCCCTCTTTCCTCCTTCCTGTCCCCTCCCAGAAAATAGGAGGCCCCTCAAGTTGATTGGCTGGTAGCCTTGATAGACAGCACCCATGAGCAAACGTCACTTCCTGACGCCAATGAAAAGCCACATGGCCTTGCCCTCTGAGGCATTCTCCTCATGGTGGAGCTTTCCTATAGTAAGTCTCCAGTAGGTGGCATCATTCCAATCATTCCAATTCGAATGCAAATCTCTCTGATTCCAAGTACCCCACTCTATCCACTATGCCAACATACCATCTCTTTTTGCTAAGAAAAAAAAATTTAGTGAAATAACTGAATATGGTCATGAGAACATTTTGTAAATCTGTATGTTCTGGGGTTTTGTTTTGTTTTTTTAACTAGAAGGATAGCATAATATGAGCAGGGTCAGTGCAAAGCTTCCATTACACAGCGTTGTGGAAATAGGATTTACCACACAAATCAAAGAATCACAATCTACTTGTCTATTTTGCAGATGAGGAACAAAGGCTCAAAGACAGGAAGTGACTTGCTCAGGTCACAGAAGTATTAAGGATTAAGGTTCTATAACTCTAAGCTAGTAGTCTACCATACTTCTCCCTTGAAGTGAATCTAGGGGGGAGCTTTCATTCATCTTAATCTCTATTCACCTCATTTCCTCATCTGTAAAATGGAGATACTAATAGCACCTACCTCTCAGGGTTGTTGTGAGGATCAAATATATATATATATATATATATATATATATATATATATATATATATATATATATATATAGAGAGAGAGAGAGAGAGAGAGAGAGAGAGAGAGAGAGAGAGAGAGAGAGAGAGAGAGAGAGAGAGAGAGAGAGAGATACAATATGTATAATATATAATAATATAATAATTATTAAGCACTTAGCACAGTGCCTGGCACATAGTAAACTTTATTTAAATGTTAGTCATTATTATTGTTAATGTCATTATTGCCACAAAGAACACACATCAAGGAGTACGACTTGGGGGTGACAAAATATGGTGAACCTCCCTCATGTGGGTCCCAAAATAGCCTGACCTAGGAAATGGGTGTGTAAGCTTCTTTCTTCTTCTCACAAAGGACTTGGCTATTTGATACAGATCAAGTAAAAACAGTCCTGACATGGAGAGTAACAGTTGGTTCAAGTTCTCCCTTCCTTTCTCAGTCTGGTCTATTTTAAGACTCTCACAGAGGAAACTTGGCAGCTTAATGTTTCCGAAAGTTAGCCAGGCTACTTCCCTAACTTCAAATCACTTATAAGGGCACAGATCAGCATAGTGCATTACCACAGGGAAGCAGAGGTAGTAATGCATGTGATTAACTAATGATATAATATATATATGTATGTGTATCTCTCTATTGAGGAAATAATCAACTTAAATGGCAATGAAAATACTAAAGGAAATCACTAATCATTCTTTTGACCAGTGAAGATTTTGTTAAGCTCCCCTAAAGAGGTCCTCTGATTGCTGCTCAAGGTACCTCATTGTCAGAATCCTCTGAAGAAAACACCATCTCAAAAAGGATAGTAGAAACCCAAAGGAAATCCAGATATCCTGGGAGTTCAGTATCCATCCTCCCCAGAGTTGTCATCTGGGAAACTAGCATATGGTGGAAAGAGTACTTGCTAGCTTTAGATAAGAAGACCTTTGTTAGAGACCCAACTTAATAGATGTGTGACTGTGATAAGTCATTTAACTTCCCTGGGTCCCAGTTTCCTAATCTATACATTGGGAGACAATAAGGTTTTGTGCTAGCCAGAATACAGCACTAAGGCTTTAAATATGATCCCTCCCTCCCCCTTTGAAAAGCTACCCTAGGGTACCTAGGTGACACAATGGATAAAGCACCAGCCTTGGACTCAGGAGGACCTGAGTTCAAATTTGACCTCAGACACCTGACACTTACTAGCTGTGTGACCCTGGGAAAGTCACTTAACCCCAATTGCCTCACCAAAAAAAAAAATGCTATCCTAGATGTGAGGCATTCTTTGAGTCAATAGCCATTCAAAACTACTCCCCTCCCAACCATCCCACAGTATATCTGCAATATAAAAATAATATACTGTTGGATACCTGTACTATAAAAATATATTATGAGGAAAATGTTCCAATTTAATTATACCTTCTTTTATGCATTAGATGTGTTTTGAAAAGTGTATAAATTAAATCATTTTAAAGTTATTAAGAGCACTAGTGACTGATAAGGAAATCTGTTGTGAATCATTTTGCAGCCTAAACAACTCTTTTTGTAATATGAATAATTGACCCATAATTTACCAGGTTTTAAGTTTGAATTTTACTGGGATGAATTAGTGCCTAATAAATGCATTGAGCTTTTCCAAGAGAATTACTATCTAAATAGAAGGTGCTATTATGTTGCCATCTCTGTCTTTAGAATCTGCCTTGCTGCACAGAATGCAATCTGAAAGTAAACTCTGCTAATATTTATGTCTCTCTCAGGCCTGCCATCAGTATCTGATGACCAATAAAACCAAAATCCTGCCTGTTGGACATCCCTCCCTGGAAGCCCATTGGCACCTGAAATTTAACATCTTCAAAATATAACTCATCTACCCAACACTTCAAAAACCCTACCAATTCAACATATTCAAGATAGAACTCAGTATCTATCTCCTTATAACCATACTTCCTCCTATATTCCCAATTTCTGTTGATGAAGTTCTGTTTTTAAATTGTTGAAATTCGAGTTCACTTACCATCTTCCTAGTCACCAAGGTTCATAACTTTGGAGTCCTTGTCTCCTGACATTCTATCTCCTTCACTGTAACCCTGCCCATACAATATCTTTCACATCTACTATTTTCTCTCCAATTTAGTTCAGGCTTCATCAGCTCTCATTTAGAGGTCTCATCTCTGCAATCCAAAGTGATATTCCCAAAGCACAGGTCTGCCTGCTTCCCTTACTCAATGGCTCACTGTCTCTAGGATCGAATATGATCTACTCTGTTTGGCTTTTCAGGCACTTCCAAGTTTGACTTCTCCATTGTAGATGATAATTGTCAAAACAGTGAGTTATCTTTTCTCACTGTTTTGACATTATCGTTTATAGTAGAGAAATCAAACATACAGAGTAATGCCCAAATCAAATTTAAATATAACTGAGAAATATTTAAGAAAAGAAATAAAAATACAATAAAACATAAGTAATGTTAAGATGTGGTTTTCTATATCAGTATACTTCCACAGACATCCTTATATACAGTTTGCCCTCCCTCGTTTACATCCAATTCAGTACAAGTCATGGTCCTCTTCAAAAACTAAGGACAAACAACAGACTGTACAGTTTAGTGGCTACTGTTTCTATTTGAGTCTTGTGGTAAAAAAAAAAAAAGTTTTTAACAGTCGGTTAGCGATAATGGAGAGACTCCAGTTTTTGAAGGACCACCCTTTCAGGGAGGAGACCGTGCTGTGTACTCCACCTCCGCCTGCTAGGCACTCCACTTCCGGGGTGCGAGCTTAAAAGGCAAGGAGAGAACAGAAGTGAGGTCTTTTGCCTGCTCTCCTGGTCCGATGACTGGCGCTGCACACAGAGAGGCTGATGGAGGTTGGACTCAGCCCGGCTCGGTGTAGCAGCACGTGCTTGACACGGCTCTCCCCCTCAAAGGTGGCCTTGGGTTTTTGGTGAGTTTTATATGGAATATAGACTAAGCTTAGACTTAAGACTATTTGTTTTGTATTTCTACTTTCCTGTCTCTCTAATCAACATCACCTTGTAATTTCCAAACAATAAAAGCTCTAACTAGAGACCAGAGGCTTCTTCCATTTACTAGTCTGAGAGATAAAGAAGGGAAAGGTTAAAAAGGGGAGGTTAATGCTCTAGTATCCAATTTTAAATCTCACAGTCCTTCGCCTTTTTCTATAGGAAGCTTTTCCAACCCCTATTAATTCTAGTGCCTCCCTTTAAAAATTTATTTCTTATTTATTGGGTATATAGCTTATTTGTACATGTTTGTTTGTAGTCTCCCTCATTAGATTGTGTCTTTTGCTTCTTTTTGTATCCCTTCCCTAGCACCATGTCTGGCATATAGTAGGTGCTTAGTAAGTGATTACAGACTGAATGACATATTAATGTTATACAGTCTAGTAAAACTGGCCTTCTTACTGTTCTCAGTGCAGGCCATTCTATCTGGCCTCTCCAAAACTTATTAAGTACCTAACATGAATGAATGAATGAATGAATGAATGAATGAATGAATGAATGAATGACATGATATGAAAAAGCATTTACTTGGGAAGCATTTTGCATAATACACTGTGATGAGGCCTAGAGATACAAATAGGAAAGACAGAACCTACTCCAAAGGAATTCATATTCTAGTGAGGAGAACAACGCAGAGGAAGTTTCAGCTTCAAGTGAGAAAGAAAAGTCTTGTATGTTTATGGGGCAGTGGCAAAGCAAATGATAATACATCTTTAATGTGGATAGAATACCCAGCCTGGAGTAAGGAAGACCTGAATCAAATCCAGCCTCAGTCACTTATTAGTTGTGTGACCCTGGGCAAGTCATTTAACCTCTGTCTGCCTCGGTTCTCTCACCTATAAAATGGGGGTGATAAGAGCACCTACCTTCCAGGGTTCTCATGAGGATCAAATAAGATAAAAACTGTAAGGCACTTAGCACAGTACCTCACACAAAATAAGTATTATATCAATGTTAGTTAATGTCATTTCCACTGATAAAGATATAGCTATAGCTATAGCTATAGATAGGTGTAGGTGTAGGTATATATGTAGGTGTAGATGTAGATAGATGTAGATACAGATACAGATACAGATATAGATATAGATATAGATATATCTGTTTCTGATGATGAACCCATTTGACAGTACCAAGGACTTTGGTGTTATGAACTTTCTTTTCCAGGTATTCAATAGCTACTGAGCACTATAGAAGAGGGATAATAAGAGCATCTATTTCACAGGTTCTTTGCAAGAATCAGACAAGATAACATCTGTAAACCATTTTGCAAAACCCTAAAGCAGCATACAAATGTCAGCTGATACTGTTAGCCATGTGACCCTGGGCAAGTCAATTAACTGTTTGCCTCAGTTTCCTCATCTGTAAAATGAGCTAGAGAGGGAAATGGCAAGCCATACCAGTAACTTTGCCAAGAAGACCTCAAATGGGGTCACAAAGAGTTGGACAAGTTGGAAAAATGGTTGAACAGCAACAATTATTATTTGGAGAAAGACTTGGACTGGTTGGGAGAAATTAAAAATCTGCAGTTTATCTAGCTATCTTTCTTTCTATCCATCCATCCATCCATCCATCCATCCATCCATCCATCCATCCATCCATCCATCCATCCATTCATCCATCCATCTGCAAGGGGGTTGCTAAAATTGTTCATTTCACCTCTCACAAAGTGATACACCGTGTAAAGGAGGAAAAAAGGTCTCTCCTTCACAAAGCTTTTCCTGATCCTCCCAGCCAGAAGTTATTTTTCCCATTCTTCCCCTCTTCTTTAGTTGTTTCATATCTACCTTGTATTACAATTATTTGTCTAAGACTTATCCCCCATTAGACTGAAAGCTGCATGAGGTCAAGAGCTATCTTTGTACCTTCTTTCACATAGCCAAGGTATACAGTATATATTTTGTTTAATAAGTGAATGAATAGGGAGCAGCTAGGTGGTGCATTGGATAGAGCACCAGCCCTGGAGTCAGGAGTACCCGAGTTCAAATCCGGCCTCAGACACTTAACACTTACTAGCTGTATGACCCTGGGCAAGTCACTTAACCTTCATTGCCTCACACACACACAAAAAAGTGAATAAATAAGTACTATTTACTGCCCAAGTTCATTTTTGTTTTCAGTTACACAAGGGTATTCTAACTGCAAAAAACATTTAGATTCAGTTTTGCATAAATTAATAACAGAATCATGGTGTGCCTTTGCCATGTTAAATCAACAGTGAACAGATACATATTTCAATGGTGGGAATTCCACAAAGTTAAAAGAAGAGCAGCCGAATTTGACACCCACCTCAGGAAAGGCTATTTCAGAAATACAGATAGGTATGAGGGATTCACACTTATCTCTGTCTTCATTTGTATTTCTCTAATGAGGATAATAGTTATGATGAAGTATGTTTCCTACAAGTGACTTCTGTGCTGCTTCAGCTGCAATGTGTAATCACATATTTCCTTGTATATGTCACATTTATGAAAGATCTCTTAATTATCTCCTTTAAACCAATACAAAATGGTACTTATACACTTAATTACAAGTGCAAAAATCTTTAGAAAACCTAAAATGCATTTAAACATTTCACTGAAACATTCCCCCAATTCTAAATTCTATGAATTATGGGAAAATAATTAGATGCACAACCTAGAAGGGAGTCAGTGGATTGTGCAACATATTAACACAAGCTCTTTTTGTGTAGGGATTCCCAGGAAATGAATTTCTTGTGCTTTCCCTTTCTGCTCTCCAGAGATTTTGAACTTTTTAAAAATCTCTTTTCATCAATGCCCCAGCCCTGCAGTCCCACTTGACTGTTTTGGTATAATCTTCATTTATTGTCTCCAAATCTTTCAGACCTCAATAGCATTTCAACTCTGGGTTAGCCTCAGCAGTTCAAAAAAGTGGGTGAGAAAAACCAATCTGAGATTGTGGCAGAAGGTGGGAAGGCCAGTGAGAATCTGAATTCATCCTCCATCCTTTTTGGTCTTGGAGGATTTCCAGAGTTTTATTTAAAGTTGAGACACAAGTAAGGCATGTATAGACTACATAACATCCATTTAAGGAGGGGGGCCAAGACAGCCATCTCTTCTATTCTGTATCATGCTTCCACTCTAGGTACTTTCCCTCCTCCCCAGTCCCCACCCCAAGCTGTTCAGCTTCCTTTTGTGAGTTATCTTCCTCTATTAGATTGTAAGCTCCATGAAGGCAGAGACTGTTTTTCTTTTTCATGTTAGTATCTCCAGTTCTTAGCATAGTATCTGGCTCATGTAGGTGCTTAATAAATGTTTATTTATTGACTGGAGGTTCTTTACCTTCATGTTGTGTTAATTTTGTAAATTTAACTATGAAATAATTCATAGAGAGATCCAGCTATGAAATAAATAATCAAGAAATATTTTTAGGGGCAGCTAGGTGATGCAGTGGATAAAGCACTGGCTTGGATTCAAGAGGACCTGAGTTCAAATTATTATCAATTATTACACTTACTAGCTGTGTGACCCTGGGCAAGCCACTTAACCCTCATTTCCCATTAGAAAAAAGTTCCTCTTAGTGTTGTATGAAAGGAGAGAAGAAATATTTGTGAAGTGCCCAGAGATGTACTAGTTACAATGGGAACATAAAAACCAACAAACAATCAAAATAAAACCAAAACAAACAAAAGACCAAAACCCTGCCCTCGAGAGTTTATATTTTACAGAAGAAAACAAAATATGGTAATTTGTTGTGGTTATAGGGAACTAGAATTTAGGATTAGGAGAAGCATCATGTAGGAAATGGGAATGAAACTAGGGATTCCAAAAGGGAATGAAGTAAAGAGGAAGTGTTTTCCAGAAAAAGGAAATCTTCAAAAAGAGGTATGATCTTAATTCTTGGACAGAGTATCTACCATTAATTTTTGTCTTTCTTTCTATTTTGTAAGCAATTCTAGAAGGAAACCCTGAAGGTTGTCAAGTCCTGAAATAAATCAAAGCCATGAATTGAGGAATAAAGCATCCTTAGTTGAGATAACAGAAACCTGCCACCCTGGGGATGCCCAGTGAATTTCCCAACCAAAGAAATCTATGAAAAAGTTTTGGTAGTTTTAGGAGGAGATAGGGGAAGAGGTGACATGAGGTAGCAAAGCCTGGTCATGAGATCCCAGCCACTCTCAGCAATTCAAAGCAAGGAGAACTGCCTCACTCTGGCTGTTCTGCTCTTCATTCATGATTCCTAATGGAAGGGGGTAAGGACATTAGAGGCCTAGATTCAGCTTGAGTCAGGTTCCTCCACAAGACAAAATGTCAGGATGGGACTTGGAGTCTCACTCAGCTCAGCCTAATTGACACTATCTTTTTTTTTTTTTGGTGGGGCAATGAGGGTTAAGTGACTTACCCAGGGTCACACAGCTAGTAAGTGTCAAGTGGCTGAGGCCAGATTTGAATTCAAGTACTCCTGAATCCAGGGCCAGTGCTTTATCCACTGCGCCACCTAGCTGCCCCTGAATCAACACTATCTTGCTGGAAATGCTACCAAAATTCTGACATTGCTAGGATCATTCAGGAAGTGACCAGTAACATTACATTTAGTATTAATTTCTGTCCTTATATTAACAATTTTCTGTCAAGGTTCTCTCTCTTTTCCCATGGGCCTAAAAGCAAACCTTAGACAAGTAGGCTTATTTCTTCTTTGAGCCCTGCCCTTGAACCTCCAGCTCTGCAGACCCAAAGAAAACCTCAAATCCATGGGTCACAGGAGCCCCAAAGACTCTCCGACTTCAAATTCTGAAATCTTTCTATTCCTCCCACCAAAATCCCCACCTCTGAGTCTTATTATTCATGACCTTAATGAAAACATGGGGAATAGAGAAATGGAGACTTCTCCTAATAGGTCACTTTATTTTGCTCAGATACAATTCTTCACTATGCTTCCAGGACACGAGGTTCAAGCCATGCAGCAGGGAGTATAGCCTCCCTCCTGCCTCAAACCTTTTCCAACTCTTCTTTATAGCAGGAGTAGCATAGGTAGTTTTCTCTGTTTAGATTTCAAGCTCCTTGAGAGAACAGGCTGTCTTGCTTACTTGTGCTTGTATCCCCCAGTGCTTAGCACAGTGTTTGGCGCATAAGTGTTTAATAAATGGTCTGCTATCTCTGTGTCTCTGTCTATCTCTGCCTCTCAAAGTCAAAATTAAAACAGGCATCTGTGGGGCTATGGTGAGAACTCAAGAGTTTCTTGAAACTTTAGTGTATTTTGTACCATTTCTTTAAAATTGATAGTAGGGTTTCTTTTCTTCTTCATCCAGTTCTCTCCCAATCACATTTTATTTGCTCATGAGTCACTTCACTTGGTTTTATGGATGAGGATGACTGATGGAAAGAGTGTAGGGAGACTCAACTGTCTCTCCAGCTTTTGTACCTTCCTTCTTCCTCCCTTATCTTTTCAGCTTCTGAAGAGCACTTAGGAAAGGACCTGTAGTTTAGCATAAAGCTGGAACTCTAGGGAATAGAAGTCCTCTTCAGCCTGTGCCCCAGAGCAGCCCTGGGGCCAGCCTGGAAGAGATCCAGATTCTCCTACTAATATTGGCTCCATGACAATGAAAAGAGGTTAAGCCTGACATTTCTCCTTGAGAATGCTAGTAAGTAGCTCTATTTCTATTTCACTTGATTTGGTCTGGGACTTCCTCAGGATTTGCTGACCTTAAGGTAATTTGCAGTGGATAGGCTTTGAAAATTCATTTTTCTTTTCTTTTCTCATTCATATTCTCTCTCTGTCCTCTCTGTCCTCTCTCTCTCTCTCTCTCTCTCTCTCTCTCTCTCTCTCTCTCTCTCTCTCTCTCTCTCCCTCCCTCCCTCCCTCCCTCCCTCCCTCGGAGCTATGGAGAGGATAAAGACTATTTCAACTTAATCTCATCTTCTAAATCAAGGATAATAATGATTAATTTTATTTGTTTAACTTGCTTGTTTGCACTTCTCTTGGAACTTCCCCAGTGCGGTTACTCGCCAGCAGATGTTAAAGGAAGGTGACTGCTTCAGGTTTCAAAAGTTAGCATTTATATGGAACTTTAAGGTTTGCAAACAAATTCCAGTTGTTCTAAAAGTCTTAGTGAATTAATATGTTATCTCATTCTCTCCTCAAAACAACCCAGGAAGGAAGAGGTTGTTACTATACCACAGTTCATTCCACATTGCATTTGCTGCCCTGCCTGGTTTCAATTTGGGGGAACAAGATGCCCTCCCCATGATAAGCTCATCACTCCTAAACTCATCACCTTGTTAAGTCAAACCTTTTTTTTTTTTTGGCGGCGGCGGTGGGGCAATGGGGCTTAAGTGAGTTGCTCAGGGTCACACAGCTTGTAAGTGTCAAGGCTGGATTTGAACTCAGGTCCTCCTGAATCCAAGGCCGGTGCTTTATCCACCACGCCACCTAGCTGCCCCTAAGTCAAACCTTGATCAACAACACCTCCCCTGGCCTCCTCTCTCCTCTAGTTGGAGGACTAGAGGATAAAGTACCAACTTCCTCCCAATGCCTTCCTTTATAGAGGGCAGAAACTGGACTCTCTCAGCTCACTCCACTTTTCATTTGCTTCTCTACCTGTTTTCAACTCTTTGAAACAAGACACCTGGTACAGGGTACCCCCAGCTGTCCTGTTCCTCCTCCCCTTTTTGTGTTTGTCTCCCTCTTTAGATTGTAAGCTCTTTGACAGCAGGGACTGTCTTTTTATTAATTGTATCTCCACTTTAAGCACATAGGAGGTGCTTAAATGTTTATTTGGATTATCTCTGATTTACAAATGAGGAAATAAGGGAAACTGAGGTTAAGAGGCTTACATAGTATGACAGCTATTAAGGATCTGAGGCCATATTTGAACTCAAGTCTTCCTGATTCTAGGTCTACTGGCTTATCCACTGCTGCTGTCACCTAGTTGTTTTCAAGAAGGTAATCAGGGAAAAGGATAAGAATGGGAGGAAGAATGGAAGTTGGGAACCAGAGCTCAAATAAATGCTCATGGAACTGAGACTGTAATTGCTGGTGTGCTCTTTTCATTTTTGAATCTATCACACCTAGTACGGTGCCTTCCTTGTAAAAGGTACTTAATAAATGCTGGCTGGATCAAACTGAATTGGCAACTGTTGTGCCGTGTGAATAGCAGTGAATCTTGCAATGGTCAGCAATCTTAGTTGGCAGCATTCCCCCTGGCAAATAAAATTCTAGGCCCCTTAGTTACTTTTCCATTTCTGTTTAATTTAGAATTTTGGCTTTAGAAGAGGCCTTAAAGAAAAAGATCATCTAATCCAACTCTCATTTTACAGAAGAGGGAAGGAAGTTATGTGATGTACCCAAAGTCTCATAGCTAATTAGTTAGCAGTGTCAGACCCAGAACACAGTTCTTCCTAGCTCCCAGACCACTCAGTGCCCTTTCCATCACACTATTGCTCATTTCTTCTGTATCCCATTCCCTTTTAGTGAACTTCCAAGGGCCTCTACTGAGTGCTGGAAAAGTTGAGCTTTGTTGTGCCCTGAGATACAAGGCAGGGAAGCATTCCTAAAAAAGCATAATAGAAACAAAGTGTTTTCCAATTCTGTGTCCTTAACTTTGGGTCTATGAATCCAGCCCTTTACTAAGCAGCGGCTAAAGAGAAACATCATGTACTAGAGAGAGATGGAAAGAATGAGTTATTACACTTTAATTAGACTGTGCCCAGTCATGAAATATATGCAAAGTTTCCAATATGGTTGTCCAAAACTAAACTTATTATCTTTCTCTGTAAATATGCTTTTCCTGAACAACAGCTGAGAGTGACACTACCAATCTCCTGTGTTTGAAACCTCTTTCCTCTCTGACACTTTTCTCTCTCAAAGCCAACTGGGGACCATATTCGGCTAATTCTCCAGCTGCTGTATTTTTCACATCCCTGTCCTCTCCTACCACACTAACACAGACCCTCATTACTGTTTGCCTGAATTATTGCAACAAGCTTCCTTCCTTCAAGTATTCATTCAATAAGCATTTATTAACCACCAGGCCCTGTGCAAGGCACTGGAAATATAAAGAAAAAAAGTGATGGGGAGGAAAGGAAACAAATCTAATCCCTCAAGGTATTCTGTTCTATTAGAGAGAAACTGCAGGTGTAAAGATAAGCAAATACAAAATAGATTTTGCAAGGGAGGGCACTATCAATTGATGAGGGTAAAAAAAGGATACATATGTATGTGTGTATGTGTGCGTGTGTGTATGTATATATACATGCGCATGCATACATACACAATACACACTAGTGTACTTGTGTATATGTATACACATGTGTATGTGTGTATATATATATATATATATACACATACATACACACACACACATGCATATATGTAAATATGTGATATGGACCTTGAGTTAAGTCTTGAAGGTTTACTAAGGCTTACTTGAAGGAAATTAAGGAGTCTAAGAAAAACTAGGAGGGAGAGTATATTCCAGCCATGGGGGCTGTCAGTACAAAGATCTGGAGACGACAGGTAAAATGTAGAACAGCAAATCAGACAGTTGAGCTAGGAATTGGAAAAATACAGTGCAGCCAAATGCTAAAGGGCTTTAAATGTCTATGTAAGCACTTTGTAGGTAAGAGGGAGCTCCTGGAGTTTCCTGAGCAGGGAAGTGACACATCCCTGGATGTGATTTCAGAGAATGTCACTTAGCAGCTCGGGGGAGGATAGGTTTGGAGAATGGAGGGGTCAGAGATCGAGGAGTCTATTGGGATAGTCTAGAAGTGGTGGTCAGTTGAGAAAAGTCATATGTAAGAGATGCTGTGTAGCTAGCATTGACAAGCCTTCACAACTGACTGGGAGTGAAGGTTGCAGGAGAAGCAAGAGTCATAGATAAGTCTGAGGCTGGAAGCCTGGATCACTGAAAGGATGATGATACTGACATAGAAATAGAGAGGTTAGGAAGAGGGTAATGTTTGAGGGATAAATATAATGGGCTCTGTTTTGAAATTGTTGAGTTCAAGATGAGTATGTCTTGAGTAAAAGACATATGGTTAGAAGTAGGCATAACTTCAGAAAATTAATGATGAAGGATCCCCCCTGACTTTTGTTTTTTGTTGTGTGGTTTGTTTGTTTTTGCAGGGCAATGAGAGTTAAGTGACTAGCCCAGGGTCACACAGCTAGTAAGTATGAAGTGTCTGAGTCTGGATTTGAACTCAGGTCCTCCTGAATCCAGGGCCAGTGCTTTATCCACTGTTCCACCTAGCTCCCCCCACCCCCCTGACTTTTGTAAGGAAGGTAAGGCATACATTGTCAGGCACGACCAATGTATTAATTTGTTAACTTTGACTTCTTATTTGTTAAAAGAGAGAGTTCTATTGTGAAGTAACAGCCATATAACAATTTAAAAGGAGCATCAACAAAGCATTTTTAAAATAACAAAACAATAGCTAACATTTATATAGCACTTACTGTGTACCAGGCCCTGCACAGTTATCTCCACCCTGGGAGTAGGTGCTATTATTATCTCTGTTTTATAGATGAGGAAACTGAGGCAAACAGAGGTTCAATGACTCACTCAGGGTTAAACACCTATTAAATGTTTGAAGTTGGATTTGATCTCCAGTCTTTCTGATTCCAAGCCCAGTGTTCTATCCATTGTACCACCTAGTTGCTAGTTAAGAGATTTCCAGTAGGTACTTGGTGATACAGAACTGGAGTTCAGCAGCTATCTACATAAAGGTAATAGTTAAGCCCTTGAGAACTGATGCGATAATTAATAAACACTGGAGAGAAGATTGCCTAAAACAGAGTCCTAGATTACAGCCATGTCCAGAGAATAGGACAAGGATAAGGATCCAGCAAAGGCACCAGAGAAGGAATGGCTAGTTAGAGATGGTAGGGAAATCTGGAAAGAGCAGACTATGTGACAAAGACCTGGGGGTTTTAGTGGACTGCAAGCTAAATATAAGCCAACAATATGGCAGGCAAAAAAAAGTTAATGCAAACTTTAAATGAAGTATATAGTGTCCAGAATGAGCAAAGTGATAGTCTAGTTTTGGGGTTCTTAACCTTTCCTGTATCATGGACTCCTTTTGCAGTCTGGTGAGCCCTTCTCAGAATATCGTAATGCTTAAAATAAAATATATAGGATTATAAAGGAAACCAATTGTATTCAAATAATTATCTATATCTATATATGTATATACATATATAGATATATATAATTTTTAATTTTTTTTTTAAAGATCACAGACTCCAGGTTAAAAAACCACTGTTCTAGCTCACTTCTCTCCCACTCTCTGGTCTGCTCTAACTTGTCCAAGAGCTGCCATATGCCCTCAAGATGATTCTTCCCTGAAGCCAAATGGATTCTTGATGACTCCTTTCCTGGAATCACCAAATCATTAGAAGTCCTAGTCATGCTGCTCCCCACCCCTATCCCCACTGCTCATTCTCTGGTCTGCTTTATCTATGTACCAACTGCCTAGCTCTGAGAGGATACCACCCACTCCTTTTCCTCTTCCTCTTTATGCACTGTCTTCCCTATTAGAATATAAACACCTTAAGAGTAGTTACTGTCTTATCATCCCCAGAATTTAGCATAGTTCCTGGCACATATTAAATGCTTAATAAATGTTCTAACTAACTAGCTATATGTTCCTTGACTTGTTCAAACCATATCTGGAGTAATGTATTTAATTTCAGTCACTGTATCTTTGGAACAACACTGAAACTGGAACATGTCTAAAAACGACGAGAATAATGAGGGAACTTGAATTTTTGCTTACAAGACTCTTTTGAAGGGAAAGAGAATATTTACCTTAAAGAAAAAAAGACTTAGGGGAGATATTCAAATACTTGATGAGTTATCATAGATAAGAAGTATTAGACTTGATATTGGCACTTGAGGTCAGAAATGGGAGCAAGAATGGAAGCTATAGGGAGATTTTTTCAGCTCCATGGGTCAAAATTTCCTAAAAATTGTACAGTTGTCAAAACAAAAGAATGGACTACCTTGGGAAGTAGTATCTTAATAGAAAGTTTGGTGGCACAGTGGATAGAGTGCTAGGTAGACCTAGAATCAGGAAAACCCAAGTTTATCCAGTCTCACCACTGACTTAGCTGTGTGATCCTGGACAAGTCACTTAACCCCAATCTTCCTCAGTTTTCTCATGTTTAAAATGGGGTTAGGAGTCGCATCTCTCTCCCAGGGTTGTGAGGATCAAATGAGATGATATCATTAAATACCACCTGGATTTCATCAATATCTTTATCTTTGATCTTGCAAGATCAAATCTGCTCAGAAACTCACACTTCCTCAGTACTCTAAGCCCCTTGGACTCTTCTCTCCTTCTGACTAGAGAGGGTGAAAGGCAGATATGTTAAAATTACATGTTTTTCTGGTCCCCCACCCCCATCCCTTAGTGAGTACAGGAAATAAATTTATAAGTAGCCAGTATAAGGTGTAATGATTGGAATGACGCCACCTGCTGGAGACTTACCATAGAAAAGCTCCGCCATGAAAGGAAGGTCTTTGAAGGCAAGACCATGCGTCTTTTCTTTGGCATCAGGAAGTGACGTTTGCTGGTGGGAGGAGGAAGGGGGAGCCGGACGCTCTGTCTCCCTCTCTTTCCTTTGGACTCTGGTGGAGAGTAGAGCTAGAAATGTGCTCTCCCTTTAATAGATAGATGAATGTAGGCCTTTCTCTCTCTCTTTACCAAATTCTTATTCTCCTTAATAAATTCTTAAAAGTCTAACTCTTGCTAAAGCTTATAATTTATTGGCGACCACTCATGAGATATTTTAGACAGACTAGGTAGAATTTTAGCCTATAACAAAGGTAACAATGTCAGGAATTAAGATTGCAAAAGGGAACCTAGAAGTCGTGTAGAGACTATCCCAAGGATCAAAGCAGCATCATTTGGAAATGGTATCATATATGAACCAAAAGTTACATCCTGAAACTATGTGCTAAATCAAGTACCATCATCTAGGCCTTGCTGTCAGGGCCTTTTGGTCTTATGATAGTAAATCTCAGATAGATTTCAGACATCCAAAATAAGACCAGCAAAACATCCAATGATATTGATAACTTTGAGAAGACCAGGATAAGTTAATTTCAAAGTATTGCTGGCAACTTTGAGATGATTTGCATATGTTAATGAACTAACCCCAAGGTGGTATAGATAAGAATTGATCACCCACAAAAAGAGCCTATAAAATGAGACCTCAAAATCCTCCCCAGCCCCAACACTCTTTTGTCTCCAAAGGGTCCAAGCTTCCGAGTTCTCCAACTCTAATTGGTGTCATTCTCCATGCCTCTCCCCCTCCCCATCCTCTTCCCAGGCTGCCTGCCTTCCTCCACCACCCTCTCTCCACCCCCACACCATCTGCCTCTGTACCCCTCCTCCCTTTTCTCTGCTTGTCTCAGTACTTTCTGTGCTGTTCGCCCCTACACCCTCTGTGTCTTATTAAAGTGTGATTGCAGCTTCACTTCCACTGCCATCACGGTCTTTCCCGGCAAGTACCCAAAGAGTCAGTCATGTCTGCCTCATTTCATAATTCCATAAATTAATTAGCAATTCAGAAGCTATCTGAAAGCTCCTCCTAGATCTTTTATTTAAGAAAGGGACTCTGAGCTGAAACCTTATCACTTCCCACTTGGTTGTAGGGCTTGTCTTACTCCTGGGTTGGGGACCCTCTCTCTGCATTTCAACTTTTTAAGTACTCTTTCCCCATGGTGAGCTCCTTGTGGGCAAGGGCTATCTTTTCCCTTTCTATGTATGTCCCAGTACCTGACACATAGTAGGCGCTTAATAAATGTTTATTGACTGACTGTAGTGACTCACTGAAGGTCTTTAATATGAGGCTACACTATTACTTCTTGGGGGTACATTTTCTGCTTTAGGTAGAATTTGAATTGGAAGGTTGTTTTCTTAAATCCTTGAAACATAGGACCTTTAAGGTCCTGGGATTCCATGATTTTAATGCAGAGATGATCTCTTTTTCTGGTCTCCATCATTGGGAGGAAATAATCCCCAGAAATCACAGAAACCAAGATCCTGTAGAGAATCAGCAATGCAAATGTTGTTCTAATCAGGTACTAGGTACTTAAAGTAAGTAAAGTATCTTTGTCAACAATTACTCAATAACATTTATTGAGTAGAATTAAAAATAGGGATTCCCTACTTCCTTAAAGGAATAGTAACACCTTTGCTGGCAATACCAACCGGTGACTGTCAGTACAAAATTCAGTGCCTAAATTCAATTTTAAAAAGCTGGATATCTGGAGCAATAGCAAAGCCCACTTGTCAGAGACAATATTAAAGTCTCTTGGTGCTATTAAGAGTTTCTGGGGACGGGGCAGCTAGGTGGTGCAGTGGATAGAGCACCAACCCTGGAGTCAGGAGTACCTGAGTTCAAATCTGGCCTCAGACACTTAACACTTACTAGCTGTGTGATCCTGGGCAAGTCACTTAACCCCAATTGCCTCACTAAAAAAAAAGAAAGAAAGAAAGAAAGAAAGAAAGAAAGAAAGAAAGAAAGAAAAGAAAAGAAAAGAAAAAGAAAAAAAAAGAGTTTCTGGGGAAATGGAATTTACTGTGTGCTATACTTTTTTTTTTTTAATTTTTAGTGAGGCAATTGGGGTTAAGTGACTTGCCCAGGGTCACACAGCTAGTAAGTGTTAAGTGTCTGAAGCCGGATTTGAACTCAGGTACTCCTGAATCCAGGGCCGATGCTCTATCCACTGTGCCACCTAGCTGCCCCTGTGTGCTATACTTTTACATATTTAAGCTTTAAAACAAATACTCTCTACAAAACTCAGGTGGACTATCCATATACTCCTTCAACCTATAAATTCACACCAATGGCTCATTGGAAAAGGAGATCAGTTCCTTAAAATGAATGAATATCAGAAATCTTTGTTGTGATGTCTTTAAAGTTCTGAGACCTGGGTTCAAATGTAGAAATGCTACTTAATACCTATGTAACCTTAGGCAAGTCACTTAAATTCTTTTTGGCCACATCTGTAAAAATAGGGTAATGGATAAGTTGACAAGTTTTATGGGAGGGGATGAAGATAAATCTTAAAGGCCCCTTCCATCTTTAAATCCTATGAACTCTTCTCCAAAATTACAATGGAAATCAATTGGAAAATAGCATTTATTATATAACTTGCTGAATTTTGTAAACACATTTAGTGTGAGATTCATCTATAAGTCAACTCCTAATTGCCTGTACTTATATCAAGTATCAATATCTATGACAATGTGAAACACATATTTGGACTTGGAATTTGTTACATAATTTTATTGAATGAATATACTAATTATGGTGGTAACAGGCCAATCTTAAAATTATTTAGAATTCCTTCAACACCCACTGACTAACAGTAGAAGAAGGTGTCTGAACATTCAAGGAGAAACAATGAATCAGTCAATAAGTATTTATTATGAATGCAACTTCTTACTGTGAATAACTCACACTGATCCAGAATTACAGTGCTCGTTCTACCAACCCTATAAAGATCTGCAAAACAAGGAAACTGAGGATCAGAGAGCTTAACTGACTTGTGCATTATCAAATAAAGTCGACAAGCATTTATTAAGTGCCTACTATTAGTCAGGTACTATGACAAAGCTGATAAATGTCAGAGCTGAGATTTGAGCCCAGGTATCAAATTTGCACATTGTTTCTACTACACCACTTCTGATCATGTCATTCAAGGTACTGTATAATCTGGCTACAATCGGCCAGCTCAGTTTTGCCACGGGTTATTCCCCTTCATGAACAGCATACCATTCCAGCCAAACTAAACTATTCTTTACTCCTATTCTCATCCTGGCAGCTAGGTGGTGCAGTGGACAGAATGCCAAACTTGGAGTCAGGAAGACTCATCTTACCGAGTTCAAATCTAGCCTCCAACACTTAACTCCAACTCTGACACACAGCTGTGTGACCCTGGGCAAACAATTTAACCCTGTTTAACTCGATTTTTTCATCTGTAAAATGAGCTAGAGAAGGAAATGGCAAATGACTCCAGCATCTTTGCCAAGAACACTCCAATTGGGGTCACAAAGAGTCAGACACAACTGAAAAACATCTGAACTGAAATTTTCATCTTATCCTTTCTCCTCCTCTTTGTCTTTGCTCATGCTGAGCCCTTAAGCAGAGGTACACTCCATAATCCCTACTTCATAGGAGCATAGATTTAGATCTGGATGAGATCTTACAAGTCACCTAGTCCATACCCTTTATTTGAAAAAAAATTTTTTTAATTTAATTTTTGTCTAGTGAAGATTTATCTTCTCTCTTTTCCCCACATTGAGAAAGCAAGAAAAATCAAATCCCCTGTTACAAAATAGCTTGTATGTCATTTCCATGAACCTTTTTTTTGGTCCCCCCCCCCCCCCGAGGAAAATGGCCTTACTCTCCTCAAATTTCTCATAATACTTTGCTTGAAACAATCTTTTGGCACTTAATCACACTATCCCTAGCATCATAACTTTGCATACATATCTTCTCCTATTCTTCCCCCCAGTTAGGTTGCAAATGCTGCCTTGAGAGTAAAGTCTGTTTCATATGTACTATTCTACCTCCAATTGAGATTGCCCCCATGCTTCAGGTTAGTCCCATGGGAGATATAAATGCACCCCAATGGCTCAATGGAAAAGGCAGCCAATTCCTTGAAGCATATAAAGTAGGCAATAAATAAATACTTGCCAAATTGAATTGCATCGCTGTGGTTCTATCATATACAAAATGCACTGCAATTGAAAATCTGCCACAGAAAATCCATCAATTGTCAATAAATACACAATAGTTGAATGTATGGCATCAATTTTAATTTCTTAATTTATAGGCTTGTGTAATTTAAGATTCTAAATGTGGGTTCTAATCTGTTCCCCCAGTTTTGGGGGAAACTGACTGAAATCACTGATAAAATGAGTTTAGCTTTTTAAGGGTTTATTGAAAGATAGAAAGAGAAAGGTTGAGAACAGAATTCCAACAGCCTGCCATTCCTATCTTTCCTCAAATTTCCTGTGAAGTCCTCTGCCTCCACCACCAACATCAAGTCAGGAACCAAAAAGAGAGAGAGCTCTCCGCGCAGGCCCTCTTTCCTCCTTCCTGTCCCCTCCCAGAAAATGGGAGGCTCCTCAAGTTGATTGGCTGGTAGACTTGGTAGACAGTACCCATGCGCAAACGTTACTTCCTGATGCCAAGGAAAAGCCACATGGCCTTACCCTCTGAGGCATTCTCCTCATGGTGGAGCTTTCCTATAGTAAGTCTACAGTAGGTGTCGTCATTCCAATCATTACAGGCTATAGCTAAAGCTATTGAGTTCAGATCAACTTCCAAAAGAATTCTACAGGACCACTGACAAAGTAGGAAGATGAATCGAAAGTCAACTACTACAACCCACTCTTTTTTTTTTTGTTGGACAATGGGGGTTATGTGACTTGCCCACGGTCACACAGCTAGTAAGTGTCAAGTGTCTGAGGCCCGATTTGAACTCAGGTCCTCCTGAATCCAGGGCTGGTGCTTTATCCACTGAGCCACCTAGCTGCCCCACAACCCGCTCATTTTATAAATGAGAAGTATAAGGTCCAAAGAATGACTTGCCCAAGGTCACATAGGTAATAAATGGCAGATGAAAGACTTAAATCTGGGTCTTCTGTCTCCAATCCAACACCTTCTCTCGTATCATCTATTGATACAACTGAGTCCTAGTATAAGTTGTTTGGGCCTGAAGTAGGATAGAGGAGAGATAGAAACAGTGGTCCTAGAAATCACCTTCTCTGTCCATAGTCTACAGAGGAGTATATGCCCACTTGGTTTCCAGACTCAATACTGAAGTTTATTTCCCTCCAGCAGAGTGACACCTTCTGGGGAGTATGTACCATTACAACCCACTTCTATCATTCCATTGGGTACTGCTGAAGAGAGCACTCACCCTGATCTATTTTAGTCAGAGGGTAAGAATTTCAACAAGCTTGGATAAACACGCAAGTTGTATGACGGGAAGATAAATTTGGTAATGGTTGCTTAGGAACTGACAACAGTGCAATCAATAGGCAGTTTTACAGAGAGCTCTACTTCAACTCCTTTCAAAGTGCCAATCAAAGTTAGCTAAACCATTCATTGTACTTCAATATCTGAATTTCCCCAGTACCTGGGAGAAAACATCTGTTCATCAAGCATTTCCCTAAATAGAGAAAATGATTAGATTTTTTTCTTTTTGAAAAAAAAAGTCTTTAGAATTCTGAACAAGAATAGGGAGTTAAGCTACTAAGAATTTGGCCCTTCTTCAGTCTTTGTGCCTTTGTTTCATTTTAAATGCTATGCACATAACCACTGCTGATCTCCAAACAAGCACTGTCTATGGCAGGTGGTCCTGTGCCGAGCGCATAGATTTTTAAAAAAATGTCAAAATACATGACTTCTCCATTTCCTGAAATGGTCTGTTCAAAATTGTGGCCTTTAAAGCTAATATCTGAAACCCGACAAAATGCCTTGCCTCTCTGAGCTTTATTTTCATTGTTCTATCAATAGTCTCTTTACCTATAATGCCCAAACCGTAGTTATCCATTCAGTTCTCAGGATATATAAAATGTTTTTAAAGGAAAGAGGAAAAGAGAGAAAGAAAAGGCAGAAAGGAAGGGTGTGTGTGTGTGTGTGTGTGTGTGTGTGTGTGTACACATGCGCAACAATTAAATATCTTTTAAAAAAAGATATATTCCTTCAACCCATATGAAAACTTATCAAAAGGTCGATTGTATACATACAACATAGAAGTAACTGTTGTAGCAGGAAGTGTATCTACCTACCAGAGGATTTGCAATCTCATCAGAGCCTGGCCCTGGTCCAAGACGTGACTGCCTGGGGACAGCTACATTTTAACCACCCCATGGAGGATAATATAGGCAATATTGAAACAGAAATGTCTTTGAAAGAAATAAAATTCTGGTTACCGTACTTAAAGGAAAAAAAAAAACACAGTAAAAACTAAGGTCAGGAACACTAGTCAGATATATACCCAACCAGACAATACCATATATAATGAACCAAATTAAATCAGTTGGTTTTCTTTGCTCACTCCAATTCTTTTCTCAAGTAGACTGCATCCCTGAGAAGACCTGAAGCCGGCTTCCAAGTAATTCAAATACCTCCAACAGAACTATTTTTAAGGTTCATCAGTTTCAGAAAGTCTTTCATATTATATGAATTAGACATACAAATAAAGTAAACTAGAACAAAGTTACTTCAATCCCATGTCCTTCTCAGGTCTTCAAGTATTGCCACAACATGGCTTAGTGGTTAAAGTGCTGGATTCAGAGAAAAGAAGACAGGTTTGAATCCTATCTCATATGCTAGGGTTGCAACTCATAAGTCACTTAACCAATTTAGTATCCTCATCTGTAAAATGAAGAGAGATAACACAAGGGATTCTGTGGGATAAAATGAGATAATGAATGTAAAGTGCTCTGTAAATTTTAAAATGCCATGTAAATCTAAGTACCCTGAAATATTGTAAGGTGCTATAGATTTAAAATGTTAGTATTAAAATTACTCACACATTCCATATAATACTGGACTTTTTTGTGTCATGTGATCATCTGCCTTATCTCTAACATTAGATTATAAGCTCCTTGAGAGCAACATTTAGGTTTGTTTAAACTCTTAGCACCTAATACAGTGATATTCACCCTCAAATCTGTGTGATAACATGTTTTTTTAAATGCTTGTTATGTTTATTTTCCAAAATGTTCCTTGATCCTGTTCCTTATTGTAAATTATAGTAAATATGTCTGAATATTTAAGTCACTAGCAAACAGTTCATTTTAAAAACCAAGTTTCAGATGTGACAAATTGCAAGGTGATGACACAAATAAGTAATTCATCAAATTTTATGTTCATTAAAATGAGTCTCAGAGCCCTGTAACTCTGAGTAACTGAGTAGACAAGCTGAAATATCTGACTAAATGACCACTGTTTTGATGCTAGGCGAAAAATTAATCCTAAATCCTAAATCCTAAATTAAATCTTAAAGATAAACTTATTCTTTTTTTTAATCACTCTAGCTACATGTTTATTTCATTATAGTTACTGAAACTGAACTTGTTTATAAAGGAATTTCATTAAAGTTAACCACTCTTTTGACATTTTGCAACACCCTTTTTCTACTCTTTTCCTCCTCTGTCCCGAATAAGGAGATCCAAATAAGAATGACAAGAAAATATATTTGAGGGAGATCAGAATAGGAACAAGCCACCAGTTATTCAACTGAAACACCAAACAGATCTATTTTTCTCCCTGTCCCCAAGGGAAAAGGAGCTACTACACTACTTTTCTTTTTTCATTAATAGTTCATGCTTCCTTTATTTAGTACACGGCTAAATTCAGGCACCACTTTGTAATTTGCTATCTTCCAGGCCATTTCAAATGACAGCATTGATCTGCAAATCAACAACTCATCTGACATTAAATTCAACAGGTCACTGAACACCAAGATGCTTTATCAGGATTAATCTAGATGAATAGTTTCTATTTAAAAAGAGAGGGAAAGATACAGAATGTGGTAGACATGGTAGATGATGACCAAGTTCATTAGTGTCTTGTGGCGATTCGATTGTAGATTCAGCATACCAAATAACTTCTCAAAGTTACCATTACAATGCTATACTGTGTCTCCTGGAAGCCATTGAGTACTGCCCTTTCCTTTTGCTATCTATTTTTCATCCCTAGAAATCTCGCTCTCTCTTTTTTTTTTTTCTGGGCAATGGGGGTTAAGTGACTCGCCCAGGGTCACACAGCTAGTGAGTGTCAAGTGTCTGAGGTTGGATTTGAACTCAGGTCCTCCTGAATCCAGGGCCAGTGCTTTATCCACTGTGCCACCTAGCTGCCCCCCTAGAAATCTCTTGACCAAAAAATCCAAAACAAAACAAAACACCCCCAAAGCAGGGCTACCCTCTTTTCCCCACCCAAAAGGCATTAAAATGTTAAGCTTGATTCTATAGTATACTCAAACACATTTTTCCTCATAAAATAATATCATTCAAGGACTATGGATTATTGTAACATAAAAAGAAATGTACCTTTTTAAGTCTACTGTAACCCTTAGTTCACACATAGGTATTTAAGCATTTGTGAAGATTGTTTACCAAGGCCTTTACACATTGGTCCTGAGTGAGCAAACTCCCATTTGCTTACTAAATAAGGTCCAGCTAAAGCCATACTTAAAATGTATAGTAACCATTTAATATACAGGAGCTTTCCAAATCACGAAATACTAGCTTCTAAACATCCCTTGATACCAACTGGCTGGACAATCACAAAGAGGGCCAAATAACACAGTATGGGCTAAGTAGGCATATGTGGACTAGCCTTGGAACCTCAGTATAATATTTTAAGGACCTATTATTTGGTTGATGTGAGTACTCCCTTCACCAAGGCAGCTTGCAATCTTGCTATAACTTAGCAGATAGGAAATTCTGTAGCTGAAGAATTCCCTCATCCTCTGCTTAACCTGAAGATAAACCTTTTTGAATATAAGCTGGTCCTAAGTAATACAGAGCCAAAAGTACCAGCCCATCACTGGGCCCATACAGGACTGTACAGAAACCTAACCACTATTTAAACTATTTTTCTATGGTAAAAGATATTCTGAGATATCACAAATATCATATGCTCAACCAAAACATAGGCAGATCAAATTCCAGGGGTGTAATCTCAATAATAATCACACACTTGTACTAAACAGGAACAGTTGACTAGCCTTAGGAGTTCGGAGACAGACCGCCTCAGTTTAGATGGCTTGCAGATAACTTACTCTTTCCCAGGACATATGACAATCTCAATTAACATATTGTCACCTTTTTTTTTTTCCTTAAAAAGAAGAAGGAGCCAGTGAATTCTTTTAAGCAATACATGGAACTAATGAAGCCCATGGTGTGGGTACAAGCCCTGCTTGAACTATTTAGTTTTGTTCTACAAACTACACTACCAGCCTCAAATATGGAATGCAAAAGATTGATGCCAGACTCTCTATTACTGGAAAAAACTCAAAGCATTTCTCTTATGGATAGTGGGTCAGCACTGTCACTTTTCTATGGAACGGGCAGCTGTCAGTGTTGGCAATAATGAGGAAACCAGTAAAAAATGGATACGTAAGGAAAACCTAGCTTATAGAAAATCTTGGGAAACAGTGAATTCTGTTCATTGCTGCTCATTGGATTCACTCTCGGTTATTGCCTCCAATAGAATGTCTGGTTTGTGAGGCACGGCCTATTTTGGTTATGTCTTTGCCATCCTCAGTGTGTGACATGGTGCTTTGGACATGATAGTAAATGTTTATTGTTGAAATGAATAAATTTGAATTCTCACTACACTGAGGCTTGAAGAACTGGGCAGTTTCTATTTGTTTCTGATGGAGAACTGAGATTTTAAATAAATATCCCTTTAAGAAAAAAAAAAGCCTATGAATTTAGAATTTCAATAATGTTCTGATTTATTTCCCTGTTAAAAGGCTGTTTGTAAGTTCCTTTTTGTTAAGGGGCCCTTTCTCTTAAAATGTCATCTTATATTTTCAGCTTTTTTTTTCTGTTACTATAAGCAGTGTCTAGACATCCAGATTAAGAAGTGTACAATCAACACCAGCAACAACAACAAATAACAGGTCTTTATTTCATAGAAAATATGTAGCCACATCCACACAAATGCTTTCACCATGTGTCAAATAGGAGACCTTTATTTGTGAACAAAAATATTGATGTTGCTAAGTGATACAGAACCAATCACCAGTTCTTAGTCTTTGTGTTTGTTTATTTCTATCCCACTTGCAAACCATGCTAACAGCATTTCAGAGCTACATATAGACTCAGCTAGAATGACTTGGTATAAGCCACATTTACTAATAATACATAGCACATTTGATATTAACCCATTAACATTTTTCAGATTCCTCCTTGAAGACTGTTTGAAAAAGGAGGGAGGCTCTAAAACTAGGCAAAATAATAAAGAAAAGAAATGAAAGGCAAAAGAGGCAAGCATATAAAGCAATGCATTGGGGAGCTAAAGGACATGGATCCAAGTCCTGCTGAGACACCTACTAGCCATATAAGCCTGACAAGTGAACCTCTCTGGGCCTTAGTTTCTTCATCTGTAATATGAGAGGGTTGGACTCAAGGGTCCCTAAGGTCTATTCTAGCTCTAAAGCTAGAATAGATTCTACGAATTAAATAAAATGACTATTTCTTAGTTCCTATTTGTTATTAGTCTCTTCTGTACGAGAAACTCAATTATTGTTAATAGGAAGAGATAAAACATAGATAAATTAAATTCACAGAAAATACGAAACTTTAATTCAACAGTAATGTCAATCACTTTTTTTTTTTCCTGGAGCTTTCTCAAACAATAAAACTGAGTGATTTTAATTCCTGTCTCCTTCCTATGTCTGTCCAACCTCCAACAGAGGCACATCACGCAAAAGCAACAAAGAAAAGAAATGGAAAAGAAAGTTACACAAACCCATATATACTAAATCATCAGTGTAATCAATAATTGAGAATTGCCTGTAGGACAATAACCATTTGGCATACCTGAAAAAATGTCATAGATCTCTCTCTCTCTCTCTCACACACACACACACACACACACACACACACACACACACAATTACCATGAATAAAAACAAAAAGTGTTCTGAACTGACTGGAAGTAGAGGTAATTCATGATGGCATCCCTAATGAAGATTAATTCCTGGCAATGGCCTTTGCTCTGAGCTGGAAAAGTTTTAATCATATACGTTTTATGAAAGTTGCCAAGAGTACAAATAAATTGGAAAAAATCAGCATATTTAAAGGACAGTTACCACACAGTAAGGTCACTTCTTCTAGGGGAAGATTCTAAGGCATTAATAGTTTGGCCTCCTCCATCTGCTGGTGGTTTCTAGTCCTAGCTATGATCTTTTTTTTTTATTAATTTTTTTTCAATCAATGAAAAATGAAAATCATCTCTCTCTCTCTCTCTCTCTCTCTCTCCCCCCCACCCCCACCCCCAAAGAAAACCAAAACTCCTATTGCAAACATAATCACAGCTATGTGCTCTTTGGCAAGTTTTATAACTTCTTTGTGCCCAAGCCTCTTTAACTGTCAAGTAAAGATCACAATATCACTAACAGGAAAGTATTTAAAAGGGAAAAAAAGTGCTAAATAAATGCAAGAAATGATTTATTCCAGCGTGGTGATCAGGCTTTCTGCCTTCATAGCCACTCCTAGTGTCTCCATTCAGGGGTTCCTTCCTGGAAACCCAGCCCTTTCCCTTTATTCCATGGAGCAGTAGTATCAAACTCAAATAAGTAAGAGAACAGGGGAGAGTTACTAATTCATACATAAGGATCCCTACAAGTCACATCTTGACTTAGTTTTTAAAAGTAATATTATTTATATTTCATTGTATTTTTATTTATTTTGCTAAGTATTTCCCAATTACATTTTAATCTATTCTGACCCCACTTAGCTCTGGTTTGAGAGTTTGACACCACTGCTCCAGCACTCCCCTTGTATAGTAAGGTATTGATAGCAAAACACTGGCCTGCCATTTGTCTTGAGCAGTTTTTTCAAATTAAAAAATACAGGTCACAGAATATCAAATAAAACAGGTAGGCAATTTATAGGTAGAGAGTTGGAACCTAGTTTTGCCATCAGTTCTGGATGTTAACCTCTCTTCAGTCAACTACAATCCCCTCTCTCTAGATGACTGAGAAATATATATTTACTTTTGGTATCCACACTGCTCTTGGTTTCTATCTAAGGTCTGTCTAAACCTCTTGGTTTCTTGAGCCTTACTGACCAACTGAGGTAGTAGATAGCTTTTTCTAATTTTCCAGTGTTTACCCTGAGGGCAGATCCCTTATATACTGGCGTCTCAGTTCCTAAGATTTCTTCAGTAAACTTCTAACTTCTCTTAATTTATGCATTCCAACATTCCTTTCTCCTTTTATTCTTGCTCTTAAATTCACAGAAACTCAAGTTGGAAGAGACCTCAGTGGTCACCCACCCCAAATCCTACCTGAAAGGAATCCCTATTATAAAATACCAGACATATCATTACTTAGGTGGTTTGGAAAAAAAAGGTTGTGGCTGAGTTGAGTATGATGGGGGTGATTCTAAAAAACAAAATTGGATAGGAAAAGGTAAAAAGGAGCAATTATCTCATAAAATGGGGTGTGAAAGGAAGAACTAATACAGAGGAAACAGGTTGGGGCTCAGGGCTGGTAATGTTGGAACCTTATTCTCATCTATGTTGAAGAGGAAACAAAATGTACATATGAAGAGGTTAGAAGTCTTCTGAACTTCTACAAAGGTGAGACAACTGGGAGATAGGGTGGGGGAGGTATTTTAAAAGAGTGCATAGAATAAGATATAGAGGGTGGGGGGAGAAGATAGAGAGGGAATTTTAGAGGGGTTAGTAAAATAAGGAATAAGAGGGTAAGGGGGAAAGATAAGGTGACAGGGATCAGGTAAAAAGAGAGGCTGAGAAGGAAAGTAGTGAGGAAAAATAAGATGCAGGGAAATTCACAAATAGTTATTAGAATTTTGTCAAATCTAAAAGAATACAAGTCATTCCAGGGATCAGGTAAAAAGAGAGGCTGAGAAGGAAAGTAGTGAGGAAAAATAAGATGCAGGGAAATTCACAAATAGTTATTAGAATTTTGTCAAATCTAAAAGAATACAAGTCATTCCCCAATTGATAAATGGTCAAAGGATATGAACAGGCAGTTTTTTATTGAAGAAATAAAAATAACTTATAGTTAAATACAAATGTTTTAAATCATTATTGATTAGAGAAATGCAGATTAAAACAACCTTGAGATATTATTTCATGCCTACCAGATTGGCTAAAATGATAGAAGGGGAAAGTGACAAATGTTGGAGAGTATGTAGAAAAACTGGGACACTAATTCATTGTTTGTGGAATTGTAAAATGATCCAATCATTTTGGAGAGCAATATGGAATTATGCCCAAAGAATTATTAAAATACCTATAACCTTTGACCCAGCAATACCACTACTTGGTCTATTTCCAAAGATTATTAGGGAAAAAAGAAAGGAACCTTTATGTTCTAAAATGTTCATAGCAGCTCTCTTTGTGGTTTCAAAGAACTAGAAATTGCAGGGATGTTTATCAATTGGGGAATGGATGAACAAGTTGTCATTTATGATTGTGCCAGAATATTACTGTGCTATGGGAAATGATGAGCTCAATGATCTTAGAAAAACACAGAAAGACTTGCAGGAAATAATGAAGAAATGCAGGAATAACAATATTGCTTTAATAATGGGGGGCAGCTAGGTGGCCCAGTGGATAAAGCACTGACCCTGGATTCAGGAGGATCTGAGTTCAAATTCAGCCTCAGACACTTGATACTTACCAGCTGTGTGACCCTGAACAAGTCACTTAACCCTCATTGCCCCACCCAAAAAAAATGACTTTGAGTGAATTAGTTATTTTGTCTATAATACATATCCAAATTAACCATAAAGTACATATGAAGAAAGACTATTTGCATCCTGAGAAAGAGCTGGTAAATACAAGTGTGTATAGAATAATTTACATATATACTTATTTGTGTATAATGGTAACCATCTCTAGGGCAGGGGCAGGTGGAGGCAAGAAAAATAAACATTCACATGATATTTTTGCTGTATATTTGAAAGGAATAGCAAGTTGTGCCTAGTAAATTTGCAGTTTCTTGTACAATTATCTTTTTATCATACTATGTTAGGTAAATGTTTAATTTATTCCATAAATTAGAAATAAAATACCAGATAAAAGATCAGTTACCTGCTACCAAAAGACCTCAAACAAGTGTGAACCTACAATTCACAAGGCAACAGTTTCCATTTTTGGACAACTCTAATTGTTAAGAAGTTTTTTTCTGATATCAGCTCTAAATTTCCCTCTTTAGGGAAGCTGTTATATTTCATTTATCTCATTTATCACTTAATATGTGCCAGTCACTGTGCTAAGTGCAGGAGATACAAAGAACAAAGCAAAACATTCCTCATCCTCTAAAAGCTTACATTCTAGATGTACATTTTTAATTATATGCTGGATGCATACAAGGTAGTTTGGGGAGGTAGAACATTGATAGGAGTAGGGGGGATTAGGGGGGTCGAATGGGAAGAACGAGGAAAAGACTTGTGCAGAAAGTTGTCTTAAACTTAGTCTTGAAGGTAAACTGAGGATTTCAAAGGGAGAGCATTTCAGGCATGGAAGATAGCCAGTGCAAAGACGTGGAGATGGGAGATGGAGGTTGTCTTTTGTACAGAACAACAAAGTAGGTCAATATGGCAGGATTATAAAGTAAGGAGCAGGATCATGCATAATGTAGGGGTTCTTAACACTTTTTGTGTCATGATCCTTTGGCAGTCTGTTGAAGTCTTGGGGCTTCTTGGAATAATGTTTTTAAATTCATAAAACAATAGAATTACAAAGCAAATTAATTATATTGAAATATAGCTATCAACGTATTTTCTTTTCTTTCTTTTTTTGGAGGGGCAGGGCAATGAGGGTTAAGTGACTTGCCCAAGGTCACACAGCTAATAAATGTCAAGTGTCTGAGACCAGATTTGAATGTTGGTCCTCCTGAATCCAGGGCCGGTGCTTTATTCACTGCTCCACCTAGCTGCTCCATATCAATGTATTTTCAAAAAAGTTCAATGACTAAAGCTTAAGAACTGCTGGAATAATGAGACTGGATAGTTAGAGCCAGGATGTTGAGAAATTTAAATGTCAAGCAGAGGGGTTTATATTCGATCCTGGAAGGCACTGGAGTTTGTTTGAGTAGAGGTGTCATGATCAGATTTGTACTTTAGGAAAATCACTTTGACAGTTATGTGAAGGATGTATCAGAGTGGAGAGAGACTTGAAACAGGGAGACCAAATAGGAGGGAGTTATAATAGTCCAGGCAACTGGCATAAAAGAAATGGGATTACACATTAGAGAAGATTCCCAATAATTGAACCTTAATCCTATAAGTACGAAGACTTTACAAAACATTTGGGTAGGGAAATCTTTTTCAATAATTGAATCTCCAAGTTTCCTTGTCACCTGGGTCTCAACTTTGCTAACTGTAATAGAACAATAGTCCTAGAAGGGACTTGCTGTCCCTTTCTTCCTACAACCTACTTGTTTTTAAACACATAACTCTAGTTAGTATATATGAGCAGAGCATAAGGAATGAATGCATAAAAGGTGAAAGCATATCTAAATCAGGTTTATTAAAAATACATAATCAGCGGGGAGCTTTTCTTCAAAGGGTCTATATAGTCTTCCCTAGCTGACATTCTTTAAAAAATGTTTTATTGATGCTCTATTTCACCCCGCCCCCAAGACTGCATCTCACTTCTCAATATAATCTTCCCTTGTAACAAAATGGACCAAAACTAATCAGCACATTGACCATATCTGATGATATAAATCCTATTCTGCTCCAATATTCTACTACCTATCTGTTGAGGAATGCTTTACCTATGCAGTTCTATGCAGTCCTGATTGGGCACTGAATCTATCAGAGTTCATGAGTCTTTCAACATTGTTGTCTTTTACATTATTTTGGTCAACATGATAATTTTTCGTCTGATTCTGCTTACTCCAATATGCTTCCTGATTGGTAATCTCACTCTCTGCAACAGATGATGCAATCCTTTCCTCAGACCCCCTAAACCAAGGCTTCTTAAATTTTTTCCACTCACCTTTTTGCCCCCAAAATTTTTATGTGACCCCTGGTATATAGGTATTTAAAACAGGTATGCATAACCTTTTGCCCTTTTTTTTGCAGGGTAATGAGGGTTAAGTGACTTGCCCAGAGTCACACAGCTAATGCCAAGTGTCTGAGGTCAAATTTGAACTCAGGTCCTCCTGAATCCAAGGCCAATGCTTCATCCACTGCGCCACCTAGCTGCCCCACCTTTTGCTCTTGACAATTTTTTACAACCCCACATTCAGTTACATGACCCCATGGGAGTTGAGACCCACAGTTTAAGAAGCTTTGCCCTAAATCACTGCCTTTTTGCATTCCTCTTGGCAAATGACCTTACCTTCAACTTCAATGAGAAAATAGAGGGCACTGATTTCAAAAATCCCTTTTCCCCCCAACCCCACATTTCAAAACTCCCCTATATTGTCCCCTTTATCTCCTCCTTTCCTCCTATCTCAGGAAAAGAGGGTGCCCTTCTCCTTGCCAAGGCCAACCCTAGATTTCATTTCTTTCCATATTCTCCAACAGTTTGCCAATTCTTTGATACCCCCTCTCTCTCATGTTGAATTTCTACCTATTGCCTCCTTCTCTGATGCTTCCAACCAAAACTAAGTCCCTCCTACCCTTAAGAAATCTTTTACTTGACCTTGTTATTCCCTCAAGATATTACTGCAGCTAAAATGTTGTCCCAGATCTCCTTTCTCCTTCACAGCCAAAGTGCTAGAAAAAAAAATCATCTACACACTCAGCTAAAATGTTGTCCCAGATCTCCTTTCCTTTTCACAGCCAAACTGCTAGAAAAAATAATAATAATCTACACTCAGCTGCCTCCTTCTACTTCCTCATCTCCCACTTGCTTCTAAGCCCCTTGAAATCTGGCTTCTAACTGTACTGTTCAACTGAAATCACTTTCTCAAAAATTACAAATGATCTCTTAACTATTAAAGCCAAATGGCCTATTCTAATTCCTCATCTGATTTGACCTCTCTGCAGCTTTGGACATTGAAAACCTCTTTTCCTGGATAACTCTCCACCATCCCTTCCCATACATTAAAACTTCTGGTTCTAATCCCACATATTTGACTACTCTGTTTTAGTCTCCTGTTCTGGATTACAGGTCATCTTCGATCCTCATGGCATAGCTCTCTCTACCAAGATGCTGTCTTGGTCCCTTTTTTCCTACTGCACCTTCTCTGTCAATAATTTCATCTGCAATTAATATATTTCTACAGATGATTTGCAAATGCAGCCTTAATCTTTCTTTTTTGCAGGGCAAAAAAGGGTTAAGTGACTTGCCCAGGGTCACACAGCTAGTAAGTGTCAAATGTCTGAGTTCAGATTTGAACTCAGGTCCTCCTGAATCCAAGGCTGGTGCTTTATCCCCTGAGCCACCTAGCTGCCTTCAGCTTTAATCTTACTCCTAAAATTCACTCCCCATTATCAACTGAATGCCCTATAGGGATTTTAAACTCAATATGCCTCAAATAAATATCAATATTTTTCCCTCTTAACTTCCTCCTCCTCCAAATTCTATTTCTGTTGCAGGAACTACCATCCCTTTAATCACTCAGTCACACATTCTTGGAGACACACTTGAATCCTACCTCTTCCTTAGCTCCTGTCTTCAATCAGTTGCAAATTCTTGCCAATTCTATCTCCATAAAATTTCACATCTGTCCCCTTCTCTCTAATAGCATGGCCACCATCCTAGGGCATACCCTTATCACTTTGTACCTGGTCAATTAAAAGAATTTCTGAATGAGTCTCCTTGATTCCAATTTGTCCCCTCTTTAGTGAATACTACACCGTAGCTGACAAAATAACCTTCTGGAGGTACAAGTATAACCAAATCACTCCTCTGCTCAAATAACTTTAGTGATTCCCTACTATTTCTAGGACAAAATATAAACCTATTGCCCTACCATTTCAGCCCTTTGCAATCTGACTTGTTTCACATTATTCTCTTTCACACACTTTACATTCCAACCGTACTGGCCTACCTACTGAAAACAACTCAGCATTCCTGCCTCTGTCTCTATGTCATCTCACTAGTCATCCCCTCTGGCTACAATGTACTACCTCTTCACTTTTGCTTCTCAGAAACTTCATCTTCAATGCTCAACTTTACAGTCACCAGAATGCCTTCCTTGATCTGTGAATTGGTAATGCTCTCTTCCCTCTTTAATTTACCTTATATTATATTTATTGTTTATATCAGTTAATCAATCAAGCATCTATGAAGCACCTACTAGGTGCTAGGCACTGTGCTATGTATGGGGGATACAAAGGTAAAATGAAGGAGCTTACATTCTAGTAAGGGAAATACCATACATAAGCACGTAATCATATGGAAATGTATACAAAGTAAATACAAGGTGATTGGTGTAGGGAGGAATCCATAATGATCTTATCTAGGAAATGTCGATGAGGCTGAGTTCTGAAGGAAGCAAGGAATTCTAAGAGGTGGGGGTGCGGAGCTAGGGCCTTCAGGTATGGGTGCTGAGTCCTGAGAATACAAAGAAAAAAACCCAAAAGAGTCCCTAGTAATAACGATAACTTCAAGTTTATAATATACTTTCATCACAATAATTTTGTTATCTGTTTTAGAGCTGAGGAAACTGAAGCTTAGAAAAAATAAATTCCTTTCCTGGGGTCGTGAGTCAGAAGACCTGGGCTCAAGTCAGAACTTGAATCCAAGGCTTCTGATTCCAAGTTGAATGCCATAGATCAAAACATCCATTGCTACAAGACAACTGCAGCTTTAATCTTTCTCCTAAAATTCACTCCCCATTATCAATGATCAGAGTCAATGACCTTCACCCTATGGATAAGTCTCCTTCTGGTTAACTGTAACTCCCCCCCCCCCAGTTCCTTAACTTTATCTTCATCTCCTGATCCTTTACGAAAGGTGTCAGTAATCTTCTTTACCAGGTAGGTTTATTTGTTACTTTCTTCTTTCTTTTCAATAGAGAGCTCAGATATGCATCCTTGCTTCTTCCCCCCTCACCCCCCCGCCCCATATTTTAATGTATACTGTTAGGGTACATTTTCTCTTGTACTGAAGTTTCTTTATAGCTAAGAAGAATTCACAAAAACACACTCTACCTCTGGCTTTAATGAAAACACACTTTACCAAAAAAAAATGACAACAACAACAACAATCACAACACACTTACCAAATGTACTCCTAGCATCTTCCATGGGGCTGCAAATTCAATTCTGTGCCAAGAGTTTAACAACCTTACTGTATTATTCCCTATCCAGGGTTTGCTTTCCTCAACTGTATGCACTCTCACAATCTGAAGAATGAAGACAGCTGTTTTCATTATGGCTTTAGCCTAAACAAAACTCCAACTTCTTATTAAGAATGTTTAATAAAATCAACAGGGCGTTAAAAACAGCCAGCAGGGAGCATAGCAAATTAGATGCTTGCCTGGTGCCTCCCTCTGTGTCAACATGCAAATATTCTTCATCTTTATACAGCTTTTCTGAAACATCATAATATTACCCCAAACAGGCAAATCCTCTTTCCTCTCTTTTCCCCAGTATGAGACTAAGTCATTGGGAAGAGCAGAGCAGCACTAATTGATCAAATAAGGTGAAATGAAATTCCCTGCCAAAATCTTCCAGGTTTTGAGGCTAAATGCCTTTTGGATGTAGGGAATTTGTGTTGTTGTTTCTTTAAAGGTATTATTGAAGTGATTGAGACATCTCCACTTTAATATAATAAACTGGAAAGGCTCAGCTTTGTGGTTATTATACACCTGCTGTGGTCCCAAATCCTGGTGGGGTTCAAAAGGAGAAGCTATTCTTGCTGTCTAGAAATATGTACAGGAAGTTCAATTTTAGACTCTGTTTAGCTCTCAGGGGAAGCGGTACTAGATTTAGTGTGAGATGCTGATTTTAGATTAAATGTGTGAGGAGAGATATCCTCTGGGTTCATGGTGCTCAAGAAAAATATGAATACTACTAACTTTGCCTCCATTTAAGAGTAAAATTAGTGAATTAGCTGAAGCAAATATGGTAAAAGAAACCATAGCAGATAACAAAGGGGAAAGCACACGTGTAAAAACTTCAAAGGTCAACAGCTTGTCTGGTTATAGTCTCTTCTGGGCACAACTAAATTCTAGGTCAAAAAATAGTAATAACATTTGTATGAACCTACATTGTTAACTAGAGTTTTAAATGTACTTTTAAGTGAGAATTGATCTGATCTCAAAGAGTATTTGATCAGCCAATAAGAGAACAGAAAGATGGGTTACATCCAATCCTGGATTTGTCTTAACACAAGCACACCATCTCCTTCACTGTGACCCCTACTCTATTCCCACCCAACACTGACCTTCCATGCCATCCTAGGGTTGGTCCCTCAGGTTCATTATAACCTCAACATGACCCAGGAACCTACTGCAGCTGTGGCCAAAATTCCCTGGGTGATGTTGTTATTTTCCGTTATGATAGGTATTTAAATCAAGTGTCAAAATAAACTGATTTTAGAACCAGATCTTCTAATCACTATATCACCAAGTGTTAAAAACCAAGGTTTGCAATATGACACAAGTTCAATCACATCACTCTCACTAAAATATAATTTTAAAGTGTTTTCCACCATCAATCAATAAAATATTACTTTAAAATACCATTTCATCTTTATTTCATCATTTTAGTCTTTATATTTTTGTGCCTTTTATAAAATATTGTAGCATAATATACACGTAATTTGATGTGTGCTAAAGACCTTTTACTGATAGGGGACACAATCGAAAAAGTTTGTAAATCACTGTTCTAGAGAGCAGGAAATATTGACAAAGAACCTCCTCATAGACCAGAGGTTCTTGGTCATTTTTGTGACATGGCCTCTTTGGGCAGTCTGGTGAAGCCCATGGCACCCTTCTCAGAACAATGTTTTTAAATTCATAAAATAATAGGAATGAAAGGGGATCCACTTAAATTGAAATACAATTTTCAAGGGAAAAAATGTCAAGTTCATAGATTCTAGGTCAGGAACCTCAGCCATAAATCCTCTTCAGCTTTTTTCCACCACACAAAGGTGATTGTTGTTTTGTTTGTTTTTTAAATAAACTCTTCCCAGAAGTAAGGGTATTTAAAATTAAAATTACCTTATGATTCTTTACATCTGCTGACAAACAAGTGATACAGGGGAAACCAGACTCTAACAATATTTATTAAACCCGGGAAGTCATTTAGAAAGGACATCTGTTCACTACCAACAGCATCATTCCTTGTTACTGAGCTTTGGGTGTCCACCACACTGACCTACAGACCACAGCTAGGAAATGCCCTCTTCAGGTATGTTGGCAATTCATCATTCTTGCTCTCTCTGCTGATTAAACTGCCACTATAATTCACCTCTGTCAAACTGTGGTGGGTTTTGTGGTATAAGAAAAGAATCATCATCTTCAAACATTTGCTATTAAGTGGCTTCACTGTTTTCAGAATTACTCTCTGGAACCACATGTACGTAACTGCTATGGAAGGGCATGAACATAATATTTCTCTCTAGAGCTCTGTTCACTTCTTCCCTTTTTCCTCACCCAACATGCTCTCCAAGACTTTGTATCTAATTAACTCTGTGCTAAATGATCAAAGTACAAAGTATGGCTAGCTCTCTATGAGACATGCTAAGGGGCGGGGAGGGGGGGGGAGATGGGGGAAGCAGAGGGGAGTGAAGGAAATATATGGATGTCTGCTATTTAATTTTTTAAGAGTAATCCCAAAACTCCTTAGAGGAACAGAAGCTGGGATTTTAGTACTCTGCTTGGAATGATTGCTGACCCTGAAAGGGATAATTATAACAGCATAGAATTTTAGAGCTAGAAGAATATCTTAAAGATCATCTAATCCAACACCTTCATTTTACAGATGAGAAAATGGAGAATCAGAGCAGTGAAGCTATTTGTCAAAAGTCAAAGGGCAGGTTATAAGTAGTGGTGGTAGAAGTAGAGCCCAGGTTGTGTAATTCATACCAGATTATTGTTGTTGTCTGTCCTTTGTTCTTGAAGAGGACCAAGACATTGGGGTGAGGTCATAACTTGCACTGAATTGGATCTAAGTGAGGGAGGGCTGTGTAAGGTCACCAACCTCACTCTCTCCTCCAAAGCCATCTGGGTCCAGTGAATATCAGGATGACTGGAGATAGCCCTAGATGATTTTTTTAGGCAACTGGGGTTAAGTGACTTGCCCAGGGTCACACAGTTAGTAAGTCTGAGGTGAGATTTGACTCCAGAGCCAGTAATCTATCTATCCACTGTACCGCCTATGTGCCTATGATTCATACCAGTGAACAACTGAAAGGGCAGAATTTAAAATCTTCACCTTTCATTTCCTTGAACACTTCAATATTTCAACAGATTTGTGCCAATGCTAATGCAGGCTGTCCACCCTTTCTCATTCTATGCATTTCCTGCCCAAGTCCTCCTACATGTCTTCTGGGGTAGAGTGGAGGAGCAAGAAGGAGAGGAAAAGGTCACCCACTAAAGTGCTGGGGTCCTTCCTCTAAATGTCTTAATATTGACTCTGGTTCATCTTTTCAGACTTCTTTCCCAACATTCCTCTTCACATACTCTATGTCCCAGCCAAGCCAATCCACTTGCCTTTCTCTGTACATGACATTCTGTCCCCCTTTCTCTATGCCTCAGTATGATTGGCCTCATCTCACCCCTTCTCTTTAAATCCTTCATTGATGGCTAGGCCCAAGTGCCAATTCCATCCCCCTCACCCCTAATATTTAGCACTTGCCAGCTAGAAATTATTTTGTGTTTCTTTCGTATGCATCTTGCATTTACTTATCTGTGTATGTGTAGTTTTCTCTCAGTAGAAGGTGAGCTCCATGGAGGCAGGAGCTTGTATCCCTAGCACTAAGCAAAGTATTCAGCACATAGTAGGAGCTAAATAAATATTTATTGATTGATTTTGCCTTTGTATTCCCAGAACCTCACACAATGCCTGACACATGGTAGGCATTTAATAAATGCTTAAATTCATCAATATGTGTTGGGCAAGTGAGTTTTCCATCTGTCATCCCTTGTTCTTACTAAATGATGAGCTTACTTCTTTTTTTTTCCAGTTATGCATTCTCCTGTTGACATCCTTTTTGTGATACATTTTTTTTTCATTAGGAATATGTAGCAGCTTTCTCATGCCTACCGAGGTCTTCTCCATTGACTACTGCATGACCTGTAGCCTCAATTCTTTATTCTATGACCTACGATTATATAGCATTACTCAAAGAATACTGATTTATAAAAGTTGGGCCCTTGCTTCAGAAAGGGTCCTTTAGAATCCTTAAAAGTCCCATTCAGTTTCCCTGTAGCTTTCTCTTACCCTCCTGTTAATTCTGCACTATTTTTACTGTCTATCCTCAATGTCTTTTCAAGATATCTGTGTGCCAATGGATTTAGATTATGGGTCACCCACCTAACTGCATTTCAAGATATATTGCTTTGAATCAACATCATCACCACCACCATCACCATCATTGCTGTGATTGATAGAATGTTTTAAGATGAAAACTTTATGTTTATTTTATCTTATTTGAGTCTCAGAACAGGGTTGTGAGGTCAGATCTCTAAAATAAGACTTGTACTACATGATCTCCCAGCTCTCACAGTTTGTGATTCTGTGACTTGGGCATTCATACCTACCAAAAGAAGCCCATTTGTTAGCTCTCTTTGTACTTCATGGAATAGCTAGGTGGTGCAGTAGATGTGAACCAGGCCAGAAGTCAGGAATCATCTTCCTGAGTACAAGTCTGGCCTCAGATACCTATTAGCTGTGTGACCCTGGGCAAGTCACTTAACCCTGTTTGTCTCAGTTTCCTCACATGTAAAATGAGATGGAGCAGGAAATGGCAAACTACAATATCTTTGCCAAGAAAACCCCAAATGGGCTTACTCAGAGTCAGACACAACTGAAAATGACTCAACAACAACTGTATTTTAAAACTTCAATATTACTTATTGAGTCCTTCTCTGCTTTACACACAGCAGGTTTCCAATTAATGTTTGATAAATAAATTAAGTTTCTTAGTTCCACAAAATCTCTGTGTTCCCTAATATCCCATCCCCTTCCTTCCACTATGATTTATATGACTCATTTCAACAGCCCACAACCACCATTACCAGCTATCTCTCAGTAGAAGGCTATGTAAAAGGACAATTAAAGTCACTTCTCCTGGTAGCTAAGTATCCTGTTCAAAAAGGGATCATAAAAGAGAAAGTCTTTGATAAAGCTGAAATAGGCAGCTGGTATTAGAGAACATAATTCTCCATCAACAGGGGGATATATAAGGTGACTGAACCAGGTCTTTGCATCATCAGTTAATATTTAATAAGATGTATTCATATTCAGTTTGCACACTGGTACTTCTGCCAAAAGGACTCCATTAGCATGTGATCTGATTGTTACCAGAGAGAGAATCAGAGATCCCTTTCCCTTCAATATTTACAAGTCTCTACCTCCTAGTTCTATATACCTGGTTTGAACTTGCCTGAGAAGTGGGTTGCTCCAATGGTATGTGCTTAAAGAGATAATCATTGTGTTTTTGGAAAAGATGGATAAAGGTCAGGTGCACATAAAGAATTATGCCATGAGGGAAAGCCTGCACTTTGTTATTTATGAAAGTTATGTTATAGTATTTATACAATGTTTGCTATGTCTGCACACAATCAATCAAAACACATTTATGAAATGTTAACTGTGTGCCAAGCACCTGGGGATACAAAAGATGTTTAGAAAAATGATGGGTTATGCTTATAGCAAGAGTAAAGCAAAAACTGTGTTCAATGGTATGTTTTACTGATACCCACACAATGTCAAGATAACTCAAGAAAGGTGCCTGGCAAATTGGGAGGAACTTCTGTGACAGATTTATAGGAGGACATGGAAAAGATCCATGTGTAGACATGGATGAGCTGTCCCCTGCACTGTAAAAGGGAATAGTCTCTGTGAGATCACAGATCCAACTGCCATCCAACTGACTATCTAGACTAATGGGACCCAACCTCTTTTTATGTTTATTTCTGCTTAAGGCATCCATGAACAGGCTGTAATCTCACTATATAGCACTACTGCTATAAAAATGATACATGTCCCCTGAATAGGTGGGTTTTTTTTAATATGATAGGTTTTATTTTCTGAAAGCTATACAGGGTAATAGGATTATAAATTTAGAACAGGAAGGGATCTTGGTGGTTAGCTAATCCAATGCCTTCATTTTACAGAGGAGGAAACCGAGGCTCAGAGAGGTTAAGGGATTTTCTCAAGGCCACAATCCAGTAAATGGCAGAATCAGAATTTAAACCTAGATCCTTTAACTGCAAAACTAGTGCTCTTTCCACTTCACTGAGTGTACCGCACAATAGAAAATAAAATCAGGGAGTGTTTATGTTAATTAGTTTGTGACTACATATGAGTTCCACTTTCATATTCCCCCATGCAACATTGCCTTCATCATCAACTATGCCTGGCTCTATGCCTGGCCCTGTACTGGTTCTACAATCCTTTGCTTCTCTAGAAAGCACACTTCTCCAGGGATTTGTACAGAGCTTTCTGTCATGGTCTATAACTGTATTAACCCAATACTCTGTTCCTTCCAGCTTCAAATACCTTCCCTGCTTAGGAGTTGGGGAGGAAAGAGGAGCTTCTGCTATTTATGGTGTCAAAGGAGGTCTGTTTACCCTATGAACAAAATCAACACAGTTGTTACTGCATGGCACCCTCAATGAAGTCCCTGGCTCACTACAGGACCCTGGTTGAGAAATAACACTCTAGGAAAACAGCTCTGGAATAGAACAGGGCCTACAGCAATAATCACATTTTTAATGAAGTTTCCTAACACTCCACATAGTCACAGCCTGTTATGAAACTCATTTTCTCTCTCTCTCTTTCTTTCTTTCTTTCTTTCTTTCTTTCTTTCTTTCTTTCTTTCTTTCTTTCTTTCTTTCTTTCTTTCTTTCTTTCTTTCTTTCTTTCTTTCCTTCCTTCCTTCATCCCCTCCTTTCCATCCTCCCTCCCTCCCTCCTTCTCTTCCTTCTTTCCTATCTGTCTCTTTCTTTCTGTCTTCCTTCCTTCCTTTCTCTCTCTTCCCCTCCCTCCCTCCTTCCCTCCCTCCTTCTCTTCCTCCTTCCTTCCCTCCCTCCTTCTCTCCCTCCCTCTTTTCCTCCTTCCTTCCTTCCTCACCCCCCTCCTTTCCTTCCTTCCTACTAGACAGCACAGTCAAGTAGAATGCCCAACAAGTTCAGTGATAGCCTAAATGCAAACTGCTTCAGAAAATTCACTCTGCCTCCACCAGTGACTTTAGCTGGGGAAGAAACAAATGTGTCGGGACATCAGTGAAACTTTTTGTTCCTTAGTTCATCCTCCTCTCACTCCATATCACATCACATCACCAATCTATGACTTCTTCTTCTTCTCTTTTTTTTTTGGGGGGGCAGGGCAATGAGGGTTAAGTGACTTGCCCAGGGTCACACAGCTAGTAAGTGTCAAGTGTCTGAGTCCAGATTTGAACTCATGTCATCTTGAATCCAGCGCCAGTGCTTTATCTATTGTGCCACCTAGCTGCCTCCTACCAATGTATGACTTCAATCTGATAATACTGATACAGAGGCATAAGAGCACTGGACTTTGAGTCAGGAAGACAAATTCAGATCCTGACTCAGACTTTTACTAACTGTGTGACCCTAGATAAGTCACTTAATCTTTGTCCAACTCAGTTTTCTCCTCTGGGGATATAAAATGGGGAAAATAATAGTGCCTACAACACAAAGTTGTTTGTGAAGCTCCAATGAGGTACCATCCATATACTACTTCATAAACCTTAAATGCTATCTAAATGCTAGCTATTCTTGCTATGTGTCAGAACTAGTAAGCATGGACATAAAACACTTTGCAGATATGAAACACTACACTGTGGATTGGATCACTGTGGTTAAGAGAGACATTAGTTATTTTCATAATAGTGTACATCTTGCCAGTAGAAGAAAGATCCCTCACTCAATGTGCTTATACATTTGACCATATTCTAAGATTTTAATACTAAAATGTTTTTTGAGGAGGTCAGGAAGGTGCTTTCAAAAATGAGCAATTATCTTCCCACGCATATAGGAAAAGTTAGGTGGTACAATGTATACAAGGCCCAACCTGGAGTCAGGAAGAACTGAGTTAAAATCTGGCCTGAGACACTTGCTAGCAGTGTGACCCTGGGCAAGTCATTAAACCTCTGCTTCCATTTAAAAAATCTCTAAAATGGGGGAAATTACAGCACCTCCCAGGGTTGTTGTAAAGATCAAAAAAAAAAAAAGATCAAATGAGATAATAATTGTAAAGTGCTTATTAGCACAGTGCTTGACACATAGTAAGTGCTATATAAATGTTAGCTGAAATAATAAAAACTATTATTATTATTATTATTAAATGCTACTGTATCACAACACAGCAAAATAATGGGACAAATACTGATTCTATTTTTAATATGGGTGGGGGGAACTTCAAGGAAAAGAGCAGAATATGCTTCAAGCTGAAGTTACTGAGGCCAGGGGGAAGCTCAGTGTGGATAGTGAGTGTATTGGCATGACAACCACCACTGATACAAGACGCAGATTATTTTCAGATCAGGAACTAAGTAATCTGTTCCAGCCCAATTTAGATCCTGTGGTAGTCCCAGGAATGAACCGAGGGACACAAAAAACTGATTGCTCATCTGTGCACTTGTTATCAGCATCTGACAGTTTTCAAGGGAGGTTTTAGATTTAATTGGCTGCATTCAATGAGGAAAAGCATATTTTTAAAATCTTCAAGGAATTTAAAGAGGTGATCCTCAAATTACCCTTCAATGAGCTATGCTTACTTTCTTTGGCTTAACATATTGCTATCCCTACACAAAAGGGGGGACTCTGCTCAAGATGTACAATCGCATAATATAAAATGTCTTCTCAAACACAAAAACTGTAAGCCATGTTTGCCACGTTTATCCAGAGAACGAATTCTCCCTTAGCAACTGGGCATCCAAGCAACAGACAGATGGAAAGAACATTAAGCAAGACTTTAAAGGTGAAAAAGTGAAAAGGAGGAGGGTTGGCAACTTTTCCCTCTGCCATCTCTGGATACACTGGGTAGTCCTTACTTTCAGCCTGTCCTCCAGCTTTCCACCCCCTCTGCCACTACAAAAAGGAGTTAGTTATTGAGACCAGATCCAGTACACCTCTACCCGAGATAAGCCCTGGTAATTGAGTAAACAGTAAAGAAAGGGCTTTAGAAATGAGAGGCTCATAGGAAAGGCTAATAAGGTTCAAGAGGAAAAGAAGAAAGATTTTCCAGAACTATCCCCTTAATGATAATCCTTAAGATTCTATATCAAGCAAATATTTACTAACTCCAAAGAGGAAATTCAATAACCTCTCCATGAAATACACCAGCCTCCTCTTAGTTTGGAAATATGAATTCTTGGCAATTATTGACTGAATTTCCAATGTGAGCTATAAAACTACAACTTCCAGATAGTCTTTATTGTTGTAGGTGTCAATGAATTCCAAAATTAGTATCTCAAGTTCATGCATTCAATATTATATCTATTCCAAGAAATTTCTGGGGAGAAAAAGCCATGATCCAAGGATGAAAGCATACTAGCACATTATAGAATACATTTAAGTTCTGTGACATATCTTAGTCTGGAGAAGGTAAATGTCATAAAAAGATCTTCAAAATTCCAAAATTGGAAGAAGTGGTACTTAATTCAATGCTAAGTGAATTCCTGTAATGTGCCCAGCACATTATAGTCTTGCTATGAGACAATGAAGTTACATCTCTAAAGGACAAACTGAGGAAGAGTATACATTAAACCAACTAAAATATTCTATAGTTTACTGGAGGGGTTTTGTCTCCTTAATTCAGTTTAGGGGTAATGAAATTGGTCTCAATCCCATTTCTACCAGGCCTATGTCTACCAGGACTATGGCTGGAGACATTGTTCTGAGAGAGAGTAGATAGTGAAGATTCCTAGTAGTCTAAACAATTCAAGTTTTCTTTTGCTTACTGACAACTGGCAGTTGTGGGAAAGGGGGTGGGGAGTGCCAGCCAATGGTTTTATACTCTATTTGATGTGAGATGTCAATAAAAATTACAAAGGGCTTTCAGGGACCAGAAGATGAGAACCAGGGAATCTTAGGAATCACAGAGGAGAAAAGATGCTGTTAAGTCACCAAGTATGCCTTACATAATAAAAACTGTTATCAGCTGACACTGATTATCTGTGTATTTCACACCCGATATTCTTCTTGACATACTGTAACTAAGAACATGTGTTGAGCTTCCCTCAAATTACCTTCCCTATTGCTCATTATAATCTGAAGCGATTTATAATGTTCCTGCAAATCACATTGGATGGATTATTTTCTTTAATTTCAGCCAGCAGCTGTTGATGCAGACTAATAAATAACCACAGCAGAACCCCCATTGAACCCTCAGAAAAGGTTGTAAATATATTTAACAACCTGCAGCATAAACACATCCCTAGCTCTCACCTTTCAGAAACCAAGTTGGTTGTGAATAGATCTGGGAAAAAAAGGGAAAGTTTGAAAGTATATGTTTGAAATGCCTATTCTTTCCAGAAGAAAATATGTGTCCCAATGCTTGCTACTCCCCACCCCTATCTCAGACCATTAGCAACTGTAGACATTTCCAAATGCTAGCAACTTTTCAAATAGTGTTGTCTTTCACTTTATTTCATGTTCATTTAATTTTAGATGCAAATCCATGCGGCCTTAGAGAGTATACAAAGATTTATGAAGCACTCCCATTTTGACCCCATGGCATTTACCAGTTTCTGAGGCAGCTTGAATCTTCTAATATTACAATTTATTTTATTTTTAACAAAAGATGTATATTAGGGAAAATGAAAAAAGACATATTCATGAGGTGTTAAGAGGCTGACATTCTCACCCCACTCTCTAATCAGTGCCTTGCTTGATAACTCATTGGTCCAGTTATTTGCTTGCCTTACAAGCAGGCTTTATTACAGTTACACACTAGGATCTTCCTGCATGCTTCCCCAACCCCCCACCTAATTTGTTCTACACTCCCTGAGAGAATTGAACACCATTCCCTCCTACCTCCAACTCCCCCAAGCTGTCCCAGGTGACCTGCCCATGGTTGCCAAGTGCCTAGTCTGCCTACAGCTACCCTAGAGGACAGCCAATTGGCCATGAGCCAAGAAGTTTCAATGTCTGCTGAAGAGCCCCTGTCATACTTCCCCCTTTTCAGCCACTTCTTGCAGTACAGACTATGTTTCTTTTCTCTTCCCTGTAAGAAGATTTTATTTATGTATTAAGATTCCTATCCAAGTTATATATTTAATTCAGTATGCAATTGAACAAATATGCAAATATTGAGCCTTATTACAGTTTCAAAAGTTTCTGATGTGATTTCTTTCCTTAAACCAAGAAACAATCACCATCATACCCATCTCCTCTATTCTACTAATTGCAGACAAAAAAAGAACATAATCACAAGTCACAAGAATGAAGAATAAAGAAACTAGCTAGAAAATATTTTAAATTAAATTATCTTTATAGAAGCATAAAGGGGCAGGAAACAATTGAAGTTTGTTAAGTCTCTCTAAGGCAAACACACAATCCTCCCTAAAGAATACAAACTCAAAAAGACCTTCCATCTGTTTTTCCTCTTGTCAAAACTAAAATGCTAGTCTGTCAAAGTTCTGGTCCCCTCAACACACCCCTTTTGAACAGTTCTATTTCTATGCAACTAGAACAAAATTATATTAAACCTCTTTCAGTGACTAAAAAATTACCGTAATGCATTCCTCTTCTAGAAAGTTAGTCTTCCAACAAACATATAGCCATTGGGGCAATTAAATAGTCCATTAAGATGATCTCCTGAATAACTTTCCAAATGTTCAAGACAAAATTTGTCCAACAGAAAGGTATAAAGATGATTTCATGGAAAGATCTCATTACTTTGGCTAATACGAACAATGCTGAAAGGAGAAAAAAACAACATATACACAACCTGGAGAAGAGCACAATTTTCAAAAAGCCACTTAGCTGCCTGCTATAGTTTTGTTTGTTTGTTTCTTTTCTTTTCTTTCTTTCTTTTTTTTTAAAGAAAAAGTCAGAGGTCAATTGAATTCTCCAGTCAGAACAACCTTGGTGCAACACCACAGGCATCGTCTCTTTCCTGGGGGACAAATAAGAAAAAAAAGAAGATCACTCCTCATCACAACCTTAAATCCCCAACCTCAGGGTTAAAGTAGGCCAGGATGACTTTATTAAGTAGACATGCCCTTAGAGTAAAGCCTTTAGCATTAGCACTAACTGTGGCCAAACTTCCCAAGAGAAGAGCTGGCTCTTCACAGCAACAGTCACGTAGCAACAGAAGCAAATATCTTGAAATGAAGGGCTGAAATGTAATGAGTCAGGAAAACAAGATAAGCCATGGTTGACAACTCCTCTCATCCTTTCACACTCACACTAACCCAACTATATTCTTCCTCATACATCCCACCCTAACTCGGAAAAGTATGTGTGTGTGTGTCTACTGTCTACATTTGGCAAGCTTATCCATCTGAGGCAAAACACATGCATAAAAATGCTAATGCTGCCTTGAATGAGAGTTTGGGAAGCCAGAACTCCTTCTTCCCCTCCCCGCTGCCCCCCGCCCACCTCCTGATAGGCCCCCAGACTACTGAAGGAAGCAATAGCCCTACTATCCTACACCAACTACAAGGAGGGAGGAGAGGTTGAATTGTCAGAAGCATTGTCTCATTAATTTTGCCACTGAGTCACTCTGCCTATAAAGGTGGCAGGAAGAACAGGTAATCTATTTCACTATGGCCTGATCCATACAGGAAAATATTAATATACATATGAAAAAGCATCTTCTCAATTCTAAGTTTTCTCTCTTCCTCTTCAATTCCATCTGTAGAAGGCCTTAAATACTATGTTAAGGAGTTTGTGTTTAAATCTGTGGGCAAACAAGACCTGCTAAAGATTCTGGAGGAGGAAAGGAATAGGTAATCTTAGGTTGCATTATAAGGGGACAAGGGTCTGCCTTCATCAGACTACATTTAGAGATTTAGGTTCAGTTCTGGGCACCACATTTTCTTAAGGACATAGATAAACTAGAGAGAATCTAGAAAGGAGTATCATCAAGATACAAAAGGGCCTTGAGATTATGCTACATGAGAGTTGCCTGAAGGAATTACAGATGCTAGAAGAGAAGACCTGAGGGAATAGGATAGCTGCTTTCAAGTATTTGAATGGCTGTGATGTGGAAAAAGAAACAGATTTGTTTGCTTGTCTCCAGAAGACAGAACTAAAAGAAGTGGATGGAAGTTTCCAGAAGGCAGATTCATGTTCAATATAATGAAAAACTTTCTTACAATTGGAGCTATTCTAAGTGTAAGGGGCTACTTCAGGAGGTCATGGGTTCCCCCTCAATACATGTCTTCTATACAAACTAAAAGGACTAATTGTAGAGTGATATAGAATGATTTCTTATTCAGGCATGCCCTATGGCCTCTGAACTCTTCTCTGACCCTGAAATTACATGACAAAATTACCATCCTGTAAAATGTAGATTTTATTATCCACATTTTATGAAGGAGGCTACTGAGGCCCAGAGAAGTTTGATTACTTGGTCAAGTAGCTAGGAAAAATGAGGGTCAGGATTCCAACCCAAATCTCATTACTGTAAATCTAATCCTGCTTCCACTATATAATGTCAACTGAAGAAATAATCAATTTTCCAAAACAGAGACAAAAACTAAGAGCCATGTAAATTCTGTGCTATATTTGGCAAAAATATGATGGAGGAGAACCTGGGTTATTTGCAACTGGTTCCAATTCCATAAAACCAATCCCAATCCTCCAAATTTCTCTCAATTCCGTCTTTCCTCATTTGTAAGGGAAATTTTTCATATTAGGGTTTTTTAATTGCCAGGCAATGAACCTGTAGGAATAAGAAAAAAATCTAAACATCAGAGAAGTATACTGCCACCTCTTTTCCATGTTGTAATAAAGAAAGCATGAGGTGACTTATTTTGGCTCTTTTCTATAAGTCAGAGGAGGGAAGAAAATGCCATGGCATACAATATGATCCTATATGATTGGTGGAGAGATTGTAGGGTAGGGAGTTATAGTGATATTTGGTAAATAGCAATATATACATTCTTCCAAATTTAAAATAAAAAAAAACCAGAATACCTTTGGCTTTTTGTTTGCTTGTTTTGTTTTGTTTTTTGGTGAGGCAATTGGGGTTAAGTGACTTGCCTAGGGTCACACAGCTAGTAAGTGTTAAGTGTCTGAGGTCAGATTTGAACTCAAGTCCTCCTGACTCTAGGACGGGTGCTCTATCCACTGTGCCACCTAGCTGCCCCCAGAATACCTTTGTTCAAGCCAAACTGGTCTACCCATTATCTTCCCAAGTATTTATATCTATTCCCATCTCCAAATGTTGTGCCTGCTTCATAGAATGCCTTTTTTCCTTTTGGCTAGATAGGCAGAAAGACTTTATCTGTCATTAAAAGTCCAAAAGCCCTCCTCCAGTGAAGTCTTCTCCGACAATACCTATATCCAAACTGATAATTTTCTTCTCAGGACTAAAGCACTAATTTGGTTCTTTTGATAAGATAACTGAGGGTTATACAATATAAAACATAGTTTCTGCCCTCAAGGAGCTGCCAATCTAGTAGGGTAGAGAAGACATGTAAAAAGTTATGGAACGAAGTAGGCTATATTAAATAATAAGAAAGTTATGAAGTCCTAAGGTAGTTTTTATATGTGTGTATGTTTGTGTGTACACATGTGTATACACATACATATGTCCAATCATTTTTAGTTATGTCCAACTCTTCATGACCCCATTTAGGGTTTTATTGGCAAAGATACTAGAGTGATTTGCTGTTTCCTCCTAGAAGAAACTTAGGCAAACAGGGTTAAGTGACTTGCCCAGGGTCACACAGCTAATAAGTATCTGAGACCAGATTTGAATTCAGGAAGATGAGCCTGTCCACTGTACCACCTAGCTGCCCCTCTGGTGTGAGTGTGTGTCTCTGTCTCCGTATAGATGACGGATAGATAGATAGATAGATGATAGATAAGATAGATGATAGAGATATACACATATTATATATGTATATATACTATACTATATAATCTATTTATCTTATATAATCTATATAACACATTATACAACCTACTTAGGTTATATAACACACATTTAACCTACTTAGGTTTACCTAATAACCTATTTAGTTAGGAATGAAGGGATTCGAGGTAGAAGGTATCCATGAACAAAAACATCAATAAAAGATTGCAAAGGATGTGTTATCCATTCAGTGTCTTTGCATACAAGAGCATGTGATCCCTGAGGTACTGGGAGCTAAGACCAGAAAGACAAGTTAGGACCAGATTTTAGGGATTAAGGAGTTAGCACTTTATTCTGTAGGCATTGGTAGCTACCAAAAGATTTTGCAAAAGAGTTACATAATCCAAACTCCACTTGCAGAAAATAAATCTAACAGTGGTGTGCATAAGGTAGGCTGGAAAGAGTGTCCTAACAGGACCCAGTCTCTACTATTACAGTAGTCCTGGTGTGATAAGTCCTTGACCTCCAGCAGTGAGTATGCTAAAAGAGAGAAGCGAGATAATTTAGAGAGACTTTAAGGGTAAAATTCACAGAGCTTGGCAGTTAATTGGATGCCAGTGTCAAGAGAGGACAAATCAGCCACTTTAAGGTTTCAAGCTTGAGTGACTGGAAGATTATGGGGCAATGGTCAGAAACAGTGAGGTAATTTTCAATGTCTATGTCTCACTTAAATTTTTCATATTTCCTACTTTTGCAACATTAAGCACCTTGAGGGCTGGGACACCTGGGACACAAGCTACACCTTGTTTTACGTGGATTGAGTTCAATATATATATATATATTTGTGGATTGATTTATTTCTGAGCTTGGCAAAGGAGCAGGGTTCTCTTCAGTCAAATGTAACTTCTGCAGCTATTTGAAGGGGAGCTGGATAGATGGTAACTACCTGGGTGACCTTGTAGTAGACAGATCAGCTTTCCTCTGATCCACTCACTCACTCACTCTCTCTGTTTCTCATATACATATACATATACATATACATATACATATACATATACATATACATATACATGTACACATACATGTACATATACATGTACATATACATGTACATATACATGTACATATACATGTACACACACATATACATGTAATACCTACAGACACATACATACACACACACACTTTCTCTCATATCTCTCACTCATCCCTAATTATCTCCCTCTCTTTAAAGCAATGAATATAAAAATAACAAAAAGAACTGAGGGAAAAAAAGCACACTTTTCCTTCTCTGTCTATGGTGACATTCTCAAAAAGGAAAATTCGCAAAGGTCTCCCCAGTAGACCTTTCTTCCTGATGTCCTTATATTGCTTGGTTGACAAAAACCAACTATACAAGGCTAAGGATGAAAACATGGAAAATTGTAAAGTTAAAGAACAGACAGATTTGTTGTTGTTGTTTGGGAAAGGAACTGAAAAGCTGACTATGAAGTTGGATGTTGCAGGAGCCTCGATTCCCCCATGGCATGTTTCCCAAACTGCAAGAGCATACACACAAGTCTTCTCACTCATTTGGGGGTGGGGGAGGAGAAGAAAGAAAGAAAAAAGAAAATCAAAAACATCCTGTACACACTTTTAAAAAAGGTTTCTGTTTACAGGTTGATTTAAATAAGGGTTTCATTAAAAATTTAACAAGCTTTCTGAAAATAAAATTTGACACATGTGGTGCATCACCATGGAGTCTAAACATCAAACATACCCAGGCTGTGCATTTAGTTAATTACCCACTAATTTTAAAAGTGTTGATACATTCAAGTAGATGCTAAATTTTAAAATGGAAATTATAAGGTAGGTGCAGATGAAAACTACCTCTAAAAATGGCCTATGAAATCTAAAGAATAGTTCATGGAGGAACTAGCAAAAGAGATCAGAAAATTCAGGGGGAAAACCTTCAGGTATTTCAGTGATAGAAACTGGAGGGATGTGACAGGATCCACCCATCCACAGGAAACATAAGAAAGACGACAGCTCAGGGAGCTAGCTCTAGGAAACATTTGAAAATTATTCCAGAGAATTTAACAGGAATGCAAACACAACAGTTCAGGCTCAGTGCTTCATTGAAATGAAATGCATTTAGAAATAATACTTCACATTAGTGTATTTTATACACTTTTCACAGCATCAGCCCATTTTGTCTCTTGTCACTTAAGAGAAATGTGAAAGCCTCAGGGGTAGGCAGCAGCTCCATCACAGGTAAATCATTTGCAAGTAAGAGAGCTGGTAGTCTTTTTAGTACAGTAGAATCAGAATATTGACGATAATAATAATAGATATCATTTACATAGAGCTTCTATGTGCTAGGCATTTGCTAAGCATCTTACACAAATATTATGTTGTTTGATCCTCACAACAGCCCTGGAAGATAGCTACTATTATCATCCCCACTTTACAGGTGGGAGGTACTTCTTAGCTCATTGAGTCAAAAAAGCATCTCTCCCCACTCAACTAAACCATTAAATTTCAATCAACCATTTCTATCATAATTTTATAATCCCTCTTGCAGAGAGCTGAGACATGCCACATTCTTCCTTATAGATATAACTTCAATACACCCAGTACTGGGCACATGAAAGTTTTATAAAAACTCCTACTCAAATTCAACAGCTACTTATTGAGCACTTACCATGTTTAAAACATCGTGTAAGGGTCTATGGGGTGCATAAAAAGGAATAAGCTACAGACCCTGCCCTTAATGAGCTTACAATTAGTTGCAAAGCCTGAGTTTATAGTTTTAACCTTCTGCATCTCAAATTTCTTGACGGGGTATGCTCTCCAGCCATTAGATTTACTGATTTCAGTTTTACCTCATTTCCCTTTTCCTATTTTCCCTTTGGTAGAAATGCTAAAAGAGAGCCACATAGTGGATTGTTGGACAGCCTCAGAGACACAGAGGTGAGTCATCAAACTGAATAATGGAGTAGTGATTCTATCAGAGACAAAACTGCTACACTGTGCTTATAGACAGGGAAAGCAATCCTAGTCAGAGGGTTGTGATTCATCCCTAAAGGTGGGGAATGAATAACATAACCATGTGGTTATCTATGATTCTAAAGGAATGAATGACTGAATGAGGTCTACTTTATTCTACAATTCAGCCTTTCACATTCATCAGATCAAGAACATTGTTGCTTAAAGAAACTTTAGAAAAACTTAGTCTGGCCTCTCTCTTTTACACAGGACATCTGGAGTGGTTAAGTATGTAGTAAAAGTGGCAGAGTCAGGACTTCAGAACTTGGGCCTCCTAAACGGAACTGAATTCTTCCTGTTCATCCTGCTGATTCCTTTCTATTATTTTTCCCACCATAATTTCTAAAGAATTGACTCATTTTGACCAAAAGTTTTAGACTACTACAACATATCAAAGGATACCTTAATTTAAATTTCTGGTTCAGGCCATCAACTGGAATAAATTGTAGGTAATAAAATTTTTCTCAAATAGGTATCCCTTCTGTAATTTAATCCAGTGAAGCATGAGGATAGAGGTTATCTGAGATATGTAATTACTACTAGTAATTGCTAGGAATGAAAAGTCTCTCCCAACCCAGGAAAGATTTCTACTACTTTATATGTTCTGTCTTCCCCAATGCTTTATTATCAGTCAGGCAGGTTATTTCTTCTGGTATTTGGACTCAGGAATACCCAGGAAGGAATTCTGCCTCAGACATTTGTGAGACTTGTGACCATAGAAAGTCATTTAGTTTTTTTCACCTTCAGTTTCCTTATCTGTACAATGAGGTAGGATATTGCTTATTTCACAGGGTTGTTGTAAAGAAAATACTTTGCATAAACATTAAAATGCCATGTAAACATATTATTGCTATTTCATTATTCTTTTTAACCATAGATATATGTCAGCCTTGGTTAATATGGTTAGTTTTGTTGAACATTTTCTTTCCTTTTAAAATTCTTTGTTTTAAGTGATGGCTCTATGGAAGAGGAAGGGGGAAGGATATATTGGGAAATGTAGGTGATATAAAAACAAAATATATCAATTAAAATTTGTTCTACCATCACCAGAGAGGCAGTGGTTTGTTCACTACCTAATAATACCAAGAAATCAACTGATAAGTATAAAGAGTAGATGAAACACTTTTTAAACATGCTCCTAAATGTTTATCTCCATTTTTTTTCATTAAAGTGGATTGACTCATTAAGAATCTTTGACTCCTCTCTTCATTCTATTCCTCCATCCAACACACAGAGGGACACTTACATGTGTATATACACACCTCCTCACCACCAAATAATTCCTTAGAAAATCTTATTACTAAGAGGAAATTCAGCATAATAACACTCTTTAACGGTACCCTGAAATAGAACACAGACTCAAGATGTGTAGATATTTCTTTTCATAGTCATATAACCCAAAGGATTAGTAACTTGATTACATCTATTTAGGATAAATGAATTTAGATCACCAATGGTTAGTCACTGGCAAGTCTTTTTTACAATCATCAGATCCAATTAGCAATAGGCCTAAATCATTTTTGTTTAGTTTAACTTATTTTGAGTTACTGGAGATTCAGGGGATTCAGCAAACGCAATCTATGTTAAACCACAACTTACTGGGAGATTCGGGGAGGAAGAATACAGTTCTTCCCCCTACTTCTGTAATGATTATTTAGTGTGATAATTTTTAAGTAAAAAGACTAATTTTATAAGCTAAAAGAACACCAAAGTGTCATTGTCACACCTTGCGTACTCCCCCAAATGTTAATGAAACACAAAGAACAAAACACACAATACTGTAATATTCAAATGGTGAATCCTAGGACTCTAGGCATATGTAACCAAATAGTTCTGCAGAGCTCACTGGCCAGAGATATTCCAATTCTCTGTACCTTGTTCGCTGACCTAACTCTTTGCTTCTAGGTTCAGACTGACTAATAATGCAAAGCAAGTCCTGGGTTTAAGAGAAAACAATTTTCAAGATTTTTTTTTTTTTAGTTCTAGGTTTTATAAGTGGGACAGGACTAGGAATGGAGGCAAAAATGTGAAGCTCGATGGGTGATATACATAAATAGAATAGGCTAAACTTTCGCTCATGAAAAAAGTGGCTTTTTGATATTGGACTGTTATGAATTCAGGCGTTTTCTTCAGGATTTTGGTTGAAGTCCAACTTGTGTTGTCTTCCCTGGTGACCCCAACCTGCACTGATCTCTACTAAGTCTCACAGGAGTTACTATCAATACTACTCATTTTGTATTCCTTATATACTGCCTTATTTAGTTAACTTTTCGCGTCAGTTTTTATCTTCTTGAACTTGACTACAGGTTCCTTAAGGACAGGAATAAATATGTTTTATATTTCACATAGCCCCTAGCATAGCATCTTCCAGAAAAAGTAAATTGTCAATAAATGAACAGCTAGATAGTACAAAGAGCCCGGGACTTGGAATCAGGAACACCTGAATTTAAATCTGGCCACAAACCCTTACTTGCTATGTGACTCTGGTAAGATTCTGTCTCAGTTTCCTCATTTGTAAAATGGATATAATAATAACACTTGCTTCCCAGGATTGTCATGAGGACAAAAGGAGATATGTTTGTAAAGCACTTATTAGCACAGCAAGTAGCATACATTAGATGTTTAATAAGTGATTATTAAAGATTATTTAAAAATAAGCAAATAAATAATTTCTTGCTAATTTTTTCTCTGAATCATTCTAGTAAAGATTGTCCCTATAATGAATAACACTTTAGAAAAAGGTAGAAAGGACTCTTCTTCTGACAGGAATATAGGGACTATCATATTGGGCCAGATCTATTACCTAACTAAATCTATCATTTTATTGCCCAAAGCCCCTAAAGGAAAACTGTGATTGGTGTGTGGTGAAGAGGGCATGGTTATCTTTCCTGACTTCAGTGTATGTGTGTGTGTATGTATGTGTGTGTGTGTGTAGATATATAGATATAGATATATAAATATGCCAGAATTTCAGAGCCATCTATGATTGTCTTCTTTCCACTGAGGGTAGGGATAAGAGTGTGGGGACTGAATAATTAAGTCCATGCTAAACAAATCAGGACTCATTAGCCAACCAAAGTTGCTCAAGTTCCCTTCTATCCCCTATTGCTTATGTAGGTTGTCCCCATACCAAACTGCTTGAATTAGAGGTGTTGCTAAAACAGAATCCCAAGTGCTTCTCATTCCCCCTTGTTATAGTGTTTGTTGGACTGTGCTGTAAACTTAACAAAGAATATGCCAAATGCTATGTAATAATCAATGTTTCCCCAATTCATTTCTACACAAAGCATTAGAGGTATATTGAATGTTTTGTAGCTGGTTTTACAAAAAGAATTGTGGTGGTGATAATGTTTATAAGACTACAAAAGCAACAAAGAAGAGCTAGATATTCTGATTCCTAATCTGAAGAATGAAAAAGTGAGCTCTGAGCAAGTATAAGGAATGCTGTGGCTAAGATTTATACACTGGAGAGGGATTGGACTAGAAGAGAAGTATCAAATATGTGGGCCTTGGGCCACATGTGACCCACAACATAGTGAATCCCAGATCAAATTAAAATGGGATTGGGAAATATTTAACAAAATACAATAAAACATAGACAATATTACAGTTTTAAACTGCATCAATATATAGCCCACAGGGATTCTTGAGTATGGATTAGTGATCCCCATTTCTATTTGAGCTTGACACCACCAGTTCGACTAGGTGATCTCTAAGGTCTTTGTCAACTTTACAAGTTAATGACTCCACGTATACCATTCTATGATGCGGGACCAATTTTTCTACGAGAGGATCAAACAGAGTTGGAGACATTCCTTCATCCTCTTCATTTACAATACATGGCTGCAGACCATATCTCAATAGAGTTATATATTTTTTTAGATATTTTTTATTGCTAGGATTTGGGGAGCTCCACAAATTATCCTCCAAGGAAGAGGAACTAAAGTCATAATTCCAAAAGCAAAGAGAGAAATATTCTCATTCTTTTGACTTAAATATGAACTGCACCATCAGCTAAGTTTTCATTCAATTTCTGTACCTAAAGATTCAAATCTGAATACCAGAACCCCCCTAAAAATCTCACCAAACTACCTTAAAAAGCATCTGAAGTGTTTCCAAATGAACAGTTTCCTACTAAAGAGATAAACATACCATTTTCATGAAACAAAACATCATCTGGGCATGATAATACTTCAAAATAGAATCCTTTCATCTCTGTGGGATAATTCAACTATTTGTCTATAAAGAACTATAATAATATAATAAAATGGGGTATAATGCATGTGCATGATATACAATTTTAATCACATCAGCAGGCTGCCTACTGTACACATGCATATTCAAACATCTTGCCAATATTTAAAGAAAGAATCTTTATTGATCCAGAGGTTAATTTTTCTCTCTTGGTGTTTTTTTTTAATATTCGAAGGGTTGGCAGCTCAATCCCTGCTTCTTGGCACATGCACACTGAATATGAAAAACACACTTCACAAAGCAACTTGATAGATTCCATCATAAAAGCATGTATTATTTACTTGAGCCCCATGAGCCCCACTCTGCAGCAGTCCAACTTCCGACAGGGCTTCTTAAAAGTACTGTATTGCATCTAGCCTGTCTTTTTGGCCGTCAAAGCCTCAATTATGCATTTTATCATTTTCCACATGTGGATGACCTCCTTTAAAACAGAACTGAAATTCCAGGTAGCTGGCAGGCATCATCTTCCATTTGTATCTGGAAAGGCAGCCTTGCGAATTTCTTTCTGTGGCCACATTCTGTTTGGAATGTGCAAGAAATAAATCAGGGAGAGTCTGAAATCTCTCTTGAATTGTGAGCTCTTCCTGAAAGGTCATTGCTGCTGCATACCAGGCATCCTGTCAGAATTGTGTTTCTGTGCAAGGTTGTAGAGGAGAAGCTCTGGTCTTCACCCACCACTCTGCCTCCCACACATCCACATCTGACAGTAAGATCTAGATTAATTTCTTCAATCAACTATCCATTTTTTATTTTATTTTACATCAGTGTGGTGTGGTGGATAGAGAGCTGGCCTTTGAGTCAGGACAATGTGGCCTCAAACCCTGCCTCTGGAACTGTACAGACTGTGTGATCCTGGACAAATCACTTAACCTCTCCGTGCCCACTGCTGAAAAAGGATGAACCTAGATAATCTTAATTATACTGACTCATGAATCTCTTGAAAGGAAAGGAAAGAAAGGAAAATCTTATATTATTGTTAATGATTGCTGTACAAACCCTGAACATCTTAGATGATCAGAGGTGAAAAGGAAGCCCTTATAATGGTCAGCACATAGGATAAGAGCTTAGGGCAGGGACTAAATCTGAAGTAGAAGAGAGAGAAAAGGCTCTCATGTCATTCTTCTCTGCAGACATCTTTCAGAGTTCTTGCTGGCTGGGATAAATGGGGAGGATGGAGAGGCTCATACAGACAGGTAGGGTCTGGTAGTCTTCGACTGAGCCATGGAAGGAATAGTCCATGGAGATTTTTTCCCCAAAATTTTCTAGTTGCTCTGGGGACATGATCCAAACTGAAGCTATATCCATTGGGGCTCACTTAAAGGCTTTTCAAGAATTCTGAACAATGTAATAGAGACATAATTGTGGTACCTACTATACTTGTTCTGAGTGCTGTCAGTGATGATTCATTTTTCTCTTTGGAGTGCCCGAGATATGGATATGGGGAGTGAAATGTAAAGCCAGATGTAGCTTAGTCTTCCAATAACAAAGCAGTCTATATTAAAGCTTCTTCAACTGTGGCTCATGACTCCATAGGGGGTCGCATAACTGAATGTGGGGGTCGTGAAAAATTTGGCAACAGTAAAATGTCAAATATAACCTATTTTATATACCTATATACCTGGGGTCACGTAAAAATTTTTCTGGTGAAAATGGGTCATGAGTAGAAAAAGTTTAAGAAGCCCTGATGTATATCAGGTGGTAGTGGTTCCCTCATTGTTTAGCTGTCATCCTAATCCAAGAGAAGGCAGGTAGGTGACACCCTGGAATTAAAAAGACTCCTCTTTCTGAGTTCAAATCTGGCCTTATACACTTACTAGCTATGTGATCCTGGGCAAGTCACTTAACTCTCTTTGCCTCAGTTTCCTCTTCTCTAAAATGAGCTTGAGGAGAAAATGACAAACCCCTCCAGTGTCTTTGACAAGAAAACTCCTAAATAGGGTCATAAAGAGTCAGACATGACTGAAATAAATGAGAAGCCCTAACAATTAGAGAGATGATTATGGAAAGTTAATTGATAGTTTACCTGAGCTTTAGAAAGACTGTTTGGGTATTTATGTAAGGTATGAATTGGGGAGAGGTGAGATCATTCCTACCTTCAAAGAGTATTGTAATTGGGGAGAAACAACATATACATAAAAGTAAATACAAAATATATTTATACATACACACATATACATGAACACACATATATTTGCATATATGGATATAGACCCACAGATACATATATATGTGTACATATGTGTTTTTATTTGAGAAGGAGATCACAGGTCCAAAAATAAGAGTTCACTCTGTGAAGAGGATGAAACTCTTCACTGGGGATATAATGACAGATATGACATGGAAAAATTGCTCTCAAGTTGCTTACATCTAATGGAGAGGTGTTGTGTTTACATAACTCTGATTTCCAAGTGAGTGTGATAAGAGCAAAGGATAGGTCTAAATGAAGTGATCTGAGAAATCTGAGAAGAGAGAGATCACTTTTAGCCAGGAAAAGACTTTGTCTTTAGTATCCTCCCCTTTTTATCAGTTTTAAAAACTGAAAATAGAATCCAATCCTTGATTTCACTCCCTTTCTTCTCATGTTCCTGCCTCTGCTCTGCTTCCTCCCATGCATCTTCTGTAATCCCAAACTGTAATGCTGCTGGGTCACCTAATTAACTCTAACATGTGCCTGAGCTGCCCAAGCAGCCAGAGTAGCTTCAAGAAAAGATCTATGTGGCCAGATTGACGCTGAAAGTGAGAGAGAACCCCGAGAGAGGTGCTATGTGGCAAGGAATGCACCAGAGCCTCCTACTACATGCACCATAAGTAATAACAGGACTATGTAGAGATTCTCTTGCAAAGCGCCCTCCAAAGAAGGGCTTCTTAATCCTTTTTGAGTCATTCCAGTGTAAGTCCTATGAGCCCCTTCCCGGAATAATGTTATTAAATGCTTGAAATAAACTATAAAGGAATACAAAGACAGTTACATTAAAAGAGAGTTTTCAAAATATTGTTTTAAAAATGTGTTCATAGACCCCAGGTGAAGAATTCCCAATCTATAGAAAAGTGCTATCCACAAAAGATGAGAAGCAAGAAACACCTCTTTCTATGTTCTCTTCCCCCATTGTAATACAATAAGTTCCTTGAGGACAGCAACTCTCTTGCCTGTATTTGTATTTATATTCCCAGTGCATATAGCACAGTGCCTGCACATAGTAAATGTTTAATAGATGATTTCATGCTTGCTTTCTCATGCTTGCCTGCTCCTTCCCTCTCCTTGTCTCTCTCCCCACCTCCTCCCTTCTTCCCTCATCTCTCTCTTCTCTCTTCCCCATTGGATTTTTTTTTTTTTTATCAGAGGACCTGGCTTTGAATCCAAGCTCTGGCACTTACTGCTATGTGTGAGCCTGGCCAACTCATCTCACTTCTATGGGTGTCAGTTTCTTTATAAAATGAGGGCGTCGTACTAGGTTGTCTGTGAGGTCCCTTCCAGCTCTAACTCCTATGTTGCTAAGGACTTACTATATATAAAGGGAACAGAATATTCATCACACAAGTAAACATTCTTCTGCAAAACTGCCAGCTGCTCATTAAAGGCTGCAGACAAATCTGGAGGCAAGATTGACGACCCCTCTGTGAACTGTTTCTAATGCTGATTTGGAAGGAGAGTCATAAAGTATTATGTGGAATTAGCATTTTTTGCATAGCCTCACATGTATTGATTCCACCTAGTTGGGCAAAAGCCCCTTCATATTGAGGGAAAAGGCAGCACCATCAAATGCAATGACACATTATGAAGTAGTATTCCCTGAGGGCCTTCTGGTACTGTGATAAATATACTATTGCTAACAACAGTCAGCAGGAAGTCATGAGACTGGCCCCCCTGGAGTTAATCAGGCCAAAGTCCAGTGGTCACTTGTTAAGGATGCTGTAAAGGAGATGCTGAGGGAAAAGCTGGACTTGATGACCTCCAGACTGAAGACTCTATGATTCTAAGAATGAAGTAAATGGTTTTTCTTTTTTCCCCCTCTGCACTGATTCAGAAAGTCAAGATATCAAGTACCCTTTCAAATGCCAATACTCCAGTTCAGTGAGAATTTATCCATTTGCCAGTGCAGGAATAATAGTAGACTAATACCAGAATTATGTACTCTCTATCAACTTAACTCACATAGATGATATAATTGTTCTTATCTACTCATTACCCTTAACTCACCAAAGGGTTTGAGTCCTGTTGGCTACACTCAACCTGATTTAGCCCATGTGCTGAGACCTGAGGTGTGGTTGTTTCCCAGCTTCTTGGAGCCACAAGTGAGAGCTGGATGACAGGTAGACACCAAAGGTGGGTGAGTAGCCCTGAAAAGGGCTCAGCAAGCCCTCATACCTAAGGTGCTAGTCCTTCCTGGACACCTGACTTTTATCTGTGCAACTTTGCCTCACTAAAATCCAATTCATGTGCAAGTCATCACCCCATAATGTCACTGGTCCTCGTTGAAAATGAAGGATGAACAAGATGACAGAAAAATGGTATCTTAAGAATAATTACAATATGAAAATTATCTAAGAAAATCAAGCTTCCAAATGATACATTATGTGTCACTAGGACTAGGAATGAACTAGAAATCTAGGGAGAAAAGCTACAGCTCACAAAACAACTTTGAAGAAATAGTTTCTAGTATTGTTAAACTACATACAATCTCATGTGATATTAAATGTTAGCCAACATTTTCATTACACACAAATATCTGGTTTTGATACTTTGAATATCATTCTATACTTTCCTCACCACTACCACACACACACACATACTACATAAAAACACACACATATATATATATATATATATATATATATATATACTACATACATACAATATGCATATTATTCTTTCTACTTGACATTTTTTATATGAAAATCACACACACAAATTCTATACTATATCTTTCCTTACTGAGGGACATTTATTCTCCATATTCAGATTAAAGGGTTCCTAAAAGCTCATTGACAAGACAGGTCTACTATGCTTCTACCAAGGTCCTGAAAGCTCCAAAGGAGCTACGAATCCAAATCAAGGAAGGGAAAAAATGTGAACAAAGCATGCATTTCACACACATTCAATGGGTTCATCTGCTCTATGATATTACCATAAAAATTCCACAGGAAATTAAAGGGGGAAAAAAAAAGCTCAAGTTGAAATAGAAATGTCTTTCCTTTTCCAACCTTGGATCTCATCCTACATACTTGAAGACTATTTAAATTTTTCATTTTCACAATACATACAACACAGACACACACACACACATAATAGTTAACCTTTAGAGAATATCTAGTAATGTGCTGTAGGGTTTAAGATTAGGGGGCAGCTAGGTGGCACAGTGTATAGAGCACCGGCCCTGGATTCAGGAGGACCCGAGTTCAAATCTGGCCTCAGACACTTAACACTTAATAGCTGTGTGACCCGGGGCAAGTCACTTAACCCCAATTGCCTCACCAAAATAAATAAATATTAAGTAGGAAAGACTATAGTGGGTTGCTGTCAAACTGCAAAGACCACAAGCCAGCCAGCACTCCTCTCCATCCTCCCCAATCCTCATCCTGGCTTCATATTCTTGTTTAACATCTCTACCATGTTCATGATAGGGTCTGATTGAGGTGATCAGGATCAGTATTAAAGGTGAGGGAAGGTACAAATAGGATATTTCTTGCCAAAACCAGCCTAGGCCCCTTCCCTCTGATTCAGGTATTTACCAATCTAAATTCTGCACATTTATATGTATCTCAGACTCTAAATGGGAATTATTGACTCTGGAATCTTTGAAAGGAAAGTTTTGGGTCAGTGTATGGAAATTACATGTAGCAAGCTATTGAGTTGTGCACATTTTTTAGATGCACAAAGATAAATTCATTTAATTGTATTATGTTCACTTTTCTAAGTCAATAAATTGTTTAAAACTAATATAAACAAAAACATATCACCCTTCATCTCCCAGTGATTTTGGCTGGGTTCTTATATGGCCAGCCAGGATAATGGGGACAACCAAATCTCTTAAAAAGATCGTAAAGGTTTCTTGGTTTTTTTTTTTTTTTGCTTTCTTTTTTTTACTAGTTATTCTCATAACCCTATAGGACTGTTAAGACCTACAACTTGATTCATAATCTCAAAGACAGAGGTTAATTTTGCGATATTTAGATGCATAATTTCTGAGATCTGTTGTCAAAGGAATCTCACCCCATTAATCCAAAGCACGCACACACATGCATTTCCCAATCATAGGGATTTTAATTAAGACCCTCTAATACTCAGGCACAGTTGGGGATAAGTAGCTTTAACAAGGACAGCCTTAATTTAGGGCTGAAGAGGAATAGATAGTGACACGAGCTAATTTAAGTAGTATTTTAAATGACAATTTTTTTTTAAGAACATATCATACTTATAGATTCACAAACTGAGAGAAAAGGCATGATCTAGGTCCTGTTGGGAAGCAGAATGCATCGTTTCATTGTAGAGGGAGGTGCACGGAGCATATATTGACATTTGTGCTGGGGATATTAATTTAACACTAGGAGAGCCTGGCTCTCACACCCTCTGTTAAACTGAGCAGATTTGAGAAGAGAGATGGCTAGAGAGTTAAGGCTAGGCTCTTGGGAGTCAATGTTTGACACAGATAACATTAACTTTCTTTTTTAGTGATCAATGGTCCAGATGACTGCAAGGGCTGAGACCTCCCTCAAAGCAAGAATACACTGCTTGCCAAAAGAACAACTATTCCACTCATGAAATTTTTAACAACTCATTTTTTTCCTCAGTCCCAGAGTTAAAGAATTAAGTGACTGAATTTTGATGACAACCTCCTAGGCCTGCCCATGTGGCTATCCTGTAGTGTTTTTAATTATCTACAGAAATGTTTTGAAATTCTCAAAACAAATTTAGCTTTCATTCTTTAAATGCACATATGCCATACGGTTCTATTTTGAAGGAAGTATTTGTGTGTCCGTTGGGGGAGGGGTGCACTGGGGGGGCGGTCCTCCGAAGCAGGCTTGTTAAAATAAACAACAGGTTTTTGAAACTCCAAAAAGTTTGGGAGTCATCATTTAATTGGTGGGCTTCAAATGATTCTGGCTCAACTAAAGGGGTGTAATATGCTGTATGTTTCAAGTTTAAATTTGTTCTATATGAGTTATATTTTGAAGAACTCTCACTGTTTAATCTGATCATTGATAATGCTACACTAAAGATTAGTGGAAATCCAGCTGTTCAACAGCTAAAGAAGTAAAAGTATCCAGAATCCAGAATCTGGACAACAATCCAGTCCCCCTGATGGCATCTTAACACTCAACGAAGACAAGATTTCAAGGACTCTAAATGAACATTTTTGTTTTTTCCTTCTGTTACTATATAAATCATCTGTAATATGTATTTTCCCTTTCCTATATTGTTATTAGTATATTGTTTGTTAGCACAGGTTATGATATTATTTTATTTTTTATTTATTTATTGTTTCTTCAAGGAAATAGCCTGTGTTTCTTGATGAAACAAAGGGGGAAATGTAAAGAATTAATTGGGATTTGAGGTTTCTATGACCCCATCTTTGCCTAAAATTAGAAACCCCATGCACCCTGACTCCAGCACCCACCTGCATGGGCCTGGCCAAATTATAATGAGGGCAGCCCTGCCATGATTGGAAGTCCAGTGAGGGCAGTCATGTGACCTCCAGTGTCTGGAAGCTGAAGAGGGGCTGGCAGTTGTAGAGCAGCTTGTTAATTCTGTCAATCAGGGCTGCCGGCCAATTAGTTTGGGGCTGTTTGTCTGTCTGCCCTGTTTCCTGGGAGCCCAGGGGTTGCTGGTAAGGAGAAGGGAGGAGTTTCTCCACTCTGGCTTGGATCCGGAAAGAGACAGGACACAGCAGTGTGTTCTGCTGAGCCCTGTGTGGTGGTGTGATTCAGGTTATATTGTGTTCCTTCCCCCATTCCTTTTTTTTTCCTTTCCCTTAATTCTACTAATCTTACTTGTGTTTTAAAGTTCGTTCTTGTTAATAAACCCTGTTCTGTTTTTGAAAGAGGTTGTTAATTTCCTTCCTTGCCCCAATATTGTGGTGAGCCACTTAACTAACACTCCCCAATTAAAATTTGGACCCTACAGGGGCAAAAATGCTCCTATCCTGTGCAAGAGAGCAAATGGAAACACTTAGGATATAGACCATTATAGCTTAGGCAGCACAGGTTCAGTCCAACATCTCTTTGATTTATATGTCACCAGTCCAGTGGTGTGGCTACAGAGTAATGTAGACAGAGGTACCTAGGTAGCACAGAGGATAGAGTGCTCAGCCTGGAGCTAGGAGGACCTCAGTTCAAATCCAGCCTCAGATACTACCTATGTGAGCCTGGGCAAATTACTTAATCTTTGCCTATCTCAATTCATTCAACTTTAAAAATGAGGATAGTAGTAAATCAAATAAGATAACATTTGTAAAAGTATTAGCAGAGTGCTGACATATAGTAAAGGCTTAATAAATGCTTGTTCCTTTCTCCCTCTTCAGGTAGTTGCTGAGATCTAAGACCATGAAAGTTACAATTTGCCAAATCATAGCACATAAAAACAGATTTCATTTTTATATTACTTTTTAAATACTAACCACTTTAAAAACTTAGAATCACTCAACAAATGCATGCAAAGGGGCCTCTGAGAAGAACCAAGAGAAAAAAAGAAAGGGGAAAAAGTGAAAGATGGCAACAAGATTATCAACCAGGTTGCTCCAAAAATAGTATGGGGTTTCTTTTTTTTTTCTTTTTCTTTTTTTTAAGTGAGGCAATTGGGGTTAAGTGACTTGCCCAGGCTCACATAGCTAATAAGTGTCAAGTATCTGAGGACAGATTTGAACTCAGGTCCTCCTAAATCCACGGCCACCTAGCTGCCCCCACCACCAATTGTGATTATGGAACAAACCTGTAGAGGATCCAGTCAGCATACTTTCATGAGTTTTCTCCAACTTTATTCAACAGCATGTGAGTAGAACTGGAGGCAGCAGATGGTGAAAATAATACAAGACACATTTGGCAGGGCAAGATCAGTGATAAGATAAGGAGTCAAGAGACTTGAGAAAAGAGGACAGTGTAGAATCAAGCTGGTTCACCAAGAAGTCAAGATGGGGGAAATGTAGAGTTATAGCCTATGCAGGGATGATGACCTGGGAAAGAATTAGGGGGTAGAGATTGGAGGTCTTATTGAGGACAAGGAACAGGGTTTGGAGTTGCAAAAAGCAGAAGGATAAGTGGAATGACAAAGGAATAAGGAGATAAAGGAATTTCAGTTAATGGAATGGGTGTGGCACAGGTGAGTAATGGCAAGACCAAGGGTATAACCATTTCTATGGATAGTTGTAAGTGGGGGTGGGAGAGGAATAATTCATGGGAAATGACTAATTTGTGAAACTGGGAAATTCAGGTGTTTGAAGGAGTATCACTATGTATGCTGAAGTCTACTAGTATGAGGACAAAAGTTGAAAAGAAAAGAAAGACTATGAACCAAGTACTAAACTCATAGAAAAAGGAAGAAGAGTGCCCTGGAGGTCTGTGGATAACTGCTACCAGAATCTTGATTGGAGTAGATTGAATATGGATTGCATGAACCTCAAAGGAAGAAAGGTTACTGAAGGATGTCATTGGAGGGAGAGCCTGATAGTGGCAATGGGGAATAATCTAACTCCTTCCTCATGACTAATGAGTCAGAAGTATGAGTGAACGTGCAACCAGTGCTCCTAAGGGAGAAGCTGTGTCATCAGGAGGAAGCCAGGTCTCAGTGAGTATGAGATAGAGTCAGTAATAAAGGAAAAGATTTAAGATGAAATCTACTTTGTCACCTACAGAGCAGGCATTATAGAGAGCCCAGTGGAAAGGTTGGGTAGCTTTAGAATAGGAGGCTTGGGGGCTGGTTAAGGGGGGATAGAAATAAGGGAGCAGTTGGTGGAGGGGGTAGGGATAGAGACCAGAAAGTTTATGATACTAGAACAAACTTCCATAACAGATCAATTTATACACCTGAATAAAATTACAAAATGGACTAATCATATAAATGTGCCTAATGAAAAAGCTAATTAATATCTTCTGCCCAAATTCTCAAAACAAAATATTCCTAGCTAAAATGCAGAACAATTCTCTGTATTTAGGAGGTTTACAATACAAACATACTTGTCATTGACTGAAGCCAATGATTAGAATGAAAATCACAACAACACAAGACAAAGGACTTCCAGTTCCATACAGGGGGTTTCAGTGTGCTCCTGGTAGTTTACGTAAGATCAACTAGAACAATGTGTGTAAAGCACTTTGCAAGCCTTCAAGTGCTATATAAATGTGAGCTATTGTTTTATTAAGGAAAAGGCACAGAATGATGAATTAGAGCATTTTTGAGAGGAAGGATTAGAGTTATGGTCAGATAGGGAATGATCGTTCTGCCCTTGAGCATCTGTGCATAGCTCCAAGACAGAGAAGTTCTCTATTTTAGGATTTTTCCTAATGATAAGGTTACTTGCAAGGCAGGGTGGGGAACACAGTCGAAACATAATTCCTCATGATTTATTTAAAGGAATCATAGAACCTAAGAGGGAGGATTTCAGAGGTCATCTAGTCCAATCCAGCCCTCTAAAACATATTTAATAGGTGATCATTCATCCTCTGCTTTTAAAAAAGGGTTCTTAAACTTAAGGAAATTATTACTATATTTCAATATAACTGGCTTCTTTTGTAATCTTACATATTTTATTTTATTCACTTAAAAACATTATTCTCAGAAGGGTCCATAGGTTTCACCAGACTGCCCAAGGGATCCATGACATACAAAGATTAAGAACCCTTGGCTTAAAGACTTCCAGTGACAGAGAGTGCTTCCCAAGACTTCCCAAGGAAGCCCATTCAACTTTTAGACACCTCTATTATGAACACTTTCTTCTATCAGCCTGAAGTCTGTGTCTCTGAACATTCTAATCATTGCTCCTAAGTTCTGACCTCTGAGATCAGTTAGGAGGACAATAGACACTTTAAAGGTCAATAAATATTAAATGCCTGAGATGAGCCAGGCACCATACTAAGCACTAGAGATCCAAAGAAAGGCAAAAGAAAGTCCCTAACCCTCAAGGAGCTCACAGTCTAATGGAGGAGAGAAGCAAACAACTGTGTACAGGCAGGCTGTGTATGGGATACACTAGAAATAATCAACAGAGCAGAGTCACTAGAAACAAACAGAAATTTTCTACTTGACAGCTCTTCAAATATTTGAAGACAACTATCATGTCCTCACTAAGCCTTCTCTGCCCTAAGCTAAACACTGTAAATACTTTCAACCAACCTTTCTACTGAATGACTTTGAATAATCTTATCATTGTTAAAGTTTAGAATTCTGAGGGGAAGGAGAGGCCAGACACAGGTGTCTATAATCACTAATTATCCCCCTAGGCTTTCTAAAGAACAGTCATATTTCCTTTAACTATACTGATGAGAATTGTTAAGGCAAAGGAGATTCAGCCCCTTGGTATGTCTGTGATAGAGCCGGATAAGTGAAGGAGAGAGGAAATAGAAAAGAAAGACTGGAGAAAAGAACATGGATCAGTTGAAACCTAGTAGTGTCTGAATGCAGCTCCTTGGGGCTGATTCCTTGTCCAGAGTGAATTAAAGGAAGTGTATCTGAGTGCCCATCCTTGAAGTCAACTCCAAGATGGGTGTGGGGAATAGGTTCTAAGACCACGTAGAAGCATGCAACCCCTTCCAATGTGATTGGCCAGGGAAATTTGGGGCCTTCGTCCCATACCAGGGCCCACATAATGGATATCTATATCCAGATCTTTGGTGAGAGAATAGTGAATGACTACAAATGTGTGTGTGTGTGTGTGTGTGTGTGTGTATACACATGAGTTCTCTAGTAATATACATATATGTATATCTATACATACACACATACATACATACATACAAACATGGTCATCACAACTATTTTCACTTATATATATTCATTAGCACACTATTATACACATATAGATATATACAGATACATATATACAAAGCTATAGATGTATCTATGTATCTCTAAATATATATGTGTGTGTGTGTGTGTGTGTGTGCAGAGACATAATTCTAAGCCTCCAGAAATCTCTCCATGAAAAAAAGAATACTAGGAAGAAGTCATCAGACCCAAGGTCTAAATGTGATGGTAATTAGCACCATGTGGGGAGGTGTTTGTGAATGGTTCAGTGTCACCCCTAAATTGTGGTATCCAGAAATGAACAGGATGGCAGAATGCCTGGAACTTTCTTATGTACACTGTTCTACTAATACAGCCTAGGTCATAAACATATTAGTAGGGGTTTATAAGCTATGGGATTTAGGGGTACTTTTTTTCCCCTAATGAAAAATTTCCTTATCAGTTCATTTTAAGAAATTTGAGCTTGTCCATATTTCTATTAAAGGCATTTGTTCATGCCTCTTATTATTTTTTTTTTCAGGGCAATGAGGGTTAAGTGATTTGCCCAGGGTCACACAGCTAGTGTAAAGTGTCTGAGGCCGTATTTGAAGTCAGATCCTTCTGAATCCAGGGCCGGTGCTTTATCCATTGTGCTACCTAGCTGCCCCCCTGTTTGCTTAATGCCTTTTATTTTTTTAAAAAAAGTATCTTATTTTGATTGAAATCTTTTATCTTTATATCTACCTAGCCAGAAGCATTCCTTGAAATACAGATTTTTTTTAAAAGGAGAAAAAAAAAGCAGTTCAGCAAAACCAACCAAAACACCAACAACGCCTAATATTATGTGATAGGGCATGCCCATAATCCCTCTCCCAACTCCCCAACCCCCTCCTCCCCTGACTTCCCTTTGCAAGGAACTGACAAAAACACATTTTCTAAACCCACCTTCATGGCTAAGCTTGCCATTTTAATCACACCATTCAAGTTTTTTTTCTTCCTCTCCTCTCCTCTCCTCTCCTCTCCTCTCCTCTCCTCTCCTCTCCTCTCCTCTCCTCTCCTCTCCTCTCCTCTCCTCTCCTCTCCTCTCCTCTCCTCTCCTCTCCTCTCCTCTCCTCTCCTCTCCTCTCCTCTCCTCTCCTCTCCTCTCCTCTCCTCTCCTCTCCTCTCCTCTCCTTTCTCTCTCTTTCTTTCTTTCTTTCTCTCTCTTTCTTTCTCTCTCTTTCTTTCTTTCTCTCTCTCTTTCTTTCTCTCTCTTTCTTTCTTTCTCTCTCTCTTTCTTTCTCTCTCTCTCTCTTTCTTTCTTTCTTTCTTTCTTTCTTTCTTTCTTTCTTTCTTTCTTTCTTTCTTTCTTTCTTTCTATGTCTCTGTCTCTCTGTGACCATCTCTCTGTCTGTCTCTGCCTGTCTCTCTGTTTACATCATTGTACTCATTGTTGTTTGTTATTTTCCTGGTTCTGTTTACTTCTTTCTGTACCTTTCATATAAGTCTTCTCATGGTTCTGTGAATTATTCATATTGAACATTTCTTATACTACAGGACTGAACTATAGTTTTGAGAGGATGTGGATTCACAGAGTATCTTGAACCAGGGGTAGATTTGTGGGAGGAATACATACATGTATGAGCTGTGTGGTTGCCCCCAAGTACTAAGCACAGAAGTTACTATTTCTGTTCATCTTTGGAAGTCTTAGTTCATATTTCCAATGTGTTCATCTAAAGATTGAATATTTAAGAGGCTTAATCAAAAAAAGGAAAATCTGAGGGAAAAAAAAAATTCTAAATCCTTTGGCACACCTGACTGAATACTAGCAAATCAACTCTAAATGTTTTTGGCACCCGAGAAATGGTACAAAATTGCCAGAGGAACTCAAAGGCACTCTTGAAGATGTCAGAACACATAGATACAAAAAAGAGTAAGCTTCACTAATAACCAAAACCCTCCTCATCCTATTGATGTGTTCTCTCCATAGAAATTGAAATTTGGGCTCATGAAATGTTCATTTCTTAAATCCAAACACATTCTAAATGGCCCTGACAAAACTTTATAGGACCTTACAAAAGGAAATCTATTCAGCCCATGAGGAAGTGGTCTTATGCCAAGACCTCGGATATTTCTATTGAGGAGTTCTGCCCTGCTGTAGTTCAGGAAGAACTCTATCTCTGATAAATGCCTAAGTAAGGAGAAAGCCTTGGGGTTCACCAGGCCAACACATGTCTGTACATTGTCCCAACAAAGCAGTGTGTCTCGATGGACTACAAGTGAAAATGAAGACATTTTCCCTGATTCATATTTCATGGTTTCTCATGCTGAGATGATAAGTAAATAGAGATGGGAAAGCACTCAGCATCAAGAAAGTCTGTGACTTGCTTTTAAAATAAAACCTATTCTTTCTAAGGTAAGGAGAGAATTCCCATTCTTACTGGCTTTGGAGGTTATAAACAGTAGATTGTATAACACCTTAGTTAAGATAACATACCCTTTGCATCATCTTGACACTGAGGATTTAGAAGCTTTTCCCCTTCCCGCTCCCCTTTGGAGAAACAAGGTACAAATTAAATCCTGTTAAAGAAGCAAAGCCTTCCTTCTATGTATGCCCCCACCCTATACTTCCTTATTCTCTTCTCTTCAAAAACCAAAACATTTTCAACTTGCTTAGGAAAAACCCTCACAAAAAATACAAATACCAACAAGCAGTTGTGATCTAAATGTAATTTAGAAAGGTTTTAGGGCCAGAATACTTGTATATGCCCTGTGATTGCAGAATAAAATTACCACTTCTATTCACAGAGATAACTGGCTTTTTAAAAAGTGTTCTCAAGGTAAAAAGAGATATCATCTACAAATTGTAGGAATTAAATACCCAAGTTGTTAAGCCTAACTAAGAATGTCGTAATAAGATAATATAATGTGGGGAGACCTTTTTTGTTCATGTTTAAATTTAGCAAACTGAAATTTAATAAACATCTATTGAGAAGCTGCTACCTGGGGCAGTGGCTAGAGCACTGGGCCTGGAGTCATAAAAACCTGAGTTCAAATCCAGCCTCAGTCACTTAGTAGCCATGTGTCCTGGGGCAAGTTACTTAACATCAGTATCCTCAACTATAAAATAGAGATAATAGCAGCACTTACCTCTCAAGGTTGTTGTGAGGATGAAATTAAATCGTATTTGTTCCTATTTGCACTTGGCACATATTGGTGCTATATCAAAGCTTATTCCCTTCCCTTATCTGTGTAAGCTTATCAAACCCTAGATGCCATCAACATCAGATTCCCTAAAGCAGGTGACTAATATAATGTGCATCTCCTAAAGTAAGTGACATGTGACATTAATGACGGGTGCTAGCCCCCACAAGAATTGGTTTTGTCTAGGTTTCCTCTGCTTTCTTAGAATTTTACATCCTCTCTCTTATTTTGCAAACCTTCTGGGACAAACAACTCTCACTGCTGGAGATCAATGGCCAGGAATCAGAATGACAACAAACAGGTCTATAACCTGATCCTAATTTGTCTGTCCTACCCTGTTCACTGCTACATATTAAAAGGTAGCTGTATCAAGTACAGCAAATCAGAACTATTCATCTTTTCTTCTTCAAGGGAAGCTGTTCAGCAAGAACTCTATTTTATTTAAAACAGGTATAATTGCAGAGGCTGGCTTCCCTAAAAATAGGAGAAACAAATAAGTGTCAGTGTTACCCACCAGGAATGCATATTGCCTAATGTGTTTCTACAATTTAAGCCTATTTGCAGTTTCTTCCTTTGTTTTCTTCCTCTCTAACAACAGCTGACCCTTTAATATTTATGTGATTTAATTTCTTCTTAATTGTTTAAAAACAGAGAATGTCAAGGAACAACAGAATTCAACATCCTAGACAACAACAAACATGCTAAATGGCAAGTACGTGAACAACTTAGGAGGTTGAAAAATCTGGATAAACTTGATTAACATTAACAAGGATTAAAACTGATAAATTTATCTTAAATGGTACAGAAATTTTATGACATTTTTGTTTTTCTACCAATGACCAACACCAATGGGTATGCAAAGAAGGATGGGATCTCCAACATTTCTGCAAGCTCAATCTGGCAAAGTTCAACAGTTGAACATTGCTCACTGATGGGGTACTATCCAAGGATCCCCCTAATAGGATTTATGACAATAGAAATGGCGATATAATTCCAAGTTAGCATTTATATAGCACTTTAAAGTTTGCAAAACACTTTGCAAATATTATTTCATTTTATCTTCGCAGCAGCCTTGGGAAGTAGATGCTATCTCTGTTTTACAAATGAGGAAACTGAGGCTGACAGAGGTTAAGTGCCTTGTGTGGTCAGGGTCAAACAACCTGTAATTATCTGAGGACAGATTTGCTTGGTGGTCTTCTTGACAGTCCTCCAGCCGCTGAATCACCTAGCTGCCCCATTTTACAGATGAAGAAACTGAGGCTGAGAGGGATCATGTGACTTGTTTAGGGTCATACAGCTGACTGAGGCTGAATTTGTACTCAGGTCCTTCTGATTCCAAGTCTAACACTCTATCTGTTACACTGAGCCACATACCTGGATCCAACAACTTTTTGTTGTCAAAGCCATGCTTCAGAAGTGAAAGCCCACAAGACAGTGATTTAGGAGCCAAAGGCATGTATCTGAAGACTCAGTAGATATACAGGCTTATCTAATTGATTTTGGTGCATATCCATGTAATGAGTATAGAAGAAGAGAGGCAAAGCCAAATGAAAGTTCACATGAAAAAGATGTGGGAATTTCAGTAAAATATGAGTCAATAATGTGCCATCATAGCCAAAAAAAAAAAAAAAAAAGCTAATGAGATCTTAGACTGCATTATTGAAATGTAGTATCCAGAACGAGGGCGATGAGTCTTTTAAGGACTATAATCAGAATTTCTGATTTCTGACCATGTCATGCCCCTAGTCAATAAACTCCAGTGACTCCCTTTTGGCTTTATGATAAAATATAAATGCCTCTGTCTGGCATTTAAAACCCTGCATAACCAGGCCTCCAGCTCACTTTACAATCTTGTTATATATGAGTCTCCTTCCTACACTCTCTAGTTCAGCATGCTGTTCCTCACAAATACACTCCATCTCCCATCTCTAGTACAAAAGCCCTGGGTGGTCCCCCTGCATGGCATACCATCCTTCCTCCCTCAAAATTCAGCTCAAATGCTGTTTTCTAAGTGAAGCTTCTCCTCATTTCCCCAGCTGCTAATGCTCCCCTTAATTACTTTATATTACTTTAGTCTATATTCTATGTACTGCATACATGTCATCTCTCCCAGTGGAATATAAGCTTCTTGAGTGCAGAGTCTGTTTCATTTTTCTTTCTTTCTTTCTTTTCTGTTTGGTGAGGCAATTGGGGTTAAATGACTTACTCGGGGTCACATAGCTAGTAAGCGTCAAGTGTCTGAGGCTGGATTTGAACTCAGGTCCTCCTGACTCCAGGGCTGGTGCTCTATCCACTGCGCCACCTAGCTGCCCCCTGTTTCATTTTTTACCTTTGTATCACCAGAGCTTGGCAAAGTGCTTGCTACATAGTAGGCAACTGATTGATTGTTATTTAGGCTGGAAAAGGGAAGACTTGGAAGGGAATGAAGTTGGTCTTCGAGCATTTTAAGGGCCGTCATGTGGAAAAGTGATTTGTTTTGCTTTGCTTAAGGTAAGTGAACAGAAGTAGGAGCAGTGGGAGGAAGTTGCAAGCAAACAGATTTCAACTCAATATGAAGAAAAACTTCCTAATAATTAGAGCTGTCAACAAGTGGAACAGGATCCAGTGGGTTTCCAAACATTGGACATCTCAATAATAACAGCTGTAATTTATCCTGGTGCTTTGTTTTGTGAAGTACTTTACATTTATTTTCTAATTTGATGCTTACAACTTTGTGAGATAGATGCTATTAATATCTACATTTTATAGATGAGGAAACTGAGACTTAGAGTGGTTCAGTAATTCTCCCAGGATCACACAGCTAGTAAATGAGGCAGGATTTAAATCCAAGTAATCCTGACTTCTGTTATAGCACTGCCTTTACTATGCCACACTGTTTCCCAACAGAGCCTGGATAGGCATTTTTCAGGAATTTCCTAGAATATACATACACACAACACACATGCAGGGAGAGAAAGACAGAGAGAGAGTGAGACAGAGAGAGAGAGACGGAGAGAAAGAGAGAGAGACAGAGAGACAGAGAGACAGAGACAGAGAGTCAGAGAGACAGAGAGACAGAGAGACAGAGAGTCAGAGAGACAGAGAGACAGAGACAGAGAGAGCACAAGCTCTTGCTAAAATATGTAAAAAGTAGGCAGAGTTAAGGCAAGTTCAATGGAACAGATCTACTTATGCCCAAGTCTCCATTATTAATTTTCATTTCAAGATTTCTAGTCTAATGAACACTTCTTTACATATATCCCCTTAAGTGTTAAAAAGTAAGAAGCAGATTTCCTTGTTCCAGCCTCAGACACTTGACACTAGCTGTGTGACCCTGGGCAAGTCAACTTAATCCTCATTGCCCTGCAAAAAACAACAACAACAACAAAACCAAAAACTTATTTTGACTTTCTGGTGGATGATATATCACGGCAGCTAAGTGGCACAGTGGATAGATCACTGGATCCAGAGTTAGGAAGACCTGAGTTAAAATCTGATCTCAGAAACTTACTAGCTGTGTGGCTCTGGGGAAATCATTTAACCCTCTGTTTGCCTAAGTTCCCTCATCAGTAAAATGGGGATAATAACAGCATCTACTTCCCAGTGCTATTGTGGAGACAAAATAAGATATTTGTAAAACACTTTGCAAACCTTAAAGCTCTATAGAAATGCTAGCTATTATTATTATCATTATTAGAAGGAGGAAGACAAAGATGAAGAGGAAAAAGCATATCATCTTAGACTGAACACTATAGGTAATAAAGTAAAATTAAATTTTGTCACTTTTGGTAGGATCCATACAAAATTTTACCAATTTTAAAGTGATTTTGAAAATATATAGCTATTAAGATATAATTAATACAGTAAAAGAAATCTAAGTACATAGGTCTGTATATAGGACTTGAAGTCCTTTATAAGTCAGTAATGTGAATCTAGGCTAAGTAGATGGGGGTCATTTAGACCAAGAGTTAACCTTTGAAAAAAAAAGAGAAAAGGTAGCCAAACAGCTTGGAGTATGTTAGCACTATGCAGAATCAGACCTCACAACTTAAAGTGGACTCATTCTACCTAGTCTAAAGTACCTTCTGGAAGACTTCTAGGCCACATGACCAACAAGATAGAGATCTAGCCTTTTTTTCTGATCCTCACAACCTCTCAAGTCTCTCCAAACTAGGAATTAAAAGCAAAAGATAAAGCACTTTCTGCTGTCTCTACTGTCTAGCATACCAAGAACTCTAACAAAATAAAAACGCAATACACTAATGCAGAGAAAGCTAATATCTAACCCTTACTTGGCTTACTCAGCACCCCACAACAACACTATGACAAAGCTGCACGAGCCAAACACAAATTTTCAACAGAATTAAATTCTGTTTCCTCCCCTCCATCCCTGCCTACATTTTATTCTTCCAGTGCCTCAGAAACCAAACCACAGAAGTTTGCTCTGGCCACGAACATAGCACTCATCTAGAGAACTAAAAAACTGAGGAAACTAAGGCAGGATGCCAGAGTTCATGTGGATCCATCAGGCCTAACTGATGCCAAGAGTCCCATATCTAGCTATGGCTAGTTCTGCCCTGCCCCCTGCCCCCAACCATGCACACTCTCAGAAGTCACCTGGGACAGAGACCAAGGCCTGTGAATCATAAATTGTCTATCATAGGAGGACTCTGGGATGGTCCCCAGAGAAACCACCATCAAAAGAAAAGAATATGCATAATATAGGGATATAAGAAAAAAAGACTGAAATAACCAAATACCTGCAGAGGAAGAAAAGTTAATTAAAGACTTTGAACATAAATGAATAAACTGATTGTAAAGATATTAATAACAGAAGGCATTATGACCTCCAAATCATCTAAACTAGTCCAGATTTCAATGAATAAATATTCCAAGACAAGGAAAAATAAATGAACACCTAAAGAGGCAGAGGACCCTGTGGATTAGCAAGAGAGCATGGAATAGAGTAGAATGTTTCTGAATGGTTCAAAAGAGAAATAAGAATTGGGAAAGCAGAATTTATGGCTGCAGAGTAAAAATAATTGACAAAAAAATCTTGAATAACATGGTGGCAATCTCACCAAAGAAACAAATGAAGGAATTACTGATTGGGAACGCAAATTTTAAAAAATGAAGGACAATCTGAAACAAGAAAAGCAAAAAAGCAAATAATGTTAAAATAAATCAATCTCCCTACAAGCAAAACATTTAGATCTCAAAGACAGGATGCAGAGTGACAACTCAAGGATCACAGATCTCTCATAAGAGTACAACAAGTTAAAAAAAAACCCTAAACACAACAATTCAAGAAAGAAAATCGCGTAGAAATTCTCAACACAGAAAACAAAGTGCCCATCAAAAGAATCCAAAGATCACCTCCAGAAAAAAAACAAAAACAAAAATGCAACCTATGTGGCAAATTCTAAAACAAATAGTGCTTAAATTTAATTTTGATGACAAATGACAAATTCTGCAAAGGAATAAGATAAAGACCTTCAAATATAAATTTGAAGAAATTCAAACAACATAAGACTAATCTACATCCACCAGATATGGCAAGAGTGAATGAAATGATGTGTTCCAAAGAGAAATAGAGTTCAAGATGCAACACAGAAAACCTGAATCTAGCCACTGATTTAAAAAGATAGATGTTCAATAAAGTACATTCTGGAGCAGTGAGTGATTGGGTTAAAAAGATTTTGGCTATAGTCACGTGAGCCAAGGTGTGCTGGTCTTATCAGGGCTTCAAACTTTTAGGTAAATTCTAGAATGGTCCAAATCTTGATCTGGCTTGAACTCGTAGCAGTGATCTGATTAAGGGCAATGCTGTTTTAGGAAAAGGCAGAAGATTCTAAAGAATTATGGGAAAATCCATTAACCATAAGGGAAGAATAGGGGCCTCTTTGTTGTCAGGGCATAATGGGTTGATCCTTGAGTATCAGAGGAGTGAGGAGATTAGTATAAGTAGTGAGTAAGAAAACAAGAGAGAGATCAAGTTGGATCTGAATGAAGAATCAGGGATATCCAGGTGTGGAGCAGCTTAGCAGAAGTGGGTTGGAAGGTAGGTGAAGTGGCATATATAGAAGATGGTATTTCCTGGGCTCAAAAGTTTTCTGTTAGGCTTTTCTTTCAACTTGTTAATGTTTTTCCCTTTTTGGTTCTTAAGGTATAGGCAGAAAGGGAGATGGACTGCATAGGCAGGTGAATTATAATGGGAGATGAGAGATGATTTACAACAAAATTTAACTAAGGACTGACTCATTTTACTGAAGAAGGCACATTGAATGCAACTTCACCACCACAAAAACATAGAAAGATGAAACACCATGGATCTATAAACAAAAGTAGAAAAATGGGGAGCAGGGGAAAGCCCATTATAACCCATCAGCTAAGAGGATGATATAGGCCCCAAGCCCTTTCTCTTCTGAATACATAGAAAGATACTTACAGCGCCTGATTATTCACCTCCACCCCCACCTGCTCTCTGATGATACATCATTGTGCCCTTCTAGGGTGGTAAAAGGCCAGATGTGTTGCCTAACCTAACCAGATTTATTTGCACATTTAGCTACCCCACCAGTCCCCTAGTGAACTAGTTGGCTGCCTGGTTATTAGGCATCCAGAAAAAATGTTTGAGGCCTGGCTAGGATGACTGTTGATCAAACATCCAATAAATATTTAATGAGCTCATTTGATGCCAAGGTACCATGCTAGGCATTTATAGTCTTATTAGTTTAAAAGGATTGCTGCTAGACAAATATTGCCCATAACTCCAGCCATCATATAATTCAACACACAATCCTTAAAGTTTTAAAATAAAGTGAGAACCAAGTTTTAAAGTTTTCCTAGGGATAATATGTAAAAATCAAGCTAGGGATATTTGAACTCTAGGTGTTTATAGCACTGTTTCATTGAAGTTACTATTTTCAAACAAAATTTGATACCCCCTCCCCAAACTACAAGAAAATCAGATTAATCTGATGAAAGTCAGATTAATAACACCCAGGGTGGCATTGAACCTAATGACTGACAGATGGATAGACAATTGAAGATGATGAAATTAAATGGGAATACAGTTACGGTTAACTGGAGGCAGAAAGGAGGGAAAACACTAAGTAAAATCAATCCTCAATTTACTTTAATTGAATTTGAGAGTCATTAGTTTCTAACACTATTCAAGGAGAAATCACTCAAGCACTCCATTTAGCAAGGGGACTATGAGTTACACAAAATTAATCAATGAAACTGAGAAAGTATGAATGTGCAGCACTAACAGCAAAAGACAATCAAACTAATTTATACGAAACACGAAAACAAAAGTAGCTAAATTGCCTTCAAAAAGAGCCCAATTCCCTATCTTCTGTTTTAACTTGGGCGTCTCAATTTACCCACCCCAGAGATTCCAAGTTACTAATATCCAAGAGTCCTGGGAGTCATTCTCTTCTGAGTAACTGTCATCATCTTCTAGCTAAGCTGTCCACCCTGCTCAAGGATATAGAACCAGAGAGCTACCGTAGGAGAAAGAGTCTGACAAAGAAAACCAGCTAAATTTGAGCCCTGAGTCACACACACCCAGCCTCTGACAGGGATGCTTCCTTTAGTCAGGTACTTTATCCTTTATGTCATCAAAGATGTTAGCACTACACATCTGAATGAGAAAAAAATGAAATGACCAAAATTCAGTGACATTTAGCTTAATTGGATATATTCATTGACTGGTAGAATAAGAAGACTAGGGATTTTTTAGTAGAGAGAAATATGGACAGAGATATGCTGATAAATGTTTAATAATTATCTTTCAAAAAATCCATAGGTCACATTTTTAAGTTTAGTCTCTGTTGTTAACATTTTCTCCACTACTTTCTTAAGTCTAGATAAACAGAACAATATATCAAACCCTAATTTGTAGCTTTTGCTGACTTCTGAGGTGTAAATGCTCACACTGAAATTTTAATAATTGGTTATCAAGACTTGGCTCCAGCATATTCATATAGTTAAGGGTATCTCTTGTTATGAGTAAATTCAATATAAACACAGATAAAGAGGGAGCTTCAGGGCCAGGAAGACCTGAGTTTAAATTATGCCTCTGATATATATATTGGCCATGCAACCTACTCAAGACATTGAAAATTTGCTGAGAATTTTTCACTACTAGGCAACTCACTAAAATCTTAAAATGAGAGAGAGAGAGAGATTGAGATTCTTTACTTGGGAATTTCTTATTCAATGAAATAATGTGTCTAGTTTGTATCCCTATAATGTAGGAAATCACACATAATATCTGTAGCCTAGCCTTCATACATTTTTCTGGTCCCTACTCTGTTTAATTCCTTGCTAGTGTCAATCCCTTTAAAGGATGGTTGCTGCAACAGCAGCAAGATTCTGTTGTTTGTTTTTTAGGATTAAGTTACAAAGTATAATCTGGAAGTGATATAAATCATACTTAAATTATGTTTAAACTTATGTTATTATACTTAAATTAAATTATATACTTATTATTAATTTCATCATCTTCAACTGACTATGCATCTGTCGGTCATTAGGATCAAAGTCACTCTGGGTGTTAATACTCTGATTTCCATCAGATTAATCTGATTTCCTTGTAGTTTGGGGAGTATCAAATTCTGTTTGAAAATAAAGTCTCCTGGGGGCAGCTAGGTGGTGCAGTGGATAAAGCACCGGCTCTGGATTGAGGAGGACCTGAGTTCAAATCCGGCCTCAGACACTTGACAACACTTACTAGCTGTGTGACCCTGGGCAAGTCACTTAACCCTAATTGTCCTGCAAAAAAAAAAAAAAAAGAAAGAAAGAAAAAATGAAAAGAAAGTCTCCTTACTAACAGTGTTGTAAATACTTAGAGATTATGCTTAAAATAAATAAAGCACCCAAGGAGAAAGACGAAACTTAGTCTCAATGTCCTAGAAAGTTTTGTGGGTGAAGGTGGTTTTTAAAGAGATAGTGCAGCTTTATCACTAGCATATTTAACTGTTCTTTAAGGTTTCCAAAGTGTTTTCTTTTCAACCACTCTGTGAGATAGTTCATGACAGCATAGCTATGGTACAGAGAGGGCTGGATTTGGAAGTCATTAAAACTTGAATACAAATCTTGCTTCAAACACAAGCTATATGACTGACTCTGGATAAGTCACCGAAACCTCTTTCACACTCAGTCAATTAGCATTTATTAAATGTCTTCTACATGCCAGGCACTGTACTAAGCACCAGGGATACAAAGGAAGGCAAAAAAAAAAAAATTACTGCTCTAAAGGAGCTCAATAATAGGACCTACCTTTTTGGGTTGATGTGAGCATCAAAAGAGATAAGTGTAAAGTCCTTTGCAAAACCTTAAATACTAGTTAACATTATTGTTATAGTGAACATAGTATTATTCTAGTTTTCTATGACCCAAAGAGGCTTAAATGACTTGTTTAAGGTCGCAAAGATGCTAGGTGGTAAAACTAGGATCATATTCCATGTTTTCTGGGCTCTAAACCCAGCTCTCTGGTGACTACTCCACTAAATTTGTTGAAATGTAAGAAAAACTCCTTCTAGAGATGAAAACAAATGGGAAACAGACCCCATCAAAACCTTTTCCTCTTCAAAACTGTCCAACTCAGTCTACTTTTTTATTTGTTTGTTTTTGTAGAGCAATGAGGACTGTGACTTTCTTGGGGTGACACAGTGGCCATGAAGGCAGCTGAAGCAGGCACTGTGGAGTGCTTAAAGCTTGGTCAGACATAGAAGACACCATTGCATCCTGGGCCATCACCAGTTGACCTGACTTTTGTCCTGCCACTGAACTATTTTTTATGTGAACATGATTAATTTAATAGCATTTTAGCATTGTAAAGAGCTTTGGAGACAAGAGTTTCAACCCCTTTATTTTTTAATTATAGAAGGCCTGATCGGTCTACTTTTTTTTACATAGAAAAAAAAAAGATTCTAGAATTTCAGTTAAAGAAAATAGAGAATTCAATGTTCTTACACTGAAATGTATATGTTCTATAAATGCTTAATAAATGTCTAAGCATTTATTAAGCACATGATCATGTATTTAGAGCTAGAAGAATCTTAGAAGTCATTTAATACAGGGGTGTCAAACATCCAGTCCACAATTCCAAATGTGAGCCTGAACCATATTAAAATGTAATTGGGAAATATTTAACAAAACAAAAATCCATAATACAACATAAATAATGTCAGTTTGTGGTTTTCTAAGTCAATATGCTGCCTGTAAGGATCCATTTCTATTTGAGTTTGACACCACTGAATTCCAACCCCTTACTTTTACCAAAGAAGTTCTGTGATTGGGCAGAGCATGGTAGAGTGGTGGAACCAGGATTGGAACCAAGGAATTCTAATACCAACTCTGTGTTCTTTTCACCACAACTCATTGTCTCTTTATGTGACAGGAACTCTGTTTAGTCCTGGGGGTACAGTGACAAAACAAAATAGTCCCTGCCACTAAGGAGCTCATTCATACTCTATCTGGGAAAACTCTGTGTGTGTGTATACATACATGCATACATACATGCATACATACATACATATATATATATATATATATATATATATATATATATATATATATATAGAGAGAGAGAGAGAGAGAGAGAGAGAGAGAGAGAGAGAGAGAGAGTGGTAAAAATTATTTGTGGTAAAGATTAATATCGAAAGTTTTAGTTGAATTTGGGAGGGGTCACACCTGGCCCACCCTGAGATTATGTATGCTACTGAGAAGGACCGAATGCCAGACCTCCCCTTTTGGGGGAGAAAAAACTGAATGCCACCAGAAGGGAGGCGTTCAAAATAAATATATCTGTGATTTCCTACTTTCCAAAGATGTAGACCATAACCCATCCATTCCTGCCCAAATTTTGTGTGACTCTTGTTCACGTATTCCCATAAGTTCATTTATAGGAAGTCCACCTAACAGGCAACATGTCCTATTCACTATCTCCTGACATTGCAAAGGTACTGGTGAAATAATCTGTACTTTCCTGCCCTATCCTGGCTATGATCCTGCCCCATACCAATTGTTGATACCTTCCCCACCAAGGTTTTGTCTGGTTTGTAAGTGTTTTATATACAATTATGTTCTCATGTTGACTCCCCCATTAGAATATAAGCTCCCTGAGAACAGGTATGGTTTTGCTTTTGTCCTTTTTATTCCCTGATCCTTGTACAATGTCTGGAACATAGTAGGAACTTAATAAATGCTTGTTAATTGACCGATCCACTTTCCATCCCTTGCTTCCAACAAGTGACTAGCTAATCTTTTCTTCTTATATGTTTCCTTAATGATATCTTTTATGCCTATTCTTCTAGGTTCCTCATTGGTTACATGTTACACCCTATTCATACCTACCTGTCCCTCTCCACTGTCTCTAAGAGTCATTTTTAATTCTTCAGAGAGATTGTTTATTCCATGTGTTATTGCCATAATGATGGCATAAAAATTGTTTCTATGGGAAACTAAATATAAAGTAAATACAAAGTAATTTTGGAGTTGGGGACACTAGCAACTTTCCCCCCTTATATTAAGTTACTATATTTTTAGCAACTCAAGACTAAACAAAACTCTCTGCAGATCTGTATAACAAAGAGAAAACTTGAAGATAGCAAAAAAGTATTAGAGATAAGTCTCTCATGTAAAAATGATACACAATAAAGAGATTGCTTGACACTGATTGGATCCCATGGGATTATAGAGGACCAATCAGGAAACCAAAAACTCAAAAGAATGTTCTACTTAAACAGAGATGGAGACAGGACAGGATCAGCAATTTGGCCATTGAGTGGTTCTGCCCTCTTATGGAAAGTGAAGGAAAACACATCCAAAAGTGAATTATATAAATACCTGTTTTTGAACCTGTTAAGAATACAACATTTCTGAGAATAAGACTTCCTTTTTCTCCCTTAGAAATAGAATCCCCAAATCATAGCATGAATGAAATTTTTAAAGCTTTTCCCCCCCATTCTTTGCTCTCTAGTACCATTTCCACTTCAAACATTCCAAAAAGGGATGGAATATGAATCAATATTTCAATCAGCAAGTATTTATTAAGCATCTCCTATGTGCTAGGTACTGTAGAGAGTTGAAAGACCGCAAGACATGATGTTAATAGACCAGGGTTACGATTCTGGTTCTGCTTCTTACTAACTCTGTGACTGGTGACCTCTCTAAACCTCAGTTTCCTTATATATAAAAGGGGATTAATCATGCTCGTACTACCTAATTCATAGTTTTGATAGGAAAAAAAATAACTTTATAAGCATTAAAGAATTACATAAATGTGAGTTGTTGCAATAATAATCTACTTTTTTTGTGTTTCGGGATTTAAGAGAAGCAGATTCCATAATCTCCTGTGATAATTCATTCCAAGTTTTCAACTCTTACTATCAGAAATTCTTCCTTTTACCCATCCTCACTGAGTACAACCACATTCCTGACCTTTAGAGAGAGCTAAATTCCTTTCTTTTGGACAAGACAAAGTCATTCTGTAAGACCAAGCACAGCAGTTCCTCCACTTCTTTGCTTTCTTACATTTTCTCATCTTTTCCTTCCATTTCCACCTGGGAGGTGGTAAGGAATGGAGGGAGGAACAACAGAACTTTTCTGTTCTGTTCTCAGACTTATCCCTCACAAACCTTTCCTAATCCTGTAATTTCTTTATTCCTGCATTCCCTTCATATTACTGGTTATGCTCCTTTGTTCTCATTTTTTCCTTAATAGAGAGTTGGTCACCAGCCTTCAGGTGAAAACTTTATGTGGACTTGAAAAGAGTTATTAAATAGCTTTTTAGTCTTCACCGCTCCAGAATGACTAATTCCAGTTTCCTCAACCCTTCCTCATAGGTTTCTATTTTTTAATCCTTTAATCACTTTTGTGGTGTTTCCCCTCCCCTCCCCCTTCTAAACCAATGAATTAATAAATAAAATTAGGAGATGTTTTTAAAATATATAAGCAATTAACTAATTTGAAAAGAAAGAGGTAAACCAAAGTATAAGTATCAAAAATGGAAAAGGAGAATTCAAAACAAGGGGAAGATATAGGAATAACATTTATATAGCACCTAGTATGTGCCAGGCACTACACTAAGTGCTTTACAAATTTTATTTCATTTACTGCTCACAACAACCCTGGGAGATAGGTGCTGTTATTATCCCCATTTAAAATTGTTCAGGGTTATACAGCTAGTAATGGTCTGAGGTCACATTGGAATTCAGGTCTCTTCCTGACTCCAAGCCCAGAACTCTATTCACTGCATCCTGTAGCTACTTCCCAAATGAAGAACAAAATGAAGAAATAAAGGATATTATTAGAAACTGTGTTGCCTAATTGCATGCCAACAAAACTGTCAACTGAAATAAATGAAAATTTACAAAAATACAAAACATGCAAATTAAAAAAATAAAAAATAGATAATTTTTCAGATGAAGAAATTGAGTAAGCCATAAATGATCTACCAAAGGAGGGGGAAAACCCCAAAAGTCCAGAACCAGATGGAACAAGTGAATTGTATGTATCAAACATTCAAAGAACTGTTAATTCTAATATTGCATAAGCTCTTTGCAAAAATAGCAAAATAAATGATCCTACCAAATTTCTTCCATCAAACAGATATTATTTTGAGAGTCAAAACAGAAAAAGAAAACTACAGACCAATGTCCCCAATGAACATTAATATAAAAATTTTACATAAAATACTAGCAAAGAGACTAAAACAACATATCAAAAAACTAAACGCTATGAGTAGATTGGATTTATACCAGGAGTACAGGGTTGATCTAATATCAGGAAAACTATAAGCTTAATGAACCATATTAATTATGAAATCAACAAAACACACAATTCTATCAACTAAATTGACCAACTAAAACACTCATTTTTGTTAAAAACACTAGAAAACATAGGAATAAATGAACTTTTTGTCAAAATGATAAATAGTACATATCTAAAAATCAAAATACCATTACATATATAACAGAGGTAAAATAGAATCCTTTCCAATAAAACCAGGAATGAAATAAAGATATTCATTATCACCACTCCTAGTTAACACAGTACTAGAAATTTTGGCAATATAAAAATACAAAAAAGAGGAATTGAGAGAAAAAAAATCAGTAAAAAAGAAAAAATCTTTTTTGTAGATGATATGATATTTTAAAATAAATTAATACATCAATTAACTTGCAGGATATAAAATAAATCCACACACATCATCAGCATTTGTATAAATATTAATTGCTGATGAATAGGATGAATCAATATAATAAAAGTGGAAATTTTATGCAAAGCAATTTATATATTCAATACCATAATAATCAAAGTACCAAAAGATTACTTATAGAAGTAGAAATATAATAAAATTCATATACAGGCAAAAAGGTCAAGAATCTCAAAGGAAATAATGAAAATAAGTGGGAACAGGGGGTTAGCATCAGATTTCAAAGTATACTACAAGAGTAATTCTCAAAACAACTTGGTACTGGTTAAACAGACAGATCAATCAATGGAACAGATAGGTACACAATATACAGAAGCAAATGTATCTAGTCCCCTAGTTTTCAACAAACACACACACACAAAAAACCCATATCCTGGGTTAGGGGGTCTCACTACACCAAAACCTCATCCCTTAAACCAAAAAAAGTTCCAAATGGAGATGTGACCTAGATGTAAAAAATTGCAACAGTAACAAATTAGAAAAAAACTACCTATCAAATCTGTGGCATGTCGGGGGTGGGGGTGGGGGAGGAGAGAAATTCATGATGAAACAAAGGATCAAAAGAATCACAAAAGATAAAATGAGTAATTCTGATTAAATGAGATTAAAAGGCCAGCTAGGTGATGCAGTGGATAGAGTGCTAAGCCTGGAGTCATTAAGACTCATCTTCCTGAGTTCAAACCTGGCCTCAGACACTTACTAGCTCTGTGACCCATCCCAGGAAAAGTCATTTAACCCTGTTTGCCTCAGTTTCCTCATCTGTAAAATGAGCTGGAGAAGGAAATGGCAAACACCTCCAGTGTCTTTGCCAAGAAAACCCCAAATGGGGTGACAAAGAGTTGAACACAACTGAAGCAACCAAACAACAAAAATTATCATCATCATCATCATTATTTTTACAAGATCTAATACAGCTAAAGTTAAAATGGAAAAAACTGGGAAAAATCTTTGCAATAAGTTTCTCTGCTAAAAGTCTTATTTCCAAGCTATATAAAGAATTGATTCCATAATTGACATATGGTCTTATGATACGAACAGGCTATTTTCTTTTTTTTTTAATTAATAAAGTATTTTATTTTTTTTCCATTACATGTAAAGATAGTTCTCACCTTTTGTTTATACAAGCTTTACAATTTCAGATTTTTCTCCCTCCCTCCCCTCCCTCCCCCCTCCCCTGGACAGCAGGTAATCTGATATAGGTTATATCTATTTATCTATATACATATACATATATATATATATATACACAAAATAACATTAATCCTATTTCTGCATTAGTCATGTTATAAGAGAAAAAATCAGAGCAATGATGAAAAACCTCAAAATAGAAAAAAACAACAGCATCAAAAACAAAAGAAATAGTATGGTTCATTCAGCATTTATACTCCGCAGTTCTTTTTTTTTTTCTTGGATTTGGAGATCCTCTTCCATCACAAGTTCCCTGGAACTCTTCTGTGCCATTGCATTGGTGAGAAGAATATAGTCCATCACAGTAGGTCAACACTCAATGTTGATGATACTGTGTACAATGTTCTTCTGGTTCTGCTCATCTCACTCATCATCAACTCACGCAAGACCCTCCAGGTTTCTCTGAACTCCTCCTGCTCATCATTTCTTACAGCACAATAGTATTCCATTGTATTCATATACCACAACTTGTCCAGCCATTCCCCAATTGATGGGCACCCCTTCAACTTCCAATTCCTTGCCACCACATAAAGAGCAGCTATAAATATTTTTGGACATGTGGGTCCCTTTCCCCTTTCCATGATTTCTTTGGGAAAAAGACCCAAAAGTGGTATTGCTGGGTCAAAGGGTATGCACAGCTTTATCGCCCTTTGGGCATAATTCCAAATTGCTCTCCAGAATGGTTGGATCAGTTCACAGCTCCACCAACAATGGATTAGTCGAACAGGCTATTTTCAAAGGAAGCAACAAAGACTTTCTACAAACATATAAAAATGCTCCAAATCACTAGAGAAATGTAAATTAAGGCAATTTTGAGATTCCATGTCACACTCATCAGATTGTCAGAGAAGACAAAATAGGAAAATGATAAATGTTGGAGGTCTGTGGGAAAACAGGCACACTGATGGACTGTTGGTAGACCTGTGAATAGGTAAAACCATTCTAGAAAGCAAACTGGAATTTTACAGAAGTTACCAAACAATGTATGTACTTTGACTTAGCTATACCACTGCTAGGCTTAAATCCCACAGTGTGCAAAGAAATAGGAGAAAATCCTATATGTGCAAAAATATTTATAGCAAGTTTTTGTGTGGTAACAAAAAACCTGGAAACTAAGGGGAAGCCAATCAATTGAGGAATGGCTAAATAAATGGTAGCATATGAAAGTGATAGTATACTATTATGCTGTAAGACATGAGGAAATAGATAACTTCAAAAAAACATAGAAAGGGCAGCTAGGTGATGCTGGGCAGCTAGGTGGCGCAGTGGATAAAGCACCAGTCCTGGATTCAGGAAGACCTGAGTTCGAATCCTGCCTCAGACACTTGACACTTACTAGCTATGTGACCTTGGGCAAGTCACTTAACCCTCACTACTCTGCCCCCTCCAAAAAGACATAAAAGACTTGTATTAACTGATATGAATTGAAACAAGCTGAACAAGAACAATTTATTCAATAAAATCAAAATTATAAAAATGAACTTTTCAAAACATTAATAAACAGATGAAGAATGAAATAAGCAATACCAGGAAATGCAATTTATACAACAATTACAGCAAAACCAAAAAATTTTGAAAGCCATAAGAACTATGATAAATCTGTGCCCCTTATCTCACATTTATAGTGACCATCCATGATTCCAAAGGGCCTATACAACTCATTCAGCTATGTTTGGGAAGTTCCAGTATCTCATGCTAAGAGAATTTAAGTTCCCTTAGGACAGAAATGGTTTGTTTTTTTACTTTATCTCACCAGTGTCTAGTACAGTGCCCAGCACTTAGTAGGCACATAGTTAACTGTTGATAATATACTTGATCACAAACACATTATCCACCAAGTAACATACAGATTTAGGGTATGAGACATTTTTTTTTGTATGGAGCCAAGGCAGGAATTTCTTTTGCTTGACTATGCATATTTCCTAAAAGGAATTTGTTTTCTTTTCTCTTTTTTCCCCAATGGGGTGAGTATGGGGGTACTATGGGTGCATGCATTTTCATATGAGGTCACTATATTCTTAGTTTTGCTTGTTTTACTTTGCTCTAAAAGACTATTCAAAAACAAAAAAAAAGTTTGTGTAATCTGTAAATGTTTGTAATGTCAAAACATAACCTTTTAAAGTACCTCCTCTGCTCGTTAAGTTAGTAGAATTATAAAATCTTACATCTGGAAAGAACCTTGGAGAGTATCCAGCTAAATGTTCATTTAACTAATAAGGAAACTGAAGCTCAAAGAAGTTGTGACTTGTCCATGGGAAACCAACTAGAAGCAAGTTAGTGATGGGGTTGGCACTTGAATTGTGACCTTCTGAATCCTAGTTCAGTGCCCTTTTTACACTGCATTTCCAGATAACCAATGAACTTGAGTCATTTAAAATTTTTAATTAATTCTCCCCTTGGTTCTAACACATGAATGTACCTTCCCCACACTTCCATCTACACAAACTAGTGACTAACTAGTATGTCTTTACTAATGACTGTAACTAGTCAGAGTACTAGAGGAATTGATAGACTTCTTTCTATAACTATTTCAACTCTCATTCAGCTGTTTGGAAGTTCCAGTATCTTATTCTAGTGGAATGTAATCTCCTCAAATTGAGGAACTCTGGGTTGTTGTTTTTTGGGTTGTTGGTTGTTTTTTTTTGTCTTTTTCACACTGGGGTCTAGTACAGTGCCCAGAATTTAGTAAGACATTTAGCAACTGTTTGTTGAATTAATAATAAGTGCTATTCACAAAAAAATCATTCCATTCCAGAGAACCATAATGCAGGCAAAGGAGAGCTTTGCAAGAAAAGTAAGCAAAAGGCAAAAATGACCTAGATCTACGTCAACTGCAAGATGATTAGCTGGAAAATAATATGATTTCTGGAAATATGGGAAACATTCTCTCTGTTTCTGTCTCTTCCTCTGTCTCTGTTTCAGTTGTGCTGTATATTCAATGGTTCATGCTACACCTTCATTTCCACTTTTACTTTAGTACAATCTGCTAACCTAACAATCTGTGAAGTAACCAGATGTTTAAAAAAACCCAAAACCCTAAATGAACCCAATTCAATTCAGGAATTGCCTCACAGAAAATTAAAATGAACCAGCTCATTGATTCCTTTCTTAGCTTCTCAGGCCTCTATATACCCCAACACCCACTGTTCAGTGACCAACTCTAGCAGACAACTTTGAACTTTGTGTTGATCTCATTCATAGTTGGAAGGCTCACTCTGCCCCAGTTCCTTATTTGCCTTTAGCATCTGTTCCCCTTATTTAGATATTTCATTTACAGTAAAAAAAGTAGAGAAGGTAAAAAATATAAACAATATTTACTGTAGTACATAAAAAGAATTTTCACATAACACTAGATGGACCATGTGCAGTAAGAGATACAAAAATTTTATTACAATTTTACTTTAAAATAAAATTTGTATCCTATCTCTATTTTCTTTGCCTTGTAGATAAAGAAAAAGTACACTGCATCCATTGACACAGCTTGTTCCTTTGAGGTATTCCTAAACTCTGGTCCTTGTAGTGGTAATGGAAAACTATTACCATTTGTTCCATTATCTGAAAGTGAGGAAACATTCAGCCTGTTGGAAATAGTGGCAGATTGTCAACTGTTCATATGGAATTATTTTCACAGGCTAGAAACATCATATAGAACTATCACTAAAGTACAAAAGGCCACATTTTTTAGTGATTGTGTTTGTCATGGTAAATACTAAGATATGTCTAAGTTCTCTGTTATAGAAGAAAAAGTGATACAACCAGAACAACTAAAATAATTCACAAAATCAAAATATGCTTAGAAAAACATATCTTTTGTAGATATTTAAAAACATGTAAGCCTCGTTAAGTTTTACTCATTAAAAGTAGCCCCAGGTATCACAAATGGCAGATTTGCCCTGAATTTAGAGTTAAGAGACCTGGGATTAAAATATGGCTCTGCTCTTACTACCAGTAAGACCATGGGCAAATAATTTCATCTCCAAAGGCCTCAGTTTCCTTATCTGTGAAATGAAGGGAATGGACTAGATGACTTGAAAGTTCCTTTAAAACTCTAAAGCTATGATTCTATCATGTTGGGAGAATTCTATGATTCAACATAAAGGTATGTACACTTCAAGGTCATGTCACTGCAAGCAAATACTCTAGGGTTGTAATAAAAAGGCTCCTCTTTACCTAACTCCCCACTTTCTTTGTTTTCCCTGCATCCCCACAGCATATACTTTCTCTGCATTTTCAAGATCATTTCCACATTAGCAGAGGTTTTCAGTATCCAATGACTCACTGTAAATGCTGTCATTGGCCAAGCTTGGTTGAGCTCTGTCCATTGTTCCATGGTAAATCACTTGTTTTAAAAGTTCATCAGGAGAACTGATTGTGGTATTATAACAATTAAGTTAGACTTACTTTGTTGAGTTAGTGGATAGCATCATAAAATCATATGCCTAGTAGAATACAAAGAGTAGAATGAAGAAGAAGAGCATAAATCCACATCCAACAATTAAGATGCTCAGCTAATGGTCTCATGGTAACAGGCTCTAGACAATCAGTAGTATGCATACCCTGTTTGAGATTATGCTGTTTCAGGTGATTAGATAATGATGTAAACTGTCTTAAAACCAATGTTAAAAACTCCTAGGTCGTATACTCTGACTCATTTCATCTTTGAGAAGCCAGTGGATTTTTTTTGTTCTTTTCCCTTCTAAAAAACAAAAAACACTAACCAGTTGATAAATATATGCTGAATACCCAAACAACACACAATTCTGAACTTGACACTTAGAGCTTGTAATTATTATGAACAATACAGTAAAAATAACAACTATTAACAATAATGGGTAAAATGGGAAAGAATTTTTTAAACAAATATCTCTGATAAAAGCCTCATTTCTCAAATATATAGAGAACTGAGTCAAATTTATAAAAATACAAGGCATTCCCCAGTTGATAAATGGTCAAGGGAAATGAACAGGCAGTTTTCAAACAAAGAAATCAAAGTTATCTATAATCTTATGAAAAATGGTATAGATTACTAATGATCCAAGAAATGCAAATTAAAACTCTGAGGTATCACCTCATACCTATCAGACTGGGAAATATAACAAATACAGAAAATATTGGATGTTGGAGGGTATATGGAAATCCACTGTTGGCAGAGTTGTGAAAAGATCTAACCATACTGGAGAGTAATTTGGAACTATGCCCAAAGGGCTATAGAACTGTGCATACACTTTGAGCCAGCAATACCTCGTCTAGGTTTATATCCTAAAGACATCCCCAAAAAGAAAAAAAGACCTATTTGTACAAAAATATTTATAGCAGTTCTTTTTATGGTGGCTAAGAATTGGAAATCAAAGGAATGCCTATCAATTGGGAAATAGCTAAACAAACTATGGTATATGATGATAATGGAATGTTATTGTGTTATAAAAAATGACAAGCAGGATGACTTCAGAAAGGCCTGGAAAGACATATATGAAATGATGTATAGTGAAGTGAGCAGAACCAAGAGAACATTGTGCATAGACAGCAATATTGTTTGATAAAGAATTGTGAATGACTTGACTATTCTCAACAATACAATGATCCAAGACAATCCCAAAGGACTATTGATGAAACATACTATCCACCTCCAAAGAAAGAAATGTTATTGATGGAACAGACTGAAGCATGCTATTTTTCACTTTCTTTCATTTTTTTCTTTTAACCAAGTTTTCTTGTACAAAATGACAAATATGGTAATGTTTTACATAATCATACATGTATAACCCATATCTGATTGTTTGCTGCCTTAGGGAGGGGGGAGGAGAGGGAGGGGAAGAGGGAAAAAAATTGGAACCCGAAACTACAAAGAAAAATGTTTATTAGAATGGAAAAAAATAATAATGGGTAGCTAGGTGTTACAGTAAATAGAATGCTGGACCTGGAGTTAGGAAGACATCTTCTTGAGTTCAAATCTGGCCTCAGACACTTACTAGCTGTGTGACCCTGGACAAATCACCTAACCCTTTTTGGCACAGTTTCCTCATCTGCAAAATGAGTTGGGAAAGGAAATGGCAAACCACTCCAGTAATTTTTCCAAGAAAAACCTCAAATGGGATCATGAAGAGTTAGACATGACTGAAAAATTACTGAACAACAACAACTACGTTAATAATACCATTTATATTGGAAGCTGTGAGCTATACTAACAGTAATAATAATTTTGCTAAGACTATACATACCAGCAATTAGTTTTCCAGTGTTTGTAGACAAGGGATTTAATAGTTCCAAAAGCACAAATCTGAGAACATATTAGAAGACAACCACAAGATACAATTTTCCATTTGATATTACTAAAAAAATCTATGGATCTTACAGATAAAGCTATAGGTTAGTAGGAACATTACAAAAACTTATAGAGGAAAGCAAGTTAATATCCAGAGGAATAAAGGAAAAAGTGAAAATAAGCACCAAGGTCAAGCATTAATCTCCATAATTGGAGTGGTTTTCCCATATACAAACTGGACATATGGAACTGGTAGATGAACACATTTTGCTGCTAAAAAAATTAAGTGCCATTCATAATGGTACCAGGAAATTTATAGCACAGCAACATAAACATTTTTTTTTGTTTTGTGTTTATCCAAAGGAGTCCATGTTGCTAATGTGAATGCCCAGCATATGGCCATGGATGCAATAACTTTGATGAAAAAAAATGAATGAAAGGTATCATACCAGACGAAGCTGAATAATAATAACAATTTAGAGTCAAAGATTTCTTGAGATCAATGGAAGAAAAGGATTTTAAGAATTATGTTTGACAAGATTACAAGGATCACAAACCAAATCCACAAAAATGCTAAAAATGAGATACTTTCCTGGCCTGCCAATTTGTCTTCAAAAAGGAATATTTGGTTGTATTTGAAACAAAAGTCTCATATACAAGTCGTTGTTGTATTTATTTCCTTTCTTAAAATCCAGTTTCATATAAATGTCTCTGATTCTTACAGGGAGTGAGAGAAACACATACTCAACACCACTTTCCATCCCATAAATTTTGACCTTTCTGATTTCAATGTATATTAATACTAGCCCACCTGTCTGGCAGACCTTTGTGTACACACTGTGCCCTTTAACACGAAAAAGCGTAGCTGGATGATACATGGTGACAAATCCTACAGAGAGAGAGAAAGAGAAAGTGTAAGACTCAGTCAGCCAGCCAACCAGCCAGCCAGTCAGACAGACAGACTTTAAAGGAAATAGCTTCCAACCAGGATCTGCTGCAGCCCAGCTAATCAGGTAGGTATTCAGTCGTTCACTCCTGCAGACTTGCTTAGCATAGAAATAGGCTGTCTGCCCAGGAAGATGAGGTAATGTCTAGGTTTGATGCCAAAATCTCTCTAACTGGCAGGACACATCGGGTAAATATTTCTACTGCAGGAGACCCCATTCATTTGAAGCTGCTGCCAGTTATATTATTGTTATTATGCTCATTAATATTAATACTTAGCTATCATACCTGTTTAAAATTGAAGATGGAAAAATAGCTTTTTTAAAAATGAAATCCTATTATTAGGAACATGGGAGGACATCATCCCAGTTCCTCTATTCTCCCCCAACAATTACTATTGCAGTACTGATCTTTCCCTGCAATTCTTACACACACACACACACACACACACACACACACACCCTGTTACTATAGCACCAAAGCCCCTCCACAACCTCTTTGGCTGCTGTAAATCTGGAAAACCCCAAGGCAATTTCTTCTTATTCCATCATTTTAATGAGAATTGAGGTGAGGGCTTGAAGCCAGCTTCAAGCTTCCTTTTCTAGTTTATCCTATTTGTAAATCCAGTAGAATTTGCCAGTCAAGTTGCCAAGAGCTCTTTCTCCCCTCTAAAAAAAAATTCTAAATTTGTTACATCATCTATTTTTGATGATCTGTTTTATAGTCTTACAAATTACTGGCAACGTGATGATAATACCTACCTTGGGCTTGTAACTTATTCACTTGATGATTTTGTCTCTGTGGTTACTGTCAACAATACACATTGGTTGCACAGCATATTATCTTACAGAAACAAACACTGAAAGGAATGCTTGGTGTTTCATTTCTTCAATTTTAAGTGACCCCATTTTTGTTGGATGAAGTCTAGATCATCAGCCTCCATCTGATTTAGGAAAGAAGTCACTTTTGGAGGGGAATCATAAAGTCAGAGTCCTCTTTTTAGTTTCATATGGATTTAATGTAGAGCTTTCTATAAGCTATAGTTAAATCAGTCTCTTACCACCTCCCTTCCATCACCTGTAAACTGTAACCAACATTATTTATCTTCTGAAGGAGGACAGGAATAGATGGTGGCTAAAGTAGTGTTTCTAAGTGGAAAAAAAGGCAATATAAAAATAGGATCATGAATGCCATGGAAAAACCACCCAAGGCTCAATATCATCCTCTATAAGCAAGGTGTCAAAATCAAACTCTTCAGTTTGGTAATCAAATACGTTTGTTAAGTCTGGAGGCCATCACTCAGTGTTATCCCAAATGGAAAGAAAGAAGGAAGTCAGAAAGGCAATCACTTATAACCAAAGATGGAAAGTGGACTGTGTAAAAACTTGGACCCTTTGGTTACTAGGTACAATGGCCAAAATAAGCCTTGTTAAATTCTCCTACTGCTAAGATTGCAAAATCTTGGGCCCAACATAATGAATTGATTTGAAAAAAAAAACTTCCCAAATTGTTGAGTCTAGGATAACATATTGAAATCACAAAACAGAGAGGTTTCATGTGAATGAGGAGGGATAATATTTTAGAATCAGGTCTAAAATGGGACAGAGGGGAAGAAATGGGTGCATGGAAATATCTTTTGTTGTTATAAAATGGAGACTAGAATTCCAGTTATTTTGAGCCAAGAATCATGGGAAAGCAGGGTAAAAGTGAGAAAGGAGAAAAAGAAAGAAGTGTTAGCCATCAAGGAAGGTGTGGGGATCAAAAGCATTTTTTTTGGTTTCCCCATCCAGATTTCTTAGTATTGTTGGACTTTATAGAAATATTCCTGCCTCCCAGCTGACAAAATAATCTTTAATAAGGTACCCTCAGTTCTCAGAAGTGGTATACTTCCTCTTTTCCACCTATCTCCTTTGGTCTGTTTATTCTTTCGCTCCAATAGAAATTTGAGTTGAGAAAGAAGAGATATTAACAGAAGGGGAAAAAAGATAAAGTACATTTACCTGAATTGTAGTTACAAAAAGGTCTAAAACAAAGTCTACTGGGTTATTATTCAGAAATGGCAATGATTTACAAGGTTTAATAAACTATGATAATAGTACCATATTTAAAAAATAAAAACAGTTTAATCAAATTTCCAAAAGCTAAGCAATCTAATCTTTATTTAGACTCCAGCATTCATGTTATAAGTCAGGCAAGCAGGCTGGGTGGAAATTACTAATTAATTGAACATTTCAGTTTTTAAACTCATTAATTTATCTTACTATTTGCTGATTGCATTTCCTGAACTTATGTATATTTCTCACATAATGTTAGGAAAACTAATAAAAACAAAAAAATATTTCAAACAGAAGGTTATGGTGAATTCTGAGGGTTCAAATCTTTGGACAGCTTACTGTATAATCTTCAAATCAGCTGAATTGCCTTGCCAATATCTTGGAGCCAGATTGCATCAAATTTGAGAGTGCAAAGAAAAATATAAGGATGACATTTCATACCGTGTGGTTTTAGTTTTTGGTTTAATTTAATTTTGTGGGTTAGTGGTAATTACCACAAATCATTCAATTCATATACCCCCCAGTTCTTTGATTAACCCAGGGGTGGGGAGGAAGGGATGAGAGCAGCTTCAACTCTAAGCTGAAAGCAAGAGTGTCAAATTTCTTTTCAACTGTTGTCTTTTCAAACAATAAAAACACTTTGGCCCAGATCAGTGCCCATTTTTGGTTTTCCTTAACCCCTAAAGTCCTTGATTTAATTCTAGATTTAAGAGTTGAATACTGATCTTCCCAAGGTGTTCTTCATCCCTACTAGGAACATGGTTTAAACTTCAGGGAGAATTATTTCAGTTGGATATAAAGATTATATTACTATCACCATAATAAAATCTAATAAGTATTGCAATAAGCTAGTGAGAGAAAAGCTATGAACTTTTTCCCTAAAGGTCTTTTTAAAAGAATGAAAAGGGACCATAACTGTAATCTAGTTTAATTCCTTTGATTTTTGGCAAAATACCACCTCAATACTTTTGGACAAAGAGGATATATCTATCATATGTTAATATGTGTAGAGAAGGCATCATAACTTTTTCAATATCAGAGCCACATGTCCAATAATCTTCATGCTCAAGACAAGTTTCCTTATGATCAATGTAAATCTTTAAAACAGTCTGTCATATGAGCTCATTTGCTCCTGTGTCCTCATCCTGAATAAGGCATCTTGTATGTTCTTAAAGATTTATCCGGTAGTGCCAGCTAGGCAGCAAGGTGTGAGGAAGACCTGAGTTCAAATCTGAACTCAGATACATATTAGTTGTGTGGCCCTGGGCAAGTCCCAAGTCACTTAACCTTGTTTGAATCATTTTCCTCATCTGTAAAATGATCTGAAGAAGGAAATGCCAAACCAGTCCAGTATCTCTGGAAAACCCTAAAAATGGGTCATGAAGAGGCAGACACAGTGCTCGCTTCAGCAGCACATATACTAAAATTGGAATGATACAGAGAAGATTAGCATGGCCCCTATGCAAGGATGACACACAAATTCATGAAGAGTCAGACACAACTGAAACGACCAAACAACAAAGTAATGCTAGAGCCTTTTCTTCTCTAGCTAGGAAGATCTAAAGGATGAAAGGAGAAAAAAAAATTTCAGGGTCATGGAAAACAAATGATGAGAAGAATTTTAAAAAGCAGTTAATAGTATGAAATACCAAAAAAAGTGAAAAGCAGGAGAACTGAACAAAAGTCATCAGCTATAACTAAAAAGAGGTGATTGGTAACCTTTGACAAAGCATAATTATCATTAAAGAAAAATATTTATGACTGCTATAGCCATTTAGACTCTCTGGATCTCAAGTTGCTATAATCTATAAAAGAAAAATTATAGAAGCTTACCTACTTGAGGCTGAGATTAGACTAAACTTCTTAAGTTATCACTCTGATGTAGAACATCTGAACTCACTCTTTACCTACCTTAACTATTACCAAGGCTACCATCCTAATTCTGAGAACATATGCCTAGACACCATTTAAGAGCATGCCTTAGAACCCTTCTTTCATTAAGCCACATTCTTCCAAGCTCCTTTTCTCAGGTAGAGGTTGACTCATATATTACATCATTACATTTCCTATTACACTGCCTCATACCTTAGTAAAGGAAAGAAAAACCCAGGCTTTGTATTTCTTCTCAAAGACAAATAAGTGAACTCATTGCAAGTGACAGAGCTAAAGTTGTTTCACAGGCTGATGAATAGAAAACATTTGTTGACTGAAGACAAGCTTAGAGAAACAGATGAGGTACACTGAAAATTTCATTTGTCAGTAGAAAATTTTAACTGTGGGTCCTGTCAACTGAGCAACAAGAGGTACCATTAGCCTGATTCTCATCTCTTCAACTTTTTCTCTTAACACACTCATCTGTTTGACACAGGGCCAGAAGTCATTTTCTTGCCTCTAAAATGAGGGGATTGCCCTAGATCATCTCAAAGATTCCCTCAAGTCCTAACATTTTGTGATTCTATGGGACTTAATAATATTCCAGAATTTTACTGCTTCTTCAGAATTCTACCATGATGTTGAGTGGTGCCCTCTTGAATAATCTCATACATACTCATAGGTTACCACAGACAATGATTTCCTAATTTTAGAAACTTGGTCGACTGGTAATCTGTACTTGCTGTGAAATAAGACTCAGACAACCATGCTAATTCTCAAGTGGAGAAGCGGGAATCATACCTTTGCCTCACTAGGGTCAAATCTAACAGGGCTGAGTTGTAATTTGAAATAAAATCTCTGGAGACAGCAGGTCAGCAACAAGCAAAACCTCTACAATTTGAACCTACAGTAAACATAGGAAGAAAAGATCTGTCAAGGGCAGCATGTATAATAAGGAAAAGAATGCCCTGCCTTTAAATAACCAGGCTAAAAGATTCATGTAACAATTCCTTACCATAAACATTTTCCTCAGGAAATAGAATCCCTACCTGTATCCCTACATGTTGAAAGACTTCTTGAAACTCCCTTTTTTCTTTTCTTTTTTTCCCTTCTTTTGAAACTCCCTTTTAAAAATATTTTTATTTAATATATATTTAGTAAAAATATTTGATTTTATTTAATATATACTTAGAAAATATAATATTATTTGGTATTTTATTGGATACAATTTTAGTAAATATTATTTGGTATTTTATTTAATATATACTTAGCAAATATTACTTAATATTTTCTTTAATACATTTAGTAATATCATTTGATATTTTGTTTAATATACATTTAGTAAATATCTTTGCTATTCTATTTAATATACTTAGTTAATATTACTTAGTATTTTATTTAATATATGTATTTAGTAAATATTATTTGATATATTCCCTATTTAATGTGCTATATGATTTTAAATGTATTTTATTGAATTTGTATTCTATATAGAAAATTCAAATTGGTCATTTTCTCTATTTAATGAAGCCCATAGCTTTACAATTAATTGTAGTGCCTAACAAATACTTTATTTTATGAGATATGCTACCTTGTGACATGATCGAGAAAAAGGTTTTGTAGGGATGAAAACTATATTCCTAGGCTTTTCTACTCAGGTCATGCTAAATAATAAATCATCAAACCTTTTCACTTTAGCTACTTCCAAGAGAACTTAGGTGAAGATTGTATTTCCCCCCCTTTCATTGAATATATGCTTTTGTGTCAGACAAGCCAAAAGGTAACACAGTTAGAATATAGTAAATGTCAATATTTAATCTGGCTTTTCCTTCTCCATTTTTAAACCACAATGCATCATCTCAGCATGATAAATAACAACTGTCCCGCTTCTTCCCCCAACTGACTCAAGCTATTTTTGTTGCTAGGTAATGTCTGCAGTGAGCTGTCCTCCAAACACAGAAAAGATTAAGAGATATCAGATGGCATGGAAGATGGCTTCCTACTAATCACTGCTGAAAAGCCCTCACACTTGACATTCTAGGGCAATATCAGCCCATCTATTGTTTGAAGCTATCAGTCATCTGTGGCAATACATTACAGATACTACCTCCTGCCTTCTCCAAACGCAAGAACTCTATCATGTAGCCATTTGTATTGATCAGTTGGAGACCAAAAGAACCTGGAGGAGTGAAGGGAAACATAAATGTTAACAAACCTACTGTATTCAGATTTCACGTGGCAGGAGAAAAAAAACACTCCTGCTTCTGTTGTAAGCATTCCTTTGCCTACTCAGTATAGTCAGAGAAACAGAAGGGCACAGACTGCAGAAAAGGTGGAGTTCAAGAAATTGGCTGCCATTCCCAGCACTTGCCAAAGGGATTTACTATATGACAGCAAATAGTTTAATCATTCCATGTTTTTCTTTAATTGAGAATGCCTATGACAGTGAGGGTCAAGCAGAATATCATGTGGGTGAATAAATGATTCAATCAACAATGATTATATACCTACCGACCACTGTCAGTTATTCAGTAAATAAATATTTATTAAGTAGCTACTACATGCTAGGCCCTGTGCTGCACATAGTACTAGGGGATGCAAAGAAAAAGTACTGGGAATACAAAAGGAAAACAGTCCTTGCCCTCAAAGAGCTTACATTCTAATGGGAGAAATAATGTGTACATATATAGTCATATTTTTAAAAAAATACATCCCCAAGGTAATATGGTGGGGGGAGGCTAGAAACTGGGTGGAAAGATGGAGCTTGAAGTAAGTCTTGAAGGAAACAAAGAACTTGAAAAGATAGAGTTAAGGAAGGAGAGCCTTCCAGGCATAGGGTGTTATTGGCAGCCAATACAAAGGGTTGGGAGAAGGAATGTCTTCTGTGACAAAGAAGAAAGTCAGTAAAGTTGTACTATAGAGGATGTGAAAATGATCATACATAATAAGGTGAGAAAGATAGGATGGGGTTAAGTTCTTTTGTGGCCTTACTTTATACACAGAACTGCATATACCAACTCTAGTCAGTTTAGAACAAAACAAAACCAAAATTCAAGAGCCAATTTAAGGGGGAAAATCAAAGGTGGTAGAATGCTCTTTGGTCTGAAGATTTATTACTTTCTGTTATCCCTGGAATTTCATGAAACTTTTCATCTGCTTTGAAAGAATGGCTTAGAAGGAAAAGAAATAAGGAAAAAGATTGTTGACATATTTAGAAGTGACAAAGATTAGTTTAAATCCCCAAACCATCTGTAGTACTGTCCCCAGTATCCTATTCTTAAAAGAAGAAAACAATCTACAGCTTAGAATCATAGGAAGTAGTGTGTTAAAATGGAAAACACACTGAAATTGGATTTAGGAGACCTGGCCTATAGCCCTAGTCCTAAAGAACTGTATCAATCAATCCATCAATAAACATTTAAGTGCTTACTATGTGCCAGGCAATGTGCTAAGCACTGGGGATTCAAAAAGAGGTAAAAGGCAGTCCCTGCCCTCAAGAAATTCACAATCTAATGGGAGGGACAACATGAAATGAAATATATACAAACAACTTCCATGCAGAATAATTAAGAAATAATTAACAGAGCGAAGGCACTATCATTTAGAGGAGTTGGGGAAAGCTTCCTGTAAAAGATGGAATTTTATCTGGATTTAAAGAAAGCCAAGGAAGCCAGTAAGTGGAATTGAAGAGAAAGAATGCTCCAAACATAGGGAATAGCCAGAGAAAATGCCTAGAGCTGAGAGATGGGATGTCTTGTTTTCAGAACAATGGAAAGGAAACCTGTGTCACTGAATCAAAGAGTATCTGTCAGACATCCAAAAGGCAGCTGGAAGTGTGAGACTAGGGGTCAGCAAAGAGTTTTAGAAAGAATAAGTAGATTTGAGAATCATGGATCATAGAGACGATAAATCCACGGGAGGTGATGAGATCACCAACTAAAGTAATATATATATATATATACATATACATATATTATATATATATATATACATATACACACACATATATATACACACACACACATATACACACACACACACACACACACACACAGAGAAAAGAAGATGATTGAGGTTAGAACCCTGAGGGACACCAAGAGTGAGAGACTGTGATCTGGATGAGAACCCAGAAAAGGGGACTGAGGAGGAGTTAAATAGGTAGAAGGAACAACAAGAAAGAGTGGTGTCCCAAAAATCTAGATAGAAAAGAGTATTAAGGAGGAGAGGGTGATCAACAGTATTGAAAGCTGTAGAGAGATCAAGGAGAATGAGGAATGAGAAAAGGCCATTGGATGTGGCAATTAAAAGATCACTCTAACTTTGGAGAGAGCAGTGTGGGTAGAATAATAAGGTCAGAAGCCAGCCTGAAGAAATTGGGTTAAGAAGAGAGTAATAGGAGGGGAAAGTGGAGGCACCTATCCTGAAAGGCCTTTTTAAAGAATCTAGCTACAATGAGCAAAAGAGATAGAGGATGATAGTGGGTATGGAAGGATCAAGAAATGTTTTTTTGAGTATGGGGGAGACAGGGAAAGATTGAAAATAAGTGATAGAGGGGCAGCTAGGTGGCGCAGTGGATAAGAGCACCGGCCCTGGAGTCAGGAGTACCTGAGTTCAAATCCAGCCTCAGACACTTGACACTTACTAGCTGTGTTACCCTGGGCAAGTCACTTAACCCCAATTGCCTCACTAAAAAAAAAAAAAGAAGTGATAGAGATGATGATAAAGGCAGCAATGTCTTGGAGGAGACAACATGGAATGAGATTGAACAGGTAGAGGAGTCAGCCTTGATAAAAAGTAAAGCCATTTCATCATGTGAGACAGGGGTGAAGAAAGAGATAGCAGCAGGAAACACCTGAGTGATAGGAGATGAGGAAGAGGGGAGAAAAGCAAGCTCAAGGCTAATGGCTTCCATTTTTTCTGTGAAATATGAAGCAAGAATTTCTGCTGAGAGAGTGGGAGCAGGTGGAACAATAGGAGTTTTGAGGCAGGATGAAGAGGCTTGGAAGAGCCATGGTGGAGAGTGGGATAGTGAGTTGATAAGGCAGTTACTGAAGGATTACCCAGTAGCAGTGAGGGACCAGCTGAGATTGTGGAATATTCTTTTTTTTTTTACCTCTGGCAAGTCATGACTTGTCTGTGGCTATGCTTCCTCATCTATAAAATAAATGAATTAAATTTGACGATCTCTAAGGCCTTTCAGATAAAAACAATTAAGTCAACAAATATTTATTAAGCACCTATTATGTGCTCAACACTGTGCTAAATGCTAAGGATAGGTAGAAAGTCAAAAACCGATCCCTTCTCTGAAGGGGTTTACGTTCTTTTGGGGGAGACAACATGTAGACAATTATGTACAAACAAGATCCATACAGAGCAAATTGAAAATAACCTCAGATGAAAGAGGGTTTAAAGAGGGCCAGGAAAGGCTTATTTCCAATGCTCAAATCTTATATTTACAGGAAACAGGCAGAAGGAAGATAAAAAAGGAAGAAGCCAAAAGAAGAAAGGTCAATAGATATTTACACCATGTTTTTACCACTGAAAGTCCTGAAGACCTTGGGAGAATATTCCGATTTCATTGAACTGAGAAAAGTTGGGGCAGTTCTGGAGGTAATAGGCAGTGAAATTCCATTTTCAAATGGGCCTGGGCATCTGGTTCAACTAGTATATTAAGAGTAGACCTAAGATAATCTACAGCAAGGCCTAATTCCCTGGAGTTTGCTCTGGATCAGACTAGATATCAATTTCTACCAGACATTTTAGTCTGCAAAGCATTCAGGTCTTAGAAGGTGTAGCCCATCTGGGTCTGACCACATCTGGAGAATTGTGTTCATTTCTAGTCAATACATTTTCTTTTTTTGGAGGGGCCATGAGGGATAAATGACTTGCCCAGGATCACACAGCTAGTAAGTGTCAAGTGTATGAGGCCAGATTTGAACTCAGATTCTCCTGAATCCAGGGCCGGTGCTGTATCCACTGCACCACCTAGCTGCCCCTTAATCACTACATTTTTAGAAAGAATGAAGGCAAATTGGAGAGTAGTCAGAGAAGGGAGACAAGGTTGGTGAAGAACATTTGAGACCATGTCATAATAGGATGGGTTGAAGAAATTAGGGATGATTATCCAAGAGAAGACTTGGAAGATTATGATAGTTGTCTACAAGTATTTTTCTAAGTTAAAATTTATCTTTTGCTAAGTGTTTCTAGCAATAGGTAGAAAATTCAAAGAGCAGATTCAGGCATAAAATCAGGAGAAATAACCCAACAATTGGAGCTATCCCAAAACTGAATGGGCTGCCTCTGAAGGCAGTGGATCCTGCATTATTGGAGGCTCCTAAATGGCAACTGGCTGCTCTACTGGTGTATGCTGTGGAAGAGGTTCTTGTTCAGGCTTGGGGTCAGATTGCATGACACCCAAGATCTCTTCCAACTGAGTCTCAGTGGAGTCAGACTACAGCATCAAAGAGCATACCAATATATGAGCAATGTGCTTCACCTGTGTTTCTTCAGTATAATGGAATATGTGGCTATCTATCTATTGTCAGGCAAGAAGGAAGTCAATTGTTTAAAACTCTCTATTTCCTTTACTATAAAGTGAGGAAAGTAGGGAGGGAAATGGTAAATAAGTTATGTTGAAATGCAACTCAATTCAACTCAATATTTATTATTTATCATGTGCAGAACACTATGCTAGGAAATGGGAAAATACAACTTTTATATTAGATACCCTGCCATCAAGAAACTTACAATCTGGCTAATATGACAGAAAAGGAAAATGAAAAAATTTGGAGAAGCTGTAGAAAAATTGGAATACTCATGCAGTGTTGGTGGAGTTGTGAACTGATTTAACCATGCGGAAGAGCAATTTGGAAGTATGACCAAAGGTCTATGAAACTGTGACAATTGACCCAGAAATAACCACAATTAGGTTTGTATCCCAAAGAGATCAAAGGAAAAGGAAAAGGACCTATATGTACAAAAATATTCATATAATCTCTTATTGTGGTGGCAAAGAATTGGAAATTGAGGGAATGACATCAATTGGAGAATGGTTGAACAAGGTGTGGCATATGATTGTGCTATAAGAAATGATCAGAAAGATGCTTTCAGAAAAACCTGGGAAGACTACTGTGAATTGATGCAAAGTGAAGTCATCAGAACCAGGATAACATTGTACATGGTAGCAGCAATTTTGTATTATAATCAACTGTGAATGACAGCTATTCTCAATAATACAATGATCCAAGACAATTCCAAAGGAAATGCTATCTACCTCCAAAGAAAGAACTGATGGAGTCTGAATGCAGATCAAAAGCATACTTTTTTTTTTTCAAAACTGTCTTCTTCTTGTTTGTTTGTTTTGGTCTGTGTTTTCTTTCACAACATGGCTAATATGGAAATATGTTATGCATGAATGCACATGTATAATTTATATAAAATAGCTTGCCTTCTGAAAGAAGAGGGAGAAGGAAGAAGAGAATTTGGAACTCAAAATTTTAAAAGATAAATAAATGTTAAGAATGGTTTTTACATGTAACTGGAAAAAATAAAATATAAAAATTTTCAAAAAAAGAAATAATATTTGAATGATTTATATTTATATTCTAAATAGTTCCAGGTGATATGAATTCAGATAATAATGTATCACAAATTTAATGTTTCCTGATAAGATATCTGAAAGGCAGATTTTATAGCAATGGCTAAATAAATCTATATATAGTTCTACAGAGTTGCCTGGTTCTTAAAGAGGTTATATAAACTTGTCTCTGGTCACCCAGCTATTGTGATTTTAACCTGGACAGGATTTTAACCTAGGTCTTCCTAACTCTGTGCTATGCAGTGTCTTATGACAAGTAGCAAATGTTTAGCCTAATTTTTAGAGATAGAGAATGAGGCATATAGAACTATTTCTCGGCTGTACAGTGAGCCAGTGGACAAGAACAAAACTCAATTTTTTCCTAAGTTCATAATTTCTTTACCCCATAAGCTACATGACTTTGCACAGCTCTGCCTCACAAATTCAATTCACATGCAAGTCAAGACATTATTGTCATGATGTCATTGATCCTCTTTGAGAAGGAAGGACAAACAACAACATTTGACTGCTTATATCATGTAGTAGCATTAGCGGCCCATGCTATTAAGATCTTCTCTTTACTGAACTTTACACAGAGGTCTGCATTAACCACAGTAGAGACAATTAATAGGCATTTTAATTATCAAATTTATAGATGGCTATTAAGTTTGTTTTAATGTATCCCGCACCATGATGCTATATTTTACAGATATAATTAATATAATATGAATAATTTATTTAGCTCTCATACAGCTTCTGCCCTTCTGTTCCCTTTCGGTCTATAGCTTAATAAAGGAAGACAGGATCCCTCAGGCAAGAGTTGAAAAGTGCTATTTGATAAGGAGCACAGGGAGGTTCTTCTGTTCTCTCATCTTTCTTTATATCGAGGTTACAAACAAGCAAAGAAACAGCCCTACCAAAGTTGAGTTAAGTCAAGGATGGAAAAAAAGATATTGTGAGAATGGTCAAAAAAGATCTCAAAACCTCAAAAAGATACAGTGGATACTTTCAAAATGTTTGAATAAAAGTGAATACTTTGCTGGATGCTCTACATAATCAGCCCTTTAAAGATATCAAAGGATAAGCAGAGGCTGACTCTTTTATCGCATGCCCTTTACCGAATTATATGTTCCCTGATCATATTTTCCAAGTTGTTGATTTCTGCCTTTCTAGTAACCATTCATCAAATATGGCCATGATTTCATTGTTATTTTACGGTAAAAATACATCATGTTTAATATCTCTTATTTAACAGAATTCATGTGATTTGTTCTTTTCTTTCTTCTCTCATTTCTATCTCGGGATACCATAAGCATACATCTGGTCATGATATGATAAGGTAATAATGCAAGTATTCTGAAATAGATTAACATCCTCATATTGCTGTGTGGTAGGTTCTATAGGAATTAGTCCCCTCCTTTTGTAGATGAGCAAATTAAGGCTTGGGAAAGAGGTTAAGCGACTTGCTCAGGGTCACATACATAACCAGTGAGTAGTAGAGAGAGGATTTTAACTCAGGAGTCCCCTGACTCCAAATACAACAATCTTTCCACTTTAGCTCCCAACTCCTTTGATAAAAATTTTCAGTGGTTCTCCATTGTCTACCAAGTAAAGTTTAAACTCATTTTCCTAGTCTTCAAGGCCTTCCATGGCCTTCCACAGTCTGTTACAGAACCTAGCACAGTGCCCAGAACACAATAAGAACTTAATAGATGCTTATTTATTGACTCTTTCTACTCTTCCTTTCCAGCCTTCTTTCATATTACTGTGTATTATAACCAAGCAGTACTCATCTACACACATGCTTTACACTTTTCCCTTGTGCAAGCCATTGCTTATACTGTTACTTCATCCTATAATGTCTTTTTTCTCCTCTTCCTCTCCCCTTCTCAAATCATCTTGTATTTATTTATTTCTGTATTATAGCCCCCAGCAGATTATAAGATCAAGGGCATAGACCATTTTACTGTTTTGTCTTTGAATCCCCAATTCCTGGTACAATTCCTGGTTTTACAAATTAAAGATAATTACTAAATCCTTATTGAACTGAGTTGTTGAATTTAAACCCTAGTCATCATTAAAGAGAAGCAGCTTGGCTAAGTATATAGAGTGCAATATTTAGCGTCAGGAGGAAGGCCAAGGTTCAGATCCTGACTGACATTTACTAGTTGTTTGTTCATTGAAAAGTCACTTAATTGACTCACAGATGTTTATCAAGTGCCTACTATGTGCTTAGCACTGAACACAGTGCTTAGAATATAGCAAGCATTTAATAAATGCTTCTCACTGATGTATAGACAATGCTAGGTGTTGGGTTACAAGTATAAAAACTGAAACAATTTCTATTCCCAGTGAGATTGAAGCCTAACAGGAAAAACAACAAGAACATAGAAATACATATGGTATAAATATTAATTCAATAAATGCAAATATAGTCAAAGCAGTTAAATGACTTTCTTACTGTTGCCTCTCCAACTTTTATGTCTTTGCTCAGGTCAGAACCCAATATGTACAATATACTCCCTCCTCCCATCTGTTCTTGAAATACCAAACTTTCCTCAAGGCTTAGGTTGGGTACCTCCTCTTACAGGAAGCCTATCCTGATTCCCCCAGATGATAGCTGCACTGTATTTACTTTGCATATATTTTGTATTTAATTGTGTCCATGTTGTTTCCCTCCATAGGATATAAACTCCTCAAAGGCAGGAACCATTTGTTTTGTCTTTGTTTGCCTAGCACCTAGCATAGTGGCTAGAACACAGTAGGCTCTTAATAAATGCTTTTTTAATGAATGAATAAGTACCAACTTAAAATCAACAAAGCAGTTTAAAAAGCTGTGTATCATTTTTAATTTCTGTCAGTTATAAGGAAGCTTGACTGATATATCCCACTAAAAGCTGTTTATTTTTCAGGAGTTTATAGTAGTAAGTCTAAGAACATGTCAGGCCCCCAGAGGAAATTTGGATGACTATCAATTGGTGATGGATTTGGAACTAGAGGACCTGAATTCAAATCCTGACTTTTTCGCATACTACCATTATAACTTTTTTTTATAGGTCACTTAACCTATCACAACCTCAGTTTTCTCATATATTAATAGAGAACATTTGTAGCTAGGTAGCACAATAGATATAGTCCTGGACCTGGAGTCAGGAGGACCTGAATTCAAATCCCATCTCAGATCCTAGTTGTTTGGCCCTGAGAAGTTATTTAACCTCTTTTCTGTCTCCATTTCCTCATCTCTAAAATGGGAAATAATAATAGCACCTAGGGATCCTAGAGATGTTATATGGATCAAATAAGATAATAAGTATAAAGCACTTTGCAAATTTAAAGTGCTATATAAATGCTATCATCAGTATCAGTACTGAACTACTTAACCTAGCTATCATCACCACTACCTAAATCAGAGCATTGTGAAGCTCAAATGACAATGCAGGTCAAGTTCTTTACAGTTGACAAGTGCTATGTATACAGGCTATTATTATAGTGATATTATAATTTATATTTAATTATTATTTTATTATTATACTTTGACCATTGAAATACATTGAAACTAACTTCTTAAGTGGAGAAAAATCACACTTTGAAGGTGGATGTTAAAAAATTAAAATGTAAATTATAAATTTCACACTTTTGGTGTTACTTTTATCTATCCTTTGAAAAATAGTTATTATCATAGTTATATTGTTATATTATATTTATTACATTTTATTTTTATTACATTATTATAGTTTTACCATTGAAATACATTGAAACTAACTTCTTAAATGGGGAAAAAAATCACACTTTGAAGGTAGATGCTAAAAAGATTAAAATGTAAATTATAAATGTCATACTTTGGGTATTATTTTTATCTATCCTTTGGAAAATATCTTTTGGTAGAGTCTAAAACTTCTTTATAAAGTTTTCTGTTTAAAATAAATACACTGAAACCACAACAAAGCTTTTCTTTTTGGAGGATAAAGGACCAGGCCTATGATTTTATCAGTACTGGAAGCTCCCTTTGAAAAAACCTTCCTCTACTAAGGCAAACTGACACCTTTTCTGTGACTTGGAGTCTTAGAGAGTTTCTTGGGGCACCAAAAAGCTAAATGACTTTCTTAAGGTCCCAGAGCCAGAATGTGTCAGAGGGAGGAGCTGAACCTGTCTTTTCCCTAGCTCTCAGGCTAACCCCCAACCTACCAAGCCATGCTGCCTCTGCAAAAAGGAAAAAAAAAAGTGTAGTAAGACCTGTCCCATACCAGGTTGAAGCACATTAACCTTATGTTCTACAACAACTACTCCAGCATATTAAAAATGAAAGGTGTGAGGAAATATGGTTGAAGAGAGATCATGTGGGATACAGGAATCTCATGATCTGTAAAAAATAATAATCCTTCAAACCCTTTGGGAACAGTATGTTTGGTTGGTTTTGCAGTGCCCCTTTAAAATAGAGATTTGCTTTGATTTTGGTGGTGAAGATTTAGAGGAGAAAGAGAAACAGAGGAATATTATTTTGTTGGGTTTTAAAAAAAATTATTGTTGTTTTTTTCTGTCGCCCCTTGTCCCCCTCGCAGGCCCACTCTTCCCTTTGCCTCCTTTCCCACCATCCTATAAGGCAGTGTTGTAAAACGAAGAATATCATTGGGGTATTTTTGATGCAGCAAAGGTCTTCATCTGCTGGAGACGTGAATCAAACTCACATGTTGATAGAGTGGTGGTTGCTATGACACCGTTACAAGCCTGTTTATGTTATGAGTCCTCAGCAAGGAAACCTGCATGCAGTCTCCTCTATTCTGGGAGTGTAAGTACTTTGACTTATGAGTTATGACAAACATTTTTAAACTGTATATCTGTTATTGCTGTAACAGCGAGTGTGTGCCCAGGGAGGGGAGGAAGGGAAGGATGGATGGTCAAGCACTCATCAAACTGTTCTAAAATAATGAAAAAAAAAAAAGCATGATTCTGTGAGAACTAAAAATATCAACAGTCACCAACACTCAGCTTTGCTCTAAGACTGACGCTAGGGATTGCTACCAGAGACTCAACTCCTCCCCACCCCCACCAAGTCAACAAAATAATCAGGGGCTTGTATATTTCCCAGCACCTATACAGTTTTCATGTATCTGGTATAATATGGAGACACCATTGAGGAGACAGGGTAAAAGAGAAGAAAAAATTGTTAAATCTAACTTTTACTTCTTTTCTTTCCAAGGCATATACTTAAGGAAACCTAATTCTATTCAAAGATGATCCTTGACTTGTGAGGGCCAGACATTACCTGATTTTCCTTACCACCTCTGTATCCCTCAATCAAGCTCCCTGAAAAGACTGCTGATTCAGTGGAGTAAATGATATCTTGCTTGTATCAGATCATTTAAGTTCCAACTCCATCCAAGAATGGTTATTGCCAGGCTATGGGCAACAAGGGGGTCATGGACACAGGGAAAAGAGTCAATACAAGAAGAGAAATAAAGTGAAAAGGGTAGGCATGGGAGTATGTGCCAGGGCCCAAACAGTTCAAGAGCCCTTTAAATTCTTTAATGCACAAAACCCTTGGAATACTCATCATGCATTAAAGATACGGAAACAATAAAAGTATGAGTCCAAACAGATCAACAAGACCGCCTGAAATAGTCAGTTATTTGTAACCAGGACCTGGATCTAGTGGCTTCAGACTTGGTTCTGATGCTCATACTTCAATATCTCTCAAGATTCTTCCAAGTCCCAGCTAAAATCCCACCCTCTACAGGAAGCCCTACCCAATCACCCTTATTTCTAGTGTTTTCCCTCTCTTGATTATTTCCTACTTATCCTGCATATAGCTTGTTTGCACAGTTATTTGCATGATATCATCCCCATTGGACTGTGAGGTCCTTGAGGGAAGGGACTATCTTTTGTCTCTTTATCTCCAATGCTTTTCAGGGCTTGTCACATAGTAGTAGGCACTCAATAAATGCTTGTTGACTGACTGACTGACATTGACTCCTCATGACTTTAACCCAAAGGTGTCAAACTCAGATTTAACAGATTCAATGTAATGAAATGTTTAACAAAATAAATAAAAATACAATAAAATATAGATAATGTCAATTGTAGTTTTCTAAGTGAATATATAACCTGGAGGGATCCATTTCTCTTTGAGTTTGACACCATTGCAGTTCTAGCTTCTACATTTATTTGTTTGGTTGCCATGGGAGATTATCAACATGCCACTGAATGATCCATTGACCTTTGTATTTCCCTATACCTCCCCTTTTTTAAAAAAAATTACTTATATTGCTATCTTTTCTTTTTTTGTATTACAATCATTTCTAAATATACAACACTCATCCAGCCAATGAGCCTTCTCTTGTAACATAAAAACAGTTAAGCAATATCACCTGACACAGAAGCTAGATCTCGCATCATATGCAACATTCTGTACCTATATTTCCCCACCTCTCCAAGGAAAATAAGGAGGTACATTTTTCTCTGAAGTCAAAATTATGTACCTCTACCATTTTGAAAAGAAATAAGAAGATAATTATTTTTGTTCTATGCACAAAGCTAAACCAAACTGAAATCCCACAAGTCCCCTGCCCACTGCCAAGTATTCTAGGTGCTAGGGAAAAGGAGTAACCTAGTCCAACCACCAAGACTTTTATTGCTTAAAAGAGATTGTTTTTTGGGTATCAGCAAGATTACATACATTACATACTTTTCTGGAATTTAAAAGTGTTTTGAAATGAAGTATATGCAAGAGGAGGAAGGAGAAGATACTCCTATGCTACAGATTAGGGGATAAGGAAGGAAAAGACTACCACCTGGATGAGTGAAAATTAATTTCTTTAAATTGAATTATATGTTTTACATAATTGCACTGTTTAACTTATATCTGATTGTTTACCACCTCAGGGGAAGAGGGGGGAAAGAGAAGGAGGGATAAAATTGGAACTCAAAACTTTAAATAAAAAGGTTTATCATTTAAAAAAATAAATGGAATTACAAAATGCAAATGGGATCTATTCATTCCTTTCTATTATATATAGAAAAGCCTCTCTTGTAAACAAGGAAAAGAATAGGACACAGGTGACCTGAGATGGAATATGCTTCACTTTTAATTGTTTGTGTTTTTATTTCATTGCTTTTAAAGGGCACTCTGTAAAGTGAGCCTTAATGTGTTTGGTTTCTATATTTTTCTCTATCTTGTCTCAGATAATTTGTATGTTGTCTGTGTACGTGACAAAATCCATCAGTAACATTTCCAGATGGCTTTAAATCAGTGACATGCTATTTGTTTTCCCAATTAGCCAAGGCAGGTACATTTTCAAATTCTTTGGAGAATGGAAGTCATTTCATTTGGGGAGGGGGGAAAAGTCATAAAGAAGTAATAATAACCCTAAATAAATATGTAAAGTAATCATCTTGACACATGAAAATCATCTAAAATGTCACATGTCCCAGGGAACTGAGTAAACCAATTTTTCATATTCAACATTCAGAATCCTCACAGAGTCAGGGGTCCTTGGAGGAATAATAGTAGAGCTTTAGGGGTTGTTTTCTCTTAAGTGTTTCAGACCCCCATCATAATAGCTGTGCAAACAATGGATAAGAGGATGGAGAAAATGCAGTTTATGGAATCACATCTCATGTTTTATATTTCTGAATGGCTGATATGTCCCAGAACCACTGTCAGTTAATAGTTTTCCATAGCTACTTCTACAAAAAAGGTAAAAGGCAGTTTATAAATATTTATAGAATATGAAGAAAGAAGGAAAGACAGACCATTTTTTTTTCTTTTTAAAACTAGTTAGAGGGGCATCTGGGTGGTGCAGTGGATAGAACACTGGCCCTGGATTCAGGAGGACCTGAGTCCAAATTCGGCCTTAGACACTTGATACTTGCTAGCTGTGTGACCCTGGGCAAGTCACTTAACCCCAATTGCCTCGCCAAAAAAACAAACAAACAAAAAAAACCTAGGTAGAAAGACTTTCATTCTTAGCATCATCTTCAACCCACCCCACCCCCAACCCTAAAAAAAAAAGATTTTCTTGTTCCGCTGTGGATGTGGTGACATTACTGATTCAAGCAGTGGGTCTAATGAAAGAAAATAATTACATTGCACAGATGGGAAGGAGCTGGGGTGCTATCAGGCATATTGACAGGATTTGTTAAAATATTTTTCAAAATAGTTCAAAAGGAAGCTGGTACCCAGTTCACAAAAACTCCTAAAGACAATATGGCAAATGAACCCATTATTTACAAAAGGCCACCATGGTTTGGTAACTTCTTTTTCTAGTCACATATTCATTCTCTTATCCTTTTCTCTGTACAACCACTAAAATTTCTCTCTGCCCCTAAAAACCCCCAACATCAATGGTATTTGTTTCTGGTGGGACTTTAGAAAATACAAATGAGAACAAAAAATGTTCAAGTGACTCTTTAATGGTGAGTTTTGAACACAGTAGAAGAGGTAGGAAAATTAGTTATGAAGACCTGAGTTTTAGCCATGACAGAAGAGCTAAGAAGTGGACTGAGCCAAATGTTTAGGCCACACACATCCCTGTACTATTTTTAACAGAGGTTCTTAATCTGTGGTTAACTATTTGAATACATGTATTTCAATATAATTCACTAAATCCTATGTATTTTATTTTATTCATTTAATACATTATTCTGAGGTAACATTCATAGGCTTCAGCCAACTGTGGAAAAGATCCACCAAAAAGTAAATCTCTATAGATTAGAGACTTTATATATTTTTTAAATATAAGGCATCACAATAGATCACTACCCTTGTTTAAAAAAAGAATCCTGACAAAGTAAATAAAGAGAGAGAGAATAAACTTAGTTCTATGGAGGGTCATGTTAAAGTGATCACTATTTGATAGGGGGAAGGGAGTTGGAAGAGAAGAAAGGCTGCCAGAGTAGGCGGAAACAGGCCCAAGTCAAGAAAAAAAAAAAGCAACAGGTCAAAGGCTTTCAGGTCAATCAGTAATGGATCTGGGCTGTGGGTGGCTACTGTACGTCCATTCTAGACAAGAAAGGGAAACTCAATCTCCAAACACACACACACACACACACACACACACACACACACACACAGTGTAAAACCAAAACCAAGTAAAATAAACATGAAACAAAAGAAATGCTCACCAGCATGGCTATCCAAAGTGGGACCATACATACTCTTACTCACTACTACTGTAGCAGACAGAGAAGTATGGGACACAGAAGAGTACCTTTCTAAAACCACAGGTAAGATACAAGTTACTTCTTGGAAAGGAAACAAATCTGCGCCATGTTAGAGCAACTAGGAAGAATTTTTTATACCTGGAGGAAGTATCACAACCACTCTTAAGTCAAAAAGCCCTGGAGGGGAGTATTGTGGACATGGCCACCAAGGCAGGGACTGGTTTTACTATGACGCTGACTGCTATGGAGGCTCCACCTTTCAGAGATACCAAGTAGCCACATGGTATTTTCCTATCTTAACTAATGATTATTAGTAACTATTAGTAACATGCCTTGGGCATGTGGACCTGGTTGGCTCAAAGCCTGGTCACTCATCACCTGACCAGGCTGGGCAGGGGTCGAAGAGGTTACTAGGGTCCTTAGCACCCAAGAAGCCTCAATACTTAGGGGAGGGAGAAAGAAGGGTAGAGTGGTAACTCCTACAGTAAATAGGAGTTTGGAGAGAAATGAGCCAAAAGATGACTTGAAGCCAACCCTTCACCAAACATTATCTTAGAAACTATAAAGGACCTTAGGAGTGATCTATCCCAACTTCTTTCTTTTATAGAGGAGGAAACTGAGGTCATAATAGAGAAGTGACTTTCTTGAGGTCACGAGAAGAAGACTTCTTTCAACTCTTTTTTTTGGGGGGGGGCAGGGCAATGAGGGTTAAGTGACTTGCCCAGAGTCACACAGCCAGTAAGTGTTAAGTGTCTGAGGCCAAATTTGAACTCAGGTCCTTCTGAATTCTAGGGCTGGTGCTTTATCCACTGCACCACCTAGCGCCTCCAATTTGCTTCATTTTTAAAAATTGGTTTATAACATTTAAATCCAACCCAGGTGTGCATGGAAAAGAGCACTGTGCTTGGAGTGGAAGATGTGGGTTCAAATCCATCTTCAGGGATTACTAAGTGACCCTGGGCAAGTCATTTAACCTCTGTCTGTCTCAGTTTCCTAACTATAAAATGGGGATTATAATAGCACCTACTTACCCACAGGGTTGCTGATGAGGATACAAGGTAATATTTATAAAGCATTTTAGCACAGTGTCTGGTATATAGTAGGTGCTTAATAAATGCTTTTCTCTTCCTTTTCCTTATCTCCCACACCCTCCTACCAAAGTCTTATCATTTAAATATTATAAGATCTATACATTTTAAATTAGCTAACCTGAATGAAGATAGTTTAACTTAGAGATTGTTACATCTTTCTACACATGGTTGTTAGAGAAGGAGGAATTCCTTGAGAATAGTCATACATGGATAGAAAATATTGGATGGAGCTGTTTTTGTTTTTTGAGACTACATCTCCCTATTTCACCAAGGCTGGAAGTAGAGGTCCCTCCCCCCAACTCCTGATGATCTACTATATTGGTTTGAGCCAGTTGCAGCTCAAAATTCTTGAGTTCATGATATCCATTAAACTCACGTCTTCCCCTGTATTAGGAATTACAGGGTGTGCATCACACCTGGCTAGAAAATACTCTTAGATACTTTCTAAAAGATACAAACATTAAAAAGCAATGACTTTCAAAGGGCTTTCAAGCATCACTTCCTGAAAAAACTGCTATTTGCCTTTATAGAATATTAGTTGCCACACATCTTAGATCCCATTTCATTTTATATTCTTCGTATATTCCATATTGCCTTACACAGAGTAGTGGTTAACGGTGTGTTTAGAGAAGACTAGTACACTGGTGTGAGGGCTGCTGAGCCCTTTTCAGTGCTACTTTCCACCTGTGGTGTCCGCCGATCCACCCAACTCTCACCTGTGGCTGAACCATGAACAGCAGCCACATCCCACTAAATCATTTCAACAGATGGGCCTAAACCAGATTGAGTGTAACTGAGGGGTCTCAAACCCATCAGTGAGTCAGGGGGGGTGTCTACCCCAAGCCTGTGAAGACTTCCTCTGGCGGAATGGGCAGATGAGAACAATTTGTTCCAATAGCCACAAAGGCAGCTGAAGCAAGAACTGTGGAGTGCTTAGACCTTGGTTAGATATCTCAAGCCATTACCAAGTTGTCTTGACTCTGTCCTGCCACTGGACTATGATGACTGAACTCTGGAAGAGAGAGTGAAGCCAACAACTTCATGCAACTCTGGCTCACTTAAATCCAATTTCTGCACCAAGTCAAAAGACATCACCCATATCATTTCACCATTTTTACCTATCTCAAAGTCACCTACGATAGAGCATTCTGAGCTCATATTGGTCTGATCAGCCACAATCAGAGACATTATAACTTGGCTCTAACATAGCGATGTCATTTTGGTCGTCTTTGAGAATGAAGAACAACAACCAGCCAACACAGAGTAGTAGGCACTTAATAATAAAATTAAATCAAGCCCATATTTACCCTCTAGTTTTGTAGCCATCCTTATCTTTCAGTGTTTATAGATCGCTATAAAAATCCAAGCATCTTTCCACAGCAAAAATACTCAACTTATGAGAATAATCATGGAGTCCAAGTAAAATTAAAATGGAATAGGAAAGAAGAGACACACTGCCTGATTCTGGTTAGGCCCATTGCCTACTTCTCATTAGGCCTATCCTAATTTCTTTTAGGCCTTGGGCATGTGGACCTGGTTGGCTCAAAGCCTGGTCACTCATCACCTGACCAGGCTGGGCAGGGGTCCAAGAGGAACAGGAGTTCAATATGAATAATTGGATATGAGAGACAACCATCTGTCCTGAATGGTTTAGGCTCAGTCCTTAGAGACAGAAGGGATGGAACTGAATGAATTCTGAAGGGTTCTTTAAGCCCAATGAGTTTGTGACTATGTAGGGGTTCACTCTGAGAAAAAACTTAGTGAACAAATTAATTTCCAAAAATTAGGATCTTCCTACATTTTTTAAACTGTGTCTTCAACTTCCAATCTCACCTGCTAAGTCTAGTGGTAAAAAATGTTTTCCAAATAACACTGAAATACGCCACTGAGATATTTCAGGGAAAAGTCTACTAGTCTAGATTGGTTTTGGGATTGCAAAATGCTGGTACAGTCTAAATGCAAGAGTTGTTTAGTAATAACCAGAATTACCTAGTTTTACCAAAGAGTACTCTCTGGTGATGTAAAGAATAGCAATGGAGATGGGGCTGCAAGCGACCCAGTTCTCCTTTCCAGAGGAAATCAAACAGGTAGGATGGAGAGCAGATCATCTGCTAAAAACCAGAGTTGGTTAGAAGACAGAGCAGACCAGTATGTAGTCAATAAGCCAGGCAAGGTCCAGAGAAGTTGAAAAGGCTGGGATGAGGTCAGAAACAAAAGCCAGGGACTTTCCAGAAGGGCAAGGTGTTACAAACAGAGGCTTTCCACCATGTCAGAATTTTCCAACCAGGATTTCAATTTTATTATATTTTTAAACTTTTAATAATTTTCTTATTATAGATAAATTCTTAAATTAGTGGCTCTTATTCATTAGTTCTTTTATTTTTAAATTTATTTCATCCCCAAAGTGACTTTTTAGAGACCACTTTCATCATTCATTTCATTAGTTTTTCCAGTTCAAACTTGGGCTTCTTGAGCATCTTAACTTTTTGAAAAAATGCATCAAAGAGATGATAATGTAATGGTAATGGCCAGTGGATAGAGTGTGGGGCCTGAATTCAGAAGATCCATCTTCTTGAGTTCAAATCCAGTCTCAGACACTTCCCAGCTTTGTTAGTTTGCCTCAGTTCCTCATCTATAAAATGAGCTAGAGAAGAAATGGCAAAACCATTCCAGGATCTTTGCCAAGAAAAAGCCCAAATGGGTTCACAAAGCTTACTGATTACTTCTTTCAAATAATTTGTAGGTATTTCCTGGGTCATGATTTCTATGACCATTTTGCAAACTGAATAGGCCTATAGATCTTGGGTACAGAAGGTCTTACAGGTCTTGTTGCTGTACTTCTTGGTAAAACAGAGGAGCTGGAACAAGTGGCCATGGATAGCTTTGACATCAGTGTGGGCTTCAATCAGAATCTGACTTTTTTTTAAATCCTGAAGCACAATTTGTCCTGGATAAGGTCCATTCCATGGAATTTAGTCAAACAGATTTTACCCTGGATAATTTATTAATTAACTTGAATTTACAAAAAGCAACCTCATTATTCTACAGATTAGCAAAACTCACTTCAAAACATGACCCTTGAAACCATGAGAGGAAAATGTCATTCCTTGAATCCTTGTGCTTATCCTTTCTATTGCCATGAACCCCCTCGGAAAGTCAAAAGCTCCAGCCAATCTCACCTTAGAAATAGGTAGTATGTTCCAGTCTTAAAGGGACCCCACCAGCCCAGAGAGATCTGGTTCCTTTTAACAAGAATTTAATTTTCCTCATGGGAAAAGCCTCTTACCCATGGGAAGTAATGCTATGTTTTCTTTCTTTCTTCATTCATCCATTCATTCATTTAGAATTTCCCCCAAGTTACATGTATAAAGAAATTTTCAGATCGATATTTACAACTTTGTGTTCCAAATTCTCTTTCTCCCTCCCTCCCCACCCCACCAAGAACTCAAGCAATTCAGTATAAGTTATGCATGTGCAGTCATGCAAAACATTTCCACATTAGTCCAATTATGAAAGAAAACAGACAAAAACTTAAGAAAGAGGAACAAAAAATTTTTTACTTCAATTTTACTCAGATACCATCAGTTCTTTCTCTGTAGATGGACTGCATTTTTCATAAGTCCTTCTGATAGCATCTTGCTCATCATTTCTTCCAGCACAATAGTGTTCGATCCTAATCTCATTCCACAATTTGTTCAGCCTTTCCCCAATTCATGGGCATCATTCCAATTTCTAATCCAATTTTTTACAAAAATCTCTTTTAGGATACCAACCTAGTAGAGGTATTGCTAGGTCAAAGAGTATACATGGTTTATAGCCCTTGGCCATAGTTCCAAATTGCTCTTGTGGTAAAAAGTACACCAGTTTTTGAAGGACCACCCTTTCAGGGAGGAGACTGACGGCCGTGCATGGGCTACGCACAACCAGTCCAGCTGCTAAGCACTCCACATTCCGGGGTGTGAGCTTAAAAGGCAAGAGAGAAACGGAGTGGGGATTGTCTTTTCGGCTCTCCTTGTTTGCTGGCTGCGCTGCAACACAGAGGCTGACGGAGGTTGGACTCAGCCTGGTTCACCGTAGCAGCACGTGCTTGACTCAGCCTCCCCCCGCCAAAGGTGGCTTGGGCTTTTGGTGAGTTTTATATGGAATATAGATAAAACTTAGACTAAGGACTATTTGTTTTGTATTTCTACTTTCCTATCCTCTAATCAACATCACCTTGTAATTTCCAAACAATAAAAACTCTAACTAGAGACCAGAGGCTTCTTCCATTTACTAGTCTGGGAGATAAATAAGGGAAAAGTTAAAAGGGAGGTTAATGCTCTAGTATCCAATTTTAAATCTCACACTCTGCAGAATATTTGAATCTGTTTACAACTCCACCAAGAGTGTACTAATGTCTCATTTTCCCCATATCTCCCACAACATTTGTCATTTTCCTCTGCTGGCCTATTATCCGATCCAGTAGGTATGAGGTAGTACACAGAATTGTTTTTGGACTTGAATCTCTCCAATCAATAGTGAGTTAGAGGGGGCAGCTATGTGATGCAGTGGATAAAGCACTGGCTCTGGATTCAGGACAACCTAAGTTCAAATCTGGCCTCAGACACTTGAACTTACTAGCTGTGTGACCCTGGGCAAGTCACTAAACCCTCATGCCCTGCAAAAATATAAAAAAAGTAGTGAGTTAGAGCATTTTTTTCATATGGGTATAGGTGGCTTTGATTATTTCATCTGAAAACTTCATGTCTTTTGATCATCTATCAATTGGGGAATGGCTCTCATTTTAACAAATTGACTCAGTCCTCTATGTGTTTGAGAACTGAGGACCTATGAGACAACTTGCTTCAAATTTTTTTTTCACAGTTACTATTGCTAACTGTATTGCCCTCCACCTTATTCCCTCCCCTTGATATTTACTCTATTTTCTATCTTCTTTCACCCTACTCCTTCCTCAAGTGTTTTGCTTCTGACTGCCCCCTCCCCCAATCAGCCCTCCCTTCATTTACCCCCTCCCCCCTTTCCCCTTCCCCTCCCACTTTACTTCAGGGCAAGATATATTACTATACCCAATTGAGTGTGTATGTTATTCCCTCTGAGCCAATTCTGTTTTTGTTTTGTTCTGTTTTGTTTTGCCGGGCAATGAGGGTTAAGTGACTTGCCCAGGGTCACACAGCTACTAAGTGTCAAGTGTCTGAGGCAGGATTTGAACTCAGGTCCCCCTGAATCCAGGGCCAGTGCTCTATCCACTGCCCCACCTAGCTGCCCCCTCTCAGCCAATTCTGATGAGAGTAAGGCTCACTCAATCCCCTGCACCTCCCCATCTTACCTTATACCTCCATAAGCTTTTTCTTGCTTCTTTTATGTGAGATACTTTATCCCATTCTATGTCTCCCTTTCCCTTCTCCCAGTGCATTCCTCTCCCCGCTTATTTTATTTTTTAAAAGATATCAACATGGGGCAATTAGGTGGTGAGTAATGCTACATTTTCAAGAGAAACTCAGGGCTCTCACAGGGTCATAACTGAAACATCATTGGTTTCCTAGTATTAGGACCACTAATAAGGCACTGACTTGGGCCCTCGATGGTCCTTCCTTAAATTATTGCAATGGCCTTGTTATTACTTTTGATATCGGAAATCTCTCCCGAATGTCAATACATTCTCCATCTTACCATATTTCTCCCCTATAAACTCCAGTGTCTCCCCTTTTTCCTCAAAGATGATCTATAAACTCCTTTCTTTGGCTTATAAAGCCCTTCATAATCTGATGGCTACTTGTTTTTCCAGCTTCACTGCACATTACTCACTCTCCTGCACTCTGTGATCCAGCCAAGTTGGCCATCTCTTTGTTCTGCACATGGAGTTTTCTACCTCCATCTCCCCTTTCCAAGCCTTCTCATGAGTTATGTCCAATGCCCATAATGCACACTGGCTTCACTTTCACCTTAGAAAATTCCTCTCTTGCTTCAAGATAAAGCTCAAGCACCACACCCTACATGAAGTTCTTTCTGATTCCCTCCATTTTCTAGTGCCCTCTGTCTGAAAAACTACTTTGTATCTAATTACTCAGTATTTATTTGTATATATTCTCTTTGTATTTATTTTAAATACATTTGCTTGTATACTTGTTATCCCCTCCATCAATCTCAAACATTATTTAAGTCATTGTATTACTATTTCTAGCCCCTAGCATAGTGCTGGTACACACTAGATAATACCTACTGATTGATTGATAACAGTGATTGAAACCTTCATACAAATAAGTAAGACACATTGTTAGAATGTGATAAGGGCAAAGAAAAAATGCAGATGCCATGATTTATGAATTTAAAGAAAGAATCAGTTTCAGACAAGAGTAAGGTTAAAACTAATGGAGGGGAGTGGTCAGGGAAGACATTGTAGAGGAAAGGTAGCACCTTCATTGAGCTTTGATGGAAGGGAGGGTTTCCTTTTTTTTACCTAATAGTATATTTTCCAGTTATATGTAAGGATAATTTTCAACATTCATTTTTATAAAATTTTGTGTCCCAATTTTTTTTCCTTCTCTGCATTGCCCCCCCCTCCCCAAAACAGTAAGCAATCTGATATCGGTTCTATATGTAGCATCACATAAAACATTTCAACATTAATCTGTTGTAAAAGAAGAATCAGAACAAAAGGGAAAACTTCAAGAAAGGAAAAAAAAACAAAAAAAACGTATAAATAGTATGGTTTATTTTGCATTCAGATTCCACAGTTGTTTTTTTTTTCTGGATGTGGAGAGCATTCCCCTTCATGAGTCCTTGGAAATGTCTTAGATCATTGTATTGCTGAGGACAGAGAAGTCTATCACAGCTGATCATCACACAATGCTGTTGTTAGTGTGTACAATGTTCTCCTGGGTTGCTCACTTCACTCATCATCAGTCCATTTAAGTCTTTCCGGGTTTTTTTGAAATCTGCCTGCTCATCATTTCTAATAGCACAATAGTATTCCATTACATTCCTATATCATAACCTGTTCAGCCATTCCCCAATTGATGGGCATCCCCTCAATTCCAATTTTTTACCATCACAAAAAGGAGTTGTTACAAATGTTTTTTTGTATCTGTGGATCCTTTTCCCTTTTTTATGATCTCTTTGGGATACAGACCTAGTAGTGGTATTGCTGAGTTCAAACGGTACGCACAGCCCCACGGTTCTTTGGGCATAGTTGAAAGGAGGGTTTCAATGGCTAAGACATAAATGGAGCATATTTCAAGAAGGGGAACAGGTTGTTAAGATGCACAGAGGCAGAAGAGGACCAAATCAAGGATTTAGAAATGGAAGAGACCTTGGACCATGTAGTACAAGCCCCTCGTTTTACCGAGATGAAATTGAATCTAAAGAGGTTTATGTAACTTGTTCAAGATAACTCAGGTGGTGACTGATTTGAACTCTGGTCCTCTGATTTACCAAACCCAGCACTCTTTCTACTTTTCCTGTGCCTAGTAGTCCCGTTAATGTGTATTGATGAAAGGATGTCATAAAAGTATGTGAAAGAAATAATGTAAATAAAGTTCAAAAGGAAGCCTGAAAAAGAGAGTGGAGGCCCAGAATGCCAGTTTGTATGATATGCTAAAGACACTGGAGATGGTACTGGTGGTGAGCAATGGAGTGGCATGTTTGTTCAGAATGGTATATTAGGAATATTCCTTGGGCATCGGTGTGAAAGACAGATCAGCAATGGGCAAGACTAGCGACATTATTATGTGTCTATTTGGTTGTCAAGGATTGAAGTAGTGAGGGTCTGAGTTAAGGCAATGGCAATAGGAATGGAAAGGAGAGAGGGGCCCATATGATATAGAGGATGTTCAGAGTGGGTAAACCTATAGGCACTGAGCATTAAGCAGAGAGTAGGCTCAGAGGTATGAACCCATTCATTGGACATCGTGGATTAAAATCAGCTCAACCTCAGGGCAGACAGTGCTAAAATAATAAGCTATTGAACTAGGGTTTCTTATATCCAAATTGCCTAGGGAAAAGATTAATTCTAGAATCTGAGGTGAGATTGAACTTACATGAGAGTCAGATATGAGTAATAAATGAAAGAAAATTCTATCTAAATTTTTAGGCTTTAGATTGATTTTCATGGAATCCTAATTGATGGACTACTGGTAACATAAGACTTCTGCCTGTCTGCTAGTTATGTATGCTAGGCAGCAAATCTCAGATATTTTCTGGATTTACTGCTATCCTACAGACAAGAGATGAAGCACATAGACAGGCAAGACTATATACTGAATAATAAGCAAGGTTTCAAAAATGATTTCACTAGTGAGTAGGGGGAAGGCCTTATATACTACAAAAGTGAATGGAGAAAGCTGGCTTTCTTTTTTCTTCTGGGAAAGAAACTGTTCCTTATCCAATACCGAGACCCTCTAGGGAAAAGGAGGAGAAAGAGGGAAAGAAATGACCAAGAACTTTAATGTTTTAGTGTTGGTGCTATATGATCTTCCATCCATCCGGACACACTCACATAAAAGTGGAATTAGTTCAATAAAATAGACAAAAGAAAACAGAAGGAAAGAACTGGGACTATCCTGAAAATAAAACATTGGCTGTTTTTCTTTTAATGCTGCAGAAATCAATAATAACCCCTATGATATACAGCTCAGTTCAGCTTCTGTTCCCAGCTCTCTTCACCTTACTGTCACCAGATTCATCTTAAAGGAACTGAGAGCCAGACACAAAGAGACTTTTTCCAGCTGAGTTGTCCAAATGGAAGGATCATTTGCTCTCATAATGTAAGCACAAGCTTGCAGATCATTTCCCCACTCGACCCTTTCAACTCAGAGGAAAAATCTTTGGTCCGGAATTCTTCATCCTTTCGTGTTGATATATGGCTGGTTTTCTCCTTACTAGACCCCTTCCTCCTATCTCACAGCCACACAAAGACACATACACACACACACACACACACACACACTACTTTCCTTCTCTTCTCTATTCTTTTTCTATTATGGTTGTCTTTCAGGACAGTGGAAAGAATACTGGATTTGAGCTCAGTGGTTAGAACCTAGGTGACCTTGGGTAAATCATTTACTTTCTCTGGAGCCTTGGTTTCTGTTAAATGAGAGGGTTGGACTAAAGGGTCTCTTAGGGGTCCCTTGAAGCTCTAACTCTATTCTGTCATCTGACCAAAGATATGTCTCTCAAGGTAAACACGACTTACCATGATTTACTGCAACAACTAGATTTAGATTATCATGACTAAAAAAAATAAACACTTGAGAGACAATATCATAAAAACAAAACAAGGAACTTCAAAATAATCTTACTCATATATGCTACATTGCCACAACAATCATTATGTCCACATGGAGACTAACATGCTCCAATTGTGGAAAAAACATTTTTTTTTTAAACAAATGAATTGGTTACCATATTTGGAAAGAGGGATCACTAAGCAAACACAAATTCAAGTTACTTCTGCTGGTCAAACAGAAGAAATAAAACCACCTGTTTACTGGGTACATATCTGGGAGATGAGACTGAGAACTTCCTTTTAATGACTTCAAAAGATCTGAGAACCAATAGTCATTTGCCATGGAAATGTTTTATTTTCAAGTCCAAATTATAAGTTCTGATGTTAGTGAATGGCCCCTCAGTAGTTTCTAGAATTGGGGCAAGACCAAGCCATCTGGCCACAAGCATATTTGCCAATGAGCAAATCCCTGAATACAAGCAATTGCAAAGTAACCTCTTACAAAGAGAGACAAAGTCTTTATTTCTAATTGTCCTCATTCAGTGTATCTGTTTGAGGAAACCACAAGACATGTCACACTCAGTAGTATGCTGCTACCTACGGCATAAAAGAGGACTCCCCTTTACTCTTAGTTCCCAATGACATAAAAATCACAGGTCACTGGACATAATCTCATTGTTTAAATTCTTCCAAAACATAATCTAAAACCTTATTGGAGGTCCCCCCCCAAGTCTTATTTTGGATTTGGACATCTTTTTCTTCCTTTATGTTTGTTCCCTTCCTTCGTTTGATCTCTCAGTAATTGTTTTACCAATCTCATTTAGGTTGTATATTTACTCTTCTGAGCTTCAGGGCTCAACTCTCCACACCACAGGAGACATGAGCTGCTGGTGATTTATCCCTCTGTGATTCCTCACAGCACGGATAGACTGCTTCCACCAGGAAATAGGAAGAGTCAATAGCAGCCAGCTGTAACCCAGGCTAATTATCACTGGCCCCCCACAGGGAGATTGTACTGGGTAAGCACTTCATCCACTGGGAGCCACAGATCAAGGGTAGCAGACACTGACTAACTCCCTGGCAGTGGACCCTGTCACCAGCCACCTGTTGATACCATCGACTCCACTCCGGGGAAGGATCCACTAAGACATACTAATTTTACTGGGCCCTGATAGTGTTATCACCATTTAGTCGATAACAGACTCTGAGTCTATCATGAGACTTCTGAGTATCTACCACTATCCAGTCTCTTTCTCCTTTATTCTCCTTGACCTTCTCTGCATTTCTTTTCTGATTCTTTTGTCCAAAATGCTTACACTCTTTAGTGAATAGTAAACTTGCAAATAGCCTTCTGCCTTCTCATACAAGAAGTGTGACAATTTATGCTGGCAAAAAGCCAAATGTTATTCATTTTTTCTATCAAAGTCGCTTCCCTTGGGAAGAAAGTGAGGGTGTAAAAAGAAAAAAGGTAACCACTGTGACTGCATTTTTTCTTTTAAAATCATCCATATGCAAGTTTGAGACTGCTAAAAGCTCTTTAGCTAGGTCAAAATCAGCCACCTAAGTCATGGAGTTTTACCTTGAATATAGCTTTAATATTTACATGCAGGGTTTTACCAAGGCCAGCTCATAATGGATGATTATTAAATGTTCAGTAGGAGCAGCTAGGAAATATGCTACAAATTGGGCTTGATATCTTGTTTTTGTAAATTTTCTACACTTAAGTGATAAAAGAAAAGTTAACAATTGAAATTTAACTTTAAAGTATATTGGGTCTTTTTTGGAAAGCCAATATTAAACATTTTACCAGCACACCCTGCCAACATGCACCACAAACGTCATATTCTTTTACAAAGAAGGGCCAAGAATGAAACCCCCAGGAACAGGGACTTGCCCGTCAAACCTTCAATGAAGGGTACTTAGTGTTTGATTACCCTACTGGACTCAGATGCTTGAAAGCTGAATCAACACATATTTATCAATCATCTACTCTGTTTCCCAGAGTAGATAGGATACAAAGCAAGGCATTGTGGGAAGAGTAGTAGACTTAACTACTCTTAGGGTCTCTTCTTAGAGTCAGAGAATCTTTATTTTTTTTATTTAATTTATTTTTTTTGGTGAGGCAATTGGGGTTAAGTGACTTGCCCAGGGTCACACCGCTAGTGTCAAGTGTCTAGAGGCCAGATTTGAACTCAGGTACTCCTGAATCCAGGCCCCAGGCTTTATCCTCTTCCCAGAGCCAGAGAATCTTGAACTCAAGTTCCAGCTCAGACATTCACTGGCTCTGTGACCTGGCAAGTAAACTCACTTTCTATTTGAGAAAAATGGGGGTAACTACATCTGAACTTCTATCTTACAGAGATATTTTGAAGACCAAATGAAATAATAACACAAATTATTATAGGACTGTGTGATATATGCTGCTATATACTGTGTTTGGTCTTGTTGGAAACTTATAAAACACACAAGACATTGTCCTTACCCTTGCAAGGGAGTACATAAATTAGATGTTAAGTTTAACATAGCTCTACCTTCTACAAGAATTCAGACTGGCATATCCAGGGACAATTTCATAAAGGAAGTACAACCTGAGATGATATTTGAATGGTGCTAAGATCTTCACAGGCAAAAAGGAGAAGAGCAAGTTGTACAAAGTCACAGGAATAAGAGATAGAGTATGAAGTTCAGGAACAGACAGTAGACCAGTTTGGCTAGAATGCAGAGTGTGTGAAGGGGTTTAATGTGTAATAAGCCTCAGAAGACAGGCTGAAACCAGACTGTGAAGTTGGTTTTAAAATGCCATGCCAAGGAATTTGTATTTTAGCGTAAAGGCAATGGGGAACCGCAGAAGAAGGTTCTTGGAAAAGGGGACTGACAAAGGTCATACTTGTGCTGGTTGGAGACTTAAGAAGATGGATTGAAAGTAGGTAGATCTTGGATGCCATGAGTCCTACTAGGAAGCTGTTGTAATATATCAGGCAAAGAAGTAAATGGGTTACTTCAACCTCTCAATCCTTTGATCACAGGAAATACATCCTAAAAGGAGGGGCTTGGAGATTGGAATCTGACTTGAGTGACTGGAATGGCATGCTTGGGGAGATGCAGACACAACTCACTTTTTTTCTGGAAAGGGAGGATTGCATAGTCAAAAGTATACCAGACTTTGAAGTGAGAAGACCTGACTGGCTAAGTGAACTTGGGCAACATGACTTAGCCATTCTGACTAAGCCTAGGTTCTCTTGTCTATAAATGGACAATAATCCTTGTACTACCTACTTCAAAGTAGGATCAACTAGATTCACGTAAAACACCCTGAAAATTGTAAAGCATCAGATGTGTGAGTTATTTTTTTTCTTCCCCTTCCTCCTTTCCAAGAATGTCTTTCTTACTACCTTTTTCACCAGTACAATTATACCTTCTACATGGTGGAGGTTAAGAGGCATGGAGTCCCAGAGATCTGGAAAATCCATGTAAATTTTATTGGCCCTCTTTCATTCCAGATAAGAAATCCAAATTATTATGGTATAAAAAGATAAAATATGTTGATATTATGCAATACTATCCATATAATTTAGCATTTCTGCGTTTCTAAACTTTGTGTTGTCTGCTAGCCTTTACATGCCATCCATGCCTTCCACAAAACTCCCCTAAAATTCCCATCTAACTTCTTTTTATTTTGAAGTTGCACTGCATTTGTGTTTTTTCTTATTTTTTCTTTAGCATTTTATTTTCCCCGATTACATGTAAGAACAATTTTAACATCATTTTTAAAACTTTGTGTTCCAAATTCTCTTCCTTCTTCCCTCCCCAACCCCCCACTCACTCCCTTTGAGAAGGCAAGCAATTCAATATGCCATACCTGTCTCACTTAATTTTTTTTTTTTTGCAGGGCAATGAGGGTTCAGTGACTTGCCCAGCATCACACAACTAGTAACTGTCAAGTGTCTGAGGCCTCATTTGAATTAAAGTCCTCCTGAATCCAAGGCCAGTGCTTTAGCCACTGTGCCACCTAGCTGCCCCCACCGCATCTTAATTTCTTATGATGACCTGCAATATATCAAAATAATGATGGGGAAAATCATGATATGGAAGGGATAATTATACAATATTACTTCTGACCATCTACTCTGTTTTATTACTTTTATGCAGACTAGAGAATTCATTCCATACAGAAGATGTAGCTGAAGAAAAGTTCTTACCTACGTAGTATTTTCTCTGACTGGAGAATTACACTCTCCCCCTCCCCCCCTCTCTCTCTCTCTTTCTCTCTTGAATGTGGGAAACATATGCAGTATACTTCCTACAACTGTTAAAATAACTTTGAAGAGTTGATCTTAGATATTGACATTAATTAAATGTCCACTGGCTAACATCAGTGCTAACCAGTACTCAATCTTTATATGTATGTTTGTGTATGTACATGGGTGTAGGCATACCATTTACCTATTTTTCTCTTCTCATGGCTATTTCTGACATTCTTCATGTGAACTATCTGACATTCCTCAAATGTGAATTAGATCTTACTTTAAAAGCAATTCTTCCACAGTGGGACAAATAATAGTTCAAAAGGTTTTAGAGGAAAAATAAAAGGAACTTTTAGAATGATCAGAATCTTTGTAATGCTGTATATTTTAGACACCCTATTTTTTTTTACCAATTCCATATAAATTCCTATTATCTTCTTTAATTTTCTTATCTCAGTAAGAAATCAAATAATTGGCCTGTGAGAGTAAGAAAGGTCTTTGTGACCTGTAATTACTATTAAGTACTTAGGCTATCAAAATCATTTGAAATAATCATCAATTCATCACAGCAAGAAAGCTAGACCTGGTAATCTAAACTGAGCGCAGGACTCTAACCAAATAGCATCTTATAAGATCCTGGCAAACTCCAGGCCTGTGTTACAATTTATTGCACCCATAAGACTCAGTGGCTGTAGTGATGAAGTTAATGCTTATGTGGGTTTAACATTTAACTTAATGTCTTATTACCATGATAGTACTCTAATGGGAACACATCGCCATATTATTACCAATCATTTTCCCTAAAGTGAAGCAGGCGGAAACCACTTAACAATGCTTTATGGAACTGGTTTGTAGTTTCTGGTTGAGAATTGTTGAGGGTTTATAAAGAAGTAAAAACTGATGTAATAGAGACTCATTAGTTTAATAAAATAATTCAATATAACACCCACACATTTCCTTTTCTTTTTTCTTTTCTTGTATCACACATCAACTCATCCCCTCAACCATTCCCATCATTCTTGCTATATTTTAAAAAGCCTAGTCTATAGCAAAAGCTATACCAGTCTCCAAACACACCCTGTGAACTAGGTTTCTTTTGCTCTTACTTTTCTTTAAATAAGGTATTTTGTCCAAATAAATCGAATGTGCGGGGGGCAGCTAGGTGGCGCAGTAGATAAAGCACTGGCCCTGGATTCAGAGGACCTGAGTTCAAATATGACCCCAGATGCTTGACACTCACTAGCTGTGTGACCCCGGGCAAGTCACTTAAACCTCATTGCCCAACAACAACAACAACAACAACAACAACAACAAAAATTAATAAATAAATCAACTGTGACTTGAATTCCTCTCAGGCACATCTGACATTCTGGTGAATAAGGTCCAAATGCCTTTTTCACTAAGAAGCAACAATCCTTTTCCTATACAGAGTCAATTCAGGAAAATCTTTGCTTGGGTTTCAGATCTTCAGATGGCCCAATTTCTGTTTCCATCAAATACAGCATAATAAGGATTAAATTTTTAAATAATGTGAAATTGGACACTAGAAATAGCTTTCTAATTATTGGAAACATGAAGTACTAGACTATGTTAATAAGGGAAGATTAGAAAATATTCTTCCCAGAAAGTTTTTCTTTTTTCTTAATAGTATTTAATTTTTTCCAGTTACATATAAAGATAGTTTTCAACGTTCAGTTTTATAAGATTTTGAGTTCCAAATTTTTTCTCCCCCCCCCAAGATGCAAGCACTCTGATATAGGTTATATATGTACAATTACATTAAACATATTTCCACATTAGTCATGTCGTGAAAGAAGAATCAGAACCAAAGAGAAAAACCTCAAGAAAGAAAAAAATTTAAGTGAAAACAGTATGGTTCAATCTGCATTCAGATTCTACAGTTTTTTTCTGGATGTGGAGAGCATTTTCCATTATGATTCCTTTAGTTTTCTTTTTTTTTTTTTAAAGGATGAACTAATGTGTATAGATATAAACCAGATCAGTGGTCTCCAGAATTTTCTTGCTACAGTCCTAAAATGAAAAAGCATTAAAAATTTCGCCAACCCTAAAGTCTAAAAAGGAACTAAAATGGGTAATATTGATGTAAAAAAGGCTATAACTCACACATAAAAATTATGATTGAAATATAAAAGAAACCCAACCTTCAAGTCATGGATTTTGCTAAATTGGTGATAAGTTGACCTCAGATTATTTTTGCTAATAATAAGAGTTTCTGGTATCAGTGCTATATTAACAAAGGAAGGTGGTTCTTCCAAAGTTAGACGTGTTCTACTTAACAAACAAAACAAAACAAAAAAACAGTCTATCCAGAAATTCCTTTTAGTTATGATTCTTTCCAATGTAGTATAGTGGAGAGAGCACTGAATTTGAACCCAGAAAACCTGGGTTCAAGTCCTGATGTGGTCACTCATCAGCTATGTGACACTGGGCAAAGAATGATAGTAATAATGACAGTGACTATGATAACATATTTATATAACACTTTAAGGCTTGCAAAATGTTTTACAAATATTATGTCATTTGATTCTCACAACAACTATGCAGGGTAAGTGTAGTTATTATCTCCATTTTACAAGTAAAGAAACTTAGGCTTAGGATTAAATGACTAGCCCAGGTCCACAAGCTAGTAAGTGACCAAGGAAGCATTTGAACTAAGATCTCCCTGATGACAAGTCCTATCTTGATGCCAACTAAGATCTCCCTCATTCTAAGTCCTCTATCTTCTAGGCCACCCAGTTTCTTTTCTGGATCTCAGTTTTCCTAACATGTCCATTGTCTGTTTATCTTAAGTTTAAAAGCACTATTATATTTGTACCAAAACTATGAAATGTTATGGAAATTTTTGTCATGAACACTTGTCATTTTTATTATTCATTAGTGTAAAATAAAGGATGGACAACTTCATAGTATATGTTGATGAGTTTGTGGGAGAGGGACTTTTCAAACAACCAAATGCCATGAGCCACTGACTTGGAGATCTCTATTCTAGAATGCCACATCTTAGAAGAAAATGCAGGGGCAGCTCAGTGGTACGGTGGATAAAGCACTGGCCCTAGATTCAGGAGGACCTGAGTTCAAATCCAGCCTCAGACAAGTGACACTTACTAGCTGTGTGACCCTGGGCAAGTCACTTAGTCCTCATTGCCCTAAGAAACAAAGAAGAACAAGAACAAGAAAATTTATCTTAAATCCAAAGTCATTACTATTTTACTCATGTCAGGGTAAGTGTAAGTAATTCAAAATAGAATAATAGTTCAGTATACTTTCAAATAATGTTTTACCTCTGAGATGTAAATCTCTTCCCAGTATTGTGTGGAGAGTAGACAGAGACACTAGGGAGGTAGAATGGAAAAACTGTTTAACTCATTAACTTTTTCTAGGTCTGATCTAGTCAACATTTTCAACACATTCACATTTGAATGTAAATGTAAATACATATAAAAAACAAATATAAAGGTTTTTGGATGGTTTGCTCTTGTGAATTATTTGTGTTCTTGTTCTCCTCTACACATAATTAGAAATATTTAGATCTATATGCTATTTTCCCACAAAGTCACTTAAAACATAGGCATGCATGTGTTTGGTAACTGGTGACTATAAAGGTAAACTCATATTAGAAGCATGGAATAGTTTCATGACCTTTTGTTTTGGAGAAAGAATATCATTGTTCTTTTAAATGCGGCAACAATTTTCAATTGATCAACTAGCATTTTTTAAAGTATCTACCATGTGCAAGGAATGGTGTTAGAAGCTGGACATATAAAGACAAAAGTCACTGATCTTATGAGAGCTTCCAGATTTCAACTCAACTTCAGTGGCCCTCCGTGTGTCACACTCAGCCTTAGTCTGGACTACATAATCTCTAAGAGCCATTAGAGTTATAATTCTATGATTCTATCATATTAATCTGAACCAATCTCTACCTCCTTAACCATTGGTCCAAGGAAACCTCCAAGCCTACATTACTGTCCGGTCTTTTCTTTCTTCTTTAACTTTATTAAGTGCATTCTTCCTCAAAGACTTACTCCACCCTATTTGCTCTACCTGCACATATTCATGTCCTAATTTGCAAAATTATCATCAGAAAGGGGCAGCTAGGTGGCGCAGTGGATAGAGCACTGGCCCTGGAGTCAGGAGTACCTGAGTTCAAATCCGGCCTCAGACACTTACTATCTGTGTGACCCTGGGCAAGTCACTTAACCCCAATTGCCTCACTAAAAAAAAAAAAAAATTATCATCAGAAGTCAAGAAGACTTTCCCTTTTACCCAGCTATGCTACAGTAAATACTGAGTATCTATGGGCTGGTTTAACTCTATGCATCATTTTTCAATAAGTTTTCATGGATGACTTTTGTTTTCACATTGCATAAACATTTCCCAACAAATCCATCCCTTCTCTCCCCTTCCAAAAATCCATTCTTTATAATAAAGAGTGAAAAAGGAGGAAAAAACACATATACAAAAAAAATCAAGTTAGCAAAACTAACCAACATATTGACAAAGCATTCCATATTTTGTGGGCCCCCCATCTCTAAAAAGAACAGGGTAGGCAGGGGGTTGAGGAAGGAAATGCCAGGACAATTTCTTTTTTTTTTTCAACAAACATTTATTTTTATTTTATTTTTTTAGTTGCATGTAACGGGTAATTTTCACATTCATTTTCATAAGATTTAGAGTTCCAAATTTTTCTCCCTCCCTCCCTCCCTTCCTCCCCCCTCCACAAGACAGCAACCAGGTTATATATGTACAATCCACAAGTGCTCTTTTTATCAGTTCTACCTATGGGGGTCGATAGTAATGCTTCTCACTCCATCAAAAGTCCCTTGGGATTGTCTTGGATCATTGTATTGCTGAGAGTAGTTAAGTCATTCACAATTACTCACTCAACAATAGTGCTGTCACTATGCACAATATCCTCCCAGTTCTGCTACTTCATATCAGTTTATGAGTCTTTCCAGGTTTTTTTGGGATCTTACTATTTGTCATTTCCTATAGCTCAATACCATTCCACTAAAATCATATACACAGCTTCTTCAGTCATTCCTCAATTGATGAACATTCCTTGATTTCTCAATTCTTAGCCACCACAAAGAGTTACTATAAATATTTTTTGTACAATTTTTTCCTTTTCTCTTTTTATGATTACTATTGTAAACTGTTTCCCTTCCATCCTATTCCCTTCCCCCATGATATTTATTCTATTATCCATCTTCTTTCATCCTATCCCTCTTCAAAAGGGATTTGCTTCTTTCTGTCCCCTCCCCCAATCTGCCCTTCCTTCTTTTGCCCCTCTCTCTTTATCACCTTCCCCTCCTATTTTCCTGTAGGGTTAGAGAGATTGCTCCACCCAACTGAGTGTGTATGTTATTCCCTCCTTGAGCCAATTCTGATGAGATTGGGGTCTTTGAGTCAATTTTGATGAGTGTTAGGCTCATTTACTGCCCACATTAGATTATTCCACCCAGTTGGCTGTGTGTGTTAATCCCTCCTTGAGGGAACTCTGATGAGTTTAACATCTTTGAGCCTTTTCTGATCAATGTAAAATTCATTTACTGCCCTGCTCCTCCCCCATCTCTCCCCCCACTCCATAAACCCTTTCCTGTTTCTTTCATGTAGGATTTCACCTCTGCCATTCCCCCTCCCCCAGTGCATTCCCCTCACCCCTCAATTTAACCCTAAAGATGTCATCATGGGGCAGCTAGGTGACATAGCAGACAAAGAATCCATCCTGGACCCAGGGGGATCCCAGCCAAAACCTGGCCTCAGACACAAGACAGTCACCCACTGCACGACCCCCAGGTTTGTCCCCCAACTCCAATTTTTTAAGGTTCTCTAGGATCTTGTATTTGTAAGTCAAATTTGCCATTCAGTTCAGGTCTTTTCAACATGGATACCTGAAAGTCCTCTTTTTCATTAAAGTCCCATTTTTTCCTCTGAAAGATTATGATCAGTTTTGCTGGGCAGGTGATTCTTGGTTGTAATTCCAATTCCTTTGCCCTCTGGAATATCATATTCCATTTCTTCTGGTCCTTCAATGTAGAAGCTGCTAGAACTTGTGCTATCCTGACTGGAGCTCCACAGTACTTGAATTCTTTCTTTTGGCAACTTGCAATATTTCTCCTTGACCTGAAAGCTCTGGAATTGGGCTATAATATTCCTAGGAGTTTTCATTTTGGGATCTCTTTCTGGAGGTGATTGGTGGATTCTTTCAATTACTATTTTACCTTCTGCTTCTAGAATATCAGGGCAATTTTCCCTGTCTAAGCTCTCTCCTTGATCATGGTTTTCAGGTAGACCAATAATTTTCAAATGATCTCTCCTGGACCTGTTTCCAGGTCAGCAGTTTTTCCTAGAAGATATTTCACATTGCCCTCTATTTTTTTGTTCCTTTGGATTTGCTTTATTGTGTCTTGGTTTCTCATAAAGTCACTAGCTTCCATTTGTTCAATCCTAATTCTTAGGCAATTATTTTCATCAGAGAGTTTTTGTACCTCCTTTTCCATTTGGCCAATTTGACTTTTCAAGCTGTTGACTTTTTTCTCATGTCTTTCCTGCATCATCCTTATTTCTCTTTCCATTTTTTTCCTCTACCTCTCCAACTTTATCTTCAAAGTCCTTTTTGAGTGCCTCTATGGCCTGAGACCAATTAATATTTTTCTTGGAAGCTTTAGATGTTGGTATCTTCCTCTGAGGGTACACCTCGATCTTCCTTGTCACCAAAGAAACTTTCTATGGTCCTCACCTTTCTCTGTCTACTCATCTTGCCTTTCTTTTACTTGACTCTTAGCTCCTTAAAGTGAGGCACTGTTTCTAGGCTGCAGGATCCCAAGCTTAAGAAGTCCCAGGTAGTATGATTTAAGGAGGATCAGGTTGTTCACTTGCCTGGTGACCTGTCCCCTGGTCTGTAGATGAGTCCAGACCAACTTGCTAATCAACCAGCTTTGTGTGTTGCAGTTGCCAGCTCCCACGCGCCTGTGTCCCTCCCCCACCTGGGCCACTGCTACTCAAGCCTACCTCCTGGTTGCCAGCAGGGGTGAAAAACCCAAGTTCTGCTTCAGCACCAGCATAGAACCCTGTAGTCTCCCCCATGCCAAGGGCTCAGACCTCTCACCAGACTGTGAGCTTAGTTGCAGATGACAGTGGCACTTCAGCTGATTCAGAGGCTCTGGGGGTCTCCTTCTCTGGTGAGGCCTTCCTGGGACTAGATCTGTGTCAGGGTGATTGTGGGGTTGGGCTCTACTCCTGTCTCAGTACAGCAGCTCCATCCTTCCAACCTTCCAAGATGTTCTTGGTTAGAAGATGATTTCAGCACATTCTTATGAGGGTTTTGCTGCTCTAGGCATTGTCTTATGGCATTCTTTCAATGTTTTTGGAGCAATCGTGTCATGAGTTCAAGAGCTCACTGCCTTTCCTCTGCCATCTTGGCTCCACCCCAGAAGTCAGGACTATTTCTTTATTTGTTTTTTGTTTTTTGGGTTTTTTTTGGTGAGGCAATCGGAGTTAAGTGACTTGCCCAGGGCCACACAGCTAGTAAGTGTTAAGTGTCTGAGGCTGGATTTGAACTCAGGTCCTCCTGAATCCAGGGCTGGTGCTCTATCTACTGGGCCATCTAGCTGTCCCCATGGACTATTTCTTAGTTGACTTTTTCTACTACTGTACTCTAACATGTGCCCTTCATTCTAATCAGGTCAGTCTCTTTTAGACCACTGTTTTTGACTATTTCATCTCTCCAGTCTTCAGTACTTACCACTATCTCTGAATTCCTATACCACTCATAGTGTAGCCCCAAGAATTTAGCATTAATTGTATATTGCCCAATATTGTACTGTAATTGGTTTTGTATGCCAATTTTACTTTTGCCATTCCAGCTATAAATATCTAGAAAGGATTATATCTAGTTGACCAGGTATTTATTATATTTACATTAGCCACAGAAATATTTATAACCTGATACAATTTAATTATACATTTATTAAGTCTCCACCATGTAAAACACACTGTGCTAGTAGCATAATACACTAGATGAGAGGGAAAAGTCCAGCATTCTTGTCATTTAGACATCTGCATCCAAATACATGCATCAACATCAAAAGTAATTACTATTACTAAGTTTAGTCTCACTTAGCTTGAAAGGTGGAATACTTGCCTAATCTAAAATAAAAAGGTCTAGTTAAGAAACTGTACTTGGCAGGGATTCTCCTTCCCAAGTTTATTCTATTTCTATTTGTATTCAAATCAGCATTAGGTTGGCCTTGAGTCCTACTGGGGGTAATAGAGCCCTCTTCCTCAGCAGTATGGAATGCTGGGATGAATTCCAGGTTAACCTTGGCCTTTAAAACTCAAGGTATCTGGAGGTTGGCCACTGTTTTGTGAATTAGCTTAGCCTTGGACAAATACAAACCCCTAAGTCTGCCAAATAATTATCTGACCCCAAGAGAAACCCAGAACCAGCTCTTATCACCTGGGTGTACTTAAGACTGAGTATTATCCTGGGTCAGTCTGGCTCACTTCAAGTTCCATGAAGCAATGGATGGCTTGGCACTAAACTGAGGGTCAGACCCATCTAGGCTGGTCTCCAGAAGGCTAGAAGCCAAATACTCATAAGCTCTACTGAATCTCTTTGTGACATAATAATTAAAAACACCCCCTAGGAAAACTGCCTAAAACAAACAGTATAAGACAGAAATGTGCTAAAGATTACAAAAAGAAAAAAATCATTGAATTTCTTTTCCTATAAAAGCTGAATGGGGGCAAAGTTCTATGTCTCCATTTCTAATATCTCCATTTCAGAGTAAATATGACTTATCTAGTACATAATTACTATACTATCTTTAAATTTTCCCTCATGGTGAATGAACTGTTCTTTGCTTTCAAATATTTTATCCAATCAGATGCTATACAGGATTGGGTTTTTTTTCCTCCTGTAGAAATTTCATTTGGTTGAGAAGCTTAATTAATGTTGACTTTGAAACATAAATATTGTTTAGAGAATGCTAATAGCATGTGAAATGATGAGTAAAAGAATCACAAATTAGTGCTGTTATCACTGAAAGTATGAGAAAAGCACACAGCACACCCACACAAAGTTCTCTTTTCATATTAGCAGAGGAAAAGAAATGCATATTTTTTTTGTGATACTCAATGTGAATTATATCTCATATTCTTTTCTTCCATTGGAAATAAATTTAATATGTTTTTGTGACAAGAGTGTATTTGTTAGAGGACAAAGGATATGAAAGTATATCACCCTATAGTACAATAGTACAGATAAAACCTACTATGATCTGTTTGACCAACTTTAACCTGACGCTGGCTTTCCATACCCTTTTCTCAGCAATAAGACATATTCAGTACAAATTAAGGCAGAAGAGACAGTGAGGAAAGCAGAAGAGACAGCATGTCAGGTGGATTGCCATTTACTTTGAGGATGCCCAAATCCTCAGACTTGGCTCAAAATGCATGGGGGTGGGGGGGTCAGAGACCTAGCAGGCTCCACACTGACCATTGTTTTGTTCATATTCTAATGTATTTTGCTGCCCAGAACAGAAGCTACATTGTTACACTGGAACATTTCATGAACCTCCAGCCTTTTATCTGAGACCTAAGTCTAAATGACTTCTTTTATCTGCCGCGCTTGTTGGCCATCTCCTTCAAGTGCCTGAATGGAAATGAGGAAGGCCAAAGCTGTCAAATTTCCAGGTTTCAATGAACTCTCCAGCACTAACATCTCAGAGGGCAATGAATTGATTTGGCTAACGGGCCTTGAGAAGGCCGCACTTCAAAAGCCTGCAAAGGTGCGGAAGAAAGGGAGGCAGACCACCAGCTAGTTATGGCCTCAGTGTTGATTTGCCGGACTAGAGAGCAGACCTCATTTAACAAGTTCTTTTCACTATTTCCCCCAGCAGTGTGCTGCAGAAGTGGCACTTAGGTTTCAGTGACAAAAATCCAATTTACTGAAGTCGAGACCCTTATGTCTAAAACCAAGGATCTGGCTCCTTTGAATGGACACAGTAATGCTCTATTCATTTTCTATACTTTGAGCTCTTTTCTCCTCAGTGACTTAGGAAATCCTTCTTGGTAGCAGGAAGTTTAGGGAGGTAACATTTAGTCCTCTTAGCACCCTAAGATAATTCTTAGTGAATTTCTGTTGGAGTTCCATGGGGAAGGGATCAAGCAATTATTAAGTACCTACTATGTGCCAGACATTGAGCTAAGTGTTTTATAAATATCTCTTTTTACCAACAAAGTCCAGCAACAACAAATAGAAGAGAAATTCCATTTAAAATAATTGTGTCCAATATAAAATACTTGGGAGTCTACCTGCTGAGACAAACAGGAACTATATGACCAGAACTACAAAACACTTTTCACATAAAAACAGATCTAAATAATTGGAAAAATATTAATTGCTCATGGGCAGGCCAAACCAATATAATAAAAATGACAATCCTACCTAAGTTAATTTATTTATTTAGTGCTATACCAATCAAACTATAAAAAATATTTTATATGTCTAGAAAAAATAATAACAAAGTTCATTTGGAAAAATAAAAATTCAAGCATATCATAGGAATCAATGAAAAAAATACAAAAGAAGGTAGTCTAGCAGTACCCGATCTCAAACTGTCTTATAAAGTGGTAATTATCAAAACAATCTGGTATTGGCTGAGAAATAGGGAGGTGGATCAGTGGAATGAAGAAGGTACAAATTACACTATAGTAAATGACTATAGTAATCTAGTATATGATAAACCCAAAGATCCAAGCTTTTGGAACAAAAACTCATTATTTGACAAAAACTGCTGGGAAAAGTGGAAAACAGTATGGCAGAAACTAGGTATAGGCCAACATCTCACACCATATACTAAAATAAGTCAAAATGGGTACATGATTTACACATAAAGGATGATACCATAAGCAAATTAAGAGACTATGGAATAATTTATCTGTCATTCATGGACAGAGGAAAAATTTAGGAACAAAGAAGATTTAGAGAGTAAAACAAAATGTAAAATAGATCATTTTGATTATATAAAATTTTAAAAGTTTTTGCACAAATAAAACTAATGCAACCAAGATTACAAGGGAAGCAGAAAACTAGGAAAGAATTTTTGAAACAAATATCTCTGACAAAAGCCTCATTTCCCAAATATATGGAGAACTAAGTCAAATTTATAAAAAAATACAGGTCATTTCCCCAATTGATAAATGGTCAAAGAATATGAACAGGTAGTTTTCAGAAAAAGAAATCAAAGCTATCTATAATCATATGAAAAAATGTTCTAGATCAATTCACTAGTGATCAGAGAAATGCAAATTAAAACAACTCTGAGGTATCACTTTACACCTATCAGAGTAGAAAATATAACAAAAATGGAAAATATTGGATGTTGGAGGGGATGTGGGAAAGCTGGGACAATAATCCACTGTTGGTGGAGTTGTGAAAAGATCCAACCATTCTGGAGAGCAATTTGGAACTATGCCCAAAAGGCTATAGAACTGTGAATACCCTTTGATCCAGCAATACCACTGGTAGATTTATATCCAAAGATATCCCCAAAAAGAGAAAAAGACCTATTTGTACAAAAATATTTACAGTATTCAAAGGAATGCTCATCAATTGAAGAATGGCTAAATGAGCTGTGGTATATGATGGTGATGTAATATTATTGTGCTATAAGAAATAACAAGCGGGGGCAGCTAGATGGCACAGTGGATAAAGCACCGGCACTGGATTAAGGAGGACCTGAGTTCAAATGTGGCCTCAGACACTTGACACTTACTAGCTGTGTGATCTTGGGCAAGTCATTTAACCCTCATTTCCCTGAAAACAAAAAACAAAAAAAAAAAACAAAAAAAACAAGCAAACAAACAAATAAATGCATAGATAAATAAATGGATGGATGGATAGACAGATTGATGGATAGATAGATAGACAGACAGATAAATGATAGAAATGACAAGCAGGATGATTTCAGAAAGGAAAGACTTGTATGAACTTATGTATAGTGATGTGATCAGAACCAAGAGAAAGTTGTGCACAGAGACATCAATATTGTTTGATGAACAACTGTGAAAGACAACTATTCTCAACAATACAATGATCCAAGACATTCCCAAAGGACTACTGATGAAACATACTATCAACCTTCAAAGAAAGAAGTGATATTGATGGAACACAGACTAAAGCATTCCATTTTTCACTTTCATCTTTTACTTTTGTTCAAGTTTTCATATACAAAATGATTAATATGGTAATGTTTTACAGAATCATATATGCATAACCTATATCTGATTCTTACCACCTCAAGGAGGTGGGAGGGGAAGGAGGGAAGGAGGGAATAAAGAAATGGAAGTCAAAACTATAAATAAAAATGTTTATTACTTTAAAAATATCTCTTTTGATCTTCACAACAATCATGGGAGGTAGGTACTATTATCTACATTTTACAGATGTGGAAACTGAGGCAGAGAACAGTTAAGTGACTTGTCTAGGGTGACACATCCTGAGTGAGGATGAACTCCTGGGGCTCTCATAGCAGCCACTTGTCAATGATACTTCACCTAGGTACACAAAATATTGTCCCTAGGAGAAATGGGGCAACTAAGAGGGTCACTGAGCCATAGCTTAACTTTCTTAGTTAGAAGGGAAGAAAGGAGTAACCCTTTATGGTACAGTGAAAAAGAATCTAAGTGCTGGAATGCATCCATGGACGTTCCGTGTTATTTCTATTTCTGGTGACAAAATTTCTGATGTGGAAATGGGTTACTGGAATACATACTCTTCACTGATGGATATATTACATCATGCTCATTTTTTTGTTTTTTTGTTTTTGTTTTTTTCAGGCAATGGGGGTTAAGTGACTTGCCCAGAGTCACACAGCCAGTAAGTGTCAAGTGTCTGAGGCCAGATTTGAACTCAGGTACTCCTGAATTCAAGGCCGGTGCTTTAACCACTGTGCCATCTAGCTGCCCCAATGCTCATTTTTTATAACCACATTTTATTTATTTATTTTATAGCCACATTTTTTACTGGACCTGTGATTCCATCAGCATAGGGAGCCCCTCAGTGAGGAACTTCCTCTACCAATGGGCAGATCAGCACTTTCTCTGCAACTTAGAGTCTTAAATTATTAAGAATTCCCAGGGGGAATGTGATGACCATCAATCCTGAGAGGCTTCTTGACTTGCCCAGAAGCCTACAGTCAGTTATGTTGTCAAAAATAAGCCCTGATCCTAGATCTTTGTAGCTTTCAGGGCAGCTAGCTATCTGTCCACCACACCACAACTACTTTTCATAGAAACATCAGAGAGAATTCAGTTTTAATATATGGTTAGTTCTGATCCCTTGATTTGTGGCCTGCTGTGATATGGTTGATTCCATCAACATGTGAGCAAAAATAGGTAATTAACTGCAAAATAATGTAATTCTAAACAAATATTTTGTTTTGAGAACCATTCTAGGATTGAAAGATGAATTGGGCAATCTTGTAATATTATAGCTTTCAAAATAAAAACCATAATAATGGCTACCATTTGTATAGCATCTACCATGTACCAGGCATTGTTCTAAACACTTTCCAATTATTATCTCATTTCTTCCTCACAACAACCCTGGGAGGAAAGTGTTATTATTATCTTGATTTTATAGATGAGGAAACTGAGATAAACTGGGGTTAAATGACTTGGTCAAGATAACATAGGTAGTAAGTGTCTGAGGTCAGATTTAAACTCAGGTCTTCCTGACTCCAGGCGTGGTATTTTATCTACTGGAGAAACATAGCTGTCTCCTCTCCCTATCTGTAAGGGGCTAAAATTTTAGCTATACTGTCTAAAATATCTAATGAGTGGTCACCAATAAATTATAAGCTTTAGCAAGAGTTTAGACTTTTAAGCATTTATTAAGGAGAATAAGAATTTGGTGAAGAGAAAAAGAAAGGCCTAGATTCATCAATTTATTAAAGGTAGAAGGCATTTTGCACTCCCTTCTCCACCAGAGTCCTGAGGAAAGAGAGTGAGCCAGCGCACCCACCTCCCCCTTCTTCCTCCCATATTCCTATAGTAAGTCTCCAGCAGGTGGCATCATTCCAATCATTACATATCCCACCCCCCCACTCCCGAAAAAAAGCTTTAGAAAAAAATCTATACTTTTGTTTAAAGCTTGAATAGGTTTGGGGAAAAGGTAAGGCATAAATGAAAATACATAGGACTTTCCCAAACCCCCAAAATAACAAGGAAATTTAGGTTTCCAACTTTCTACTAAAGTAGACAGATTCTGGGGAGTTTTTTGGTGATACAAGCAAATGACAGGTTAGCTGAGCCTCAAATTTGACCTGTAACCAGGACAGAATAGTAAGAAAGCACTTAGCATACAACAGACTTGGGTTCTAGCACTTGCCTTGCCACTAACTAGCTCTGTAACCTTGGGTATTTTGCTCATCTGGAAAATGAGGGTACCACTCTGTAAAGTCTAATAATCTAGCATTCCATGAAATAAGACACTTTGGTATGCCTATCATTGCTGATCTTTTCCCTTTTTGATTGAATTACATAGCTTAATAATCAGAAAAACCAAGATTATAATTGCATATGTTTTTTGGATGAGGGCCAAGTTTGTGACAATCCCTAAATTGAGGGGGTGAGGTGAAGAGATTAGACAAGATTACCTCAAAGGGCCCTGCCAGTCCTAAATCTACAATTCTTTGATCCAATGATCATTTGTGAATCTTTGTGAAGTCAAATAGGGTTCTATTATTTTGTTTTCCTTTCTTAAACACATTAAATGTATTTGACTGTATTCGTCTGACCTTTAAAAATGCAGCACAATGATAAATGAAGGACAAACCATTCCTTAAACCTCCTGTAAACCTTTAATAGTAATGGGGCTGAATTCTGCTGCATCACAGCATAGAAATGAAAAGAAAACCTCAAGGTTTTCAAACCAGACCTTCTTTAAGTAAAATGTTATCTCATTTACATTCTAAAAACTGAACAATTTAACTAGCAGCAATTTAGATGTTAATAGGGCAGTTCCTACAGTAGACCAGAGACCTAAATTTGTACCCAAGAAGCTGCCATTTGGGGTTCGGCAACTTTCCTGCTAGTCTCCCCCATCTCGTGTGTTTGATCTTCTCCCAGAAGACAGGAAGCACTTGTTTGGGCGATAGGAAAACTGTGTTTCCTAATCCTGTGCATCCGCCAACCAATTAACATGTCATTGGTGAGGTGCAGATGCCCATGAATATGGAGTGCAGAGCCCTATTTTTCTGTTCAGTCTATGGAGCCATGAATCACTAATCCCGTTTTGTCTCCAAACCTGAAGAAGAAAAAGAGGGTGAGACCAACAGGAAAGTCTGGAGTGTTCTGAAAATCTATGGATCCATTATTTCCTAACACTGAAACACATTTCAGGTTCAAGGTGCCATATAAACATTTACACCTCTTAGATTTTTCTCACTGATGGATAGTTCTAGCATTAAATCTGCCAATTATCATACTTTAATAAGAGGACAATGGTGAAAAGGAAAACCTGTAAGCAAAAACAAAAGAACTGTAACCAATAGGTATAACCCAACACTTGGTAAGAGAATCAACACATTTCAATAAAGCCATGGGTTGCTGCATATTCAGATAAATAGTGAGGAATGTAGAGGGTAAGAGCACCTAATTGTTATTTAGCCACAGACATCAGATTCTATAGAGATCTACCATTCTTTGCTCATCAGTGAAGTTTGAGGCTTTGGAAACACTCTCTACTGTCGGCTGCTGGGCCCAGATACTTTTCTACTGAGCTATTAGCCATAGTTTCATTTTATAAAAACCATAATAGAAAATGTGGCCAAACAGCTAGATGGAGTGTTCCCAGCAATATGGAGAAACAGTTGTGTTTATGCAGAGATTAGTCTTTCAAATTGAGAGATCTCCAAAGCTCCATTTGTACTTGAAAGGCTTGTCTTTTTGTTACCCAGTAAATAGCTCATTCATATTCTACAAAGAAAACCTTCCAAATTGGGAGAAATGGCCATATTTAACATTAGGTAGGCAAAGGGGCTGAAAAGTAGAAAGTCTACTTCCCCCTAGTACTTTGGGTAAGATTAAAGCATGTCTTCGTAATTCAAAAAGGCTTTCATTTTTCTTCCATAAGAAGTAGGCATTTCATGAAAGTCTGAGGAGTAGGGTTCATAAATGAAGAAATCATGCCAAATAACAAGTATTTTAAAAGCCATTTTTTAAGAAGGAATCTCTGATCCTCTCTTTCATACTTGAGCACATGACTTTTAACTGCTGTATTCCACCCCCTGCCATCTGAATGGAAGGGTGTTTGTCAAGACGGTAAAACTGTAAAATAAATTCTATTTCTACCACCCATCCTGTCTCTAGATTGTCCTGGCCTGGATTCAAAGTGACGCAAGCACATTAAAATAGCAATAATAATAATAATAAATGTTCCTTGCACTTTATGTCTAAAAACCCCTCCCCACCCCCCAAATCAAATAAGAGTGTGTTTAAGTCTGGACTTCAACTCAGAAAAAGACAAGCTCAAATCCCACCTCAGGCACCTGCCTCACAGGGCTATTGTGAGCATCAAACGATATAATATGCACACAACATTTTGAAAACCTCCAAAGCACTCTATAAATGCCAGCTTTTAGTATTATTAGGTAAACTGTAAAAATAAAAGTTTCTCAGAAGATGAACGCACACAGGTAATATCCTAAGAGTGGCAATTTAGGACCTAATAATATGCAACTAGAATCCTATTCAAATCTGTCTGACTTGAAAAAAATAACACACAGTGGAGCTGAATCTCCAAGGCAATCACTGGTTTGCAACTTGTTCAGTTCTTGATTTATCAGGCCCACACAGAATTTCTTTGGGATTTAAACCAGCTATGAATTTCCTAGATGTCAGAACTACTAAATTTGTGGCATTAGAATGATTGGCCTCACTAAGAAAGGTACAGAAAGCAGAAGACCAGAATTCTAAACTGGGAAAGGGTTATCTAGTCCAACCCCTTCATTTTATAGATGAGGAAACAGTGGTCGGAGGATGTAAAATGACTTGCCCAAGGACTAATAGCACCACCAGAGGCAGGATTTGAACTCAAGATCTTGCACTCCAGAAATAATAAGTGATCTTTCAAATTGGACCATCTTCCATTTCTTTTTTTCACAGACTTTTCCCCCTCTCCAACCAGTAAATCCTTGCTAGGACATTCTCTCTAACTTTGGTCCTGTGTTTTTTGTTTTTGTTTTTGTTTTGTGGGGCAGTGAGGGTTAAGTGACTTGTCCATGGTCACACAGCTAGTTAATGTCAAGTGTCTGAGACTGGATTTGAACTCAGGTTCTCCTGAATCTAGGCCCGGTGCTTTATCCACTGCGCCACCTAGCTGCCCGTGTTCCTGTGTTTTTAAAACTGCCCACCAGAAATCACACAGAAGCCCTGCAGCCACCTCTATCTAAGTACATCTTTTTTTTTTCCATAAAAATATTTTATTATTTTCCAATTATACATAGAGATAGTTTTCAAGATTTGTTTTTATAAGATTTCTAGTTTAAATTTTTTCTCCCTCCCTCCACTCTCTCCCCGCTCTCCAAGACAGCAAGCAATCTGATATAGGTTTTATATATATATATATATATATATATATATATATATATATATATACACACACACATATATATAATGTATATATATATACATATACATATACACACAATCACATTAAACATATTTCTACGTTAGTCATGCTGTGAAAGAAGAATCAGGGCAAAAAGGAAAAACCTCAAAAAAAGAAAAATTTTAAAAATTAAAATACTATGGTTCAATCTGCATCTAGATTCCATAGTTGTTTTTTGTTTTTTGTTTTTTTGGTGAGGCAATTGGGGTTAAGTGACTTTCCCAGGGTCACACAGCTAGTAAGTGTCAAGTGTCTGAGGCCAGATTTGAACTCAGGTCCTCCTGACTCTAGGGCCAGTGTTCTATCCACTGCACCACCTAGCTGCCCCACATAGTTCTTTTTTTTTTCTGGATTTGGAGAGCATTTTCAATAATGATTCCTTTGGAACTATCTTGGACCATTGTATTGCTAAGAAGAGTCATGTCTATCACAGTTGATCAAGACACAATGTTGTTGATACTGTATACAATGTTCTCCTGGTTCTCCTCATTTCACTCAGCATTAGTTCATATAAGTCCTTCCAGGTTTCTCTGAAATCCACCTACTCATCGTTTCTTATGGCACGATAGTATTTCATTACATTCATATACCACAACTTGTTCAGCCACTCCCCAATTGATGGGCAACCCCTCAATTTCCAATTCCTTGCCACCACAAAAAGAGCATCTATAAATATTTTCATACATGTGGGTCCTTTTCCCTTTTTTATAATCTCTTTGGGGAAAAGACCTAATGGTGGTATTGCTGAGTCAAAGAGTATGCATAGCTTTATAGCCCTTTGGACATAGTTCCAAATTGCTCTTCAGAATGGTTGAATCAGTTCACAGTTCCACCAACAATGTTCCAATTTTTCCACAGCTTCTCCAACATTTATTATTTTCAATTTTTGTCATATTAGCCAATTTGATAGGTGTGAGCTGGTACCTCAGAGCTGTTTTAATTTGCATCTCTCTAATCAGTAGTGATTTAGAGCATTTTTTCATATGGCAATGGATAGCTTTGATTTCTTCATCAGAAAACTGCCTGTTCATATCCTTTGACCATTTCTTAATTGGGGAATGACTTGGATTCTTATAGATTTGATTTAGTTCCTGATATGTTTTAGAAATGAGGCCTTTGTCAGAAATTCTGGCTATAAAAATTGTTTCCCAGCTTTCTGCCTCCCTTCTAATTTTGGATGCATTGCTTCTGTTTGTATAAAACCTTTTTAATTTAATGTAACCAAAATCATCCATTTTGTATTTCATAATATTCTCTCTTATTTGGTCATAAACTGTTCTCCTTTCCATAAATCCACCTCAGTACATCTTAATCAAATTCATTGTCTCCCCTCCAAATGCAGCCTCCCCTCCTTTCTGGAAATATCAGTAATCTTTTATTCTTCTTTTCTCCCTTCATCTCCCTATCCTCTCCCTTCTCACCCTCTTGTCAAGTCCCTGAGCTTGTTCCTTAGCAATGCCTCTGGCTTTGCTTTCTACACCCACTATTATCTCTACTTCAGGTCACATTGCCTCTCCTTATTTCTATGATTTTCTAATTTGTCTCCCTACCTTTAATCTTACTATGTGCTTGAAGTCTACTGCTAAATTAATTTTCCTAAAGCATAGCTTTCATCATATCACCTTTCCCCTCCATTCCCAGATTGAGAACCAACAATAATATTTTTTAAATTCTCCAAAACTGTGAATGCTTCCTATCCTATGAAGTTCTGACTCATCTTGGCATTCAGCATCCTCTGTCTTATAGTCTTTTCTTCTTCTCCCTTATATAAAATATCTACTCTACTCCATCCTTCTCTGAATAGTAAGAGTCTACCAGTCTTCCAAAGTCTAATTTAAAACCCAACTCCTCAATGAATCCATCCTTCAATACTCCTACTAGAAGTGATGTCTACCACTTCAATTTTACTTAATATCTGTACCACTAATTATGTACTTCTTTTTATTATTTGTGTTTAGGGACAGAGTCCTTTGTCATAGCAGCAGTTATGTTATCATAGGGAGTCTAAGTATCAACTTGAAGCTAAATTCTAGCTTCCACGATCATGAGAGGAATTGGAGGGAAAAATAATCTCTCATTTAAACAAATCAAAGAGGCTTGATTGACTTACCATGGTGGGGAGAGGTGATTAAGAAAAGGTCTTGACAGCCACCTAAGGATCCATTTGGCTGGGTGCTTGGCTAAAAAAGGCTCATTATGTTGTCAGGTGTAATCTTTTTTAAAATGGTTTTTAATGTTTTGGGGATTTTGTTTTTGTTTTTGTTTTTGCAGGGCAATGAGGGTTAAGTGACTTGCCCAGGGTCACACAGCTAGTTAAGTGTCAAGTGTCTGAGGCTGGATTTGAACTCAGGTCCTCCTGAATCCAAGGCCAGTGCTTTATCCATTGCACCACCTAGCTGCCCCCAGGTGTAATCTTAAAGAAGACTAGTAACATTTTCTTTGAAGAAGGAGGAGAAGGAGAAAAAGAAGGAAAAGGTGGAGGAGTAGCAGGAAGAGGAGGAGAAGACGAAGACGAAGATGAAGACGGAGATGGAGAAGGAGAAGGAGAAAGAGAAGGAGAAGGAGAAGGAGGAGGAGAAGAAGCCTTAGATGAAGAGAGCAACAAGCAGCTCAATGGAAAAGCTAGCTATAGAGTCATATTGGAGTGAAGTGAGACATGGTTTCATGGCTGGGAGATGGTGCCATGAAGGTATTCCAATTCAAACCAAGGAATATGAGTTTTTCAGAGAAATTTGTCAGTCAGAGAATTTGTGGGAGACTACACATATTGTGTGGGGAATATTCTACCATAGTATTTGATTTTCCCTTGTTACTGATTCTCTAACTATAATTTCTATTAATCTATTAACAGAATATGCACTGGACAGGGATTAAGCCATATTTGCATAACTATGATTATATAAAGCATATTACATTGAGCCTAGGATAAGGAGGTTACATGACTTCTACTAGTTGTTTTGTGGGGGGTTATTATTATTATTTAGGATTACATGAATAAGATAGATTAGAGAATAAGCATTTATAAGTGCCTACTATGTGCCGAGCACTGTGCTAAGTGTTTTTAAAAAAATATTATCTCATTGATCCTCACAACAACCCTATGAGGTAGGTGCTGCTATCATCTCCATTTTACAGTTGAGGAAACTGAGGTAAAAAGAGGTTAAGTGAACTGTCAGGGGTCAACAAAGCTAGTATGTTGTAAGAAGTATCCCTCATTTTACAGATGACAAAAATTAGGACCTGGACTATAAGCTTTTTAAAGGGAAGAAATACTTGATAAAGCACCAGACACTGTCCCTTATATATAGTAAGCATTTAACACATGTAATGACTCTAATAAATAACTGATATTTATAGTCAATCTTTAACTCAAAACACAGTTAATAAATCAGTCTTTCCCCTTTACCCTTTTTAAACAACATTGTATCCTTTCCCCAGAGACTACAATGAAGCCTGGCATATTGCTCTCTGCACAATCACTGTCTCTGCTCTATTACACCAAACTTAGTCCTCTATTGAAGAAGTCTTTGTCTCTACTACCCTCCATCCACACAGGATCGAATTTCCAATTCTACCTCAGTTACTTATTGCCCTTAATGTCCCTGGGCAAATCCCTTGATTTTTTTCGGGCCTTTGTTTCTTCATCCATGAATTGTTGTACTAGATCGGGCCTTTTAAACTTTTTCCACCATGACCCCTTTTCACCAGAGAAAATTTTACACAACCGAGGCATACAAAATAAGTGTACAAATCAAACATTTATTGCCAAATTTTTTGCGACCCTCCACATTCAGTTACATGACCCCATATGGAGTCATGACCCACAGTTTATGAAGCTTTGTACTGGAAAATCTGAGGTCCTTTCCAGCTTTGGTTAGAATCCTGACAGCAAATCTGGAGAGGTTAAATCGGCAACCCTATCTTCCTTTGTTTTTGCACCCTCTGGAAACAAATTCTTAGACTCAAAGAAGTTAGAAGTAGAAGAGAAACTCTCATCTTACAGATGGAGAACTGAGTCCCAGAGAAGCAAAGTAATTTAGGTCACATAGCTAGGAAGTAGCAGAGCCAGAACTGAAACCCAGGCTTCCTAATTCCAAATCCACTGTCCTTTCCACTATACTTTCTTTAACTCAGAGCCAAAATTGGTATATTTCTAAGTGGAATATTACCTAGGGCATACAAAACTCAAGATCTACAAGCAATTATTTATGGCCCATCAAGGAAATAGATGTCTTTAAAAGAATATTGATAAAATATATAACTGTTAAATACAAGTATTAGACTTACCCTTTTTGTGTGCATTCTTTTGGGACCCAGGCTTTGTGTTCATCAGAAGCCTGAACCCTTAAGTTATCGTATGGTGTGGTGATAGCAGCAATGGAGTCAGAAGACTTGGGTCTTTTGTTCTAGGTCTTCTGATAACTAGCTTTTACCTTCTTCCTGAGGCCTTTCCAGGTGTGTCACTCCACATCACCAAGCTTACTTTCAATTTTCTCTATATAATCTGGTATGTACCTAGTTATTGACCCTCCCCCCTCCCCCATTAGAATGTAAGCTCCTTGAGGGCAGGAACTTTTTTCTTTTGGTCTTTCTTTGAATCCTCATTGCTTAGCACTGTGCCTATTAAATCCTTGTTAAATGACTGACCGACTGAAACCACCCTGGGCAATCATTTTGCCTCTGTATATCTTAGTTTCCTTAATAGAAAACTAAAATGGTTGTTCTTCAGTGCATGGAATCACATCAAATGTGAATACTTAAATTTTTTTCCTTTCTTCTTTTTTTTTTTTTTTTAGTGAGGCAATTGGGGTTAAGTGACTTGCCCTAGGCCACACAGCTAGTAAGTGTTAAGTGTCTGAGGCTGGATTTGAACTCAGGTACTCCTGACTCCAGGGCCAGTGCTCTATCCACTGTGCCACCTAGCTGCCCCGAATACTTAAGTTTTTGAATTATTCTTACTGAAGTCAATAAGCTATGGAGCATCAGTTTATCTGTTAACCCCTTTTTGCCTCTTCTGTCATATGGAAGTCACCTGTTGAGGAAAAAGTGAAATTGGGATCCCCTCCTCCCTTAAAGGAAGTTATTGATTGATTGATTGATTGATTGAAGGTTTGCAAGATGTTTTACATACATTATCTGATTTGATTCTCATAGCAACTCTGTGAAATACAGCTATTATTATCCCAATTTTAGAGATAAGGAAACTGAGATGGAGAAAGGTAAAGTGACTACAGCACAATCACAAAGCTATTAAGTGTCTGAGGCATAATTCAAATTTGAGTCTTCCTGACTCCAAGTCCAGTGTTCTATCCACTGTGCCATCTAGATGCCTCTAGCAAGATAATATTATATAAACAATAAATCAATAAACCAAGTTAGCAATCATTTATTAAGTGCCTCCTGTGTGCCAGGAATTTATTAAATCTTAAGAATACAAAAACAAGCAGAAAGTCTGTCCTCAAGGAGCTCGTATTCTAATGGAGGAAGAAAACATAAAAAAGGAAGCTGAACAGCAGGGAGGGAGGAACCAGGGTAAAGTCATAGCAGAGAGTCCAGAGTGTCAGGAGTAAAGTTTGGAGAGCAATGATGATTTGATTGGCCTGGGTGTTTTCCTTTAAATGGAGGTTCTGGGAGGAACTAGCCAATCAGAAGAAGGAGCCAGGGGGCAGAGAACACTTTTGGTGTCAGAAATCCAGGGGGACAGTGAACTTCCAGGGTGAGGAAGTTTCTTGACCTAGTAAAGAAAGTCCAGAGGGTCAGGAGTAAAGCCTTGGGTGGCTTTAAAAATATCTGAACATTTTTTTCAAGCATTGATATATGCTGAATTTTCAACTAGGACAAGGTTTCTTATTTCACTTGGGGTCAGTGGAAAAGTAAACCTTGGAGAGACTTCAGGGAATCTATGAATTTGGATGGGGAAAAAAGCACATCTTTATTTTTACTAACATCTAACTGGAATTTAGCATTTCCTTCAATAAAAAAAAATGTTGTTGAAACATGATTCTGAGAAAGGGTCCATCCATCAACTTCCCCAGTGTGCCAAAGGGGTCCAAGACACAGCAAAGGTTAAGAACCCCTGAGCCAGAGTATACAGTGATTAAAATGTACCTTGGTCACTTTCTTTCTTGAACCTCACTCCAACCCTAGACTCCAAGCAGGAAGCCTAGAAAGATTACATAAACAAACTATCTACAAAAGAAAGAGATGACTTTTTCTTCCTCAGCCAAGAAAGTACAGCAAAACCTCAGAGAACATGTTATTCTACCGCACTGTTGATATGACACAGGTTTTCCTTTTAGTTACTACATTCATTTTGAATGTACAATATTTTGAAATTGCCTGATGAATCAGCTCATTTAATTGGATCTGTCCACTCGCATATCAAAATTATTTCCTTGGCTTCCTCTTCAACCCAAACATAGTAAAATTTTTGGCCTTTTATGCCAATTCTTCTCAGTTTTCCTTATCATTATTACATATGAATAATAATAATATATACATATATATGCACAAATAAGTATATATGTATTTGTATGCACTCACACATGTACATTGTGTGTCTATGCATATATATGTATATAATGTAACCTACATGGTTGCCAGTGAAATTAATCTGAAATTCCCACAATTTAAAAAAGGAAAGAAATTGTTCCTGCACATGTATTTTTCATATCCATTGTTCTGTTTGTAGACAGTGGCTACTTTTTAAATGGCTATTTTTTAAGAATGCAAATTTCAATTTCCTCTCATTTCTTCCTAGTTTTCCTTTGTTCATGATGAAGAATTGCTAAGAACCTTGCTACCCCACCCATGGTTCTCCTCCTCTAGTCACCTTTCCAGACCCCTTGACAATATTTTTCTTTTTCCCCCAACAGATGGCATATTTTACATGTACCTTCTAGGACATCATTCTGCCACAGCCCTCTCATCTCTATAGCTCTCACTGCCTAGGCATCAGGGACAAGACTGAGTCCATTGATTTTTATAAAATATATTCTTACCACATCTCTGAAATATGTAGTTCTCTCTACATGCACTGAGGGCAAAAAATTAAAAAATCATGAAATGGAATAAAATAATGTTATAACAGTTATTCATATAAATGTGCTCTATTGAGAGATGCAGACGAAGGGGAAAACAAACAAACTCTAAGCATCAACTTGCTAAGGATTCTTAAAAAAATAAAGTTACAGATATACTTCAAAATGCTATTGCTTTCTGGACTCTGGTGAATTTGAAAAACAAAAGAACCAACTTATGACTTCTTCATCTTGGCTTATCACAAGTTTGCTCAATTACACCTTCTGCTATTAGAAAATAGAGCCCAAAGAGGTAAAGCACACTGCTGTGGGAGAGGGATGATATTCCCGCTTCCTTGCTTTCCCCCCAAAAGATGGAAGTAAGGTACTACCAAATTGTGGCATTTTATCACTGTTGATAAACTTTAGAGGGCTATGCTTTTTGCCTGTCTATCTATCTATCTAATCTTCTAGAGACAAAGAAATAACCTTTTAAAAGTGATTACTAAACAAACTTTTACCTTTGTAATATTGTGGTAAAACACTGATGCCTTTCCCAATCCTATCCCACAGAGATTACCTTCCATTTATTCTGTTTATATCTTAAATATCAAGTTTTATGCATGGTCTGTCTTGCATTAGGTATGTAAGCTCCTTGAGGGCAGGTACTGGTTTTGCTTTTCTTTGAATCCTCAAAGTTTTGCACAGTGCCTAAAACGTAGTAAGTGGTTCATAAATTATTGTTGACTGATACAATAAATGACATGATTACAAACAAAATTTAAACAGTGTTTGTTTTATTCTTGCCTTCATTTTTACCACCAAAATAATTTTTAAATTCCTAGGATTGTCTTTTTGGCATAACAAAGGACATTTTTCATTATTAAGTGATAATCTGCATTGCTAAAAACACTTGTTAAGACAGAAATACAAAGGAAATACATACCATTAAGGGGACAGAGGATTAGGGAAAGGGGAAGAAAGTATATGTACTAAGATGTAATTTCTATGATTTATTTCTTTGTGCTTTTTCTTGCACACCTATTACATTCTGTAGGAATTTTTGTGATACATGGAACTGGTCTACAGTGCATCTTCTATAATAGGTGATATTTTCCATTATGAGAAAAGAAGCTATTTCACTCCCTCATTCAGACTGAGGGCAAGGGTAGTGATTGGATACTTTATATAAGGCCATTATAGTTGAGATTTTTTGTTAAAGGAGAAAAGAAAAAGAATTAGTTCCTTGTATTGAGATCTGATAAATGGTTTCCAGGAAGGAATGACTCAAGTTTTGGATTTTTGCTCAAAGATAACTTGCGGTCCTTCAGAAAGAAAAGATAGTTACCAATGGGTTACAAGTAAGGCAGAGCAGTTATTGAGCAATTTCATCTCCAGAATTCTGAATGACCTGTTAATCTCACAACACAAAAAGGTCAAAATGGCACTTTTATCAATAAAAATGGAAAGTATGGTCATTCATACAGGCGGTTCCCACGTTTAATCAATCTGCATTTCTGATTGTCCAATACAAAACCAGGATTTTGTTTCTTGGTTCCTTGGCTTGCTCATTTATTCGGCAATTTCTACCAGGTTCAAAGAGACAAAGGCCCCACTGACACATGTGCAGACAGGATTCTGTTTGCCAGTGATGCACTTTAAGATGTTGGCTCCAGGAATGTAGTGTGGGATTGTCCATATGTATTTGTGAACATTTAATTTGATATGTCTGAGATTTCCCCTAAGGCAGAGTCTGATGTCCTTTGCCCTAAACCTCAGATGAAATCTTAATTCTTCCCTTCACTTCCAACAGTCCAAAGCACAGAAGAGAGGGAAGAGGGGAGGGAGAGAGACAATGAGAGAGAGACAGAGAGAGACAGACACAGACACAGACATAGAGAGAGAGAGAGAGAGAGAGAGAGAGAGAATGATTTATGGAAGTTAGAGTGGCATGTAACAGGGTGGGATTGGCAGGAAAATGTGAATGTGAGCAAAGCATCATTCCAAGAACACCACTGCAATCTCTTAAAAAGAGCTTGGAAAAGAAATTTTTTTTTTTAATTTTACTTCAAGTCTGTGGTCTATGAATCTTTAAGTACTGAACAGTAGGAAAAAATTCTATTAGCTTTGCCATAGTGGACAAAAATATTGCAGTAAATACAACTATCCTTCATAAAAGAGAAATTCATAGATGTATTTGAAGTCATCTGTCAAATGAGATTCCATGTACAGGTGCCAGAACTTCTGATTGACTTCCATTATATTAATTAGAGATCTGTTCTTCGGGAAAGGTATTTTTTTAAAGAGAGAAGAAATCTTTAGTTATTTCTGCTCCAAAAGGAATTTATTTCCACAATTCTCTCCTGGCTTATCTCTCACTGGCTACTCAAGTTTAGCCTTCTTTTACTGAAGCAAAGCAATGTGATGTTAGGCAGGCAGGTAGGTGTTGGGAAAAGTTCTAGGCAGACTGCTCCAGAGCCAAGGAGAATCTGCATATAGATAAAGATAAGTAATTTCTAGAGATAACAAGGTGGATTGAGTGCTGAGTCCTGAAGACTTTAGTTCAAATCTAGATTCAGGTAATTACTAGCTCAGTGACCATGGGCAAGTGATTTAATCTCTGTCTACCTCCAAGGGTTGTTGTGAGGATCAAATGAGATAATAATTGTAAAATGCTTAATATAGTATCTGGCACATAGTAGGTGCTATATACATATTAGCTATTATTATTAATTTAGATTTGCTATTTCTTACCCTTCACCATACTTCCTCCCTAAGTCCTCAGATACAAAGAAAGCCAGAGTTTGGGATCTTAAGCACGAGTGAGGGAACTGTCTATAAAATTAGCACTGAAACCTACAATAATAGTCTGCTGGTGAGTCTGCCTGCCTCAAGTCTCTCCCCACTCCAATCTATCTTCCATTTAGACACCAAAGTGATTTTCCTAAAGCACGCGGCCCATTATGTCACACACAATCTCCTACTCAATAAATTTCAGTGGCTTCCCGTTGCCTTTAGGATCAAATACAAAACCCTCTGTTTGACATTCAAAGCCCTTTATAACCTAACCCTCTTCTATTTTTCCTGACTCCTAATTCAGTTTGGGGCTATGGTATCCTTGCTGACATCACAGACCTGGCTTTTGCTATGTCCTTCCTTTCTTGTCACATCCACTACCTAAGTTTATGACTGGAGAAAGAGAAAGGACCAACTTCTTTAATCTACCACTACTCCCCATCCCACTATAGTAAGTGATAAGTAAAGTCACCTTACCTATCACTTATATAGTGTATAAATAAATGAAGAGACAGTCCCGTAATAATCTGTCCTGACCATTCCAAAAATACAGAATGACAGGACTGAAAGGAAAGAGCATTTATTTTGAGCCCTACTTGAACAATAATTCCTTCAACATTACAGGAATCCTTAACTTGAAGTCTAAAAACTTAAGAAAAATTAATAGCTATTTCAATATAATTGCCTTCTTTTGTAGTCCCATGTTTTTCATTTTATGAACTTCAAAAATAAAACACAACATCCCAAAGCAGACCACTACTGTTGTATATTCAGTATTGTGCATCCTGTTTTAGGAAAGGTGTTGACAATATGGAGAATAACCAAAGGTGAGTCACCAGTATTATTTACATATTATAATATATTTTAATTAATATATGTTATATATTGGTTTTCTGGTACATAATTCTAGCCATCTCCACTTGTCTTTCTAGGTTTCTGGTAGATACTAAATTTTTGCAGCCTACAGTTTCTACCATTTCATTACATTATCTCTATCACTCAATATGTTCTTTTACTTTGTCATACATAGGTATGCATTAATACCTACGTAGATGATGGGTTCGGCTTTGAGGGAGTTGTTATTATCATAAATTATATATTATTTAGTGTATATATCACTGAATAAACATTTGCCAAGGTTAATCAATTTTCCCTTTGCAATATCTCTGGAATACACACCCCTTCTTTCCTCTGACAAAGCCACATTGCCTCATGCCTAGATTATCACAAGAGCCTGCTGGTGGGTCTGCCTGCCTGAAGTCTCTCCCCACTCCAATCCATCCTCCATTCAGTCACCAAAATGGTTTTTAATAAAGTGCAGGTCTGACTATGTCACCCCACCCCCAACTCTAGTGGCTTCCTATCACCTCCAGGATCAAATACAAAATGTTTTCTGGCATTCAAAGTTTTTCATAACCTAGCCCCTCCTACCTTTCTAGTTTTCTCATACGGTATTACCTAACAGGTACTCTTTGATTCAGTGGCACTGGCCTCCTAGCCATTCCTTGAAAAAGACACTTCATCTCTCTGCTTTAGGCATTTTTTCTGGCTTTCTCCAAGGCCTGGAGTGCTCTCATTTCCACTGACTTCCTCTAAGTCCCAACAAAAATCTCATCTACTGGAAGCTCCTAACCTCTCAATTGTGTCCTATTTATCTTGTATATAGCTTTTTTTTTGTACATTTCTTTGTTGTTTCCCCCATTGGATTGCAAATTACTTGAGGAAAAGGACAGTCTTTTGTCTTTTTTTTTTTTGTATCCCCAGAGCTTAACACAGTGCTTGGCAAATACTAGGCATTTAATAGAGGTTTACTTACTAACTAACTGTTTCTAAACTGAGTGGAGAAGCAAAGACAAAAGTTACAGAGTGGCATGTTTTGGTTTGACATAAAGAGGAAAAGAAATCACTTCCTAGCAATTAAATTTCTCCAAACCCAGAAAGTGATATTTTGGTATGTGCCAAGTTCTCCATCACAAGGAGCAAAGGCTTGAATGATAACTTATTTATGTGTCCTTAAAAGGTTGGCAGGGCAGCTAAGTGGCAAAGCAGACAGAGTGATGAGCCTGGAGACAGGAGGACCTGAGTTCAAATCTGGTCTTAGAAACTTACTAGTTATGTGACCCTGGGCAAGTCACTTGACCCTTTTTACTATAGTTTGCTCATCTATTAAATGAGCTGAAGAAGGCAATAGCAAACCACTGCAATATATTTGTTAAGAAAGCCCCAAACGGGATCATGAAGAGTCAGACACAATTATAACCAGTGAACAACAACAAAAAATAGGTTGGTCTCTTCTTAGGTGGTCTCTGCGTTTCCTTATAGTGCTAAGCTCTACTTATTATCTTATTTTACTAGAGAACTGAGCCATAAGAGGTGAGGCCCCAACCATACTATTGCCATTCCCTGAATACACTCTCTATAATTCCTACCCCCATGCCTTTCTTCACATTGATTCCTCCATCTGGAATTCCAAGCTTCCTCCTCTACTATACACTTCTTAACCTGATGAAATTCTACTGTTCAGGGGGCAACTAGGTGGCACAGTGGATAAAGCACTGGCCCTGGAGTCAGGAGTACCTGAGTTCAAATCTGACCTCAGACACCTGACACTTACTAGCTGTGTGACCCTGGGCAAGTCACTTAACTCTTATTCCCTGGCCAAAAAACAAACAAACAAGAAAAATTCTACTGTTCCTTTGGGCTCAAATGGTACATTTTCCCTGAGTGTTTTCTAATTTCTTTCCTTCTGTCAAAAGTAATTTCAGGCCTTGTGTGAAGTCACAAGTCCAGGGCCATTTAAATTCTGTGTGTTTGTGGTTATTGCCTACTACCACCTCTTCAAAAAGGAGGCAAAGACAGCTTCATTCTTTATGAAGAACTTTAATCAATCCATGACTCTGAACCCTGATTCCGACTAATATTTAAACCTCTAGTTTACATTCTGACCTTAGTCCTGACTTTTCCTAATTCTGATTTTTGGCCAACTCCCTGCCTTCCTTCTCACCCTACCCCTACCCCAGCGCAGTGGTTCTGATTGACCTAAGACTAGGCACTCATGAACATTCCCCGATAATGAGGTCTTCTTCTTTCTCATTGGCCGTGTTCTTTTTCAGTGCTCCACTCCTCAATTGTTCAACTGCCTATCTCCTTCTAGATCTGCATTTCACCTTCCATTGTCTTAGGAGCCTCTGACATCCAATGGCTGTCTCCGAAATGTCTTTAGCTGCACTGCACTTGCTCCAGGTTTTCCTTTGATTCCATTGGCTACTTAGAATAGTTTGTAACCTCTATATAAATATCATTTTTAGGACCTGGAGAATGTTTGAGCTGACCTCCCCTGCCCCCATGTTTAAATACTACTTTGTACCTCTCTCTTATGCACTCGTTTTTTACTTTGTTAAAGCTGTGGACATTTGCCCAAATAGATTATAAACTTCTTAAAGGCAATGATTATGTCTTGTTTACCTTTGTATCTCTTTTAGTATCTCACGCAGTATCTTGAACATGGGAGATTCTCCTTAAATATTCCCTGAGTGGATAAATGAATCATTGTTCATTGATCATAATTCATTATTCATGAGAAGTCTGTCTGGACCGACAAGTAATTAGGAGTGATCCTCATATATCTCTCTCTGACTTAATCAGGGGCATGGTTCCCTTATAGACCTCTCACCTCTTTATGACTATGATCAATAACAGTGGGCTCACAACTACCTTATCTCAGAAAACAAGATAAAAGTAAGGTAAGGAGTTTGGGGCTAGAATCCAATTTAATATTGCTCATTAGTGTTATTCTTGCTGATTTAGTGACCTCCCAGGTAGGTGACCCAATTTGTTTGCCTGGACCTGCCTCCTGCATCAAGATAACATCTTTGGACTTGAATCCTTGCCTACCTCAACTATAATATCAGACATTCCTCTTGCCTAGCTAACTCCCAGTCCTGAACTGGCCACTCCCTGTCATATTACTGCTTATGCCTCAGAGTGATGGTAAGACTTCAAATACTTTCAAAAGACTCTATGCCTTTTAGAGTCACATAGCACCTTATCGCTTTCTCATTGGCTGTGAGTTGTCTTCTTTTGTTTGGATAATTTCTGACAGACTTTGTGCTAGCAGAAGAAAAAGGTTAGGGAGGTGCAATGAATATTAGCCAAGGAGAAGGAGAGGCAAACACATCATTTGCAATCATTTAGAATTTAATTCAATGGACACCACTGAATTAATTGTGTTCCTCTACTAAAGTCCTACTCCAATGCTTTCTCAAGATGTGTTAACCCTGGGGCAGTTAGGTGGGACAGTGGATAAAGCAGGGCCCTGGATTCAGGAGGACCTGAGTTCAAATCTGACCTCACACACTCAACACTTACTAGCTGTGTGACCCTGGGCAAATCCCTTAACCCTCATTGCCTCATCAAAAACAAACAAACAAACAAACAAACAAAACCCCAAAGATGTGTTAACCCTCTGGCAAATTCCATAGAGCTAGAAAGCCTTTAATTAAGTATTAGATTAGGACAGTTAACTAAGGACTCTTAACTAAAGCTAGTTCATATTGGCTCAACCAGAAAGTTGAACAGCAAGTGGTTTGTTTGTTTTTTAATTTTTAAAATTTGTTGGTAATAGCAACTCATGAAACTGTCTACTAAGGTATAGAAGGTTTGGAATCTACATTGTACTGAAGGAGGGTATACTCACACTGATGAAATCTAAGGTGTTACTTGGGCTTTTTTATGGGTAAAGGTATTGAGGGTAGTTTAAATCAAGAGTTTGATTTATAGATTATATCAAAGTGAAATTCTTTATATTGTTATACCAAAAACAATTGATAAAACAGTTCAATCTAACAAATTTCATCTACATAATGTTGTTGTTGTTGAGTCATTTCAGTTGTGTCAGACTTTCCATGACCCCATTTTAGGTTTAGGCTTTTATTTTTGTTTGTTGTTGGGTATTTTTGTTGTTGTTGTTGTTTTGTTTTTGGCAAAGATACAGGAGTGGTTTGCCATTTCCTTCTTCAGTTCATTTTACAGACTAGAAAAATGAGGCCAAAGGTTAAGTGACATGCCAAGTGTCAAACAGCTATTAAGTTTCTAAAGCCAGATTTGAACTCAGGTCCTGATTCCAGACCCAGCATTCTATCTACTTTACCACTTAGCTGCATCTACGTATACCAAAGCTAAAAGAGGGGGAAATCTACAATTAAAGCACAGATATGGGCATGTCACTCCCCTTGTCAAGAATCTTCTGTGGCTTTCTATTATCTCTCAGATACTACAAATTCATCACTGGCATTTGAAACCCTACACAGTCTGGTATAGTACAGGGGATAAACACTGAACTTAGAATTATAAGACATGTCATATCACTTATCTGTGGTTCACTATCCTCATCTTTAAAATGAGGTGACTGACCTAGATGATTTCTGAAGTCCCTTTCACATCTAGATCAATGATTCTATCACACTACCTTTTTAGATTTATTTTATACTACTCCCCTTTGCATACAATTTGTTCTAGCCAGAGAGACCTACTTTCCCTTCTCTGAATTTATATTTTCTATCACCTATGTCTATGTAAGGAATGAACATACCTGTAAAATACTCCCTTTGCCCCAGCCCTTTTAGAATCCTCAACTTACTTCAAGGTCCAAATCAGGTCACCTGGCACATAATAAGCACTTAATAAATGCTCACTTATATTGGAAATCAAGGGAATGCCCATCAAGTGGGGAATGGCCAAACAAGTTGTGGTATATGAGTGCAATGTAATACTATTGTGTTGTAAGAAATGATGAACAGGCAGATTTCAGAAAAACCTGGAAAGACTTAAGTAGACTGATGCTGAGTGAAGGGAGCAGAACCAGGACAACATCGTGCACAGTGACAACAACATTTTGTGATGATCAAATGTGATGGACTTAGTTCTTCTCAACAATACAAAGATCCAACACAATTCCAAAGGACTCCTGATGGAAAATGCTTTCCACATCCAGAAAAAAGAAATGTGGAATCTGAATTCTGATTGAACCATATTGTTTCCATTTTTTGTTGTTTTTTTCTTTTTTGAGGTTTTCCCCTTTTGTTCTGATTCTTCTTTCGCAACATGACAAAGCAGAAATGTGTTTAATGTGATTGTACATATATAACCTATATCGGATTGCTTTCTGTATTGGGGAGGGGGGAGGGAAGGGATGGTGCGAGAAAAATTTGGAACGAAAAATATTATAAAAACAAATGTTGAAAATGATCTTTACATGTAACTGGAAAATAATAAAATACTTTAATTACAAAAATAAAAATAAATGCTTCCTTATTACAAAAAAGTCTTATTACTAAAGGAAATATTTTCTGATACCCCTTGCTCTCTGATTGCTCAAATTATCTTATGTATTTGTTTATCCAAACTTTTCCTCAAATTATCTTATGCATTTATTTGGGAGGTAGCTGCTATTATTTTCCCCTTTTACAGATGAGAAAACTGAGGCAGACAGAGGTTAAATTATTTGCCTAGAATCACATAGTTAATAAGGGTCCAAGGCCAGATTTGAACTTATGTCTTCCTAGCTTCAAGTCTGGCATGTTAACTAGTATGCCAACCTAATTACTTCCAATAAACTAGGCCAAGTAGTGATGACATGATTCTAAAAGCTAGTGTCAATTATGTGCTCTGACTCAGCCCTTTCCCATAAGAATTTCCTAATTATGCCTAGACAATGTCCATCAGACACAGTCGTCCCCCATCATTTCTTCACAGGTAGCAACTAGTTGTCAGTAACTCTCCAAGACAAGGGAGAAGAAAGGGAATAGACATTTATGTAGCATCTACAATATGCCATGCATTGTGCTAAGACCTTTTTACTAATATTATCTTATTTGATCCTACAACAACCTTGTGAAGTAGGTGCTATTATTATTCTCATTTTACAGTTGTGGAAACAAAGGTAGACAATGGTTAAAGTTATTTGAAATTGGAGCTCTTATATAAATAAATGCTGAAAACTATCTCTACATGTAACTGGAAAATAATAAAATACTTTTATTTTTAAAAAAAGACCTGGGGCAGCTAGGTGGCACAGTAGATAAAGCACCGGCCCTGGATTCAGGAGGACCTGAATTCAAATCTGGCTTCAGACAGTTGACACTTACTAGCTGTGTGACTCTGGACAAGTCACTTAACTCTCATTGTCCCACCAGAGAGAGAGAGAGAGAGAGAGAGAGAGAGAGAGAGAGAGAGTGTGTTTAAGTTACTACACAACTAGTACATGTAATACAATACAATATTATATATATATATATATATATATATATATATATATATATATATATATATATATATATATATATATATATATATATATAAAAGAGTTGCGTGAGTCCAGAAATCAAGCAATGTATTGACAAGCATTTATTAAGTCCCTACTATATGCCTGACACTGTGCTAGGCTCTAGGAATACAAAGACAAAAATAGGATATTCCCAGATGTCCAGGGCCTTACATTCTGTTGGGGGAGGGAGGTGTGTGACAACATGGAAAGAATACTAGACTTGGGGTCTAGGTCAGGTGGCCTGAGTTCAATTCATTACTTTAATACTTACTATCCTGATACTATGGGTAAGTCAAATAATCTTGTAAACACCAGTTCTTTTATCTGTTAAGTTGGCTTAGTAATATTTGTGCTGAGTCAGAGGGTTCTTAATGAGGAAAGGTCTTTGAAAACTATATAATAAAAATGTTATTATTTGTCTATTAGTATTGTTATTTTGTCATTCCTTCCCCAATTCTTTTCAACCCTCTCTTCTCTTCTCTTCTCTTCTCTTCTCTTCTCTTCTCTTCTCTTCTCTTCTCTTCTCTTCTCTTCTCTCTCTCTCTCTCTCTCTCTCTCACACACACACACACACACACACACACACACTGGCAGGCACACTAGCTCTCAGATCAATGTAGCTCATGAAAGGAAACATACTTTATAAAGCAGGAATGCTGCTTTTTGAAGAACAATGCTGCAAAAAAACAAACCAAACAAAAACACCCCACCTAAAATATGAGCAGTGTGCCCTCCAATTTTGTCACTGTGTTCAGCACAAGTGCTGGAATGAACATCTGTGGTGTAAAAATTGAGCCCATTAGTCCCTGCTGCTTGTTAGCGTATTTTAATGCTGTGATCACAGCTTTCTATTTCCATCAAGGTGCTACTAGGTGCCAGACTCTGGATTCACACACCACGTCATTATTGTCCCCAATGAACAGAATACATAGCAATATTGGGGACTGGGGTTACCAGGTAATTAGAGAGGGGTAATAGGGAAACAGGAAGAATGAAGGGCTTGACACTGAACTGATGGACAGATATCCTTTCCACAAGGAAAGCTTCTCATTTCATCATGCATGAGTCAGTATCCTATTCCTTAATGAACACCTTTCTCCACATTGTGTGCAAAGAAGCACCATTTCCTGGCTAAGTGTTTCATTCAATATTTGTCTCCTAACAGCTCATGATGGTGGTAAAATGGCATCATAGAATTACATAGATTGACACATCTGGTCACAGAACTGCAGAACTGAAAGGGACCTGGGGGGTCATGCAGTCTCCTAGATGATACAAGAATTCTTCACCAACCTTTCTTAATGGGGTGTTCAGGGGAATGTTTCCTCATTTTACAAATGCAGAAATGGAGTTCCAGAGATTGCTCAATAACTACTCAGTCCGACTCTCCATTTTATTTCATTTTCATGATTCAAGGAGACAACCTAATTCACTGGGGTCAATAACGTGTTTGAATTTTCAGTCTGTATGCACAGTTGTGTAGTTGTGTATTCTCCCACATTTAGACCACCCTTGAGAAAACTATGCCATGTACTTAGGAGTCCTTCTCTCTCTCTCTCTCTCTCTCTCTCTCTCTCTCTCTCTCTCTCTCTCTCTCTTTGGTGGGGCAATGAGAGTTAAGTGACTTGTCCAGAGTCACATAGCTAGAAAGTGTCAAGTGTCTGAAGCCAGATTTGAACTCAGGTCCTCCTGAATCCAGGGCCGGTGCTTTATCTACTGTGCCACCTAGCTGCCCCAGGTCTTTTTTTAAAAAAATAAAAGTATTTTTATTATTTTCCAGTTACATGTAGAGATAGTTTTCAGCATTTGTTTATATAAGAGTTCCAATTTCAAATTTTTCTCCCTCGTTCCCCTCCCCCCCCCACTCCCTTCTCCCCTCCTGGTCCTTCTCTTTTGATGAAAACCCAAACATGGCAGAACTTTCCTAAGCAGCAGTTATATCCATGTGTACAATGTTAGTTTAAATACTGTAAGTTTTTAAAAATCTTGTAAATAAGAAAAAATTACCAGTACATTGTTTTTCCTACTGTTATGACCAGCTCCCTCATTTCCAGAAAGATTCACCAAAATAAATAAATAAATAAATAAAACAAAATCATCTCAAGTCAACATTCTTTGCTGTTTGCTTGGTACAAATTATTCCATATCTAGGGTAAGCAATCCCTTCTTTTGAGGGAGATTTTGGAAACTAAGCTTGTATTCAATACTATAACAACTTCTAGCTCTCTTATTTTCCAGCCCCAATAAAGAAACAAATATCCTCATTACCTATGGATATCATTCGTTCAATAAATATGGACTAATCACCTATAATTTCAAGGCATTATGTTAGAAGCTGTGAAATGGGATGAAAAACTATAGTTTCTTCCCTCAGTGGGTTTATTGTCTAATAGAGGAGATATATCTACCCATATGACAAGGTAGGATGTGATAAGAGCAGAGAGATATAGGCAAGTATTATCAGAAAAAATGTGAAGAGGAAGAGATTATTTTAAGCTAGATGGGGAGGTAGAATCAGAGAATGCTTCACGGAGGAGGTAGTACCTGAACTGGGATTTAAAGAGAAAGATTTCACAGGATTTTCCCTTTACTAAAGGGAAGGACAAATGGGTATGCATATCTATTTCATCCAGCTCAAAGCTGATTTCTGTATCTCTCCTTCTTCCTTCCCTCCAATCTTAAAGGAAAAGTCTTCCTTTAACTACTTTAACCCAGAATCACAATTTTATTTGAGACCTTGTTCCCTTCAATTAATTATCGCCCTTTTCTCTAGTATAGTCATTCTGCTTTCAAATATATGAGGTCAAAGGATTCTCTCTGTGGAAAAATCCTGTGCCAGAGCCTGCTCCATCCCCTGGCTACTTTTCAAAGTCTGTATGTTTCACTGCCAACTTTGTCAATTGATAGAACAGAGGCATAGAAAGACTAATAGACTAAGAAACAGGAGCCCTGAGTTCTTTCCCCAAATATGCTACTGATGATCTGTGTGACTTGTAGAGGGGAAATAGTATGGGATTTGAAGACAGAAGACCTGGGTTCCAGGTGCAACTCCATCACTATTACCAGTTGTGACTTTGGTGAATCCTTTACCTCTCTAGGTCTCAGTTTCCATGTGTGCTGAATCAAAGGGTTGAAAAAGATCCTTCTGTGGTTGCTACAGGCTCTAAAACACTTTGCCCTTAAACATTATTACCCGTAAAAACTTTCAATGGCTCCCCTGATGCCTACAGGAGAAAGACCAAACTACTTTACCTGACATTCAAGGTCTTTCATAATCTCACCCAACCTACCACTCTCCTCTCTTATCTCACTACTCTTCAACATAATCCCTCCATTCCAGTCAGATTAGTCCATTTCTACCACTCTGAAGCACACTATATATACCTTAATATATAGAGGAATATGAGAAAGAAAAGGGAGGAGGAGGAAGAGATATTTATGTAGAGCTTTACCTGTGTAATGATCTCATTTGATAATAAAGTGTCCTTTGGTCTAGCCACACCCCCTATCTAAAATGCCCTTTCCCCTCCTCTCTGAACACTGAAATTCTACCTATCCCTTGAGGTCCAACTTAAATCCAACTTCCTCCATGATTTTTTCCCTTAACCTACCATGCCTTGAAATGAGCTTTGTTTCCCTTTTCTGAACTCCTACAGCATCTATTTACTGGCATTTCCACAGTCATGCATTGCTAATTATCTTTTCATATGTATCCTATTTCCCCCACTCTCCCACTAGATAGTTAGCTCCCAGAGGACAGAAATGATATCTTATTTATTTTTGGTATCCCCCATAGTGCCTAGCATAGTGCCTCACAGCACAGTAGTTATTTATCAAATATCTGAATGAGACAGTGGATAACAACATATGCGCATAGGAAGTGAGCTACTTACAAAATATACTTGTGGGTGGCATTTTAAAAGACAAAATTCACTGACATTTATTGTATAGATTTTTGCAAGTAGCTACACCAAATATAATTCTTCTGGACTCCCCTCACCCCTAGCACACACATTCACTTACCCCTTCTATTCTAGTCTTAAGAATAGAAGTCATTTGCAAGGAAAAAGCCTTTTGAAAATTTCTGTAAAATAAATAAAGAGTAAAATGCTATTTCTCAGATGAGACTGAATGCACTGCTTACCAGCTCCTGTGAGTTTCAGATTAAAAATGCCATAATATGAAAAGCAGACGCTGAACAGAAAGAGGACGTGTGAGTAAGCAGCCGCTGGTTTAGGAGAGCCTTGCCAGGGGAATTTTTAGTATTATGCACTAGTAGATTTGGGCAAGTGAGAGACCATCTTGGCTTCACTTTCAGCCTTTTCAGTAGGGATTGGCATTTGACAATTCTGGTTCATTTCAGCCACTTTCTCTGTGCTATAGATAACCTAAGATGTTTTTATATTCTAAGCATACATCAAACCAAAAAAAAAATGGGGAGGTGGGTCTCTCAGTTGGTCATTTTTTCTTGCTCCCCTTTCTTGGAATATTTAGAGCTTTTTAAGCTAAGTTATAAAATGCAAACAACTGTGCTTGATTGACTCAAATCCCCCCACTCAACTACCAGTGACAGCCGAGCCTTAGCCTCAAGCTGTCACTATGCTTTATACCAAATTTCTACTTGAGAAAGAGGGTTTGGGTCTTACCATGTAGAGTGTGACTATACATTACATCTTTCATATAAGAGCTGGAGAAAAGGTACTAGTGACTTGGTCCTGGGGTTTCTGCCAAATTTCTAAGAACCAACTGGATGCAGAGGACAAACTCTAATTCCCTGTAATATCCTGTGTGTGCCAGCAGGGGCTTTACCAGTGGACTTCTCCTTGACCTAGACTGGGATTAAGTGGGCCACTGGAAACAGAAGTTGAATAAGAAAAATTTGGCAGGAGGGGAGTAGAACCTCCCATTCTCCTATGATAGCTCACAGTGAGGCAGGGACCATGTTCTACTTAAATTTGTATCTCTCCCAAGCACTTAGTGTGGATTTCAGTTCACAGCAGAAACATCATACAATCTAACCAATTAAAAATAACAAGGATAATAACAATAATAATAATAACCAGTGTTTACAAAGTGCCTTAATATTTGCAAAAGTTTTACATCTGTTATCTCTTTTGACCTTTATAATAACCCTGTGAGACGGGTGCTATTATTATCCTTGCTGTATAGATGAAGAAACTGAGTCATACAGAAATTAATTGACTTTTCCAGGATCACATAGCTAGTGTCTGAAGCACAATTAGAATTTAGTTCTTCTAGACTCCAAGACCAGCAACCTATCCACTATACCACATAGTAATTATATTTCATTTTAAGGTTTCTTCACAAGAATCCTCCAATATACAGAGCAAAAGTATAACTCCCATTAAAGCAGCTAGGTGATACTATCTAGAGTACTAGACAGAAAGCTGAGCCTGGAGTTAGGAAGTCCTGAGTTCAAATGTGGCTTCAGACACTTTCTAGCTATATGTCCCAGGGCAAGTGATTTAAGCCCCTGTTTGCCTCAGTTTCCTCAAGTGTAAAATAGAAATAATAATAGAAACTACCTCTCAGAATTGTCATGAAGATCAAATGAGATATTTGTTTAAAATGCTTAGCACAGTGCCTGACACATAGTAGGCTATTGATGCATGATGCTCCTACATTTCAAACATGAAGAAATTGAGCTTCAGTCAAGTTAGGTGATTTGCTCAAGCTCACTAGCTAGTAAGTATCAAAAATAAAAAAAGCAAGATTCTACACTAGGTCTCTGCTTCCAAAGTCTAAAACACTTTCCACAATATCACCCTGGCTCTGTCATAAGCCTCTTATTTCCTAACCACTTCCCATTCCAAATCCATTCCCTTTTCAGATGCACAGCTTTTCCCATAAGAAGCAATATGGGAAAAGCCATGACTTTGGAGTCCTGCTAATAAGACATGGAACTCTAGCAAGTCACTTAATTTATCTTATCCTTTAATCTGTGTGGGTATATATGTATTATGTATGCATGCATATGTGTATGTATATGTATGTTACCAAATATATACATAATTGCATAATATGTTTGTATATTTGTATGTATTGTTGTTTATTCTTTCAGTCATGTCTGATTCTTTGTGACCCCATGTAGTATTTTCTTGTCAGGGATACTGAAATGGGTTTCCATTTCCTTCTTCAGCTCATTTTACAGATGAGAAAATTGAGACAAACATGGTCAAGTAACTTTCTCAGGGTCACAGGTTAGTATCTTAAGCCACATTTGAACTCAGGAAGATGAGTCCAGCACTCTATCTACTGTACCACCCAGTTGCCCATGTGTATGTGAATGTGTATGTGTATATATGTGTGTGTGTGTATGTGCATATGTATGTAATATACATATATAAGGTAATATTAACTCAGCAACCTCATAGAGCTATTCTGAATAACATAAGTAATTATATATTCTTTGGACCCACAGTACTGGGAGAGAAAAGGCATGAATTCCTCATTGAGCCTGGGGATTTCTAGAGCAATGGGTTCTCTGCGACCTTTGTGAGCTTTCCCAGATGTGTCCAATCTCTGAGAACATTCCTTACCCTCCTGATCCATCTGTTCACTCTCTTAACGCCATCCCATAGGTAGAATCAGTTTCTGACAGTATTGTTGTGCTGTCATCCCCTCATCCTACAAGAATCCCAGCCTGTTTGTACCAGAGAAGGATCTCATTCTTCAGATTAAATAATTCTATTTTGTAAACTCAGCTTTCAGCCTACATAACTGTCGACATCCCAGAAATAAAAGGAATTAAAATAACACTGCACACGACCAAGTGCTTTAAAGTTTACAAAGCACACTCCCTTCCCTTATAATGACCCTGTGAGTAAGATTGCTAAGCTATTATTACTTGCACTTTACAGATGAGGACACAGACTCATAAGGGAAGTCATTTTTCTGTGGTTATGAAGTTGGTAAGTATCAGAGGCAGTATTCAAACCCAGGTCCCTTGACTCCAAGTATAACACTCTCTCCTCTACATCATACTTTCCACTCTCAAAAAGTGGTCTAACAAGGTTAGACCAAAGCCCCCAGAAACCTTGTTTCTCCAGACAAAAACAGGAATGGCCAGAAGAGACATGGAACATATAAGAGGAATGGAGAAGAGCCTGATATGGTGGAAAGAAACCTGAATTAAGAAGTAGAAGACAGGGGGCAGCTAGATAGTGCAGTAGATAAAGCACTGGCCCTGGATTCAGGAAGACCTGAGTTCAAATCTGACCTCAGACACTTGACACTTACTAGCTGTGTGACCCTGGGCAAGTCACTTAACCCTCACTGCCCCGCAAAAATTTAAATAAATAAATAAATAAACTAAGGCCAGAGCAGAGAAAGGTAAAATCACACAGGTAGGAAACAGTAGAGTCAGGATTCAGGTTTCTCACTCCAAACTTTCCACACTGAGACTACTTAAATACTCTGGAGTATTATTATCCCCATTTTTTTAAACAAATGAGGGAACAGTAGTTCAAATAGATTAAATGACTTGCTCATGGTTATACAGTTAATGAGGCCAAAGGTAGGGCTTGAACTCAGGTCCCTCTACCAAGTTGCCTTTCTCCCTCAGTCACACTGCCTCTCCCCCTACATGGATCTTATCTGAACCATGAACAAGGATACCTTCATGTTTTCAAGGAGAGTGTCACGACATTTGGAAAATTCTCTTTCATTAAAAGTCTTTTTCCGGTTTGATAACCATCAGATATTTATGTGAGATATTCCTCCCTTTTCTGACTACTATTTCTGCTTTATTTGGTGTGGGGGTAGGGGTTAGAAAAGGAGGTAATAAAACCCAAAGCAGCAGTTTAATAGGTATACAAGCCAAAATTTATTTGTGAAACAGTTCTGTGCATTTGTTTGCTCCACAATATATTCAAATCTCAATACTGGTGAGTGATTTAATCTGTGAGTTCAAAGATCCTTCTTCTTAGAAAACTACAGGAAGATATGTCTACAGTAATCATTCTGTTGATTTCCAGCTTCTCTTTGAAAAGCTCTCCCGGAAGAAATCTCTTTTGCAAAAACCATCATTTAAAGTAAATCTAGTGAGTGTATGTTATATTCAGTAGAGAACCTGTGATACACAAGAAAAGTATGTATAGAGAATACATAATGCATACACATGCTCTTCTCTCCATAGGCAACAAAGAGACTTCATAGCAATCTGAAAACTATCAAAGTGTACTGGTTTACAAGGACTGTTTCCAGAGCAACAACCACTTCCAGGTGGGAGTCAGGGGGTGGGGTGGGGGAAAGGGCTGTTCATTTTATCAAGTGTATAGTGAATACTCTAGGGACAAGGGTCAGACACATACCTTCTGTAAGGAGAGTGTTCCCAATATGGAAACTGTGACATCCTCATTAGAAAAAGCTTTTCAGCAAAGAATACTCTCTGGATAGCTATCATGCCCTGAAGACAGGAGAGTGGACCTTACACACACACACACACACACACACACACACACACATTACACAGTTGAGGCAGTGATGAAGGAATCATGATGTAATGGAAAACATACCGAATGGGGAATCAAAAGAATTGCATTCTAGACCTGACTCTGCTGCTAAATCACTACAATCTCATCTTTCTGGGTCTCAGTTTCATTATCTATAAAATGAGGAAGCTGAACTAGATCACCTAGAAGATCCTTTCCGAATTTAAGATTCTATCATGCCAATAATGCTATTTTGGCAAATAAGGGTTAACTAAGAAACAACAGAAAAAACACAAAGACCTTGGAAGTGATGAAGGCCTAATGTTTAGCTTAGTTAGATACACCTCCCTGGGTTCCAGTGACCTATGAATTCGCAGGATGCCATATTGCAGGGCTTCATTGAAGATTCTAACCCAAACCATTCTAGACTCAAGGAGTCTTTCCTTGAGACTCCGTGTTCCTCCAGAATGAATCAGCCTGGGCCCAAAGTAGCTCAGAATCCCTGTTGATCTGTGGGGATGCTAAGGAGACAGGCATGTAATTACAGATTTGAAAACTAAAAATGACCCATCCTGGGGCAGCTAGGTGGCACAGTGGATAGAGCACCGGCCCTGGATTCAGGAGAACCTGACTTCAAATCCAGCCTAAGACACTTAACACTTACTAGCTGTGTGACCCTGGGCAAGTCACTTAACCCCAATTGCCTCACACACAAAAAAATGACCCATCCTTCACAAAGCTGACAAAATAAACCTCTCAAAACACAGATTTGACCTGATTATTCACCAATGAAAAAACCTACAGTGGCTGCCTAGTACAGTCTCCATTAGTAGGCATTTAAAACCCTCTATAGTATGGGTCTAGCCTATCTTTCCAGGTTTATTTCACATCAAGTCTCTTCATCTACTCTACATTCTAGTGAAACTTCTCTCCTCAAACTCAGCATACCATCTCCCTTCTCCATGTATTTGCAAGAGATGTCCTGCATGCCCAAAACGCACTCCATCCTCATTTCTTCCCCTTAGAATCCTTAGCTTAATTCAAAGCTCAGTCTGGGAAAATTATCCTAAAGAAAAATTTTCCTGACCCACCTAATTGTTAGTTCCCTCTCCCTCCTCATATTATATTGCCTTTATTTATCTGTAATAAATGGTATATTCTGCTGCTCCCTTCCCTGCCCCCATCCATGTAAGTTCTCTGACTTCAGTGATCTGGGCTTTTCCTTTTGTCTTTGTATCCTGAGCACCCAGCAAAGTTTCTTGCACTTTAGGTATGAATGAATTCTTTCCAAATCAACTGGTGCTTTTGTAGTCATTGGGAAACAATGGTTTGCCCCAATAGCATGACAGCTACCATAATATTTTAGAAAAAAAAGAGGTACAATACAGAAATTTCTGAAATCATTTTTGTACTTCGCTATTATTTGGTAGACATTTATGATCAGGAAACATGTAACAAGGGAAATTGCATCAGAAAGAAAATTTCCCTCAAAAATAAGGAAACAGCATAAGACCTTCCCAGTCAATGGGCAATAGGAATAGGAAGTATATGATTTAATCTTTGTAGGAGATGAAGCAGGTAGTATTGTATTCCTACAATTTTAAAAGAAAGAAAAGAAGGAAAGGAGAAAGAAAGAGAAAGGAGGGAGGGAGGAAAGAAGGAAGGAAAAAAGAAAGAAAAGAAAGAGAAAGATGAAGAGAGGAAGAAAGATAAAGAGAGAGGGAGGAATGGAGGAAGGAGAGAATGAGGAAGGAAGGAAGAAAAAAGATTTGTAATGTGAAAAATTAGGACAAAACAAATATAATTTATAATAATAATAATATAATGGTATATTAAATATAATATAATAATATAACGATTCTCCTTTGTTCATAAGGAATGTACCCACTCAGATCTAATCTTTCCTCATTCACTATACAATGTTCTCAGATACAAAATAAATGTTTCCTAAAGTCTAAGTAGCAAGCTGTTCTATGCCCTACTTTAAAGAAAGAGCTATGGCTACCACAAAAGTAAAGGTAGGGGCTTTGGTGGAGAGCTTGAAGAAAAGGGATACATTTTGCTAAGACTTGCTACTCTTTCAGAACTAGTAAGGGCAGGGTGTCAGTCTTGAAACAAGACTAGACACAATACCAGTAGTGAAAACCTCTAAGTATTGTTTCATCTAACTGTGGTACATTCGTTTAAAAAATAAGAGCAATACCTGACCTTACCTTATATCCTTCTCAGTCTGGGAAGCTAAAAAGACAAAGATCATTGATTTCCCCCCTCTATTGGTAGTTCTTGGGACATAATGGGAATACATGGAGGACTGGAAAAAAGCATTGCTTAATTCCTGACTTTAAAAAATCAAATGAATAGGTCAGTGTTTAATTTCAGATATAAATAATGCAAGTATCATGCACAAGAGATTATATCAGTAGTACAAGCCCCATGGGAGTCAACCCTCCCTTTGCAATAATTATATGATGACTTTAAAACCCAGCTTTAGTTTAGCTGTTATTTAATGATAGGTGCTTCCCAGCAATATTGCATGCAGTTGACATATCACTTTTTAAATAAAAGCAAAATAGAGTGACACAACTAATGACCGTTCAGTCAAAGAAGTCTTTTTTTCTTTTTTTTTTTCTTTTTTGGCAGTCATAGAATCATTCATCTCAGACTTGCTGAACACAATTACAAGCATCCCAACTCATTATATTCTTTCTCTTCAGTGAGTTACCAAGTTCCCTCTACATTCTGATGGTGACACTAACATCCTCTCTTCCCCTGACTTTTGGTTAAATTTAGGTTGTGAGTACAGTAAATAGGGGCTAGGGCTCATCCTGAGTTCCATGTCTTACTTATAAGTTACTGGATCCTAGTAAAAAATGACCTCTAAGAATGATAAAAATGGTCTTCAGGCCACAACAAGCAAGGATCCTACAAAAGTTGTATCCAAATCATTGCAGTGACTCCTATCTCAAGAAGAGTATAGGCAGAGCGGGCTGAAATGGAAGTCTGACTTCTGAAAATTTTCAACAGGAGAAAATAAAGCAAACTAAGTGAATGCTCCCAAAGTGCGGGGGGGGGGGGGGTGGAGGGGATCCTGGAAATGAGTATCCTAGGCAAGGCATTTTCCACCTAGTATAGCTGCTGTGCTTATCACTATGCAGAACATATTCTGGTCATTCAATAGGTTTACATTCTCATTTAAATGCCACATGACAATTTCCTTCCTCTTTACCCTACTTCTTCCCCATCCCTTCCAAGTACCATAATCTCGAATTAAATCATTCTGCAATTTGTAGAAGTGTACAGCTGGAATCAATAGTGTTATCATACTACAACCACCCTCCCTTCACTCTTTCTCTAATGCCTAATAATAGTCAAGTTTTAGCTGAAATTGATATTGACCTATTATCAGTAACAGAGGGCCTTTTTTTTCCTCTTAACACTTCCCTCCCTATACAATCTCCCCAATCCACCCCTTGTGTCTCCCCCAGGAAGCAGGATCTGCATTGATTGCTATCTGATTAGGGGAGAGCTTGCCCTGACTTTTCCCAGTTACTTAAGCCAGCGTCTCATTGCTTGTCCTTAGAGACCACAGCTTCACTCAGGCAGAGAGCGTCTAGACAGTATTCATGATCCATCTGTCTGGCACAGCCTGGCTGATGGCAAACTCTATTAGAACTGAAACAATTTTTCCCTCCTCCTCCTCCCGTCCTCTTTCCCTTTGCGAAGCAGTAATCTGACACTGAAAATTACTATCATTGTTGCAATTCTCAAAATAGCAGTGCCAGACTTTCATTAACATCCACGCTAGACTACTAAATATTTAAAGAACTGGATAAATTTCACCTGAAGTGGGACAGCCCAGCACACATGAAAGCAGAAACAGAATCAAAATGTAAATCCACGAGGTTGTTTTTTATCTACGTAAATGTAGTATCTCGGTAGGTGGAAGCAATGCCTAAGGTTTATTGAAACTTTCTGCTATTTATTCTTTTCCTTTGTTCATTTCTAAAGGCAGAATTACTGTGAAAGACCCTACAGCTTCTAATTTACCAGGAAAACAGTTCGAAGCAACAAACAAAAGAAGGGAGGAAAAAAAAGCAAAACACAATCTTTCACCTCAAAACCCCAAAACGACAATAAAAAGCCCAAACCATGTTGCAAACTCTACTTGGCATCAACCTACCCACACAAAAGTGTCAGTTGCCACTGACAACTCTGTAACCTGATAAGGACATAAGTTCCCTGAGACAAGAAAGATACATATTTTGATCATGTTCTTAATACTATCTTGGATCATTTTCACACAAGTCAATAATTGTTTTGCCCCAATTTCCCCACCCTCCTTCCTCCATTAGTATTTTTCAAGACTTTGTCCAGAGCATGTACAAAGCACTGAGTAGTGGTCCAGTTCAATGTTTGATGTAAAAATCTTCACCAAGGCAAGCTAAAATTAAATATTTGAAACCACTAAAAAGGGTAAGACTCCTCAAAAGCATTCTGGGGCAATATCACCTGTGTGGTATCATTGTCCCTGTGTGAACTGCAACCTCTTATTGTACATTCTCTAACGGAATTGTAAATTGTAATTTTTTTAGTGCCTTGGACCCTGTGGGCAATCTCGTGAAGGCTATGGAATCCTCCTCAGAGTAGGTTTACAAAAGACGCCAATTATTTTGAAATACAGTTATCAAAATACTTTTATTTAAACTCAGGCTAAAAACTTCTGCAAGTCTACAAGGCAGCTAGGTAGCATGATGGATAGAGCACTGGACTTAGAATCAGTAATAACTGAGTTCAAAAGTAGCCTCAGACATTTACTAGGTGTGTGTCCCTGGACAAATCATTTAACTTCTGTATGCCTCAGGTTCCTTGTTTATACAACAGGAATAATAATAGCACTCATTTTACTAGATCGTTGCAAGGATTAACTGAGATAGCATATGGAAAGTGGTGTGCAGCTCTTATAGAATTGTATAAATTCCAGTTGTTGTTAGTATTCATATAAAGTGTTCTGAAATACCATTGTAAAAAAACCAAAAAACAAAAACAAAAAAAACAGGAGAGCACCTCTACAAAGAATAAGCAAGAAGCTTCCGAAAACTGAGAGGAAATTTAAAAATCCATTATATGGAAAACCAAAAAGGACTAAAAGTTCAACTTTGGACCTCTGAGATATAAAAGGCCATCTGAGGTGACTTTGGGTCTATACTAGAAAGAACTAGCCAACCATCAGAGGAGAACATTGAGGAACCAATCAGTGTAGCTACAATGGATGCCTAACCCTAAAGCAGCCTGAGATCCAAGAATCATTTTTCAATGTCCAGTTCACAAGGCAGGAGAAAACCAAGATTATCACTTTCTGTGCACCACTGAGGAAATAACTTGTGATAAGGGAAATATTCCTTACACAGTATATACTTGTTTTCTAGGTCACCATATAAGCATACTGTTGTATCTTTTCTCCATGTATCCTGCAAACACTAAAGATATGAACTTTCAAAACCATGAATTTCCATTATGGATAATAAATAATATTCTCCCACCTCTCTCAAGGGAAAAAAACCCACTATACTATTTCTATGGGTGTGGGGAGAATGCATTATAAGTTCCAACTTGCTGCTCAGGACACTGGAAATACATTTATCCACCACCTCTTTTGTGTACAACTCAGCTGGGGCATCCATTGGCCACCCAGAGAAACAGTAAAGGGGTATTTGTGAAATATATCTTAATTTTTAGGTTTCTTGAGGGTTTTTCCTCCCTCCATTATGTGATAAAATAATGGAATTTGGGAGATGCCCAGGGGCCCCACCTGATTGATTTAGTATTGTTTGAATTGGGTGAGATTGAGAAACTGACTAAGAACCTATTAAGGATGATTGGATGGAGGGCACACCTGGCCAGCCTTGAGTGACGTGTTGGTGTACTACTGACGTCAGTGAGAGACCACTCTCAACCAACCAGCTTGAAGGACCTCCCCTTTGGGGGAGGGAGAGAGAAACTAGGAAGTGGATGCTTGATCATAGAAGAACTCTTTTTTTGGTGAGCTTCAGAGCGTACCTGAGAGGGACTACACAGCTGACTCTCATTAAAACTATGGACCCCAGCATTTGTGGAAGTGAGGCCAGCTCTTTGAGCTAGATGAGCTGGAAGCAAGTCTGGGGTTTGAGTCAGTCTTTTCTAGAAACAGGGAGCTTATTCGTTTTCTCTTCCCTATTCCCTTTCTCATTGTCCCTGGCTTTATTAACTTCACCTCTGTTGTAACTTTTGTTCCCATTAATAAAACCTGGTTTGTTTGTGGAAAAGAGGATGTTAATCTCCTTTCTTATTAGTCTGGGAGAAATAACTAAAAAAGGTAGTTTGGGAGGGAGGAAACTTTGGACCTAGAGGTCTCATTATTTTCTGAACCCCAATATTGGTGAGCCACCCAATTAACTCTCCCCATAATAAATTTGGCCCTTACAATTATATGGTGCTAACCAATCACTCATAATTATATATGTATAGTCATAGATATAGATGTGTTCATGTGTATATGTGGGTATGTATATGTTTGTTACTCAGAGAGTATCTGTATTAAATTCATTTAAAATTGGGTACTGGACTAGCATGCAGAGTTGGTTACCACTTATATAATCAACTAACTTCTTTGCTACAGCTTATATGGTCTAGCCCTTCAAAATATAATTATCATGTTTTTAAAGGCATGGGTATCCAAACTTACATTGTAACTGACATGCACCTCTTTGACCTTATTACCTCAACTGTATTATGTTTGAGTTAGACTGTCTGACATCTAAGTCTCATTCCTATCACTTAATCCCCTGATCCTAAATTGACAGATAAAATTTATGTTTTATTTTTCTCATCCATGATCATCCAGTGGTTTGCTGTTCAGGCTGCCAGGACTAAAACATATACCTTTATAATCCAATTCTTGGACAACAGAACCACATGAAGGAAATTATTTTTCAATCACTCATAGACCTAAGCTTTCCCAGTGCCTATGGTTTATAAATAGGTAACCCTTAAAGTGGGCAAGGGAAGAGTGGAAAGGGATCTAGGAGTATATCAACCAAATAACCTTGGGGCAAAAGAATTTTCTTCAAAAATACCAAATTAACCAGTTGGCTTAATTAGCAGTGTCATCACTAGGCACAGAACCTTTGATGCTTTAGTTTTATGGAGTCAGATACAGGGTAAAGAGCAGTTCACTATACAGTGAGAGTCTGCCCAACTCTGACTGTTTCCCCAAAGATGAACCCTTTTAGTTAACTGGAGATGCCCCTGAAGTGGAAAGTGAAAAGTCATTCCAAGTGACTGTTGGCTTATTTTCAACTGCTGGGTTACTCTTAAGGCCAAGTGGTACAAATACCTTAGTAATGATTACTTAAGAAAGACCTAGTACTGCCAAGCTTTTCAAAGTACATAGTCCTAGAGAGTCACATAAACTACTAAATTGTTTCTTTGGAAAAATCAGAGAAACTGTGCTCTCTCTCCTCACAGAGATCTAGCAAAAGGCCTTGGAAATAACAGGGTAATAGGAAAGATTCCAGCTTAACAGTAATGGCAAGGAAACAAGACCATTAAATGAAAGATGGCTAGCTCTGCTATGAGAAAAGAGTTAAGACACAGTAAAAGATGGGAACTGTGCCTATCTTCCAACACGACATACCAACTATCATTTTATTTTCTTACTATTTAAGAGATGCACAATAATTGTGACTGCTCATATCTTTACTGATCCAGCCAACTTTTTAAGCCTATATGATTTTGCCCCAGATGAGATTTTCTATTCACTTTCTCTCATTTTCATCACCCCATTGTTGTCCTAACTTGACCTCACCAGGTCAAGCTCAAGTCTCACCTACTCCAAGAAGACTTTTTTCTCTACTCAATTCAGCCTACAGTAATCTCCTCCCCTGAAATCCAGAAAAATGGGCACTTGCTCATACCATCTTGTTATACTGCAGATATCCTCTTATATTGTCATTTCCTTATTGCTATATGCCTTATCTAGACAAGAACTATCTAATACTGCTTTGTACCTGTCCATGGCATGTACTACTGAACAGTGTCTACAATATGGACTTAATATCAACTCAAAAAAGAGCTCAACAGGAAACATCTGAATTTGGTTTGGGGGCGGGGTGCTTATAAAGAGCTGTCATCTGAACCTGATGGAATTCTTCCACTTCCACAGAGAGATGCATAAAATGAGACTCCTTTTTTAATGAAGTCAATTCAAAGGCAGGTTAGTCCAAAGCCATCCATCCATACAAATATGCCTTCTGGTCCAATAGCATATTAAACCAGCCTCAGTGAACTAAAGAAAAACAAGAGATTTTCCTAATTATAAGTAGGCAAACCTGAACATTTTAGTAAAGAAAATAAATAGGTGAGAGAACACAAGAGCTTTGTCTCAGTCAAGATGATATTCCTAAGGGGAAAGGAGGAGGTAAGAATGGCAACATCAGGCATGAACTTTTTTTTAAATTATCCACTTTAATTCATGTTAAACTTTGCAAATATCAAATGAAAGAGTAAGATGTAGTTGAAAAAGATATCTGAGCTATAGTGCATATATCTAAAGCCAACAACACAGAGAAAATTGATTCTAGCTCATCTGGAAAGCTATAAAATTCCTACCTTGGCTTGTGCTAAGTAAAATAAAATGACATAGAGATAGATATTCTCTCTAGTTAGTAATAAAATGGACAAAGTTAACTAATCAGTCCTCTCTCTTGTTCCAAGAGGACAGTAGAATTCTTTCACTTGCTGTTATAGGAGGAAAAGTAAAACATAGATTCTTCCTCTAAAGTATGACACTTAAATTTAGTAATTTCTGTGACATTTAAGATTTAATATAGAAGGTAGAGCCAAGATTGCAGAGTAAATGAAGGGACTACCTGAGCTCTCCCAAATTCCCCTCCAAACAACTTTAAAATAATGTCTCAAATAGAATTCTGTAGCAGCAGACCCAACAAAAGGTTGGGATAAAATAATTTTTCACCCCAATACAACTTAAAGGGTCAACAGGAAAGGTCTGTCTTACTGGGCTTGTGGTCTAGCCTGGAGTACTGTGCAGCACAGGCCACAACCCAGAAAACCAGCAGCAAGCCTTGGAGGTAGATGGAGCAGCAGTAATAACAGCTTTAGAAACTCATAACCCACAGATGGTCAAGGCAGGTCAGATAATTAATCAGAAGAAGATTACAGGGGACCCCTTGCTGGTACTGGATACAGGATTCTCACACACTGCCTATACACAGTTCTAGATTGCAGTCTCAGAGTAAAGACAAGCATAAGCATTGTTGAGGTTCCAAAGGAACAGAAGCCCTGGTCATACTTAATGAGTAGAGAAGAGAGTTTGTGGTTGCTCACAAGGGAACAGGGGCCAGAATCACATTTCCAAGGACATAATAAGAAATAGCATTTGTGGCCACAGGGGAGTAGGGTCCCTGGTTACAGTTCCAGGAGAAAAAAAGAGTGCTTGTGGATAGACCAGAGCACAGTCCAGGAGAGCAGTAACCATACTGCTCCTTAGATCATACCAGCTTGGAAGAACCAAAAACTTACAAGGCCCACAGAACTAGCTCTGAAAATAGCACAAAAAACCTTAACATTAGGACAGTGCTCGCTCCACCATGGGAACAAAGTCCAACTTTAATATAAAGTTAAAAGACAAAAAATAGGCTAGAAATGAGTAAACAAAGAACCTGACCACTGAAAGTTACTATAGTGACAGTAAAAATCGAGACACAAACTTAGAAGACAATGACATCAAAACAGCTACATTCAAAACCTCAAAGAAAAAATGAGTTGGATACAAGCCCTAAAATAATTCCTGGAAGAACTCAAAAAGGATTTTAAAAATCAAATAAGAATAGTGGAGGAAAATGAGAGTGATGCAAGAATATAATGAAAAGACAGCCAACAGTTTGGTAAAAGAGGCACAAAAAAATACTGAAGGAACTAATACCTTAAAAACCAGAATTGAGCAATGGTAAAAGAGGACCAAAAGTCTACTGAAGAGAAGAATTCCTTAAAAAGCAGAATTGGTCAAATGGAAAAAGTGGCACAAAACTTCACTGAAGCAAAAAATTCCTTAAAAAGTAGAACTGGCCAAATGGAAGAAAAGGTATGAAAATTCATTGAAGCAAAGAATTCCTTAAAATGTAGAACTGGCCAAATGGAAAAAAAGGTACAAAAATTCACTGAAGAAAACAATTCCTTAAACATTAGAATTGGGCAAGTGGCAGCTATTGATTCAATGAGACATCAAGAAACAATAAAAACAAAATCACAAGAATGAAAAAAATGGGAGAAAATATGAACCACCTCACTGGAAAAACAATTGATTTAAAAATAGATCCAGGAAAAATAATTTAAGAATTATTAGACTACCTGAAAGCCATGATTTTAAAAAAGCCTAGATACCATATTTCAATAAATTTATTTTTAAAAATCTTCCCTGATATCCTAGAACAAGAGCGTAAAATAGAAATGAAAATAATCCACCAATCTCCTCCTGAAAGAAATCCCAAAATTGAAACTCCTGAGAATATTATAGCAATATTCCAGAATTCCCAGGTCAAATAAAAAATGTTTCAAGCAACCAGACAGAAAAATTTAAATATCATGGTGCCACAGTCAGGATAACACAAGATTTAGCAGCTTCTACATTGAAATTATAATGAAGTAATGTCAGTACTAAAAACATACCCATCAAATGGTATAACATCCAAATTCTTTTTTTCCCCTTTTTTAGTGAGGCAATGAAGGTTACGTGACTTGTCCAGGGTCACACAGCTAGTGTCTAGTGTCAAGTGTCTGTGGCTGGATTTGAACTCAGGTACTCCTGAATCAAGGGCCGGTGCTTTATCCACTGTGCCACCTAGCCACCCCCTACATCCAAATTCTTAAAGAAGAAGTTAAATGAGTTACAGGATGAAATAGATAGCACAATTAAACTAGTGGGAAACCTCAACTATCACCTCTCAGAACTAGATAAATCTAACCAAACAATGAACAAGAAAGAAATAAAGGAGTTCAGTAGAATTTTAGAAAAGTTCGATATGATAGATCTCTGGAGAAAACTGAATGAAAATAAAAAAGAATATACCTTTTTTCAGCTATATATGGCACCTTCACAAAAAATTAACTATTAGGACATAAGAACTGCAAAACCAAATAAAGAAAGGCACAAATATTAAATGCATCCTTTTCAGATAAAAATTCATGAATTAAAAATTAATTAGAAAATATTCTAATTCTAAAGAATAAGTGAGTCAAAGAAAACTATAGAAACAATTTCATTAAAGAGAATGACACCAATGGGACAACATACCAAAATTTATGGGATATATCCAATAGTATTTATGGGGAAATTTATGTCTCTAAATGTTTACATCAGTAAAACAGAGAAAGAACAGATCCATGAATTAGATATGCAACTAAAAAAGAACCTAGAAAAAGAACAAATTAAAAATTGCCAATTAAACACCAAATAGGAAATCCTTAAAAATCAACTGGGAGATTAATAAAATTTAATGGAACCATTAAACTAATAAATAAATAAAACTAGGAATTGATTTTATGTAAAAAAAACAATAAAATAGATAAACCATTGGTTAATTAGATTTTTAAAAAGAAGAAAACAAAATTACAAGTATAAAAATGAAAAAGGTGTATTTATCACCAATGAACTTTAGAAATTAAAGCAATCTAAGAGTTATTTTGCTCACATGAACTGATGCTGAGTGAGATGAGCAGAACCAGGAGAACATTGTACATAGTATCAACAACATTGTGTGTTGATCAACTGTGATAGACTTGACTCTTCTCAGCAATACAATGGTTCAAGATAGTTCCAAAGGACTCATGATGGAAAATTATCTCCAAATCCAGAAAAAAACAACTATGGAATCTAGATGCAGATTGAACCATACTATTTCTATTTTGTTTTTCTTTTTCTTTTTTGAGGTTTTTCCTTTTTGATCTGATTCTTCTTTCACAGCATGACTAACGTAGAAATATGTTTAATGTGATTGTGTATATATATATATATATATATATATATATATACACATACACATACACAACCTATATCAGATTGGTTGCTGTGTTGGGATGGGGGGAGAGAGGGAGAAAAATTTGAAACTAGAAATCTTATAAAAACAAATGTTGAAAACTATCTCTACAGATAACTGGAAAACAATAAAATACTTTTATGGAAATTTTTAAAAACAGAGTCATTTTGCTCAATTATACTCCAGTAAAACTGACAATCTAAGTGAAATGGATGAATATTTACCAAAAAAACTGCCCAGGTTAACAGAAGAGAAAATACAATATTTAAAAAACCCTGACTTAGAAAAAGAAATTCAACAAGCCATCAATGAGATCCCTAAGAAAAAATCACCAGGATCAAATGGATTCACAAGTGAATTTTACCAAACATTTAAAGAACAATTAACTTCAATACTATATAAATTATTTTGGAAAATAGACCAAGAAGGAGTCCTACCAAATTCCCTTTATGACACAAATATAATCCTGATACCTAAACCAGGAAGAGCAAAAACAGAGAAAGAAAACTACAATTCCTCTAATAAATATTGATTTAAAATTTTTTTTTTTTAGTGAGGCAATTGGGGTCAAGTGACTTGCCCAGGGTCACACAGCCAGTAAGTGTCAAGTGTCTGAGGCCGGATTTGAACTCAGGTACTCCTGACTCCAGGGCCGGTGCTCTATCCACTGCGCCACCTAGCTGCCCCGATTTTAAAATTTTAAATAAAATACTAGCCAGGAGATATATTAGTCATATATTAGTCAAATTAGTCATTCCCCAATTGAAAAATAGTCAAAAGATATGAAGAGGAAATTTTCAGAAGAAATCAAAGCTATCCCTAGTCATATGAAAAAATGCTCTAAATCACTATTGATTAGAGAAATGCAAATTAAAACAACTCTGAGGTACCACCTCATACCTATCAGATTGGCTAATATAACAGAAAAGGAAAATAACAGATGTTGATGAAAATATAGAAAAATTGGAACACTAATGCATTGTTGGAGTGGTGAACTGATCCAACCATTGTGGAGAGCAATTTAGAACTATATCCAAAGGGCTATTAAACAATGCATAGCTTTTGACCCAGAAATACTATTACTAGGTCTGTATCCCAAAGAGATCAAAGGAAAAGGAAAAGGAACTATCTGTAGAAACATATTTATAGCTACTCTCTTCATTGTGGCAAAGAATTGGAAATTGAGGGGATGCCCATCAATTGGGAAATAGCTGAACAAGCTGTGGCATATGATTGTAATGGAGTATGACTGTGCCAATAAGAAATGATGAGCAGGATGCTTTTAGAAAAACTTGGGAAGATTTATATTGAACTGATGGAAAGTGAAGTGAACAGAACCAGGAGAATATGGTACGCAGTAATAGCAATACTCTGATATGATCAACTGGGAATGACCTAGCTATTCTCAACAATACAATGAGCCAAGATGATTCCAAAGGACTTATGATGAAAAATGCTATACACCTCCAAAGAAAACACTGAGGTAGTCTGAATAAAAAACAAAGCATATGTTTTTAAACTTTGGGTTTTTGGCCTATTTTCTTTTGCAACATGGCTAATATGAAAATGTTTTACATGGCTGCACATATATAATCTATAGCAAATTGCTTGCCTTGTCAGGGAGAGAGTAGTGGAAAGAGGTTGGGAGGGAGGGAGAGAATTTAGAGCTCAAAAAAAATTAAAAACAAACTCTAAAAATTGTTTTTACATGAAACTGAGAAAAAAGAAAATAAAAGTGGCAAGAAAGGGGAATATTGTTATTATAACTAATCCAACATGAAATGCATACTGTCCATCTGTTACCCCAAATGAGTTTGTACATTCATTCAAAATGCCATGTTATTTTATCAAAGAAGGCACGTTTGCTACAAATGCATAAAGCTTGTGACACAGCCACAGCTTGTTAAGTGAATCCTGCTTTGTTCTGTAACCTTACCTGGTGGAGTTCATGGGGAGAGGGCAGAGAAGGGAAGGAATGGAAGAGAATATTCATCTCATATTAAATCAATGCCAAAGTTTAATTTTCAGTTCTTGGCCATGCACATTTTCACAAAACTGAAATGACTGATCCACCTATTTATCAACAAGCAGGCACAGTTGCAGGCAGCCTAAATCCTCAACCTAAGCAGAACTGACACTTTCAAAGGGTCTCATAGCTCAAAGAGCAAATCATTTATGAGAAATTCAGAAATTAAAGTGACCCTCAAGTAACAGACTCTGCCCCTGTGTGGAGTCCCTGGTTGCTATGGAAAATAATGAAAATGGTAGCATCAGTACCAAGAGCTCTCCTATGAAGGGTATTCAGAGGTAGCTGGATTATGTGGCCTGGCCAGGCTTAATTTTACATGAATCCAAAGAACAGTGAGAGTCACAAACTCTAATTCTCAATATATAGTACAAGAGGTCACAAATTTGAATTCTCCAAATTTTGAAAATTATTTTATTACCTAAAGAACCTAACCTTTGACTCCTGAACCCATAACCATGCCTCCCACAGACCTTGATGGCACTCCTAATTTTAGATCTAGTTTCCTTTTTGAACAATGCTATTTTCCTCTGATTCGTTCAGTTTCCGTACCTAAAATCAATCCCAGCTACTTACTTTGAGGTTTTGACATTGCGACCTCATAGCATCATAAATCTAGAGCAAAAAGGGCTAACGGGGGGGGGGGGGGCAGCTAGGTGGTGCAGTAGATAGAGCACTGGCCCTGGAGTCAGGAGGACCTGAGTTCAAATCCGGCCTCAGACACTTAACACTTACTAGCTGTGTGACCCTGGGCAAGTCACTTAACCCCAATTGCCTCACTAAAAAAAAAAAAAAAAAGAAAACAAAAGGGCTAACAGGTGACATCTAATCCAACCCCCGCATTTTTACAGATAAGGAAGCTGAGGCCTGGGGAGATTCAGTGACACCCCTGGCCAATGACTCATTAGATTGCTCAAATTAACATTCTTTCCCCACCCTTACCCCATAGCTTGTCCAAGAATATCCCAGCTGAAACCTCTTCCTTGGTCCTCAAGGCATTGATTGGTAAGGACCACAGAACTCACCAAACCACAGTTTCTGTTGGTTACTAGGCCTGGGAAGAACAAAACATACTTTCGGAAAGCCAGTGGATATGGAAAGGCTGACCGGCTTAGAGACGACTGGCTTCAAATGACAAGCAACTGACTTTAATTACATTCCATTAAAACACTATCAGGGAAAAAAAATAGGAAGAATGTAATCAACAATCTCCAGGTCAATTCCTTTTTGGATATGTTTGTCTTAGAAAATTCTTGTTATACAAAAAGAAGCCCTAAAATTTAGTCATAACAAAAATAAATCACAGTTTCCAAAACAATAATTCAACTACCAAGAAAAGTTCCCTGTACCACACTGGGACATCATAAATTGCTACCTATACGATGCTGGTTTCCTAGAATTTCCTAATCTTAAAGTTGGAAGGCCCTTTAGAGGTCACCTTGCACAATCTACTAAAAAAAAGTAAGCCACAATCAGTGTTTTCTCTTGGTTTCATAAGTATTCAGCAAGTATCCCTTGAAGTGCCAAGTATTATGCCAGGTGCTGGAGATAGCAAGACAAAGCCTGAAGTAATCCTTGCTCTCATTCCACTTCATGACCATATATAGGTAAGTACAAAACAGTAATTGCTGGGAGTGTGGGGAGAACACTAATGGTTGGAGTGTTGAGGAGGAAGAACATGAAATGAAACTTGAAGGGAGTTAGGAATTCTAAGTGGTGCAGGTGAGGGGAGAGCATTCCAGACGTGGGGGAACCACGTGTATGAAGGCTTGGAGGAAGGGGGTGAATTGGAATGAAAATGTATGGCTGGTCTGACTGGAATATAGAATGCAAAAAGGGAAGGAACAGGAAATAAATCTGGAAAAGGAGGCTGAAGATAACCCTGTGAAGCACTAGAAATGCCACACAACACGGCTTATATATTTTAGTCTTGAGGAAATATAGTGACCTAAAAGAGAAAGAGTTCTGGTTAGCATTGATTGGAATAGCAAGGTCTGGACGTGCCAAATTTTCTATAAAATTCCCCAACTGAATTAATTTGGCTATAGGGTCTATAATACTAGGGGGTAAATTCATTTGTCATTTAAAAACTACAATAGACTCATTTAATTGCTAAAATGACATTTAAATTTTGCACTTTTAAAAATGTACTATGGATGTAGTCTAAGAATGGAGAAGGAAGAATGATGTAGGAAAAAGGGAGGAAAAAAGGAAGAAAAAAGGATATGTACTAATAAAAAAGATTGTAGTTTGATAACAGTGATATTATCATTTTAATTAATTGTATGTTCATCTAAAATAAAATCTATTTGAAATATAATTTAAAATAACAGATGGCCAAGTATGCTTTTCTCCTTCCTTCCTATTAAGAAAGAGTTTAAGCAGGATACTAAGTATGCACTAGTCACATTGATCCTCTGAATATTTCAAAGCCTCCACAGTGAAATCCATAGCAATTGCAAAAGAAATTATTCTAAATATCCACAAGGGGAGTAGATGAAAAAGGCAGTTACTCAGTCAGTAACATGCAACTAGACAGGCAGTTACTGCAGAGTTAAGAAGGCCTGAATTAACATCCCACCTCTGACAAGAACTGGCTACATGACCCTGGACAAGATACAAAACTACTCAATGATTTCATCAACTCCTATAAGGTGCAGAGAACATGCTGACCTTCATTTGTCGAGGGAGTGTCCTCATCTGTGAATTCCCTACATCAATGAAATCACAGACCCACATCTCTATATGTGTGTGTTTGTTAAAACACACTACAAATACATTTCTATTGTACGTGTTACAAATGGATTATGAGCTCGACTAAAAAATAAATAAGGGGTTGTCAGACTTCATTGAGTTGAGATAGTATTTTCAATGACCTCAAGACACATACTATAATATAAGTTCATCTCTACCATCAATATCTTCCTGGTTATACAGAAGAAGCAGATGTAGCTCCCTAGATTACTGGGTGGATCTTCCATGATCCATGTTGGAATAGGGCAAGCTCTTTCACCATAACACAAACCAAACCACTCTGAATTAATGTCCTCCAGGCCTCACCATCAACCCTGCATCTGTGCCTTCAATAACACTGGGCACTATCATCTAGTGTCATGATGCAACATAAAAGGTCCTGGACCTTGCCATTCATCCTGTCACTGTAACATTAGGATTTCTGGGCTGTGACATTCTCCCAACAGCTGGATTATTTTGTGTTACCTCCCCCAATTAAGGGAGTTTGAGCTACTGGAGAGCAGGGGACTCTATTTTTCTATCTTGTATTCTCAGCACTTAACACAGTGCTTGGCACCTGATAAACACGTCATACTGATTTTACCCTCAATACATTACAAAAGCCCATCATAAAGAATAGAAACAACCAGAAAGTCTGACCATACACTAAGAAAACATATAAGCAACATTAAATAAACTTTTCAAATGACAGAGATGTGTCCCACTTTGAGAAAACCCAATATGAAGAAATACAAATGCATGTAATAAATACATTTGGGGACTCATATGCCCAACAATAATGCTCTTACATATGAATCATAAATAAGGTGCTTTAAACTGTATAGATTTTTCTGAATTTTTTAAAGCCCCAAGTAAATTTACAATGTACTACACAGTAACTTTTTTGCCTCTTCTTTTTTGTCATTGGTAGCATTAATATGTAATTTCAGTAGCAAAACCAAAGAAAGTTCTGTCTCCAGTGTCACTTCTCCAAATAATATCAATAGGCAAGTTTAAATTAGGGAAAACTCCAAGTACAGCATGAATTTATTTCAAAATGAAAATCATGTGAAAAGACTTAGTGATATATATGGTATTCTTGGAACATGCATTTCAAAAAGATTCTCATCCCAAAGGCCAAGTCATTTGAAATAAGGAAACACAGAGAACAATGTAATCATTCTTTCTAAAATCCTTAGAGATTTTTAGCTATGTTTCAAAAATGTCTTCTTTCTCCTTCTCTTCATATGGAATTAAAGAACCTTAGGCTGTGGCCACTGTTTTCATCTTCAAAAAATGCTTAATGGCCCAATGGGATGAAACAGGGAGAAGGAATCACAAGCCAAGAAGGCCTCATTCATTGTCTTTCTTACAAACAGAAAAATCACTATTCATTCCGCCTCTTGTTACAAGTTTGCTGATTTGTGGAGTTTTCAAAATTATCTGGTATACTATTTAATCCACTGAAATGTATGGAGTTTTAGGAACATCATTATTTGCTTTGACTATTTACAGATTCTTTGCAAATAATGCTATTTATAATTTCTGAAGGGCTGGCATGAAAAAACAACGAATCTACAAATAATTGCTTTTGAAAGAACTAGAAATTAAAACGAAATTTACCCAAAAGTTTCCCGGATAAATTCTGAAAGTCTGCTATAAGACACAGTGCCACTGACCATCTCTGAAAACAGAATTTCACCTTTTTAATACCATCACCAAGAAAATCACTTACTCTCCAAAGACACAAATCACTTCCTGTTACCTTAAAGCACCATTCCTTCAATGTGCTGGCTCATCACTCACTATCTCCAATCTCTCCAAACGCCCTCACAATCAATCTCACCAAGGTGCACCGAACAAATTCAGAAAGAAGGAAGCACTTACAGTTGAAGATACCAGGAGGAGGATGTTCGGTTACCAGCAGACAATTCTCTTCATCACTGTTATCCCCACAATCGTTCTGTTGGTTACAGACCAAGGAGCCAAGATACAAGCATTTACCACTGGTGCAGGTGAATTTGCACTCTGTAAAGAGAGGACATGAATAAAGACAGTCAGTCCTGAGTTTTTTCCTCTGAGTCATGAAAAATTGATTTGGTGATTGAGCCTGTCTGGAGGCATCAAGGAAACATGCATCCTCCACCTGGCCACAGTCTGTATCGAAGTCCTTTCTGCAAACCCCACAGGGTAGTACAATTTGCTCATTTCTCAGTCGCACTTGGCTTCCATAAATTTCTGAGGAAATAGTACTAACACAGTCACACAGGGGCAGCCTTTTCTTTTTTGGTCCTATACACTTCCCAGGCCTAGGTTGGTGCTATGGAGATTTACTTTCTGTTTAAAAACATCTTTGATTGCCTTGCCTCTAATGATAGGGAAAACCTGTGTATTATTTGCACCTGCAAAAAAAAAAGACACCTGTACATGAATGGTAATAGCTTCATAGAACTCTAGAGTTGAGTGGGGGGGGGGACTTATAAAACTAATACTAATAAAAGCTCTATCCCCGGGGGCGGCTAGGTGGCGCAGTGGATAAAGCACTGGCCCTGGATTCAGGAGGACCTGAGTTCAAATCCGACCTCAGACACTTGACACTTACCAGCTGTGTGACCCTGGGCAAGTCACTTAACCCCTATTGCCCCGCAAACCCCCCCCAACCCCCCCCCAAAAAAAGCTCTATCCCTGGCTTACTGTGAGGCCCTGTGAAAAAACATAGTTCTTTATTCACCCCTATAGAAAACTGGATTTAATAATAACCTATCTTACATGAACAGTGTGATGATAATGATTTTTTTTTAATTTGTGGGGCAATGAGGGTTAAGTGACTTGCCCAGGGTCACACAGCTAGTAATTGTCAAATGTCTGAGGTCATATTTGAACTCAGGTCCTCCTGAATCCAGGGCCAGTGCTTTATCCACTGCGACACCTAGCTGCCCTCGATGATAATGACTTTAATGAAAAAACCTGGAAAAATTTGCAACTTATACTGCACCAAAGTACCTAGGAAGGATGGTAATAAAAGTATTAGCAATATACAAGAGAATCATATTGCAGAATTCTGATAGTTACACTATCTGATCCTGGGAGGTTAGTGCAAATCACTACTGGAAAAGGTCATCCATTTTATTAGATTTTAAAATATATTTTCAAACTTAACAAAGTACTCCTTTAAGTCTGAGTTGCCTTTAAAATGAGAAAAAAAGATAATGAAATTGCCATGGGTATAGACATGATATTTGTGTAATAACATGGGTTCATAAACTTAGAAATAGAAAAGACCTTTGAGGTTATTTATTTCAAGCCCCATATTTTATATTTGGGGGCTTGATTAAAACCCAAATGACTTAAGTGACTTGTTCAAGGTCAGGTAGGTAAATAAATAACAGAGCAGGATTTGAACCCATATCTAACTACAAAATCAGTAACTTTTCAGTAGAGTACACACTGCCTCTTATTAGGAATTTTGTACTGAATGGTCATAGAGAAAGTTAGGCCAATGCTTTCCAGGATCACTAGCAGTAAACAGTGTGATGTAGAAGAAAATGTAGAAAAATTGGGACACTAATTCATTGATGGTGGAATTGGGAAGTGATCCAACCATTTTAAAGAATAATCTGGAATTATGCCCAAAGAGTTATTAAACTACCTGTGCCTTTTGAACCACAAATACCACTACTAGATCTATTTCCAAAGATGATTAGGGAAAAAGAAAAAGAACCTATATATTCTTTATTTTTTTTTGTTTTGGTTTGGTTTTTTGCAGGGCAATGGGGGGTTAAGTGACTTGCCCAGGGTCACACAGCTAGTGTCAAGTGTCTGAGACTGGATTTGAACTCAGGTCCTCCTGAATCCAGGGCCAATGCTTTATCCACTGTGCCACCTAGCTGCCCCCAAGAACCTATATATTCTAAAATGTTTATAGCAGCTATCTTTGTGGTGGCAAAGAACTGGAAATTGCAGGGATGCCCATCAATTGGGGAATGGTTGAACAAGTTGTGTTATAAGATTGTGATGGAATACAACTGTGCTATAAGGAATGATGAGCTCAATGAACTTAGAAAAACTTGGAAGGACTTGTACAACAAAATAATGAAGAGCAAAATGAGCAGAACCAAGGCAACATTGTATACATTAACAGGAATAGTATCTTTAGAATGACATTGATGGAAATCAAAGGGATGCCTGTCAATTGGGTAATGGCTAAACAAGTTGTGATATATAATTGTAATAGAATGTTATTGTGCTATAAGAAATGACAAGCAGGATGATTTCAGAAAAACCTGGAAAGATTTATGTGAACTGATGCATAGTGAAGAGAACAGAACCAGGCAAACATTGTACCAAGTAACAGCAATATTATATGATGAAGAAATGTGAATGACTTAGCTATTATCAGCAATACAATGAACCAAGACAATCCCAAAGGACTAATGATGAAGCATACTATCCATCTCCAGATAAGGAAGGGATATTGATTGAACAGAGACTGAAGCATGCTATTTTTCACTTTTTTTCCCATTTTTTCCTTTTATTTGACTCTTCTTATATCAAATAACTAATATGGAAATGTTTTACATAATTGCACATGTAGAACCTACATCTGATTGCTTACAACCTTAGGTAGGGGAGAAAAAGAGGGAGAGATAGAATATAGAACTCAAAACTTTAAACAAAAACATTTATTAATTTTTGAAAAGGAAATGGACAAACCACAACAACAACAAAAGAATTACATTGGATGAATGTAATTTAGAATATTATAATTATGCAAATTAACTATAAAAGACATATAAAGAAAGATGCTACCTACATACAGAGAACTGATAGGCATTTGTATGGAATAATTTTACATACATACATACATATATACATATGTGTGTGTGTGTATATATATATATATATACATACATACACACATACATACACACCTATTGATGTCTAATGGAGGCCATTGGGGGAGGAGGAAGGGGAAAAAGGAAATTTACATGATAACTATTGTATATGTAAAAGGAATAGCAAGTTGTACATAATAGATATGCAGCATCATGTACAGTCTTTTTTATTATACTATGTTTTGGAAATGCTTGTTTTATTCCATAAATTAAAAATAAAATAAATAAATGTGGGGGAAAAAAAAGAAATTGCATAGTGTTGGTGGTCAGGAGTCTGAGTGTTTATTCTAGTCACTTATCTCCTCTATCCCTAATTTCCTCATTTGAAAAATCAGGGAGCAGTTGAATTATATGATCTTCAAAGCATTTTACTGCTGAGGCATTCCATAATTCTATCATTGCAAATAACAGGCTGACTGAATGGAATTATGGGCCTTACTATCAGTTATACTAATGACACATGGTACCATATTAGACAAGTCTCTTAGCTGCTATATAGTGTAATTTCTTCTTCTGCAAAAAGAATAATATAGAACACGCCATTTACCTATTGCAGAGAGAAGGAATTTATGTTTTTAAAGCACTTTGGGGAACACTACATGAGGGAGGTAGGCAAACACTTGTATTAAAATTCTGGGGGCAGATGCTTCTATGAAATGAGTGTAGAAAAAACCAACTGATGCCTCTGACCTAGTTTTTAATAACATGTGCACACATCCCAAGACACACATGCTCTGATCTAGTCTTTTTGGCTGCCCTTTTACCAGTTAGAGAAATGCTGTGTTGAAAGTGATTAGAGCCACGTGTTAAAAGTATCACTTATGCCAATATCTTCCCATAGACTGGAAATTTTAAAATCTAGTTTCTTGAGTTCATATTTATAAAGCAACAACTTTTTTGTGTCATGGAAAAAGTATTTTCTTTTTTTCCCATCCTGTCAAGATGATGAGAAGGCTTTCTTTTGCTTTCCAAAAGAAATTTTCAACTTTGGCTAAATATCAAATATGAAAAGTACATTAGCCAAAAACAGATACTCCCAAAGTTGTTGAAATGATGATTGAAAACAGGGGGGATAATACTACAGTTGAATCAAACTCAAATCTAAAAGTAGTGCAGTCCAAATCATCTATTACTGTAACCTATGTGGAGTTGGAGCTAAACCATTACTTTTAAGTCTCTGCTGATCTTTGAAACAGAATGAAAGAAAAATACAGAAAATTCTAAGTTGAGGTTATTTCTCAGTTGTTTCAGTCATGTCTGACTCTTCGTGACCTCATTTGGGGTTTTCTTCGTAAAGATACTGGAATGTTTGCCTTTCCTTCTCCAGCTCATTTTACAGATGAGGAAACTGACTCTAACAGGGCTAAGTGACTTGCCCAGGGTCACACAACTAGGAAGTATCTAAAGCTGAATTTGAATTTAGGTTTTCCTGACTCGGCCTGGTACTCTATCCACTGTACCAGCTAGCTGCCCCCCACTATACCATTCCACCACTCACATTTTCAATGGAGTATAATTTTGTGTTTATATGCAATGTATATACATCATTGCTATTACTTAACTGCTATTAGTTTTTTCCTCACCCAAGTCTAACTTTAATAAACAGGCAAGAGGGTTTAAATTAGTCTTCATTTACATTCCAAACACTTAAAGAGCTAAAGCTATTGTTTTCTAAAGTCTGTTCTCTTAAGTAGGCCTCCTATTTCCTCCTTACTCCGTACCATGATCTAAATAAAATTGCAGTATTAATTTGCTTGACATATACTATCTTCATAGATAATGCAAAGGTTGACAGTTCAATCTATCTTGAGCAAATTCCAAATTAATAGAATTTCAATTAATTACCATTTGAATTGTAATTAACTTAGTTTGTATTAGATAAAACACATCATTTACAGGTGAATTTAAATCAAAATTGAATTAGGAAATGCTATCAACTCCCCAAATAAAATGTATGATATATAATCTTTCACTATAATGTCTTGCAGATCTTGTGCTGCGGCACTACTTTATAGGTGAGACAGCATGATGATGGTGGTGGTCGTAGTGGTGGTGGACATGAAGATCATGATGATGGTGATGAAGAAGAAGAGAATGGCTAATATTTATATAGCACTTTCAGGTTTGTTAAGTGCTTTCTTTACATACGTTGACTTGTTTCATCTTCAAAACAACTCTGCAATGTATAAGCTATTATCTCCATTTTACAAATGAATTTTATAAAGACTAATAGAGATTAAAAGACTTCTCAGGTCACAGTGCTAGTTAGAGACTGGGGCAGGATTTGAACTCCATTCTTCCTGACTGTAAGGCTGGTGCTCAGTCAGGCTTCTATGCCACCATCTAAGAGGTCCCAGACAAATCTGCCTTAAACTGAACTTTACACTTTACCACATAGCATTTCATTAGGGTTCCAGCATATTTCTGGTCATTTAAATTAATATTTCCTATAACTGATTACAAATTAAAAAGTATGTCTGACCATTTACAGAGGTTATCAATAATCATTGGATGAAACACTTAGTTTCTATAGCTCTATCATGTAATATTGATACTAAGGAAATTTGGGGAACCAAGTAGACAACTGTTCCCGATTCTGATGTATCAGAAGCCAGGGAAAGTGTTTAAATGCAGCCAAACTGAAAGGTCATGGAAAGAAAAGAATAAGAGAATTTTTGTTCTCTTATTAAGCTTTCCTCCTTTCTTGTGAAGACTGTTTTTGTTCTGCCAACTCAGTAACTAAGAGAAACCAAGATTTTTTAAATGTCAGAAACATTTTAGTGACAAATCTATGATGACTTTCAGATGTACAGTGTTTGGATGGGTGAAAGAATGAATAAACCAAGAACCACTGGATTTCCTCAAGGAAATGGAGATTTAGAAACAAAAATGTTTGTAGTATTTAAACTATTTCCCCCAAAGAACTATAGTACATATCCTGAGAAAAGAAAGAAACCCTTCTTTGCCATCATGCTACCAAACATTTGCCTTCTTTGGAGCAATCTGTGATAACTCTAGCCAGATTTCAGTACCTTCTTTATTGATAAAGGGTAAAAAGGAGTGGTTATGAAGACAGATTATCTACATGCAAATCACACACTTGCTACCTCTGAGAATTTAGGCAAGTCACAAACTCCTTTTATTCATTTGTAAAATGAAATGGTTATAATAGAGGATCTCAGAGATTCCTTCTAGATTTAGCTCTAGGATACTAAAAATCATTTAATCAATGAGAATCTATTAAGATCTACTGTATGCTAAAGTATTGTGCTAGGTATAGGGGAGATGACAAAAATGAAAGTCCCAACTTTCAAAGAATGTGCCTTGATTTTGTGTCCAACCTACCATCAACTCCAAATTTAATTCTGAGTTTTTCTACATGAAGCCTCCAAATAAAATTCTATTTACTTTCCAGTTCTGATAGTCATGAAATTTTAGGGATAGAAAGATCTCTTGTGATCATCTGGTTCAAAATCCTTACTTTACACATGAGGCAACCAAGATTTATAGAGGTTAGGAGTCTTGCCCAAGGTCTCTCACTTAAAGAAAATGAAATGAAAGACATAGTAACTCAAGAAAAGATTTCTGACACTTCCCAAATTAAATAACAGTGTAGCCATTAATAGCTAAGATTATTTAGTTCAGAGGAAGATAAAGGGGAGGGGAGGAGTATGTGTGCCCAATGTAGAATGTACAATGATTTCCCAGGTTGTTTTTTTTTTTTAAACTTTTAAAAAGAATAGAACGATTTGAAGACTCTTCAATTAGGAAAGATATTGACTATTTGAGAATTTCATGTGAATTTCAAACTTCTGTATAAAGCTGTATACAAGCTGTAATAGGGCAATAACTTGAACTAATTAATTTTAAAACCACATTTTTATATGATTCAAAGCTCAGTGTTCAGCCTTGACTTCCAAGAGGGGAAAACTATGCATCTTTCTGACTAATTTCAATCCAATTGGCACTTTCAAAAATTCTATTGGTTAAAAAGCAGGGAAAAAAAGTTGTGAGTTTGTCTTACACTTTTTTTAAAAGTCTTAGTTTTCACAGATATGATCTCAGTCATAAAATACGGACCTATATACAGTATTACATCGTAGCTGTAAAGTCAGCCTTTTTGTGTGAATTGGCAAAGGATATGATGTTAGCTATTTCTGTTAAATTCATACAGCAACATTATCTTATTCAATTCACACTTCCATCATTCACAAACCTGAAAAATGTACAGTGATTTGAGCTCTATTATGTCTGCCATTAAAATTTAGGGCTTGTTATTAGGAGGATAGTCTTATTAATGTAAGTAAATAATGAAATATTAAAATTACCTTCTTACTACCCAATGTTTTTTTTTTAATTCACCATTTTCTAAAGTTCATATAAATTAATTTAGACTACAGGTGTCAAAACCACTGCCAAAGGCACACTGCCACCAGTAACACTCCAAGTAGGGGCATGTACCAGATTAAAATGTAATTAGGAAATATTTAACAAAATTAATGAAAATACAATAGGACGTAGATAATGTTGATATGTGGTTTTCTAAATGAATATGCCATCTACAGGAATCAGTATGTACAACTTAGTGGCCCTTTTGCTATTTGACATTGATTTAGACTAACCTACAAAAATGATCCTGATACATATGTGCATACTCCCTCTGAATATTTTAAGTGTCCTTCCCAGACCCTCTTCTTGACTCATTACACTTTATCCTTTGATGATCCTATTTTTTCATTAATCATCACCTCTAGGGTTTAAGGTGTAAAAAAACTAGAAAGGTTGGAAGGGGGCAGGTTATGAAGGGCTATGAATTCCAAACAGATGATTTTATATTTGATCCTGAGGGTGATAGGGAATTACTGATGCTTATTGACTAGGAGGATGATATGATCAGGCATTCACCTACGGAAGACCAATTTGACAGCTGAGTGGAGCTTGGACTAGAGTAGGGAGAGACTTGAGGGAGGGAAACGAACAGGAAGGTTACTGCAATAGGCCAAGAGTAAGGTGTTAAGGGCATATACCTTATCTTCTCATGGCTGGTAATGGTAGAAAGGAATATAAATATATTAATGATGTTAAAATGAAGGTACAGGATTTGGCAACACATTGGTTATGGAGAGTGAGAGTTAGGAATTGAGCATGACACCTCAGTTTTGAACCTGTGTGATGGGGAGGATGGAAATACCTTCAATAGTAATAGGAAAGTCAGGAAGAAGGGAGGGCTTGATGGGAGAGATAATGAGTTCAATTTTGGACATGCTGAGTTTGAGATTCATTGGGACATTCAATTTGAGATGTGAGTCTGGAGATAAGGAGAAAGGTTAAAGCTAGATAAGTAGGTCTAAGCATCACTGACATACCCTAACCCTTGAACAAAAAGGATTGTCATTTTCACTTCTGTATTCATTTTTCTTAGCATAGTGTCTTTCAGACATGTAATAGGCACTTGGTTAATGATTTTTGAATGAATTACTACTCATAGGCACAAGTTTTCAATGAATTATAAAGGGTTTAATTTACACTGCAGTTGTTGTTGTTGAATCATGTCTGACTCTACATTACCTCATGAACTGCCCATAGGGTTTTCTTGGCAAAGATAATAGAGTGGTTTGTCATTTCCTTCTCCAACATGTCCCCATCTTACAGATGAGGAACTGAGACAAATAGGAGTTGTGACTTGTTAGTAAGTATCTAAAACTAGATTTAAATTCAGATCTTCCTGACTCCAGGCCTGGTGCTCTGTCCACTGCACCATGTAGCTGCCCTTAATTTATCCAGAAGATATTATTAAAACTAAAGAATGAAGCATAAAGGGATTTTCTATACTTGACTTAAAGTCCCAAGTTATGCTGAGATCTCAACTCAAAATCATCTGAATCCGAGGCTCGTGCTCTGAGACATGCTTGAAATACAACACTGCTTTTCCTAATCATAAAATTATAATAAAAGAGAACTTAATTCTAAGGTTTAAACTCTGTACAATAAATTAAGTTACCACACAAGCATTTAATAAAAGTTGGTATCTTAAGTGACCTTACTAATACTGTTCTTATCCATTGGAAAGATGAATATAATTTCCTAAAAGGATATTTTCCCTGCAATAAGGTTAAGATAGGACTGCCCAGAATGATTAGGAAGAATGTTTTTAATGATCTCCAAATCCATCTCAATGATAGTACCCATTTCTTCTCATACTGTGGAAAGAATTCTTTTACTGTCTCTAAAATTCTCTGATACCAGTAGGTAAGAAATCCACAATATACAAGTAAAGGCCACAGTATAGTAACTAACATATTAGATTGCATACAATTATAGGATTTGAAGCTGGAAAGGATCTTAGAAATTATCAAGTCCAATGCCCTCATCTCACAGATGAAGAAACCATAGTCTAGAGAGGTTGTGACTTATTCAAAGTCACAAAAGTAGCATGTCAATATTGAAACACAGACCTTTTGAATCGATAACCAAAACCTATTCCCTTTCCAAAACACCACAGCCTCCCCTGTTCCACAGTAATTATTCTCCAAAGGACCCTAAAAATAAAAGCTAGTCTCTTCCTTAATAAATAAAAACTTCCAATCCTAGAATTAGATGTTTTGAAGATCAACAAATCATTATCTTCTTCAAGATTATGTTCTCTTGCCTTTCTTAGATATTTTTATAGTTTACTAAGTACTTTCATACTTTATGTTATTTATGCATTCGGCAATCCCAGGAAATAGGCAAGAATGGGTGTTATCCTGTTCAGTCATTTCAGCCGTTTCCATCTCTTCAGTGATCTCATTTGGGGGTTTTCTTGGCAGAGAGATTGGAGTATTTTGCTGTTTCTACACCAGCTAATTTGACTGATGAGGAATTCAGGCAAACAGGATTAAGTGACTTGCCCAGGGTCACACAGTTAGGAAGTATCTGAGGCCAGATTTGAACTCAGGAAGCTGAGTCTTCCCGACTCCCTGGCTCTCTATCCACTGCACCACCTTCCAGCCTGACAGGTGTTATTAGTGCTGATTTTTTTTTTTTATGGACGAAGAAATACAATGATAATCATACACTAAGGCTTTGGGCAGCAGACAGAACTTAGGAGGAATCTGGAACTTCTGTTTCTAATTCTTGTCAATGAATCAAAATCAAATCATTTAAACTAATCGGGGTTTGTTTGTTGCTTTTTTGTTTGTTTGTTTAGGGGCTTCATTGTATAAAGTAGGAAAAAATAGAGTTACAAGCTTTTTATCTTGGTTAGGAAAAAAGGATTGGTTAATCTATAATTATCAAAGTCTTTGAAAACAAATGATCTTGAGAATGACAGATGGGTCACATTCATGTTCAAAAATCAATGATGCATTTTAGTAGAGGGCAAAAAGGGCACTTGGACTAGATCAAATACCAAGTGTACCTTTCTGATTGTAGGACTATAGGCAAGTCAACCTCTTTGGTCCTCAGTTTTCTCATTTGTAAAATGGACATAATAAAGGAACTATTTTTCCTCAAGAGTTTTTATAAGGGTCAAATTAGAAAATGTATACAAAGCACTTTACAAACCTCAAATTGCTATAGAAATGTCAGCTTCCATACTTGGGTGTCAAAATATTAATACTTTAATAGATCTGTGATCTGCCTCCAAAGATACAGGTTGCAACACATATATGTCTACGAAATACTTTTCCATGTGGGCGCCATGAGGGATCCACCTAACATGCTAAAGGGCTTCCTTTTTTTCTCTTGACATTATGTGGATACCCATGAAGCATAAGGACTATCCTAAAGGTTATCCTTCACTCTCACTTTTTGATTGACTCATATTTTTCTACAGCTATACATCTCTATAATGATATCATTTAGGTCACTTATTTTTTTGTTTGTTTGTTGAGGTAATTGGGGTTAAGTGACTTGCCCAGGGTCACACAGCTAGTAAGTGTCAAGTGTCTGAAGCCAGATTTAAACTCAGGTCCTCCTGACTCCAGGGCCTGTGCTCTATCCACTGTGCCAACTAGCTGCCCCCCTTTAGGTCACTTCTACACAATTTTTCTTATGTAATGTGTTGTGGTCTATTTACCCTCATTTTGGTTTTTCAGTCATTTTCAGTCATGTCTGACCTTTCATGACCCTATTTGAGTTTGTTTGGGATTTTTGGCAGAAATACTGGCGCAGTTCGCCATTTCCTTCTCCAGTCTATTTTACAGATGAGGAAACTGAGGCAAATAGGATTAAGTCATTTAGTAAGCATCTGAGGCCGGATTAAAATTTAGGAAGATGAGTTTTCCTGACTCCAGGCCTGGTATTTTATCCATGGTTGCCACCTAGTTGCCCCACTCACCCCCACACCATGGACTTTTCCAGTGTCTTTTGGATGGACCTCAAATTTAATTCTTCAGAGACTGTGGTATACCATGACTCACAACTGGTATAATATGGGTGTTAAAAAAGATGTCTTTGTTTCACAAAGAAGTTTATGGTTGGCAAGAATCCTGGGCAATTTGCCAAAGGAAATCTAACCTACTCTCCTCCTCCATTCTGGATTCAGAATTGGCATCTTCTATGTCTGTCTAAGGTCACAGGATAAGTGATTTAGAACTGGAAGGGATACATACTGACTTATATCATACACAATCATCATCATCACTGCCTATTCATACACAGTGTGAGGTTAGACATGGTATGAAAACAGCTCCACTTATATGGTAGGCATTCCTGTTTAATATCACTACCCTTTCAGCAGCTGTGTCAAAAATGAAGTGCTAATGTATCTATACTTTCTCAACTTCTTGGTTTTTAATAAATGTCCTTAAATTTAAATTTAATTTAATAAATGTCCTTAGTGGCAAATGGGGCATACTAAGCATTTCATATATATATATATATATATACATATATATATGTATGTATGTATGTATATGTGTGTGTGTGTGTGTATGTGTGTGTGTGTGTGTGTATTGTGACAACCAGGGCTAAGAACAGATTTATTCTATGGTATGCTGAAACCTAGCTCACAAAATTGGAAATCTGCTCGCCCAGAACAACAAGATAGTAGTGATGCTTGAATGGTACAAATATGTTGGGGTTATTTACATTCATAGAATCACAGCTCTAGATCTGAAAGTGACCTTAGACTTCTTCTAGTCTCATTTCTTTCAAGTTAGAGATGAGCAAAATGACATCCAGAAAAGGAGAAGTAATTTGTGCAAGATCACAAAGTACTAAGTAACAGAGTCCATATTCAAATCCAGGTACTTTGACCCCATTGTTTGGGCTCTTTCTACTATGTCACACTGCCTCCTTTAATTCAACATCTATTTGTTGATCACCTATTATACTTTATAGCACTGTGGGAGACCCTACACTGCTTCACCCAAATTATCATCATATCTTCCTATAATTACTTCCTTCCTTCCATATATTCATACTACAGGTATTTACTGAACCTCTTTATGGGCAAGAGGCTGTATTAGGGATAAAGTCATGCCATGTTTAAAGCATTTTAAATGCCTTCAGGAGCATATACAAAATGCTTTATTTGACATTCAGAGCCCTATATAACCTCCCTCCCTCTTACCTTTCCAGTCTTCTCATACTTTATTACTCAACAGATCCTCTTCAATCCAATGACACTAGTCTCCTGGCTGTTCCATGAACAAGACACTCCATCTCTCCACTCCAGGCATTCTCTCTAACTATCCCCCATGCCTGGAACACTGTCCCTCCCCCATTCCTACTACTGTCTTCCATGGCTTCCTTTAAGTCCAAAATAAAATTCTAGTGCCTTCCCTCTGTTAATTATTTCCTATTTATTCTTTATATAGCTTGCTTTGTAGATATCGGTTTGCATGTTATCTCCCCCATTAGACTGTAAGTTGCTTTGAGGGGAGGGACTGTCTTATGCTTCTTTTTGTATCCCTAGAACTTATCATAGTGCCTACCACATAGTAGGTGCTTAATAAATTGTTAATGATTGATCAATTGATCGATCATGAGATCACAATTGATCTCTTCACCCACTACAAATGAATCACTTCTATAGCTTATTCTTGATTATTCAAGTGATGATAATTTAAGTGATATATTATTTGGTTTCTCCTTTCCCAACTTTTCTGCTACCTGAATTCTAGGCTTTTTGTTTTGTTTTTGTTTTTTTGCAGGGCAATGAAGATTAAGTGACTTGCCCAGGGTCACACAGCTAGTAAGTGTCAAGTGTCTGAGGTTAGATTTGAACTCAGTTCCTCCTGAATCCAGGGCTGACGCTTTATCCACTACGCCCTCTAGGTGCCCCCAGTAAGTAAGCTTCTTGAGGACAGGAACTTTTTTTTTCTTGTATCTCCAGCACCTAACACAGTGACTTGCATAAAAGTAGATGCTGCTTAAATGTGGGGGGATGAAGTATGAGGCTAAAACCAAAGAAGTAAAGGGGGTTGTTAATTATTTATATGAAAGATTTGCTTGAGGAAAGTTTGCATTTGGGCCTCTCCCTTTGACTGATAAATGAATCTTGTCTCTGTCTTGTCTCAAGATAGAAAATGTAGGCTCCTCTCACCAGAAACTCAAACTTCTTGCACTTCTTGCACAAGCCAAAATGTCAGATGCTTTCCATGTGCATTGTCTTCCAGTTGTCTCAGATTAGCAAATATTTGCCAGGTAATACCTGCATTTAATTTTTTTTTTGCAGGGCAGTGAAGGTTAAGTGACTTGCCCAGGGTCACACAGCTAGTGCATTTACTCTTAAAATTGTATTTACAGTTTTTAGCCTTTTTAAGCCTAGTTGTCAGACCTTGTATAGCCCTATTTCACATTTTTGCAATATTCAAGTTATGCTGTTTTGTCTTTGACCCTTTAACTCTATGTTATTCTGTTGAATTTTTTTAAAGGGAAACAGGAAGCATCAATAAAAAGAGGACAGCCCTATTCATGCCATGTGCCTCAAACAAGAGAGGCCAAATGGATTTCCCTTGTCAGCTCTTTAGAAGCCCTTGGGGCAATCCCAAAGAGACATTCCAGGAAGAGTCCTTCGACCTAAACATTTAAAGGCTATAGACCTTCATTTTAAAATGTAGTTCCTAGAAGTCTATTAGTTTCAAGTTAAATAAAGCTCTCCTAAGAGAGTAATAAGCCCTTCTGAGCCTTAGCTGGGCAGCTAGGTGGTACCATGGATAGAGTACTGCGCCTGGAGTCAGGGAGACCTAAGCTCAAATTCAACTTCAGACACTTACTAGCTGTGGGATCCTGGGAGAGTCATTAAACCCTGTTTCCCCCCTCATCTATAAAATGAGGTGGAAAAGAAAATGGCAAACCACTCCAGTATCTTGGCCAACCAAGGAAACCTCAAATGGGGTCATGAAGAGTTGGACAAGAATGAAACAACTGAACAACAACCACCAAAACAAAAAATAGAGACCTACTAAAAATATCCTGATTCTACATATCCTAAAATCTCTAGTTTCAATTGAAGACATCTGAGAATTAAAAAGATAAGCTGAAATTTGCATAATATCCTAATGTCATTCTATCCCAATTAAGTTTTGTTCAGAAAGTACTTGATAAACATGAAAGCCTTGGATATAGTGTCTACCACCCAATACCAGAGGGTGTTCTGGGGAATTTGCCAAACTCCCTGTGACTCAGGTTCTCTGAGTAACTAGTTGTCATTCACTCCCTGACTCCACCCATTTAAGTTTATATTAAGTAGGTGAGTGGGTGTCTGTAACTTCCAATCAAATCTCATAGCAAATATATCCCCACCCCCATCTCTCCCTTTCCACCAGAGGGTGCTATATCTCACTGAGTTACTGCCATCCCGACTTTCTTGCTTCCCACTCCCCAATATCTGTCTCTGCTTGCTATAAATGGGTTGCATACACTTAATTACATCTGTCCTTTCAATACCTGACAAGTCTGAGAGAGTTTTCCCCACAGCACATAAGTCACATGAATACATGCTGAAGCTGACAGCAAGTGGGGACACTCAGGATGCCATGAGTTCAAGTATCAATTTCCTCCCTCATTTTCAGACTCAGTCTTTTAAAACATTTTCCCCAGATTTTCTCACTTATACTACCCTATAGACACATTTCCAGGACCTCTTCATTCTATCAGGATTGAATATTAGGGACTCAAGGGCTATGTTATGTGACTTGAGTTATTATTTATACAAGTCACTTATCTGGTCCAATTTTAGGACTAAGAAAGAAGTTAACAGAAATCCATACCCAAGTCCCTCAATGCAATTTATCAATAAATATAATTTATAAAGATTTTTAAAAAAACCTTTTAAATGGAGAATTATTTTAGAGTAAGATATGAGAAAGAAAACAGAATCTTTGTGTAAATTATTAGAATCCCATTTATATCAGTCAACCTATTTTTATAATGTAATGGGTGTCTAGCCCATGCCCAGATCACCTAAGATGTCATCATCAATAGGAAGACACTAGGGAGTTATTTCTTGAGACAGAAGGATGAGAGCATGCATGGCCATTTTTTGTTGGCCTTTCATGTGGTTGGGAAGAGTCTTTTTCCATTGGCTGAATAGTTAAAACTGTGTTTTCTGACTCAGTTCCTGAGTCAGCACCGGCCATATCTTCTACAGCATTTGAATATGAGGGAGCAAGGTGACTTTACTGACAGCTCACCAGTAGTACAGCTCATGATGGAAAGAGAAAGGGCCTAATGGCTCTCATCAGGCCACACAGTCCTAAGAAATGGGCCTAAGTCTTTGACCTTTTATTTTGTATTTCTTTTAAGAACTATTTTTTTAGAGGCAATTGGGGTTAAGTGACTTGCCCAGGGTCACACAGCCAGTAAGTGTTAAGTGTCTGAGGCTGGACCTGAACTCAGGTCCTCCTGACTCCAGGGCCGGTGCTCTATCCACTGCGCCACCTAGCTGCCCCTTGTATTTCTATTCTAAGGTCAGGGAGTGTACTCTCTGACCCTGGGAGTTTCAAATGCCAAGTGTGAGCCACAGTAATCTGACAGTCAAGTAATCCAGTCCAGGGATTTCAGCCAGCCCAGCAAAGAGGCCTCAAGTAGCAAAGTATGATCATCTGGAGTGACTTCTGAATCTTTCCTAGTGATGGTGGCTTTGGACTTGAATATGGTAGGACCAATGGTATGTAGGAACAGCTATGTTGGGAGTCTAATTCTCTCCCCCACCCCAAACTCAAGTGATATAAAAGGGGATTATGCCCCCAAGGTACTGGGAGAAATGATAGTTCTTTGCTCTTACTATATCTTTGAAATAAATTAGTTCAGTGTTGAGTGATTAAATGGAAATGGGATGCTAGTCACTGGGTTACTAAAATGAGGGAACAGAGACAGCTGGGACTCAAGCCAATGGAATAAAAGAAAGACTCCCCAATACCCTTGATATCTGAAAACCCTGGGGAGGGGGGGAAGAGGAAGAATAATATAACAGACTTGACGCTGAAAGAATAAAGCCAAAGTCAGTCCAGAAGACCAGAACAAACCTCTCATCAAGGCAGGACTTCAAGTGGATTCTGTTTGTATATAGTATCCCTCAATTCCCTTCTTACTATGAAAGCTAAACAGAAATTTGGCTGATGTCTGTTTTATTCCAAAATGGGTCTTTAAGACATACCCCAGTTGGATCATCTCACTCTCTGACAAAGCCCAAACCTATAAAGGCAGGATTAGAGTCCCTCTGCCCATTTATGAGTCTCCTGAGTAGGAAATTTGCAACACATGCTGACTTTGCCAGTTTCCAGTTTCCTATGAGGGATTTTCTTCAGTATCTGTCCCTTACACAACTCTCTGTCCATATCAAGAGCCTAGATGCAGGAGACAGTCCTTGGCACACTTGGGATGCTCTGAAACAATAGAACATACAAGGTCCAGGCTTTAACACTGATCCTTTTCACATGGAATCTTAACTGATAATATTTTCATCACCCCCAATTCATCATCAATCTGTCTGCATCAAATTACCATTCTGAAAACACACTGTGATTGCAGGATTCAGATCTGGAAGAGACTTTAGAGATATCCAAAATCCAGACTTTTTCAGATAAGAAAATTGAGACACAGAGAGATTCAATTATTTGCCCAAATGATTTTCCTGCAGAACAAATCTAACCTTATCAGGCTCCTACTCAATAAACTCCATGAGCTTTTCATTGACTCAGGATCAAATATAAATTCTTCTGTCAGTAGTTAGAGCCCTTTTACAACATGGCTCCTTTCTACCTTTCCAATTTTCTTACACATCATTTCCATCCATGTTCTCTAGGGTGTGGCCATAATGAATTATTCACTGTTCCTCATGTACAATGCTCCATCTCCTGTCCTCCATGTCTGAAAGGTACTTCATTCTCAGTCTGCCTCTTGAAATTCCTGGTTTCCTTCAAGACCTAAGTCAAATGCTACCTTCAACGCAAAGCCTTTCCTGCTCCTCCCAGCTGTGGATACCCTTCTTCCGAAACTTGGATTCATTTTGGTTAAGTTCTATATATGCTTATCTATGTATGTATGTCTCTCCCTGTGTTCTCCTTGAGGGTATAGATTGTTTCACTTTTGTCTTTGTATGTAATTAGCATAGAGCCTGACAGACATGAAATATGCACTTAATAAGTGTTTGTTAATTGACTGATTGAAGTAGTAGGGCCAGGATTTCAATGAGATTATCCTCTTTGTCCAATTCCAGTCCTCTTTCCATGCTACACAATGCTACCCTTTGCCCCATTATTGGAATCTTACCAAATGATAGCTTTCTCTTTCTTTACATGTTATTCTCCCTTAAGTTTCTTACCAGCTGAAGGCTCTCCTCCTGTCAGTGACCCTGCTCCCTTATTATTCTTTCAAGCCTTAGACTATAATCAATCTGCATCTCTGGATAAATCCATTTCAAATTCTCCTCCTTGTACTCCTCTCCTTTGTGAGGAAGCCTATAAATGCCTCCAGATATACTAGGTCTACCAATTCCAAGAATGTCAGTGACAAAGTAGCTGAGTAAACTAAAACAGGAGAAAATGTCCTCTCAGTTATCCTCTAGTTCTAATATTTTTCCTTATTTTAAAGTAAATCATTTTCTACAATTTAAAGCCATTTAAAACTTTTTTTTCTCCCCCTAAAGGAGATAAACAATTATTTGCTTTCTTATTCCAATGCAAGAAAGACATTTATTCATAGGACCAAGGTCACAGAGAATAGGTCAAAGAATGGGACACGAACCGGAACCCTCTGGGACTCTTCAACATATGACATAATATTTCCAGTCATTCCGTTAGTCTTAAAACTTGTCAATGGGGGAAGGTAGGTGATGCAATGGATAGAGCACCAGCCCTGGATTCAGGAAGACATGAGTTCAAATCTGGTCTCAGACACTTGATACTTACTAGCTGTGTGACCCTGGCAAGTCACTTAACTGTCATTGCCCCCCACCAAAAAAAGACTCCTCATCTACAGATGGAAATATATAATATGAACTCACCTAAATATACTCACTGAAATGGGATAAGATGGTTTAAAAGAAATCCTCCTGTGAGAAAATAATAGGGTTTTGCGAACAGCCCCTGCTGTGAGGGGATTGATTGGATTATGAAGAAATCAAAGCTATCTATTGCCACGTGAAAAAAAATACTTTATATCACTATTAATTAGAGAAATGCAAATTAAAACAACTCTCAGGTACCACCTCAAACCTATCAGATTGGCTAATATGACAAAAAAGGAAAATAATAAATGTTGGAGAAGCTGTGGAAAAATTGGAACACTAATGCATTGTTGGTGGAGCTGTGAACTGATCCAACCATTCTGGAAAACAATTTGGAATTATACCCAAAGGACTATAAAGCTGTGCATACCCTTTGACCCAGCAATACCACCACCATTGGGTCTTTGTCCCAAAGATATCATAAAAAAGGGAAATGTACAAAATATTTATAGCTGCTCTTTTTGTGGTGGCAAGGAATTGGAAATTGAGGGGATGCCCATCAATTGGGGAATGGCTGAACAAGTTGTGGTATATGAATGTAATAGAATTCTATTGTGCTATAAGAAACAATGAGCAGGTGGATTTCAGAGAAACCTGGAAGGACTTGCATGAACTGATGATGAGTGAGATGAACAGAACCAGGAGAACATTGTACACAGTATCATCAACATTATGTGTTGATCAACTGTGATAGACTTGATTCTTCTCAGCAATACCATGGTACAAGATAGTTCCAAAGGACTCAGGATGGAAAAGGCTCTCCAAATCCAGGAAAAAAAAGAACTGTGGGATATGGGTGCAGATTGAACCATACTATTTCTTTTGATTTGGTGCTGTTGTTTTTCTTTTTTGAGGTTCTTCCTTTTTTCTCTGATTCTTCTCTTGTAACATGACTATTGCAGAAATATGTTTAATGTTATTGTACATATACAACCTATATCAGATTTCTTGCTGACTTGGGGAGGGAGGAGGGAAGGAAAAAATTCAAAGCTAGAAATCTTATAAAAACAAATGTTGAAAACTATCTCTACATGTAAATGGAAAATAATAAAATACTTTTATAATTAAAAAAAAAGATTGATTGGATTGACTGACTTCAATGATTAACTCACTTAAAGTTAACACCTGCCTGGCCCTCAAGAAGGTGTGTTCTCAGAGGGTGTGAACTCTGACCTCATCAAGGGACCACCCTCAAGTCCAGTGAACCAATGGATTTGGTTGAAGATAGCCAATGAGCGTGAATCAGTATGTACGGACTGCCTCTCCTCTGGACCCATAAAAAGCTTCCACACACAGTTACTCAAAGTTAGACTCTCTCAGAGGTACTTTTGGTGACAGAGGACTTGGAGAAAGAAGCAGGTCAGGCTGAGCTCTATTCTCTCCTCTAGGCTAGATAGGTCTTTTCTTAATTTTCTGAGCCAGGTGTTCTCTTTTTACTAATACTTGGTATGCTTTAATAAATGCTTAATGCCCAACACTGGTGCTAAAGCTTCCAATTTATAAGTAACAACTATATTAGAAACCCCAGCTAATTTTCCCTACACTTTGGACAGTAAAAAGCAACCATACATATAGTTTTATTTGCTACACTCCCAAAAGACCTAAGTTCTAATTCTAATTCACTGACAATCCATGAGATAATCATAGATCATTTTTCATCAGTCATTTCAGTCATGTCTGACTCTTGACCCCATTTGGGGTTTTCACCAAAGATACTATAGTGGTTTGCCATTCTCTAGCTCATTTTACAGATGAGGAAACTGAGGCAAACAGGGTTAAGTGACTTGCCCAGGGTCACAAAGCTAGTAGGTGTTTGAGGCTGAATTTAAATTCATTGAGGTGAGTTGTCTTGACTCCAGGACTGTCACTATATCCACTGCACCACCTAGCTACCCCTGTATCACAAATCACATTGGATAGAAACATGTTTACAAATTGGCAAAACCACTGACAAACCATATGAAAATATCATTGTAACAGTCTTACAATGCATGCTTAAATGTGTATGCAACATTAATCAGAATAATTTTTTCTTTATCCATTTTAATATTTAATAGAGCAAAAAGATTAGCTAGCCACATATGCCTAATATCCTCTCAAAAAAAAAACTTAAGGAAGTCCGTCAGCCCACCAGGTAGACCTATATGACAAACTTAGAGGAATCATAGTTCTAGAGCTACAAGAGGGACCTTAATACCATCTAGTCCAAAGGCCTCATTTTTCCAGATGTGGGAAATTGGAGCCCAAAAAAGTTAAGTGACTTGTCCAAGGTCAAACACATAAAATGGACATAGAAGCAATCTTTGTACCCAAGACCTTTGACTTTGCACTGACAAGAGTGCACTGCACTGCTTTCATGTGTTGTAATCTGCATCACTGTAAGGAATATCTACATTGATGAAATCACAAGTATATCTGAGTATAACACTGAAGGACATTTACATAACATCACATCGATTGCATGGTATGAAGTGGTGAAGACAGGGGGCCAGAAATGAAATAGACTTTGTTTGTTTCTTTGACTCCAAATCCCCCAGGCTGCTATACAATGTTCATGCAGATTCTTCAAATAAGAAGGATATAAGAAAAACAGTATTCGACTATAATTTGCATACTATTTCCTTAGATGACTTTACATACACCAGAAGGGCCTAACTCTTTGTGAGTTTATACTCTCAAAGCTATATAAATCACACAAGCAAATATATTCTCATCTTGACTATATTTCTAGGCTAAAGCACAATAACGCAGTGCACAATACTTTAAGACCTGATTTTTCTCACTCCTACATTACACTCCATCACCTAGTCAACTGGGGAACTTCTACCAAATTATATGAGATAGTTATGTGTTGCAGTGCATATAATGCTACACTTGAAGTCAGGAATATGTGAGTTCTAATCATGACTCAGGTACTTATTAGAGGTGTGACCCTGAAAAGTCATTTAACATCTCTCAGACTCAGTTTCCTTCTCTGTAAAATAGGAGTAATAATAACATCTACCTAACAAAGTTGTAAAGAACCAATAAGATAATATATGTAAAGTGTTCTTCAAAGCTTAATATCCTATATAAATATGGCTTTAGAGAGTTACTAGAGGTTCAGAGATTCAGTGACTTGAAGCAATTAATATAGTTACTTCATGCTTAGGTCTTCCTGACTCCAAGTCCACTGGGCTCCATCAAGCATTCTCTTTAAGTAGCAATTAGTGGCATTTCAGGAGGCTGGATAGCTAGACAACTCATCTACTATAGCTGTGAACATCTTTCCAAGGATGGCTAGCTCTTTTCTCCAAGAATTTACACACTTAAGAAACAACTGGCTACATTGATTGGAAAATGGATAGGCAAAATGAGATACGTGAATATCAGTGTTCTATGGAAAATGGTGTATGCAAAAAATTCAAAGTAAAGGAAGAATTATAGGAACTCATGCCCAAGAAAACTAGAAAAATAGTATATAAAATGATTTTCCAATATAAATGAAAAGAATTGAAAACCTGATACTGAATTTTGTGTTATTATAATGACTGAGCTTAGTCCAGGGAAATAAATGAGAAGAAAAATCCCTACAATGTGCCAAGCACTGTGCTAAGAGCTTTGCAGATAAAATCCCTTTTGATCCTCACCTTACTACCCTGGGAGGTATGTACTATAATTATCGGTAGACAGAGGTTAGGTGATTTGCCCAGTCACACAGCTGGCAAGTGTCTGAGAATAGATTTGAACTCAGATTTTCCTAACTCACGCCTGGTGCTTGATCCACTTTGCCACCTCCCTCCATTCTTTGTAGAAATTTTTTTGTTAGGAAGGACAGCTCACTGGGGAGGAATATCTTTGGAAATAAAGGTATTGTAAGGACAAAAGATATCAACTTTTAAAAAAAAAGGATCCACTGGCTAATTTGTTGTCTGGTTCAAAAGAGCTATTTTTACTAAACATCTATTTGTACTTGATGGAGCCTCATGCCTTCTGTGGGTGTATTAAAGAGGTCTGCTCGAACTGCAGTCAGCTACTGACCTATCTTTTTTGTGTGCCTGACATGTTTTTGTTTTTGTTATTTTCCCCTTGGTTTTCTATTACTTGGATTTTGTTGTTGTTTAGTCATTTCAGGTAGATCTGACTTTTCAATAACCCCATTTGGGGTTTTCTTAGTAAAGATATTAGAGTGATTTGCCATTTCCTTCTCCAGTTCATTTTACAGAGAAGAAAACTGAGGCAAACAGGGTTAAGTGACTTGCCCAGGGTCACACAGCTAGTAAGTATTGAGGCCAGATTTGAACTCAGGAACATGAGTTCCCCGCCCAGCACTATATCCACTGCACTACCAAGCTGCTGATGCTAATATTGTCTTTTATTTTTCTTTAGGGAATTAGCTTTTTTGGTAGCTGACCCAACTGTTTGTGAATTTTTGTATTTCTGCCTCTCTCCTACTGTGCCCAAAGTAGACTTTAATTCTACTAACAGTTCATCGAAAAAATACCTTGTCAGAAGAATGTCAACATTTAAAAAGAAAATGCAAATATATTTTGAGGGTAGGTTGTGATTGGAAAAAAAGCAACAAGTTTCAAGACTGTTTCTCCCCCCCCCACCCACCCAATAAAGTTACAAGCAAATCAATAGCCAGATAAATTTGTAAAATACCCTACAAGCAAAAATATCCATCAAGTAAAGCAAAGAAGAAAGGAAAAGAGGAATCTAGATAGAGTCCTGGGCTTGGAGGTCAGAAAACCTGAGTTCAAAACCTGCTTCAGACACCAGGCAGCCTCTGTTTCTCAGTTTCCTCATAAGACTAATCCAAATTAACCCATCCGCCTTCCTATTTCCACACTGACCAGACCAGAGTCCACTCACTCTGCTTCTTTCTGTTCTGTGAACAATTAGTACACTTAACCATGGGCTTGATCTACCCTACTAATCCATTCCTTTGTTACCAGGTTTTTAACTGTATTTATACTGGATTATTGTAGAGAGGGTGGGGTTTATATTTGTGTATGTCTGTATTGTTTGCTTTAGGATGTAAGCTCCTAAAGTAGAAAATACAACAGCTTTGCAAGATGCTGTATTGCTTTTATTCCTGGTTCTCAGCTACTGAAGAGAGACATTACAGTGTAATGCACTGACTGCTGAACTGGGGAGTCAGGAAGACTTAGGTTCATATTATCCCTCTATCACTTGATTATGTATGTGTCCACTGGAAAATTACTTAATGAAAACTTCAGTTTCCTCTACTGGGGAGCAAAGCTAAAAATGCCTTTGCCTCCTTTAAGGTGAGGATCCTTTTGATCCTCACCTTACTACCCTGGGAGGTATGTACTATCATTATCGGTAGACAGAAGTTAGGTGATTTCCCCAGTCACACAGCTGGCAAGTGTCTGAGAATGGATTTGAACTCAGATTTTTGTGAGGCTCAAATGAAATAATGTATATAAAGTGCTATAGAAGTGTCTCCTCTGATTCACAGGTGTAACATGGGTCCAATGAGTCTGTAAAGGCTATATTTATTTAGGACTACCATAGCTGGGCACTTAATAAGTGCAGTTTGGTTGGCATATTAGTGAATGATTTGCTGTCGTCTATTTTGTATCCAGAGCTAATACAATGACAATCCAGGGGTGACCGTCATGGGACCTACACTTTGTGAGCCACAATATTGCTAGTAACTCAGCAGTGACTCAAAGAAAAAAGCCAGTGGAAGTTCAAAAAGGTAATTCATTCCTTCAATAATCATTCATTAATGGCCCAAGGTACTTTACTTGGAGCTGAGGATACAAAGATGACTTATGACAAAGTTCCTACAGTTAAAGAATTTACGTTCTTGGGGGGAGAGATTTGAGATGGTCCTTCTGTAGATTAATATAAGGGAAGGGACAAAAGTAGCAAAGGAGGCATCCAGACAATCTGAGATAGCAGTTCCAGAACTCAGAGAAGGCTTCATTGATAAAGTAGAAACTGAGCTTATCCTTAAAGGCAGCTAGGATTCAGAAAGGCTAAGAGAAGGAGGAAATTCATTCCAAACATGGAAGTGACCAGGATAATTGCAGGGAAGAGACAATAAGTCAAATTTGGGAAACAGCTATACAACAGTGTCACTTGGTCCATCAGTCACTCATACATTCTTCCACTATCAGCAAAGCAAAGTCTGTGGAACAGCCTCTTTCTCCTTCTGCACAGTCCTAAAGGGATCTTTCAATGACACCTTTTCAGAGCTAGAATTAAAAAAATTTGTACATGGAACTAGCACCAGAAATTGGTCAAGTGGCACAAAAACATGATGAGTTAGAGGGAGGAACCAAACACTCCCCTGTGGGGAGATACTGACACCCCAAACATTATCCCCTGTTGGCAGAGGCTGGGATACCTTGAGACCACCATTAGAAAGGCTGTTGAACTCTATCCCACCCTCATCCCCAAGTCCACAGGAAATAGCCATTTGGTAGCTATTTTAGGTAGTTATTCTTGACAATTAGGTGATAAAGTCTGTTGTTTCTTCTTACTTGGCCTCCAAGAGGCATGGTTTGGGAAGGTAAGGTAGGGGGAGAATGGTGACCCTTGCAACAAACAAAGAGATGCTTTGGGGAAGGGGACCAAAAGAGGATTTGAAACCAGCCCTCCCCCAAACCTCAAAGTATCATAACATTATTAGAACTATTGGCAAATGTATGGATGATCCAGTACAACTCCTTCATTTTATAGAGAAGGTTAATTAAGACCCCAGAGGTGATGTTCAAGGACCTAGAGGAAGGCTCATTCAGCTCCTTCTGAAATTTTATCTGAAGTAAGGTGTGATCAAATAGAGGCCAAATCTCAGAGACTCAAAAACTTTAAAACTTAAAAGAGGGGGCAGCTAGGTGGCGCAATGGATAGAGCACCGGCCCTGGATTCAGGAGTACCTGAGTTCAAATGCGGCCTCAGATATTGACACTTATTAGCTGTGTGACCCTGGGAAAGTCACTTAACCCCCATTGCCCCCCAAAAAAAAAAAGTTAAAAGAGATCTTACAGATCACCTGTCCAACCCCCTCATTTACTGAAGGAGGTGACAGAGTCCTAGGATTAGTCTTAGATCAGGAGCTAGAATACAGATAACTGTATTCCCCGTCAAGGTATCAGCCAGGTTGTTTAACTCTGATCTCCCTCGGAATCACTAGCCCTTCCAGGTTTATCAATCCCTGAACTCACAACTGAGGACAAGTAACTAAGCAGGAAGTTGGGGGCTGGGGAAGAGGTTATAAAAATAATCATACTTAAAATCATAATAGCTAGTATTGATAGAGTACCTACAAATTTCCAGGTACTGTACTAAGTGTTGTTGCTGTTCAGTCATTTCAGTCATGTCCAACTCTTTGTGACCCTTTTGGGGGTTTTCTTAGCAAACATATCAGAGTAGTATGCCATTTTCTCCTCCAGTTCATTTTACAGATGAGAACACTGAGGTAAACAGGGTTAAGTGACTTGCCCAGGGTCAAATAGCTAGTAATTATCTGAGTCCAGATTAGAACTCCGGAAGATACATCTTCCTGATTCCAAACCCAGTGATCTATACATTATGCCACCTAGATGCCCCCTACTGTACTTAGTGCACTTTACCAGCGTTATCTCATTTGATCTTCACAACAACCTTGAGAGGTCAGTACTATTATTATCACCATTTTACAGTTGAGGAAGCTAAGGCAAATAGAGGTTAAATGACTTGCCCAAGGTCATACAGCAAGTTAGTATCTGAGACCAGATTTGAATTCGGGTTTTCCTGACTAAGCCTAGGAGTTCATTCTCTGAGCCACCTAGCTACTTCTAAGACTGGTCATTCAGGCTTTCTAAGCAAGCTCTTGTCCTAAGTTTACTCTCTCCTACCCCCATCCCCACCCCTACATATACACCCAGGTTCCTCTTGGTAACAAAATTTGAGAAGCCTGAGAGGGCAATCTTGTAATGAAAGAAAAAGTCCCCAGAATAGTAGAGGCAGAGATATCCAGAGGAAGGGGAGACCCTGCCCTTCAGAAGAAACTAGAGGGCTTTTTCTTTCCTCTGCTTTGCCCAGGATGAAGGTAACTCCCCTTCCATCTCCTTTGGATTGTGCTGAGCAGCAACTCCTGAAGGGCTCTCTCCATGAGAACTCCTAGGCCTTGGGGTCCAGATCCTTACCCTGTGCCTTTCTCCACCCAGGGATCCCTCTTTACTCACCAGGCCCTGAATGCTTCTAACTCAATGTTCCTTCTTACCGTCCAGGTTTCCATCAGCAAGACAGTTTAGAATCCTGGAAGAACAAAACTATGCAGGAATGAACAAGTCCCTGGAATGTGGAGAGGCCGATGAATTTATGAAGGTTAAAAGCTCCTTTTCCTGCCTGAATAAAACCACTGCCAATCTTACCCCACCTCTACCCCTTCCCAGGCAGACTATGCCTTGATGGGCCTCTTGGTGGATGGGGGAACCGCACAACCCATTCACCAATAAGAGTATGCAATGAGGAGGCCCCACCAGGTCCACTGCTGTTGGCGCATAAGAACCAGCTGCCTGGGCTTTGACAGGGCCTCTGTTCCCACTCTTTGCCCATGCTACTGCTGACAAGCCCACCCAGACACCAATTCTTCTCACCCTGTGACCAGTCCTCACCGGGATCACAACTTGACCTCCCGGCTCCTCGCCAGTCTCCTTTTCTAGGGTAGGACAAGTGCTATTGGCAGTCCTTTCAGATTTCCCACTTAGTGGCAAATTTCACACCCTGAGAAAAGGGTCCTTTTCCTTCTCTTGCCTTCAGGAAGCCCTTAGTTTACTGTAATGGGGTAAAAGTAAAAGCATTTTGCAAACTTTACAGTGATGAATGAAAGTGTTATTTTTGTAGATTTTTTTTATGTTTAAAAATGTGGAGTCTGGAGCAAGAAAGACTATATAGTTTTCTGTCTCAGGCCTATGCTCCCAGGAGATGATCCTAGGTCCCAAACATTCCTAGGAAGCCTTACGGTGAAGGGGCATACAAAGATCTTCCTCCTCTACACTGGAGATGAGATTGAACACTACGACAATGTCAGTGTCCCTGAACTGTGCCCAAACCCATCCATTCCCATCAAATAGGCACTGCACCTCCACTATTCACAAGGAGATGGCAGGTTATATCAAGAGGGGATAGGCAGAGAAGAAGGCTGTGATGGGAAATTGTGGGGTCTCTAGCAGGTAAAAACAAGGATGCTGGGAAGCTCTCACAAGACCAAAGGAAAGGAGCATAAATCCTTTTCTATCTATGGACTCTTGCAGATTCTGGGATATGTAATGTAGAAGTAGTGATGTCTGAATATATAAACCTTCTGCTCTACCTACATTCCTGTGACTAAAAGATGGTGCTAAAGAGACAGTCAGAGGGCACAGATGGCTGCTGGGCTAGGGACCCAAGGGGCATGGTTACCTTGGCAGAAGCAGCATACCAAAATCCAGCTGATTCTCAGCTTTGATGGTCCAACAACTTGATTTTATCAACTCACCCAGAGGAGATGCTATTTTGAACAATCAATCCACGCTGGCCAAGCTCACAATAGTATGATTTATGACCCAGAAAGTCACTTCATTAATTTGCAGTGAGAGCTATGTACACGTGCCTGGAGAGCAGGAGATGCACAGGGGGTAGGGACTCCCTCAAGAGGCCAAATTACAAAACCAGAATTCTGCTTGGGGAGGCTCCTGGGATCAGAATGAAGAGAACTATGGAGTCCTATGGGATATTTGGATAAGCTGAAAGCATCCTGTCTACCTGCTTTTCTCCAGTCACTTTATAGACACCTCTGTCTCAACTCCTACTATTAGTCATCTTAAAAAAAAATGGAGATCCTGCTCTAGATAAACACTGACAAATTCTTATTTTCCAACTCTCCTTTTTCAATATTCCTTATCAGTCACCAAAAATTTCTGTCATTACAACCCTTATTATTATTCATGACAGACATGCTGCAATTTCCAAGATTACAGCTTATCTTGCATTTGTTACATTTACAATTGATGCCTTCCTTTTTCGGGCATATCCTGAGGTTCATGCTGTGGTTTAGGAAGCATTGTAGGATGAACAGCAATGTGTTTCAAACCAGTTCTTTGAGGAGGGGTGGAAATGGCAAAGTAATTTCGACAGATGCCCAATACTTCTAAGTTGTTTCTTATTAGGTTACATTTCAGAGGATAACATTTTCTAAACTTACCTCCAAAATGTACAGTTTAGTAAGAACTTGATGTCCCTTATACATGGACCATGCCTAGGCCTCTGCCTGAATGCACATATAAACGTATGCAAATACATACACACACATGCATACTCTCTACTAGTCCCATCCTTAGAAATAAATGCCCTATACTGACCTCCATTATTTTCCCATCCTCTATAACCATCACTGCTCCAAAAAGAAAATCATTTTTTGGGTGTGTGTTATAAATACAAAATTTTCTATGACAGGAAGAGATTTTTCTCATTCCTTTTGACATATGATTATTTTTGTTTGTTTTGTTGTTGGTCAGTCGTTTCAGTCATGTTTGATTCTTGGTGACCACATTTGGGGTTTTCTTGGCAAAGATATTAGAGTGGTTTGTCATTTCTTTCTCTACCTCATTTTACAGATGAGGAAACTGAGGTTAAGTGACTTGTCCAGGGTCACACAGCTAGTAAGTATCTGAGGCTAGGTTTGAACTGAGGAAGATGAATCTTCCTGACTCCAGGCCCAGCATCCTATCCACTACATCACCCATCTGCCCTCATTTTGTTTAGTGAGTGTGACTCTGGATAAAGACAAGAAATGCCATCCTGGGGAATTTTTTTTACTCTGTCCTTAAATTCAGGGCAGTTGCTCTAAAAGATGTCAGGCCAATTGCCAGGCTCACTCATGCAGAAAATTTTGCTTGAGTTCTTAATAGAAATGAGGTATATCTCAGGAGTCCAGACTACATCCCAAGACATAGAATGGTTGGACTACTTTCATTTCAAAGTTGCTTCCAACATGATTGGGCGTGACATTTTGTTTTATAGTGTGCAAACTACCCCCAGTGTGACTACTGCCTCTTCTCATTTCAAATGGTTAAGCCAGGAAAGTGATTAGCCACAGTTATCAATGGTCTAAAAGTGTTCTCAAAGTATAGTCTGGGGCCACATGGGGGTCCCTGAGACTTTTTCAGGGCATCCTTTGGGTAAAAACTATTTTCATGACATTAAGACTTTTTTTTTTGGTAAGTGACTTGCCCAGGGTCACACAGCTAGTAAGTGTCAAGTGTCTGAGAACGGATTTGAACCCAGATCCTCCTGAATCTAGGGCCAATGCTCTATCCACTGCACTACCTAGCTGCCCCAAAAACTAAGACTTTTAATCTCAAATATGATAATTAGCAATAGATGCAACCCACATAAACACAAGCTCAATGATGTTTTAAGACTGTAAGGGGTCCTGAATTTAAAAATCTGGAGACCCACTGACCCAATATGCTCTAAAATCCATGGTGTTTGAATTTGGTATCTTTCTCCTGAGCAGGCTTGGCAGAAGGGGTCAGGGGAGTCTCCAGAATGTGAGCATTTAATCTATGACCTCTCAAACAATTTTCTTCTTTATTCTGACTCTTACATTTGCCTCAAGTTTAGTTTTTGTACCTAGAACACGACAGCCTCTCGAGCTGTTCTAGAATGGGTAGTTTTGGGGGGTTTTTTTGTTTTTTCTTTTTTTTGGTGAGGCAATTGGGGTTAAGTGACTTGCCCAGGATCACACAGCCAGTAAGCGTTAACTGTCTGAGGCCACATTTGAACTCAGGTCCTCCTGAATCCAGGGCCAGTGCTCTATCCACTGCACCACCTAGCTGCCCCTAGAATGGGTAGTTTTTAACTCATGCAGTCCATTATGCCTATTCTCCTTGACTGTTTGGAACGAATGAAGAGCAAAGTCTATGATTTCACCAACTCAAGCAGAGGACTCAGCTAGGAAATGAAATTATTTTTTTAAATTATGCACTCAGGCAATTTGTCAATGATGAAGGCACATTATGTGGTTTCATTCCACTGAGGTATCTCTAAAATAAATGCCACTTTGTCCAAAATTGAGACCCAAGGTTCTTCTCCTTAAAATCTATTTAGGATTGCTTATCACAATAGGAAAACTCAAATAATTTAGGAATAACTCCAGAGAGACTACTTTGCTGAGTCCATCAACAAGCATTTATTAAACATCTATGTGTCAAGCACTGTATTGTGCACTAAGGATACAAAGAAAGGCAAAAGACAGACAGTCAGTCCCCTGCTGTCCAGCGGTTCAGTTTTCACTGAGGGCACAACATAATCTTAAAGGAAAAGAGATCCTTGCTTACCAAAACTTATGAAGACAGGGATCCCCAGATTGCTGTGGAGAAAACAAAATGTCTCAAAAGGCAGGAGACATCCTAGAGGACTGGGCAAAATGTACAAACTACTTGACTTTATTAGATATTCCCACATTTCCTCCATGGATATGTTAGATATTTAGAGATGGGGCTATGAGGATAGAGGATGAGGGTTTTTTCACCCTATAGGTTTTAGATTCCAGATGATTCTTTCATACAAGATAGAGCTGTAGCCCAGTCCCCTTCAAGAAATTTGACATGCAATCCATTGCAAGATTTATAGTGAAGCAAATAGATAAAAATGAATGTATGGAAAACACGGTCCACCATAAATTAATTGAACAGAAGAGACTATTGACATCTCAATGCCATTGTAATGGGGTAGCAACTTATGTGGTTTGCAAATATGTCAAGCCATTATGCTATTTGCAGATAACGAAATAGATGGGTTTTAGACTACCACACCAAAGAAGAACACATTGACTGGTTTATTTCCCTTAGCATCTTTGTTCTACACTGAATTGTTGTAGCATGCAAAGACTGAACAATGGAAGATATCTTCAAGAGACAAGGAACAAAATCTATTCTGGCATATTTCAAATAAGACAATTTCTAATTTTCTGAACAAGGCCAGATGTTGAGCTGGTCTATCACACCATGCTGGAATGTAAAATGTGATATCTAAAGTTACATAGTACTCACTAATCAAATGTTACCAGGTGCCAACAGCATAGAAAGCAACCCAGGTGACAGAAGTTTGTCATCCCTGCCTGAAGCTATTATAAAAGTTTGAAAAAAATTCAAAACATTGATTTCTTTACAAAAGCTATTTTGATTACTTATATATAAAATGGATTCTTCATATGTAAAATAAACTCTTTGAATATATGATGAATTGTGAAGGGCAGCACAGTATAAAACAATATTTAATAAAGAGTCAGGCTCCTTGGGTTTGAATCTTATTTCTGCCACCCACCATCTGTCTGACCATGGACATCATCTTACTTGTCTGTAAAATGGGGATAATACTTATACTACCTGCCTCAAAGAGTTGTTTTAAGGGAAATCCTTTATAAAACTTAAAGAAAGGGGCAGCTAGGTGGCACAGTGGATAGAGCACCGGCCCTGAAGTCAGGAGTACCTGAGTTCAAATCCGGCCTCAGACACTTAACACTTACTAGCTGTGTGACCCTGGGCAAGTCACTTAACCCCAATTGCCTCACTAAAAAAAAAAAAAAAAAAAAACTTAAAGAAAAATAGTGTCACACAAGGGAAAGAACATTGGGTTTGGTTTTAGTCTCATGGAGATGCCACTGACTGAGTGAGCCTGGACAAATCACTTGACTTTTGGGGCCTCAGTTTCTTCAGACGTTAATCCAGATGATCTCTAAGGTCCTTTCTAGATCTAAATCTTATTACTGTATATAAATATGAGTTGATAATAATAATGTTGTCCCTATTGCATTGCCAAAACACAACCCCTGATTATTCCATCTGTCTTGTCTACTTCTATTCACACACTGTTGAAGTCATGGAACTGGCTGGCCCACTAAAAATTTATGCTATCTAATCTCTATTGCTCCCTGACTATATCAAAGCAATCCTTTTATTCCTCCTGAATTAATTCCTTATTTCACTCCCCTAAGTCATGTACCTCACCCGTCTCTCCTGCCCTCTAGGGAGAGATTTTCACTTCATACTTTACTAGGAAAAAAAAAAAGACCCATTACTTGACAGCTCCCTCTTCTCCCCTTTTCTGTATCTATGAACCTACTGAAATCATCTTCCATTATCTCCTTGAATCTAGTTTTCCTTTAAGGCAGAGCCCCCTATTTGTTCTGTTGATCCCATTCCCTCCCACCCCATAATCAATCTAATCTTCAGTCTTTTCCTATCTATTGGCTTTTTCCCTGAGGCCTACAAACCTGTCCAGTTTCTTTATGCTCACTTGACCCAACCATCTACTTTTTGAGCCCTTATTATCTCTTTCCTAGACTATTACAATAATATCTCCACCCTCTAATCCATTCTACACACATACGCCAAAGTGATTGCTAAAGCAAGGTATAACCCTACCATTCCCCTGCTCAACAAAATCCAATGGCACCCTATTTCCTAAATGTGAACTCCCATTTGGCATTTAAAGTCCTTTAACATCTGGCTCCAACCAAGATTTCAATCCTTTTTAAACATCACCCCTCTTCATATACCTTAGGATCTAGGCAAACTGTCAATATTTTTCACACAAGTTGTTTCGCCTCCCATCTCTGACTTTGACATAGGATGCTTTCACCCTCACTCTTAGAATGCCAAGTTTCTATTCATGCTCAGATCAAGCTATAGCCCACCCACCCCCCAAATTTTCTTGATCTAATGCCTTGCCCCTCATTACCTTGTATTTTTATGTGTATGTATATGTATATGTACATGTACACACACACACTTACAACTTGTCTTCCATAATAAAATGTATGCTACTTGAGAACAGAAAGTAATCATTCATTGAGATGTAATAGTCTTTACACACACACACATATGTATGTACGTATACATACACACATATATTTATTATATATATACATATACTTCTACATATGCATACATACATATATATACACATATGTATGTATGTATGTGTGTATGTACATATACTCTCTTCCAGGCTCATTGAAGTCCAGTGGTGAGACAAAAGCCAAGATGACTGATGATGAATTCTGTTTCTCCTCCTGCCAAATCTAGAGGTCTAGCTTAGACATAACCCTGAAGATTGAGTCAGAGACAAGACAAAGTCCTTAGGGATTCTACAAATCAGATATCCCCCATATCTAGTATGGAGTTCCCAGAGACATTTCAGACCACAGTAGAATACCCTCAAGCCCAAAATGATACAAGCCTCCAGGGGCTGTTGCTTTATTACTCATTTTTATCTATCCTTATCATTTCTCTACATGACATGCTAGCCAGCCATACACACACTATTCATTTTTGGGGAGGATAATTATCTCGAAAAAAGTCATTCATCAAGTGTATTACCCAATATAATGAACAAATATAAACGAAAGACTTTTTGGGGGGGATATGAAAGATATGAGATTATGTCTTTTTAACATTTGAATAATCTCTTAGTTGCACAGTATGCAATTCTCTGAGAGGAATAAACAAGAAAATCAGAAGATAATGGTGAAATATGTTATTAAAGAGATCACCCATGCAAGGAATACCTAAAAATGTTTGACCTTGTGTTAGAAACACAGATAAATTTCAGCGTTCCACACTAATGAAAGGAAGCAGTAGCAAGGATAAACCAAAAATATGTTAATACATGGCTTTCAGATGTTTCTATGTTTACATTTGAATAAGGGTATATTTAGAAATCTATAGAGGCATTAAATTCCAAAGTATAATGAAGCAATCCTATGAAGACAAGCTAAGAAAGAAACCCAAAGGTGTCCAACATCTCTCCCATCTCCCCACACCAAACTGGAGATGAGACATCAATACACCCTAAAACTGAGCTGTGTAGTTCAGGTTTTTCTGCTGGATTAGAGGAGGTAATTAAGTCTTTTGGTTTAATGGGCCTCCTGTTGGGCTGCAGGCGGCATAGGAAAGTAAACAAGAGATGGTGAATTGTATCAACATGGGATTTTATCACCTACTCTGCTTAATCATATTATCATGAATTTGAAAGCGTGTTTTGCCATAGGTAATTGACTATAGCTATTGGTCAAAGCCTTGGGAGAGTGCAAAAAAATCCCTTATCCATTTGTTTCATAATCAAAAAGAAATTCTGGGTGCCTCTGGGGAAACTGACAATCTCTTAGAACTGTCAAATAATTTCAGGGAGTTTAGTGTCCTAATGGCAGTGTTACCCAAGAAAGAAGGAACATAAGAGAGTGCACAGAAATGTAAAAAAAAAAAAAAGTGTGACAAGGATGTAAGATGTTATATATTGCCTAGCACAGTACTCAGCTAGCATTCAATAAACGTCGTTGACTGGCTGACTAGAATCCCTGACCTCTGAGATGCAATTTCCACACTCAATCTGAGACCCTTTAGCCATTTTCCTACATCACATTCAGTCACGCTATTTTCTGTCCAAGATATTGTTCTTTGAAAATTACAATCAGCATCTGGTCACAGTCTGGAGACCTCAATTGGTCCCTCCTGCTCAGAGAAGAGTCTGTAAGGAACAATTCAAAACAATTCAAGTTATAGAGAACTTGGAATACATTTGAAATGGAGTGTTCATTTACTCTGGCCAAATTTTCTATGTGGTATGGAAAGACAGTAACTGGAATTCATTAATAATAAACTGCCTATCTGTGGGCAGTAGTCCTCAAGCTTTTTTTTTTTTTTTAATCTTGTAGCCCTCTCAACCTCACATGTCATGCCCTGCTCAGCCCCTCCACAATGGAAATGGGGATAGGAAAGGGAAGAGGAAAAAGGTGATTGCAGGAGGAATTCCAACAAGTCAAGAAAGGGAACAGACATCTTATGTTCATTTCTTTTTAGCTCAAAAGAGAGGTCAACTTGAGAGCTGGGAACTGAAAAAGATAATAAATATGTACTACAGAATTATGCATATAAGGGGCATCAACAGATAGTATCCTTTTAATTCAAATATTATTTTAAGAATGTTTGGTATATGGAATAATAAAGGACTGGAAATATCACTTGCATAGAAGTAACTTCCCCACTGGTCTGCTACTCTGCCTCAAATTATGCCTTAATAGACATTCCTTTAAGTGAAAGTATTCTTTCTCTTTTAAGGCCCCGGAAATATATCATCTGGAAGGAGTAGTATGCCCATAGGATACTGGGCTTGAGTCAGGGAAGTCTTGAGTTCACATATGGCCCCAGACACTTATTAGCTTAATCTGTTTTCCTCCATTTCCTCATCTGTATAACCTGGATAATAATAGCCTTTACCCCATAGAGTTGTTGAGAGGATTAAATGAGAAAACATATGCAAAATGCGTTGCAAACCCGAAATGCTATATAAATGCCATCTGTTTTTATTACTATCACCAATAATACAATAATCCATTAGCAGCCACTATGATATTAGCATAGATTGGTATATCAGATTAGCTATCTGTAATCCAGCAAGTCAGTAAGGGAATGAGACAAAAGGTAGTGGCTCAGTTTTGATGAGGAAAAAATAAGTCTAGTGAAGTCGTTTCCAAACTTTTTTATCACCCACCCACCAGTACAAAATTTTTGAAGACCACCGGCAATATATGTATATTTACTTATAAGTCATATTGCCATACTACTATACTAACACATGTAATACTACTACTATATAATATATAGAATGAATTCTAAAATATACACAAAAACAGTGATTAAAATATCAGACAATGATTAAATCAACCAAATTTAAATCATATTTTAATATAGTAGTATGAGACTTTTTTACTCCCAATATAATTCTTAAAAAGTTATTTTAGTGAGAGCAATGCAACTGAATACACTTCATTAGAATTTTTATTTTTGAGAATCTTGGTTTAATGTTTTGTGATATAGCCATGAAGGAAGAAGGAAGGAAGGAAGGAAGGAAGGAAGGAAGGAAGGAAGGAAGGAAGGAAGGAAGGAAGGAAGACACCTTGATGACATAGCACTCACCCAGATGGAGTAGTCTTTGCCAGGAACTGTCTAGGTTGGAGTATGAAGACCCCAGAGCATTATTTTCTTACCACCTCTTTCTCATTTGAGATACCACTGGTCTAAGGTATGAGGAATAGTCCAAGAAGAAATGTTTTAGGTTGAGTATTTAAGAAGAATATGAAGGCAATCAGGGGGCACCATGAACTAGATGAATTGCTCTAAAGGAGGGGAGGCTGCCAAAAGGAGAACATACCTCTTTTCTCTGACACTGCCATCACCTTGGTATAGGCACCCATCAACTCAATACTCTGCTATTGGTCTCTTTGCCACATGTCTCCTCACTCCAGTCAATCATCCATTCAGCTGTCAGTGATTTTCTTAAAACACAGATCTGACCATGTCACCCATCTACTCAATAAACTCTAGTGGTTCCCAATCTTCACTTATAAAAATATTTTGTTCGGTCATGTCTAACTTTTTATGACCCCATTTGGGGTTTTCTTGGCAAAGATACTGAAGTGATTTGCCATTCCCTTCTCCAGATGAGAAAACTGAGACAAACAGGGTTAAGTGACTTGCCCAGGGTCACACAGCTAGTGTTTGAGGCCAGATTTGAACTCAGGAAGATGAGTGTTCCTGACTTTATCCATTGTGTTACCTAGCTGCCTGCCTATCACCTGTAGGATCAAATATAAACTCTTCTGTTTCATTCAATGCCTTTTATAAACACACACCTTTCGAGTCTTCTTAACACCTTAGATAACCACCATCCCCACAAACCCCAAGATCCAGAGTCACTAGCCTCCTCGCTGTTCCTCCAACAAGACAATCCATGTCCCAACACCAGGCATCTTCACTTGCTGTCTCCCATGCCTGGAATGCTCTCCCATTCTCATCTCTACTTCTTGGCTTCCTTCAAGTCACCGATAAAATCCCATCTTTTACATGAAGTCTTCTTTGATCTGTCTTAATTCTAGTGGCTTCCCTCTATTGATTACATCCAATTGTCTTCTATTTAGTTTGTACCCAGTTGTTTAAAGATATCTCCCCTCTGATCTGAACAGATCACTTTGTACCTTTTAAAAGATATTTCCAGTAACTCATTTGCATATAAAAAGCCAGGATAGCAGCTGAGGATTCAACAGAGACAATACATTTACACACTACCCCCTCCTCAATAAACTGCCTTTGTACCTTTTCCCCAGCTACTCATTTGTATAGATCTATAAGAGAACCTTAATGTTAATATTTTTTAAAAAGGAAGGAAGGGAGGGAGGGAGGGAAGGGAGGAGAGAGGTATGGAGGGAAAGAGAAAGGGAGGAAGGAAGGAAGGAAGGAAAAAAGGAAGAAAAGCTGGAAAACCCTGTACCCCAAACTGTTTGGTGATTACTAGGTAAATGGACATTGCTTATTATGACCTGGCCTACAGAGCTGAAGATTGGGGAAATGTATTGGATAGTTGCCACAGCAGGACCAAATTCTCCAAGAGTTGGGAGGTAATATTGCTACATATGTAACTGCAAAAAATCTGGAAGCAACTGAAATATTCTACAGTTGATGAATAGGTAAACAAATTGTGGTTAAATAAATAAGATGGGGGCAGCTAGGTAGCACAGGGGATAGAGCACTGGCCCTGGAGTCAGGAGTACCTGAGTTCAAATCCGGCCTCAGACACTTAACACTTACTAGCTGTGTGACCCTGGGCAAGTCACTTAACCCCAATTGCCTCACTAAAAAATAAAAAATAAATAAATAAATAAATAAGATGAAAAATGTATTTGTATTTCAATCAAAAGGTCAATTTATTATTTATCATTATTATATTATAATAATTATTATTCAAATACATTTAAATAAAATATTAAATTAATATGTTATATATTATTTCAGTTAAGTTCAATACAGAACAAAGCATTTCAAACACTACAATAATTTAACTAAACAAATAAACATCCAGATGATCTGCAATTAAAATCAAATAATTTGAGAAACATAAAGAAATTTCCAAAGACCATTATGAAGTTATAGAAGGGGGAGAGGGAGGAAGAGAATCAGAAAAACAAACACCATATGAGAGAGGAAAAAATAGACAAATAAAAATAATCTTGATGGAATCCTGGAGGGAGTGACTAAAAAGTTGTGATATTTTACATGTCAGAATTAATTTAAATGCAAATAGTTACTGGGCATGTTTAATTAGCTATACTGGTTTTCAATATTAAGTTTTTAAATAAATCATTTCTTAAAGAAAATTCTACACACTATCAGTAAGTCAAATGCTAAATCAATAAAAAAGACCTTTCAGAAACAGACAGGATTTTCAATTATCTATATGTAACATCTATTTTTTAGCTTTCCCCTGCCATCCACATGTTTCTAGGTCACCTCCCCCAGTCATCTAATAAAAAACATAAACTGATTTTATTCACCTAAGCAAAACCTAATTGCAAGGTAAATATTGTATGAAAGGGGGAAAATGCATACAGTGCATTTAAAAACCCAGTATGAAACATTCAGTATTTTTTTATTATACATGCTATTGCTCAAAATAATCAAGGCCTGATTGTACAGACAATAGAAAAACTGAGAATTGAATAAAAATGTATTAGTTGTTGACTGTGTAAAAAAACAAAACAAAACAAAAACACTAGGTTAGGAATTAGGGAAAGAAAAAAAAGTTTGAATAATGCAGGTTCCTCTATCTCAAGGAACTTAAAGCCTAATAGGGAAATAAAACACACAGAGAGATAACCATGATACATAATGCCAACTGCAGGAAATGGAGTCAGGTCAGACTGGACAATTCCACCCCTTTACCCCAAAGGTAAAATGAAAAGTGGCCCTTACCCAAACTACCCTCCACAGTGATTTCTGCCAAACATCAAGATAAAACGGAATAGGGATAAATGTGAAATTCCACAAATGGGTTCAAAAACATCAATTTCACAGGTATAGATTGTAGACAGCAGAGCTAGATAAGAGTTGGTTGAAAAAGATCTGGGATTTTTTAGTGGACCTCAAGCAACTTACATTAGTCTGCAGTGTGACTTGACAGCCTGACATCAGCTAGAATCTTCATAGAGATGATAGGCTGTAGGACTGAATGAGATCGCTCATACACAGGGAAAGAAGAGTGCAAAGAACAGAACCACTGAGAACAACCACCTTCAGGGGTCAAGATGAAAATAAGTGATGAAGAAAAGGGACTGAAACAGAAAAGGGCTGGTTGGAGAAGCAAGAGGAAATGTCAGTTGGGTGAGGTATCTCTTTAGTTATGAGAGGATCATAGATTTAGATCTGAAAAGGAGCTTGTTTTTGTTTTTATTTTTCATTATTAAATTTTATTTTTAGTTTATGGAATAAAATAAGTATTTCTATAACATAGTACAATAAAAAGGTGATTGCACATGAAACTGCTAATCTACTATGAACAACTTCCTGTTCCTTTCAAATATATAACAAAATTATTGTGTAAATTTCTTCCCCTCTCCCCTTGATGGCTATCATTAGACACAAATAGGTATGTGTAAATATGTCTCTGTGTTACATATGTGTGTGTCTATGTTAAATTATTCTATTCATACTTCTATTTATCAGTTCTTTCTCTGGATGCAGATAGTATCTTTCTCCATATGTCCCTTATACTTAATTGTGGTATTTTTAATAGTCAAAATAACATATTCATTCCAAGTCTTTCTTTCTTTCTTTTTTTCTTTTTTTTTTTTGCGGGGCAATGGGGGTTAAGTGACTTGCCCAGGGTCACACAGCTAGTATGTGTCAAGTGTCTGAGGCCAGATTTGAACTCAGGTACTCCTAAATCCAGGGCCAGTGCTTTATCCACTGCGCCACCTAGCTGCCCCCTGTTCCAAGTCTTTCTTAAAACAATATTGCTATTACTGTATACAATGTTCTCCTAGTTCTGGTCATTTCACTCTTCATTATTTCCTGCAAGCTTTTCCATGTTTTTCTAAAATTATTGAGCTCATCATTTCTTATAGCATTATTATTCCATCACAATCATATACCACATTTTGTTCAGCCATTCCTCAGGAAGAAAGTGAGACACAAAGAGATAAGTGGCTTGCTCAGGGTTCCATAGCTTGTAAGTGTCTGAGGAAGGTTTTGAACCCAGGTTCAAACTGACTCCAAGCTCAGCGCTCTAGATATTATGTGTAGAGAAGGGATAGTTTTCAAAAGAAGGTGGTCAAGATTTCCAAATACTGGAGAGAGAGATCTAGGAGCATTACGTCTGAAAAAAGCCATGGGACTTGATGAAGAAGGAGTTCATGGGTGACTGAAGCAAGCAGGTTCAGCAGAGGGAATGAAGCAAAAGGCCAATCATAAAAGGTTGAAATGAGAGCACATGAAGAGGATGCACAAAGAAGAAATAAAGACATCATCAGCTACAAGCCATGTTTTCAAGAAGTTTAACAATGAAAGGGAGGGGCAGCTAGGTGGTGCAGTGGATAGAGCACTGCCCCTGGATTCAGGACTACCTGAGTTCAAATCCAGCCTCAGACACTTAACACTTGTTAACTGTGTGACCCTGGACAAGTCACTTAACCCCAATTGCCTCACTGAAAAAAACCAAACAAACAAACAATGAAAGGGAGGATGGAGATGGAGCAGTAGCCACCTGGCATAAAAGTTAGGGGAGTCCTATTCATGTTTTTGTTTGTTTGGTTGGTTGGTTGGTTTTTGGCAGGTAAGGAAACAGTATCCAGGGAGAAATTAAAACTGCATGAGGGACTGGGGGAATGCCTACTAGAGTAAGGTCCTAGAAGAAGCAGTCAGGAATGGACCAAGGGCTTCTTCAGTGACCAGAGGGAATAAAGTCACAGGGGGCATTGGTACTGAGAAGTTTTAAAGAGTAGAACTGAAAACAATCCTGACAGAAGGTTTCAATCTCCTCAGAGGTTTAGATGGCTAAATTATCTGTTATGAGATGGGGAGTATAACCTGAGTTAGGAGTTAAGGAATAAGACAGAGAGGTTGATAAAAGCAGAGAAGATGGACTGTCAAGAAGCAGTAAGGGCCCAGTTTATATTATGCACCACAGACTTGTAGAGGGTAAAAGACCAACCTTGTCCCATTCTTTAGGGATTCTTAGTGGTACAGGAGAAATCAGAAATTAAAGGTAACAAAAGATTAGCAGGAATAAAGATTTTCTTTTTTTGTTTGTTTTTTTAGTGAGGCAATTGGGGTTAAGTGACTTGCCCAGGGTCACACATCTAGTAAGTGTCAAGTGTCTGAGGCCAGATTTGAACTCAGGTACTTCTGACTCCAGGGCCAGTGCTCTATCCACTGCGCCACCTAGCTGCCCCAGGGAATAAAGATTTTCAATAATGGAAGTCAAGCATTTCTAGTCTAGAAGCTACTGAAGCATCAAAATGGCAGGTCAAAGGCTCAAGGCTGGCTATGAAGTCAATAGTACCTATAATGTTAAGAGATGGACTAAGAGAAGAGTAAGTCAAGGGACCAGAGACTGCATAAGAGCAGAGTAGATTTAGTCTAGGTGCGTGGGAGAAGCAGAAGGATAAGAGGTTGTAAAGGTAAATATGGAAATATAAAAGAGAATAGAGAAATTCACAATGACTTTATTCCTGATAGTGGCCCAAGGTCTACAAATTAAGGCCTACTGTATCTGTGGGAGGTATGGGGACCCTGCCAAACAAACATGAACTGTCATCCAATATACACAACACATGAGAAATGGGATTGTTGAATAGGATGTTTCTGATTTCTGAAACTTTATAAAAATCAATCTTTTTTTTTTCTTTCCTTCTTTGCCATCTCAGCAATAGTTGTACAAAATTATTCTACTGCTTTGTGTGGACCTCAGGCAATTCAAATATCCTCCTCAATCGTGAATTAACATCTTCAGATGACTATTCAAAATGGGCCATAACAGATGAAATGCATTTACTCAGAAGGCTAATTGGAACTGAAAACAACATAAAGTTCTTATGTGAGAGGCAGTGTAGGGTAGTTGATTAAGTGCTGGACTAGGGACTTAGGAGACCTGGGTTTGAATCCTGCTTCAGATATTAAATATGCGATTAGGGGCAAGTCATTTAACTTCTTATAACTTCCAAATTGTGGATACTGATATTTGTATGACCTCCCTCACAGTGTTCACTCTTTTGCAATCCCTAAAATGTTATAGAAATGTGAATTTATATACAGTTCATATACACAGTGGGGTGTGTTTACAATTTGTATATTTATAATACATTTAAAATTTTAATAAGTATGAAGGAATATATTTCTTTTTTGGTTTGCTTTTATACATTTTGGAGAGCATATAATCTAATTTTTAATATTTCATATACAATTTCAATTCTCTATGATAGTCTGAAGCATAACAGAGTACTCCTTAATCAATCAAGCAACAAGCATTTATTAAATTCTTAAGAGTAACTTTTCATATTCTAATTTCCTTTAACAAAATGAATAGGTCCCTAATTTTCTATCTGAGGACACTACTACAGCAGCAGTGTAATATAGAATATGTAATATAGAATTTGAATGTATTTTGCATGTAAACTGTCAGATGCCAGTGGGAAGATAGTGAGATTAAATCAAGCAGATCTCACAAGAAAGAATTCTTGGTTTATGAGACACTGAAAGCATATACCCTCTTCCACTGATAAAGAAAAAAATCAAGATCCCTTAAGATTTCACAAGAGGGGCTGCCACAAATTTGGTAAGGAACACATTCCCCTAGAGGCTAGTTAGATCTTAAGGCAATATTTTACAGGTTGACCTGTACTTCTCCTATTACTCAAGGGAAGGGAGGAAGAATCAGTGGCTTTCCTATGCCTGAAAACTCTGCCTAGTGACCTAGCACCATGTGAGTTGATTCCTTTGCTGGGGTAGTCTGGTCCTTTCTCTAGTGAAAAGAAACATTTTTAACCATCCCATACAAAAAAGGAAAGAGCTGAAAGTAGGCAAAAGCCAAGTCACCAGTGACAACCACATTTTGGGGCTTAGAGATGGGGTTGTGGAGAACAGGGAGAGCCTGGCATCCATTCAGTTCTTCTAAAGTCTCGGTAGGGTGTCTCTGAGGAGTCCAGTTCTGTGTACACATAAAAGAATACAGCCGTATTCCAACCCTCTGAAGAGCCAGTCAATGGTCCTTTGAGTCCTGAATTGCCCTCTTCACTGTAGGTGCTAGGGCCTGCAGAGAAAGAACATTTGACTTTGCTTCTCCAGCTTCATCCAAGTCAAACAAAGTTTGTATTCACTGTAGAAGGCAAGCGGTGTGTGTTAGCTCTTTAAAGGCCTAGGGTCATATCTTCTTCACCTGCGTATGCCCGACTGCACTCAGTACAGTAATATGGCACCCAGTAGGCATTTTAATAAACATCGAATGAATACAGCCTTCCCTAGGGGGTTCCATTTTCCTCCCATCTGCCCATCTTTACACTAAAGAGAGAAAAATAAATGTGTATTTTCTAAAAGCTTAATGAACTACACCTCTGGGTCTCACTAATAATAAATGAAACAAATAGCTTGGATATAAGATACTCAGATAGGCTTTCTAATCCACATGAGGAACAAATTCCTGTATAAATCAGATGATATAAAGTAACGACGCATTCATAATAAAGGTAGCAAAGTATTTTCATCCTCTTACACACGTTCTCAGGTTAATACAAATAATTTTCAAAGAAAAGACAGTCAGAAGATAGCCGGTAAGTAATGGGATCTGGCTCTGTTAAGCCATATCACACTACTCCTTGTTTATCATTCTATTCCATAGCATGCCAGTTCATGTTAAATTTATGGGGACATGTGACAGAGCAGGGACTAATAGTGCTGGACTTAAACTGCCATTAATAAACAATTATTTTATTATATTGCTGAATCAGTGTCTGGCTTCAAAAGGTCAAGGACTCACATCCACTTCCATTTGACATACCGCCCCAACCCAATATTACTTTTGCTCACAGCCAGCCTACCCTTACAAAGGGAATACTTTATCTTTTCAGCAGGTAAAGATCCTCTGTACCTATTTTGATGTCATGGTAGGCCTCAGCACAGGAATATACTATTTCCCCAATTCCTCTGGGCAAGGAAGGAGAAAGATGCTGCCAGACGTGATTTAGTGCTTTCAGACTCATAAGCAATTGTATGCAGTATTTTTTTCTCCTGTTGTGTCAAGGTTTCAGGTGTCTCCCAACCCCCATTTTGGTTTTCCTATTTCAGAAATTCAGACAAGGATGATTAAGCATGTCTGGGGCTTAACTGGGCAGGCAGGTTTACAACTAAAGGTGAACATCTTTCCTGACAGGGAAATCTGGATGCATTCTGTTATCAATAGGGGCAGGGCAAAACATCCTGGTCCTTTTGTCTTGAATTCTTCCAAAATCTCCTTTTTTTCTGTCACAAAGAAAATGCCACAGTTCAGATCGCTCTTTGTAACACTGCTTAATAAATCTGGGTGCCCAGCTTCTTGTTTACAGGTCACTCTCCACTCTGAGAAGCCAAACAAACCATAAAAACAAGCCTCTGATACCTCAGCACAACTTTCCCTATTTGAAGTATAATCAGCACCAGCTGGATGAGGCAAAGGTCACTCAGAGGCTGGAAATTTGCCAGCTACCTTCAGCCAAAAAAAGTCAACCATAGTTAGAATCCAATGTAAGGAAGAAGAAGAAAAAAAAAAGAACCACCTTCAAGGAATGCTAAGCAGCAGAGTTCTGATTAGACAGAAAGCTCATCTCTACTTTAATGCCCAATTCTATCAGACAAGGTGATTTCATGAAAAATTATTCATAATCAAATTCAATTAATGCTTGGGAAATACAGGGGCAAAAATCTATTCTCCGGAACAGCTTTATGTATACTCAATCATTCAACAAACATTTATTAAGTGCCTACTATGTGACAGACTCTGTCCTAGCCTAGGCAATGGCTATGCAAGGACAAAAAAATGAAACAATCCTTACTTGCAAGAAGCTCACATTCTAATGAGGAGACAAGAAGTGCTTATGTAAACATATAAAGAATAAATATAAATTGAAAAATACAAGTAGATAAAATATGGTCAAATACTCAGGTAAGAAGACCTCAGACTAGAGCCCTGTGACTTCCATCTCCTGCTGGGCACAGTGTCACCTAAAAGAAGGTGGCAATGGCAGGACCAAGCTTCTCCCATCTGCCCCAAAGCAACCTCTTTCATCTATACCAGCACAAGGTACCTTTCACCTCCTGCTGCAAGCCTAATGTCCCAACTGAGATGTGAAGTACCTCTGACAGAATAATAGGCTTCCCTTTGACTTCAGGCTTCCCATCTCCTGCTGACCCTGTCCTTTGAGAGTAGAGAGGTAACACCCTCCACTCAGTGATGAATATTTTCATACCTGACCATAAGTTCACATCCCATTGACTCCTGTAGGCCATTATCCAAACCCCAGTCCACACCTCCCACACTGCCTGATTCTTTATTCTCATTCTCCTCACCCTTCCTGTCTCAAAGTTTCAATTTAACTCCAGCCAGCTCTTCTACTGGGCCCTATGGAATGCTTATTCTATAGGCAACAAACTTCCCTTCAACTTAAATCTTTTCCTCTCCCACCCCTTCCATCTATTAGCTCTTTAAAAAAATTAATTTGTGAAGTAACACAATCATTTCCATAACATAGTAGAATAAAAAAGATGATTTCACATGAAACTGCCCTGAAGTTGGGAGGACCTGAGTTCAAATCTCACCTCAAATACTTACTAGCTGTGTGACTCTGGGGAAGTCACTTAAACTCCAATTGCCTTAAACATCCAGGTGTAATGATTGGAATGATGCCACCTACTGGAGACTTGCTGTGGGAAAGCTCCGCCATGAGGAAAATGCCTCAGAGGGCAAGGCCTTGTGGCTTTTCCTTGGCGTCAGGAAATGACGTTTGCTCATGGGTGCTGTCTATCAAGGCTACCAGCCAATCAACTTGAGGAACCTCCTATTTTCTGGGAGGAGACAGGAAGGAGGAAAGAGAGCCTGCGCGGAGAGCTCTCCCGCTTTTGGGTTCCTGACTTGATGGTGGTGGTGGCGGCAGAGGACTTCACAGGAAATTTGAGGAAAGATAGGAATGCCAGGCTGTTGGAAATCTGTTCTCAATCTTTTTCTTTCTATTTTTCAATAAACCCTTAAAAACCTAAACTCGTTTTATCAGTGATTTTAGTCAGTTTCCCCCAAAACTGGGGGAACAGATTAGAATCCACATTTAGAATCTTAAATTACACACAGGGATGTCTGCAGTTGTCCTGATGTATATTTTGCCACTGGACCCAGATGGCTCTGGAGGAGAAGGAGTGAGGTTGGTGACCCTGCAGAGCCCTTCTTCACTTAAATCCAATTCATTGCAAGTCATAACATCACACTGATGTCATGGTCCTCTTTGTGAATAAAGGATGAACAACAACAATAATAGTTATCATGTAACTTTTTTTTTATTATTTCCTTTTCTTTTCTTCCCTCCCCTTCCAATCCCAGCTCTTACTGAAACCTGGCTCCTCTCTGATGGCACAGCCTCTGTGGCCACCTCTTAAATTGTATGTCATGACTCCATATGGGGTTACATAACCAAATGTGAAGGTCACAAAAAATTTGGCAACAGTAAAAAGGTTATGGATAGCTATAGTTTATACCTCCATATCCAAGGTCACATAAAAATTTCTCTGGCATGGATAAAGCACTAGCCCTGGATTCAGGAGGACCTGAGTTCAAATCCAGCCTTGGACACTTGACATTTACTACCTGTGTGACCCTGGGCAAGTCACTTAACCCTCATTGCCCCACCAAAAAAAAAATTCTCTGGTGAAAAGGTAGCATGAATGGGAAAAAGTTTACGAAGCCCTGCTTTATAGCACTGACTGCACCTTCACTCATTCTCTTTGGTTTACTGGTCAAGGCACAAAGTGTTGGAATACTCCTTGCTCCCCACCAATACTTTTATGTTCTCCCCTTGCCTCCTTCACTTAGTAAACTCTATTCCTTTGAGGTTTCATATCTACCACTCAATCAAAATTCTGATAGTTATTGTCTACAGACAATAGTAGCATTACAAAACCCAGGGAATCAGAGTATCCAGTAAGAAGGGAGGTTCAAGAGTGTCGAATGCAGCAAATAGGACAAGGTTTGAAAATTGATTATCGGATTTGTCAGTTAAGAAGTCATCAAAACTTTGGAGAGCACAATTGAAAAATTGAGTGATGAGGTCAGAGGCCAAAGTGCAAAAGGCTGAGAGGAGAGTAGGTAGAGGCAGAAATTGTATAGTCCTTTCCAAGGACTTCAAGTGAGAAAAAGAGAGAAGATATAGGATAATAGTTTGAGGGGATGACAGGATCTAGTGAAGGTTTTTTTTAAGGATGGGGGAATACTTGGGCTTTCTTGAAGGCACTTAGGGAAGGGACCAGTAGATAAGGAGAGGGCAAAGATAAGACACAGAAAGGAGACAATTAAAGATGCTATCTACTGAGGAGTGTGGGAGGGGTTGGAATCAAGTGCACATGCAGAAGGGTTGGCATTAGCAAGGAGAAGGAACACCTGGTCAGGGATTGGAAGAAAAGAAGAGCAAGTGGCTTGATGTCAAAGGGTTTTGAGATGAAGAGAATGAGAAAAGAGGAAGCTCATGGTGCAGGGCTTCAGTTTTCTCAGTTAAAGGGACAAGGTTGAGCTGAGAGGCTGGGAGAAGAGAAACTGTAGGAGGCACAAAGAAATAAGAGCAAAGAGAGGCAGAATTTCTAAACTGGTGCTTGTTCACTTCTGTTACAGAGAGAAAAGCAGTGAACCAAGTGATATTTCAGTGATACTTCAGTGGAGAGACACTACTACGAGACTTTGCTGTTTCCTCTGTGTGTGTGTGTGTGTGTGTGTGTTCGTTCATATTATCCTCTGCTTTGGTATGCTGGATTATGATGAGAGCTGTCCATAGCCTTATACACAGAAAATACTTCAGGAGTCAACACTGACAGTAATGAATCTGTCATAAAGCAAGAAACAAACTACTTCTCTCATAAGTTAATTCAACTAATTTCATCTCCAAACTTTATGAAAGCCATATTCTATTCAGAGTGCTAGATGCTAAATGCTAGGGAAACAATGATGAAAAATTGAATAGTTCCTGACTTCAAGGAACCTCGAATCTAATGGGCTGAGGGAGAAATGAAGAAATACAGCATATACATTCTTCAAATAAGTAGGTATAAAGCTGAGAGTGTTAGGAGCAAAGGAAAACTTCACAATGATCTGGGAAAACCTGAGGAAAGAGAGAGCCTGAACTTTTGGCTAGGATAATCAAGAAGACAGCTCTTAAGTTATGCCTTGAAGGAAGAGAAAGATTTCAAAAGAAGAGGAGGAAGGGCTAAATTGCAAGCATGTGATTTACTCTCTCTCAGCCTGTTAAACATTCTGTTCTCTGAACTATCAGCTGCACTCGGAGACATGCAGAGGTTGATGTACCCTGGAGGTCAAAGGTCATGATATTGACAGCCTACCATCCATCCCTAAAAGGAAAAGTTCAGAAAGGACAATGTACATTTTTGGTTCACTTTATTTTTTAAGACGATATTTAATGCAGAAAATATCATGAAAAGTACATCAGATGTTAGCATTTTAAGTGAGAAAAGACAAAGTATGGCAAGGTTGGAAACTGATTTGGCAAGATGCCACCGATGCTGATTTAAATTGGTATTTCATTGTGGAGTTGTCCCAGGATAAGGCTAAACTTCCCAGGGAAGTTACAGATTTGCAAACAGAAGTAAAGAGTACAGACAAAACTAAACTCAAGGTAAGGTCATTGTGGAAGAAGAAGTAAAAAACCAACAGTAATCGGCAAAGGGAGCCAGTGAAGGGTTTTGAGGCTAGGAATGAGAGAGTAGTATGGCAGGAAGAATAATCTGGCAGTAGTGGAAAGGATGATTGGGGTAGGGAAAATCTGAAGGCAGAAAAATCAATTAGGAGGCTTTTACGGTAGACCAGACAAGGAAAATGACAGTGAACTAGAGTGGTAACAATGGAAATGAAAAGGAAGGATAGATGTAAATGCTATTTCATAGATGGAATGAACCTGATTTGGTAAATAATTGGTTATATGAAGTGAGCGAGAGGAAAGTGTAAGAAATAATACCCAGAGCCAACTCCCTATCTACCCACCTAAACTACTCAGCCATAACATATGCATGTTCTCAAGTCAAAATTATCTTGAAAACACCTATATGACTTCACCTGAAACCAGCGATGTTTTTTATCTTGTTTTAGGTTCATTCTGAAGGGCAGCCAGGTGGTGCAGAGGATAAAGTACTGGCCCTGAAGTTGGGAGGATCTGAGTTCAAATCTCACCTCAGACACATAGTAGCTATGTGGCCCTGGGCAAGTCACTTAACCCCAATTGCCTTAAACATCCAGGGCCATCTCCAGTCATCCTGATGTATATCTTCCCACTGGACCCAGATGGCTCTGGAGGAGAAAGTGAGGTTGGTGACCTTGTACAACCCTCCCTCACTTAAACCCAATTCACTGAAAGTCATGACATCATTCTAATGTCATGGTCCTCTTTGAGAATGAAGGATATGCAACAACGACAGGTTCATTCTAGGTAAAGCTCTCCCATTTGAAAACATGCAAAAGCAACAATGAGTCAAGTCTCCTTTGTTGTTTCAGCACAGAGCGACATAAAGGTCACTAATTTATGAATGTGTGCAATTTCAAAGAGGAGTTCTGAAGAGTTTTTTACATAAGCCATCAATAATAAATCGCATTTTATAGCATATTAAGATTAAAAAATACTTTTCTCACAACAATATTGTGAGGTAGGTAGCATAGGAATTGTTATTCCCATTTTCTAGATGAGCAAAGTGAGGCTCAGAGAGGTTAAATAACTTGCCTATGGTAACATAGCTAATTAGTGAGACTTGAATTGAACTCAATTCTCTAAACTTCGGGTCTACGTCCCTTTCTACTATAGCCTATCTGCCTTATAAGACTAAATCCTACAAATGTGGCTACTTGGGACATTTTTGCTCAAGCTAGATGGTGCCTAGCATGAAGACTACAGAATACTGATGGCTGCAGGAGTCTAACCAATCCTGAAACCTTTTGGCTCTAGACCTAAATGGAAATACCTACCATGTGTAAGGATCTGTTCAGGATGCTAGTATTCTTGAAGTATGCAGTGGGGCAAATAAAGGCAAGACATCTATTTATAATGCTTCTTAGGTACAGAAATTTATAACAGGCCTGATGTACTTTTCTGCCACCTAGATAAGCAATCAATTGTTCAATCTTTAAAGAACATTGTGCTAGATTATATGTTTTAAAACCCCATACCAGACAATGTCATATAAGGAACTGTACTAGATGATGTAGTGGTGACAAAGATGTGTAGGACACAATCTTTAAGGAGCTTATGATCCTGATGAACTATACAATATTTACTATACATTTTCCCATATTCTAGGCAATGTTCATGACCACTAAGAACTCTGAAATGTTTTTCTAAACAAATGAAGGAGGAAAAAGAAATGGGGGGAGCAGGATACATTTAACCATGTATATAGGGGGCTCAATTTTATAAATTTCAAGTATAATAAAGGTTGATAGTTAACACCACAGGAGAACTTTTTGTATTTGAATGAAAAATATATTCATTAACAACAGTGTTGTGGGGGAAAACTACCCATAGCATAATCTATAAAAAGAAAAATCCTCAATGATTAAATGTTTTTATCCACTATGGGAAAGTTTTATTCTTGTAAACAAAAAAGAAGTCATTTGGAGCTAATTGTGGTAAATACAAGTGACTGAGTTGAGATACATTTTGGTTTGATTTATTTTTAAAAGCCTAGTGTTGGTGGGTCAAGTTAACAATGACTATTAAGCACCTACCATGTGTGAAGCACTGTGCCAAGTATATAGACACAAAGAAAGACAACCCCCCCCCAAAAAAACAGTACTTGATGTCCCAAGGAACTCATAGCCTAATGGTGAGCTCATTTTAATATGAGGAAGATTCTCCCTAGCTCTTACACCCACTCTGGGAAACTCTGGGAACTGTAGTATCCAACTTGTCTTGTTTTGAATTCTCCCTCAAAGACCCTTAGTTCCAGAGCAAATGCCAAGGTAACAAGATATTAAATGTAGAAAAGGTTTTACTTACATAACAAAAAGACGTTTGGGTCACTAAGAACTGACTAGTAGATCTATATACTATTTTAATATATTAATATCTAATATCTATATACTATCCTAGTATATTATAAATGAAGATATTAGCTATGTAAATATATAGTATATGTAGTATAAAAGTATATACATAGAGATAGATACATAAAAATTGAAGTATAACTATCAAGTAATAAGGCTTACCTTCCTATGAAGGCTTGTAAACCATTTCTGAATGCAGTTTCAAAGTAGAGTTCCGAAGTTTTTGCATAAGCCATCAATAATAAATCACATTTTTACAGCATATTAAGGTTAACAAAATTCTTTTCTCACAACAACCCTGCGAGGTAGGTAGCATAGGAATTGTTATTCCCATTTTCTAGATGAGCAAAGTGAGGCTCAGAGAGGTTAAATAACTTGCCTGTGATAACATAGCTAGTTAGTAAGGCCGGAATTGAACTCAAATCTCTAAACTTCAGGTTTACCTAGCCTTTCATCAATGGGATTAGTAAGTAATTCCTCAAGGTGACTTCTGTGAATGTGTAAGGAAGCACATATCCAATTTTTCTTTGTTTATTAGGGGGGAAATTGCCTCAATATTTTCTGATCACATATGTATGACGTTTCATATATGTATGAGGCATTAATACATAATTGTATAGTTGCTTTTTGGTTTTGGCGGGGAAAAGCAGAAGGGTAGAACTCTGATTCCTAATGAGGAAAGGTGATTTCTTCGTGGCAGGGCAAAAACACGGCTCTTTGGAGATTAGCTCATCAATACATTGGAATAGATCATATGGTACATGGAAAAATCACATTTATCTATGATCTTATGTTACTTATCTTAGATCACCTAGCAGGGTTGACCTAACAAGTAGGCAGAACAGTTTGGCTGTCTATTGGTATAATTTAATGGATGTACAAATGTATGTTATCTGATCCCAGTTACACCCTCATTACTGCACAATAATCCCTTTATTCCTTGATGACCTACTATCACACACTCCACACTGCAGATGTTCTGAATCTTATTTCCTCTGGCCCCCTCCCTTCTTTTTCTCTCTTCTTACTCAGTGGAGGACCTTCCCTCCACTTTACAGAGAAAATTGAGGCCATCTGCTCTGAACTCTTTTTCCTTCCCTACTCCACATCTCAAACCCCCTCTCCCTGTCTCTTTTTCTTTATGCCTTGGTTTTTATCTTTGAGGGAGAGATGATGCCTTCTCCTGCCTTTTCCCCAAACTTGGTCCTTTTCATATTTATTCTTTCTTGTGTCTTCATTTCTTTTTACCTAATGACTCCTTCTCTTCTACCTACAAAAATAACCAGGTTTTTCTAATCCTAAGAAAAATCATTTCACAATTCCACTGACAATGAATTAGTGTACCAAGTTTTCTACATTCTCTCCAACATTTGCCACTTTCCCCTTCTATCATTTTGGCCAATCTGATATCACAAGATTGTTTTAATCTGCATTTCTCTAATCAATAATGACTTAGAGCATTTTTATATGACTATACATTGTTTTGATTTCTTCATTGGAAAACTGCCTGTTCATACCCTTTGACTGTTTATCAATTGGGAAATGACTCATATTCTTATATATTTGACAAAGTTCATTATATATTCTAGATATGAGACCTTTATCTAATAAACTATCTATAACATTTCTCCCAATATTCTGTTTTCCTTCTTGTCTTGGCTACATTTGTTTTATTTGTACAAAACTTTTTTTAATTTAATGTAACCCAAATTGTATACAGTAACAGCAATATTGTTTTAAGAAAAACTTTGAGCAAATAAGTTATTTTATCTATTATAAATACTCAAATTAACTATATGCTGTATATTTGAAAGGAATAGCAAGTTGTACATAGTAGATTTGCAGTGTCATGCACAATCATCTTTTTATTGTTTTAGAAATGCTTGTTTTATTCCATAAATTAAAAAGAAAATAAAATTTAAAATTCCTTCATTTGACCTGCCCTCCCCTCTAGCTCTGGTCTTATACCTGCTTTTCACTTTCATAGCCATACTTTTCAATCATCTCATCCAACCACGTCATTTTACAGATCAGGAAACTGAGGCCCAGACAGGTTAAGTTCTTTTCACAAAGTAGGCACTTAATAAACACTTGGTAAATTAATGTGTATCACTGGTCAGACGGGTAATATATAACAGGTCCTCAAATTCCAAATGTAATGCTTTTCTCCTTAAGCCCAAGATGACCGCTGACTGCTGACTTACTTCTCTCTAACCAGTTCAGTTAGCCTGGAGGATATTCTCTTAAAGTTTGGCTCTTAAAGTTTTCCATTAAAACTAACCTTCCCAGTAATATTCTTCCCGGTGAACACCAAGCCTTGATGGCAAATGCCTAGAGCTCATCTTATTTTATAAGTTCTCTCTTCATCAATAAACTGACTCTTTTCTTTTTCCTATTTCAAAGTACTCATTTCCTTTCAGGCTGCCCATATGTTCTTCTTTCTTGATTGAGGGGTACCTTCAGTTGCCAGAGACTTCCCCCTGCCCATTGTCACAGTCCTGTGTGTGAGCAGTTGGCAGGTGGAGTTCCTGTCAGAAACCAGGGTGTGCTATTTCATAAGTGGGAGAAAAAGGCAGTTTAAGCTAGAAATTGGGGAGGAAGCTGAAAATTCCAAATCCAGGAGAGCAGAAACCAAAAACTATCCAATTTGATTGGGGTGGGATATTTTTTTCAAGGCAATGAGGGTTAAGTGACTTGCCCAGGGTCACAAAACTAGTGAATGTCAAGTGTCTGAGTCCAGATTTGAACTCAGGTCCTCCTGAATCCAGGGCCCATCCACTGCTCCACCTAGCTGCCCCCCAAGATAAGATATCTTTTTGTTTTTGTTTTTGTTTTTTTTTGCAGGGAAATGGGGTTTAAGTGACTTGCCCAGGGTCACACAGCTAGTAAGTGTCTGAGGCTGGGTTTGAACTCAGGTCCTCCTGAATCCAAGGCTAGTGCCTTATCCATTGCGCCACCTAGCTGCCCCAAGGTAAGATATCTTAAGAGGCCGAATAAATCAGTCTTCACAGATGAACAGGAAAGACAGGTCAGGAAAAGCTAGGGGATTAACCTGTGAAGAAAGTAGGAGGACAGGAGGTTGGTCACAGTGAAGAGGAATTGTCATGATATGGTATGGGTCCAAAGCCTCCTTTTGACAGAAAGCTGGGAAGTGTAGGCCACACCTGCCTTTTCGTCCTAATGTTAACACCTTGTGACAACCCAGAGTTCTGATACAGTATTCATTTGCAAATGAGAGATGGCTAGCAAACCCTGAGAGCAGAAACTGGCAGAGTCTTTTCCTGCCCAGGTTCCTGGCACAATCACCTTCCAATATTTTCTGATGATCCCACTTAGAGGGGCCCAAAGCAATGGCTTTCCAGAGGACACAGTTTGTTTGGTTTTTTCCCTATCAAAAATATTTTAAACACACAATTAACATAATAGACACAGTTTCCACTAGGGAAACTAGAGGCCATTTCCTCTCTTTTAATGGCAAAGACAAAGGGAAATAGGCTGGAGGCACTGACATGTAGGACTCAACTGGACCTGGATGGGGCTTAGTTAGCTACAGTGGGAGTTTGGGACAAACAAAAGACAACTTGAGGGCATGGGAAATGAGGGTGGTAGGGAATAGAAGTATAGAAAGTCAGGAAAGAGGGCATCAAAGAATGCTAGATCATTCAAACTATCAAAGGACTGACTACTTTACAGAACTTGATAAAACAAAAAAAAAAAAAGAGAGAGAGAGAGAAAAGACCTAGAATAATAAAAATAAGGGGAGAAATTTAAGAATATGGGGAAGTAGCGCTTCCAGACCTCAAACTATATTAAAAAGCATCAGTCATCAAAAACATTTGGTATTAGTTGAAAAATAGAGAAGCAGATCAATCGAACATACTAGATGAAGGAGAATGAAAAATAATGTCACTCAATAACACAGTGTTTGATTAATTCTAAAATATAAATTACTTAGGAAAAAGCTTCCTATTTGAGAACTGCTAGGAAAACTAGAAGGCAGTGTGGCATAAATTAGGCTTACAACACCTCATGCCATGTTCCACAATAAATTCAAAATGAATATTAAAGATAATACCATGAAAAATAAGAGAAGCAGAGACCTTCCATGTCTATGAGCAAGAGTTGTATTCATTACTAAACAAGAGAGAGGCAATTACAAAAAATAAAATAGATTATTTTGATCGCATGAAAATGAAAAGCTTTGGGACAAACAAAATTAATGCATCTATGATAGGAAAGGAAGGAGTACAGTGGGGGGAAATCTTTGTATCAAATTTCTGAAATAAACATTTGGTATCCCAAATACGACTAACAGAAATATACAAGACAAAAAGCCCAAACAGTTTTCAAAAGAAAAATTACAAACAATTAACCATATGAAAGAATGTTCCAAGTGATGAATAATAAGAGAAATGCAAAACCACCCTGAAGTTTCACCTCAAACCCAGAAAATTGGTAAAGATAACAAAAGATGGGAATAGTTGATGTTGGAAGGATTATGGAAAGATAGGCATACTAATGCATAATTAGTGGAGCTGAGAACTGGTAAAACCGTTTTGGAAAATAATTTGGAATCATGCAAATAAAATGGGTAAAATGTCTTATCATTACCTTTTGACCCAAAGATTCTGCCATTAAACATATACCCCAAGAAGGTAACTGATAAAAATAAAGGTTTCAAATATACCAAAATAGCTATAAGCAGCACTTTTTTGTAGCAAAGAAAAATTTGGAACTCAAAATCTCATAAAAAGAAATGTTGAAAACTATATCTACATGTAACTGGAAAATAATAAAATATATTTTTTAAAAGATTGAAAAAAGAAAAAAGAAAACAAATTGATTGGTTTTAATATGGTTTTTACCTTTTTTCTTTAAAAATAGTTCTTTATATAACATGGGTCTGAAAAGGATTGGGAAAGGGATACAGGAGGATATATAGACAATGTAAAAGCCAAAAGATATCAGTAAAATGTTTAAAAATTCATCTAGTGATCACCTAGGCTCTTCAATTAAAGAACAAATTGTCAATGAAGACAATGGAGAAAGATGAAAAGAGGTTCTTCAATTTCTCTAATAAATGGATGGATGCTAACTCTAAAAAAATCAAAAGAATATGACATGATCATTAATAACAAGCCAATCATATTTAATATGAAAGAAGGAAAGAAGACAACATGAAATAGAATAATTGGATAGCCATCTCTTTTTTTAGGGCGTACACTTAAGAAGGATCTAGAGAACTTGCCAAGAAAAACTGTAGTGAATACCAGTCTCTACTTATATCTGGTTTACCTCTATTGCTTCTTCCAAAACACACAGTAAGATGTACCATCCACAGTTATGTTTGTTGCGTCTCTACTTAGCTTACATTCTATACCACATGAAAAGCATACAATATCTTCTAAAAACAATGCATTCTTTGGCAAGAAAACTACATTCCGCCCATAGAAACACTTTTGAATCCATGTTATTTATTTGTAGGTTTCTCCCATTCCTTGGACCAACCACAGCTGTAATTACAGATCTCAATTATTCTTTATAGTATTAACCAAAAGAACTGTCTTTCTGCTCTTCACATTGTTGGCAAGTGTTTACATATTTCCCAGCCAGATTTCTTGTTTTGAGCAATAGAGAATAGATTCCTGTATTCAAGTGAACATTTTACTTTTTTTAAAAAAATTAGGTAAACAAATCAAATATTGTAAACAAAAGGGAAGAGGAGAAGAGGGAGAAGGCAAAAGATTAAATTCTATTTTAGGTCTCCATGATAAATATTCTCCATGTTTCCTGGGATTATAAATATAGATCTGAAAGAAACTTTTGACAACATTTAACCCAATGCCCTCATTTTAAAGTTGATTAAAATGAGACTGAAGGAGATTAAGTCATGCAGGTTGAGTGACTTAATCAAAGTCACACTAGGGATAAATAACAAAGCTAGAATTTGAACTGATTTCCTCTCTCTCCTAATCTAGTGCTCTTTCCTCTTTAAACATTTTTTTTATATGGTGTTTTACTTCAAGTTTTAACTTTTTCATTCAATAATACAACTCCTGTTTCAACAAGATATGACCTAATAGCTCATTGTATTTTGATCACGGTTATAAACAAGTTACACCTTCTTCCAAAATATCTATCCAATGATCTGCCACAGGTTGCAAACTACCACCATTAATGACTTGATGTTTGATATTAAAGAAGTGTGTCTGTACTCTAAGGACCATGGGATCTTTTCAGACGTACTGTAGTTGAAATCTTCCATATATGTTGTCTCTCCCTTAGAATGTGAGCTCCTTGAGAACAGGGACTGTCTTACTTTTCTATTTGTATCAGGAGCAAGTGGCATAGTATTTTGCAGATGGTAAGCACTTAACATATGTTTTATTTATTCATTAATGCATTCAAATATTCTTGAGGGATAACATGTTAAGTTGTAGGATGAGGATGCGTGATTCCAATGGAGCATAATCTCCATTTTCATTATCAATGACAAAATTTATATTGTGTATACATCAGTCTCTTGCAAATCTAGTTGCTATAAATAATTTATATGGGCATGATGACTCCAAGATAAAGTGAGAAAATTGAGTTCTATACCTGAAAACCCAATCCAAGATGTACTAAGACAGTTTTTAAAGCCCCTTATAACCATTTCCCCCATTTACCTTTCTAACTTAATTAAAAATTACTCTCCTTGTAATCTATGGTCAGGCCAAACTGGTCTTTTTGCTGTTTCTCACATAGGACACTTCCATCTCTCATCTCCATGCCTAAAACAAGTTCCCTCCTCACTTAAAAATCCCTTGTTTCCTTCCAAACTCAGTTCATACACCACCTTCTACATGAAGTCTTTCCTGATCTCCTCAGTTGCTAGTTGTTGATGTTCAGTCAATTTAGTAATTTCTGACTTTTCATGACCCTATTTGGGCTTTTCTTGGCAAAGATACTGGAGTGGTTTGCCATTTCCTTCTCTAGCTCATTTGACATGACATGACATGACATGACATACATACATATATACATACATGCATATAAATGTAGCCTTCTTGGTATAATGTAAGTTCTTTAAGTGGAGACTATTTCATTTTTGGTTTTGTCCAGAGCCTAGTCATTGTGTGGCACATTATAGGTAGTATAAAAAATATTTGTTGATGGATGGATTAATTGAACAGCATAGACCAAGCCAAAAATAGCCAGTCAGCATCACCTGTTTTTATTACAGGCTGTAACAACAGTGGCATCTTTAAACACTAATAAAACAGATAACACTGAAATCTGGTTGGGCTGGACAAGATCTCTATTATGATGATTGTTTGCTGTGGCATGAACTGAATTAGCAAGAGGCATTAGGGAAATTGAACCATACTATTCTAGAAAGAGACCTTGCATGCCCACACTATCATTTGTTGTTTTTTTTAGAAAAAAAGGCAGACATACATACACACAAAGCAGACCCTGGGAAATATGGGGAGGTGTATTTGAAACCATATTGGTCAGAAAACCACTTAGAATTGTTAGCAAAACAAGTCAGGGTCAAAAGCAAATACAAAAAAAAAAAGGAGGAAATATACTGGCTTGGGTACTTCCCACGCTTGCATAGTTCCCGACAGCCTTGAAAGAGGCCATCACACCTGACAAAGTGAATTCACATGTGGTCTAACTGCTCCTAGTATTAAAGAGAAAGTAAACAGGGCAATAAGCTGATACATTTTCAAATTGGCATCTGTACATGGAGCTATGATTTTATCCTAACAAAGAATGTTCTTACAGGATATGTTTTCTTAAGTGTACAACTGAAGTATGCATTTTCTTCATAAAATATAACATGCTTCAAAGAGTTCTTTTCAGATGAAAAGTCTCTGAAAATGTTTGTAAATTGGAAAGAAAGAGTGCAATAAGAGCAACTAGAACTATTTATTAAAAATCACCTTGAGGGGCAGCTAGGTGGTGCAGTGGATAAAGCACCAGCCCTGGATTCAGGAGGACCTGAGTTCAAATCTGGCCTCAGACACTTGACACTAGCTGTGTGACCCTGGGAAAGTCACTTAACCCCTACTGCCTTGCAAAAAAACAACAACAAAAAAAACAAAAACAAACAAAAAAATCACCTTGAGATAATCAGCATTATGCCAGCATATCACCTTTACTCTCAATTGGGGTTGGCAAAAATCGACCTTTGATGTACAGGTGGGCTTTATTTTAAGAAAACCAAATACAGCTGTCATGCAGCAACAAGTAAGAACCAGCAGCTGAGGAGGCCAAGATCAGGCCGACTGGTGGACAAAGTGACTTTAGGCCAGCTAAGGTAGGAAGGATCAGACAGATATCAGAAGTCCAATCAGGCCAAGGGTCAAGTTCAGGACGATCAGCTTACTCAGGATGAAGCACACAGATACCACAGGTCTAAGCAGGGAGGAAGTCCAGTGCACACGTAGGCAGAGATGAGAAATATAGCTCAGGGGATTGAAAAAAATGGCTTAGGACCCAAACAATAGGTATGAGTAATGCAGCATCAAAAACCTAGGTCAAAGGGTCTCAACAAAAGAAGATCAGACCCTAGGCTGTATTTCTCCTTCTCCTTCTCCTTCTCCTTCTCCTTCTCCTTCTCCTTCTCCTTCTCCTTCTCCTTCTCCTTCTCCTTCTTCTTCTTCTCCTTCTTCTTCTCCTCCTTCTCCTTCTCCTTCTCCTCCTTCTTTCTTCTTCTTCTTGTTTTTTTTGGGGGGTCTGAGGCAATTGGGATTAAGTGACTTGCCCAGGGTCACACAGCTAGTAATTGTTAAGTGTCTGAGGCTGGATTTGAACTCAGATCCTCCTGAATCCAGGGTCGGTGCTTTATCCACTGTGCCACCTAGCTACCCTTCCCCCTCCCACCCCAGCTCTATTTCTAATGAGTACCACCATCTGTCCATTCTCTCAAGTCCACCTTGACATCATTGTTGATTCCTCCTTTCCCCTCACCCTATGTAGTGATACCAAATCTTACTGTTTCTAAATATAAACTTCTCAATCCACATGGTGACCACCCTGATTCAGGCTCTCATCTCCTCGTAACCTAAATGATTGCAATAGATTTCTTACTCCTCAGCCTCACCCACACACCCCGAGATCCAGTGACACTGGCCTCCTTGCTGTTCCACAAAAACAAAACACTCCATGGCCCAATGCCAAGCATTTTCACTGGCTGGCCCCCATTCCTGAAATGCTCTCCCTCCTCATCTCTGCCTCCTGGCTTCTTGCAAGCCCCAGATAAAATAACACCTTCCTACAGGAAGCCTCTCTATTCTAGTACTTTTCACAATTAGACTGAGCTCCTTGAAAGCAGAAACCATCTTTTACCTTTCTTTGTATCTTCAACATTTAGTACAGTGCCTGGCACATAGTAGGTGCTCAATAAATGTTTATTGATTGATTGACTGAATAGATTCCTAATTGGTTTCCCTGCCTCAAGTATCTCCCCTGTCATCCGCCAAACAGATGCCAAGGTGATTCTCCTTAAGTGTGGGTCTGACGATGTCATTGCCCACTTTAATGAACTTCCATAGCCCATTACTACCTTTAGAGAATTAAATACAAACTCCTCTCTTGGGGCATTTAAAGCTATTTACAATCTGCCCATAACTGACCTTTCTAGCCTCACTTATACATTACTCACCATCTTGTACTCTGCAATCCATCCAAACTCATCCAGCAGCTATATGTATAGTGGATATAGCACAGGACTCAGAGTCAAGAAGACTTGCATTTTAATCTTTCCTCAGACACTTCCTAGCTTTGTGACCTTGAGCAAGTTGATTAACTACTCTGTGCCTCAGTTTTCTCATCTGTAAAATGAAGATAATAACAGCACCTATCTTACAAAGTTATGAGGCTCAAATGAGTTAACACAGGTAGTGTTTTGCTAACTTTAAAGTGCTCAATAGACTTCCTGGGTGGAGCCAAGATGACAGAGGACAGGCAGTGACTCGTCGGATCTCTACCCCAAATCCCTCCAAATTCCTTCAAATAATACCATAAGACAATTCCTGGAGCAGCAGAGCCTTCAAAAGGACAGGGTGAAATCATTTTCCAGCCAAAGACGGCTTAGGGGGAAAACTAGGTGGCACAGTGAATAAAACACTGGCCCTGGGTTCAGGGGGACCTGAATTCAAATCTGGCTTCAGAAACTTGACACTTACTAGCTGTGTGACCCTGGACAAGTCACTTAATCCTCATTGCCCCACCAAAAAGAAAAAAACAAAAAACAAAAGAAACAAAGATGGCTTAGAAGGTCATCAGGAGAGGTCTGTTGTACCAGGGTGAGAGCAGAGTACAGATCCAGGCCTCACTGTGCAGACCCAGCCCCAGACCCAGCCCCAAAGAATCGGGCCTCTAGAGCCTTGGAATCAGTGGAGGAAGTAGCTACTTCTGGAACTTAGCTCACAGACCAGTGAGGGGCTCAAGTGGTTGGCTGGGGGCAGATTTCAGGGGTCTCTATTGCCCATGCTCTGAACCAGGAAGCAGTCTTGAGTGGCTGCCCAGGTGGGGGGAGGGGCACAGGCATACTGGAGCTTACAACCACAATGAAACAAAATTCTGTTCCCAGGATAAAGAGCAAGCAGGCCTGTGGTTACTTACAAGCCACAGTACAGGCCAGGGGAGTGTAGAACATGGCTCTCCTTAAATCATACCACCTGGGACCCCCTGAAGCTTGGAATATTGTGCCCTGGAAGCAGTACCCCACTTTAGGAAGGAGTCAAAATTCAAGAAATAAGCTACGAATATGAACAGACAGAAAAAAAATGTGGACACTAAAAAAGTTTCTTTGGTGACAAGGAAGATCAAAATACAGCCTCAGAACATGATAACAAAGTCAAAGCTTCTATATCCAAAGCTTCCAAGAAAAATATGAATTGGTCTCAGGCCATGGAAGTACTCAAAAAGGACTCTGAAGATAAGGTAAGAGAGGTAGAGGAAAAATGGAAAGAGAAATGAGAGTGATGCTGGAAAGTCATGAAAAAAGTCAACAGCTTGAAAAGCCAAATGAAAACAGAGATATAAAAGCTCTATGAAGAAAATCATTGCTTAAGAATTAAGATTGAGCAAATGGAAGCCAATGACTTTATGAGAAATCAAGACACAATAAAGCAAAATGAAAAGAATGAAAAAATAGAGGGCAATGTGAAATATCACCTTGGAAAAATAGCTGACCTGGAAAATAGATCCAGGAGAGATAATTTGAAAATTATTGGACTACCTGAAAGCCATGATGAAAAAAAGAGCTTAGACATCATCTTCTAAGAAATTTTCAGGGAAAATTGCCTTGATATTCTCGAAGCAGAAGGTAAAATAGAAATTGAAAGAATCCACTGATCACTTCCTGAAAGAAATCCCAAAATGAAAACCTCCAGGAATATTATAGCCAAATTCCAGAACTCCCAGGTCAAGGAGAAAACACTGCAAGCAGCCAGAAAGAAACAATTCAAGTATGGTGGAGCCACAGTCATAATAACACAAGATCTAGCAGCTTCTACATTAAAGGATCAGTCGGCATGGAATATGATATTCCAGAGGACAAAGAAATTGGGATTATAACCAAGAATCACCTACCCAGAAAAACTGAGTATAATCTTTCAGGGGGGGGAGGGGAATGGGAAATCAATAAAAAAGAGGACTTTCAGGCATTTGTGATGAAAAGACCTGAGCTGAATAAAAAATTTGACTTTCAAATACAAGACTCTAGAGAAGGATAAAAAGGTAAACAGGCAGAAAAAAATCACAAGGGATATTAAAAGGATAAATTGTTTGCTTTCCTATATGAGAAGATGATACTTGTAACTCATAAGAACTTTCTCATTATTAGGGCAGGTGGATGGAGTATATTAAGACTGAGGGCACAGATGTGAATTGAATATGAAGGAATGATATCTTTAAAAAAATAATAAAGTGCTCTATAGATGCCATTAGTGGAAGTAGGAGTAGGAGTAGGAATAGAAGTATAGTTATCCCTTCCACATCCCAGAGGGTCAGGACTAGGCACTCCCAGGATCTGGAAAATCCATGTAAAAATTTTTGACTCTCCCTTTGTACCAGAGAAGTCCAAATTTTTTTTCTTTTTCTTTTTCTTTTATGAGGTGTTTACAGTATCTTATTGTAAAATCTGGATTAAATATTTGGTCATAGGCTCTGTTTTGTCTGCTGGCCTTTGCATGTCATCTGCAGCTTCTGCAAAACTCCCCCAAAATTCCCATTTAATTTATTTTGCTGGCCTGAAACATATGGGAACCATGATGGGGAAAGTAGCCAAGTGGAAGGGATAACTGTAGCATCTTATTGTTCCTCCCACCTGACACTTCACCTCCCATCTCTGTATCCTCACACTTGCCTGGAGCACACTCCGTGCTCACCTCTGCCTCTCAGAATCTGTAAGAAAATAATTATTAATAATGAATTTCTTGGGGGGACCCAGAGATCAGTTTCAATCCTTTCTCCACCCCTAACTCCAGAAAGTCCAATTCTTTTTTTTTTTTTTTTTTAGTGAGGCAATTGGGGTTAAGTGACTTACCCAGGGTCACACAGCTAGTAAGTGTCAAGTGTCTAAGGCCACATTTGAACTCAGGTCCTCCTGACTCCAGGGCCGGTACTCTATCCACTGTGCCATCTAGCTGCCCCAGAAAGTCCAATTCTTAAGGAAGTTCAAATCTTGTCTGGGACAAGCCCAAGGGAACAAAAGGAAATGGAGATTGATTCTTTTGTCTAGGTGAGTGAATCACACCTAAATACTGGACTTTGCCTTTGCCCCTCAGGGAGAGTCTCTTCCCCATTAGGTCATTAGAAGAGTTCATTTTAGTTTGGACAACCCTCAAGTCATGTCAACCAATGGAATTGAAATGATGCTAACCAATTAGCTTTGATCAATGTATAATGATTGGCCTCTATCAAAAGAGGATAAAAGCCTTGACCACTCAAGGCTTCTTGTCTCTTGGCTCCCTGGACCAGCTCCCTTGCCTCTGAATGCTGTCTCTTGGTGCATGCTCTTCCTCTTAGGCCTTAGGTGCTGTCTCTCTGAGAGACAAAATGGGTCTGGGGCTTTTCTCCTGCCTGTGCTAATTTCCACGTGGTCAATTCTTTACTGGTATATAGGATATTAATTAATAATAAATGCTTACTGACAAAATGGGTGCAATGGCCATTAATATATAAATAGCAATAACAATTTTAAAAACACAGTTTAGCACAGTCATTTAAAAAACATAAATCTCTTCTTTGTTTCATGACTCAACTCCAGCACAGTCTTGTCCATGAAACCTTTCCTGATCCCTTCCCCACCCTCCACTCCCAGCTTCTAGTGTCCTCCTGCCTAATTTTACCTTGTACATTTTGTATATATTCTGCAAATACATATCCATGGTGTTTCCTCCCTCCTTGTCATTCTTGTCTTTGTATCTTCAGCCCCTGGCATGTGATTAGGTACTTAAGAAATGTTTGTTAATTGATTGATTGATAATTCAGAGACCTAATAGGCACACAGCTCCACTAGATGGGCACTTGATATGGAACCAAAGGTTCTGAAAACGAGGGACTTTATAGAGACTTCCCACTTAGGGCCATAACTAATGTCACATTATGGGCAGGCCCGAATAGAGGTTAGTAGAACAGAGAGCTACATGAGGGGAAATGAAGGATCAGGGACCAAGATTACTCCTGAAAATATATAAATGTATAGAATTAGATAAATTTAACTGTCATTTATGTCACCAAAATTATTTTTTCCTAACAAAAGTTATCTTTAAAGAGCAGCTTCCCAGTACACTTAAAATATGTTAACTGCCCAGGAATCCATGTCACAGGAGAGAAGAGACAAGTCAGAAATGCAAAGAGAGCTTAACTTGTTTTCCACTTCCCTTTCAGGAACTAACAGTGGATATGTGGGTGATTTGGTGGGGTAGGAAGGAAGGACATTTGATTTCATTAAGATAGAAAATTCCCAGTGAGGAACCACCCCCACCACCACCACCTTCCTACACACCAATGCTGGCTGGCACCTACTCTTTAAGGTATATACATAGACTTGGAGAGTGCCTGAGCCACTAAGAGGTTAAGTTCTTTTATTTAGGGTCATAAAACCTGTATACGTCCGAGTTGATCCCTAAACCCAAGTCTTTCTGTCTCAAGGCTGGCTCTCTACCCACTATGACATTTTGCCTCTTGTATCACTCCTGGGGAGGGTAAAAAATCTCCATGCTTCTAGTCTACTCCCAGTGATTTTTAATACATAAAACTTAGCTTTTATTCACACTTGGTGACCAATGCACTAATGAGAAATGGATGGCAGGATCCTGCCATGGTGGCTTGGATGTGGGAAAGCCTCCGAGCTCATCCATTTTCACACACAGTATGCTAATTTGACACACAGCATCGCTGACTAGTGAGGTGCATGTAAGCATCAGCTTCCTTCTGCCAGAACAAGAAACCTGAGAAAAAGGGAGTATTCTAGGAGCCTTGTAAATGGGTCAAGTGGGGTGGCTTTCTGTTCATAACCTTTCCATTTCACACTCATCTACCCCTGAAGGAACAGCCTCCTCAAGATCTGGTGGCTGAAGTCACAAAGCAAAAAGTGTTAGTTTGTCTCTCAGCCCCTGGGGAACAAGGAGGAGAAGGCTAGGGAGATACTCCCAAGGGGAAGGAGAACTGTCAGACTCGTGGGAAATGAGTGAAGTTGCAGAGAGTTTAATATCAGGAAAAGCTTCCTAAATATCAGAGCTATGTGGTGGGATCAGTGGAATGGGATTCCTCAGGAACTAGTGGCTTTTCCCTCACCAGAGGTTTTTGGAGAGGGTCACATGATTCCCACCTCTCACTGGCATTATAGTGGAGATTCTTATTCATGTTAAAATAGATGGTCTAGGGGCGGCTAGGTGGCGCAGAGGATAGAGCACCGGCCCTGGAATCAGGAGTACCTGAGTTCAAACCCGGCCTCAGACACTTAACACTTACTAGCTGTGTGACCCTGGGCAAGTCACTTAACCCCAACTGCCTCACTAAAAAACAAAAACAAAACAAAAAAACAAAACAAAAAAAAAATAGATGGTCTGGAGCAGCTAGGTGGTGCAGTAGATAGAGCACTGGCCCTGGATTCAGGAGGACCTGAGTTCAAATCCTACCTCAGACACTTAACACTTACTAGCTGTGTGACCCTGGGCAAGTCACTTATAACCCCAATTGCCTCACCAAAAAAAAAAGAATAGATGGTCTGCCTACCTTAATTCTCTCCTCCCTCCGGTCTATCCTCCACTTAGCTGTCAAAGTGACCTTCCTTAAGCATGCATCTAAAACATGTCACCACACCTCAATAAACTCCAGCAGATCCCAGTTACCTCTAGGATCAAGTATAAACTCTTCTGTTTGATGCTTAAGGCTCTTGATGACCTGCCCCCTTCTTTGTCTTTTCCTTTCTTTGCTCTTTATTCCCCTCCATGCTGGCCAACTTGCTATTTCACACATAACACCCAATCTCCCATCTCTTTGTCCTTGCACTGACCATCCTGCATTCATGATGTGCTTACCCTCCCCACCTCCTCTTTGTAGAATGCCTGAATTCCTTCCCCTATGAGATTATTATTCATCAACTCCCTATGTAGCTTGTATTTACCTATTTATGTACACTTGTCCCCTTTTAGAATATAAGCTCCTTCTGGAGCTTATATTCTGTTTTGTTTTTACTTTGTACTCCCAGGTCTTGGCACAATAATTGCTTAATAAATCCATATTGATTGATTGATTTGTCTCTTCCAAGTCTAAGACTCTGATTCTATGACTTGATTAGACTAGAAATAGTGGAAAGACTGTAGTGAAGATTGGCATGGGAATTTGCTTTATCTTTCTGTCAGGACATAGTGACCAGAGAAGGCTCCAGTACTCCTCTCTTCTGGGAACCTGGATAGGAGACCATCTCTGTTAGATTAGATAGACCACTTTTCTCTTCTTACCTAAGGGCTTTAAAGAAGTGAAAGCTAATTCCCTTTATATTTCTTTTCTGATAAACAGTAGCTCTCTTTCCTCCTTCTTTCTTCCCAACTAGTCTCTCTTTTTTTTTTAGTAAGGCAATTGGGGTTAAGTGACTTGCCCAGGGTCACACAGCTAGTAAGTGTTAAGTGTCTGAGGCCGGATTTGAACTCAGGTACTCCTGAATCCAGGGCCAGTGCTCTATCCACTTTGCCATCTAGCTGCCCCAACCAACTAATCTCTCTTGAAACAAGATGTCTCCATTCTTACCACTTCTGGAAGTTTGCTAAGGCTCCCATTCTCTTTTGTGAGAAAATAATTACTAATAATGAATTTCTTGGGGGGACCCAGAGATAAGTGTCAGTACCTTCTTTCCCTCCACCCCTCATTCCCCACCCCCCAGAAAGTCCAGTAACTTCAGCAGATCTTGTCCTGGACAAGCCCAAGGAACAAAAGGAATAGAGATTGATTATTTTGTCTAGATCAGTGAACTGATTAAACCATACCTAGGTCCTGGACTTTGCCTTTGCTCCTCAGGGATAATCTGTTCCCCATTAGGTCATCTGTAGAGTTCATTTTAATTTGGACCATCTTCAATTCAGCCAATGGAATTGAATGATGCTAAGCAATTAACTTTGATCAATGCATAATGACCTTCCTCTATCAAAAGAGGATAAAAATCCTTGACTGCTCAAGGATTCCCATCTCTTGGTTCCCTGGACCAGCTCTGGAAGCTTGGTGATAGATCTTCCTCTTAGGACAGTGTAGACTTTGTGGGGCTTCTGAACTCTCCTTGAGACCATGTGCTGTCTCTCTGAGAGACAAAATGGGCCTCGGGCTTTTCTCCTGCTTGTACTTACTGCCAAAATGGGTACCATAGCCATTATTATATAAATAGCAATTAATTTATAAAATACAGTAGTAGCAAATAACTTTTAAAAACACACTTTCCTGTGCCCATTGTCTTTATGTCTTTACAACTGGTATACAGAACTGCTAAGTCATAGGATATTATGTCAAAATGAACTGGGAGAGGGGGTGAATTTCAATATGTAATTCCATTCTTTTTTCTGGAATACATTTATGAATATTTTAAAGCTTAATGTTGAAAGTTATTTATAATTACATGCTTGTATTGAATTAAAAATTTTCTCAAATTTGGTAGTCCTCTCTAAATACTCTTCTTCATTTAAGAAAGTTTTCTTGATGTGTCCTCTTTATACAACACAGCAATTTCTGGATATAGTCACTATCTCCCTCCCCTGAGCTAAACCCTCCCTTGCAAGGAAAACAGTAAAGCAAAAACAACTATTCTAGTAATCCTTGTCTGATCATGTATGCAACATCTTTTCCTTGGCTTTCTTACCTCTGTGATGGCATGATGAACAAAGGTTCTCTGGGACTATGATTGGTTATTACAATTACTCAGACTTCAGTGATTTTTAATATGCTTTTCATTTTGTGAGAAAATAATGGGTTTTGAAACACCCAGAGACCCCCACCCACCCACCCTTTGAGGGGATTATATTAAGATTGATTGGATTGACTTTGCTGATTGACTCATTTGAAGTTAACTTGATTGGAACCACAACTACCTGAAGGCATGACCCTCAGGGGTTGTGTTCTCTGAACTCTGACCTCTGCTCATGGACCACCCTCAAGTCCAGTGAACCAATGGATTTGGGTGATGCTAGCCAATTAGCTTGAAGCAATTAGTAAGGACCACCTCTCCTCAGGACCCAGAGGAAACTTCCACTCTCAGCTGGGCTCTCAGACTTGCTCATGGAGGAGGGCTTGGAGAAGAAGTAGGCCAGGCTGATCTCTTGGCTAGATAGGCCTTTTCTTAACTTTCTGAGCCAAATGTTCTCTCTTTACTAATATTTAGTATGCTTTAATAAATGCTTAATGCCCCAAAACTGGTGCTAAAGATTCTAATGTATAAGTAACAAATATATTAGAAACCTCAGGGGCAGCTAGGTGACACAGTGGATAGAGCACTGACCCTGAATTCAGGAGGACCTGAGTTCAAATATGACTTCATACACTTGACACTTACTAGCTGTGTGACCCTGGACAAGTCACTTCACCCTCATTGTCCCACAAAACAAAACAAAACCAAAAAAAAAGGAAGAAAGAAACCTCAGCTAATTTTCCCCAAACTTGGGACAGAAATGAGGCGAACACATTTAATTTTACTTGTCACAGTTTACATTAGTAAAGTCACTGTGTATGTTGTTTTCTAACTCTGCTTATTTCCTTTGTCAAGCAAACAAAGTGTATTAAGTTTTTGTTTTTATTAACATATATGATACCACAATTCACTCTTGGCCAAATGTAACAGATCACAGGATTTAATGGTTAGGAGGGGAAATCTAACAGAACACTGAATGCTTTCCCCAACAAGTATTCATAACAGAAGGAAAAACTTTGTACTAGGCGGTGTAGTGGATAGAGCACAGTGCCTAAAGTCAGGAAGATCTGAGTTCAAATATAGCCTCAGTTGTGTACTAGCTGAGTGACCCTGGACAAGTCACTTAACCTCTGTCTGCCAGTTTCCTTATCTGTTAAAATGAGGATAATAACAGCACCTACTTCCCAGGGTTGTTGTGAAGATCAAATGAGATAATAATTGTAAATCACTTAGCACAGTGCTTCCCACATAGTAAGCACTATATAAATGTTTATTATTATTATTAATATGGAATCAGACAAGTTGAAACCTTTCCCTACCCTGGAACTGGGGGGTAACAGTCTCTCTCTTCTGGAACTGATAGTTAACTGAACTTACTTATAAGGCATTTTTGAAATCCTCAGAAGATGATAAAGGTAGGTTAAGCTTCCTCTGTGCTAGCACATATGCATATCCCCTGGGAGAGGCACCACTCCCCCCACCCTCCCCACCCCTACCCCCAGCTAGAGCTCCATTATGGAAATCAAGTTTCCATAGGAACTAGACAAGCAACTCAACCATGAACAGTTATACTTTTCATATCATGGGCGTGGGGGCTCAGGGAGTGGAGAGGCGGGGTGCTGCCCCTACCCTGAGATCTAGAAAATCCATGTAAAATTGTTTGGCTCTCCCTTTGTACCAGGGACAAAATCTGAAATGTTTCTTTCTCTTTTATGCGGTGCTTACAGTACCTGATTGTAAATTTGGGGGTTAAGTATTTGGTCACAGGCTCTGTGTTGTCTGCTGGCCTTCGTGAGGCATCTGTGGCTTCTGCAAAATTCCCCCCAAATTCCTATTTCATTTCTTATGCTGACCCTCAATATATCAAAATGCTATGGGGAAAGTCACAATGTAGAAGGGCTAACTTTGTATTCAGTAAATGCAGCACAGATGAAATGTCGGCTTGGTAACTGGTAAGCAGTTAAAGAGACTCTTTGAAGTAGAACATGGAGCACAAGGAGCTTTATTTATACCCTTTATTCTATATAACCTCTACAGCTGTAGGTGCCAAATAACACAGAGCTAGTTACCCAACAAGAGAAACAGTATTATCTTCATAATTTAATGTATTTTATTATTGCTATCTGAAACAAATGTCATGCCTCCTCTCTTCCTGTAAGTATATACATCACAGAGTTAGAGCCCATAAGGATTCAGAGGTTGTCTAGCACAGTCTTCTCATTTGAGGAATGAGGAAATTAAAGCCTAGAGTTTAAATGTCTTGCCCAAGGTCAGAAAGAAAGTAAGTAGGGGGCAGCTAGGTGATGCAGTGGATAGAGCACCAGTCCTGAATTCAGGAGGACCTGAGTTCAAATTTGACCTCAGACACTTAATACTTACTAGCTGTATGACTCTGGGCAAGTCACTTAACCCCAATTGCCTCACCAAAAAACAAAAAACAAAAAAAAGAATGTAAGTAGCAGAATTGGGATTCAAACCCAAGTGATATGACTCTATGTCCAGAGCTAAGGCAGTGTGATGCAGTAATGTACTCTGCAAATGATTAAATTAATTAAAGTTGGTATTGCCATATATTTTCAGGTAAAAACTTTAAAATAGATTCAAATAGCATCTACCCTAATGTTAAACTTATTTATTTACACTTTGGTTTTGGTTTTACATTTATACAGACTATCTTAAAATAAGCAGGTACAAAGGTAACTAGATGCCCAGACTGTTTAGACTAATAACAGAGGTCACAATCTACATGCTAATCAAGGTATATCATCATGGAGCTAAGGCTGATATATGTAAAAGACTAACACTTCCTTTTAGGTATCCAGTGAAGGAAAGACAAATACAGATCTGGAATCTTCTCTTAAGGTCTCAGAAGGAGGAATCATCCTTCCAAAATTCAGTCTCTGAGTATAGTTATCAGTAACTCAAGCCTTGGTCATAGAAAATAAAGTGGATCCAGCTGTCAGCAAATAAATGAACTAGAGAGGAATTATATTCACTTAAGAATTTTGCCAAAATGACATATGCAAGATGTGGTGTAAGAAATATTATCTGACAAAAATATGATCTGAAAACAAGATATTTAGGTCAAATAGAAATACAGACAGATGTCCAAGTTCTACAACGGAACCCATTGAATAATCAAATAGCAATATAACGAGGCCTCCAACACACTGGACGATTTTTAGAAGACAATCACACAGGATGAGAAGACATGGATGGGTTGCAATTTGTACCACAGGAGGGAGTACACACTTTAAGATCATTATGCACTGTATTATTTTTTGAGTTACTGAAGTAATAGTTTTCCATTGTGGGGAGGAGGAAAGTGTTTTTCTGTAGGTTTTCCTTTTTTTTTTTTTTTTTTGTGGGGCATTGAGGGTTAAGTGACTTGCCCAGGGTCACACAGCTAGTAAGTGTCAAGTGTCTGGAGTTAGATTTAAACTCAGGTCCTCCTGAATCCAGGGCCATTGCTTTATCTACTGTGCCACCTACCTGCCCCCTCTATATCTGCTTTCTAAGTAGAAATCCTCAATATATTACAATAAATAGGAGCAGCTAGATAGCACAATGGATGTCACTGTAGTCAGGAAGACTCATCTTTCTGAGTTGCAATCTGGCCTCAGAAAATTATTAGATTAGTTGTGTGACCCTGGGCAAATCACTTAGCCCTCTTTGCCTCAGTTTCCTCATCTGCATAATGAGCTGGAGAAGAAAATGGCAAGTCACCACACTATCTTTGCCAAGAAAATTCCAAATGGGGTCACGAAGAGTCAGACACAACTGAGCAAGAAGAACAAATTATAATAATTTTTTTCTGTGGTTCTTGCCCATACTAAGCATCTCTCATTAAGAAACTGTTTTGTGGGCAATGGTGAGCAAGGTTTGGAGGGAGAGAGCTATATATAAAGGATTCCAAACACATTCCAAATTAATACAATAAGAGCCTAAAAGTGAAGAGGATAAATACAAAAAGTCTTCTATCCTCTCATTCTAGTGTTAAACCAAACCAAAACATTCAGGGGGTATTTGGAAACAAGCCAATACCATCCAAGGACTCCATTGAGATGCATGGGTAAATCTGACTCATGAATTTAAATAATAGAAAGTTAATATTATAATGATGTTTAATTACTCTTCTGAAACTAACAATAATAATAATGATAACTAACATTTAAATAGAACTTTAAGATTTGCAAAGCACTTTAAAATATTACCTCATTTTATATTGTCAACAACTCTGGGAGATATTACCTTCATTTTATAGATAAGGAAACTGAGGCAGGTAGAATCTAACTGACTTTCCCAGAGTCACGTAGTTAGTAAGTGTCAGAGCCTGGATTCAAATTCATCTGTCCTGAATGACTAAGAGATGCCCTGGGGAATCAGTGGGATGCCAGTGAAGTACTGTCTATGGGAGATATAACAAAGGGGAAGAAGGCTAGACAAAGACACAATTTTACTATTTCCTGATTTTGACTAAAGTCTTGGCACTTTAAGATTTCCAAAGCACTTTCTAGTGAAGTAGATAGTACAAATATTATTTTTACTATTCTATTTTACAGATGAGAAAACTGAGGAACAAAAGTGAAATGACCTTCTAAGGGTCTTGGTTATAAAGTTCAATCTTATAGACACATTTTAAAAATCATCATCATATGAGGTAAGTTTTTCAATGCCCTTTCTTTCACTTTGTGTAGTAGCAATGACCCATCTTTTGACAAACATTTGTTTTTTTTAATTTTTTTTTTAGTGAGGCAATTGGGGTTAACTGACTTGTCCAGGGTCACATAGCTGGTAAATGTTGTGTCTAAGGCCAGATTTGAACTCAGGTACGCCTGAATCCAGGGCCGGTGCTCTGTCCACTGCGCCACCTAGCTGCCCCTTGACAAACATTTATTAAACATCTTCTCTATGAAAGGTGATGAATATACAAGGAGCTTACAGTCCATAGTTATATAGCAAAAGAAACATGAAGAAATCCAGCACCTTGCTATGAATGCAAGGAGGTAGCACAGTGGATAGAGCACTGGACTTGGAGTCAAGAAGATACGAGTTCAAATCCAGACTCAAGCACTAATATGGAGAACAGAAGAAAATGTCCAGTGACGTGGATCAAGCTTGCAATGACTGCGTTTCTTCGAAAGGCAACTGGCTCTTCTTTGTGTTGCAAGTATAGGCTGATTTTCTTCCCCAAGGAGAAGATGAAAAGGACTCAAGAAAAGGCTTTCTACCCTCTAGGTTGCAGAGAAATGAAGTGTTACTAGAGGAAACAGAATTGAGGTTCCAATAGTCAAAAAGGTAGGGGGAGGGAATCTGAAGTAGAGGATAAACGATATTACCATTGTCAGGAGGACGTAAAGTGGAAGAATGGTATATAAAGCAGAAGGGAAAGGAAAGAACAGCTTAGACAGAACTCAAAAATGGATGGGGGGGTGCTATTCTAGAAGAAGAAGGAAATGAATGCTCTGAGAACAATGATCCAGTAGAGCCCCAGAAGCCATAAATTGATGCTTCTGGGTTAGACTAGATCTCTAGACTAGACACTATGGGTTGCACTAGGAAAAGCAAAACCTTCCAACAGTGAGAGTCAAAAGAGAGATTATACAGAAATTGCTTTTCAAGCTTTAAAATACTATGTAAAAGTTATCTATTGTCATGTTGTTCTTTATTATTATTATTATTATTATTATTATTATTATTATTATTATTATTATTATTATATCATATACTATTCTGGTCAGACCACATCTGGTGAATTTAGTTTTGGAAACCACATTTTCAGAAGGAAGTTGTCCAGAGAAGGGCGACCAGAATTATGAGGGTTTCTGAGCTCATTTTACATGAGGGTCACATGAAGGAATTGGGTCTAGCCTGGAGAAGAGAAGAGCTGGTGCTTATGAGAGCTATCTTCAAACATCTGAAAGGCTGTCATTTGGAGGATGGATTAGACTTCTCTTTGGTCCCTGAGAATGGAACCAGGAACAACAAATGGAAATTGCAGAGAGGTGAATTTAGGCCTTGATGTCAGGTAAAGCACCCTAAAAATTAGAGCTGTCTCAAAGTCCAACAGGCAGCTGTGAGGGGTGAAAGCCTCCTTGGAGGTTTGCAAATGGAGGCTGAATGAACACTCAACATGTATGTTGTTGTAAGGATTCCTTGTGGTATGGGTTGGATTAGATGGCTGCTAAGGGTTCTTCCAACTCTCCAACCCCGTGATTCTGTAATTCAGCGGTACATAGCACTATAAGATTAGGACATTTGGATTTTAATCCAAGCTTTGTCACCACCGGGTCACTGACTTCATGTTCCTGAGCCTCAGTTTCCTCATTTATAAAATGAATGGGTTAGAAACTAGGATCTTTAAGATATATTAAGTCCCTGTTTGGTCAAGACCACCACCATCTTTTCAGTCTCCCTGGGGTCATAACCTTAGCATTATCCTTGACTCCTCACTCTCCCTAACCTTACATATCCAATCAGTTGTCAAATCTCATTGTTTCTACCTTGACATTTCTCATGTTGTTGTTGTTGTTCAGTCGTTTCAGTCACATTTGACTGTTTGTGACCCCATTTGGGGTTTTCTTAACAAAGACACTGGAGTGGAAGGGATTGACATTTCCTTCTCCAGATCATTATACAGATGAGGAAACTGAGGCAAACATGGTTAACTGACTTTCCCAAAGTCACACTGCTAGTAAGTGTCTGAGGCTAGATTTGAATTCAGGTCTTCTGGATTACAGGGTGGGTGCTCTATTCTTTGCACCACCTAGCTCATATCCAGTCCTCTTCTCTGTTCAGACACTTACCACCTCAGCTCAGACCCTTCTTTCCTACTGTCTAGATTACCACAACAGCTTTCTGAATTGTCTCCTTGCTCAATTCTCTCACCACTTCAATCCATCTGACACACTAGAGCCAAAGTATTTTCCTTGAATGAAAGTCTGACCATGCAACCCTCTCCCCACTCCCCCCTACCCCCATACCCACTTAATCAATCCTAGCTTTTTATTGTCTCTTGGATCAAATATAAACTCCTCTTTTCTGTCTTTAAAGAACTTCACAACCTGGCCCCAGTATATCTTTCCAGCCTCAGCAGACATTATTCTGCACTAACTCAACATCACAGAGTACCTCTCTTCCTTTAATGTACAGCTTAAGTACCATCTTCTGCATGAAACCTTTCTTGATCTGCCCAAATGCTAGTGTTTTTCCTTTCAGATTACCTTGTATTTAACTACTTTGCATGTATCTATAGTTATTAACTTTATATTTATGTTGAATATTGTGATAGATGCATTTGCTATCTCCTCCATTAGAATCTGTTCTTTGTGAGCTGGGCTTTTTTCATTCTTTGTTCTTGTATCCCTAGTGCCTAATACAGTGTTTGTCATATAGGAGGTGTTTTTGTTGATTGATTGATCCCCTATCTCTTATTAATATTCTGTGACTGTGTTTATATATATATATGTATGTTTACATATATGTATATATATTTACTAAAACTCTCACTCATCTAACAACCTAATATCTTTAGGGCTCAAACTAATTTTCCTTATGAAGCAAGAGGGACAAATATAATTGCAACAGCCTTCTAATTGGTAAGACAGACAATCATTCCACTAGCTGCATTCCCAAGGCAGCTTCTGCTCTAGCTGAAGTTTTTGAATTTGAATTAGGAACTGTCTAGACTTCGGTTTGACTAGGTCATGGGTTCTTAACCTTTTCTGAGTCATGGACCCCTTTAGCAGTCTGCAAAAGCCTATGGATTTCTTCTCAAAATTAAATTTTTAAAGACATTCATATCTTATGTTGTTACTTCATCTTAGCATGAAGAAAACCCTCAGTCATTAGATTGTGAGTTCCTTGAGGGCAGAGCCTATCTTTTATTTCTTCTGTAACACAGTGCCTGGCATATAGTAGGTACTTAATAAATGTTTATTGACTGACATTTCTCAAAAATAGTAAGCCTAATAGGCTATAAGTTTATTGAATACAAAGACTTCTTTATTGTATGTATGGGTTGGTTGGTTGGTTGTTTTTTTGGTCAATCCCAGCACTTAACAGTATTTTACACATAGTAGATGTTTAATAAATGTTTGTTGAACTAGATTGGATGTTATACATCAAGCAAAAAAAAGCCTCAAGTACAGACTAGTCACATGCAGTATTTCTAGCTAAATTTTCAGATATCTCCAAAATGATAACATTTTTCACTCATAGAAACTCTACCAAAGATAAACCTTTTAAGCAGTTAGGTGTCTATTCTGTTCCTGAAGATCTCTATGGTGTCAAGGAGGACTGCTATTTATTGCATCAAGTCACAGAACTTTTCCTTGTATCAAATATAAATCTTACCTATCATTATTTAAAAAAAAAGTTATGATCATTATCCACATAATAGACAGTCATATATTTGAAGGTAATTATTGATTGAGATTTCACCCTTTTCTTCTTCAGGCTAAATAATCTTTATTCAGAAGTGAACTCCAGAGAAGAACAAGAATTCATGACATCATTAAGGAATTATATAAGAGGAAGAAAAAGTAAGCAGATCGTGTGATTAAGATAAGGGAAGACAAGCAAAGAGCTAGTATTCCACTGATTCCCTTATGTTGGAGGAAAGTTAAGAAGACTGGACCTCTTGTCATCAACTCGAAGGAGGGAACGGACAAGAGTCACACAAGATGGGCAGGCTTGGGTGGGTTGAGATCTGCAACAACAATAACCACAACGAGAATAATGATGATGACAATGACAGAGATGATGATATAGCTAGCATTTATATTAGGCTCTATAGTAAGCACTTTACAAATATTACATCATGTTACATCATTTGATCCTTATAATAAGCCTGCCAGCCAAATGCTATTATTATCTCTATTTTACAGTTGAGGAAACTGAGGCAAACAGAGGTTAAGTGACTTGCTCAGAGTCATATAGTTAGTATGTGTTTGAGGCTGGATTTGAACTCAGGCCTTCCTGACTTCAACTCTAGCACTCTCTGTCACTCCACTTGGCTATGTAAGTGGCAAATCGCTGAGGTCACAGATCCTTATGAGTGTTTCTGTAGAAACTAAGATTCAGTTGCAGAAGATTAAAGACTTAGAAGTAACACTGGAAAAATCACTTAACCTCTCTGGCAATTTCTCTGTAAGTTGCAAGGGAACTGGTGATTTCCATTGGTAGAGGGAATTTCCTCACTGGGAAGTTCCCCAAGTCTAGTTCAACAACAACAACCAACCAACAACAATCAGACTTGGTATGTATTCCACAGTTGAGTTTACTTCAGTAGTTATTTAAGTTAACATGTTAACACCATTAATGAAATGACCAAAAGAACAAGGGTTATAGAAGTCTTCAGTAAGACATAGTAGTGAGAAGAAGAATTTCTTTTCTTTTTTAAATTTTTTCCCCAATTACATGTAAAGATTTTTTTTTTGAGTTCCAAGTTTTTCTCCCACCCTCCCTTCCCTCCCCCTTCCCGAGGCCAGCAAGTAATTTGATACAGGTTATACATTATAATCATGTTAAACATATTGAGGAGGAAGATTTCAAATCCATGTTATTCATACTTCACACTGTGACTACCTAGACATACTTCTTTCAGAGTCACCCGAGAGTACGTTCAGTGGGCCCAGATGAAATCTTTATCAGTATTGCAACACTTCAGACAAAAACTGACTGACTCATCCTGGAAGGGTTCCCATTTCCCTCTGCCCTGAGTCACTTGGGGTTTGTTTGTACAACAGCGGTAGCTTATCTTATGGAAGTCTATCCATCTCCAGAAAAGCTGAAATGGATTGCAGGCAGGCAGGCTGACTGCTTCAAAGGAAGCTAACTGAGAACTTAGAAAGCAGAATTTCTACATTCCCAGGCATAAAATTATCAGTATCAACATCAGCATCCTATGTACTCAAAGTAGCCTTTCTGGAAGCATTAATGTAAAGATATCAACAAATATGCTGTCTTCTCCTCTGAGATTACTTTCCATCTATTTCATATATTAAATGAGATCATTGGAAAGTGCCTACTCAGAACAATGTCACATGGTAGGCACCATATACATGTTAACTCGTATTATTTTATATCTTGTATGTACTGAATTATTTTCATGTTGTCTCACCCATTAGAATGTACTCTCCTTGAGGACAGGGAGTTTTTACCTTTCTTTGTATTCCCAGCCTGAAACATAGCATGCTTTACATTTTGTTGTTGATTCATTTCAGTCACGTCTGACTCTTCATAACCTCATTTGGAGTTTTCTTGGCAAAGAGACTGGAGTGGTTTGCCATTTTCTTCTCCAGCTCATTTTATAAATGAGGAAACTGAGGCAAGCAGGGTTAAGTGACTTGTCAAGGGTCACACAGATCATAAGTGTCTGAGGCTGGATTTAAAATGAGGAAGATGAATCTTTCCTGACTTTCAGCCTGGCACTCTATCCACTGTGCCAACTGGCTGCCCATGCTTTAAATAAATACTTGTTGATTGATTGATTCTTGCAACACTCCAAAATGTTAGGTAAATACTACTTATTCTGTTACACAAATGAATAATGGAGGATACTCTATTCATTATACATATACCATCTTTAAATTGGTCACTGAAGAACATCTCTCTAGTTTCAAGAGTGAGTTTATTAGATTAAAATAATTTCTAAATCACCCTATAAGAAGCAGCCTGGTTACACAGCAAAGCATGTCCCATCATGAAAAAAATCCACCCTAAAACCTGAAGCCAGTATTTTGGAACACTGGTTCTGGAAGTGAGGCCTTTAGAACAGCTAAACACAAGTTATCAACTTAATGCACAACAGCAAATTTTTAAAACTCAGTTCTCTTCCCTCAGTGACTCTACATATTCTGAGCTACCTTTATTGGTCACCTAACTGATAAGAGAATTCAGCCCAATTTTTCAAATCACATATACATGAAAGGAGTGGCCTTCTTGACCAATCTTAAAATCAATTAATAGTCTCTATATTGTAATATATTATATATATGCATATATGTATGTATAATGGATGTATTTATATATGTGTGTATAGATGTATATATATATACACATACACATATGTAATATAACTTTTTGTGTAGGGGTGTATGTGTATATATATTTGCAAATAAGAAAACTAAGACATAACACAAGCCATTTCTTTTCACTGTAATCATTTATGAGAGTAATTCACCTTAGCATTTTATACTTTAAAAGAAACTTTCTTACAAATCTATAGGGAGGTAGTACAGATACAATTATTCCCTTTTGATAGATGAGAAAATCAAGACTCTGAGATAAGGCCATACAGCTGGTAAATGTCTGGTGTCACCTTGATCCAATTTTTACACCTGTGATCCATCCCTCTTTACACAATTCCTGGCTACCTCTCCATGCACAAACTATGCACACTTTAAAGGTTCAGTAACTTTGCTTCATCCTGTATAATATATTCCAAGGGATTAGGGGCTGGATTTGTTATTTCCATGGTGTAGGGAACTTTCTGGATGAGGATGAAGGATAAAGAATCCCTCAACAGATTCAGGTTGGCACATTCTCTGTAATTTATGGTCTTGGAGAGCAGTCTACGGTAGTGAGAGGTTAAGTGAACCAGTATGTATCAGAGGCATGATTTGAATACAGGTTTTATTGGCTTCAAGGTTAGCTCTCTATCCAAATGAGTATTATATTCTTGGCTATTTGGTATCATACAAGCTATTATTTCCTTCAATTAGTCCCTAATCAATAGTTGAGTGTATTTCTAATACCAGAAACTAGAACATGAGCATGCCTTCTTCCCTCAGGATAAAGGCCAAAGTAAAATGCAAGAATTATATATCTATATCATCTATATCTATATACATAATGCATATATGTGTGTATATACATATGTATATACCTATTTATATCTAATGGTAGCCATCTCTAGGGCAGGGATTGGGGGGAGGGAAGAAAACACAGAAATTTATATGATAATTTTGTTGTATATTTGAAAGTAATAGCAAGTTGTATATAGCAGATTTGGAGTTTTATGTGCAATGTGTTTCCTAAAATTATTTGCTAATACTATATTTTATAAATTAATTGTTAATTATATATTAATGGTTATTGCACTCATTTGGGCAGTAAGCATTTATTATTAATTAATATTAGTAAAATATTGATGGTGTGTTTCCCTAACTTCTCATGGTATCAGGTCTTCATACCGACATTGGCCTAAGAAGAGCATGCACCAAGAGATTGCATTCCAAGCCAAGGGAGCAGGTCAAAGGTAGTCAAGAGAGGAAGTTTCTGTGGTTAAGGATTTTATCCTCTTTTGATAGAGGCAGATAGATGTACATAGAAAAAGCTAATTGGTTAGCATCATTCAATTCTATTGGCTGACATGACTTGAGGATGGTCCAAATTAAAATGAACTCTACAGATGACCTAATGGGGAAGAGACTCTCCCTGAGGAGCAAAGGCATAGTCCAGTATCTAGGTGTGGTTTAATCAGTTCACTGAGCTAGACAAAAGAATCAGTCTCCATTTCTTTTGTTCCCTTGGGCTTGTGCCAGACAAGATCTGGACTTCCTCCAGAACTGGACTTTCTGGAGTGGGGAGGAGAAAGGATTGAAACTGATCTCTAGGAACAGCTAGGTGGAGCAGTGGATAGAGCACCGGCCCTGGAGTCAGGAGGACCTGAGTTCAAATCTGGCCTCAGACACTTAACACTTACTAGCTGTGTGACCCTGGGCAAGTCATTTAACCCCAATTGCCTCAGTAAAAAAAAAAAAAAAAGGAAAGAAAAAAAAAAAAGAAACTGATCTCTGGGCCCCCCCAAGAAATTCATTATTAATAATTATTTTTCTCAAAGCAATCACCTTTTTTATTATTTGTTATTGAAATATTTGTTTTATTCCATAAATGTTAAATAAATAAATTTTTAAAAGAATAACAAATCTCTCAGAGTGGTGTGTAACAGCCTCTTATTCCTTCCCTTCTGTAAGAAATGTACCTGAGATAGTGTTAACCAGTTGCCATCATACTGGGTTCTTGATGCAGGGAGATGGCCAGTATTCTCACCATATAAAATAGATAAAATCTACAAAGTAGATAACTTTTAAAAACTAAGGAGGCAGAGAAAAGAAAAGGCGAAAGGCAAGAAATTTAAAAAGCCATCCCTGACAAAAAAACAAAAACAAAAACAAAAAAAACCAAAACCCACTCACCTAAAGTGAACAATGTCAGCCAACTGTGAAAGAATCAGGTTTCCTTTATTTTACTTCCCCCCTATTTTCTTTTTTTTTCTGGGGCAATGGGGGTTAAGTGACTTGCCCAGGGTCACACAGCTAGTAAGTGTCAAGTGTCTGAGGCCGCATTTGAACTCAGGTACTCCTGAATCCAGGGCCGGTGCTTTATCCACTGTGCCACCTAGCTGTCCCACCCCCCTATTTTCTTAAAGGATGGTTGGAAGCTAAAAACATTTTTGGAGGGTGAGATGATAGATTTTTGTGCTTACTTATAGGACTATATAACAGTGTTCTCTCTCTTTCTCTCTTCCTTTTTACCCTTTTCTTTCTTCCTCTATCTCCTTTTTCTTATGTATGTCATTATCAGTCAATACCACTACTTTTGCTGAATAAATGAGAGTGGTTACATACTTCCTTCAGGAATTTACTAAAAACCGACACCATGCCCTAACCGCTACTCTCCAGAACTGGCTAACAGATTTGTAAAGGCCAAACACAATATAGCTCTCCAGTAAAC